>NC_139344.1:315104350-316304350 GCF_055883805.1 Amblyomma maculatum | reverse complement strand
GTATGGATGCGAGAGTTGGACTGTGAAAAAGGCTGACCGCCGAAGAATTGACGCGTTTGAATTGTGGTGCTGGCGAAGACTCTTGAGAGTTCCTTGGACTGCCAGAAGATCAAATCAGTCGATATTGTCAACCATAAACCCTGACTGCTCATTGGAGGGTCAAATTCTAAAGTTAAAGCTCAGCTACTTTGGTCATCTGATGAGAAGAGAGGAGTCGCTGGAGAAAGATTTGATGTTGGGAAAGGTTGAGGGTCGCCGGAGAAGGGGTAGGCAGCGAACGCGATGGTTAGATGGCATCCTCGAGGCATTGCAGATGAAGCTATGTGATGTTAAGAAGATAGTGAGAGACCGGAAAGCGTGGCGTGACATGGTCCATAGGGTCACGAAGAGTCGGACACGACTGAACGCCTGAACTGAACTGAACTGTCAGTAGATGACTCTCTCGAAATGGCGCATAGCATTAGTTAAGCAATCTCCTTCTTGTGTCAATACTAAAAGAGTACCCTGAGCTTTTGCCAAATGGGAACAGTGAAGCACTTGTCTATCAGGAAGAAGGCTGAGTCAAGTTTGTTGGTTAATGTCGGAAAGGAATGTCGAAAAACGCGCTGGTGGATGGGGAAGGAAAGAAGGGTATAGTGCATGTGTTTGTCCCTTATTTCCTGTCTCGTCCATCAGCGCTGTTTTCTTCATTCCCTTCCAACAGTCTGGGGTCCACAAGAGAACAAGCCCTGCTTATCAGAAAGGCCATGCACACACAGACTGTGACTGCACTCTCCAGTGGCAAGCGGCTGCATGTCTGGTGCTCCAAATTATTCTGCAGACACCTGTGTTATCAATGATAGATGCACCCTGAATACACAGGGTAAGGTGCAAGTCATTGAGCACAAAAGTATGCCACTCATAGTGCACATTGAATGAAGGCAACCAAAGCTGGTGTTGATGCTTCTCTTAATGTAATTATAAGCGGAGGCACCTGTGAGCACAAGAGCACAATAGCGGCCCTATTCTCCAGATAATCCGGCATCGACGATGTGAACGAAAGATTTTGGGCTTGCCCCTAGCAGGTGGTAGTTGGCAGGTGACATGGCCGTGCACAAACTGGTTGTCAGGTTTTGCGACATTATGAGACCACATGACATGGCCACATTAGAAGGAGCTGCTAAGTCAGGCTTTGCCTTTGAAATGGGAGGATGAAATCGGAATACATTTCTTGAGGACCCTCACGCTGCCCCTAGACAACACATGCACGTTTATATGGTTAGGTTAAAATGAGGCTTTATATCTGTGTCAGGTCGTCTTCCATATGATATGGTGCTTACGACTGTATGCCCATGATTATGCATGGGATAATAGAGGCACAAATGAAAAAATTAATGATTAAGCGAGTAGCAAAGTGCATGTAAGCGAATGAAAATCTGCAAGGGGTGCCAGCTTGAATGTGGTGGAGCTATGTGCCTATGCTTGAAAAGCCTGTAAACACAGCAGCTTAGTATTATTCAGGCCATGGTAGTCATAATAGAAATGATTAAAAATATTATTGTGCTGCTGTATTTGCAAGGAATTAATGTGGTCAGTGCATAGTTTACATGAATGGTGTACGTATGAACTGCATCTTGTTGATAATTACACATCTTCAGTAAATTGCATGCATGATGCCTGATTATATTTTTGATGGTTGCTTGCTGTCTGTACTAGTTAGAAATAAGCTGCGGTTTTAGAGATTTTTGAGGCATTAGTAGTACTCTTTCAGGGCTCCTTGGTGTACTTTAGCTGTTGAATAATGGCATCCAGTTTTGATGGTATAGCTAGCCTTTTGCGAAATGTGCAGGGATGGGGACATGTATGCTGCCCTTCGGGACTGCCACGTGTCCATGCAGCTGGATGCGGGCTATGTGAAGGCACACCTGCGACTAGTGCGGTGCCTGTACGAGCTGCGCTGGACCAAGGAAGCCCTGGACTGCCTGCAGGCCTTCAAGGCCCGCTTCCCCGAGTGTGCTCTCGGACAGGCCTGCCAGGCATTGGACCGAGACATCAAGGCCGCCATATTCTCCAAAACTGACAACGGTACTCCCTCCCTTGTATGCTTCTTTTTATCCTAGCTTTGTTTTGTATGGCTGTGTAAAAGCACTAGCTACGGTTTGTCCAAGTCTGAATGAAGATTGTGGGAATTCGCAATCCCCTGCCTCCATTATAACACCCGCACGTAATTAACATGCGTGATTATGCGCGCTGGCAGAGAGGTTGGCCCTGTGGCGAGGTTGGCGCTTCCCGGGCCCTGTGGCGACGCTGCCGCGGGCTTCCTTCTTTTCTGCCGGCGTAACCGGGAGACCTCCTCTCCCGTTCCGTGTCGAGGAGCGCGACTGTAGCAACTCGCTCGGGGTTCTTCGGCGGTTGGGCGCGCACGCGCGCGGTTCATGATTTCCATCGAGGAGACCGCCGCCGTCACCGAGAATCGCCCACTGACCGTAGGCATAAATCGCAACGGGATGTGAGCGCGAAGCCGTGTCAGGTGAGAAGACTCTTCCTCTCACCTTCTTGGCGCGCTTCCCATTAGGTGGTTTTTATTTCACCCCCGTATGCGGCGTTCGCTCGCTACACGGCGGTTGTATTTGTGTGCTGTTGATTTGCCGTGTATAATTACTCGGGCAGATTAAAGCTAGTGCGCAACTCGTGTTTGTCCCCTCTGGCCCGGACCCGCCACAGTGGCGATTTCTCGCACCGCAGGTTGGGGGTCACAGCTCTGTCTGCTAGGGCTGGCACGTCGGGGCTAGAAGGCGACTGTAGCGTCTAGCCCCCCTGTGGCGCATTCTTGCGAGAATTAACCCCCATATTCTTGGTGCCCAACGTGGGGCCAGAGGTGTGACAAATCGAGTGTCTGTGTGTGTACGACGCCGACACATAGACTAGCCATGGCAGTGAGCAGTACTGACTTCTCAGTCTCTTCTAATACTGCAGTGGTGATTGCACAACGGCAACAAAGCAAAACCACCATAACCTTTTGTTACCGTGAGAGCTCAGGAGCTGACGCTAGCCACTGTGATCTTGGTAATTTTCTGAGAGAGCAGGAGGTCACACGACTCCACCGCTCTGCAGCAGGGTGACGCGCGGACGCTTGTGTGATGGGCATTCTCTCGTAGTGTTTTGACTTACCATGCTCTAGGGAGAACGGGAAACGTAGCGTATGCACTTTTGCGCCCGCACGTTGATGGCATGAGAAGTGTTATTACTATCCTTTCTGCCGCACCCGTTAGCCAGTTCGTCGCGATAGCTCGCAGCCTCAGAGGAGGGGCGGCCTACCCGGCTTCTCAAAGTGGTAACCATTTTAATTGCATCAGTGCAGTTGGGAGCCTAGTCAGCCTTAAGGGAGCTTTAGGAAGGAAGCGGTAGGATCCTTTTTATTTTTGTCGACTAATGTTCGACGGGCTCTGGGAGCCGAGCGGCGCGGCCGCGGCGCACATAAGGGCACGCTGGTATTGCTGCCTGTGCGGGCGCTGCACAGCTTGTATTGCTGTGAGCGCATTGGATCCCTGTCGTCTGTATTCCTATAGCACCTTGCGCAATCCTTTCCCCACGTGAAGGATACACGTGAGTCCTTCGAGGTTGGTCACGCCACGCTGAGAAGAGCTATATCGCACATGTGCATCGCTGAGCATGCGAGCGGCCCTAAGACTTTTCTTCAAGTTGTGTCATTTCGCTGCCTAGTGATGTGCATGGTGACGTTGTCGAATGGCTAAAACTTGCTCTATAAGTTCGCAACAATGCCACGCTCACTGTGTTGGGCACACGCCGACGCGTAACAGAGCTGCAAGCAAAGATGGCGGAGCTAGACTTTACACAAAGCGCACCGCAATTCGAGCCCTGCTGCGTGACCCGAGGAGGACACACTCCCCCACCAGCAGGCAGCTGCAGCTAGAGGCAACGCTTGAGAGTTCGAGCATCGCGCCTCGTTACGACTTCCGCTCACGGCAGACATAACTCTGACCAATGCGCGGGGAGTAATTTCTTGTGCTGAATATGGATGGGACGCTCTGTTAATATTCAGCGCATTTTGCTTCCAGAGAAAGCACGCACTTTCTCTTGGAGAAAATCGAGTGGTGGTAGATTTGAAAAAGAAAGAAGTAACTAGAGAAAAGACAGCATTGCAGCCAGGAAGGAGGGGAGCCAGCGGAGGCCACGACGACCATTGCAGCATCGAAGAACAAGCCGTCCAAGGATTGGCCGCGTTTCCGCACCCAGAGCCTGCTGTCACCGTCAACCAGGCCAAGACAAACGGTTTCCGGTCGGCTACCGAGTGAGCGAGCCGGAGTTCGTGGAATGGGCCCCTGCGTCCAGCACGACGAAAGCTGCAGCAAAGGGGCCACCTCAGCGCCGTTCGGTGCTCGCGGCCGTGGCTTCACCAGTGGGAGCAGCTTGGCATCTCGCTGCGCTCGCCATCGGCGGCGTCGACGACGGAGGGAAAAGAGGCCGGCTAGGAGCGAGCGGCCAACCCGCTGAGGCCAACCTGCAACACGCTTCGCGAAGACGCAGTTCCTGCCGGTCCCCCGGCTGACAGGCAATGAATGCAGTAGCGCACCTGCAGCCATCGATACATCCACGCCTAGCCGACTGAGGGCGAAGAAGTGGGACGTGTGGTTTCTGCTGCCATCGACACTTCCACCCTTGCTCCATGGTCGCCTCCTGTGGTTGTCAGCCTTGCCTCCCCCTCCGACACCTATGGCTGTGAGCTGTCTCCAACTTCTTATATATTGGCACTTTTGTTTGGGTTTAAAAGTTAAACGGCATCTAGCCGGCCCCCCCTTGGTATCTTCCTCGGTGAACGCGGCTACTTTTAGCCGTACGGCGGTTTTAAGGAGGGGGTGATGTGGGGATTCACAATTCCCTGCCTCCATTATAACGCCCGCGCGTAATTAACACGCGTGATTACGCGTGCTGGCAGAGAGGTTGGCGGAGCAGAGGGCATGCTGGCCACGCCCCGCCGCTTCCCGGGCCCTGCGGCGACGCTGCTGCGGGCTTCCCTCTTTCCTGCCGGCGTAACTGGGAGACCTTCTCTCCCGTTCTGTGTCGAGGAGCGCGACTGTAGCAACTCGCTCGGGGTTCTTCGGCGGTTGGGAGCACACGTGCGCGGTTCATGATTTCCACCGAGGAGACCGCCACCGTCACCGAGAATCGCCCACTGACCGTAGACATAAATCGCAATGGGATGTGAGCGCGAAGCCGTGTCAGGTGAGAAGACTCTTCCTCTCACCTTCTTGGCGCGCTTCCCCATTAGGTGGTTTTTATTTCACCCCTGTAAGCGGTGTTCGCTCGCTACACGGTGGTTGTATTTGTGTGCTGTTGATTTGCCGTGTATAATTACTCGGACAGATTAAAGCTCGTTCGAGTGTGCAACTCGTGTTTGTCCCCTCTGGCCTGAACCCGCCGCAGTGGCTATTTCTCGCACGTTGGGGCTAGGAGGCGACTGTAGCGTCTAGCCCCCCGTGGCGCATTCTTGCGAGAATTAACCACCATAAAATGGAGCTCTTTGGAACGCCGTAAAAAGCTGAAGGCGCTATGTAGGTGCCTTTTTTCATTCAAGTCCTTACGTTACCCGTGATTCCACGAAAAATTGTAGATTCAAGCAGTTTTTGTGGAATTAGTGTTGGCAACAATGTACCTTCATTGTTACAAACGTAAGTGGGAATGACAGGACTGGAAAGTATGTGCGTGACTAAGACTGTCTACGTAGAGGCGTGTTTTGAAAGCAATTTTTTGTTATTTTCTGCGTTGTTCTTTTCTACATTGCTAGAGCTGTAAATGCTGCATATTTTCACCACTTGCAGTTCTGTTTGCATTGCATGCAGAGAAATGTGACATAATGTATCTGTACTCGGGGATAACATTAAGCTCACTCTGCAGCAGAATATAGTCCCCCAACAATTTCGTGAAGCTTGCTGTGGAAAATTATTGACTTTCTTATACTACAGTTGCTAGCCAGTACAGCACGAGTATATAACATGCCATGCGCATGCAAGTGGCTGTCAGCAATCTCGCGAAGTGTATGCAGGTCTCCCGATCTGTATCAGAACTTTTCCAATTACATTTCTTTCAACTACATAAGTTGTGTGGGCTGTTGCTAAGCTGCGAATTTATTGCTAAAGGAACACATTTCTGCATATTTGACTACTTGAAAGTTATTATTTCAATGTCAAGACAGAACTGAAGCCTAGACCAATGATGATGAAATGTGGCTTTATGTGCAGACCTGCTGTTGAGCACAGAATGTCACCATGGTAGCGAAGTCTTGACCCAATAGAGTCCAGTTGCATCCACGATTTCCTGCTTACTGCTCAGTGTCTTAAAATATGTGGTTGGTGCAGACTCCGAGGAAGGAAGTCGGTCTGAATCTCAAAGCTCCAATGGCAGTGCCAACTCGAGCCCCAAGCATCGGAGGCAGCCACAGATCTCGGATCAAGAAAAGGCATGGCGTGCCCTGGCCTTTGACTACGAGTCCAGATTCTGCGGTCATTGCAACACTACCACTGACATCAAAGAGGCCAACTTCTTTGGCAGGTGTGCAGCCACATGTTCAGTCACATGTTGATGTAGACGGTCGGAATGGGTGCAGCAAGCGTGACACATGCTTAGAAACTGCAAAGTTCGTGCAGCTGGTAACATATACCTAACTAGCACATATGGTGAAATCAGTAATGTGATGCAACACCTCACTTTTTTAGTTGTTAAGTTGTGTACATCACATTCTCACGTTTGATTATTCCTTTGGCTAGGTTAATTGAACACCAAGCCGGTCATTATGCACATGATAGAGCTCAATAGTGAATGGTTAAATAACTGAAATTACTAAAACAAAATTTTTTTACTAAAAGATTCTAATCTTCGTCTAGAGAAGCTTACTAGGGAGTTGGGGACAGTGATGAGGGCTAGCTGATGTAGTGCATTTGTGTCACTGTCGTTTCTAAGGTTGCAGGGAGGAAAAAAGAGGAAAAAACAAAACTTTGGTTGTAAATTTTAAAATCGAGAAGCTCATTCATCAAAATAGATCTTGTGTGCAAGGTCATGTTAAGCAATTAAGAGATTGCAGAGAAGCAGTAGTTGAACCTCTCAATACAAAGAACATGAATATTAGAAAATATTCATTATATATTCTCTTAACAAACAAATGCAATACTTGACCATGTATTGAATCTGATTGACCATAAAACGGCAATATCAAACTGTCTGGTGCAATGCAATGCCAGCTTTGATGGCAGACACCAGGTTTTGCCGCAGTGCACAAGTGACTACTGGTTCACACTTGTAACCTTGCACTAGTGTTCTCATGCAGTGGAAGATCAGGCGGGCAACACGTGTTCGGGCCTCTTGTGCCTTTGACAAGCAGCATGAACAGTTGAAGCCTTGCAGTACTATCCTTTGCTCATGTCAGCTGTCACGGAGGTGGTAAAAGCGACAATAGCTTTCACTTTGACGTGCCATTTTTTTCACGTGACATAGCTGTACTGTAGAGAAGCTGCCTTAGCTGGCACTTTTTTTCTCTTTTGCCCTTCGAATTGCTGGAAGCAATCCCAAAACACTGCTAAAGCTTTTGAAAGGTGTCTCCGCCTTTCTGGTAAAGATTGCCTGAGGCTCTGTCTATTCAGTGGCAAAATAGTGCTGTCCTCTTAAGTGTTTTTTAAATATTATGAATTTAAACTTCAACTGTTGCCAACATTTTTTTGTTTTACAATTTGTTACTTGTTGCCTATAATGGAGTTGGACTGTTGTTCATTCCTTCTGTAGGTTCTCCTGTTATCTCTTCTCTAGTGCTACACTACGGGTGGCTCAGTATCAATTTTATCAGTGCACTCCTTATTTACCAGATATATATTGTGGCTTTTTTGGGAGCAGCAGGGGAAAAGACTGGCATAATACTAGTATTGCTAATATAAATGTTCTCTGGATTTCAGTGCGGGTCAGTACGTGGTGGCAGGCTCGGACGATGGCTCATTCTTCGTGTGGGACAAGTACAGCACCAATCTTATTCGAGTGATGCGTGGCGACGACTCCATCGTCAACTGCTTGCAACCACACCCCAGCACTTGTCTTCTTGCCACCAGCGGAATCGACCCCGTAGTGAGACTGTGGAGCCCAAAGCCAGAGGTGACTACTTGTCCTTATGCATCAGAGTGCGGTGCTTACAGCTTAGAAAATCAGTGCACGCTATCACAGCTTTCTTAGGAACATGAATACAGTCGTGCCTTGTTAATATGGACACTTTGGTTTCCAACCAAAACTGTCCATAAAGCGAGTCATCTATAATAACGAGTCATGAATAAAAAAGATAAGGATTTTATCGAGAAAAAAGAATTGTAATTAATGACTGCTTTTGTAGATAACGGTGTGCACTGGACCCAAAATTTGACAGAACACCGGCAATTTTGAGTGCATTATCCTTATCATTGTTGTCTTCGAAAAATTGTAGTGCAGTCTGAAGCGACTCGCGTACCATGACACACGTGATGGTGGGCTTTGTGTTGGTCGAACTTTCGAGCACAAACTCCTCACTGGCCAATGAATCAGCGTCCGATTCTTTACTCACCGCCACTTTCAAAATGACGTCGTCACTGTACAAATTAGTCGCCAAGTTCAGTTCAGTTCAGGCGTTCAGTCGTGTCCGACTCTTCGTGACCCTATGGACCATGTCACGCCACGCTTTCCGGTCTCTCACTATCTTCTTAACATCACATAGCTTCATCTGCAATGCCTCGAGAATGCCATCTAACCATCGCGTTCGCTGCCTACCCCTTCTCCGGCGACCCTCAACCTTTCCCAACATCAAATCTTTCTCCAGCGACTCCTCTCTTCTCATCAGATGACCAAAGTAGCTGAGCTAAGTAGCTGCTCGATACTAGTCCCTCACGGCTTGGATTGACTGATGGCTTTTGCCGCTTGTATTCACAGATTGCTTGCTTCGCGCCTACGTTCAGCTCTGCTCTTTTGTGCCATGCCAAAATCCAGACTCAAGTTGAGGGTTACAGGCTCCCGATGCTTTGCACTTTCTTGCCTAGTTAACCTTTCTGCCTTTCCGTTTTTCTGATTCTCTCTTTTTTTGTCCTGTACTGTTTCCGTAAGGAAGCGAGGGAGTCAAGTTGGCAAGCTGCTATGCATGAAGGCTATCGAACATCCCATCTTGGCGCCATTTCTATGTGTTCCTATAAAACAAACACTGCAAGCTGAAGTACAGTTTAGAACGACGGCTAGCCGACTACGAAGAGCTCAGACCTTGTCAAGGCCGCATCGCTGACTCAAAGCGAAGCCGACATGCGGACCGCCTGGGGCACAAAATGTGGCAGTTCGGTAGCGCAACAGGGACGAAAACTAGGAGCATGAGAAGGAAGGGCGTCCAGGACGGGACGCCCGGTTCCGGTTGCGTGCTCGTCGCCTTTCTTTTGTCGCTCTACTTTGAGAGTGTGCCTTAACTCTTACTGAAAAGCGTTAACGTATGGAACACATACTGTGCTTTGGGAAAGAAAACTTCAGTTCCCGCCGCCACTGTAGGCGGTTGTCTTTTTCTTCATGTCATTTCTTTCTTACGCTTTTACCGGCCTCTCTGTTCATGTTCAGCAGAATTTATTGCAACCACATGTTGCCGTTTTCCCGATTGCGGCGGCACTGCCGCTACACCCAGAAATCTCCTGGTTCCCCCTTTCGAGGTCATTCTTACGTCGACCCTCGGTTTGCTGTGTATGTTCCTCTCCGCTCTTGCGCTCACCCCCTCTAAAACGGCGACATGCCCGCTTTAGTTCTTTCCAACCCTACAGGACTCGTTCAGGCATCCGGCCATATCGGCTGTCGCGTAGGTTTGCGGGCGGCGGGCCCTTCTTTAACTTGCGTTCGGACTCCTCTGCTTTTTTTTCAAGCACTGTCCATATTACCGAGACAAAAATACATGGGCCCAAGTAGGCCGTGTGCATTCTTCCCCTGTCCATTGTCCAGACAGCGAGTTTCTATATTAACGAGGCATAAATACACTGAAAAAGTTTCGTCCCCAGAAAAACTGTCCATAATTCGGGTCATCCATATTAACGGGGGTCATATTAAAGGGACACTAAAGACAGCCAAAGATGGTATGGAAATCTAATAAACTACATTTAGTGACACTGTTGCCGCATATCCGGCAGCAAAAAATGGAATAATTGCTGAGATATTGCGATAAGAAGTTGAGGTTTTTTCTTGTTCCCGCCGGTCGAATTCAAACTGTGCCCTCCGACTACGTAGTCTGAGTTGAGTGACGCACACTATGACGTAAGCGGAGACTCCGTGATAGCTAGCGAGCCGGCGCGGCCCGCGGCGTCGCATCCCTCAAGGGCCAACATGGCAACAGCGTACTCGGAATGACGGCCTCAGCCGAAGTAAATAAAACGATGAAGAGAGTAATTTACCGAGCGATGGGCCCATAAAGGAAGAAAAAAAAAACATAGAGCGCTTGTAATGCACAATACTTTACAGAGAAAAAACGTACTACCGCATTCAAACATGCAACGTAATTCGCATTTGTCAGCCTCCGGGATCCCTAGCGCGTCATGTGATTTGTAGTTGCGAGCCTCGGCTGTTTGGCTGTGGTGGCGATACCTGTATTTCTGTTATTCTTCTTTACTACCTTGTAACAGCTCTGTTTTTAGTAAGAGTGGTCTTTTTGTAATCAGGAACTGGCATTCTATCGATGCAAACCCACTTCCTTTCTCTCTTTAGTGTCCCTTTAATGGGGCACGACTGTACAGTGAAAACTCGATTTAACGAAACCCGATTTAACGAAGATGTCATAATTCCTTCTCAGGCGCCCATAGGATTCACTGCTTTGACTAACTCTAAATAACGAAATAATTTTTTCATCTGTCACAATTTAACGAACCTTTTTTCGAAAAATGAAGGTGGAAAGGGGCTATTTTGGTCTATTTTGTAGAGAGCGAGAGATGTAGTGTTCGGTTCAGTTCACCAGATGGTGCCAGCGGTTAGAAAAAAAAAAGACTGTTAAGGGGCGGTGTTGCACTTTATTTTTTTTTTGTTTTGTGTGTGTGTGTGGAGTGCTTCGTGTGGTTCGTTCACCATTGTGCTTCTGCAGATAATTTTCCATACCTTTGAGTGCATGCTTCTCACAAGCTCAGCTTGTTATGCCTACAGTGCCACATAGCACTTCAGATCTACGAGAAATCGGTGCGGTCATTGCTCATAAAGCGCACGCAGGTAAAAATCACCGAATTCATTGGTGGAAAATAAATTTGTAGTCCTCTCAGGTTCTTCTTGATGAGTAACAATTTTTCTTTCTTGTATGCTACCGGCTCCGGTCATTTTTGCTGGCCGCATTTCATATTGGGAGCATCAAGGAATCGCAAGTATGATGCTGCGGTAGCTTTTTGGATACCGCCGCACCTAATAATCAAGTGCACCAAATTATAGGACCGAGAAATGCCTCTCAATTTAACGAAGTTCTTGAGTTAACAAAATAATTCACGGCTCCCCTCAACTTTGTTAAATCGAGTTTCAACTGTATATGGAGGTAAACAAGTGAGGCTTTGATGAAACCTGCCTCAGTCATTAAATAGGTTGTGCAGAGTCCCAATGCTATTAGGGAGTTTTAGAATAGGGGAACCCAAGGCTTGGGGCCCCCAAGAATATAGCGTGCCGTGGCGCAACGTTCGAGCCGACCGGCGAGTTTTAGAATAGGGTTTTACCGACGCAGCGGAGCGGGGCTTGCGTTTGTCGATTGCAGCGCCCAGACGGTAAACCGTGAAAAGCATATAAATATATATAAAAGCCAACAATGCTATTTTATTAAAAAGAAACTGCTGTCATTGTACAAAGCTATCTTAAATATACCAGTTATATAAACTCTTTTCTTCAGACAAGACGAAATCTGCCAATCTTTACCAATCCAGGCTGAGCCGGGAAACTTCATTTGAACCTTCCGCGCTTTCCGACGCCTGGTCCCCATGGTAACCAAACGAGGCGAACTCGCTAAGCCTAGCGGCTCGGTAAATCCGGAAGTAATCAGAAAATATGGGGCGTTTTATCGCTTAAATTTGGTGGTGCGGGCGTCATGAGACATAGCACAAGCTTCGTTGGCCTTTCGTTTGCCTTGATCGCGTGACACCATGGAGCGGTAACGATGAATGTGTGCCGAGGCGAGCGGCCGCCGCTTGGCCGGACGCCGCCATTTTCCCAGACCCTATCCGGCGATAGGGTCCACGCTATTTCGCCGAGATAGGGTGACCGTCGTCCGCTGACCCAAAAACCCAAGGCCTGCTTGGGTTCTGCGCATGCGCACTCGCGCCCCGCTATTACCCTATCCCCCTAACCGATAGGGTCCCCCTATTCTAAAACTCTCTATTATTGTAGCATTTCTTACCCTAAAGCTGCCTGAATGACCCACCATGTCCTCCTCGAATGTGCCAATTTCTGCCAGAGTTTAACCCTTTCATCTGCAGCTCTCCACTTTGCTGTAAAAGTGTTCTAAACAGCCTATGATGGTGTCAAGACAACTGTATTTCGATGGAGGAAAAACACAAAAACGCCCATGTGCTGCAAGATGTCGGTGCAAGTTAAAGAACTTCCGGTGGCATAAATTATTTGGAGCCTTCGCACATATCTTATAACAGGCAATGTGTTTCTTTCAGATGTTGAACCCAACAGTTTATAATTTACAATTTAATTTGTCTGCACAGGATGGGAGGAAAGAAGATCGGGAAGTGATAGATTCTGAGGACGCAGCCGTGGCCAACCAGCGGCGCATGAACGCTGATCCACTGGAAGTGATGCTCATGAACATGGGCTACCGTGTTCCCGGTCTCTTAGAGTCCGATGAAGGGGAGGCCGAGGGTCGCAGTGGCGAAGCCAATGTTGTCTCCTGTCGGCCCAGCTAGGACCTGCTCTATTCCCAGTTTCCATGACAGGCACCTCAGTGGCTGGGATTTTGTTGCTGACAAAAGAGTGGCACCACCAGAATAAGTTTGCTGATGGCTTTCTTTCTTTTCCTTCCTTGTCCCTACAGGCTTGGGCTATCACTAGCAGAGGTAAAACAAGAGCAGCAATTAAAGTTGGAAATAAATATGTTTTGCCACTGCGTCTAGGTGGAGCTAAAGCTGGTGCTTGTAGGAAGTGCTTCATTGAAGCGCAAAACTGCTGTAAGCACAGCCAGCACTACTGGAAGTAAACAGCTCTGCAGCTTTTGGATAAGACATGGGCAAGAATGGCATGCAACAAAATGCAGGACTGTGGTGGGCAAGAGCGTAGCTTTCTCAGCCATCTTGCACTTTTGCCTTGCCAGTGTGCTGGCAAGAATATCCTTTATTTACAGTTTTGGTTTACTATGTGGGAATGCTGGTGTAGATTTGACTTGAATGCTGGCACACTTGGAAATATAAGCAGGGTGCAGGACCCACCGTATCAGCCCCACGGGAATGCTGCTGTTTCGTGTCACATCAATATGGTCTGCGACCTATTTGGATGCATTGGTTTTAATGCAGGGTTCCTGAAAATGGGGCTTTGACTGCATCATGATGACATAGTGGAATTTTCTTGCCATACGGTGGCACAGGTATTAAATGAAGTTTCGTGAAGCAAGGGCAACCTTTTGCATTCACATTGTTCCAACACCACTTGCTTCCCAGAGCGACTAGGGTTGCTCAAAAGCTTCTTACTCATTAAGTGCTTAACCAAAAGATTTAAACAAGTCCTCGGCACAGAAGCAACAATAAACCAGGCCAGGTGGTGCCAGCTCTGCATAATAAGAATACTGCAATTCCCGGCTGGCCAGCCTGTTCAGGCAACTGTCTGCCAATGCCGTTTGACAAGGCACAGTTTTCATCAGTACCTACTGCTGCGAGGTTGTTTGAAAGACTGAACGAAAGGGGAAGGGGGTAGTTCAGTGATGAGAGGTGCTGCATTGGGGAAATATGTACATAGATGTTTTTTTCTTTTTTAGAACTGCGCAGTGTATTTTCACCTTACCCTATATTGTGTTGTGACAAAACTTGGTTCACGCAAATTCGGGTCAGAAATTGTTTGACCCAGTGATTTATATGCCACACTGTTTAAAGCAGTGCATGTTGCAAGTTATTTAAACGAATACCAGTTACTGTTGGCAAACCTCAAGATTGTTAACGTGGATCAGTCCCTGAAAATGACTGAACTGCCATTTGGAGCTGGTCATGTGAAAGGCCCCCCCCCCCCCCCCACCCCCCCTCCTCTTGTCAACTCGACGAGGTTCCATGCAGCAAGGTCATTCTCGCCATAAGAGCCTTGCATATTTTTGTTTTGCGACTAGAGAATGTCAGAACAAAGTTGCGGTCTTTGACATCAAAAGCTATGCACACACACTGTGGTTGAGTGAGAGATTATCTTTTCTTGTGTGTGTGTTGCACTGGTGAAGCGTGGTTTCGTTTGACTAACAGCTAGCTCAAGAGGCTTTAATTATAGTTTGTATTGTGTCCAAGTCAACCGAGTCTTCTCTTGTTACTTTAATAAAAAGATTTGTGTAATTCTTTGTCTTGCATTGTCACTTCACATAGACTCCATACTGAGAACTGTGCCTGTCAGCATGTTCCAGTAAGAGGAGTGTAAATGTTACACAAGGTGCCTTCAGTGAATGGTCTGTGTATGTTGCATTTGGCTGCAGTCTACAGGCTTGGTTCGAACTCTTTCCCTACCACACCCACTGAGCATTGTCAGCCCACTAACAAACTTTTTTATGACAATTTTAGAGCATTCTGCTTGCTTATGGACACGATGTGCCATTTGACACATAACCAGACAACTCAAGCTTGGTTTTTAATGTAAATTTTTCTTTTTCTCATGGCATCATAGTTTGAACGCACCCCAAGTTCTCTGTACATCTGCCAGTCCGCTAACAATTACTTCCACGCTGATTATGGTGCCTTTTGCATTTTTTAAGGACACTGCACGAACTGAAGTTTAATTTTTTTTTCTCTTGAGGTGCCATTTTGTGCATGCATTCTGAAGGTGTGGTAGCATCAGAAACAAGTCTGGAGCAAGAATAGCCAACTCTGTAACTCTCTTGATTTTGCCTCCTCTGTGGTCGATTTTATCAACACCCCGAGCAGCACAGAGTATGAACAAGCTAGTTTTTATGATGATAATGATGGAAACCAGGCTGGAATATTGGTGCCATGCGCCGGTTAGTTGTTTTCGTCTTTGGCCTTGTTTTGCATTTCCAGTTAATGTTCTGTACCAAGAATGCTATTTAACTATTTTCTTTAACAGACAAGTTTTGCTTAAATTCTCCCTATCTTGTACTTGGTTTTTAAATTTTATATTGAAACTTATATTTCATTATTCAAACTGATGTGCTTAAAAACCATGTTAATGTATTTCTGCCGAAACATACAAAGATGTTTTTATTTCCCCATGGTAGGGAAAGAGTCAAAAGCCATGGCAGCAAGTCTGCAGCACAAGAAAAAAAATGCAAAAAAATCCTTGTGTGGTAAAACTTTGGAACATGCTGATAACAGTCCCAGGTGGCCTGAACCTTCCTGAAGCCCATCTTAGACCATGGGATGCTCAAGTACGAATATCCACAAATTCTAGGGCTGCATGGATACAGTAAAGTTTCATTAATCCAGCAGGTGCCTGTGTTGGCTTTGGACGCTCGTTAATTCAGGCAGGGTCACGTCAAGGCACGACTCCCACAGCCAGCAATCACCGAAATTGACCTCCCCAAACCTGAATTGCATGGAACAGTGCCTGCTATGGCAGGAGCGACGACAGCCTCAAGCCCTATGGCCGAAGTAAGCCCAGCAGCACAGTTTGTTTCGCTTCACTTGAATTCATGCCATCCCTCTGCAGCCATCAGTTACGTGCCCTGGCCAGCCACGCCGTTTCGGAAACTGCTTAGTGCGTTGCTGGTCTTTTAGTTGTATTTTGGGATGACGTCGAGCTGTTCTAATGTCTACACAAATTCTTCTTTTGCATCTACAGGCTTTCTCAGCTTTTTGAGAACGCTGAACCGGACAGTTAACAAAATGGAGCTAAAACTTCTGTATATGGGGCAGGATCTATGGGCTATGGCCTCCGAGACTGGGCATCAAGGCAGGGATTGCTAGCTTACCAGCTGCCGGCAATGTTTTAACTTAAAATGATCACCGACAAAAGCTACTACAACGTGCCTCATTCAAACTACATGCTAATTCAAAAAGTTCAGAGCGCATATAAATATTTTCCAATAACTTTCAACGTACTAGAAAATGACTAGTATTTGCACAGCCACATTGAGTTTAAATTGACCTCTTGAGCACGTAAATCCATTGACCCTCATTTTTCTGAACTTGCAAAGCAGCTGTACAGCTATTTGAAAATGCTTGCAGTTTCCATCATTCTCTTGGCTTTTGCAACGCTGCCATATGTTGTGCAGACTCTGCAATCCATAACTGAACAGAATACACCAAACTTGATTGCATCATGATATGCTGGTTGGGCCGTCACATATACAGTCGAACCCGGATATATCGAACTCACGGAATATCCCCTTGAGAATCCCATGTAAAAGCATAGGAAAGCCGCGTCATATATCGAGCTCAATTTCACTACGCACTGGAAAGCGTGCCTTTCCCAAAGACGATCGCATTGCCGCGTGATGTTTTCAAGCCGCGCGCGGCAGTAATGAGAGGGGACAGTTCGGGTAGGGCAGCACCGCGCCCATTCCTAAAGGCGCACGCATTTGCGGTTATCGTTTCCCGTGCGCCAGCACGTGACGTTTGCAAGCCATGTGCGTGAATGAACCGGTGGGAACGAGTGGGGAAAAACGCGACAGAGCGAAGCGCAAGGGTGTGCCCATTCTTTTGCCGAGCTATCTCTCTCCTTCCTCTTTCCCGGCCTTCGTTCGCAGTAGCATGCGCTACGCATGCGCCAAGCCAGCTCAGCCCGTTTTCAGACAGAACATTGGACGCTTTCCCCAGCATGTGTTGCGAACCCTCTGCGCGCAGCAGCTGACGTGTCTATGGCGCCTACCGAAGTTAACAAGCGGCAGATTTAACTTTTGTTTTCTGAGAGTCGTCTATTTTTATCGTTGTGCTGTACGCACAGCGTAGCGCAAGATATGGCGTTACGAAGCGGCTTTTTTCTTCTTTTTTCTTTTGCGGGAGTTGTTTATTCTTGCATGTATGAATTAACGAAAGCACGCGGTCAGCTACGATCATGACACCGGCTTTTAGCATTTTTTGCTTCAAACAGCATTTGCAGCTACTGCATCATGCTGATAAATCGAACCAGGCTTGTGCAATCAAGCCGTCACGGGCAGTCTGCCAAGTTCGCTCCTCGCCTCCGCAGGAGCTATCAAAAGATAAACACTCCCCGACGTTATCGCTGCGCAGCATCTTGGCGCGCTGCCAAGAAATGAGCTGTGGATGAGATGACAGAAACTGTGTGGGACATGCAAGCGATAACGCTGGAGATTTCTGCCGTGGCGACACAGAAACCTTGTTTCGAGCTGCCGCGGTAGCAAGAGGGTACAGTTCCAACAAGTTGGAAATTTTTTGCTCTGTCGCTGAGATCGCTTAATCGCTTGCATGTGAGCGAGCTGGCCTTAACGCTTTTTTTTTTTTTTTTCCGAATTCTCGAGTGCAAAAGTGAAGGGTGGGTTCATTATGCGAGTGAGTTGATTACGCGACAAATACGGTATCGTTTTTTCGCATTGTAAATGCTGTCCCAAGCCGATTTCTGTATATCTAATTATCGAACTATCTCGCGATCCCCTTCGAGTTCGATATATCCGGGTTCGACACCTAATCAGTGTGATCATCACAGTGTGTATCATCTGGCGCTCCAATTACGGTTTAAGACAAGTAGAGCTTGTTTAAAGCTATTTCTGGATTGCCGTTGCCACTACACACACTGTAGGGAGTGCCGGTAGCACAATCGCTCCATAATGACGGTCTCCATGGCTTCTTTAAGTGCAGTAGAGCTACTGCTTATTTGCATGTGGCGTCGCACATGAGGATGCTTCAGTGCAAAAACAGTGAACAGCATATGACAGGCACAGATTTTCGCCACGCTGGTGGATGCGGTGCGGATGAGAGTGCACAATGGTGCCACTATAACATGGCATCTTCAAAAAACAAAACAACAAAGATCAGCAACAAGGCAGTGCAGCTACAAGCTCAGAAATGAAAAGAGGCGCCTTAAAAGACTCCACGCTCTTTCCAAGAGCAATGTCCTACTTAAATGTGGATCGAATATCACAGACACCTGAAAGATAACTCATGCACTAGTTTATTTGGTTAACAATAATTTAATACTTTCCCATGAATGTCCTTCACTGCTGCACACTGCCCTTCAGTTCTAGCTTGTGAAAAAAGCTTTCTTCGCAACTAGACCTTGCCAATGCATCCTGCAATGACTTATGTACACTAATGGTCCAGTTACTCATGTTCTTTGGCTTGCTCAGAAATTTGGCTTGTATTTCTTCACCTCTACCATGAGGTGGTGAATGTTGAGCAGTTCCGAGCGAACCGAGAGCTGCTTGAAGGGAGCCTGGCTCAACACCTTTTGAAACCGATGGTAGTACTGGATCAGCTGCATCAGGGCTGCCTGCACAGTCAAACAAAAACACTGCCATTAATCATCTGCGACAGAGTGGTCTGTGGATATCACTCGTTATGATATGATATGCTATATGATATGTTATGATATGCTGTCATAAGGACAGTATTGTAAAAGGAGTGATGAAATACCACAAATGCAGAAGGGCAAAAGTAAAAGTAATCATAATGTTAGGAGTACTAAATGAAGTTCCTGCTTAGGTTTTTTTTTTTGCTTCTAGGAATTGGCAGAAGCTATGTCATAGTCTGATAAACATCCAATTGCCTTATGTAGAATCGGGGCCCTCTTGACTTTTTTTCTCTGGCCAACCAAGCAACAAGCATGGGCCCCTTCACTACTAACACTAGTGCGCATCGACTGTACCAGTGAATTTTAGATATGGTGTGGATCTTCCCGGAAAGTGGTGAGAAGCATTGATGATGATGGAAGACTACACTTGATGAAGGCTAAGAGATGAACAGAAGTTTATGCACAATACTGCATGCGGGTGTGCACATGCATCCTCAACTGCAGTGCAATACCTAAAGGCCAAGGCAAGTCCCACACCTGCAAGATGTTGGTGCCATTTTTGAAGTTTGTAAATGTTTGCATGATGTCTTGGTTGATGTCATCAATGGACTTTTTCCACCCTGAATTGAATGAGCGTATAAGCATGGCAACTTTTTCTGGAAAAAATAAAAACGGGGAAAGAAAGTTATGGAAAAGGTCAAATAGGCTTAGAATGCCCTGTTCATCAATGAACACTGCTCAGTCTCAACCATTATTGAAGGGCCTCATCAAGCATATATATTGCTACACAATTTCATGCTGGCCACTTTTGCTCCTAGCATTAAAAATATGCATACAGCAGAATCTTGCGAAAAACGTCATAGAATTAAAAGAACCATTAGCATATATATTATATAATATAATATACATTTCAGGGACTGTATTAAGAGTTTGTGTCATTATCTAATGTGCCGCTATCTCCCTGTCCTCAAGTCATTCACACTTTCGGTTACGGCATTTCCATATCTGGAAGACTGAGATAGCAACACTTTCGATAATGACGCAAACTCTGAATAGAGCCCCAGATCGTCCCAAGTGGACAAAATCTTTGTGCAGCCCAGTAAATGCATTCGGACAGATCTATTATGAAGTTAATTTACACTCGCATGACAAGAGCTCACTATTTGCAGTGCATACTGTGTGGCTAGCAATCGTGATGTCGCCGATATGTAGGCTGCACAACATCACTCGGTCATGGTGCATACCACACAACAAGCAATAGCAACACCAGCAACGGAAGGGCTCGAGAGTGCAGTCGTGACTTGCATGTTATATCATCCGTAGTGGCACAGGAGAGTGTTTCGAAACCCTGTGAACTTAACACAATGCATTCCAGCCGGGGAGCTTTATGAATTCTTGTCAACTCTGTTCACATAACCAAATTCTAACCGTGCTTCTATGTGCTAAGGGTTCAGTTGTAAAGCTTTTCTTGGCTTTGGAACTGTGAAGAAAAACAGGAAAACGCTTTTTCTTGCATTGCGATAAATACTGTCACTGCATGTGTACATGATTTCATCGGTCAAAAAAAGGGAAACTTTACGCCTGGCTTATGCACTGATGCATAGTTACTCCTGTTGATTTAAACATCCAATAAATGTCTAAAGAAGCTTCTCTAAAAAGAACTTAATTCTACCAGCTGATAGAAGTAGAAATTCAATTTAGGCTCTCCATTAAATTAGAAAAAGCTTAATTTATCTTATGGACCTTAAATATGTTGGACTGCCACATATGCAACACTGCTCGTTCATGGAAGGTGGACAGCGAAAGGGCTTTTAATAAATATAAAAGTTTCTGCCAGTGAAATTTAGAACTAATTTCCAGTTCTGATCATGAATGACAAGCCGTTCTTTTTAATACAGGAATGCATTTAACGGCTACATTTTAGCCTTCCTTTGGCTGTTCATCCGTCAGCACCGCGAGAGGGCACTGCACAGGGCTACTTTCACTGCTACATGTAGATAACAGAAAAAAAAGTTAAAATTTACAGGCTCGTTGTGGCAATTAAGCCCACGATTGCTGCAGCAACAATAACCCCCGCAATAACCCAGGTAATCGAGCGACTGGTACAAAAGGAGATACCCTCTATACGAACATATGCTCATGAAATGGTTAGCATCCCTAAACTTACTTGGCTAGGCTTCCTAGGCTTTAAAAAACCTGACTGCACCAACATGAGGCAAGGTGCGTTCATTTCAACTACAATCTCTCAACCTGGTCAATTGTCAGTCCCTCTAAACTGTGCAGCCATCAATCTGCTGTCACAAGTGAGCACAGAGTGTGCCGAGTTTCTGGAGGGTACACCTAAGCCTTTTGCAGCTTTTGAGGCTAAAAGAGAGAGACAAAATAGGCTGTGTGCTCACTTTCTTCCTTCTGCATTTGGTCAGCCTGACCTCTCTCCTGGAGCAGTTCGCACTCTTTGACGAAGCTGATCATGCCCCCAAAGTGGGGAGCCAGGATCTCCTCCACATACTCCTGTGTGCGTGCCTGCAGCAGCTCCTTGAAACTCTCTGTCTCCTTGGAGTCCTCTTTCGTCCTCTCCTGCACAAGGTCATGAGTGCTCTGTGTAGCTCAAATGAGAGCAGTAACCTTAGCCCAGGAAAAGGGGCTAATGCATAGGCACTCCTGCTGCTACTTACGACGTAGCTCACATCCAAATAAAGATAGAACAAACTGCAACAATACTGTAAAAAGAGGGCAGGAAGATGGGATTCTTGAAAACACAAAACAGAGTGAACAAAGGGTTCACAGGAGCCGTAATACACCAGCCAGTACTTCCACAGTCCAAAGCACTGGCTAGCGGATTGAGGACTCCCCTCAACCCTTTTGCACTTTATTTTGTGTTTGGTTTGGTTTGTGAGGTTTAACGTCCCAAAGCGACTCAGGCTATGAGAGATGCCGTTTTGGAGGACTCCGGAAATTTCAACCACCTGGGATTCTTGTGCACTCGCATCGCACAGCACACGGGCGCCTTGCTTTTGCCTCCATCGAAAAGCGGCCACCGAGGTCGGGATTCGATCCCGCATCCTTGGGAACAGTAGTCGAGCGCCGTGACCACTGTGCTACCCCGGCGGGGTACTGTACAACACTCGTGGTCTGGCCGGAGCAAGTAGGTGGCGCTTGCGTACTGACGGAAGAAATGCCCATCACTCCATGCACTTGCTCACATTTCATGTGCACGTATCATCTGTTTTCAGACCTGTAACAGATCTGTGTTGTTCTCGCTACTTCTTGAGATGGCGCTGAATGTGAGATGGTATGGATATGATGACAGCATGACTGGCTGAGATATCCTTTGGCACAATCCGCTTCTACGGGGCACCACTGTGCATGCGGTGACTGCTTTGAGCGAGAGTTGCATGCTGCCCAGCGGCGCGCACGCCGCCTGCTGAGTCAGCACCAATCAGTGCACGCCCATGGCCGGCGTGTGGAAGCTGATCACAGTAGCAGATCGCAACTCCCTCTTATCGACATACAGACGTAACATGGAGAGTGGCGAAGTTTGTGATTTGTAAAGCTGTTTTTTCGCAGAAAAAATTTTTTCACTCTCACGATAGGTTGAGAAATTATATCCCCCCCTCCCAAAGCTGTGGTGCCGGCATCGTGTGTGTGCACCCCCGGTGGCAGAAATGGACGCTTGCATCAAGGCGGTGCTCAGGGAGGAAGAGTTCATTTGGGACTCGCATTGCTCCCATTATAAATAGGAAGTGTCGCGAATTCCGCAATGTTTTCTGCCACCTTGTGGGAGCTGTCTACTGAGAAAAACAAAACAAGGAGGCCGTCTAACAGCTCATGTGTGATTTGTAGAAAACGCATGCTTTGCCGCTGGCCAAAGCACCGGGGCAGTGTCAGTTTGCAACATGCTTCCAAATTCAAAGAGCTGCTGGCGCTGCAGTACATTTTCCCACACTGCTAGGATGGTACACTTGACAGCACAACGCGAAAGGCCGGCAGTTACTGAAGAAAGGATGCGTAACACTGTATTCAACAACCCATGCAATGCCAGTCTGTTTTTATCACAAGCTTAGTTCCCTAGAACTGCAATACTTTTTCTTAATATAAGCAGGAATTCTTCGAGTTTTCCGCGAGTTTTTTCAGATTATCTAAATTCCCTGAGGATTCCCGGTTTTCATGGTCTTCCCGGTCAATAAACACCCTGCAAAGAGACCACTCTCACCAAAAATGGTGCTTTTACAAGCGAGAAAAACGAAAAACCACAGTGCAAGTCTCGTCATCGATTTTAAAAAGTGAAATGCATGTATCAGCACCAAAGTTTGAAGTGGATCCCAAAGGGAATGCTACATCACTACTCTTCAAAATTTTGGCAACCCATTCTTTTCAGTATCAAAAACTTGAATCAACAAGTAGTCAGATTTATAAATCCAATTTTCTAGATTATAAATGCATCTTTTGCTCCCATACAAATGTCAACAAATCCAAAAAGAGAACGAGAGGATCACTTGTCACTTTGAAGAATTATTAGATGGAGCTGTCCCAAGTGTCCCTTTATGAATCCTTAACCAGAGCATATCACTAGTGCTCAGCCAAGGGTGATCACCAGAAGCACACCATTCAGCATACTCGTTTCCACAAACGTAGCAGAAGGCAAGAAAAAGTAAGCTCACCAACAACACACTCAACATCATGTCATAGTTGTTGATGAGAAAAATGAGTTGCTCCTTCCTTCCCTGAAACTCGGCAGCCATCTTGAGAATGAAGTTTTCCACTTCTCCTTGCAGCGAAGCCAACAATGAAGCTACGCGGTCACTGGGAAAGTTTTCGTTGATGCTGACAATGGCAGCTGAGAACTCCGCATATCTTCTCGTGATCTGAAGAAATAAAAAGAAATGTGTAGCCCAGCTGTCACCTCCTAATAAGAGTGACAGATGCACAGTTGAACATTGCATGAGTATAGCAAATACTCACATAATGTGGTCGCATGTCAATGCTCCCCAGCTTCTGTGGATCACAGTCCCTAATGCTTTGAATGTTAAGCTTGAGAATGTATTCAAATCGTGGATAGAGATGCTGAAGCAGGGCTTCCCAGTACCTATATTTTAGAACGTAGGAAAACAAGAATTACGAGGGCAGGGGATTTTTGCTTCAATGAAACTAGTAAATCGCACCAATTATCCACTATGCCTAAAAATGAAACTTGCAGAGAAGCCTCAGCGCTCAACTTTTTCATTTTATACTCTGCATTCTTCCCAGCCAGTGGCTGTGAAAAAAATTAAGCAGCATTTAATCTGTAGAGTGAAAATCATTTGCAATTTGAAATGTAACAATAATAAGGTGGATTGTTGAGTTAGGTGGTCAAAAACCATGAAATCATCAAAAGATTGAAATAAAAATAAAAGTTAAGTACCTAATTGGTTGGTTGGTTTGTGGGGGTTTAATTTCCCATTGCGACTCAGGCTATGAGAGACGCCGTAGTGGAGGACTCCGGAAATTTCGACCACCTGGGGTTCTTTAACGTGCACTGACATCGCACAGCACACAAGTGCCTTGTGCTGTGCGATGTCAGTGCATGTTAAAAATTAGGTGACACTCAATCTTTGCCTTAAAGGTATGACATGAAAAAGGCCCCTCTGTCCACGCTGAGAAATAGAGTGAGGACATAGAGAAATAGAGTGAGGAAATAGAGTGAGGACAAGAGCCACCTTCAAACACAGAACACTTAAAAGGAGCACTCCAAATGGAAGTGGAAGCATCTGTTGGGACAGTGGCTTACCATATCAAGAGCAAGTTGTGCCAGCGCCACAATGACAAGTCAAGAAAAGAAGAAATGACAAATGCGCTTCGCTACTCTAATTACTACTACTTCTGTAATTAAAACTTCTCTAGTTAGATGCATACTCAATAGCATACATTCATAAGGTAGCAATTTTATTTGAAAGACCACACAACATAAATAACCACGCTTGTATTGAAGCTGTTCAAGCATACCTTCATGGCATAGCTGATAGCGTGCTAGGCTGGTGGTCAAAAGGGTTGAGAGTTCAAATCCTGGCCGAGACGTATGAAATTTTTCTTTATGTAAAATCAAATTATTTTATAAAGCTAAGGCAGTTGAGGCATGTGCTAAACTCGCGTTAGAAGTACTATTTTCTATTATTTTCAATCCAGATATCCACGTGCGACATGGGTTCACTAGCACAACGTTAACGTGACATAGGTTTTTCAGTACAAGCGTGACGTGGGCTTTTCAATAGAATGCCAACGCCACCTTTTCCAATGAATTGGAGCCTTGAAGCTGTTCACTTTAAACTAATGTGTTCCCTTCATAACATCTTAGACACAAGACTTTCCTCAGCTATAACATCAAAGACCTCTCACAGCAAAGGCAAATCCAGCAGTATGAATTCGAAATCCACCATACAAGGAAACAAAGATTAAGTTATGCTAGTTCTTGCCACTTGCCAATTTTCCTAGTCACATCACCTTTTTAAAAGTCTAGTAAAGAAGCTTCAATGGCTTCCATTTGCCACACAACTTACGAACAACAAATCTGAAAGATCAGCAGCCAAAGTTTGAAACTTATATCACCCATCCTTGCCACACTTGAGAGCAAGCAACTAGCAAACAGATCATACGAGATGGCTTCAAGCTTAAAGGACTATAGACACCAAATTTTGGTGGCACTTTTCTTCTTGTTAATGATGCATAACTCATTACTGTATACCATTCCACACGCTGTTTTTGTTTATGACCGCTAAATAATTTATAACTGAATTTTATTTTCTCACCAGTTTCGGTTTCATTATCAGAGAGATGGCTGTAATGTCACAATCATGCCGTGATGCGTGGCATGAAAAACAGTGATATAATCCTTATTCTTCACTTGTCATGATTCCTGTTCTTGAGGCAGGCTGGCTTTATCATTGTAGTGAATTCAAATGACACAGCAATGATTATATCGCTGTATCTTCATCCCTCGCCTGACCTAGATTTGACTGTGACGTCACAGTCATCACTCGGCTGTTGAAACCGAAACCGAAACAGGTGAGAAACGATATTCGATTATAAATTATTCAGCAGTCGTAGGCGATTGTGATGTGGTGATCCGTGTACAGTGATGTCCTAGGAATCATTGTAAATGATAAAACACGAACCCACAAATAAGGTTTCTATAGTCCTTTAACTGGTCTCAAAATTCATCTTTTTTAGCGCAAAAGGACAGGACATACAGTAAGAAGACACGTACACCACAGGCACTACTCACAACTGATTTATTGAAGCCTAAAATACGCATATATACATACTCACTGGCCTGCACGCACAGCCTAGCAAGCAATCCGAGTACAGCACGCAGAAAGTGGTTACACGTGGCGCAAAAGAAATTCCATCTCTGCTTTGTACAGAGCAACTGAGGTGTCACTAACACAATCTTGACAAAGAATGCCTCCAAAGTTTCACGGGCGGTTTTTTGCACACTTCTGCTAGAATCTTAATCCTGCGGAAACAAGGTCTACAATTGGTGCAAGCGAGGCAATGGTCAACAAGATGCGTGGCCTCCCTGTAATTTAGATCTTTTGCATGCTCCCCGAGTCGGTCATTTATGCAACGCCCCGTCTGGCCGATGTACGATTTGCCACAGGATAAGGGGATCCCGTACACAATGTTCGTGGTACACTGAACAAAACGCTGTTCATGCTTCTTTTTACAGCCCTGCTTTTTGTCTTCGCAAGTGATGCGGTGGCTCAGCTGAGCGAGCTTCTTGGGGGAGGCATTCTTTAGAGGCATTCTTTATCAGAAAAGCAGGTCAAGATTACGTTAGCGACACCTCAGTTGCTCTGTACAAAGCAGAGATGGAATTTCTTTCGCGCCACGTATAACTACTTTCTGCGTGCAGTACTCAGATTGCTTTCTAGGCTGTGAGTGCAGGCCAGTGAGTATATATATATGCGAATTTTAGGCTTCAATAAATCAGTTGTGAGTAGCGCCTGTGGTGTATGTGTCTTCTTACTGTGTGTCCTGTCCTTTTGAGCTAAAAAAGATGAATTTTGAGACTGATCACCAACTAGCCCAACAATTAACGCTTTTAAAGTCCTTTAACTGGGGTTACCGTAAAAACCCGCGTAACGAGTTTTTTTTTTCTTTTCAATTTTATCGTATCAGATTTACACCTTGTATTACACATAATCCGAACAAATTTCGGCCTAAATTCAGACTTCCAACGTCATTATTAATCAGCATTATCAGCATTAGGCTTCCAGCAAGAGGAGGCGCTATCTAGAGGGGGCATCAGCTGACTGTTTCTACAGTTTTGGTTGCACCATGCTGTCCCCACGGTTCTCGCAACCACGGTGCCCGCGATGCACACACGACAGGAAGGAGGTTGATTACACCTGTCATGATGTCGGGATAGCGAAAGGATCATTTCGCATGTTGCACGGGTCTCTCCAGCCATGAAGGAGCCCATTAGTCGCGCTTTTGAGAAATGTAGTATATGATATCGAATGCTTTTAGAGGCACCGAAGAAGAGTTTCTATTGAAATATGTTGCCAGAAAGGGACTCTCAGCAGACGATACGCATACCGGACGACGATGATCGCGAAAACCATGAATCTGAGAACACTTTCTGGGTGCGTACGCCACGCACTTGCATGCGGACAGGGGCAAGCACGACTCACGTGGCCGGTCGTTTGTGCTCTGCTGTCTCTCATCTGGGCTGGAAGTGGCATTATTTTTAGAACAACCAAAGGACCATGTTGCGTCCAGGAGTGGCGGGGCGAACGTAAGCTGCTCTTTTCCTCACAGTGCGTGAAATTCTGATAAAGTGTGTCGGCACGAGAAGGGGGGAAAACCAGCACCAGCACTTGAAGGTTCATGGCACTATCCGACGCCTGTTGCAAGGTGGCGTTGGTCATGAAATTGCGGAACGAGTATGCCTTGTGGGGCAGCCGTGAAATGTAGTGCAAATAAATACTTTGGTGATATTTCTTTGTTCACATTATATACGACTGAAAACTTCTCTTCCCGTTTTTGCTATCCCAAAATTGCACCTCGTAATATATGCGGGTTTTTACGGTAAGTTGTTGCTTGCACAATATATGAGACGATTAAGCCAGTATACCCAAATTACTTGCCTGTCCAAAGCGGGCACAGATCTCTCATGCATTAGCAATTGAAACCGGTGTATAATGTGAATGCAGAGGAACAATGCTATGGAATCGTAGCAATCCTGCACGTACAGCTCCACATGTTTCTGAAAGCAAACCAGAAAGTATACAATATCAAAGAAGAGATTTCCAGGAAAAGAAATCAAAGACTGTTCTTAAAGAAGAACAACAGATTCCCTCATGACAGAGAGCTAAGTGTAGATTCCCTTCATAATACTGCGACAAGAGGCAGAAAAATATGGAAAAAGCCAGTCCATGTACACATAAAAACACAAAAAGCACTATTCTAACCCTTAAATATCTCGTTTTCAAATCTGTAAATGCCAAGGCCGTAAACAGAATATATATGTCCCGCATATTTTGCCTGTGCTGCGTACCTTTTCTGTGTCCTTCGTCCTTTTGCACTACACACTCGTCACTGATCATCGTTACCGACTCACCCAAGTTTCCTTCCTTGCCAAAACTACAATGTTAACTGAAAATATTATGGGGTGATCAGACACCTGACGAGACAATCCTGTGAAAGCAGTTGGATTTACTCTCAAAGGTGACTGGGATGATTTTACTCTACTGAATGCAGTTACTTTAAGCTAAGGCTATATGCCCATGATAGAATTTTTTTTCTGAAGAATGGAGGTGGTGAATGGGTGGCCAGCTAAGGGAGGGAGGCGGTTGGTGTGTCTGCAGGACAGCTGGCATTCCAATTGTGTCTTTTAATTCAGTGTGGACGTCGCTTTATCATTCCGCTGTTCAATAGGAGGGCGGGGCGGAGCTGTGGACAGGTGGGTGGGCAGCTTTCCTAGCTAGGAATCAGGGGCAGTGGGGAGGTGGCTAGTGCTTCTAGAGGGAGGAGACTTCTAGCTCGGGCTGGAGACTTCATTTCAACATGTCAGCCCGTCGCGATAGTTAACGAAGCTAAATACCTAGGTGTCACATTTTCTTCAGATTTAACATGGAATCGTCACATTCAATGTATAACCCAGAAGGCAGGCCGAGCTATGAACTTTATTAAAAGAAACTTCAAACAAGCCCCACAGAATGTTAGGGAAACAATTTATGTTACCGATGTCCGGCCTATTCTTGAATATGCCTGTATTGTGTGGGACCCTCCCATACAGCATCTCATTAATAGTATAGAAGCCATTCAGAATCATGCCGCCCGCTTTTAACTAGTTGTTACCACAATTTCCCAGCAGCATCTCCGATATAAAACGTCAAATTAACTGGAAGGACCTTTCCTTGCGCCGTGAACGATTTCGCCTTTTATTCTTGCGGGACGTACAGTACAACGAAACATCGTTAATCACGTCTCAAACAAGACCAGCCTATTAGTAATTCCAGAGTCCTTACTCTGGTACAGCTTCACTCACTGGAAATAGTCCTCGTAAAACCTCGGTGATACAAATCCGGTTTATACTTAGTTCGGGATGATACCAATTCCCAGCCAGGGTGCGTTGTGTACAGTGTGCGAAATTTCAGATGTTTCAAATTCCTGCGCCACTGCGGATGATACAAATACGCTGTCCGTAACCGCAGACTTGGACAATATACACACTTTTGCGCATCGTTGATTCTGAGAACACCAGCCGCACTGTACGCCCCGCAAGCAGTTCGTGGAGGCGAGTGACCCGCACATCACCACTGCCGCAATCGTCTGTAGAACACTACATGCTGCGTGAAGTTTGTGCTTGTGTGTTTCCACCAAATCGACGCCACAATAACGAGTCGTGCTATGCACTGGGAGCAGTTAGCGGAGGCGCACACGGGGCGTGCACAACCCAGGCATGTTGCTGACTCCACAATAGCCAGTTGTGCTGTACGCACAGAGAGTGATTTGTGATGGCGCACATCCTACACATCACCGACGTCGCAGTCTCCTGCTGTACACATTACGAGAAGTTCGTAGAGGTGTACGGCCCACACATCGCCAATGTTGCGATCGCCAGTCGCACTGTGCGTGCCGCGAGCGGTGAGCTGTGGCCGTGCAGCTTTAAACCGATTTGCTTGAATGCCTTTCCCATACTTCTGCATACTGATTTTTGTTCGTTTCGATGATATGAAGTTTCAGATGATACAATTTTTTTTCCGCGACCCAGTAGGATTCATATCACAGAGGTTCTACTGTGATCATTGATAGCACTCTACTGCCAAAAAAGTTTGGGCACCTGAAATCCACCTCCTTACATAAAATGTGGTCCACAGCAGTACAGGTTAAATAGCAGCAAAATGCATGAAAACAGATTTAGATGCAATAAGACTTCAATGCATTGTGATGGTGACTTGCTGGACTACTACAATTGCACCATGTTAGAATCTACAGTCAAAACTTCGAATTGCAATCCTTTTGAAAGTCCTCAACAGGTGCCAAGTTACAGTGCTCAATTAAATAAACTGCAAGCACAAACTAACCAGAGTCAACAGTAGAGATTTCTTCTCAGCAGCATATCATTTAGCTTATAGAAGTTTAGATCCCAAAGTGACTCAGATTATGAGGGATGCCGTAATGTGTACTCCAAGCAACAAAAGCTAGCACAAGCAAAAATCAAAGGCGACAGCAGCACTCACCACAAACATGGTCAGTGTCCTATTCATAATCGAATTGAACATGTCCTGAGCAGCAGCCCCGGACACCATGAAGAACTCTGTGACAAAGAGGTACTCGCGACAGGCATTGTCTAGCAGTGCATACTGCTGACTTCTGAACAGGCTTTCAAAGGGGTACTGAAAGAAAGGAAAACAGACAGTCATTCTACATCTACGAGCGAAACCTAATGCTCTATAGATCATTTTCATTTTAAATAAAAGGATGGGAAGAGTGGAAGTTGACAAACAGCCTTCTAAGCACACTGAATCCAAAGAAATGCAACACATATGCTACAGTTCCAAAAGTACTGTCAAGGTTTCTAGGAACCCCTGAAACTTTATGTTATCAATCTTTCTTTGGGTGGCACCCACCTTGTCACAGTCTCCCTGACATGGCCATAGAGTGTATTCATAGAGTTTACTGGCATGGGAATGAACGGTCTATAAAAAGCTGTTATAGTCATCACAGGCTTTGCACTGAACAAGTTGCTGGCAAAAATATTTAGACAGCAAGATAAACTTTAACTGTGCTTATGGGGGTTAATTCTCGTAAGAGAGAGAATGCGCCACGGGGGGACTAGACGCTACGGTCGCCTTCTAGCCCCGACGTGCCAGCCCTAGCAGACAGAGCTGTGACCCCCAACCCGCGGTGCGAGAAATCGCCACTGCGGCGGGTTCGGGCCAGAGGGGACAAACACCGAGTTGCGTACTCGAACAAGAGTTTATTGCACTGCTCGAGTACACGGCAAGAGAATAGCAATTAAGAACAACCGCCGTGTAGCGAGCGAAAGCCGCGTACGGGGGTGCAATAACAACCACCTAATGGGGAAGCGTGCCAAGGAGGTGAGAGGAGGAGTCTTCTCACCTGACACAGCTTCTCGCTCGCATCCCGTTGCGGTAAGAGCCTATGGTCAGCGGGCGATTCTCGGTGACGGCGGTGGTCTCCTCGGCGGAAATCATGAACCGCGCGCTGCGCGCCCATTCGCCGAAGAACCCCGAGCGAGTTGCTACAGTCGCGCTCCTCGACACAGAACGGGAGAGGAGGTCTCCCGGTTACGCCGGCAGGAAAGAGGGAAGCCCGCGGCAGCGTCGCCGCAGGGCCCGGGAGGCGGCGGGGGGTGGCCAGCATGCCCTCTCCTCCGCCAACCTCTCTGCCAGCGCGCGTAATCACGCGTGTTAATTACGCGCGGGCGTTACAATGGAGGAAGGGGATTGTGAATCCCCACATCCCCCCCTCCTTAAAACCGCCGTACGGCTAAAAGTAGTCACGTTCACCGAGGGATATATCGAGGGGGCCGGCTAAACGCCGTTTAACTTTTAAACCAAAAGAAAACCATTTAAACCCAAAGAAAAGTGCCAATATACAAAAAGTTGCAGACAGCTCACAGCCACGGGTGTCGGAGGGGGAGGCAAGGCCGACGACCACAGGAGACGACCTTGGAGCTGGCACACGTGCGGCGGCCGCAGGTCCCGCTTCTTCACCGTCACTCGGCCAGGCTTGGAAGTGCCGATTGCTGCAGGCCTGCTACTGCATTCATCGTCGGTCAGCCAGGGCAGCCTGCCGGGGAACGGTTAGGAACTGCGTCTTCGCGTTGCGTAGCATGCTGCAGGCCCCCCTCAGCGGGTCGTCCGCTCGCTCCCGGTCGGCCTCTTTTCCCTCCGTCGTTGACGCCGCCGATGGCGAGGGCAGCGGGGCGCCAAGCTGCTCCCGCTGGTGAAGCCACGGCCGCGAGCACCGAACGGCGCCAAGGCGGGCTCTTTGCTGCAGCTTTCGTCGTGCTAGACGCAGGGGCCCGTTCCACGAACTCCGACTGGCTCGCTCCGTAGCCGACCGGAAACTGTCCGTCTTGGCCCGGTTGACGGTGACAGCAGGCTCTGGGTGCGGGAACGCCACTCCTTACGCGGCCTGCTCCTCGATGCTGCAACGGTCGTCATGGCCTCCGCCGGCTCCCCTCCTTGCTGGCTGCAATGCTGTCTTTTCCCTAGTTACATTTTTTTTTTCTTTTTTTCAAATCTACCCCCGCTCGATCTTTTCCAAGAGAAAGCGCGTGCTTGCTCTGGAAGTAAAATGTGCTGAATTTAACAGAGCGTCCCATCTATATTCAGAACAAGAAATTACTCCCTGCGCATTGGTCAGAGTACGTCTGCTGTGGGCGCAAGTCGTAACGAGGCGCGATGCTCGAAATCCCAAGCCTTGCCTCTCGCTGCAGCTGCCTACTGGTGGGGGAGTGCGTCCTCCTCGGGCCACGCAGCGGGGCTCGGATTGCGGTGCGCTTTGTGTAAAGTCTAGCGCCGCCATCTTTGCTTGCAGCTCTGTCGCGCGTCGGCGTGTGCCCAACGCAGCAACCGTGGCGTTGTTGCGAACTTATAGAGCAAGTTCTACCCATTCGACAACGTCACCATGCACATCACTAGGCAGCGAAATGACACAACCTGAAGAAAAGTCTTGGGGCCGTTCGCATGCTCAGCGATGCACATGTGCGATATAGCTCGTCTCAGCGTGACCAACCTAGAAGGACTCAGTGTATCCTTCGCGTGGGGAAAGGATTGCGCAAGGTGCTGTAGTACTGACGGCAGGGATCCAACGCGCTCACAGCAATACAAGCTGTGTAGCGCCCGCACAGGCAGCAATACCAGCGTGCCCTTATGTGCGCCACGGCCGCGCCGCTCGACTCCCGGAGCCCGTCGAACACTGGTCGACAAAATAAAAGAAAAAACAGGATCCTACCGCGTTCCTAAAGCTCCCTTAAGGCTGACTAGGCTCCCCACTGCACTGATGGAATTAAAACGGTCAGCACTTAAACTCGGAGAAGCCGGGTAGGCCAGCCCTTCTCTGAGGCTGCGAGCCATCGCGACGAACTGGCTAACGGGCGCGGCAGAAAGGATAGTAATAACACTTCTCATGCCTTCAACGTGCGCGTGCAAAAGTACATACGCTACAACGTTTCCAGTTCTCCCGTAGAGCATGGTAAGTCAAAACACTACGAGAGAATGCCCATCACACCAGCGTCCGCGCGTCACCCTGCTACAGAGCGATGGAGTCGTGTATGACATCCTGCTCTCGCAGAAAATTACAAGATCACAGTGGCTAGCGTCAGCTTCTGATCTCTCGCAATAAGAACAGTTAAGGTGGTTTTGCTTGCTTGCCGTTGTGCACTCACCACTGCAGTATTAGAAGAGACTGAGAAGTCAGCCCTGCTCACTGCCATGGCTAGTCTATGTGTCGAAAACCCGATACATAGACACTCGGTTTATCGCACCTCTGGCCCCACGTTGGGCGCCATAATATGGGGGGTGTTACTTCTCGTAAGAGATATGCGCCACGGGGGGGCTAGACGCTACAGTCGCCTTCTAGCCCCGACGTGCCAGCCCTAGCAGACAGAGCTGTGACCCCCAACCCGCGGTGCGAGAAATCGCCACTGCGGCGGGTTCGGGCCAGAGGGGACAAACACCGAGTTGCGTACTCGAACAAGAGTTTATTGCACTGCTCGAGTACACGGCAAGAGAATAGCAATTAAGAACAACCGCCGTGTAGCGAGCGAAAGCCGCGTACGGGGGTTCAATAACAACCACCTAATGGGGAAGCGCGCCAAGGAGGTGAGAGGAGGAGTCTTCTCACCTGACACAGCTTCTCGCTCGCATCCCGTTGCGGTAAGAGCCTACGGTCAGCGGGCGATTCTCGGTGACAGCGGTGGTCTCCTCGGCGGAAATCATGAACCGCGCGCTGCGCGCCCATTCGCCGAAGAACCCCGAGCGAGTTGCTACAGTCGCGCTCCTCGACACAAAACGGGAGAGGAGGTCTCCCGGTTACGCCGGCAGGAAAGAGGGAAGCCCGCGGCAGCGTCGCCGCAGGGCCCGGGAGGCGGCGGGGGGTGGCCAGCATGCCCTCTCCTCCGCCAACCTCTCTGCCAGCGCGCGTAATCACGCGTGTTAATTACGCGCGGGCGTTACAATGAAGGAAGGGGATTGTGAATCCCCACATGCTTTGCCAGAAAATGATATCGTTTCCTGCTACTAAGTTACTAATTTTAATATCAACTGCCACTTTTCAACTGCACCAACAAGAAATACTATTAACTCAACAAGAACGGTGCTCCCAATATCACTGCAATATCTAAGAACAAGAGACAACTAGGCAGATGTGACACATACAGAATGCATAAAAAAGGCTATAACTTAATACAGTTCCCCAAGCAACTAAAACAGTAAAAGATGCAGCATCTGTGGAGGTGCAGTCGTATCTGGGCACAGGCAAAGAAATAGAAGTGCACAACTAGATATCCTTGAAGTTTTGGGAATAGTAGAAATAAGGGCATTTTCCAGCCAATGAAGAGGGTTTCTGCTGGATCCACAAGAAACTAAAAAAATGCATCAGTGAGTAGCTACACAGGCAGGTACATATGAACAGAAAACAAAATGCTCTTTTCAAAATGACTGGATGGTTTAACTTGTCATGAATTATTCAGCTTAGCCCTGGTATCTTGACTTTCCATTGTTTTGCTTGATTTAATCTCGGTCAACATATGCCACCTTATGCTCTAACCAAGCTGCAGAAATGTTCCTGCATGGCCTGGTCCTGACTGGTTTGATTCTCATGTCAAAAGAGCTGCCCAAATTCAGCCATGACATCCTATTGGCCGATCAGTACTCAGCCATGTAACCTGCCAGAGGCATGGTCATGAGGAGGGCAGATAGAGGAGTGGAAGCCTTGGTGCACCAAAAAGGGCACCGTGGTGCAGCAGGTTATTGGGAAGAGAGCTCACCCGCACATCATTCTTCTGTGCAGCATGAGGCACAATGATGGGACTCTCCAAGTCGGTGGTAAGAACACTGTTACGAGTGCCCAATGTAAACACGGTGGATTTGTTCTTGAGTGATGGTTTGGAGCTGAACAGACGTTATGGTGTGGTCAAGGGCAATAAAATTCTCTTTAAGCTACAACTATTAAGAAAAATTCTAGGGGTATTGCTTTACATTCAGCTTAAAGCTTACACAAAGGTGAGCGCTGTTGTCCAAACTAGGTCGAGGAGGCAGTATCAAAAGAAGGAAAGCCAAAACAATCATCTCAGCCAATATATGTGAAGAGAAAGGCTGAAAAGGAAGTGAAGATCAGGGAAACTGGTGTCCCTTCCAATCCTACCAACAAAGAAACATAGGGGAGCTTCCTTTGTCGAGTTTCTCACCCCTGGCCTATTTGCGGCATGTATAGGGAGGAATGACAAACAATATGCATGGCTGTAGCCTACCCTGAAAAAGAAACAATAGCATAGAAGCTTCTGCTGTGCAAGTGCAGTTTTGATTTGATCTCAACACTGGCCAGGAGAAATGCACTTTAATCCTGCCTTTTTATTTTCAATTTTCTCAGTGTAAACTTTTATATACACTCTCCAATTTGAATAATTCTCTTTGCACTGGTGCCTGGAATGCATGAAGAATTCATTTAACCAAAATAATAAGTAGTGATTAAAATGTTGTGGTGCCCCTTCAACCACTAAGCACTACACAAAATGACAAGGGTGCCACATCATGCTTCTATTACAAACGGGTGCCAGAAACTGGGTGTACAGGTAGCATACTGCAGAAGTTGGAAGTTATAACAAGTGCCAATGACTTCCAAGCGACTATCCAGATTACATGATGATTCAAGCACTGAAAAGGCATCAGTGCATATTTAGGCAGAAGGATATTCCTCTTTGTTGTGTCTTCAACGCCCATCAGGTCGTCCTTTTCAGGAACTTCTTCATACTAAAACACCAAGAGAAGAAATGCAGAATTAAATGCTTATACTTCTTGCATTTTGCAAAGAATTGTACCGAGTTCACTTTCCACATGGCATGTACATGTCAATTTGCCTACAGCAGGGGTTCTCATTTTCAGCCTTTGGCAACTCACTAGCTTTAAAAAGGCACTGAAAAAGCCTGCATGTCTTGGCCTCTATGCTTTCCTGCCTGACATGCATGCAAAAAGAAGCCTGCAGAGATAAGGCACCTCAAGAAATGCCCAAATTCCATTCAGAAGGACGGCTGTACAGGGAAACAGGCAACTGCATGTTTACTACCATTATAATGCATTATGAAGGAAAGGTGGGGATTGTGGCATGTATGTACAGTCGAACCCGGATATATCGAACTCGAAGGGGATCGCGAAATAGTTCGATATATTGTCATGTAGTGGTGACGAGGTTGACGACACAAATCAAGGGTCGATGATTGCACTAAAGAAACTCTTTATTTGGGCTGACTTGCGCCCGCAAAAGAACTAAGCAACTCGGCGGCGGTGATAGAAACAAACGTGCTCGTCGATCGTCGAACAAAGAATGCTCATCACACTCGTCAACGCTCAATTTAAAGGCTGCACAGAACAATCTAGATAACGTCGCAAACAGCTACCAGCACGGGCTGGAACATTGTGGAAAGACACCCGAGTGGCCGGAACCTTCGAGACAGATCTCGGTGCATCTTGCGCTCCAACGAAACTGATAAAGGTGTGACTCGCGACATCGAGCATTAACAAAGAATACGGAACTGATACGCGGTCCAGAATCAGAGTGATAAGCCTGTATGCCGGCGGCTGTTAAAAAAACAACGAATAGTTTTGAAGGTTTCGCGGCAATATCGATATACAGAAATCGGCTTGGGACGGCACTTATGATGGGAAAAAATGATACTGTATTTATCGCGTAATCAACTCACTCACATAATGAACCCACCGTCCATTTCTGCACTCCAGAATTTGGAAAAAAAAAAAAAAAGCGTTAAGGCCAGCTCGCTCACATGCAAGCGATTAAGGCTGAATCGCATGCACGCGAAAACTCACGCGAACGCGGCGGCGGTACGCGTCGTGCGAAGCCTTCGCGCGAACAGAAATGCATATGTCGCTTGGCTCGTCGCTCGGATCTGCCGAAATAGAAAATTTCGCTCGTTCGCCCGGAAGTAACCGTATGTCACTGCCGCTCATTTCGCATGCTTTCTTTATTTTGCTGTGTTGCATTGCGATTGTGCATTACCGTGCAAACATTTCGCTTTGTACGAACAATGGTGGATAGCCAAGGATTCAAAGAACGTCTAATCGTAACCGAAACAACAATAGAAAAAAAGGGTCACGTGACTATTCGTGCCGATTGCAGTGCAAGTTCACACACATTCGATACGGTTTGCTGTAAATACATTTTACTTTGCCATGTTGTCGCAAAATAATGTTAATTCTTGCAATCGTTATGACTGTTGTTGGATTTGGCAATAGTTTTGCGGTGTACTGAGCCACTATGCCAGCCAAACGCCAGCCACACAACCTACACAGAGCGTTGTCGCCGTTTCGCTCGGTTCGCGCTGTCGCGGCGGCTGACGTGGCTATGTCGCCTGCGGAAGTTAAGGAGCGGCAATTTTTTTTTTTTTTTTGCGAGAGTCGTTTGTTTTTATCGTGCTGATTGTGCTGTACGCGCGGCGTAGCATAAGATATGGCGTTACGAAGCGGCCTTTTTTTTCTTTCTTTCTTTTTTTTTTTTTTTTGCGGGAGCCGGTTATCTTTGCATGTATGAATCAACGAAAGCATGCGGTCAGCTGCGATCTGACCGCGCGCAGAGTGTTCGCAACACACGCTAGAGAAAGCGTCCGACGTTCTGTCAGAAAACGGGCTGAGCTGGATTGGCGCATGCGTAGCGCGTGCTACTGCGAACAAAGGCCGAGAAAGAGGAAAGAGAGAGATAGCTCGGCAAAAGAATGGGCACACCCTTGCGCTTCGCTCTATCGCGCTTTTTCCCTCTCGTTGCCACCGGTTCTCTCTGGTTCATTCACGCACAAAGATTGCAAACGTCACGTGCTGGCGTGCGGGAAACGATAACAGCAGATGCGCGCCTTTGGGGAATGGGCGCGAAGCTGCCCTAGCCAAACTGTCCCCCTCTCATTCCTTCCGCGCGTGGGTTGAAAGCGTCACGCGGCAAACGGCCGAGGGTGATGCGATCGTCTTTGGGGAAGGCACATTTTCCAGTGCGTGGTGCGGAGTTCGATATACAGAACGACAGGTGAAATTGAGTTCGATATATGACGAGGCTTTCCTATACTTTTACATCGGATTTTCAAGGGGATATTCCTTGAGTTCGATATAACCAAAATTCGATATATCCGGGTTCGACTGTATTAGTTTAGGGTACCCCAAAAGGCCCCTGGGTCATGTGGAACCCAGTTTGAATGCCTTTGTTCCATATATACACAAGGAGCAATGCTATTTGCTATGAAAAAAAATTCATATAGCTGGCAACACTGCATGTCTAACTACTACGGCAAACTTTTAGGGAAAGCTGCACATAAATTCCATGATGTAGTGCACAAACTATGCAGTGTTATTAGCTCGTTAACACATTTTGCTTTGTAAACCAGCAACACTAGTTAGTTATGCGAGACAAAGCACACTGCTGAATAATCAATCCTATTGTTTGTTGTGTGGTCATGCTTCTTACCATCTACCTGCCACCACAAAATGAATTTCATTGTTGGCAGGAGTGAACACTGATGCAGCCGGTCACCTGGAGCTTCATCAGCCGGTTGGTGTAGGCCTTGAAGTAGGAGAAGAGGATCTTGCCCATTGTGTCCACATACTCATCCCGAATCTCTCGTGCAACTTCTCTTTCGTGAGTCATGAGAAACTGGTAGAAGAACTTGTGCTTCAACATAGCATTCTGGGGCACCTGGTAATTGGTCATGGGCTTGCGAAACAGGTACACCTTCTGCAGCAAGTATTCCCTGATTTTGCCTATTGCCTGAGCATAGGAAAAAAGAACAGCACGAACCAACATTTTTAACCTTCACTACAAAGCAGCTGTACTCGGGAACATCACCAGCTCAATTTTCCCACTGAGCTCTATCAGTTTACGCTAGCAACTATGGCGCTTGGCTTCAACGCAGAGGAATAATAGTTTTAATACCTCATTACAATTGCTCGACTATCACAGGAATGAAATGGAAAACTGCTTATCTGTCAAGAAGGCGGTGCACTTTAAAAAAAAGAAACTACTGTATAAACTGCACTATAGGTCAAGGGGGAATATAGGTCGACCTCCTTACCTTGAAGTGAAAAAAAAGAAGAGAAAAATGAAACAAAAAAAGTGGAGAAGCATATATTTACATCAGCTGTGTCCCTGCATCACTGGAGCTACGATCTCACTTCAAGCGATCTCAGCAGTGTCGTGGAAACATGACTCTTTGCTGCTCGCCGCCTCCAGAGTGTATCATCTAGTTCCATCAAGCGTGGTGCTCACGCAGCATTTTTTGAAAGGCTGCATACATACTCGTGCTATGGTCTTTCCAGTTGTGATGTATAGATGCAGGAGTTGGACTGTGAAGAAGGATGACCGCCGAAGAATTGACGCGTTTGAATTGTGGCGCTGGCGGAGACTTGAGAGTTCGTTGGACTGCCAGATCAAATCAGTCGATATTGTCGACCATAAAACCCTGACTGCTCATTGAAGGGTCAAATTCTAAAGTTAAAGCTCAGCTACTTTGGTCATCTGATGAGAAGAGAGGAGTCGCTGGAGAAAGATTTGATGTTGGGAAAGGTTGAGGGTCACCGGAGAAGGGGTAGGCAGCGAACGCGATGGTTAGATGGCATCCTCGAGGCGCTGCAGATGAAGCTATGTGATGTTAGGAAGATAGTGAGAGACCGGAAAGCGTGGTGTGATATGGTCCATAGGTTCACGAAGAGTCGGACACGACTGAACGCCTGAACTAAACTGATACGTACAGCTGATTTTGTCCGCAGCACCACATGCTAAACCGCTGAACTGCAACTGAGAGAGCGGCCATGTTGCCGTTTGCTTCGGCGAACATGACTTTTTCTGGAAAGCCACTGTAAACTGCTTCCATGTGCCGTTATTCAGTCCTAAAGGGACACTGCAGCACTTTTTGCAAAAATTGGGCTTTCAGCAGAAACCCACACAGTTTTCAATGCTGCGAACTCGAATATCAGATTGAAATTAGGCAGGAGAAAGCAGAAGTAGCCATTTGTTTTCAGCAGAAATATGAAGCCTGCCCGATGCGGCTCACCTCGGGTTGCGCTGCTGCCTGTGATTGGCCAAGACGTCGCGTGACAACATATTGAGGACAAGGGAAGATGCCGATGCGGCTCCTTCGCTGCGCTGTGTGCTGATCGCAGCTCTCTGCGGTCTTGTGAATGTTATTATGGCATGCCATTTCCGCACGAATGATCATCGGGATTTTCACCGCATGTATCCCTACCAGATGCACCCACAAACGATGTAGCACTTCCGTTGTGGGGAGCATAGGTTTTACATAAAATTTTACTTTGGTTAGAGTAAGACATTTTGAAAAGTAGTGTGGGCCATTATTAGCAGAAACTACATGGCCCTCAGCGAAACCTCGGCGCGCATATTCCTAGGAAGGAAGGGCAGCAAACAATGCCCTAGCCGACTACCTCCGCATTGCCTGAAAGGTCATAGTTGTGAAAAATGGACCCAATGCTTGGTGTACCAAATCCTGCTTTGTGTGCCAGTCGTGATACCTTGGGGAAACGATGAATTTTATATAAAAGGTGAAGCAGTACACAGCGTCCACCAGACAAATGAAAAATAAGCGAAGAGTGGTTGCCGAGCTCTGCAATGAGTGCGAGGCATTGACGAGGCCATTGCGCTGGAGACTAAGTCAAATGCGCGCAAAATGCTGCTTGATTCATAAGACATTTAGCAGACGTAGAGAACCGTTCCCTTTTATCGTACTCTCACTATACACTTTAGTGAACTGACGGCTGACGTATGTTGAAAGCCAAGGTGCAGCTTCTCCGCACCCATACCTTCATGAGAAAACTATGTTCCAAAATGTGTTTTCTTACAAGAGCCTCGTCGTTTTGATATGTAACATAATTTGCATCCTCAAAGAAGACAGGACTATGTAAAATGACGGGGCAGCAGCGGGTGCAAAATCACAAGGCCATATATAAACTTCGATGATTGCTTGCTTGGACGCATCGAAGGAAACCTCGCTCTGTGCGCTCCTTACCTGAATGCGCCTATACTCAGCTGAGCGGTATACTTCTTATCTTCTAATAATGCTCCCGTAAGGGTTCCACGAACATATCATGCACGCGCCGTGCTGGAAAAGATCTCACAAAGCCTTCACAACCTAGCTGCGACATAGCAGTGGCCTCTTCTTAATCATCTGCTAGTTCGCAAAAATCATCAGCGCATGCTGCTGATGTAGTTTGAATTTCAAAACTTCATGAATTTTTATACCAGCAAAAAATCTAGCATTTCTAATATATTGCCACACCGCTCTCCATCTTCTGGTGCCACCAAGTGGCTGAATGTCTTGGCATGTGGCTGAGCGTCGTCCTCGTCTCTCTCGAGCTTCGCTTGATTAAAAGGGCCAGCTCGGTTGTTCTGCTGCTTGCTACGTTTGTTGGTGACATTTGGTAACCCGCCGACTGGCCTTATTTATGACACCGGCACTCCGGGCGCATGGGCCATGCTGTCTGCATTCAGGCGACGGGGAGCGGCAAAGGTGATGTTTAGTCTACCAGCCCAATGGCTGCGCAGGCATACAGTGGTCCCGGAAAAGCTCGAATTCAAGCTCGTTAATAGAGCAGCTCGCATTCGAACTCGAATTGGAGAAGAACCCGGCTCGTGTAGATACGCAGGGCGGAGCGGTTGCTGCACACGAAGCTCTACAAGACGCCTGGTGCATTGAGGGACGGAGCCTGCTGCCCTGATTTACGACCTGCGGGGAGTCAGTGCAGTCGTAGGCGATCAGCGCACTGCGGGCGTGCCGGCGGCCCGCGACCGGATGGCGGGCCAGTGGACTTTGCCCCCTCTTCATCCCCTTGACGGTAGCGGCGGGGATTTGTGTAGCCTGCACGCGGAGCCAGCCCGACGTGGGGGCGGCCGTCCTTGCTTTGGCCGCCTGTCCTGCGGCATGAACATGCTGAGGGATCAGTCGTGCAGCTTCAAAGGGGAAAATGGCACCCAGGTGGAGGTCACGATTAAGGGAGGAAGGGTGCGGGAATTTAACATTTCCCTCGCCCGCATGACACGGTTAACACCCTCTCTTTTTCTCGGGGAGCCCTCATCTTTCCCCTTCTGGCCTCCTTCCCCTGGCGCTGTAGCGGTAACCGCGGGGGTGAGAGAACGGCCCCTCCTTCCCCCTCCCCTCTTATCTTGGCGGACAGCAGCTCCACCCAGAGGGACGATGCCGCGACGCCGTAGCGCGCGGATGCTGCTATGGCACCAAGGAAGAACCATTGGGCGTTCCCAATAAACAACTTGGCCCGTTGGCTATGTTTGCTTCGGTGTGACATTCTTCACGGCCACTGCTGTGGCCTCGGTTCTCAGAGTGGAGCCGGAGCCCCGTGAGAAACCCCACAACGAGCAGGTACGCCACTTGTTGCCAGACTGTGCCTCAAATTCTGCTAAATATCGCTATAAAAGATGAGCGGCGACATTAGCTTGCATATTTTAAAAAAAAATCTCGACCTATATTCCGGTTTATATGGTAATTGACTGAAATTCATGTTCCTAGTAGCCAGCCCTATGTAGTTTGAATTTCAAAACTTCATGAATTTTTATACCAGCAAAAAATCTAGTATTTCTAATATATTGCCACACCGCTCTCCATCTTCTGGCGCCACCAAGTGGCCGAATGTCTTGGCATGTGGCTGAGCGTCGTCCTCGTCTCTCTCGGGCTTCGCTTGATTAAAAGGGCCAGCTCGGTTGTTCTGCTGCTAGCTACGTGTGTTGGTGACATTTGGTAGAATGTGCAGGATAAGATCCCATGTATGTTGCCCCCGAAGACATCAGTGACGATGCTCATCGACACGTGGACGCGACTCCTGTCTATAAAGCGAGCCGTCGCCTCCGAGGCCTACAACCCAAGTTCGAACCACTGACCACCCCGCTACGAGCCATGACATTCACGACGAGCAGCCAGACAAGTCAGCCTGCCAGCAACGCCCCACCGTTCGTCCTTCTCGCACCTCGATCACCGCCATCATTTCATGGTGACCGGTTCGAAGATGTGGAAGACTGGTTGGCCAGTTTTGACCGTGTGGCCGCATTCAATCAATGGGACGACAAGCGGAAGCTAATGAATGTGTACTTCGCACTGCAAGACTCGGCCAAAACGTGATTTGAGAACCACAAGGCGTCCTTTGTCAACTGGGCAGCCTTTCGCTGTGAGTTGCTTACAAATTTCAGCTCAAGTGCGTGCAAAAAAAACGCAGAGATTGCAATTCGTTCAAGGTCTCAACAGTTAAATGAGAGCATGGCCATGTTTGTCGAGGACATGATGCGGCTTTTCAATCGGGCCGACCCTACCATGCCCGAGCAATGAAGGTATGGCACCTCATGCGCGGGGTGAAGGAGCAGCTGTTCGCTGGCCTCATTCGCGACCCTCCAAGAACTGTTGCAGATTTGGCGAGAGAAGCTACCAGCATGGAACGTTCAGTGCAGGAACGGAGTACCCAATACGGCTGTCAGGCAAGCATAGCGGCCACACCCTACTGCACGTTTGTGCCAGCAGCCAAGGACGAGGCATTGCGGGAGCTTGTAAGGAGCACTGTCCACGAAGAGCTGCAGAACCTCCACTTGGGTGCTCCCCCTGCAATGAATTATTCTACCGGGGACGTCATTCGTGATGAAATCCGGCGAGCGGTGCAGCCACCACCAGCACCACAACCGGAGCCATGCATCATGATTTATAGTGATGTCCTACATCGACCTGCCCCCAAGCCACATCTATTCCGCCCCGCTGTCGGACCACCGCCTCGCTACATGCGCCCCGTCGAGCAGCAACAAGATCTGCGCCCCTGCGGCTCGACCAGCGTCCCGCTAAGGCGCACGCCCAACAGACGTCCGCTCTGTTATCACTGCTGCGAGCCTGGCCACATTCTTTGCAATTGCTTATACTGGAGAATAGGTTTAAAAGAATTTCCACCAAACGCGCCTCGACCCCGCTATGGCGAAAGACCAGAGGAGATTGAGGAATACCTGGCTGCTAACGAGATGCACCCGCCGTCACCGCAACGGCAGTTGCGATCGTCATCCCCGAGGCGCGATCGTCATCCCCATGCTTTGCCCAGGCAACCTCCGGGGGTGAGGCTGCCGCTACGTCTCAGATTAAACAGCCTCCACCCGAAGATTTGACGCGGCGACCCGATCCGACGAACTTACCTACATGCTGCGAACGCATTGCTTCCGGGGAAATTTTTGTAACTGCCGACAGTTGTGATGTGACCGCACTTGTAGATACCGGCGCCAATTTTTCCGTCATGAGCAGCCAAATAGCCACGGCAGTCCATAAAATTCTGACGTCTTGGTCTGGGCCAATGATGCATACTGCCGGTGGGCATGTGATGACGCTGATTGGCATGTGAACTTGCCACACAGAGATCTGCGGTTTTACTTTCACTGGCACATTTGCCGTATTACAAGAGTGCTGCAAAGATATGATTCTCGGCACGAATTTTCTTCAAGAGTATGGTGCTGTTATAGACCTTCGGGAGCAGCTCATGGTATCGTTTTCAACCAAGCAAGCCGCTAATAGCAACATGGACTTCCGGAAAATGATGTTGCACGTCTGTGACGACCACACAACGATCTCTCCGCGTGCGAGCAAGTTCGTCACAGTCGAATGTGGTCACAGCACCGGCACGCGTGGCATTGCTGAAGCTAACATGTCACTGCTTCTAACTCGACAAATTCGTGTAGCTCGGGGCCTTGTCGAACTTGTTCGTGGGCAAGCCGAAGTGCTAGTGACAAACTTCACATGTGAACTCCAACATTTGACAGCGAACATGACGGTTGCTTATTTTGAAGAACTTGGAGAATGTCAGGCCAGTACGCTTTATCCAACACATCAGACCTCGACAATACGACGTCTACAGCCATTCAGAAAGATGTGAACCCGCACCTCTTGCCCAGTCAGAAACGCTGCGTAGAGAATCTTGTCAATTCGTTCTGCGATTGTTTTGCATCAACCTCCAAGGTCCGACAGATACCATTAACGAAGCACCGAATTATAGTTGCCGACGACCAACGTCCACTATGTCAGCGTCCTTACCGGGTGTCTTCAAAAGAATGTGACGCCATCCGCCGCCAAGTAACAGAAATGCTCCAGGACGATGTTATCCAACCGTCGACGAACCCCTGGTTTTTGCCTGTCGTCCTCGTCGCGAAGAAGGATGGAACCTTGAGGTTCTGCGTGGATTACTGACGCCTCAACAACGTCACGAAAAAGGATGTGTACCCCATGCCGCGTATAGACGACTCCCTTGATCTCCTTCGCCATGCCACTTACTTTTCGTCACTTGACCTCCGCAGTGTTATGGCAAATAGAGGTTGACGAGCGAGATCGTGAGAAGACCGCTTTTATTATGCCGGATGGTTTGTATGAGTTTAAAGTGCTCCCGTTGTGGGGATTCATAATCCCCTGCCCCCATTATAAAGGGCCGCACGTAATTAACACGCGTGATTACGCGCGCTCTTGGGGAGGACCGCGAGGAGAGGGCACACTGGTCACCCTCCCAGGCTCCCGCGGCGACACCGCACGGGTTTCCTTCTCTCCTCCCAGCATACCGGGGAAACCTCCTCTCCCCGAGCCGAGGTGAGAAGCGCGTCTATCACAGCTCGCTCGGTGTCTTTTGACGGTTGGGCGTGCATGCGCACGGAGCATCATTTCCTGTCGGGAGACTGCCGCCTTCACCCTCTGCTCCCGGTTCAGCGCGCACTTACTGCCGCAGGCCGTGAGCACGAAGCCGCACGCAGGTGAGCAGACTACCTCTCACTCCTTGTGCGCGCTTCCCCCTTAGATGGTTTAATTTTACCCCCCATACGTGGCGTTCGCTCGCTAAACGATTTTCAGTGCCATTACTTGAGCACAATAAACTGTTCGAGTATGTAACTCGGTGCTTGTCCCCTCTGGCTCGAACCTGCCGCAGTGGCGACTTCTCGCACCGCGGGATGGGGGTCACAGCTCTGTCTGTTAGGGCTGCACGTCGGGGCTAGAAGGCGACTGTAGCGTCTAGCCCCCCGTGGTGCATTCTTGTGAGAACACCCATACCGTTTGGCCTGTGCTCGGCCCCTGCCACATTTCAACGAATGATGGACACTGCACTCTCTGGTCATGGCTCGTATATCTCGACGACGTTGTGATTTTCTCAGACACGTTCGACGAGCACCTGAAACGTTTGCGCACTGTCTTCGAGGCCATCCAATCTACTGGTCTCTCTCTAAAACCCTAAAAATGCCACTTTGCATTTAATGAGCTGAAATTTCCCGGCCACATTGTCAGCGCTCGAGGTATTAGCCCAGACCCAGAAAAGACGGCCGCTGTCACTTCATTCCCCAAACCAGTGAATAAACGAAGCTTGCGTCGATTTCTCGGCCTCTGCGCATACTACCGTCGCTTTGTTAACAATTTCTCCAAGATCGCTAAGCCTCTGACCCGCCTGACAAATACGCCGAGCCGTTCTTTTGGGGCCCAGACCAGGAAAAAGCTTTCACGGAACTCAAGTCCCGTCTCCAATGTACGCCTTTACTTGGCCACTTCGACGAAGAGGCCGACACGGAACTGCACGCGGATGTTAGTAACATTGGCCTCAGTGCAGTCCTTGTTCAGTGGCAGGATGGTGCAGAACACGTCATTGCTTACGCCAGTCGCACTTTGTCCCGTTCCGAAGTTAATTGTTCAATTACAGAAAAGGTGTGCCTGGTTGTTGTGTGGGCAGTCGTGAAATTTCGTCCGTACTTGTACGGTCGTTCGTTTCGTGTCGTGAGCGACCATCACTCTCTGTGTTGGCTGGCAAACCTGAAAGATCCATCGGGTTGGCTTGCTCGATAGAGCCTGTGGTTGCAAGAATTTGAAGTTACTATTGTTCACAAGTCCGGCAAGAAACACAGTGATGCTGACTGTCTGTCCCGCGCCCTACTCCCTGCCACACGGACTGCTCCTACGAAGATTCCGCTTTTCTCGGTGTTATCACGACGTCCACCTTATCCCGAAAGCAGCGGGCTGACTCTGAACTTTTGCCTTTCATCGAATACCTTGAAGGAACCGTGCCATCTCTTCCTCAGCTTTTCAGGCGCGGACTGTCGTCATTTTGCCTGCGCGATAGTGTGCTCTACAAGAAGAACTATGGTCCAAGAGAAACTGCTTATCTGCTTGTAGTACCCACAACGCTTCATGACGAAGTTCTTCGTGCGTGCCACAATGACCTTTTTTCTGGCCATCTCGGTTTTTTTCGCACATTGGCACGGATACGCCGAAAGTACTACTGGCCCAGGCTAGCTGCCGTTATGCACTGCTACGTCCGTACCTGCCGTGAGTGCCAGCGGCGGAAGACACCACCCATTAAACCAGCTGGGCACCTGCAGCCTATTGATCCCCCGAAATTTCCATTTCAACAGGTCGGCATGAACTTACTGGGCCCATTCCCGAAGTTCTCCATGGGCAACATGTATAAAGCAGTTCCCACTGACTACCTCAGCCACTACTGTGAGACCAAGGCCATTCCTGGTGGTACCGCAGAGGAAGTTGCGCATTTCTTCATTCACAACATTGTACTCCGTCACGGTGCCCCAACAGTAGTCTTAACTGACAGGGGAACCTCGTTTACGTCAGCACTCACGAGCGAGGTCCTTCGACTGAGTGGCACCACCCACCGCAAGACAACAGCCTATCATCCTCAAACTAATGGACTGATTGAGTGACTTAACAAGACAATTGCCGATATGATTTCTATGTATGTAACCGACGATTATGGGAACTGGGACCGAATTCTGCCGTACATCACGTTCGCATACAACAATGCGCTCCAGGAAACTACACGCTTCATTACATTTTATTTGGTTCATGCTGGATGCCATGCTTCTTCTGGATTCTGCTCCCTCCACTGTCGTGGGTTCTGACCAATTTATTCATGACGCAGAACCTGCACGCCAGCTAGCCAGACAGGGAATTCGGCACCAACAAGTACACGACACCCAGCGCTACAACCTGCGACACCGATAGGTGACTTACACGCCCGGCGACCAAGTCTGGGTATGGAGCCCAATACGGTTGTGAGGGCGCTCTGAAAAGCTGCGGCGTTACTTTGGACCTTACAAGGTGCTCTGCCGCCTCAGCGCAGTGAACTACGAGGTGCTACCACGAGGCACTGTCCGCTCCTCTCGGCAGCCGAAGTCTGAAATCGTTCACGTTGCCAGAATGAAGCCATATTACAATCGTTAAACCGTTTTAGGGTCCAAACCAGAGCCAGAGACTCGCCCGTATAACTTGCCCCGCTTTTCAATTATTCCCCTACGCTTGCGGCATCGGGTCGATGCCCCTTGGAAAGGGGGCAATGCCACACCGCTGTCCATTTTCTGGCGCCACCAAGTGGCCGAATGTCTTGGCCTGTGGCTGAGCGTCGTCCTCGTCTCTCTCGAGCTTCGCTTGATTAAAAGGGCCAGCTCAGTTGTTCTGCTGCTTGCTACGTGTGTTGGCGACAATATATATAATTTATGATTATTTTTTTCAGCTCAAAACTACACTCAAGACTACTCTGTCACAAGATGCAATCCAATGACAGATGCTCCCTGCACTTGTTGTGGCTGCCATCGAGACACTCTGTGCGGAGGTCAGCGAAACAGTTTCAGTTCGTCCCGCATCTTACATACTTGATAGCAGGGAGCTGCATGATGCAGTTACTTGTTATAATTAATTACTGTTACTTCAAGTTAACCACAGTGTGCAGCTGCAGGTAGCTCACAGTACTGCTGGTGCTACCTTCCATGGTGTATGACATGTACAACCCCCCCTAGACAAATGGCTCCTCACCTTCAGCTTGAGCTTTTCCAGTATGTCCCTGACATCCTGGCATGACTTGGAATCCTTGAAGGACTGCTCCTTGACAAAGGAGATCTTGTGGTCCAAGACATATAGCTGCTCTAGAAACTCTTTTTCTGTTACGGGTGTCTCGAGAATGTTCCTGACGAATGACAGAACAAAACGATGTTGCCAATACAGGCGACAGCATGAGAACAGGAGGTGTATTTTTGTCATTACTTTCAGCAATGCCAGTGGCCTGAAATCGCTTTTGGCAATTTTGTTTTTAAAGACAGCATTGGCACACTTCGGCGGGTGTTAAAGAAACCCAGAAATGATAAGAGCATCATATGTACCTGACAATGTGGAAGCCAGTGCGGTTCACTAGTAATATTTTAATTCCCTAAATTTGGAGATTTGACATTTACAGAAAGAAACTGCTCATAATTTGTTTAATTACTGAGTTGTTATCAGCACCCTAATTTGCAATGTTACTGAGTCTTGCACAGAGTCCATCGGGCTAAAATGTCTAGTTTCACTGATGAAACCAAATACCATATATTCCTTAAAATGACTGTTAAAGACCTGCCATACTGGTGAAGCAAACCAGAGAATGTTAGACTTCAGCCCAAAAGTGAATGGCACTCACAGTATCATGTTCTCAGGCACAATGATGTCATCTACGAACTGACTGAGTTCGCCACGAACAGCCTGAAAGTGTAAGAATATTTCCACAATGTCAATAAAGAATACATAGTCATCAATAAATATGGTTAGTCTTTTGTAGAGTTAAATATGCTTACCTGCCTGTTCTTCAAGCGCAGGTTCATAGACACTGATTGCTGCTGAAGGGTCAATATTTCGTGGCTGATGCTGCCTAAATCCTCCTGGAATGTCTTGAGCATGTTCTCCATACGCTGAAAGAGTAACTGAATGAGCGACATGTACGAGCAACCCAAGTCTGCAAAAGAGAATGCCACAAAGCCAAACCTCAAGTATTTGATCGCAAGCAGCAATTTGGTTGTGAAGGCTCGCAATATTCACACTCTCTTTGATATCTGTGCGACCAGGTTAAGGGACTGCATAATTAATTCCAAAGTACACTACAAAGTCGGCTGTGCCGCTGAGATGTGCTGCATGTTGAGGAGAATGAAAAAGGATGGCTCAGAAAGGATACAATCTTGAATAGAGGCGTTTTCAACTTCCTTTAAATCCTTTTCGACCTGAAGTGAATACTGCCTCAGGTCCATGCCCTGCGTTCCAAATAAAAAAGGGGTATTACTACTATAGTCTCATAAGATGTCTCTACAAAACGGCACAATATACGACGATTGTGAAGCGGTACGCACCGATTGCAAGGCTTCTTGGATGAACTCATCTTCCAGGTTTTCTTGTATGTGCACTAGTGGATTCAACAATGACAGTCAAGCTGTTATGCACTGGGTACAAAGGACAAAAATACGTGCCACACCAAAGAAAGTTCGTTTACCATCGACTTCGTCGAACGTTGGGTCGTCCAACTCGAAGGGGTTGGTTTCCAAGACATGACTGGCGTCACCATTTCCTTCCTGTATGCAGGCAAGAACAGAATCTGTAAAAACTTTGTATGGTGATAAATGTCTACGCAATTTAACGTTTTTTGAAGACGCTAAACAGGGAAAACAAGAGCGGAGGTGACAACAACCGAGTCATTTTAGAAGTCATGGCGCAATGTTACGGTTGTCACAAAGTGTGAGAGACAGCTGTACCTCAATAGGTTGTTTTAGAGAGTCCATTTTGGTACGATGTTTACAATAACGAATATTTAAAGCGTTTGTCACATAAGAGCGCAACTTTCGGCAAGCATTGTGTGGCTCGAGCGTGTACTTGCACAGACAGCAGCAGTTGAGGCGCTCAAGCTCAGGCACTTAAGGGGCTGAATCAGAATAACCCGGGACAGCTTCGTATTAAAATCTAAAATAATAGAAGTACACAAAACACACCTGATGCCTCAATAATGTAATTGATTATGTTATGTATCACCAGAGCAGTAAAAGGTAGTTGGCTGTTATTCTTTGTACAAAAACCCAAAAATCTGTTCTGTTTAGTTTGCATGCTGCTGCGCTGCTGCGGCGAGGGTGAATACCTCATCCTTTTAGTCAGGGCACTGCATCAAGATGGTAGGTGGCATTCGGAGTACCCTTCGTAATCGATTTTAATCTATAGGAATTGCCAGCTAATGTTATTCACTGATAAAGCGAAATATGTTTAAAGTGACTTAGTTTACTTATTGAGTTGATTTGCGAGGTTTGTTCTAGTTGAACTAATGCATCATGCTGTTCATTGCAGTCTCTGGTGATTCCTGACAAGTTTCAACACATTCTTCGTGTTTTGAACACGAATATTGATGGACGACGGAAGGTGATGTTCGCCCTCACCGCTATCAAGGTACATGATTTTTTTTTTCCTCCCCTGTGCGTTGTATGGCGGCTGTCGTCGCTCAACCAAGCTGTTGCGTGCAGGGTGTCGGGCGCCGGTTTTCCAACATTGTGTGCAAGAAAGCCGACGTCGATCTTAACAAGCGTGCTGGAGAGCTGTCCGAAGAAGAGGTAAGCTACCTCGAAACGCAGGACTAAGCGGTGCTTTCTAGCAGTGTAGGTGCTTTCTAGCAGTGTAAGATGTTGACGTCTTGACGCGCGCTCCTATGCAGGTGGAGAAGCTCATCACCATCATGTCGAACCCACGCCAGTACAAGATCCCCGACTGGTTCCTCAACAGGCAAAAGGACATCAAAGACGGCAAATACAGCCAGGTCACTTCCAACGCCCTCGAGAACAAGCTCCGTGAGGATCTCGAAAGGCTGAAGAAGATCCGTGCCCACCGCGGTCTTCGCCATTTCTGGGGGTGCGTATTGCAGCCTTGTATACTAATACCTGTTAAGCTGCGTTTGAATTTTTTTTTTTAATGAAGCCGCACTACTGGCCGATATGCATCCGTGCTTCCGCCAGTACGCGAAGACCGTCGGTGATCATTTTTTGTACACTGCATATGATGCACATCACTTGGAGGGGTTTAGCAAGTTAGTGAAGAAAAGGTTCATTGCTACTCGTCTCGTAAACAAAGCACTTCAACACAATAGAATATCAACATAGCCAACAATTTTTATGGCAGACTTGCTAATGCAATTCGTGTTGTAACCCATAATACTGTTCAAAGAGATCTGCACTGAACCCTAAACCAAGCTCCAAAAGTTGCTGCTATCCTTAATTTTGGATATTAAAACTCTTGTTTATGACCACATGGGGTTTCTGATGGTCCTCCAACTCTATGGGATATTTTTACTGCCCCTTACAGTATTGCATAGTTTTGGCACACACAGGGGTGCATTTAGCAATATGTCAGCAGACTGTGCATTAAAGGGGAGGCACATGAGGAGACAAAATTGTTCATTTTTGCAGGCAAAGTTGGGGCGTGTGATTCATTTATGCAAGTAAATGTGGCAGGAAGACAGGCAGGTCTACTATAGGCACTGTGCAGAAACCCAGGGGACAGCACTCGCGGCAAACAGGCAGTGCCACGAGTAGGCGCGGGAGGATTTTTGTAGTCGTCGGCTCTTACATGTGGTGCAGGTTTACCCAGTCAGTCTCGAACGCTCCAAGCGCGACTGGTTGAGGAAAAAGGAAAACTGTGGGGAATTAAGTGGCGGAGAAGGTTTGATCGAGTATGGGAGAATAGCAGTGAATGAAGGTAGAGCCGAAGAGGAGAAAAGAGCCTGAAAAAAAAAACGCGAAAAGCCTGAAAACTCAAGAACTATTACCAGGGCGTGACAATACCGCAGGCACTTATATTGTGCAGAAGTCTTTTGAAAAGCTTTAGCTGTCTTTCTGGTGAGGTGGCTGCCACTTTTCTCAGCGATAAGGAAAGGGTGATAGATTTACGCTGATAGGGGACCCAAGCATTGCAGGGTGGTGTTCGGGCGCTAGAGTCCCTTTAAAATTTTCAGAGTACAGTAAAACCCCGTTAATTCGGATTTCGCGGGACCGGAGAAAAGGTCCGAATTAATCGAATGTCGAATTATCGAGAGGGGCAAAAAAAAAACGCAACAAACTGTCCCACATCAACATACCTTTATTTTTTGAAAAAATCTGTTATAGATGTCTGCTTTGTGCGAGAAACTTGCATCGCAACTACTATCTTACGCACCTCTGCCAAATCGTGCAGTGCACGTACGCTGTCTGCAGAGCCTGCACAAATGTCCTCCAGAACGCTCAGGGCGTCAACAGCCTCCGTCACAGTGTGATGCGGCAGTTCATCGCATGCATCGTCATCGTCTTCGGAACTGGGCTGTTCGCTTCCTAAGGCTTCTGCGATGATTTCACCGTTGGTGAGGTGGCCAGCAACGACAACGTCACTGTCGATAGCGACGTAATCACTCAGCCGAACATTCGATGGCAGAACGCTTTCGTAGTCTTCATCATCTTCATTGGCATCGAGGCCGTCCACACCGATGGAGTCGGTGCTATCACCAAAACCACTATGTCGGAAGCAGTTGGCGATCACTGCAGGTGGTGTGCCTCTCCACACATACACCAGTATGTGTAGTGCACTTAGAAGTGTGACGTCATACTTGCGTCCAGCTTCCGTGCATAAGAGCATACGTTGAAGCACTTGCTTCCTGTACAGGCTCTTCAGGTATTGAATAATTCCCTGATCCATCGGTTGGAGGGAAGCAGTGGTGTTGGGTGGCAGGAAAAGTAATTCAATGTTTTCGAGCCCGGACATATTGCTGTGCACTGCAGTTGTCAACGACAAGCAGCACCTTGCGTTTTTGGACTGAAAAGCCGCGGCCAAGTTGTCGTAGCCATGCTTGAAATATCTCCGACGTCATCCAAGCCTTTTTGTTCGCTCGGTATTCTACCGGCAGCTGCTTTATATTCTTGAAGCACCGCGGCTTTTCAGATTTTCCAATAACCAGCAGTGGCAGCCGCTCCATGCCGGTCATATTTGCAGCAAGCAAAACTGTCACTCTGTCCTTACTCCGCTTGCCGCCGACACACGGGTCCCCTTTAAAAGTGATTGTCTTATCAGGCAGAGCCTTGTAAAAAAGTGCCGTTTCGTCTGCATTAAATACATTGCGGGGCTCATAGGCAGCAAGGCGCCTCGGAAGCTGAGCCCTCCAATCGTTTTCGACGCTTTCATCCACAGCGCCTTTTTCGCCGCAGACACTACGGAAGACTAGATTATGCCTTTTCTTAAATCGGTCAAACCATCCTTCTGATGCACTGAAGGCTTCAATGTCCATCATTAGTGCGTACCTTTCTGCTTGTGCACAGATGAGGGGTCCACTCAAGGGCAGCTGTGCATTTTGCGTGTCAGAAATCCACCGAAGTAGTGCCTCTTCTAGCTTTGGGTGCGCTGCTGTCCGGAGTCTTTTTCGCTTGTCGCTGAACTTCTGTCCGTCGTAGGCTTCGAAAATCTGAGCTTCATTTTTTATGTATGAGCTCAGCGTGGACCTCTTCACGTTAAACTTTGCCATGATGACTTGTCGAGGCATTCCTTCCTTTACGGCTTTCAATATCTCGACTTTTTCTCCCAAGACCTTCGCTTTGCTGGGGCCGCGGTAGCCATCGCGGGGGCCTAAGAACGCAGCGCTATCGGGCTTGTTCCACGGGAAAAAATGAGAACAGGGGACTGCTGTCCACACTTCAGCACCAGCTTGACGCACACACCTCGCGAAAAAAAAAAAAAGCGCACACCTTGCGTACGACACGCTCGCAACAGCTGAGACAAAGCGCGCTCTACGATGCACATGCAAAGAAAACAAAGGGAAAATGGCGAAGTACGGCCAGCAGCAGAAAACAAAAAAGTATCCCATCGTGCCTTTTCCCATTTGATGTTTATAGCAATGAGTATGGTGCTGTTACATTTCGGTTGAACACCAGCGCCACCCGTGCTATAGTGGCCAGGCTTATCCCTCATTCACTATCATCATCATCGTCAGCCGCCCTCATGGCCGCCTTTTACACATACATTCAAGCTCCGCTGCCTGTCCGAATTAACCGAAGGGCGGCCAAATTTGTCCCAATTAACGAGAGTTTTGCGACATAGAAAAGTAAATGCGGTTGACGGGACCGGATGGGCTGTCCGAATTATCAGAATTAACGAGGGTCGAATTAACGAGGTTTTACTGTACCGCAAAGGTGCCCGCGGGCGCCATTTCCCTTCCAGACCGCCGGGTCCGGCCGCTATCTGAACGGCGAGTAACCGCATCCGTAGGCTTGGAACGTGTGCTCAACAAAACGGGAAGGCTCTGGCACGTTTATTCAGACAGTGCCAACACTGATTGTGCGGTCGCTAACTTTAATACCGTAGTCAGAAATCGACGGGAAAAAATAAGTGTGTGGGTGGATCGGCGAAAACTGCAGGTCACCTGCTATTGCAAATCCCCGGCCCTATGAATCGACTTGTTTTCTACGCGCAGTGCTGTGGTGTTACAACAGTATAAAATGACGGAGTGTGAAATAGCATGTCAGCGAAGGTCGCAGGAACATGTAGGTATATTGTTAAGTCGTGGAGAATGCAGTCCGTCGGTGCAGCGGGGCTGGACATGGTGAAACACGGAGCGAGGTGCGGATCGTTATCACGCTCTGAAATGATGAATCGCTTTGTATAAGCAACATGAAGTAAAGCAGCAGGTTCGCTGAGACAGCGTAAACAAACTAACATACAATTTAGTATTGCCGTCGCTGCGCCAAGAACGCCAAGCAGGCTTTGTTGAAGCATATTGTTTTGGGCTATCACCGCGCGGTTGTGAACATTGTACATTTCATTGTTTCATGGTATCGCCTGATGTTTCATCGCCGTACACCTTGTGCCGCCAATTTGCCAGAACCTCGCTCATTAACTGTCGTCAAAAATTGAAATGGCATTAACATCGTACATTGATGGTCGACACACATTGTCCCTTAGTCGCCAGCTGCGAACACACAACAAATATGGTTGGTTGGTTTAGTTTATCGGGTTTAATATCCCGAAGTGACTCAGACTATGAAACACCGTTGTGGAGAGCTCCGAAAATTTCCACCCCCTGGGTTTCTTTAACGTGCCACTATAAATAAATAACTAATAAATCTGTGCATAAAGCTTTATGTACGTTTACATTAACAATAGAAATAAAAAACGAAGAGGTGCGCACGGTCATCGATCCGCCTACGAACACGCGCCCATACGCTTTCATGCACGAGTAGAGTGTGTGATATCGCACAACTGAATATAGATGTATCTGCTGCCAGCTGGCTAGATATTTACCTTACTGTGAGAGTAGCTTTTGCAAAATTCCTGAAGTAAAATGGATGCTGCATATTCCTGTGCTGGAAGGTAAACACATATACTGCGTTGGAAGGTAAACACATGTTGCGATCAGGCGGACCATGTTCACGTTGAGTATTTCCTACGCTTCTTTCGCGGCTAAATGAAAATAATTTGAAATCAATGAACCAGCGTATCTAGCACAAGGTGTTCCTTGAGGCACGAATTTTTGCCGGTCAGTTCTGTGCAGCCACACTGATCACCAATGCAGATCACTTTTTTCGATCAGGCACAGAGAACACACCTTTCCTAACGCAGGCCTGGTGCCGCACCCAAGAGCCCAACATAATCTCTCACTTGTACACTGCGAGAAACAATCGAAAAAAGAGGAACTCCAGCACAAGACACGTATTCCGCGCGCGCGCTTGGAAGGGATATGGCGACGTGAGGTCACGTGACGCGCATCAGCCAGTAGGCGAGCCGGCGGCGCGTGGAAAACGAATGCGGTACTTTGGAAAATTTTTCAGCGACTCTAGCGGGCGCCAGTAAACAGCGCCCTCTCCGGCCAACACCATGTAATCGGTCGGGCAGAGTGAATAGCTTGCCTGTAGACTTTCGTGTCTTTGCAGCCTCTGCATGCGGGAGCAACTCGCTTTGTGCACGCTCGCGTTGTTGAATGCTGCTTGCGGGCGCGCGCGCCCTGACCGCAGTCTACTTGTTTTGCGCGCGCTTGCATTTCCGTGCTGAAGGAAAGCTGTCTTGCGCGTGCGCTTCTGCTTCTACTTTTCAAACTCTCGCTTGGACGAAGTGGTGTTTGAAGCGACTGTGCAGCAATGTACACGCTTCGATGTGGTTTAAGAAAACAGCCGACAGCGGTGACTATTTTCATAGCACTAATGTCAAAAAGGGAGAGCTGTTAGTAAGCCATGTGCATTCTGTTGAGCAGATTATAGAAGATAAGCTGTTATCGTGAAGGCTAAGTGTGTGTCGTAGGTCAGCGACCACATCGCGTACGACGTGGGATTTGAGGCAAATATTTAATTTTTATAATACCCATTTCATTAAGGCCCAGATTGTAAGGTGCATGCAACCATTCGATGCTCTGTTTGCTTTAATTTCTGAAGAGCTTGCAGATGTAATCTAGTTAGTGCCTATGAACTTAAGGGGGGACGCGGGTCTTAGAACGGTCAAAAATAGCCAAAAAATCGATTTTGAGAAAAACTCATTTTCGAATTGTTTGTACTTTCAAGCACCTGCCATTAAATTATTAACGCTGAATTTGATCTGGAAATGCGCTAAAATCTGTTTTCAAAACACCAAGGGAGCCCCGAAATGACCGAGAAAGGACAAAATTTGTTCGAACTTCCCGCGCGCGCCACGAGCAAAGCAGCCGGCCGATCGGCGCCATTTTAGGCTTGTTTCGAAGCTGGTTTCTTTGTGCGCATTTTGCGGCCTTTCAAAATGGCGTCGCTCAAACAGAACGGCCGCCCTAGCCGGTTTTCTGAGGGAAACTTCCGGGCCGCTGATTGGCTCGTGGGGCGCGCGCGTTTCAAGCGTCCCGTTCCGCGCCTCCCATTGGTTGGCGCGACCGGCACGTCATGCCTTTTTCTTCTTTTTTTTCTACGTTCGCCGCCGCGACTGCCGCTTTGCGCGTCTTGGTTTCCGATCGTGTTTCTCGACACAGCACATTTCTGTTTTGTGCCGGAATGGCTGGAGACGCTCGTCTAAAGAAGAAGACTCGTCAAGCGTACGGGAAGAAACGAAAGCGTCCATGGAACGCGCGGCCGAAGGACGACGGCGTTGCCTTGACGCCAGCTGCCCCGGATGACGGCGCGCTACCACGATCGCCTGTTGCATCTGAACCGGCCTGTTCTCTGCTTAGCCAGCCCAGCTGCAGTACATTTGGAGTTACTGAACCGTCAACGGATGCTTCTGGAGGCATCAAAGACCGCATCGACACGGTATTTTATTCTGCTGGTGAGTCTGCCGAGTGCGCGAGAAATGCTGCGGACGTGAAAGAGCATCTGGCGTCGCAGAGCGCAACGGAACGCAAGTTCAAGCTTCTAGACATCGATCTGCAGGTGAGCGACAGCGACAAGGAAAACTCTACGGAATTCATCATCGTGGACTTAGCCGCGGTGAACACGTTCCTTGGGCTTGTGCTTTGCCCTGAGTGTGGCACGCAAAGCGTGACTTTATCGAAGTCGGGCCCAGAGTATGGGCTGTGTGCAAAGCTCGTGCTATCCTGTAGCACCTGCGACTTGCGCGAGGAGCGTTTCTCATCTCCGAGGGTGGCCGGTGCGACTGATGCCAAGATAACCGCTTTTGAGGTGAATGTGCGCGCTATGAAAGCTATTCACAGCATCGGCAAGGGAGCGACAGCCCTGTCCGACTTTTTCGCCGTGATGAATATATCACACCGCGGCTTGCATCACAAAACTTATCAGGGCCACATGAAGATGATGCAAGAAGCCTGCACTGCGACCGCTACCGAGTGCGAGGCCGCTAGCGTTGCTCGCATCAAGGAATTATATACGGAGTTCGGCAACGCGCCAGGAAACATCGACGTAGTGTATGACGGTACCTGGCTGACTCGTGGACACAGTTCCCACATCTGTGTGGGATGCATCGTTGAGATGTATACTGGTCTTGTAATAGACCATGTTGTCTTATCAAACTTTTGCCTCGGCTGCACAAAAGGCCCTAAGAAAATGAAGAAGGACATGCAGCCTGGCTGGTCCAGCATGCCCCACTTTGCCAAAAAAACGTTGACTGCAAGGCTGGCCAGATGGAAGTTGAAGCAGCTTTGTGCTTGTTTCGGCGGTCGCTTGTAAAACACAAGCTGCGATACACAACAATGCTGTCTGATGGGGATAGCCGGACGTACCATGCCCTGACTGAAGATGAAGTATATGGGTACATAAAAGTGGAAAAAAAGGACTGTATAAACCACGTTCACAAACGCATGGGAGCTGCCCTGCGCACCCTTGTCGACAAAAAAAAAGCCCAAGGTCAGCCACTTGGTGGGAAAGGAAGGCTCACTCAAGAAAAGATTAAAAAAATCACGAGTTATTATGGCTATGCCTTACGGAGCCACAGAAACGATGTGCCAGGCATGCAGAAAGCAGTCCAGGCTACATTGCACCACATGTCATCAACGGATGAGGCACCAAGACACGAATTCTGCCCTGAAGGCCCACAGTCTTGGTGTAGATATAACAGGGCCGTGGCTATGAATGAGGAGCCGCCACCACACAAAAACAGCCTGCCTGGCTTCGTTTGCGAGGCATTGGAGCCTGTGTTTAGGAGGCTGAGCGACGATGCCCTGTTGAAGCGGTGCAGTGATAGGATCACACAGAACTCAAATGAAAGTCTGCATGCCATGATCTGGGATCAGGTCCCAAAAAGTCAGCATGCCTCACTGCGCAGCACTGAAAGAGCAGTGGCTGAGGCTATCAGCCGCTTCAACCAGGGAGCCGTCAAAAGTAGCACGCAAATTGCCGAGAAGCTCGGTTACAGTGCTGGAAATTGCTTGGTGCGCCGCAGCCTTGAGAAGGATAGAAACAGGCTACAGAAGTCTCTGAAGGAACACCAGGAGAACAGTGCTGCCAAGGCAAGGTTTGCTAAGCGACACAAGCCAGCAAGGGATCCTGCATATAGCCCTGGTCTGCTATAGAACGGTTATTCTGGGACGGTGACCAGCTGTTTGAATAAACATGCCACCATGTTTCAACCTAAACTTCGTGCAAGTTTGTCTGTCTATGGCAGGGCTGTTTTCTTACTCGATTTGAGCATTTATTTATCTTGGAGGGCACTGAAACGGGCACCTCAAATGCTAAATTCAGTTTCTCATGCTGCTCTAGGGGTACGTACATGGCTTTATGGCTGGGATTTGCAAATTTTATGAGAAGCTACAGTTACATATTTAGTATGGCCTTCTTTCTGAAAAGCAGGGCTACACAATGATGCTATTTAAATTGTTGTACCTGCATTCTAGCAAAAGTTACAGTTGTCTAAAACTTCAAATGCGTTTTTCTCAGTTCGATGTTTTTGGACACCGCACTCAATCTTACGGGCCTTTTTTCAATGTTGTCATTGAGTGACAATAATAAATATGGTATCACTGTAATCATGAGGAAAAATGCTAGGGGGTGATGCTATTTATATCATTTTAGCATTACTCTGCTAATTACAAATTAGGATAGTAATGAGAGAAAATTTTAGCAAATTATTCACTGTAAATGTTGGTCCAGTTTTCTGCCTATAAATTGCATTAAAATGAACAAAAATAGCATCACCCCCTAGAGCATGTCTTTGGCATTGCCGCCACATACTTGCTTTTTGCATTTTAAAAGGCGAAATTGTCAAAAAATCCCGTAAGAAATTACCACTAATGTTTCCTTTTAAACCTCAGAATTTCATGAACCAGTGCAGCTATCACAAATCTAATTACAGATTTGAAATCAGTGTGAAAAACTGAACAAGGCTGTGAAGTTTTATTCAGATTGGACCAAGAATAAAAAAAAAATTTTAAGACCCACATCCCCCCTTAATAAAAGATACATGGGTTCGTTCGCATCTTGGGCGCGCTTTTCGGTATATGCCGATGTTAATTTTGATGCCGATTGTCGTGCACTTGCATACTCGGAACAATCGCACTCACCCCACCCGGTATCAAATTCATCAATGACAAGCCTAGGCATGTGTGAATAAACACAACAAGGAAGCGATTGGGGCTATGAACACTTGAGTGGCCGAGGGTTTAAATATACGTCTTTCCTTCCAATAAACAGTTGGCAGTTAGCGCTCGTCCTGTACCCTGTCCTGTGTGTGTTTTTGTTCGCGCTACTATAAGATGTCTGAAGTACTTCATTGTTCCTATAGCTTTTATATTGGTATATAACTTTTATTCAATCACTCGCCCCGCTGCGGTGGCTCACGCATTAGAGACTGTTGGTCATGGCGACGCGGGTTTGATCCCGGCCGCCGCTCGCTGGAGGCGAACTGCGTTCCCGTTAAATAACCATGGGGTGAAGTTTTTATAGGTCTCCAATACAGCACCCCTCGTAGCCTTGCTGCGCTGAGGTGTACGTTAAACACTACAAAACTAAACGAACATGTTCACGCAATTGTATCCTTGCTTACAGGTCATTTTATATATCCTGCCTTGGAGCTTCAGTGCCTGCTTTCTAAAGAAGTAACAATTTGCGTCTGAGCATGAGTTGCGAGGCAGCATATCCTTGTTCTCTTTTGTTAGTTTTGCTTGGTTCGAAATGAACCAAACGGCCAGTCTCTGTTATGTGACATGTTTCTTTGCAGCTAGCATGGACATGCCCTGAAAAGCACCAGCTTGCGAATTCCCGTGCTAAGTGTATCTGCCAGGCAGTAATTCAGGGACGCTGCAAGCATGTTGCTGCTGTGTGCTGTTTCATAAACTGCCACGAAGATTAGTCCTGCACAAGCCAGGCACAACAATGGGGCAAACCCAGCGGCAGAAATCCGAAGCCCTCTTTAGAGAGCATCTGGGCCTTGATGAAATGAAAATACTTGCCTCAAATCCAACGTCGTACACGATGTGGTCGCTGACCTGCGACATACTCTTAGCCTTCACGATAATGGCGTTGTCTTCTACAATCTGCTCAACAAAATGCACATGGCTAACAGCTCTCCCTTTTTGACATATGCGCTGCGAAAATAGCCACCGCTGTCGGCTATTTTCTTAAAACCACATCGAAGCGTGTACATTGCTGCACACTCGCTTCAAACATTACTTCGTCCAAGCGCGAGTTTGAAAAGTAGAAGCAGGAGCGCGCGCAAACCGAGTAGACTGCGGTCAGGGCGCGCGCACGCGCGCAAGCAGCTTTCAACAATGCGAGCGACAAAGAACGCACGCTGCTTCCGCGTGCAGAAGTCGCAAAAACACGAAAGTCTACATGCGAGCTGTTGCGACAGCCAGCAACACAACAATACACTTCCCCACATTTCGAGCATTGCGGAACCACTCCAGCCATGTTTTAAACTCAGCTGTGACACCTGTTTGCATGCCTGCGAAGCCACGGCGACGGACTGGCGCGAGCACTCGCAAAGAGAGGTAACGCGAGCAGCACACGAAACTGCCAGAACACGTTCGGTCAAGCGCCGCATCAGCGCTGCACCCAACCAATGCTTCAAAATTTTGCCGCTTGCGGAGGAGCGCGCACTGCAGTCGCGCAGCCAAACTTGAGGTTGGGTTCCCTATCGCTCTGTCCACGTCATGCCCACACATGCGGTCGCTGATATAGTTTATAGCTATGAGAATGGAAAACTCCACATTACAGCAGTGCACAACAAGCTACCTACAATTTCTAATAAAACATGCATGTTTTCCTCTCGGGCATGTAGGGATTGTAGCATGCCTGCGATGTCAGTGCACGTTAAAAAACCCCAGGTAGTCGAAATTTCCGGAGCCCTCCACTACGGCGTCTCTCATAGCCTGAGCCGCTTTTGGACGTTAAACCCCACAAACCAAACTTTTCTCTTTCGTCGTAAGAGCGTCCTGCCTCAGATCCTGACTTGAATGCTAGCTTTTATTTTTTTGCCTTTGTAGCAATACTTATTGCCTTTTTAACTGTACTTTGAAGTCGCTCTGCCACAAAATTGAGTTAGGACAGGGGAAGGTAACAGGTGGCAGCCAGCCTCTCGACCACTTGTTTGATGCAGGATGGCGTGGAATGAATGCAAGATCTGTTTAGAGCCTCTACGAATAAGTAAAAAAAAAAAAAAAGTTGTGTTTCTTAAGGTTACTAGTCTCGATTGAGCTGTATGGCATGAGAAACAGTTCATCATTCGAGGTACAACAGCTTAATAGACGTCAAAATGTTGTTAGCACAACTAAATGAATAAAAGTGTATAGAATGGCAGACGAAGGTTTATGAATCACGTCAGCAGGGGAGGGTGAAACGGACAGCTGATACTTTGACTTCAAATGAGATTGTTTTCTTTTTTCTTTTTTTTTTCTTCAAATTTTTGTTTGGTTTGCACTACGAAAGTAATGAAAACCTGGGGAGATCAAGCAAAAGGTGTTACCTGACGGTGCCCCCACCCTGTTTCACAGTGACACAAGGACAAGCCGCTAGTATGTCGGGATCCCAAGGAAATCTGGCTAGAGGCGCACAGTGGAAAACCATCTGGGCTAAGAAAACTAACTGCCCGGGAGGAGAAGGAAAGCCGCAGAGCATGGAAGGAAAAAGAAACGAGCTGAGGGGGAGGAAAAAGTAATGAAAGTAAAGAAGAAAAAATTGTCAAGACAAACTAGCAAAACTAAGTGCAAGGCATAGTAAATACGCAGTTACGAAAGTGGCCCACTGGACGCTGCTATGATCAACTACATTATGAAAGCGGCCCACTGGATGCGCATGGCGTTTCTTTCTTCTTCTGAGTTGAGAAAGGCTGCTAACGTAAGTAAAGGTAGTGTGTCCTCTTCGGGAAAAACCCCTCGCAGAAAATCGTGGCAAATCCGGGCATGATTACCACTCACCGCTCGTTGGACGGCAGAGATCCAAACTTGGTGTCGTTTCGATTTGTAAAGCTTATTTGGGGACATGAAAAATATGTTATCAAGCCGGTTAAAATGTGTGCAATCTGGCGACTGCAACCTAACAATTCATTTGTGACCATAGAATACCGTGAATAGGAAGAATGAATGGCGAATGCGAACCACACACAGCAGATCTGCCGTCTGTCCGCGGCGCGGCTGGGTGCACCCGCCACTGCAAAAATCTTCCCGCCGTGAGGGGCGCTCGCATTGCGATGTGAGTTACTCCTGCACGGTGCCCATACACGCCGTCTCAGCGAATGCTTTCAAAAATTTCTGAAAACAGTTGAGAATACAGAAAAGGTTTTGCAGTAACACACTCAGCTCCAGTGGGCAGAGTATGCTTGTTGCTATACTTTAATTATCGCATTTGGATGGTTAGTCCCAATGGGAGTTTGAAACCATGAACAAGATGATACCATATCATTTTTTCTAATAAAGAGACTCATTTCCTAAAGCCCTGCAGCGCATAAAAGTTCGACGCTTTCCCGTATGAAAAGGAAACTTAGTGCAAGAGACTTCTCAGAAGATTGGTGCAAACACAATGTCCGGTGATGCTTGTAGTGGCTGCAGTACAGTTTGCACTGGCTACTGGTACAAAGGAAAGGCCAGGTATTGCCAACTGTGTGGTCGTGGTGTTTTTTACAGCAACGGAACAAAATGAAGTGTGTGACACATCATAGTAGAGCCGGACATTGCCTCCGCGATTTTGAGTTCCCTGAAAGCGGTATGGCTTCCACAGTAGAAAATCTATCACTATCTGCACTCTTGGAAGCTGTCTTGGACTCCCGTCATAGTACTAGTGGCACCATGTGCAACCCCATGTAGGAATGGAACGGTAGTGCCAGTGAATACTGCAGTTGAACAGGGTGCTTGCCTCCTGTCATGGGTGATTGTGCAGGAAAAGGAGTGTTGTGTTGGGTCTTTTTAACACTTGCCTCTCTGCTCTTGTACGCAGCCTGCGTGTGAGGGGCCAGCACACAAAGACCACCGGCAGGAGGGGAAGGACTGTGGGTGTGTCCAAGAAGAAGAACTAGGTGGCTGCCAAGTAAAATGTTCCACAAAGCAATTTGTGTTTTCTTTCTGTGACCAGCTCGCAAGGGCTGCCAAGGTGCAATATTATTTTTGCCCTGTGGAACAGCTGGTGGCCATCATTTTGTTCTGCAGTGCCACATAAACTGATAGCTGACTCATTCAGCAGACAACCTTGCACAACAAAGTAGATAGCAGCGCATCGTGAAGCTAGACACCACTGCTTAATCACTTCCCATCACGGCCGAGCCGTCGTGAAATCTCTTACTACACATCACATCTGCCAATCTCAGTCCTGGGTCTCTATGGGACCATCGTATCTGGAAGCAAAAGCTCGTCACCTCGAGACCAGACATTAAAAAATGCAACTTTTGAGGGCTTTGATGCTACAACTGAGGTTGTAGACATCTTCATTCCTGTACTCTTAGCTGAAGTGATGCTTTACCATGCTTGCCAAGCTAAACACCACAGTATGTGCATTGCCACTAACCTGCTTTGCCTGGTGCTTATCCTTACCTACTTGCCTTCAGCAGCCACTCCTGACTTAGATCATAGGGGTGAATGAACAGGCACATACACCATGTGCTTATCGCCAAGGATGAGCAGCCTCTGCACTACTACGAAGGAGAAGAGTGACACTTCTGATGCTTTGTTCTTTTTTTCTCTACAACCACATGCCCTGTTCACCCCAGCTGTCAGGTATATGGTTGCTATAGGCCAAAATCATTTACAAAGGATGCGCTCGCAGTGCCTTGGCAGACGGGGGTGAAAAGTAGGCTTAGTGCCGATAGGAATACATTGAAGATTTCAAGTTTGTTCTGTTAGATTCACGGGGCAACTATGTTATTATTCGGTACAGAGAAACCATGAATATCCTAGAATAGATTGTGAAAGTGTCAAATTCTATATCAAAGATGCAGTATTTTCTTAACATCGCGAAACGTGGTGAGAGTTCTGAAGGCGGCCAGTAGAAACACGTAAACAGAACTTAACACAACATTTTTTTACTTTCACAGAGCACCAGCAGAGGTTGCCGGTGGTTAATCGTTGGCGAGAGCTATGAAGAAATGTATATTTTTAAAACACTGCCAGAAATAGTAGTTCGTTGTGAAGCCATACGTGCTGCCGACAGGCTCGCTATCCGCTGGGAGTTTTCTTTGTAGTGTAATATGCTGCCGTATGCACTAAATTTGCTTATTAAAACAGCCGTTCAAGGTGTGTAGCCTACAAAAAAGTACAAAAATCACTTCTCAAACGTCATAACAGAATGGCCCACTGTAACAAACAGTGGCGCAAACGACGCTCCATTCGAGCGCGGACGATGCCGGCATCTTGTGAACGCCATTTCTGCGAGCAGACTGGCCATTTTGGTTGTCTACTGCTGCACACTGTTTATTTATCGTAGTGTGTGAGGAATGCCTTAAAAAGTAAATTGCAGCGGGAATGTAGCCTATGAGGCAGCATGTTGGATAATACGAGGAGCCATTGCAGTAGCGAAAAGCACTCAGCAGATAGCTAGTTTTTCATGTGTATGTTGGTAATGCACATTTATCAATAAAATTTAAAAATTGATTGGCTTCAAAGTGACATAGTATACTTTGTCACACTTCTTTAAAACATCTGCTTTTTGCTTTTAACCATTTGTGTTCATTGGTGCTCTCCTAAATTGGAAAATTATTTCGTACATTGCTTGCATGCTTCTTTGGGCCATGCTCCAGACTTGTATCCTCCCTGCATTTCGCGGTGTTTCAAAAAATACCTACTCTGCCTCTGTAATTAGGTTTCATAGTTTCAAAAATGTGTTCTACTGTGTGCCGAATGACATAAGTGTACTGTGAAATTAGAAAAGTGCTTCGTAATATATTGGTTCCATCCATTCCTTGGCGCTAAGCCTTCTTTTCACCCCCAGTCCGCCCAGCCTGGCGACAGCAGCGCCACCGCATCTTGCTTACGTCACAGCTCGGTGTTTGTCTATACATGCATATTTATACCTATTCACGTGCCACTTTCATCAGTGCACTATCTCTAATACCATTTCTACTCCCACATGTAGCCTGTTTCTGTGAGTTTTCTCCAAGGTTGCTTTTCTCCTGCCGCACTATGCTTACCACCGACTACTGTCCACGTGTTGGCTAACAACCACAGTGTGTAGCCTAGGCTTTGCAGTAAGGGTTTTTCGGTCCCCAAAGGATGCAGAGTTACGAGCTTCTTTTTCTACGAAAATAGTACAGTTGTGGAAAAACAATTGGCAGCAGCAAAGGACTTAAAAACCTGCTTATATAGGAAAGTGTCATTTTGTTATTTTTGCATGCTTTTCTTTATGAAGCCCTGCATCTTCATGTATACTACCAACGAAGAAAAGACCGCTTGTGTTTCCATTACAGCAATTGGTAAATGAGGCAAGCATTCAGTTGCCATTTGAGGAACCAGAAGCTTGCAGTTATTGCTGTTTCTATTTCACATTCCGTGGCAGTTCGCTGCCATTATTGGTGTGCAAAGCAAAACATGCCACCATAATGGCATAAGTTAAGCCTGATGACAAAGTTCACGGGTGCATATGGAGGCAAATGTGGACATCAAATCCAGCATAACATGTAATCAAACTGACAGGATATTGGGGACATGATGCACAACAGTTTCAGCAATGCTGCTTGTAACAGTAGGCAAGAATCGCCAGTTACTTCTAAAGTGTTTGAAGGGCCCTTGAAACTGCTTTCATATAAGTCCTTGAAAAATGAGGCTTCAGCTGGTTCACCTAAAAACTACAGGAGTGCCCCTCAGGTGGAACAATGAAGACGGGGAAACAATAAGCAAAACACAAAGGAACAGCGTAGCGCAAGGCAGGATAAATCCTCCCAAGATGCACTTGCACATAACCCTCTTTATTTTTCCTCCTTTTGTATGTGTCATCTCCTATAGAGTGCCCTTTCATTATGTAAGCAAACTATTATGAATAAATTGTCAGGGATGCCTGCATGTGAACGAGGGTACACAGAAGAAACTGCAGGCACATCTGAAATGCCGCTGGAGCTTAAAGGGACAGAACACTAGAATTTAGGTCTCGAATTTTTTTCGGTGCAATGGAAAGATTGACGTCTAAAATGTTCCATAACGGTTTTGTTAGAAACGGTGGAAATATTTATCAGGAATTTTTCGATCAGTCTATGCGCCTTATTTTATGTAGTCCTAGCAACCGTGATGACTGGTGGTTGACAGAAAAGGCGTACCGAAAACAAATATAACATTCACTTGCCAGACAGTAATCAGACATTTTTTTGCATAGATTAACGTCCTTTTCAGTTTCACACTTAATGCTGTTATGGCACAATAACGCACGCCTCGTCAAAATTTTTAGTGGGCACTATCAGTTCATTCAATTGTAAACACTGTGGCGCCATCTAGTGGCAGAACCTGAAAGCATACCTCCCACAATGCAAAAGGAGGGGTGGTTTTTATTTAAGGACGCACTGGGAAAAGCGCAACATATAATTATGACAATCACTCCTAGAAGAAAAACGAACAGTGTGCAGTTACGAAAATCAGTGATATTTTGCTGACATATAATCATGTGGGGTACTACACTGAAAGTAATAGGGTTTTTCCGCTAGATAGCGCCTCAGATTTGAGATTTTCAATGGCAAATTAAAATTATAAAGCCTCTTTTCTTTGATATTGTAGTGCTCGACCTATACTATATGGGGCAAGATCTTCTCATCTCCACCATAATCTCGATATATTTTGGCCAGTGTTCTGTCCCTTTAAAAATTTGTTCACCCTACAGTGCCGGCACAGCTGCCACTCATGCTTATGCAAGCATTCGAGATACTGGAATCCTTTATTAAAAAAACACGTTTTTGCAAAATGTATCTTGACCCGGCATTGTGGCTGTAGGAGAAGCGTCGCAGCCTGTTATTCGACTCCTCCCAGCTATGCGTGCTCGTTCTTTGGACACCCAAGACTGCATTGTTTGAAGGGCCACATTCCTCATTCAGTCACTCCCTTCGGACTGTTCTCGACAGACCATGAAAGTTACACGTCGTTGACGGCTTTTTCGTTGATGTGGCTGGCAAAGCTTTCACTTTTAAAAAACGCACATTTCAGAAAAGTAAGTAGTGACAGCCTTAGAGAGGGCGAGATACAAAGATTTCTTATCTTTTATGATTAAAAACTTTCCCTCTTATTGCCCGTGTATTCTTGAATACATACACATTAGGCTAAATATCCTGGCAAATTGAACAGCTGCATTTCTTTGTACACAATACGAAGCTGTGAAGCAAAATGTCTGTACAGCTAGTTTACTAAACAACCGAGTCTGAGGCACTCAATATGACCAGAATTTCAGAACCATTCTCCTTCAAGACTGCTTTTTGGAGTGTTGCATGTGCTGCTTCCGATGGCACTGGCACATTTCTGTGCTTTTTCAGTGCAACTGACATTTCTGACATTCATTATTACAGCGCAAAGACTGCACAGAACAAGAACATCCGTCCGATGTGCTAGTTTCGGTGGCAGAAAAGCAGCTGAAGAACCTGAGACCTCGCCACACTAGCGAACTGATTAGGCAAAGGGAAAGAAGGAAGGTTGTTGTTTTGCCTTACCTCCCATCAGGTGTCGCACAACCTCCGAAAAATTGGAAGTCTGGTGGGGGTTGATGTAGTATTTTCAGCGCCGGAAAAACTTTCCAGGATGTGCAAAAAAGTTAATTGCACGGCTATCGAGTCACGCAGGTGCAAAGTTAAACACTGGGATCATTTTGTCCCGTGTCAAGAAGGTGTGGCGTATTCTCTGCCCATGTCCTGCGGGAAAAAGTACATCGGGCAGACTGGCCGCTGTCTCAACAAAAGGCTAAAAGAGCACAGTGATAATGTCGCACGTGTTGCTACCTCAGGCCACGTAGCCAAACATTGCAGGGACTGCTGCGCAGAACCTGATAGTGACGATCAATGTGAACCTATGTACAGGCAATGCAGTGTCATAGGGAAACACCGAGACGCATTAGCAAGACAGATTATAGAAGCTTGTATGATTATAAGATTGCAGGACCATCAGTGGCATTGTCCCAGAAAGAGGTCAATATCTAGAATGTGAAATCTGATATGTGTCGGCTAACCTCCGTTCTTGTACCCTTGCACATTTCTGTTGCTATTCTTTCACGTTTTCAGTTTTTTTTTCTCCCCCCCCCCCCCCCCCCCCCCTTCTGATCGCCAGGCGGTATAAAAACCCTACTTGTCTCGAATAAAATTTATTTGACAGTCAGCGCTGTTGTGTCCTCCTCTTGTTCTGTGCCGTCTTTACCCTGTAATAATGAATGTATGTAACCAACTCGCCCAAAATGTTGTTTTATGACATTGCTGAAAACATTGGATTATTAGTTTGCAATAGGCGTCCAATCAAATGACTCGTTTGAACACAACCAGCTCTCTGCATCTTGATGGTGAAGAGACCGCAGTGAAAGACTGCACATCTCTGCGCAGTGACCAAACAGGCGATGTTATCAATGAGAAATGCACAAAAGCAGTGTCCCGTTTGGTCAGAGAAGCTGCCACCACTCTCTGGAGTGTTTATTTAGTTATGGTGTGGTGGCACTATACACAAAAGTATACACTGGCTGGTGGTCACTCTTCTCCCTCAGACAAATCCGAAGTTCTTGGTGCGAATGGCCATCTGGATCTTGGCCCGCAGCACAGCCTTGGACGAGTAGAGTGGCAGGTATAGCCTGGAAATGCATGTGTTGGCTGTCGGCAAGTGGTGGTCGTCTGGAGGCCGGATGGTGATGCTCGGCATAGGCTGGAAGCCTTCCTCGCTGGCAGGCAGTGCTGGGCTGCCTGTCCAGAAGTACACCTGAGGAACAGAGCCAGACATTTCACCACATGCCCTCTCTCAGCCTGGCACGGGAAAGGAAGTAATGTTTGACAGCTGAAATGACACTTCCTTCCAACAAGCATGTTAAACGTTGAGTTATTTATACATCTGTTTCCAAGACCAGTGTATTGCACAATATGTATACTGTATCCTGAATTTGAAATGCACAATCTTTAGTCTGCTCCACACACCATGCAGAAATGGGCTAGTGACCACAAGATTTTGCATTCACTGAATATTGTCTACCAGAATTCCGACATTGTAAGGCAGACTATACAGTGGACAGCAACAAGCATGAGACCTTGCCTGCACCTTTCTCAGACAGAGCTTAGAGGGTGCTTATGAAATAAATGAAACGACAACCACCAAAACTATTTTGAATGCTGGAGGGGGGGGGGGGGGGGTATTAAAGCTTTGCTAGCACATGCCTGAATTTGTGAACTTTTCTTTTACGCTCAATGTCAGGTTACTGATACACTGGTAGCTTCATATCCAGAAATATTACAAAGCAGCACAGATTGTTACAATTTTAGCACCGTTTAAAAAGAAAAGGAAAGTATAGAATACAAACCAGATCCTGCTTCTCTTGGTTTGGCATTTTTTCCATCATAGACCAGAACCAGCGTTTGAACCTCAAAATTTTGTCACTACTCTCCTCTGCAAGAGAGGGGAACACCACATCAACATGTAATCAGGCAAAACTCCATGACGCAGCGATCAAAATTAATGGCACACATAAAGCTTCAACAAATGAACCTATAGTAAACAAAGTTGAACAACATATCAAACAAAAAAAATTGAACTGCGAATAGTCTTCCAGTATTACCGCTCAAGTGCGATGCAGTTTGAATTGTTTCTGAGGGGACTTGGTACATGCTCCAGGTTAAGTTGATAAACAGACCAGATACCATACACACAAAAAAACTTGGGGGGCACAATATAATGCACTTGAAGAATGAAATGCAATGCAGTACTGTTGTAAATTTATTGCTACATTGATGTTCGTGCCATTTCTTTTGTGTTCTGGTGGTTTGGCTGACATTGTAACCCTGTGGATGATAGCACAACTCTGCAGAGCCATGCCATGTCTGCCAAATGGGCTAGCCAATTCCTCGCTAGACAAGAGGTTGATGATGTCATAAGGTCATGCGACCTAGCAGAGTGCTAACAGGTCAGCAGGGTATGATATATAAAGAGACCCCGTGTGCTGTCTCAACCAATAAAGGAATTTCGAGGTAAAGACTGCACTGAATTTTTCTCTGAATGTGTACGCTAATGTCACATTAAACAGCAGCTGCACTCACCAAGCTGGTTTATGGACAGGAAATGCAAGCATGACTGTAGTTGCACAAATTAATGGTGTGAAGGCATGGTTCCAAACATGGCTATCCAGATTCAGTGGCCAGAAATAGTGCCAGCAGATATATAAATCTAAATATACTGTCATTTGCCTCTTTGTTTTCGGTGTGCAATCATAACTGGCACATCATTTGCACAGCTTAACTTACCATATGTAACCACGTGAAGAAAAAAAGAGCAAAAGAAAGGCCACACTTGGTGTTGCCACACAAAGACCAATACTGCCAATCACATGTAAAAAATGAGAGCGGAGAGAGAGGAGACAAAAAAAAAGGGGTGGGGGAATTTCGCACTTACTGCTTTCATCATTGAATGATGTATAGCTGATGAGTGCCTGTACATTGACTTCTCCGACGCCGTTGAGCAGCAGTCTGAAATCCTCTGCCGTGAGACCTTCCAGGGTGTTATTGGGAAGTACATCGTACACTCCCATCCGAATTGCCTGCAGAAAAAAAAAACACACAAAAAAAAAACACAACATACTGTAAGCTGTGTTTGTCAACCTAATTCACACTGCCTTCTTTCTAGAGTTTAGCGCACTTATAACGAATGCTTGGTTATCACGAACGAGAGCAAAGCTACCATCAAAATTATATACAATTAAACCCACTTATAATACCAATTTGAACAATACTATAACAGATATAACAATGGGCAGCCACTGTACCGTCAGGTTTGTCACGTGTTCTATGGTAAAATAAACCGCTTATTACAATGGTGTCATATTATGCTTTTGGTTACAGCAGTCAAACATGGTCACTGAAAGTCAACGCGGAAACACGGCGACCACAAAAGCGCGCGCATACGCGGAGACGTTGACAACGCCGATGCAGCGACAATATTAATAAAAAAAATTGGGACAGAGCACATTGCGCAAATGCGTAAGTCGGGTGCGCAGGGGAAGCTTTTCAGCCGCGGACACGTGGGGGAGGACGGAGTGCTTCCTCACGCAGAGAAGGAGGGAAGGCGTAAGGCGCTGCTACTAGGCACGGCCGTTCTGAGGGAGAGCTTTGAGCACGACACCACTTGTGGCCTAGACAACTCGCGTCCTCTCTGCCTATGCACGGTGGAGCAGTCCATTCTGAAGGTGCGCTGACCGTGGGGCCCTGCACTATCCTCCCCTATTTGCTTTGTCCAGGCCCCTGCTTAGCTGCTGCACATGTTTTGTGGCAGGCATGCAACAGCGTTCGTGCATGTGTCTTTCTAGCATAGTTTTTGTAGTGTGCCACCAGCGTTACCACGATCTTGCTGGTCCTGGATTTTTCGTGAACAGCAATGGAGGAACCTCCTTCAGAAAGCGCGATACAACCGGCGCAGAAGAGGAAGCGAACGGCAATACTGCTAGAAGTTAAGCAGAACATTGTACATAAGCACAAGGACAGCGTAAACGTGTGCAACTTGGTGCACAAGTACGGCCTGACGAAACCGACAGTATCAACAATGATCCGCGATGCGCTCAAGATTGAAAACAAAAGTGATGCCAGTGTTGCCCATGCAATGGTTGGCAGCCGGAAAAGGGTTCGACATTGGGCCTACAAACACTTATAACAGGCGCTCTACCAGTGGTTCTCGAACGCCCGCGCAGCGAACCTGCCGATTAGTGGCCCGATTTTAGAGAAGAAGACAAAGCACTTAGCATAATTTCTGCCGACACAGTGATGACCGAACTTTGAGCGGTAGTGACGGTGACATGTCAGGACTTGAGGAATTTTCACGTGCTGACAATACAGTCGCAACAGATGAGGAGCTGATAGGCGAGGCTGGTGTAGCAGCAGTGAAACGTGGAGGACGGTGACAGTAGCGAAGACGACGAACCGTAACCTGTGCAGGTTGTGTCTCACTAGGAGGCTTCGAGAATGATAGACTCCATGCGGGACTATATTTTTGCTAAGAACCTTCCACTGCACTATGTTCAGCAGTTGGATCCTCTGCAGAAAGATGTCGGCCAGATTGCTGTGAAAGACAACGCTTATGGATTACGGGTTTCTTCCCACTGCGAAATAAAAAGTGTAAGCTACCTCGTCCTCGTTAAATGTGTAGTTTAGAATGGTTTCTTTGTTTTTTCGGCCTAACTCGGTTATAACAATGATACCGTATACACGCGTGTAATGGCCGCACCCCAAACTTTAGAAAGAAAATTGGGAAAATAAACTTTTAAAAAATTTCCCGAGTAAAAGCCGCACCATGAGTTTCAGGAAGTTGGGCAGTGCCGTCTACTGTGCAGTGCAAGAAATACGAAACGTTTTGTGGTTACTGCCGCCAGGTGGGGCCCAAAAATCAAGTGAAGGTCAAAATGAAGCGTAAGGTTAGAAGTAGAATTGCCAATAAGAATTAAGAACTAAATATTTGAGGAAAAAAAAGTCGAGCATGGGGGCAGCGGCCACCACCTCCGTTACAAAGGGGGCGCTCCTAGCCGCAGCGATGCCCGCCCGTTACAAAGGGTGAGGCCAGCAAATCCAATCCAATCCAATCCAAGTCTGTTCGCTTTTCCGTTTTACAGCCATTTCCTCGATCGCCCGAAGCATATCACGTGCGATCTCGCAATCGGAACGCATCGCTGCTCTGATTTGTTCTGCGCTCGTGAGCTGGAGATTTTCTTTTTCCTTGATGGGAAAATATGTTAGTTATACCGCTCACTTTAAGCTGAAAGTGATTCACTATGCGAAAGAAGAAGGAAAAACAGCGGCTGGACGAAAGTTCGGCGTTGACGAAAAATGTGTACGGCGATGGTGCTACCAAGAAGATGCCCTCAGGAAAACAAATGTTCAGAGGCGCACTTTCCGTGGGAAGCAGAGCATGTTTCTGGAAGTTGAAGACTCACTTCTCGAGTATGTGACGGAGACGCGGCGCAACGGCTTTGCTGTTTCGACTGAGATGTTGCGCATGAAAGCGCTAGACATTGCACGCAGCAAGAGGATTGCGGCTACCGTGTTTAAAAGGGGACACCCCTCTTAAAACTTTTTTCCTTATTTATGGATAGATCTGACTGAAACCTGCACTGTTAATATATTTTTGCATGCTTATTTCAAATATGTGATTAGTTTTCTTGTAGACGAAATAGTTTTCAAAATATTACCTAATTCATGTTCTTCATTTGGAGGCGAGTTAATTACTAAACACTTTATGGCATGATGAGAATAGACCTGCCAGAGTGATCTAGAAGGATTATAGAGTGCCGCTAGCCATGAATTAAGGTGCTAGAAATAATAACTGTACATATTTAAGCCCTATTGCACTGTCCAAGAGTTTTTCTTTCTAACAAGACAAGAATGAGAGCTGCAGCACAAAGAGATATCTCTCCTCCAAAATTGCAGCACACTCAAAATTGCAGTTTTGAGAAAATGAGGAAAAACATTTCACAGTATGTAGGTGTAAATTATGTCAATGACTGATATGACAACAAGATCAGAAACAAGTGTAAAGTGATCTAAAGCAAAAATTAATGGCCTATACCAATTTGAGCCAAAGTCGTGCAATAGGAAACGTTTGAAAGCAAAGGTCCATTTGGGTGCCCTAGACAAGATAACCTACTCAGTAAATTTTCCCTTCTGGTCACTGCGTTTACCTTGGTTTCATGAGAGTGGCAGGATTCCCTTCCTAAAAAAAAATTATAGCAATAGCAAGAACAGGACCGGAGATATTGATCTCCTCCAAAATTTCAGCACCCTCAAAAATTGAGGGTGCTGTTGAGAACACAACGAAAAACAGTTCAGAAAATTTAGATTTAAGTTACGGCAAGGTCTGACATATCAGTGTATGATCAGAAATGGTTGGAAAGTAAATTAAAGCAAAAATTAAAGTTCTATCTCAATTTGGGTCAGAGTCAAAGTTCACCATAAAAAACAAAAACAAAATAAAGGCGGTCCATTTTGGTGCCAAGACAATCTGAAAATCTTTTTTCAGTAAATTTTCCCCTACGGTTATTACATTTACCTTGGTGTCAAAAGATACATGAGGTTAGCTTTCTAGCAAAAGAAAATAACTGTAGCAAGAGCAGGACCAGAAATAATGATCTGCTGACTGTGTCCAAAATTCAATTTTGAGAAATCGGCGAAAAACGTTTTGGGCATATTTTTGAGTTACTAAGGCTAACAGCAACTCGATAAAATGAGTTATGACTGGTTTTTGGTGTGAATGCACCAATTTCCATCGAGATAATTGCCCCTGCAACTCAGACGCAAGTTTCATTTGACAAAGTTTGCTATTCCGCATGCCGTGCGTGATGCTGTTTCGCGATTGCCGCTGCCGCCACGCTACTAACTTTTCTGAGTGTTGGATCTTTTGCGCCCATGAAAACTGCTTAGGTATCACTTTTTCATCTGCATCGTCGTGATTATGATGTTCGCACGCGGCAGAGATCTTCTCGAGGAAATCGTTCGCTCTCCTATCTGTCGTGCCGAGCACCATCGGCTTCGCCCTTATCGGCCCATCACGGAGCGTCGGTGCCATGGTAGAAGAACAAATGGTAGCGGTAGCGTAACTCCCATAGAAGCCTGCGTGTCGACTCTGAGCAAGGCTTTAGTTTCCCAGCGCCCCCTGCGAACTGTGAGGCAAAACAAACACGTGACGTTGCTTGTGACGTCACAGTGACATACATTTGGCGGGGAATTTGGTTGTCTTCTTACTTATGAACGCAAAACAAGGCCAACAACGACGAAGGCAGAACGATGCTCGGGTAAGGCAGAAAAATGGACACCGTAACTGTTCAGCCAACTTTACTAGACATGGATTTCTACTGTCAAGTTTCACGTTAACTAAAATGTTAGGCATCTTTAACCACCTTATCATAGCATCGTTCTGCCTCCGTCGTCGTTAGCCTAGTCTTTCGTCGTGCGTCATGTAAACGCATTCTGGGGCTTATTTTTTTGGGCACGTTTGTGAACAAAGGTTTTCAAGTGAATTCGGCAAGCACATGGATAGAATCACATGGCTTGAGGCATTTCACTAAGGGCATAAATGAGTGAAGCTGTGCTGCATAGAAAGCCAGGCTTTATTAATTCAAGATTACTCACATAAACGCTTCACGACAATGAAATATTTAAGTGTAGGAAAGCGACCACCGCTATTCGTCACAGTCTTCATGAAATCCTCGTGATAACAAAATGACCTGAGCGTAGGTTTCAAACGAGACGCGGTGAGATTATAAAAGGGTAAAAGATCTTGCTAAGAAACAAAGCACATATCAGTGTCAAAGAACAAAAAACAAACGAACGGAATAACTAACGCTAGCGCTAGAACGCCAACCTTTAAGAGCTTAGGTAAGCAATTCAAATTGGGATTGCTAGTATTTAGAAGTTAATGCATCTGAGAAGTGAAAATATCTACGATATAGCTTCGCTCCAATAAATCTCGCCCTGTTCACGATTTCTTTATTTTACTCGCGCTTCATTTGCCACTGAGAGGAGTCAATGTGAGGTTACAAATTTACAACTTCAGTATTTAACATGTTCATGAGAAAGATCCCATTTACAATAGGAACATCACTGTGATAACAGCTTGTTGTTGTTGTTGTTGTTGAAAACATTTATTGTCCAACAGAGAAGGACCACACTGCCTGGGCCGCTCTGTCTCACCCCCCTGTAAGGGGGAGGGGACTTAGCGGCCCAGCCGCACGGGATGGTCGCATTAGATGCTGGCCGGTTTGGTTTCGCCGGCGGCCTCTGCTGCCAGTTGGACGGCGGTGAGTTGGAGCTCAGGGTCCGAGCTTCGCAATAAGGTTTCCCAGGCTTCCCTACTGCTAATGTTTTGCGCCCTGCCTGGGGAGTAAGCGCACTCCCAAATTATATGGTCGAGGGTTCCTCTCGCCCCACACTTTTTACATTTATCGTCCTCGCAGTCCGATCGGATATGTTTATTTAGTACTGGGTTTGGGTATACTCCAGTCTGCAGGCGTCTCCACGCCATTGCCTGACCTCTATTTAACGCCGTGTTTGGTGGGGGGAAACGCCTCCGGCATTGCCTGTAGTGTTCTGTAATGTCTTGATACGAAATTAATCGCCCTTCTCTATTATGTTCTGCCTGAGCCGAGCCATCCTGTACAGCTCGGAGGTAGAGATCTCGAGCTGCACTGTGGGCCGCCTCGTTACCGCTGACAGATTCGTGCGCCGGGGTCCAGATGATGTTGATCGTCCTATCAATCACTCCTTGTGTTAAAATTTTGGTGGTGAGGGGGTTTACCCTCTCCCTACTGAAATTTTGGATTGCAGTTTTACTGTCGCTAATAATATATCTAGCTTTGGTGCCAACGCAAGCGATCGCTATCGCAGCTTCCTCCGCTATCTCGGTTTCTTTCCCTAGTATGGTAGCCACCGTGATGAGGGTGCCTCCCCCATCTACCGCCGCTATGGTCATGTATCGACTGTGTCTGTTTCCTGCCGCATCTACGTAGGCAACTTCATTTGTGGGTTTGCTCCGATATATTGTTTCTATCGCTTCCGCCCTTTTCTGTCGCCTTTCCCTATTAAACTCAGGGTGCATGTTTTTGGGTAGGGGAGGGATTCTTAGGTGCGCCCTGATTTTCCTGTCAATGTCAACCCTTTCCTTTTGCCCCCTGTCTGTGGCTATTCCAAGGTTACTTAGCGTAGCTCTTCCCACTCGCGTCGTGCTGAGTCTTTCAAGTTGCGAGGTTTTAACCGCTTCCGTGATTTCTGAAATCGTATTGTGCAGCTAAAGCACGTTCAGCAAACGTTGGTGCGGTAATACGACGCAGTAAGCAAAACACGCAGCAAAGGGAGTGGAACGGAAGGCTTTGAGCAATGCGACAGGCGTCTTGGGGGCAATAAAATCTCACCTTCGCCGTTCAATTAAAACATGCAGCGATACGCCGCTCATGCAGACGTGTATCCGAAAAACAAGCCACCACTTTTGCGACATGCCTGAGAGGCCAAGCCGAGCCGCCGAGCTGTGACGCAGCATTGTCCCATCGTGCCATCGTCCGGAAATGCGCACATGCAGCGGCAATCAGTTTCTCATCGAGCACACACAGTCTTCGCCTTGCTGTAAAGCTCTACCACAACCAGCAGAATGAAATACTGTTTGGTACAGATAACCCACTCTGTACGCAGCATGCAACGATGAACGTTGAACCGGGGCCGATGACGCACCCATACCGCGGATGAAAAAAGCCTTGGTCTGAGCCATTTCTGAGCTTTGGGCAACTACGCAGCGGATAAGGAATGGCCGAGAGAGGCCGTTAGAAACAAGTTGAAATATTATTATAAATGTGACACGTTTTTTCTTACGCAAAAACAAAAACTGCATACGGTCCTGAGCGAGAATATTATGTTTACTTTCTAGTTCTTTGGAGTTCTGGCAGATGTTATTTTCTGTGCGCTAATAATTTGCCTCACAGTTCGCAGGAGCCATCATCATCGAGTTGATGCCGCTGGCAGTAGGCAGCTGCACGCATTTTCTTCCAAGTTGCGCGACCAGTTGTACATAGACCTTGTCGGTGCTTCGTCGCTGATTGCTGATAACAGGATGCCGCGTCACCGGCGCGCCTCTTTTCTCTACCTTTCTTCGGTTTTTAGGCTAGTATGACGCTCGAACCTAAATTTTCCCTGTTTTACGCCGTGGTCGTGACGACGGAACTTCGCTAAACCAGCCAGGCCTAACTACGCGACCTTTTCAAAATGGCGCCAACCCGCAAGCAGCCGACGCCGGCAGCCAACCAAAAGTGGTCGTCTGGGTCACATGCTTTCGAAGCCCAATAGCAGCGCGCGTTTCGCGCAAATTTGTCCCTTTCTTTTCCGCTTCGGGCGTTCGCTCGCGGATGCCGACCATAGCATGAGAATAGCCTGAATCACATCTTTCTAACGAGACCAAAATGATGCCGGTGGAGCGCGCATTTCTCGATTTGCGGCCGATCAAAACTCGGCGCGATTTGACCTCAATTTAAAGGGGCCAACGTTCAGATTCACAACTTTGAAGCGCTGTAATGTGCGGAATATGCGGTATTTTTCAACCTAAATTTGCAGATAGCTGTGGAAACGTCTCAGGACCACGAAAATGAAGAAATAAAAAAATAGATTTTTAGACCGATTTTAGGCCGCAAAGAGCCATGTCCCCCCTTAAGGGGGGACATGGGTCTTGAGCAATATTTTCTTAATATTTGCCCTGTCAGTATGAAATTTGCAGGGTTTATGTAAATTCTAGTGCTGGTTTCAAATATGTTGTTAGTTTTCTTCTACATAAATTTGCTGAGTAGTTACAGCAACTTTGCTGTTCCAAACTTGCGGGAAGCTTGTAAAAATATCTACTGAAGGGAAATTGCTAAAATGCACATGGATCTGTTCCTGAATGTCTAAGGAACACAATAAAACAAGTTTTGTGCTCCTGCCTTACTACAAGCCAAAGTTATGGAAGTTTTAAGTTTCAGCTTCACAAGTGCAACCACCCCCTTTCTACATCTTCTTATGTTTAAAAATTTTTCATGCAGTTGAGACCTTGTATAATAGCTTTATTAAGTTCCTTTACCACTCACGAGCCAGTAAAAGAAAAAATCATTACAATCTAGCGAGTAGGACAGCCACAATGCCACCCGCAAAATAGAAGGGTAGGCAAAATTTTCATTTTGAGAAAAATGGAAAAAACGAATTGCAATGTCAAACACTAATTTAATCAAACAAAAACTGTAGAAATGCAGGCCACTGTGGCCTAGAAGGCTCCTGGACAGTAATCTGCATTGGGTTTGCCCTTCTGCTTTCGTTTTGCTGCAGTCTGAAAAGCTGCAGAGGAAGCACGCTTCCTCTCTGCTCTCAGACATTCACTGGTGCAATGCACACGTTTGCAATTTAAAATGGCTATAAACCTCCAGGAATGTAGTCTCTTTGCTTTCCAACATCCAAGTGTCGCCTCTTTCATTTTGATTTGCAGTTGCAGCACATTCAGTTGTCACTTTTTTTTTTTTTTTTTTACGTACGTCGTTTTGCTACGTCCTCGCATCAAGACCGAGGTGAGGAACGTTTATTACGGAAAAGAAATGTAATTTGGAGCTGTTTGCTGCTTCCCAGTGTTCTGCATTGCACTGGAAGCAAGTAAATTCCCTAAGGACTATGAACGAGGTCCGATCGGCGCAAACGCGCGGCGAGCTCTACGAAGACGACGTGTCCCGCAGTTTACGCATTGGAGTATAAGTTTGACGGCGATTCCTTATCCCCATTCACTTTTTTAAATGCCAATATCGCCGCCGTATGTTTTACGCTTCGCCAATCTCGGCAAACTGTTTAGATCCGACGATCGTGAACTCCGCATCGCCAAGCGGACTGTCTGCCGCGCTGCCGTCATCGTTACGAACACAATCCGTCTACCGCTTCGTTGCTGGAGTTGGCGCGAGTTCAAGCTTTTCATGTTTTGAGCTTATCTTTCTGTTCATCTGCGGCCTGCGTTATCACTGTCGCGGCGGGTGCGACCACTGGCAGTAGCAGTCCCCCGTGCTGGGGAACACGCTAGGCCTACTTCAGGCTCGTACACACGATCGTTCGGCGCACGATTTTCGTCGGCCTGAGCGCGCACAGCCGGGGCAGGGCATCACTTGAGATGATTATTCAACTACTTTTTTCACTTTTTTCACAAATTCTTGCCATGAACGCACCTCGCGGTTCGGAACCAAGCGCGGCCGGCGTCACGTCTCCGCCATCTCCTCGCGGCTCGGGCGCGCCGAGCAGACGCCGTCAGCCAGCTCCACCAATGCGGGGACGCCTTATCGTCACGTGCACCCCGAAAGCCAATGGGATTGCAAATGCCACGTTTTCTTTTTTGCTATTTTTTATGCGACCAATGGGCGAATGTAAACAGCAGAGGCGGCAATTAGAAGATGAAAGGCGGCTCTTTCGAATGAGACCAAGATGGCTACGGGCCCGCACAAAATGGGAGCTACGCCTCGCGGAAAATGGTTGTTTCGGGGGTCGTTTTCGGGCCAAATTTGGGCGACATCGATTATATAAATTGGCATTGTGACTAAAATACCGACCCTAGAGATGAAAAACTTAGCATATAGGTAGATAAAGAGCTACTGATTTCGCAAATCACATTTTCTAAAAAGTGATTTTTTCGCGATTTTTTGGTCCGAAAGAATAGTGTCCCCCCTTAAAGCCAGCAATGGGTTTCATGAAGCGCTTCATGAAGCGAAAAACCTGCCCATTCGCCGTCACACGACGATGTGTCAACGTCTACCCGAGGAGTATGGTGAGAAGCTTCTGCAGTTCCACAAGTTTGTTATCAACAAGCGCACAGAACATGAGCACCTTCTCTCTCAGATTGGTAATGCCGATCAAACCCCGGTCTGGTTTGACGCACCCCAGAATGTGACAGCCGAGGCGAAGGGGAAGAAGAGCGTGCGTGTGCTTATATAGGGGAGTGAAAGGCAGCAATGCACTGTCATGCTTTGCATCACAGCGGATGGACGAAAACTACCGCCTTACGTAGTTTTTAAGCGGAAACGTCTACCTGTGGAAAAATTCCCTGATGGCATCTTTGTTCGTGCACAGGACAGGATGGATGACGGATGAGCTGGTGACAGACTGGTTGAAGTGTGTTTGGGAGAAGCGACCAGGGGCGAATCTTGCGACGCGTTCTCTACTCGTCCTAGACAGCTTCAGGGGGCACCTGACAGAGAGCGTGCGGCAACAGCTCCGCGCATCTAAGACGGACTTGGCCGTCATACCTGGAGGCATGACCAGCATGCTTCAGCTGCTGGACGTGTCCGTAAACCGCCCTTTTAAGTGTGGATTTCGCCGTGCGTACAGTGAGTGGTTGGCAACGGCCCTCCACCAGAAGACTCCAACCGGCCGACTGAAACAGGCATCGCTTGTGGCTGTTTGCCACTGGATACTTGAAGCGTGGGCCACGGTTTCGTTCGAGACTGTGGAAAAAAGTTTCAAGGTGACAGGGATATCAAACAGGCTGGACGGTACGGAGGATGACCTCATCTGGGACAAGAACGAGTCTGAAGTCCCAATGAGTTCGGAGGAGGAGGACGATGACGACGAGGAGTGATGTTTTGTACACGGGACGAGCCTGAAATCCCGACGAGTTTAGCGGAGGAGGACGAGGAGTTTTTTGACAATAATAAAGGCAGGTACCACCGCAAATAATTTTTTTCGCTGTCTTTTTTCTCATGTAATCGCTGCACCCCGATTTTCACCCCAATCTCGGAAAAAAAAAGTGCGGCCATTACACGTGTGTATATGGTATTTCCATGACACTTCTATATTGTTATAAGTGGGTTTAACTGTATTACAGGAATGGCACTGCATTTGAGATATAACGAACAGCAGCAGCCATTCAACTCTGTTAGAGCGAATGCGAAGTAAGGCGTCAAACTTGACCCGCTGCCGAAAAATTTGCCCTTATGCCGGCAAAATGATCTCCTCCTGTTCCTCCACTTTTCAGCCCATCTCCATGAAGAAGAAGAAACAAAAAGAGGTGACCCAGAAAGCAATAGAAATGGTCAAAGAGCGAAGAGCTGAGACTGGGTGAACATATAAGTTCAGTCAAAGTCAACATTTTTAACAGGTGCGAAAGACAAGGACAGATTTTAAGGGGGGACGCGGGCTTTGAAAGTCGAAAAATCGCGAAAAAGTCGGCTTTTCAAAAAGTACACATTTCGGCTGTATATGTTATAAACTACCTTTCCTATAATTATAAACGCCTAATTCACAGGGGAACTGCTTTAAATTAAATATACAACTGGGTGCGGCAGCCCAAGAGTCGCGAGCGAACGGCAAAAGTACCCGAACTTCGCGCGCGCGCCATTTTTCTGCCGCTGAACCGAGCGCCGCCTTCTTGGTCTTGTTTTGTTTGTGAATGCTTGCCCTTTTCCATATTGCCTTTGCCGGCGGCGTCCGCGGCGTAGCAGAAGCATGGCTCGCTTGTGATTGGGGGCCTCACAGGGATTGTTGAGCTTCCCGCGTCTCAAATTCGGGCTGTGATTGGACAAAGCGCGCGCTCCGTGAGAACACGGGGGATCGCGCGACTGCTATTAGCTGCTGCGCGCGCTGACGCGGTGGCCCCTCCCCGGCCGGCGCGTCGTCTGCTCCGGCTGCCTACTGAGCTGGCGTTCTTTGTGCGCTCGCTGAATCGCTTCACGTTTCACCATTTTGAGATCGCCGTGATCATCGCTCGTTACGAATTCTGGTGGCGTGTTTTGAACGGTTATGTGCACTTTGTGGATTATTGCACGGTCGGCCACGATGCGCGCTAAGAAGTTCAAAACACTGCATACGTCGTCGTTCTGTGAATGCCGTCCGAATCGCGAAGTTAGCGAAAAGCGTTGCCAACGGGCGCAGAGACGCTTCTATTAGTGCTGCTTCTGCTCCATCACTACTAGACTGACTGCGCTGCCACTTCCAACGGCGTATCTTTCTCGTCAACGTAAGGAGCCGGCGTTTGAAGCGTGCCTGCTGTACCGACCATATCAACCTCGGCGATCTCGGCCTCCCGTATCGCGTCTGTCATCGCAAGCGATAACGCGTCGTCAGCATCGTCTGCTGTTCGCATGAAAATGCACTTTCCGAGGGAATCGGGGAGGTGGAGGCACAACGTGCTGCAGTGAGAAACAAACTTTAGACTTGAAAATGCTGTTTTAAACTTCAAGGGCCATATTCTCAGAATGAATTTTTTTCATGGTATGGTTGCTTATTCCCGCAGTATTTCTGGAACCGCTAATCGGATTCCCACCTGGTTTTTTTTATGGTGTGCCTGAATAAATTTCCAAGGGCAAGACAAGCTCATTTTTTCAAATTATTGAGTCTGGAATTTATAATAAACAATCAAAATTAGGCTAATGCAAGTCCAATTAGTGGCACTAACCTCAATGCACTGCTAAAATTTTTCGGCAGGGAAATTTAAAAAAAGGGCTCTGTCTTGCCCTGTGGTACCTATTCAGGAACCTTCATAATGAATTTCATAGTGCCAACACATTTTGCAAGTTCACCAGGCATGGAACAAGGAACCCATGTGAACCATTCTGATATACTTCTCTAACTTGAGTACCAATGTGCGCAGCTCCATGAAACTTTGCAGTTATTCAAATGGCTGTGCCATGAGTCTACCCTGAAAATTTCATTCAATTATCTCAAGAAACAACAAAGTTGGTATTCAAAGGTAGCCTCCCCCCTTAAAGGCAAACATAAACGCTGACCTGACGCCGAGAAAGCACTTTGGAAAGCTACCTATGCGGATGTTGAAGATGCGTTGCTTAAATAGTTTGTTGATGCCCCGTCCCTAAACAGTCCAGTCACCCGTCAGTGGTCCACTGATGCTTACCAAGGCAAGAGACTTCGCCTCCGTATTTGACTTTCCCGATCTCAGCCCAAGCAATGAGTGGCTGCATCAGTTTAAAGCCTGCCATGGAACAGTTTTCAAGATCACCGCCGGCGAAGAAGCCTCAGCGAACATTAAGACATCTGCACATGGCTTTCTAAGAACATTCCATACCTGCCAACCTGAAGATTTCAAAATTCGTAAAACTTCTGCGACCGGGGGGGGGGGGGGGGGCTGTTTTTTTTTTTACTTTCCAAGAATTTATCTTTAGCGACACCCTTGCTCACTCACCCACAAGCAAAATCCATGTCCCGCAGAGTAATGAGCGAAAACTCCATTGTGTCACGATTCCGTCCACAGCAATCGAAAATACCTGCTTTTTTAGGGCATCCAGCAAAGGAGTCTCTGCGTTCGCAGCCATTTCACGAACAATTGCCGTCGTCTTCGTCCGTCCACAGGCGTAGCGTTTGGCTTCCTCGCACTTGGGGAACATTTTCCAGAAAAGTGGTCCAGCGTGATCACTGACACTGAGCGATATGTTGTGTTCAACTAAAAACGCCGTGAAATGGCATTCTGCACGAATCACACCGACGTCGCTGTCACTGCGAACAAAACTTGTCAGACTCGGCTGGCTGTCTGCGGCTCGCACGTATCCTTGGTGCTTTTTCGAAGCGATGTGGATCTTTATGTCAGACTTGCCACCATGTAAAATGTTATCACAGGCACACATGGTGCAAAATCCGAACTTCTCTCCTTTCTTAGACGGCACGAAGCACGGAAATTCTGCCGCGTACGACTTCAAAAATACTTGAAAGTACTGTCGCGGCTTTGAGCCCGCCATTGCACTGCGAAACCGCTACTACTAAAACTTCAGAGTCACACTGAGTCGGACGCGGCCGCAGATCACTCAAAGACAGAGGCCAACACCAAAGTTGTCCACGTGAACAAAGGAACAGCCACTAGCCTGGTGGAGGCAGTATCGAGTTTTGGATATGGATTCGTGTTCCCCCGAGTAGACTATAGAAGTCACTACAACGTTTGCAGCTGCTGATGATGATATCACAAATATGTGTTGCCCTCTCGTGGCTGCCAAAGGTACCATAATAGTGTTAACATGGCCTCCGAGATTACTCTTCCGCACGTGTGGCATTATCTCGGAGGCCATGATGTTAATAGATGTCCGCACTTTTTTTTACGGAAAATAAAACATTTTCCGTAAAATTTCCCGCAAGATTCGTAAAATCGTAAGACTGGTCAAAATTCGTACATTTTACAGAAAATTCGGAAGAGTTGGCAGGTATGACATTCCAATGATAGCAAGCTACGCTTGGCGGAATGTGTACAAAGCAGATGAAACTGCACTCTTAACAGATGCTGTCTTGAAAAACCGTCCTGTACGCGTATGACAGCCGACTGCAATTTGTCCTTGGGAAGTCGCGATGCTTCCAGTCCGCTGCACACACAACAGAAAGGCTTGGATGTGTGGGGATTCACAATCCCCTTCCTCCATTATAACGCCCGCGCGTAATTAACACGCGTGATTACGCGCGCTGGCAGAGAGGTTGGCGGAGGAGAGGGCACGCTGGCCACCCCCCGCCGCCTCCCGGGACTGCGGCGACGCTGCCGCGGGCTTCCCTCTTTCCTGCCGGCGTAACCGGGAGACCTCCTCTCCCGTTCCGTGTCGAGGAGCGCGACTGTAGCAACTTGCTGGGTCTTCTTCGGCGAATGGGCGCGCAGCGCGCGGTTCATGATTTCCGCCGAGGAGACCACCGCCGTCACCGAGAATCGCCCGCTGACCGTAGGCTTTTACCGCAACGGGATGTGAGCGAGAAGCTGTGTCAGGTGAGAAGACTCTTCCTCTCACCTCCTTGGCGCGCTTCCCCATTAGGTGGTTTTTATTTCACCCCCGTACGCGGCTTTCGCTCGCTACACGGTGGTTGTTATTAATTGCTATTCCTTTGCCGTGTACTCGAGCAGTGCAATAAACTCTGTTTGAGTACGTAACTCGGTGTTTGTCCCCTCTGGCCCGAACCCGCCGCAGTGGCGATTTCTCGCACCGCGGGTTGGGGGTCACAGCTCTGTCTGCTAGGGCTGGCACGTCGGGGCTAGAAGGCGACTGTAGCGTCTAGTCCCCTCGTGGCGCATTCCTGCGGGAGTAATAACCCCCATAGATGATAATGTTTGTCGAGTGGCTGGTTGAATTCGATCATGACATGATGAAAGAAAACAGGAAGACCCTTCCCTGACTGCTATGACTACACTTTTCCTGCTACTAAATGCAACCTGCCCATGGACATGGGCATTCATGCACTCTAGGTTTCTCATCAGATGCTGATAGCAATTGAGAGACCAGGTGCCGGAGCCTCATTTTGGATCTCTTTGAAGGTATGGGAATGCTTGAAGCCTCTTGGAACTCACTGCTTTCAAAATGCTGGGTTTATGGGCCCCAGAGTGACGGAGGAGGTTGTTGAACTGCCTCGCGATCAGACACAGATGAATATGTGGCAACGCATCATTGACACGCAACTGGCCGTACCTGATGTTGACTTCGTGGGGGTGGACAATGACGCTGAGATAGCAGAGCCACGTACCAATAAAGCCGTAGTGCGTGAAGTGCGAGCAGCCGAATGCAAAGACAAAGACATTGAGGACGCTGACTTGCTGCTAGTTGCCATGAGCGCTTCAATAGCGGCTAGTTACAAGCGTCCTTGAAACAGTTTGCTGGGAGCAACGGCCTTGGAGAGGAGTACATGGGGAGAGGTTAGTAGATGCTGTGATAGGGTGTGCTTTCAAAAAGCAGACGCAGATATTCGTCTGTATAGTGTGATAAGTCCATTGACTAACTTAAGATATAACGAAAGCAAATAGTGTGACAGTCAGGTGCGTATAAGTGGGCTTGACTATATTTTTTTTCCACAGTGACTTGATTGGCGGACACACCTGCATTAATTTATTTTGAGAAAATGCAGCCAGAAAAGCCGATTCACAGTGCAATATAAAAAAGGGGGAAAAAAATGCATGCTCTCAGCCTTACCCCAAGGGCCCTCTCCTGTGACTTGATCATCCTGTACTCAGCATAGCGCCTAACGTAAAGGTAGACATTAGAAGCAGTAACGTCCATCTCCCTGCCTCCTGGGATCAGCTCCACAGTGCCACCACCCTAAATGGGAAAAATAAAGCGACTTTGACATAGCTAAGCACAGAATATTGTGTAGCAGCACAATGGAACACTTCTCATGAGCTTGCACATTCCTTGTGTCAAGTTTTAACTGGCATATTGGGCCATGTGGATACAAAAAGCTGCTTCATTTTAACTGTAAGAGTGTCATATTTTAAATTTTTCATATCATTATACAATTTTAACTCCTATAGAAATGAACTGTATCTGACTGTTTGCCATATCCAGGGTCATGAAAAATGCGATTCAACTGTAAAGCAGGAGGGAGAAGTTCAGCTGGGGCAAATTGACTGCAAAACATCTCTACGCTAAAATCTTCCAGTGCTACCTCTCACCTCTTCGGGACCCAGGTCAATGCAGAAAGTGAGGTCAAGTGCTGAGAACACTGTGCTCGAGTCTCGAGACTCTGCTTCCAACACCAGCTGTCGCAGCGACTCGTATAGGAGGGGATCGAAGAAGGCCAGGTCGTGCCAGCCAATGCGCTTGTTCAGGATGTACTTGATGACATGCCGGTTGAATGAGATGGGGCACAGCTCATTCTGCAGCAGGCAGAGGCCGACAATCCTGAAAGGGCACCACGCCTGTGAGCACAGCCAACCCTCCTCCATTGAAAGATATAATCACTCGTAAATTCCTGTTAAAAAGACCGAATGTGAAGTTGACAGTAAAAATTTGCAATTGCATGCACCTACCTAGCACTATATGTGTAGTGATATGCCGTTTTCTACACAGCTATACGTGTGCTACATTTTCTGTTGCAGACTGACTTGAGTGTGCGTGTCCCAAGTACAGTATACAATTTTTCTCTCGGTTAATACGTTTCCGGATGACACAATTTCCCGGTAACTACGGTCGAAATTTCAACAAATTGCGGTTGTATAATACATCTTGCGATCAATCAGACATACACGCTAAAGGCCCGTTTACACTAGGCCGATCTAGGTCGGCCGACCATCGCCAGACGCGTTTTTTGCATCGTCGTCGTGCTTGTCGCACGGCACCGACGCCGACAGCGCACCGACGGTTGGCCGACGGGGATTTTAGTTGTCCGACGCCGAAAGCGAAGCGATCGGGCTGCCATCGGCAGATTTCCTAATTACACTACAACGCCGCGATGCTCCACTGCCCGCGCCGACCAATAGCCGTTGCTGCCTTGACCTCGCCCTGCCCACAGCCATGTCTCGCGTCTGCTGCAGACCCCGGGGCTACTGATTTCGGTACTTAATGCTCACTTTTTACCACTTATTCACCAAATAGCTCACGCATTCACTAAATAAATACTTCATGACAATAGTAAACGTCTTGCCATTTCCCGTGTGAGCGAGAAATTTTATCTGGAATGCGCCGATGATGACGAGTGCATGCCATCGCTGCAGCAGTTTACATCTGTGTGCATACACACATGCTGCTCGTTTTCACGGCAAAAAAGCTCCTGCCAGGCTCCACTTTACTAGGGTATTTTCTCTTCTCGCGCTACCGCTGCAACATTACACATTTAAAGGTCAGTTGAGAGTCAGCGCCTGTGTTGTGTTATTCTCTTTCGTCTGTGTGTTTAGCGCTGTTTTATTTTTAACCATATCAGACACATGACTGGGAATAAACATTAATTAGTTGACGGAACTACAGCATCCTGGGCTCTGGCGATCAGCTTAAGGCATGCACTCCAGCAACATTTTTGCAGTGGCTGCCTTCACAAGGCTTAGTTTTCATCTGCTGCAATCTTGGAGCTACTTCTGAGAACAAGTGAAAAGCACACAAAAGAAATGGAAGCAGTAAGAGGCCACCAAGCAATGTGTGCATGATATGCTGCACAGTGTCTTGCGACATACTTTAATTTCCATGCCAGTGATTTGTGAGTGCTTGCCTCACTACTGGGATGTAGTATTTGCATCAACATCTGCAGCAAAAGTAATGCATCCAGTATGGTAAAAGATGCAAGGTATGAGCGCGATGCAGTTTGCAAACAACATGCCAGGTCACAACCACGTACAGTACCCAACCGATTTTTCGGACTACAATAATTCGGACTTCATTAAGGAGTCATCGCGCGTCCCATAGGAATGTGTAAATTTTCACGAGAGATATCTGAGACTCTATGGTGTCCAAAAGTTTGATTTTTCGAACCAAATTTGCTGCCAGAAATACTTAAGAGATCATTTTTTGGCCAAAAGCTCATTTTTTTTGGCATGATGTAGATGTGAGCAGGCACTGCTATCTAAAAACAACCGGCTTTGTGCGGCCGTGGCTAGGCAAAGCAATCATTCGGACTGACTAGCTTGGCACTCTGTTCGTCGCATTTGAGGCAGTGGCAGTAAGAGAATGTTCATCATCGTCATCGTAGTAGCCTACAAAGAGCGCAGAATTAAACTGAAATCAAACGCGAGCACTGTCTGCTGGCAAAAGCGGAGGGCGGGGGATGTGCAGTCACGTTCTGCTCGCATTTTTTTCCCAGCGAGTTCCATTTTACTGTTTTCGCTGCAGTCATTAACCATGGAAACATTGTTATTGCTTTGAATGGTGCGTACAGTCGTATGTGGCACGAGCATGACCTGCAGCTGCATCACAGTACGTCGTGAAATGGCATAGCCATAAAGAATGCATGACTGGCAGAGATATTCTAGGTGGAGGGCTATAGTGGTTAGCACGATCTGCTTTTGCGGGGCACCACTGCTCCGACCACCTTGAGCGAGTTGCATGCTTCCTGGCAACGTGCATGCCTGCTGCCGCCGCCATATTAGATTGTGCTAGCGCGTGCGCAAGGCGGCGCCCAGAAGGAGGTCGTTGTAGCAGACCACAACATGCTAGAACTCCCTATTATCCCCCCCCCCCCCCCCCCCCCCCCCCCTTCCGAATTTGGGCAGGGGCGGCTCTGACCCAATCTGTATGTCATCGTTGGCTTGATAAAGATCTGCCAGTGACTGACAGGTACTGGACGTGTCCAGCTATGGCTCCATTTAGACAATGGCTACTCATGAAGGTGGGCCTGCGGTGGAACCGCGATTGTGATTACGAGAAGTGGACAATGGACAACCACACCGCCAACCTCTGCGAATACGTAAGTGGAACTGGACTTCACTCCTTCTTTTACCTTCTATCTCCTGCATCCCATTCCCCCTTTCTCAACTTACGCCTTGCGGCAAATTTTTCAAAAAAAAAAAAAAAAATCTCCCTATTACAAATAAAACCTAGGGAGCGGCGAACATCGTGATTTGTAAAACTGATATTTCGCACTAGAGTGATGTTTTTCCAGTTCATGAATTTTTTGAACTGTTTGATTATTCGGACCATTTCCCGGGTCCCACCAAGTCCGAAAAATTGGTCGATGACTGTATGTATGCTGTTGCTTTAGTACAGACCAATCAAGTGGTGTAACAAGATGGCGATGCAGACTAATCAGTTTCTCATTTTGAAGTAACCAGACTGTTGTCTGTCATTTCCCCTTCGCCCCCATTTACAATGCCTTTCTTTCTGCTCTACCCCTCCCCCTCCATTGGTCAGTCTTATGCTACTTTCTAGCACTGTTTTCAGTTAACTCTAGTGCTGCATGGAACTGACATAATTACTAGTACACTTTGTAAACGGTAGCCAACAGTACAGTAAAAAAATACAGAGTGCTAAAGCCAAGAAAAAAATCTGCCGCAGCGTACACCACCACAAGGCTGGAAGCACACTTACCTGCCAACATTTCGAAAGGCATTGAGCCGGTCTGGTGTGCACTTGCCCTGACGTGGAGAGTAGAAGCCCCTCTTGCCTGGCTGGTACACGAGAGGGCTACAGTCTTCCCCATCTTCCTCCTCCTCCTCCGCATCACTCCGTCTCGCTGCCGCACTCCGCCGACTCCTCTCCCCGAGGCTGAACACATCCAAGTCTAGGAGCGTCTCAGCTTCTCTGTAATGGGCCATTAACAAAACAAACACTTTACCCACTAAAGATATTTGTAGTTGTGTGCAAGCCAACTGCAGCTCGCTAAGAGACAATGCAAAGTAGAAAAAACTCCAAAACCTTTCATCAAATTCAGGTTTTTGCTACATGCAGCTCCCATGCTTTGTTAAGGCTAATGCCTGGCTGCAGCACAACAGCTGGGGCCAGGCAGCAACACAAGTGTCCTACATCTGGTGTCTATAGATATAGAACATGTTTAGCCCCTGCTAAAGAAACTGCATGAAGCAAAGCCTGTGAGCCCTGTAGCAACTCCAAACGCTGCTCACCGTCCATGTGAAACAATGATCTCCAAGGCCTCGTCCACCTTCTCACGTAGGGCGTCCTCGGAGGCCAACAGGAGGAGCAGCTGAGCGGCTGACTGCTCCAGAAGCATGCCCGTTATCTTGCTGGCTAGGGACTGAGAATAGGACAAGGCTTCAGTCCCATCACCAGGAAAGAGGACCTTCTCACAAAAACGACAATATGCCAAGAAAGATGCATTCATCAGGTGTGCCAGTACTGAATAGCTTTCTAACAGTGCTTGCCATCCCATCCGATTCCCATTGCAATTTCACTACAGTAAAAGCTCGTTAATTCGAACTTCACGGGACCGGAAAAAAAGTTCGAATTATCCGATGTTCGAATTATCGAATGGCCTCAGAAAAAACTGACCAAAGCCGATTTGTATTACGGTAAATGTACCGTATTTAGTCGCGTAGCGAACTCCTCCCATAATGAACCCACCCAGCCCCAGTTTGTGCTTACGAATCTGGAAAAAAAAAAAATAATAAAGGCATCAGTCGTTAGCGCTCCGTTTTGGGCCATTACGGTCCACAACATATTTCTTGGCAGTGCGCCAGATGCTGAGCCGTGTTTATCTGGCGTGTTTATCTGTTGACTTTAGCTCCGGCAGGAGGGAGAAAAGCGAACTTGGCAAAGTGCCAGCGATTGTCCGGTTGTGCAAGCCTCCTTTTCAAAGCGTTCGCTTTATCATGCTGTGAACGACTGGGGCGGGCGGCACCGTCTACTGCCACTTCAATCATCGGAACGAACGGTGCTAAAAGCCGGCGTCATGATTGCGGCTGACTTGCATGCTTCCGTTGACGACTGGTGAGTGAGTGAAAGGATGGATGGCAATCGCAAAAAAAAAAAAAAAGTAACCCATAGCGCTCGTCTGAGATCATAGCCTTTCATGGGTGTTGGCTGGAACCGCGTTGACAGTACTTATCCCTATTTCCAAATTAACAGGGTTGGAATTAACGAATATTTAGTTGCGAGCTACGGAGATTGCACAGAAGAGAGAGCAGGCAGCCACCGCCAAGCGGCTATGCGCTGACCTTGCCGCGGCCGCCGTCCCCTCCCTTCAACACCGCCGGCCGCCACGCCGGTCATGGCGCCATTTAAGTTTTACCCACTCTTCCATGGTTTTGCCTGGTTCCATCTTCCGTCCCCGTTTTGGACGTGCGCAGCCTTTAATTATGCCTACCGATCGCGAAGGTTCTTTTTCTTTTTCTTTTTTTTTTTTCGCGTGATGTGTTGCCAAGTCGCCCAGACGCGGCAGCGCGTAGTTCGAATTATCCGTAGCGGAACCGACTCGCCTTCTAATTAACAGGCTTTTTTATACACAGATCTCTATGGAGCTTGGCCGGACCAAGTAGTGTAGTTCAAATTATCCGAAAATTCGAATTATCGAGGTTCGAATTAACGAGCTTTCACTGTATTTGAACCAGAGATACATATAAACATGCTGAAACTATGAATACCGTATACACGCGTGTAATGGCCGCACTTTTTTTTTCGAGATTGGGGTGAAAATCAGAGGGTGTGGCGATACATGAGAAAAAAAGCAAAAAAAATTATTTGCGGTGGTACCTGCCTTTATTATTGTCAGGATTTCAGACTCGTCCCGTGCCAAAACATCTGCTTCCCTTGGAAAGCGCGCCTCTGACCATTTGTTTTCCTGAGGGCACCTTCTTGGGAGCACCGTCGCCGTACACATTTTTCGTCAACGCCGAACTTTCGTCCAGCCGCTCTTTTTCCTTCTTCTTTCACATAGTGAATCTCTTTCAGCTTAAAGTGAGCGATATAACTAACGTATTTTCCTATCAAGGAAAAAGAAAATCTCCAGCTCACGAGCGCAGAACAAATCAGAGCAGCGATGCGTTCCGATTGCGAGATCGCACGTGATATGCTTCGGGCGATAGAGGAAATGGCTGTAAAACGGAGGAGCGAACAGACTTGGATTGGATTGGATTTGCTGGCCTCACCCTTTGTAACGGGCGGGCATCGCTGCGGCTAGGAGCGCCCCCTTTGTAACGGAGGTGGTGGCCGCTGTCCCCATGCTAGACTTTTTTTCCTCAAATATTTTGTTCTTAATTTTTATTGGCAATTCTACTTCTAACCTTACGCTCCATTTTGGCTTTCACTTGATTTTTGGGCCCCACCTGGCGGCAGTAACCACAAAACGTTCCGTATTTCTTGCACTGCACAGTAGACACAGTAGACGGCACTGCCCAACTTCCTGAAACTCATGGTGCGGCTTTTACTCGGGAAATTTTTTAAAAGTTTTTTTTTCCTAATTTTCTTTCTAAAGTTCGGGGTGCGGCCATTAGACGCGGGTATACGGTATCTAGATTACCTAACCTGGCAGCGAAACATTTCGACATTTCCAAATGACAGTATCTTGCACTTATCAGACTTTTCTTTCAAACACAGCGACTGGCATCAAAAATTGTAAACAGGTATTATGGACAATGGACAAGATAGTCAAAGTAGCCGAGAACTTATATACTGATCTCTACAGCAGCTAAAGTAGCAAGGACCGTAACGAGATTGGCGGCAGGGAAAAACAGTCAGACGTTCCACCAGTGACGAAGGACGAGGTCAAGAAAGCATTAGAATCTATGAAAAGGGGGAAATCAGCTGGAGAGGATCAGATAACTACAGATCTGCTAAAGGACGGGGGGGATATCGTGCTAGAAAAACTGGCCACCCTGTATACGCAATGCCTGGTGTCATCGACTACCGGAACCATGGAAGAATGCAAACATTATCCTCATTCATAAGAAAGGGGACTCTAAGAACCTTAAAAATTACAGACCAATCAGCTTACTGTCTTACGTATAAGGTATTTACTAAGGTAATCGCTAGTAGAATCAGGACAACCTTAGACTGCCACCAAGCAAAGGATCAAGCAGGTTTGCGGAAACGGTACTCTACTCATGATGGAAAAATACAGCGCAGAGAAGGACATCATGAATAACCAACACGCCCAGACTGCTACGGTATTGGTACTCTACTATCGATCATATCCATACCATCAATCAGGTGATAGAAAAATGCTTGGAATATAACCAGCCCTTATACATAGCATTCATTGATTACGAAAAAGCATTTGACTCAGTTGAAACATCGGCGGTGATGCAGGCATTGCGAAATCAGGGGGTAGACGAGCCGTACGTGAAAGTGCTGGAATATATATATAGTGGCTGCACAGCAACCATAGTTCTGCATAAAGAAAGTAACAAAATTACCATAAGGAAAGGTGTTAGGCAAGGAGACACAATCTCCCCAGTACTATTCACAGCTTGCTTAGATGAAGTATTCAGAGACTTGGAATGAGAGCAGTTAGGGATAAGGGTAGATGGAGAATAACTCAGTAATCTGCGATTTGCTAATGACATTACATTGCCTTGCTAAGCAACTCGGGGGATGAACTGCAAATAATGATTGATGACCTAGACAGGAAAAGTAGAATGGTAGGCTTGAAAATCAATATGCAGAAGACTAAGGTAATGTTCAACAGCCTCGGGAAGGAACAGGAGTTTACATTAGGTAGCGAAATACTGGAAGTAGTAGGCGAATATGTCTACTTAGGACAGGTAGTAACCGCAGATCCGGACCATGAAAAGGAAATAACAAGAAGATTGGGATGGAGCGCATTTGGCAAGCACTCGCAGATTATGATTAGCAGCTTACCGGTATCCCTCAAGAGGAAAGTATACAACAGTTGCACCTTACCTGTACTCACCTATGGGGCTGAAACGTGGAGTCTAACCAAGAAAGTTCTACTTAAGTTGAGGACAACCGAGAGGGCTATGGAACGAAAAATGGTAGGGGTGACATTAAGAGATAGGAAACATGCAGAGTGGGTCAGAGAAATAACTCAATTTACCAACATTCTAGTGGGAATTAAGAAGAAGAAATGGGCATGGGCGGGACATGTAGTGCGAAGAGAGGATAACCGATGGTCGCTTAGGGTAACAAACTGGATTCTAAGAGAAGGAAAGCGTAGCAGGGGGCGGCAGAAAGTTAGGTGGGCGGATGAGGTTAAGAAGTTCGCGGGGGTCAAGTGGATGCAGCTAGCACAGAACCGGGTTAAGGGGGGACACGGGTCTTGCGGACCAAAAAATCGCGAAAAAATCACTTTTTAGAAAATGTGATTTGCGAAATCAGTAGCTCTTTATCTACCTATCTGCTAAGTTTTTCATCTCTAGGGTCGGTATTTTAGTCACAATGCCAATTTATATAATCGATGTCGCCCAAATTTGGGCCGAAAACGACCCCCGAAACAACCATTTTCCGCGAGGCGTAGCTCCCATTTTGTGCGCGGCACCGTAGCCATCTTGGTCTCATTCGAAAGAGCCGCCTTTCGTCTTCAAATCGCCGCCTCTGCTGTTTACATTCGCCCATTGGTCGCATAAAAAATAGCAAAAAAAGAAAACGTGGCATTTGCAATCCCATTGGCTTTCGGGGTGCACGTGACGATAAGGCGTCCCCGCATTGGTGGAGCTGGCTGACGGCGTCTGCTCGGCGCGCCCGAGCCGCGGGGAGACGGCGGAGACGTGACGCCGGCCGCGCTTGGTTCCGAACCGCGAGGTGCGTTCATGGCAAGAATTTGTGAAAAAAGTGAAAAAAATAGTTGAATAATTATCTCAAGTGATGCCCTGCCCCGGCTGTGCGCGCTCAGGCCGACGGAAATCGTGCGCCGAACGATCGTGTGTACGAGCCTGAAGTAGGCCTAGCGTGTTCCCCAGCACGGGGGACTGCTACTGCCAGCGGTCGCACCCGCCGCGACAGTGATAACGCTGGCCGCAGATGAGCAGAAAGATAAGGTCAAAACAGGAAAAGCTTGAACTCGCGCCAACTCCAGCAACGAAGCGGTAGACGGATTGTGTTCGTAACGATGACGGCAGCGCGGCGGACAGTCCGCTTGGCGATGCGGAGTTCACGATCGTCAGATCTAAACAGTTTGCCGAGATTGGCGAAGCGTAAAACATACGGCGGCGATATTGGCATTTAAAAAAGTGAACGGGGATAAGGAATCGCCGTCAAACTTATTCTCCAATGCGTAAACTGCGGGACACGTCGTCTTCGTTGAGCTCGCCGCGCGTTTGCGCCGATCGGACCTCGTTCATAGTCCTTAGGGAATTCACTTGCTTCCAGTGCAATGCAGAGCACTGGGAAGCAGCAAACAGCTCCAAATTACATTTCTTTTCCGCAATAAACGTTCCTCACCGCGGTCTTGATGCGAGGACGTAGCAAAACGACGTACGTAAAAAAAAAAAAAAAAAAAACGAAAAAGTGACAACTGAATGTGCTGCAACTGCAAATCAAAATGAAAGAGGCAACACTTGGACGTTGGAAAGCAAAGAGACTACATTCCTGGAGGTTTATAGCCATTTTAAATTGTAAACTTGTTCATTGCACCACTGAATGAGAGCAGACAGGAAGCGTGCTTCCTCTGCAGCTTTTCAGACTGCAGCAAAACAAAAGCAGAAGGGCAAACCCAATGCAGATTACTGTCCAGGAGCCTTCTAGGCCACAGTGGCCTGCATTTCTACAGTTTTTGTTTGATTAAATTAGTGTTTGACATTGCAATTCGTTTTTTCCATTTTTCTCAAAATGAAAATTTTGCCTACCCTTCTATTTTGCGGGTGGCATTGTGACTCTCCTACTCGTTCGATTGTAATGATTTTTATTTTTACTGGCTCGTGAGTGTTAAAGGAACACAATAAAGCTATTATACAAGGTCTCAACTGCATGAAAAATTTTTAAACATACGAAGATGTAGAAAGGGGGTGGTTGCACTTGTGAAGCTGAAACTTAAAACTTCCACAACTTTGGCTTGTAGTAAGGCAGGAGCACAAAACTTGTTTTATTGTGTTCCTTAGACATTCAGGAACAGATCCATGTGCATTTTAGCAATTTCCCTTCAGTAGATATTTTTACAAGCTTCCCGCAAGTCTGGAACAGCAAAGTTGCTGTAACTACTCAGCAAATTTATGTAGAAGAAAACTAACAACATATTTGAAACCAGCACAAGAATTTACATAAACCCTGCAAATTTCATACTGACAGGACAAATATTAAGAAAATTTTGCTCAAGACCCATGTCCCCCCTTAAGTGGAGAAATATGGGAGAGGCCTTCGCCCTGCAGTGAGTATAGTCAGGCTGATGATGATGATGATTATGATTAGCCAATGAAACTTGATTTTATTATCACTATTACATGATTAACACTTTCTTAACTCATGATAGGCCTTACATACAGGTATAAGAACTCATGCTGATGATGGCTGAAAACAAAATGTGTTTGCAATTTTCAATGCCTGTATTTACATTTTTCAAAAATGCACTCTGTGTAAAGATTTTTTTTTTATTTTCAATTAAGTGCACCAATTTTTATAACATAGATACTTTTTTTACTGTCTGTACCGACATTCAAAAACACCTTAATTGTGACCGATTTTTATTATTTGCGTTTGCTTCAAACCTAAAAACCTCACATATACATTTTAATGAATTTGCTTCTTTTCTGGCCCTACATTTCACATAAGATTTTAACTGTAATTTACAGTGGGAGTACTTGAAAAGCACTGTTTTATTCGTTTCACACTGTATAATTTTGCTTCCCACCCAAAATGTTGATATCCGTGCATCTCCAATAATCATACCAGTTCCGCCACACCATCCCTATCAGCTATTGTCCAAAAATGGTAATTCCTCTCAGCACTTTTGTGCAGGCACAGAGCTTTTTCGGAAGGTTGTGAAATTGCCATTCCACATAGTCACTAAGGCTGCAAGTAGCCCCTTGTTCTGCAAACTGTCCTGCGGATGCATTTGCAGTCTGTGTGTTCTGCCTAATTAGGATTCTGTGCTTCACATGAGCTCAGCCCACACACTACATTGGTAGTATGCTCATGTATTGATGGTATGTGTGTTCTGTCATGTTGATTTGAGGGTGTGCTCACAGGGCGAAGGGCGTGGACACGTGGGTAGAGCCGCTGGCCCAGCTGCTGTCGGTGGGGACTCAGGTGATCGTTGGATGCCTGGCCACTGCCGCCTGCTTCGCCAGGCATCACAAATGGGGGTGCATCGTAGCGCAGGCCGCCACCCGACTTGGTCGCCTGGCTGCCAGTGTTACTGCTGCGCCGTTCCTTGTCCCGTTCACGCGACCTCAGCCGCTGGATTATGTCTGAGGGGACGAGAATTGCAGCAGAGTGGTGAAGGCCATTTGGCAAATCACAAAACATTTGACAAAAACCATCTTCAGAGAGGACCACAAGGCACAATTCACAGGCAAGCAAAGTACTGCTGGAGAAAGGTCACTGACATTAAGTGCAAGCAATGAAATAATTGGTTATGGCAGTTTGGTATCCCTTGGTGGTTCACCAGAAAAACAACCTGTGTCAGGCCCAGCTGTCCTCCTGTTATTGCTCCTGCAATGGCATTTCAGCAATGTTCGACTACAGTTTCTTCTTTGCAGGCCAACAAGAACAGTCGAGCTCACATCTTGCAGCCTCATTTATACCGAGTGGGTTAACTCAGTGTTGTAATTAAACACTAGTTTCAAAACCTGGTGGTTCTTTCAAAGTTGAGTATAAATTGTGCCACCATGGCCATTTTGTTTTCTTTACAACGTTTCTCTACACTGACCCTTTCAGGCGCCATTTTATATTTTCCCAGAAAAAGAAAAAAAAAACGCACATTCGAGGATAGGTAATTTGTTACTTTTGTAGCAAGAAATGAAAGTGGTTAATTTTTCTAGAGAAGTACGACAAATTCCATGGAATATTCCACAACTAATGAAAATAGCAACATAGCAACACAGGACTTGTCATGTAAAAAGGCGAAGAATAATGGAATCGTTTTGCTTTGCAGACCTAGTTCATATTCTACATAGCGAGGAAGAGAGAGAAACAAAACATAGCTGGCAGAGGAAAAGTGTGTCTGCATAAAATTGGCTGGCAACATGGCGCACCGCTCAATTTTTCGCATATACTTACAGCATTTGCTACGCGAAAAAAAAAAAGGGGGGGGGGGGGGGAGGGGGGGGGGGGCATTCGTGACAAAGGATGCTGCCCACTTTACCTCTGCAAAGTGCTGCAAGGAAGCACAGAAAGCTTGCACTTTTAAATAATTGCAAGGCCATTGGAAAATTTTTACGAAAAATTAATACAGTAGAACAACGTTGAGATGTTTTATTTTAAAAAATGCGAGAATAAAACACATTATCTGGCATAACACGTGATCTGAACTGCCTGATTTTTTAAAATTTAGCCGCTGGATGAGATACAAAGGCATTTAGAATTGAGACTTTCACTGCATAAAAGTTGCAGATTAACATTTATCGACATCCAGTACACACAGCTCCTTTCGTAGTTATCGCAGGATTCAACCTGTAGAATTCAAGCGCGGAAGAGAAAAACGAATCATGGTTCGTAGAAGATAATGACCTAACCGGGATCACTTCTTGTTGTTTCCGCATGCTTTGTCCCTTTACACCTGTGACATGTGGAGAAGCCATCACAATAAGTTACAGTAACCGCATTTTTGCTCATGCTATGTTCCCCAGACCTGTCTGCTAGTATGCAATCGAATGGTTGTAGTTATTAAATGGTACAACCCTTATGCCCTTAGCACTGCCAGACACATTTTTCCTATCTGCTCCACTCAAAAGTGTGGCGTGTTTACTGCATCAAATTTGCTTTTCACTCTTGCAATAGGCAAAGAAAAGGGCTATTTCAATGTGTGCACTAACACTACAGAGCGACTTTAGGAAGAACAGGTGAGTGCTGGAAGCTGTTGCAAGTAAAAATTTGTTACTATACCATTTGTTTCTTTTTAAGCTCAAGAAACACCAAAAAGCTTGTTAATTCGAACTTGACGGGACCGGGAAAAGTTCAGATTATCCGATGTTGGAATAATCTAATGGCCTCGAAAAAAAACTGACAAGAACCATTTGCATTATGGTCATTTCCCGTCTTTACTCGCATAATGAACCCACTCCTCAATTTTTGTCTACGAATTTGAAAAAAAAAAAAAAGGAAGGAAGGCGTCGGTCATTATCGCGTCTCTCCGCTTCACGTCGTCACAGTCCGGAACGCATTTGGATGCAGCGCAGCGATAATATCACAGTGTCTTTACCTTTTGACATCAGCTCTAGAAAGGGGGGAAGTAAACTTAGCTAAGTGCTAGCGCTTTTCTGGTTGTGCAACCCTTGTGTTCAGCAGTTCGCCTTATCATGCCAAGGGCGATCGGGGCGGGCACCGTCTACTGCCACTATCATTGCAATGCGCCACAGCAGCAAACACCTTTTGAAGTGAACGATGCTAAAAGCATTGAAAGCCTCTCGGGAGGAAAAAAAAAAACGGTTTTGCCGCATAATTAGTAGCGGCCGTTCGAAGTCATAGCCAGGTTTCATGGGCGTTGGCTGAGACGGCCGGCGCCAACAGTACTTATCCGTATTTGCGAATTAACAGGGCTCGAATTAACAAGTTTTTAGTTGCGAATTTCGGAGGCTGCGCAGGAGAGAGAGCAGGCAGCCAACACTGTTGCCGCCAACGCCTACCCCCCGGCACTGCCGGCTGCCACGCCGGTCATGGGCGTGACCGGCGTGAACCCACTCCTCCGTGGTTTTACATGGTTTCATCTTCTGTTCCCGTTTTGGATGTGTGTAGCCTCTAACTATGCCACTCTTTCGGGGAGGTCTCTCTCTCTATTTTTTTTTTTTTCCTGTGCGCTAAGCCACTTGGACGTGACGTCACATAGTTCAAATTATCCGTAGCGGAACCGGCTCACGTTCGAATTAATGGGCTCTTTTGTACACAGATCTCTATGGATCTTGGGCGGACCAAGTAGTGTAGTTTGAATTATCCAAAAATTCTAATTAACGAGGTTTGGATTAACGAGCTTTCACAATAAGCACTAATATCAGCAGTGCTTAATAACAGCGTGTCACCCAGTGAAATTTAAGCAAAAGTGGTCATGTCTATGTGCAGAAGTCACAAGACACTTTTTTCTTTTTTTGCAGCAACTGCAACACAACAATGAAGCTCACTTTTGGTTACAATGAATTTTTAAAAAGTTCCAGTATTCAGACCTCCTTCAGATTCTATCAAATCTTATCAAGCAATCGGGAATTATGAGACATCTGACAAGATAGCTTAATATAATGTTATACTCTATAACAACAAGCAACAGTGCTTTGGTTGCTGATGTTTTAAATCTTTTTTTTTCTTCTTTATTTCCGGGCCAATAATAATGAAATTAAACCAAGCTTGCTGAGTTTTTTCCAATGATTCCAAATATGACACTTTCTTCTTTAAAATAATTTCCAATTAATACAATATCAATTAGATAATCAGTACAGTAAAACCTCGTTGATATGACTTTGAAGAAACAAATGAGGGCAGAAAAGTATTATCAGGGAAAATATATGATCTAAGCTGCCTGACTTTGAATAACTGTAGAATGAGGTACAAATGCATAAAGAGCTGACACTTTCACTGTGCAAAAGTGCAGATTAGCATGAGGGTTCTTAATGCCCCCAATTTCGTGTATAAGAAAGGAAATACAGTCAAACCCGGATATATCGAACCTGGATATATCGAATTTTGGTTATATCGAACTCACGAAATATCCCCTTGAAAATCCCATGTAAAAGTATAGGAAAGCCGCGTCATATATCGAACTTAATTTCACTGGTCGTTCGATATATCGAACTTTGCACCACGCACTGGAAAGTGTGCCTTCCCCAAAGACGATCGCATCACCCTTGGCCGTTAGCCGCGTGCCGTTTTGAAGCCACGCGCGGAAGGAATGAGGGGACAGTTCGGCGACGGCTGGTCTGGGCAGCACCGCGCCCATTCCCTAAAGGCACGCGCATCTGCAGTTATCGTTTTCCGTGCGCCAACACATGACATTTGCAAGCCATGTGCGTGGGTGTGCCCATCCTTTTGCCAAGCTATCTCTCTCCTTCAGCACGCGCTACGCATGCGCCAAGCCAGCTCAGCCCGTTTTCAGACAGGCGTCAAACGCTTTCTCGAGCGTGTTGCGAACCCTCTGCGCGCGCAGCGGCTGAGGTGGCTATGGTGCCTGCGGACGTTAAAAAGCGGCAGCTCTCTGTTCGTTAGTTTTTTTTTTTTTTTTTTTTTGCGAGTCATCCTTTCTTATCGTTGTGCTGTTTGGACGTTAAAAAGCGGCAGTTTCCTTTTTTTTTGTGTGTGTGTGGGAGTCAACGAAAGCACGCGGTCAGCTGCTGCGATCATGAAGCCCGCCCCAAGCGCGGCGTGATAAATCGAACCAGGCTTGTACGTGCAATCAAGCCATCACGGGCACTCTGCCAAGTTCGCTCCCCGCCACCGCAGGAGCTATCAAAAGATAAACGCGCCCCGACGTTATCGCTGCGCAGCATCTTGGCACGCTGCCAAGCAATAAGCTGTGGTGAGACGACCGAAACGGAGTGATGCGCGCCATCGACATGCAAGCGAAAACGCTCGCGATTTCTGCCGCGGCAACACAAACACCTAGTTTAGAGCTGCCGCTGTGGCTCGAGCAGCGAGAGGGAGTTTGAAATTTTCGCTGTGTCGATGCGCTCGTCCCTGAGATCGCTCAATCGCTTGCATGTGAGCGAGCTGGTCTTAACGCTTTTTTTTTCTTTTCAAATTCTCCGTGCAAAAGTGCAGGGTGGGTTCATTATGGAAGTGGGTTGCTTACGCGACAAATACGGTATCGTTTTTTGGCAGCGTAAGTGCCGTCACAAGCCGATTTTTGTATATCGAATTATCGATATATCGAACTATTTCGCGATCCCCTTCGAGTTCGATATATCCGGGTTCGACTGTAATATGAACTGGAAACATATTAGTGAGGTTCTAGTGTACCTCCGCAGAGAGAAAATAGCTCAGTATAAATTAACATTTAATGCATGGCTACATAAGTAACAGTAAATAATGCAATAATCAAAGCAGTTTTCTAATATAAGTAATTAAATTGAACTTTGAATATCAACAATCAAGATATGCTTGTCAAGCATTTAACTTAGCATAATCATTCATTCTTAAAGCTTGAACAAGAAACTGCTGTTATCATTGCAATCCCTGCACCTTTAATTTCTTTTAGCAAGCAAAATTACCTATCTTTTACGGATGCTGTGATCTCACTGTACCTAAGACAACAAGATGTCTAAAATTTGCTGAAACAGAAGCTTGGGCCAGTTGGCAATCCATTGCACAGAAACAGTGAAAAATAAGACTGGAACGAAGGAAGAACGCATGGAGCAGCACTCATCCTTGTGCGCTCCCTCTGTCCCAGTCTTGTTTGGCAGTTTTCCTACGCAATTCAAAATTAGAATTAAAAAAAAAAAAAAGAAAAACTCAAATGCAGCAAGACATCCCAATCAGGCTGCAATCACTAATTCCATAGCTAGTGATAGACACCTATAGATCATCTTGCACTGTACGACAAACAGGCTCAAGCCACGTTTGCCAAGGTTTGTGATTTTCGCAGCTACTGCCGCTGCCAATGGCACAAAACTTGCTTGAAGCATCTCTCTGTCGCGCGGTTGAAAGCCCAGGTATCACTTTCTCATCACCACCTTTACGATGCCCCATAAAAAAAAAACGATCTTGAGGCGGTAGTGTTCACTCCTCACAGTCGCGGCCGAACACCACCAGCTACTACACTGTTAGCGCAAAAATGCGGAGCGTTTGCATGTAATGGCTGATTTGCAGCTAACAGAATGTGGCAATGCCCTGCCCCGGCACGAATCTCATCGCTGCCTTTCACTCCCTTTCAGGCCAGTAATGATGCATGAATGTAATTACAGTAGAATCTCGACGATACAAACCGGGTTGGTGCAAATTTCAAGATGATATGAATTCTTAAATTTCTCCGCCAGAAGTGCATTGTGTACAATGTGCAGAATTCCAGTTGTTCTTAATACTCTCCTGTGTCATTTACATGAACTGTGGCTGCAACCGCATGCACCATGCACTGCCGGCACATCGTTGACTCCATGATTGCTACTCACATTATGCATGAGAGGCCGTAACTGGCAGCGCCGACATCGCAATCACCTGTCGTGCGATACATACCCAGAGAATATCGCAGCAACACCCAGCCGTAAATAAATTCTGTCAGTCATAAACGAATGCCTTTCCCATATTTCTGTGCACAAATTTTTGGTTGTTCTGATGACAGTAATTTCTTCAAGACCCCATCAGATTCATATCAGCAAAAATTCTACTGTATACTGTATGCGCTTGTATAAGGACCGCACTTTTTTCCCGTAATTCTGATGGGGACGGCCTTTACATGGGAATGTTATTTACCATAAAAATTTCCAGACTACAGCACAGCCGTAATTTTGCGCCTATTGTTTACATGGTCATATGCAATTTTATGACGAATCAGTGCAGGCGCGGCAAATATTTTGGATACATAATGCACTAAAACTATGAATGATATACGGCGTGTTCTGGTGCGACCTGCGCTGTTACCATCCGCAGTAAAACAGGCTGCTAGCCGTTGCTTTAGCACTGTATTACTTTACTGGCAAATGTCACGTGATCCGAAGTTAAGATGCTCCTAAGGTCCGGCGCTTGTGACGGCTTGATCGACGATTTGGAGCGGCGCAGCACGCGTGAGACCCACGGCCGCTGTCGGTGTGGGTTGGCCTTCTCCTGGGCTGCATTTCCGTGCATATTGCTGTCAAAGTCTTGTGGAAATCAATTATAGATTTTCATTTTGTTGGGAGATTACTGTCTGACGTTAAACTAAGAACAAGGTTACAACTAGCAATGCATGCACGTTATGACACATGTTAGGCCTAGCGTAGCTGAGCAAACGGCACAGTCGTGGGATGCATATCGTGCTGGCACCCAAGCCAGGAGGGAGCGCATCATCGCAAGAAAACGCATCGCTCTCGTTTCCTTCCAAGCAAGACCAAATTAATGCTGGAATAGTGCATATTTCTCTAAGTGCAGGCGATTAAAGAATGCAGATTTGGCTGTAGTGTATGGATAAAGTGCTACTTTTTGACCAAAATTTGCATATACAGTAAAACCTCGTTGATACTGTTTTTTTTTAAATGCTGGAAAAAACGTAACACAAATGTTCCTACTGCACCACACTAGTGATTTCAGAGGTTAAGATATGTTTTTAGCCTATATGCCGTCTTGCAGTGTGAAAGTCGCAAAGGCAGTAGGAACATTAACCGCTTAACTGTAGACTGTCCAGCTTGCTGAGAGCACACTGCTGATAGTTTGATGGTTGGTTGGTTTGTAGGGTTTAACGTCCCAAAGCAACTCAGGCTATGATAGTTTGAATCATGCCGTGTAGTTCAGTAGCAGGAAAAACCACAAAACTTTTGTGGTGCAGTGGTTAGCACAGTTGGCTATCAAACGAAAGGTCTAAGTTCGATCCCGCATAGAGTGCAGCGGGTAGAGGTTTTTTTTCTCGTTTCTTTTTTTAGCTTTTTAATATACACTGTCTCTAATTCGCCTCGGACAGCTTATATTTTTCGAACACTGACGTTCTGATCCGGCAACCACAGCCGTAAAATACTAGGCACTATTCAATCTCGGCCCATAACCACGATATTTGAGGCGCTTGTTTTGGTATGGTCGAATTTATGAAAAAGAATCAAAATTAAGCGTTTGTTAACTTAGCAGTTATGAGAATAAAGCAAATAAAATAAGATAGGGAGTAGCTACAGAAAGGAGAATTTCGCATGGCAGAAAAACTAAAAGGATTAAGAAAAGGAACAGTATAATGACGCAAGAAGGGAGTGAGAATGAGAGGGCCTAGTCGGTGGGGAAGTTTCACCTGCTGTCTAGCTAGTGTGACATAGGAGTTGGGCAGCGCCGACACCGACTGTCAGCTGACTGTTTTTGTCGGCGCAGTGTGACATAGACGCAGACATCTGGAAGACGCGCTGTTGGCAGACCAAATCGCCGTCGTGTCAGGCTAGTGTGACAGGCCCTTTAAGGGGTTGGCTGCTGTGACATTGTATTTTATGTGCTGTGCAGAAGTGCTAGCTTTGTGACTGTATTAGTGAACGAAATGAGTACAAGACTTTAAAGGTATACTGAACAAATATCTAAGAATATTGAGAAAGCCCCACAACTGCCTTCTTAAGACATTATTACACCAGTACAGCCATGTAATTGGTTTGGTTTGCGAGATTTAACGTTTCAAAGCGACTAAGGCTATGAGAGACGCCGTAGTGGAGGACTCCGGAAAATTCGATCACCTGGGGTTCTTTACATGCACTGACATCGCACAGCACACAGGCGCCTTGCTTTCCGCCTCCATTGAAAAGCTGCCGCCGAGGCCGGGATTCGATCCTGCCTCCTTGGGAACAGCAGTCGAGAGCAGTACCCACTGCGCCACCCTGGCTGAGCAGACACATAATTCGGGTTAGTTTTGAGCGGATGGCTTTACTTTTTAGGTTTTCTAAGCGGCCGCCGGGTCAGAGGCAGCGTGCTCCCAACTATGAGCCGGAGGATGTGACGTCACATTTACCCTCAGCAACATCATGGCCCCGCGGCCCTGGGGTGTTTGGCCCCGCCGCCCCCGCACCTGAGTTGGTTGACCGGCTAGGCGCAGTGTCAGTTCCCCCAAGTTGCGCCATGCACAATGCTGCGGAGTGTGGAATGCTACAGGTGAGGGAGGTCGAGGGGAACGCGTACAGAGGGCACGCTTTGCGGGCAATTGCTTGCACGCTGGTAGGGAAGGATAAATTGCGTGCAGCATGGTTTAAAGCTGTGCACTGAGTCTGCTGTCTCGTAGGAACAAGACCAGCAGTTTTAGAACGCGTTGCACTTTAACAGAAAAAGAACACATCTAGCTTCACGAAGTAAACAAAATGAGCGGATGCAGGTAAAAGTGACGCGATATCAGGTTTTGTCAGAGCTTTCACATGAGGCTGCTAGGTGCGGCGATTTGAGAAATATTCATTAAAATACTTACTTTCCGCTAATTTCTGCTCATAAAGTGTGTTGTTTTGGTTACTCTCAATACGATAGCAACCATCTGTGCTAGAAATCTCGGCGGCAATTTTTTTGTTCAGTATTCCTTTAACGCTGCAGCAGAAGTTCTGCTTGTCAACACTACTGCTCTGCTTCGCTGGCTGCAGAAAGCAAGCAGAGCCCATTTTTCCGTCAATGGAACTATACTGAAGGAGAAGACCAACGACCTGGTTCTGCAGCTTGGGCACGAAGAATTCAAGTAATGGATGGTTTAGCCATTTTAAAGAACGCAGTAATTTGACACTTCTCACCGTGTGTGATGAAAGCAGTAGTGCTAACGAGAGCGTTGTCGAGATTTGCAAGAAGCACACTTTGGCGCTGCTGCTCAGTGAATATGGTGCAGACGACATTTACAACCGTGACTATCTGCCCGTTTTTACAAGATGATGCCAAAAAAAAAAAAAAAAAACAATCACAGTGAAGGACACCGTAATCAAAGGTAGAAACCAGGCGAAGGACAGGAGTACTGTGCTGTTCGGCACAAATATGTGCGGTAAACACAACCTGCCACTGCTGGTTGTTGGGAAGATGGAGAAGCCTCGCTGCTTCAAAAATGCGTGGCTGGCCTCAAAGGAAGAACTCATCTACAGGCACAATAAGAAAGTCTGGGTGACAGGTGCAATATCTGAGGAGTATGTGCGGCAACTTAACCGCAAGTTCGCAACCATAGGCAGGAATGTCTAATTTGTCATCGACAACTGCTCGGCACATGGACCCATCCCACACATCAATTAAGGCCATCAGAATAGTATTTCTACCTCCGAACATCACTTCAATCTCAAAGCCGATGGACCAAGGAGTCATTCACCACCACCTGCTCAAGCGCATGCTCCTTTGCTACAATGGCAAGGAGTGCTCCATCGACCTCCTCGGAGCCATATGCCTCTTGGCATAAGCTTGGAAACAAGTGGAGCCCACATTGATCAGGCGGTGTTTTGAACACGCTGGTTTTTCCAGTGAAAGCAATGAAAGACAACCCATGTAGGCTTGACGAAGGAGGAACAGAGTATTGCAACCGCATCAATGAACTCTGCGCAGAGGATGGTGAGTCCAACACAGTTGGCTTTGTCGAGTATCTGAACTTTGAGAATTATGAGCAGACAGGATACTCGGACTTAGAGAGTGAGGTTACTGCTGTTACGAACATACGCGATGACAGCGACGAGCATCCTCGAGCACCCACTCTGAGTGAAGTTATCGGATTGCTAAACATTACCCGCAGTTTTGTTGAATGCTATGGTGGAAGTTATAAAATGTTTCACCTGGTTATCCAACTCGAGAACATTACCTTCGGAGCCGCAAACTACAGGACGTGGCAAAGCAGCGCTCTCTGCTCACTTTAAGTAATCTGAAATATGCCGAATGACGGTAGTGTGTCCCAGCAACAAATTTTTTGCCCGAGTCATGTTTGTTGGTGTGTTCAGTCAATTCGAAAACTCGGTAAATTCGAAGATTTCTCATGGTCCTGATGACTTCGAATTAACGAGGTTTTACTGTATGAAATGCCGCACAGAACTCATTTTTTGCGAAGTGTTTCAGCCTGGTAAGAAGCAGCAGCATGTATTTTCCGAAAAAGACGAATTCGAATTCACTTATGACAATTCGGTACCACGTCCTAATGATAAACAAGCTACTTTCTCTCAAAACGAAGCTTTTATGAATGGAAAAGGCCTACAAATGGTACAAGGGTAGACGTAGACACCATCCATTTTCATAGGGAAACTACTCTTATTTCAAGTACTGTAAAAAGCCACGCAAAGGCAAGAATTTTTCAGGTTTAAAAGGAAAGTAATATTAACCTGGCGCAAGCATAAGCACACCTCATCAAGGGCTGCTACAGTGACTGGATGAAGTAGGGAAAGCCTGTTGGTAGTACAGCTGCCAGATGGCTAAAACAGGCCACACCCTGCACCTGGAATGCAGACATGCTTGGGCCAGTACTCCCGAGGAGTCCTTTAGTAATGCTTCCAAAAAGTGCCAAAAAAAGGAAAGATGTTTCTGACAAGGGATTTTTAAAACAATGTATACCCTACGACAACCAGCGTTACATGCAGATGGAAATCACTCCCCTCATTTTTGCTACCCCCAAGTTACGCTGCGTATTATATGCAGGTTTTTACGGTACATCATTTCTTCACTGACCTTCCAAGCAGTGATTGTGGAGACAGCAATTACCCAGCGAAAGGAGAAGCTACTCCACTTTTAACACGCAAGTGTTTCGTCACTACATAAGCAACCCAGCTAGCCCCCAACGTGCCCTCAATCTTACAAGGGAGGTGACGCTCACTGTACTGCAGGGACCGGTTGCCCGCCTGGCAGCCCTCCAGGTTGGGCAGCTTGTCAGGCGATAGGATGGCCTCTGCAATGGCTGCATAGAAGGAGCGAGCCACTCCAGAGCCCTCTCCTGGCTCGTCCTTGAAGGTCACCTTGACCCTGTTCATGGCCAGTGGTGGGGTGCCCCCCATGCTGCGGCGGCTGAAGGCACTGTACTGGCTGTTCAGCTCCTTAAACGTCTGCTGCAGCAGGCTGTTGCGCTCACGCTCTATCTGTAATGGCAATGGTGCATGTCACAAGAGGCTCTCACTGTAGTGCATTATTTTTGCTCCCAGAGAAAACTGTATACCACTAACTTCCCTGGTCAACTTGTCTGGCAAGGTGAAAAAAGGAAATGAGACAGGCACACACCTTGGATAGGGTGAGGTCTCTCTGCTGGGAGTTGCGCAGCTTCTCCATGTCTCGACGGAAGCGTACCTCCTTGACCGGGAAGCCACCCAGCTCACTGATGACCGAGCCTGGCTCAGCACCCACGTCATCCACAAAGACCCGCCCAAACAGCTCCAGCGTCAGCTGCCAGCGGCTTAGCAGCACTTCATGGGACACCAGCTGGCCCAGTGTGCTGCCAGAGGACAAGGGGGCACCGCGACTGCAACACAAGGGTGCAACCTAAATACGTCTTGGCTTAGTCACTAAGAGCTCAGGTCACACAGCTTTATGCTTGCCAACATCATCAGCCAAACCGAACTGATCAAGCATTAATTACCCATTTATTTTTTTCAAACACTTCACATTTCTTCACGGGACCCAAACAGTTGCATTGATGCCTGCAACAGCTAGCATTTGCTGCAATGAAATTTAAAAAAAGGACCTTGCTTTGCACTGTGATGCCTGTCGAGAAATTACCACAATGAATATCACCATGTCAACACATTCTGCACATTCTCCAGGACTGGACCCATGTGACCCATATTATACACTCTTGTAACTTGTGTACTGTGCACTTTCTTTCCAAGGGAAGGAAGGAAAGCGTAGCAGGGGGCGCCAGAAAGTTAGGTTAGTGGATGAGGTTAAGAAGTTCGCAGGGGTGAAATGAATGCCGCTAGCACAGGACCGGGTTAGTTGGAGTAATATGGGAGAGGCTTTCGCCTTGCAGTGGGTATAATCCAGCTGATGCTGATTAACTCAAGAATCAGCCTGGGCAGCTTTATGCCCGTCACATGGACACTTGTAAAGCCTTGGGAGTTATGTTTCTTTGCTCTGAAGGCGGTTGACATGCAGCTACACGACAAAACTTGGAGACCTTTGCATAAGGGGCCGTGGCGGAAAAGGCAATCATCAGCGCCTTCAAGCTGCATAAAGGAGCAGCCCGAACATCAGCGCCAGCAAGCGAGCAAGGGAAATATAATTTGAATATTATATTTAAGCTAACTCTATTCAGGGGTTAAGGGGAGACGCGGGTCTTAAAACGGTCGAAAAAGGTCTAAAAGTCGATTTTGGGAAAAACTCATTTTCGGAAGGTTTGTCCTTTCGAGCATCTACAGTAAAATTATTAACGCTGAATTCGGTCGGGAAATGCGATAAAATCGGCTTTCAAAACACCACGGCAGTGACGAAATGGCCCCGAAAAGAGAGACTTTGTTCGAACTTCCCGCGCGCGTCGCCGGCGTTGCAGCCGGCCGATCGCCGCCATCTTGGGCTTGTTTTAAAGCTGGTTTCTTTGTGCGCAATTTGAGCTATCTCAAAATGGCGTCGCTCAAGCCGAGCGGCGGTTCGGGCCGGTTTCCCGAAGGCCGTTTTCGGGTCGCTGATTGGCTCGCACGCGGCGCGCTTCCCGCGCGCGCCGTTCTGCGCCTCCCATTGGCTGGTGTGACCGTCTACGTCATTTTTTTTTTCTTTCTCTCGCGTTCGCCGCTGTGGCTGTCGCTTCGTGCGCGTCTGTTTTTGCGCTCGTGTTTCTCTACACGCCGTGTTTCTGCCTTGTGCCGGGAGTTTCTCTTTGCGATCGAGATGCCGGGAGACAATCGATTGAAACCGAGCACGCAACGAGCTTTTGGAAGCCGGAAGAAACGTCCGTGGAACAATAAACAGCAGGCAGTGGCCACCAGTGCGTCGCCGGGGCCTGCAGTGCCGGACTCGTTGGATCCGCCGGGTACATCAAGCACGCTGCCCGATGACGACACCGCGGGACCAAGTTGCAGCACGAATCGTATCTCGGATCGTGGTACACTTCGTGTTGATGCTGTGTACTATTCGTCGACCGAGCAGGCGCAGCGTGTTGAGCGATCGGCGCAAGCAAAGTCCGTTCTGTCGGAAAAGTCGGCAACCCAGCGCAAGTTTGACCTTCTTGGCGTCAGTGCGGATTACCAGACAGCTGATGCCGGTACCCAGTTCGTGATTGTGGACTTGAAGGTTTTGAACAATTTTTTCGCGCAAGCGAAGTGCGGAACCTGCGGCGCAGGAAGTCTGCGTTTGAGCAAGGCAACAGATAAGGAGTACGGCCTTGCTGTAAAGCTTCTGCTTGTCTACGAAAACTGCGATTTCGAACAGAAGCAGTTCTCTTCCCCAAGAATAAGCGAAGCAGTTCTCTTCCCCAACTGTTTGCCTGGTGGAGCTCTCGTCTCCTTGGCTCCGGTCCTCACTTTCACCCCAAAAAGAAAAAAAAAAAAAAAAAAAAAAAAAAAAAAGTCAACCCCGAACTTCTCGAAAGTAACCTCTATAATTTCATCACACTTACACATTCGACATTTTTTTTTTAAATGTTTCCTTGGATGGAATAAGACACTTTTTGTTTTGTTTTGTAGGGAAACTGATAGGGAACATCTGAGTAACATCCGTTGTCGAAGATTCTTCCCAATATTTTCTGCACTCAGTGTCAAAACTTCAAATGAGTTTTTCTCAGCTTCATGTTTTTTGGTGACATGACTAGCCTTACGGAACTTTTCATTAGGTTTTTGTGGTACAATTTTAATAAATCTTAAACCGTTGAATTCAGAAAGGTTTGAACTGTGGAGCTATGCTATTTTTATATTGCTAAGTTGAACATATCAAATTTATTGAACAATAATGTCAGCTAATTATATTTTCAAATTGTGGGGCATCTACATAATTGAATATTTTTATACTGTGATGTACATCAATGATAATATAAATAGCATAGCTCCACATGGCAGGTCTTTGGCTACAACTACATTTTAATCGGAACGAAAAAATATTGAGGGAAACTGTTCTAACGACCCGTAAGAAATTACCAAATTAGGCTTTGGTTATTTCCCAATAACATTAGAACTAATTGAGATAGAGTAAAACTAATTACATTTTTGAAAACAGGAGGAAGAAATACATATACACACCCAATTTCGTTATTATATCTCTAAAAATAAAAATTTTCATTTTAAGACCAGTGTCTCCCCTTAATTTTACATTACAATAAACTTAAAAAAACCAGAATGTTGAGAGAAGACTTCGAATGATTTCAGCAGCTGCATCAAAATACACATACTTGCTTTGCTCCTTGTGCAGTGTTCTTTCTTTGTTGCCTTTTTGATGTGTACACAATTTTCGTTTGGCAGTGTTTGCTTGCTAATTCACTTATGCCATATTGCTGCCCTTTAGTTGAATTGTTTTATATATTTAGCATGATGTTGCCAGTTGACAGAAGTTACTCACAGAGGTTATATAAATCATCATCATCATCGTGGACGGATTCCTCGAATCGGCTTGTGAACGAATGCTGGGGACGACTCGTGTTTGTGCGCCGTGCGCGAACGGTGCGCCCAGTTTTATTACCACGGGCGAACGCCAACTCAGCGCCGAGGGAGGCTGCAGGCCGGCGCCTTGAGGACGGCAAACGCGCGCCCCGCTGTGTGTGTGGCCCCGTGGGGGGGTGGCACCGCTGGCCGCGGTCCACGCCTCAGAGTGGCGGAGGGTCTTCGGGATGGTCGCGCGTCTTCCGAGAAGCGAGCGAGGCTTGGAGCGCATGCAGACACAGTCATCGCGGGCAGCTGCGAGGAGGACCCGGAGAGGAGGGAGGACGACTTGGAGGAAACAAGACGCGAGGCGATGCGAGTCGGGTGCCGTGCAGAGAGGCTGTACCCTGAAGACGTCCAGCCTGTCTTAGCTCGTAAATAATGTAAAATACACGTCGTTTGTATATAGCAAGTTGTGGTGTACGTGGTCCGGTTAAATCGGGAGGTGACGAAGTATAAGAAAACAAAAGAACCTCGTTTAGCATAACTGCCGCAATTGACAAAAATCCCGACTGAAGCAGACCGGCCATGCTACGGAGACAAGAAAGAAGGCTGTGAAGACGCACGCATCTCTGACGCTGACCACGAGATGCTGCGTCTTCTCTCGATGCTGCGATTTCCCAGTGAGGAAGAAGCTGGATTCGGCAAAGGCAATGCTGGTGAAGGAGGTGAATCCCTGATCAGGACCAGGCTGCGCAACGACAAACTTCCCTGCCATTTCATCCATGTTGGGGCACCGACAGCCTCGTAAAGCGGAGCTACGGTAGCCAGGCGAGTACCTTTCTGTTTCTGTCTGGCTCGTGCTTATGTCAAAGCCTTAGATTTTGAGGAGCGACAGGAATAAACAGGGAGAGATGGAGAACGGGGCGGGAAGCGGAGAGTTGGCAGCTGAGAATCAGACAAAGGAAAGTCAGACTATTCCTCCTACAGTTATGGCGTCGGGGCAGCAAATGACAGAGCTGCAGATGCAATTATGAATTGCGTAATTGCAGGTTGAAAAAGAACAATTGGCACTGGAAAACGCAACACTGCGTTCCAAGCAGAGTGCAACAGCGAACGGACTTGGCGCTAGCGCGGAAGCAGACGGGAGAACAGATGAGGACAGAAGGTTAAAGTTTGCAAACCTTTTGAATAAGGTCCTCGCACCGATGCCGCTTCAAGAAGCCCTAGTGCCAGGGTGGTTTGAAAACGCAGAGGCCACACTGGCGTCGTACGAAGTTCCGACCCAGTGGTGGGTTGGGCTAATTTTGCCCCGAATGAGCGATAGGGCACGCGGACTGCTCACGCATTTGTCTGCTGAGGAGCGGAGCGAGTATGCGCTCCTGAAAAGCAAAATTTTACACGGCCTGAGGCTAACAGCTGCCGAAGACAAGCGTCCCTTCTCATCCGCGTGCAAAGGCGCGAAGGAGACATGGGAGCAGTTTGCGGTGCGTCTAGAAAACTACCTTGAATACTATCTAGACAGCTGCCAGGTAACTTCTCTCGAAGGGTTCAAACAACTAACCACATCGGACCGATTGAAAGAAGCCCCGAGTGCAGATGCGAGAGCTCATATCGCCCTCAGTGACAAGCCAGGCTTCTTGAAACCTAGCGAGGTCGTGAAGCTGGCGGGAAACTTTGAAGAGAGCCGAAGGTTTAAGCCAGCAGCGAGCGCGTTGACGAAGGAGAAGGAGCTAGTTGAGCTAAAACAGGGTAGCGCAGCTCAGGCTAGGCAGGACAACGCGGAACATTGTGTGAGAAGGCAGTGTTTTAACTGTTATGGCCACGGACACTTTGCTAAATTTTGCCCAAAAAAAGCACACCGCGGTAAAGCCAGAGGTGAAGGGTGGGTGCCCAGATGAGAAATTTCCAAGTTTACCAACTCGGAAATTATTGAGACTGAAACATCAGAAAGAGGTGAGAGTGGTGGCCCAATAGTTTATTTTGAAATTATCTCTATTTATAGGCTCATGAAAGCCCCTGAACTCCTGGTGCTTGCAGTGGAGAGGGGGGGGGGGGGGGGGGGGGGGGGCAACTTTATTTGTGAAGTGACCTGGCAGTCGCAGCCTTTGCAGGCTTCAACAACTTGTCAGAATACGTCCGCTCAAAACAACGTCCGGTTTGGCAACCCTTCACCATGAGGAGGTCACCGAGAGCCTTGTTGGAAAGCGAAGACCGGAATTCGGTTCTTCTCTTCTTAACCGTGCTAAAGATCCGCTCACATTCAGCATTGCTGTGTGGAATGGCAAGTAGTTGCAGCATCACCTTTGCCACTCTGCCAAACTTCACTCTTCCATCAATGCTAGTGATACTTCCTACTTCTGACCACTGAATATCAATCCTCTCTTTATTTAAGATCTCTTCAAGAACATCATATGCCTGGAGCTCTGCAAATTCTCCAGTGCATCCAAGGCCTCCTCTCTACTCGTTTTTCTCCTGGGACAGAAGTTGCGGGAAAGACTCAATGAAGCCAAGGCTCTTGAACGATGCGCTGTTAAGGGGGGACACGGGTCTTTGGGACCAAAAAATCACCAAAAAACCGATTTTCTGAAAATGGCATTTTTGGAATCTGTGGCTATTAATCTACAAGTTCACCAATTTTCTTCTTCCAGAAGTCAGTATTTTCAGCATAATAACGAATTGAAATCATCGCGCGGGCTGAATTTGCGCAGCAGCAGACGATAAAACGGCACATTTTTCGTTGCGCGCAACTGCCGTTCCGCCGGACCGATCTCGGCCATGTTAGGCTCGTTTGAAAGAGCGCTTTCTGGGTTTCAATTTCCCGCCGCTAGCGCTTGCCTGCCCTCAATGGCCACTGAGAAAAATAACCACAAAGAAAAAGGAAAACGCGGCATCTGATTCGCTGCTGAGCGCACGTGACTGCAACTGAGCCATCCGATTGGCTGATTCTATCGCACGTCGTCTGCTTGCGGCGGGCCAGCAGCCGTTGAAAGCGTCCGAGACGCCATTTTGTTCTGAGTCGAGACCGAGGCGAGACGATGCCCCTCAGTAAATTCCGCTCGCGCCACAAATTCGGCAAAAAGAAAAAGAGTGCGCGCGGCGACAACTTTCGGAACCGTCCTGCGGCACCCGAAAGCTCCGAGGATGTGCAGGAGCCAGCGGCAAGTCAAGAAGTCCCCGCGGCCGAAATAGGCCTAGCGAGCTCGGCGGCGCCTACGCCCAGCGGACGCGTCCGCCACGACACGACGATGCTGCAGCCTTCGGACTTGATTGAAAAGAAAAGAAAAGCCGAAGGAATGCTGCAGGAGCTGGGTTCAACCGCAGCGACGAAGAGGAAAGCGGATTTCATCGCCACTTCTGACGCCCGTCTTCTTGACGCGACCGGCGGTTGCCGTGCGGACGATACGACGTTCACTGTTGTGAGTTTGGAGTCGCTGAACGAACTGTTGTCTGCTGTGAAATGTAAAGTGTGTGGCGGGGATGTCCATATTTCAAAAGGAAATCGTGAATATGGTCTAGCCGTTAAACTCTCTCTCGCGTGCGTGATTTGCGGGGACATTTCATCGGCATGGAGTTCGCCGCGCGTGCAAGGCAGCCAGAAGATAAATCCGTTTGCCGTGAATATCCTTGCTGCACGCGCGATGCAAAGTACCGGACATAGGCAAACGGCGCTGAATGATGTGTTTGCGGCGATGAACATATCTCATCGTGGCCTGCACACGAAAACGTGGCAGGACTACGTAAAGAGTAAGCTGACGCCCGCAGCAACACGCGCAGCCGAAGGAGTGTTGAAAGACAGCGCCCGTTCTGTTCGGCAACTCTATAACGAGTTGAACCTTGACAACCCCGGGAACATTTCTGTCTCTTTCGATGGTTCATGGATGACCCGGGGTCATTCATCCCACATCGGTGTCGGCGCCGTAGTAGAACTTTTTACTGGACTGGTACTTGACTATGTAGTTTTCAGTAACTTTTGTGCTGGGTGTGAGCGTGGGCCCAAAGAAGGTGACCCGTCCTATGAGGCGTGGAAAGAAAGCCACTTGTGCCAAAAGAACACGGACAAAAAGTCCGGTGAAATGGAAGTTCAGGCCGGACTTGTTTTGTTCGAAAGGTCACTGGAGAAACATGGCCTTAGGTACACGACCATGCTCTCAGACGGCGATAGCCGCACATTTCTTGCATTGCAAGAATCAGCTGTGTACGGCTACATCGAAATCAGCAAAGAAGATTGCACAAACCATGTGCAGAAGCGGATGGGAACGGCCCTACGCAATGCAATTGCCAAGCATAAAGGTGATGCAAAAGAGAGCTTGAGTGGCAAAGGAAAGCTGACAGGCGACCTTGTCACCAAGTTGACATCGTATTACAGCTGGGCCCTGAAGTCCCATGCTGGAGATGTTGGGGCAATGCATAAGGCAGTGATGGCTACCTATCATCACGTAACCTCCAATGATACCGTGTCAAATCACACCCTCTGCCCGACAGGCGCAAACTCGTGGTGCCGCCAGAATGCTGCTGCAGCCAAGGGAGAGCCTGCTCCCAAGCACAGATACAGTTTGCCACCACATGTGTGCAAAGCACTTTTGCCTATTTATGAGCGTTTGGCAGACCCAAAGCTGCTAGAGCGGTGCCAGCAGGGAAAAACCCAGAACAGTAATGAAAGCTTGCACTCCCTAATATGGTCACTCGCACCAAAGGAGCGCCATGCGTCACTGTTCTCCGTTCAAGCAGCTGTTGCGGAGGCTGTTGTCCGCTTCAATGCAGGAAACCTACTAGCATGCTCAAAAATACTGAGTGAGCTAAATATGAACCCTGGCGTCCAGAATATCAGGAGGATGGCTGAGAAGGACAGGCGCCGAACAGCCGAATCAGTACGCAAGCGTGCCTCTGCGGAAAACATGCATCGGGCACTGAAAAAGCGGCATTCTAGTCAGCCCAAGCAGTCAGATTACATGCCTGGTGCATATTAGCTGTCTGCAAGTGTAAATATGTATATATCTTTTCGAAATTTTGAATAAATTGTGCCTAGTTTGTTTTTTCCCATTTTCTCAAAACTCAAATTTTGGACACTTGGCTGGTTTAGTTCGTCGATATCTCTGCATCTAGGACAGATAGAGATGTAATTCCTTTTTCTACATAAAGCTGAAGGTGCAGTGAATGCAATGATCGAAGCAGAATTCTTTATTCAAGCTTCAAAAATTTTTTATTTTGCCAAGTTAATTGAAGCATGATAGGCACGTCTTGAAGGACAACTTTCAAAGTGCAGCAAAATTGCTAATAAGGGTAAAATGGAAAAACTGCTTTGATCATTGCACTCTTTGGTCATTGTACTGTACCGCCATGCATTAAAAATGATGTTTTATAGAGGCGTTTTTTTTGCGCGGAAGTACTAATTAAATGAATAATTAATATTATTATCTCGGGAATTAACTGACATAGAGAAAAACAAGTTACATTTTTGAAATCAGCATAAAAATCTGAACAAGAGGGTATGATTTTATCAGGATTGGCTTTAAAATAATGAAAATAGCTCTAAGACCAGTGTCCCCCCTTAAAAAACTTCAAATAGGCGACTTCTGCTTTCTTCAAGGCTTCATCTTCCAGTGGAAATTTGCGCCTTATGTAGTCACATGCCACAACAAAGTACTGCCTAACCGCAGAAAAGAACTGCTCCTTGTCGCTGGTAGGCAGCCTCTCCACAACAGATGATGTGCAGCTCCCAAGGACCAGATCTTAATTGGCTTTTTGGTTCTTTATACCTTGGTAGTCAACCTCCAGTGGTGAAGCACATGCCTTCGTGGCAGAGGGTTTGACAAACCTAGCCATAAGATCCCTTAGGAGCTGCACCAAGAGAGACTGGAGCTGATGAGATTGAGGTGCCTGGGATTGAAGTTGGCAGTTGACTTTTTTCCTGTGAAGAGGCACTCTGCACGGATCACACTGTCTTCGCTATTGTTTTAGAAGAAACTGCCGATAGTACCCTGCCCTTCTGCAGCACGAACATAGTTCTATTTATCGAACTATTTCACGATCCCCTTCGAGTTCGATATATCCAGGTTCGATTTTACTGAGCGAAAGCATTAGCTGCGGGTGACCGAGTGTTCATCTCTTTTTCTTCTTCTTAAGCCCACATATAAAGCCCCGCTTTAACCAAGCCTTATGAATGTGCCTTAGTGGTCTTTCGGGGTAACGTGAATGCCAGGGTCCTGGCAGGCTGATTCTGACATAACCATCCCATGTGAAATGAGCGACCCAAGTTGACAGCTCCTGCCAACTGAGCCGCGGCTCCGACCGCGCCACGCCGACTGCTTGAGTTGGGAGTTCATCTCTCGCTTTTGTGTCACGTGGGGTGTGACATCACAGCGTCACGTGGGTAAGGCATGGCTACCCCGCGCTACGCCAACCGCTTGAGTTGGTAGCTCAGCCCACACCCTAGTGTCATGTGGGGTGTGACGTCACAGCGTCACGTGGGTAAGACGTACGTGGCTACCGCCACGCTACGCTGAAGGCTCGAAATTATTCGCAATAAAAGTGGGCTCACTACGCGAGTAATTATGGTATTTCTGGTTAGCCCTTCGTCGTTCCGACTGGCTAGTAACCGCGGGTTTTGTATGCACGCAATGGATGGCGCGGCAGTACACCCCTGTCATCATTTGGTGCACTCGTAGTTTCAAGACTGCCGGCAAAATCGGCACATAAAAGGACAGATTTAAAATGCGGTGTGTCAGGGCTGAAGTTTTAGTTCTCCTCAGATTGTCACCGTGGCCGCCGGTACATGTATGCAATGCACGAAGCCTTCGTTAAATCAAACATGCAGCATAAAATCAGTTTAGTAAAAAAAAAAAACATGGTTTTCAATGGGCGAGAGATTGGGAAATAAAAATTCATTGCATTGCGAATTATGTTACATTAAGGTTCGTTATATCGAGGTTCGACTGTAATACATATTTTTTTTCCCCTGCATTTAAAAAAAAAAATGTATCTAGGTTTTACTGAATAACGATCGTGCAGCCGTGCGTTCCTTGGAGAACTTGTTGCAGTCAACATCACTGCCGTCAAGTCGTCACTTTCCAGATAACGGTATATAGCAGCCTTGTTGGCCACAGAGATTGTGTCATGGCAAGCGATACATTGCCATGTACTGTGCGCACATCGGCGCCTGCTAGGCTGCAGAGTCTTACACTTGTGTACTTGTTTTGGCAGTTGCCGTAGCACGCTGTTGTCGGAACTGCACACTCACGTGACCACTTGGCACCACTGCAGCTCTTTTCAAAACTAGGGCAGCCAATGCAAGCCAAATCGAAGGGACCTCATTAGTAATGCGCATGTCATGCAAGACATGCTGTCGCTGACAGTAAAAAACGAATACTGTTTCACCAGTGCTAGCAAAAATGAGAAAGTAGCAGGACACACCTCGAAGCAGAGGTGCTGTTGATTCCACTGCTCGAACTTGACTGCGTGGTACCCAAGTTGGCCACCGAGGAGGAGGAACCCTCTGCCCTGGTCAGTGGTGGTAGGCTGTTGCTCGAAGTGACGGTCACTTCTGCAGCTGGACTAGGTGCACCAGAGTATGACGCAGGAACATGAGCTTCAGAGGACTGCTGTGACTGGAAAGCAATCAACAAAATGACATCGCAAGTTGCTGCATCAGAGAGACAGAGCTCCTCCATGCCCACTACAGCCTCTCATGACCACCGCAAGTCGCATTGGTTCTGCCACTTTCACAAAAGCACTTGTTCCACAACAAAAACTGAAGGCCAGAGGGCATGATGTCAGTACCGTGCACAGTATAGGATATGAACTCAAGCAAGATTTAAGACACTTTAGAAGAAGTACCAAGCAAAACGAGCAGCAAAAGTAGCATAATAAAGCTTCTGCGAAGTAGAGCAGTATTATAACCCTCAAAGTATATTCTGACCAAACTAAAAGAACATCTCAAAACCTTGACTTATTACTGTTGGTATAAATGCAGAGCATCACACACTGACGCATCGATTGCAACAAAGGGGGCATTTTCACCAAATATGAAACCAAGCAGCGTCGCTGAACTTTGCAACCCCGTCAAGCAACCCTGCAACCTGTCACAAGCTCTTGCAGGCTGATGGGAACTAGACATGCAAGCAGCAGGTCACCGAAAATTAGCATAGCTGGTTTGGTTTGCTTCGTGAACCAATGGGCTGAACTTTTAGACATGCTTTTAGAAATTAAAAAAGTGTCTTCCGCAAACACAGGCTGGCATACAGGTTCACTGCAGCCAGTTGATGACATGTGCACGTTATCACTTCACCTATCAAGATACGCACCCAAACTGCTCCATACGGCAACCGCGCCCTCAACGGACATTTTATTTTGTATGTTGTTGTTGAAAACCAGTAACCATCTCTCTAGCGGCAAAAATATGCTGTGTTTATGTTAGTACGAAAAAACAAACAAAAAAAAAAAAAGATCAATTTCAGACGTTGAAAATAAAGGACAAATCCAACATTTATTAAGAGGCAAGCGGGAAATGAATTTAGGCTCGCCTAAATTTTATTTCTGAGATACGAAACTGTCACCGCTCGACCACACTGAATCAATCTGCTGGACACTGCTGGTAATCCACTCGTGCCGATTATCCGAACATGATCCGAGTCTTCCGAAGCAAAATAGTTATGGAATTTTCGGCTCCGATTGAGCAGCACGATTCACCATGTCGCGAAGTCGAAAACTGCTAACCCTCTGAGATGAGCTCCATATTATCGAAGAGGTTGAAAAAACAACGGATGCAATAAAAGGCAGCATCGCTCGTGACCTCAGCCTTCTGGAGACGCCACTGAAGTCTATTCTGGCCAAAAAGTAAAGCAATTTACTAAATGGAAGTAAATTTGGTGTTTTGGGGATTCACAATCCCCTTTCTCCATTATAATGCCCGCGCGTAGTTAACTCGCGTGATTACGCGCGCTGGCAGAGAGGTTGGCAGAGGAGAGGGCATGCTGGCCACCCCCCGCCGCCTCCCGGGCCTGCAGCGATGCTGCCGCGGGCTTCCCTCTTTCCTGCCGGCGTAACCGGGAGACCTCCTCTCCCGTTTCGTGTCGAGGAGCGCGACTGTAGCAACTCGCTCGGGGTCTTCGGCGAATGGGCGTGCACGCGCGCGGTTCATGATTTCCGCCGAGGAGACCACCGCCGTCACCGAGAATCGCCCATTGATCGTAGCCACTTACCGCAACGGGATGTGAGCGAGAAGCAGTGTCAGGTGAGAAGACTCTTCCTCTCACCTCCCTGGCGCGCTTCCCCATTAGGTAGTTTTTATTTCACCCCCGTACGCGGCGTTCGCTCGCTACACGGTGGTTGTTCTTGATTGCTATTCCTTTGCCGTGTACTCGAGCACAATAAACTATGTTCGAGTACGTAACTCGGTGTTTGTCCCCTCTGGCCCGAACCCGCCGCAGTGGCGATTTCTCACACCGCGGGTTGGGGGTCACAGCTCTGTCTGCTAGGGCTGGCACGTCGGGGCTAGAAGGCGACCGTAGCGTCTAGCCCCCACGTGGCGCATTATTACGAGAATGAACCCCCATATTATGGCGCCCAACGTGGGGCCAGAGGTGTTGACAAATCGAGTGTCTGTGTGTGTACGACGCCGACACACAGACTAGCCATGGCAGTGAGCAGGACTGACCTTTCAGTCTCTTCTAATACTGCAGTGGTGATTGCACAACGGCAAGCAAGCAAAACCACCATAACCTTTTATTACTGCGAGAGCTCAGGAGCTGACGCTAGCCACTGTGATCTTGGTAATTTTCTGCTCTCGCAGAAAATTACCAAGACCAATTACCAATTACCAAGTATACACCGACGACGAAGATGAGCTTGACCTGGACATCGCTAGTTTTACCCAGCGTGCGGAAGAAGCGCGGCAGCTGGCAAGGCAGCGCATATACCTACAACAGCAAGTAGACGCTGACCGTTACAACAAGGGACGGCGCTTCGCTGCCTACGAGCCTGGAGACTATGTCTGGATTTGGACACCCGTTCGTCATCGTGGGCTCTCTGAAAAATTGCTGCGCCGGTACTTCGGCCCATATCGTGTCCTCCGCCGCCTCAGCGACGTTACTTACGAAGTTGAATCCGCGACCCAAGATCCCTCAAGCCGCAGACGATGCAAGTTCACTGATGTTGTACACGTCGTCCGGATGAAACCCTACCACGATCGCCCCGCTGACTATTCTTGGGACTGTTGGTGCCCCGTTTTGTGTTGTCGTATCCCACACCAACCTAGCATAATATCTGTCAGCTCATCGCATCAAGCAGCATTTGCAGCATCGAGGTGATGCTGCCAAGAAGGGGGGCAATGACACATGCCATTCATAGACGACGAAGATTTGAACGGGCGATTCGGAGAAGACGACGAAGCGAATCGGTGCTCCGCTTTTGGGCTGCCCTGTCTGACTGTTGGTGTTCTTCGGTGCCAGACTGCCAGAGCGCCTTCTGTGTAACGTTACGTTACAATATCGCACCTCCAAACATGTACCGACCTCAATACAGTAAAAGCTCGTTAATTCAAACTCGAAGGGGCCGAGAAAATTGTTCGAATTAAGCGGCGTTCGAATTAACAGTCGGGCACTGGAATGAGCGCCATCGTGGCCCACCGTGCTGGCCGAGCCCACATGTTGACTCATTTCCACGAGTAAAGAGGGCTAGGTGCTACTGCACGTTTACGGAGGGCGATTCCGATAATTTTTGCAATCGAGCCGCAACGGCGAATGAACGGGACTAATCGGTCAGTCATGCGCCGCAAACAAGAACTGGAATGCATTCGTGTGAGTAGAGAGCTTCAAAACATGTTTATTTACACGGAAAAATAATCGGTAATGTGCGTTTGCTTGCGTTTCTTGTGCCACGACTCCACAAGCATAGACTGCAGCTTGCCCAAGAGTTCCAGCGCAGGATCCGAATTCTCATCGGCGGAGAAGTATCGTGCAGCGAGATCGAGCGCCGACGCTACTTCACATGCACTAGGGGGTGGCACCGGATAGTCGCCTTCGTCGGACTCTTCATCGCTTTCAGCCGTGTTCGCCACCCGTGAGCCCTGTGGAGCACATGCAGCCGCGATTATATCCTCATCACTCAAGGGCCCAGACGTCTCCACACCGTTGTCAACGTCAACGTAAGCTTCAAAGGCGACACCTTCCGACAAAGCCGCGTAGCCACGGTCGAGCACGATGGAGACATCATCAGACGAAGCCTCCGCTACCTCCGCGCTGCATGCTTCTGGGCGTCACCGAAGCCACACTTGCGGAAACAATTTTTGATAGTTTCCGGCTTGACGGTATTCCACGATGATGCCAGCAGGCAGCTCCAAGCAAATCGATGTCATACGACTTGCCACTGTCCAAACAAAGAAGTCTCTCTAGGAGGTGACGCCTGTATAGCGTTTTTAAGTTCTGAATAACTCCAAGATCCATAGGCTGGAGCACAGAAGTCGTGTTTTTAGGCAAAAATGCCAAGCAGATTGCTGTCAGTCCACTCACGTCACAATGAGCTGTACAGTTGTCCACGAACATGAGAACATTCCTGTTCTGTGCAGCGAATTTCCTGTCTAGCTTGCGCAGCCAGTCGGTGAAAATTTCCCGTGTCATCCACGACTTTTTGTTTGCGGTGTAATCAACAGGAAGCGTATTGATGCCTTTAAAACAGCGAGGCTTCTCTGCCTTGCCGATCACCAGGAAGCGGCACCGTTCCGTGCCCGTCACATTTGCAAACATCATGACAGTGATTCTTTCTTTGCTTCTCTTTCCGCGAGCACAAGTGTCGCCTTTGTAAGTGACGGTCTTGTTGGGGAGCAATTTGAAATACAGCGCCGTCTCGTCAGCATTGAATACATCGCTGAGCGCATAATCAGCGAGCAGTTCCTTCAGTTCACTGGAGACCCACTGTTCACACGTTTCCTTGTCGACTTCAGCTGACTCCCCACAAACGTTTCTAAATGTCAGCCCGTGACGCGCCTTGAAACGCGACAGCCAGCCTTCCGACGCGCCGAACTCGCTGATGCCCATTTGGCTGGCAAAGACTGCAGCCTTCGCAGCAATTATGGGCCCGCTTAACGGAATGTTCCGGCTGCGAACTTCTTTTATCCATGCTATTACGGCACTCCACTTCGGGATGGGCCGACGTCCGTAGCCTTTTGCGAGAGGGCTCCATAACGTCTTTACGAAAGGCAGCACTGATCGATTCCTTGTTCCTGAGATATGTTGACAACGTGCTCTTCTTGATGTCGTACTTTTTGGCTATATCCGTCTTGGATAGGACACCACGTTCCACCTCACTCAAAATCTCCATTTTCGTCTTGAGGTCCTTTGCCGTGTATTTACCGCGGTTTGCCATGGCTGCCACAATCGATGAGTCGTCGCTGGCAAAGCGGTGAGGCAACGAAAGTGGTAAAACTTGGACCATCGCGGCACGAACAAATGCACGACACCGACAACTGCGTTGTGCACACAACGTGACCACAGGGCAAAAAGAGAACAGGCTTGTCAAAAGCGCACCCAGCAACCGCGGTGCAGCCAAAACCTGCAACGGCTTGCGCCGGACCGTTGGTGTGATGGAGCCTGGCGGCACCCGGCAGCGAAAACCTGCTACGGCATGCACCGGAATGCTCGCTGTGACTGTCGAGTGCGCACCTCGTCAAGCGCGCGCGGGCAGATTTGAAAGATTGTTTTTTGCGTCTTTAGTAACCTTTCTGTGCATTGTACACTTCGTCATTGATTGCAGATAACCAGATGCGGCGATGCAGCGTCCCCGGCGCGTTTATTTTCTCTCGCTACTTTTTTTTAGGCTAAGGAACGGCGCTAGGCCGACTAGGCCTAAAGGAGAAACCTTTTCAAAATGGCACCGGATCGCGAGTCCAATAGCAGGGCGTGTTTCACAATTTTGTTTCTTTTTTTTTCCGCTTCGGTGGGCTCGCTCATGGTCACCAACCGGGATATAAGAATGGCCTGAATCGCGATTGTTCGAATGACACCAAGATTATGCCAGCGAATCGCGTGTTTCTCGAACTGCGGGAGAACGAAATTTGGCGCGATTTGACCTCAGTTTAAAGGGCCACACGCGCAGATTCTCGTCTTTGGTACGCTGTAACATGTAAATTAGGCGATATTTTTCAACGAAAATTCGGAGATAGCTGCGACAAGATCTCAGAATCGCGAAAACGAGAAGGTTGAAAATCCGATTTTCTGACCAATTTTCGGCTGCAAAGACCCGGGTCCCCCCTTAAAGGAGTAGCCAGGAAGAAAAGCTGCTCACCGACTGCCCTTGGCTCCGGTGGGAGCCAGCCAGGACAATCACGCTGGATTTTCCCTGAGGCACTGACGAGGTGGTAGCAGCAGTGGTGCCTTCCTGGGATGGTGCAGCACCCGTCAATGCCATAGGTGGTGGGCCTTTGCGTACCGATGAGGGTGCGGCCACAATGATGGGTGCCCGAGTGGCCTCAGCCAGGCGGCTCGTGTTGGTCAGCAGGCTGCTTCCCGAGCCCCTTGAGAGGCCCAGTCGGGGAGGAAGAAGGGGTGTGGCTCCCCCTTCGCCTCCTCCGGCAGGCTGCGGAGCACGAGGTGCCCCAAACAGCTCCTGGCGTGTTGCCGTAGGAGTCAGCAGCTGTGGACGGTCGGCAAGAGGCAGGGCCTGCAGTAAAGAATCCCAATAAACCCGTAACAAAATCTTGCATTGCATGCAGGCCACTGAGGAAGTTTGTCCAGGTTGGAAAAGGTCCTCGAAGATGTGGCCTATGCATACTGTAGAACCCTATGCTTAAAATCGTGGGCAGTAAAGTAAAAAAATTTCCCATGGAGTTAATTATTTTTCTCCCGATTAATACATTCCTAGATAACACGATTACCTGGTTATTACATTTGATATTTCGACAAATTAAGGTCGCATATTACATCTTGCGATCAACCGGATATGTGATAACGAAAACTTGCGACAAAAAACGTAAATGCAGTGCCCAGCCAGCCACCGTGATTTTTTACCTGCAGTGGCTAGATGCAAAGAGGACAAAGTACCAAATAAAGCCAACAAATCAACACAGGACGTGCCCGTTCCCGCGAAAGCATGCCTTTATAAAGAGAAATGGGGCGGCTTCAATTGCAGTGCCTTAAAGGGCCACTGTCCAGGGTATGATCAGGTACCGGAGATAGTCTGTGCAAAATGCTACACCGATACGCGCGCCGCAAGGCACCAAAAATACAAACCAAAGCTCTCTCATCTCCTCCTCCCCTCTTCCCTCCGCTTCCTCGCCCATTTCGTTTTCGCGCACATAGAGTGCCATGCACCCTCCCGCCAAACGCGGAGGAGGAAGGGGAATTAGGCTTGCGGAGGCTAGACGACCAAGCAAGAGAGTGAAAAACGTTTGCTAGGGAACGGGAGGAGAGAAACACGACAGAATTGGGTGATTGCGGTGGCTGTAACTGCTTTATTAATTACTCTTTTCAAAAACATTTTTTCGGCTTTGGGTTCTGGGGGCGAAGCCTCACTGTCACCGGGGAAGAAAATATTTTCGACCGGAGGGTGGTCAGTGGCCCTATAAGGGCATAGGGGTGAATCATTTCATAACCACAACTATATGTTTGCCTGACAGACGCAGCATGCCCAAAAATGCGACGAACGTACGCCATCGCAATGGCTTCTCCACATGTCTATGCAAGAAGCAAAGCATCCAGATGCAACCAAGAAAGCTATCCTGGTTTGTCACTGCCTTCTACTAACTGGACTTGTTACTAAATCTCTTCCACGCTTCAGACAACACAAATATAGACAGAATTCTGCAAGAGCTAAAAAACGAAGCTGTTCATACTTTGTCTCAAAATGCTAACCTACACTTCCTTTTTTTTTTTTTTTTGCAGTAAAAGTCTCAACTCTAATGTCTGTTCCTCACTCAACCAAAAGTTATTTCTTTTTTCAAAATCAGGCAGTTCAGATGATATGTTTTCCCAGATAATACGTTTTTTCCCACATATTTTAAAATATGTATCAACCAGGTGTACTTAAGTGGGCTCTGCCTAGGTCTTTTGAACAGGCATTCCGATCAGATGAAACAAAAGGGCGCAATGTCTGGGCGATTCCCTTACATTCTTTTGCCGACGTAAGCGCTATTTGAATATTCCATGAAGAAGCAAGAGCAGGCATAACAAAAAACGATTTAACAATTCCTGAAACGAGATGCGATCCCAGATATTATTTTAACATATTGCACTTGCATGTTGTTTATCTGAGTACATAATGAACCAATGTAAAAATTATCGTTTGCAATTTTTCTTTCTTTTTTTCTAGTTTTAAAAAACCAGCACTAAAAGTACACTGTAGCGCACTTGAAACCAGCAGAAACTGCATAAGGTTGAGATTTCATGTGCTGTAAAAGCCCAATGACAGGCAACAGTTTATAAAAACCCCAGATAATTCACAGAACTTAGCCATAATTTGCAAATTAAATTTTACTGAACAATTTGAGCCAGCAGCTTGCACTGGCTCAGAGATTACCCGAGGCAGATAATACAGTGTCATGTCATGAACGAGGCCTGAAAGAAGTATGATAAACTTGAAAATATCACAGATATTATCAAGGAAATGAAAAAAAAAAAAAAAACTGAGAAAGAGAAAGAAAAAACAACAACATAGAAGAGGATATGAATCTTGGCCCTTCAATGTGTTACCACTGTGCCACGCTGAGCTCAGAAATGTTTTTCATTGCTTTTACTTGCATTGTGTAACTATGGTTTATATTTTTCTGAAGTGTCGAAACTGCAGTGTAGCTGAACGATTGCCTTGTAAGCCTGCTGTATCTTCTTGCCGGCTGTTAAGCAGTGCCACCGATGTCGCACATCTTTAATAAGTATTGGATTTTGCAGAGGTATCTCCGGATGCTCCAATTTCGTAAGCTTTGCAGTTCTGTCCTCGTCTCAGTACACATGTAATTCTTGCTATACACAGAGCGAACTAGAAGACAATTGAGCTTGGATCAGAGCACTGGGAAGACCTTTTGAACTTGGAATCAATAAATGCATTTTATGCTGCAGCAACAAAAAGTATAACAAACTCTGCTGACACAAAATTATGCTAGAGTTGTCCCTATAAACAATGCAGGACACAAATACACAGAGCGAACTAGAAGACAATTGAGCTTGAATCAGAGCACTGGGAAGACCTTTTCAACTTGGAATCAATAAATGCATTTTATGCTGCAGCCACAAAAAAGTATAACAAACTCTGCTGACACAAAATTATGCTAGAGCTGTCCTTCAAACAATGCAGGACACAACTGCACAGCAAGGCTGTGTCCCTTAAAGGTGCATACAGATGACGGACCACGAACTGAGACGCGAACGATCCGGCCCGCAACAGCATCCACACGGCTGGCCAAAATAACAGCCGACAAGCCGGTCCACGGGGCGGGCCGAAGGGGTACACTATTGGCCTTTTCAATGCTCGTAGCACAGTGCCTCCCATTTTTTTAAAGCATTGTTTCATAATGGCGAGCTAGGGGTGCATTTCAGCAATATTCAAATACAGTACCATAACTGCCAACCTGACGAAATCAAAAATCTGAAGATTTTTATTTGCGCCAAGGGATGGGAAAGGGGGGGGCATTGTCAATTTAAACGTCTGAAACATGCCCATAAGCAGCAACAGCAACCAAAAGACGAGAGCCCTAGAGAATCACGCTGAAACATCTGCACGCCGCCGCCAAATGCTATACGCCTTCGCAGCCGACGCGAACTCATTGGCGCTGCCGCCGTCATTTCAGTCTTTTAATGAGACAGCAGCTGTACACGCAATGCCGTCTGCAATAGTTGTTGGGCATGATCGGGAATAGTGCAGCTCGGTAACATGAGGAATGTGCGGCCATGCGCAAAAATTACGAGACATTTTGGCGACTAAGTGGTGAAAGGTGAAAGCCTGAGAGCCGCATTCTGCTACGCATTTGTTGCGAATGTGGCGGTGAATGATGCTTTGAGTAAAGAGGGTGACTACTGTTTCACATTCCTCCCTTCCTCTATGGCATGGTACATGTCTACGCGGAGAATTGTGACAGATACTGCGCCTTTTCTATCCTGTAAATCAATTTCAAACGCCCCTGATGCCTGCTGTACTAACGCCTCCTAGACATCTGGGTCTATTTCTGTTTGCTGTGTGGTGAGGCGTTCGAGGAAGCAGTAAATGAAAAGTTAGTGGCACAACGGCAACGGCGGATCGCGAAACGGCGTCATGCGCGGCATGAGGAATCGCACACCTTGTAGAAATAAATTTCCTTCAGAGTTGCAGGGACAATTATCTCGATGGGAAACAATGTATTCACACCAAAAACCAGTCATAATTATGCCAAAGTCAAAACCAGTCAAGTATGCCAAAAACGTTTTTAACAGATTCCTCGAAATTAAATTTTGGACACAGTCACCATTTTGGAGGGACAATATCATGGCAGCTGCTGCTATAATTCTTTGTTGTTGTTTTTTTTGCCAGAAAGATAAAATTATAAGTTCTGTAATAAAACTACTTTTCAACCGGTTGTTTGCCAAAATTATCAAAATATATCATTTGTCCCAGTCACCAAAATGAGCTTTTTCTTTGACAAATTTGACAAGCCACAACTTCCTTTCAAGTCATCCTAGAATGGTCATTTATGCTTTATTGCAGTCCTTTGTGATTCTAGATCATTCAAGGATCAAAGTCTTCTCAAGGTCTAATATTTACTAATTATGCTCCCTCCAAACAAAAGATCAGTTTTCTTTATATATTTAAAACTACCTGCATTAGGTAAAAACAGTTTGCAGTTTTGAAATGAGCACGAGAACATGCACAAGTGGTAAAAATCTGGTGCAAATCTGCCCATAAATAAAGAAATGATTCCAAGAAGGGTGTCTTAATAGTGCACCTGGGAGAGAGGTGTGCCAAAGGGGTCGGGGGCTTGGCAGCCCAGGCAGAGGGTCGAGTCTGAGCGTTGGAAGAAGGGGTGTCGTCGGCCACGGTTGCTGCCTGCAGCTACCGTGCTGGCCGAGGCACCCCCTTCAGCTGCTGCAGAGGCTCCCGCAGCACTGTCCTCCTCACAGCAGCTGTCCATGTCCACCTGCATGGCTGTACTACCCCCCCCAGCCTCTTCTTCGGGGTCCTCATTCTCGTTGTAATCCTGCACAAAGGAGAGCCCAGCCACTGACAAATTGCGACAATATTTCATATTCCATTTGACCCGACAGTATGCCGTGATGTTTCGAGAATGCCTGCTTCACAGGTTTCGGTTTTATATACACCTGGCCAACTGTTCAACAGTACTATGCAACCGTCGACTGCTCCACCATAAGACACAAGAGATGGAAAGGGCATTCCTGCTCCTCCAGAGAGCCTTCTCTGGCAGGCTGTTCCGATAAGTGATAAGCAGACTCTGTCCACACTCAAGATGGTATGCGTCGACTCCCCAAGAAGATGCCACTACTTTGTTTTATCTGCTGCCTATAGTGCAGATATGTTATCTTTACAGAGAAATTATCATGGTCCAAACATATTGATTTCATATGTAATAAAACCCTCAGAAAATTAGGATATTTTAGATAAACTTAACTCAGGCTAAAAAAAACAAAAAAAAAAAACAAAAAAAAAAACATGTTACTAATGAAGCTATCCAAAAGAATTTGTTTCATAAGTCTTAAATATTACCGTAACTTTTCAATCACTTCTGTCCCTGGATCGTTGCAACTAAACACACTCGCCACCCACAGGGATTTTGAATTAATAAAATTTACGCACTCTATCGTCCACTCGCGTTATCGTCTCCCGAGCAACTGCTGCATTACACGTGCCAAATAAACGCTAATAAGAAGCTATTACAACCTTAAAGGAGTATTGACACGTACATTATCTGTTTCGGGATTTTTGCTTTAAACAATGCACGATGATCCAAAACAGTGGTACTGCAACCCAAAAAGCCCCAACACGCCTCAATTAATTAATTATCAGGGCCTTTATCAGGACCAGTTCCGGTTTCGAGCTCTCAGAGCATGGAGCACGCAATGACGTCAAAGATACGAGCGCACCACACGAGTGCCTCCTGCTGGCAAGACTGGCAACACGTATACACACAATCTAATGATGCATACGTGTGGAGTTTTTCGTATGCTTGTGATTGCTTGTGCAAGAAACTGTCATCGTCGAGCAGTGTTTCAACATAGCATTTAATCCTTCGATGCTGTTTCTCCCGAAGGCGCTGATGTTATTGACATTGCCGAGCACTTTGATTTCGACCCGCTCGCCAGCGACTCAAGTGAAAAAGCAGGAACCGACAGCAGCCACGAAAGCTTGGCGGTTGGCTTGCAGGAAATATCAGCTGGTTAGACATGCTAAACAAAGGTACTGATTATTATAAAGATGCTGCTCTCTCAGTCCAGTTTGCCGGTGCTGTGAGCTCCAAGCTGGCTTCCGGAAAAGAAAAATGTTTTATCAGTAAAAAAAAAAAAATCCGTGGCCTAATTAGATGATGTCGGCCACCATGACCTGCTATCATGCTAAAGCTGCCCATGCTCACGCCTACTCACACCTGCTCACGCGCTGATTGGTCCAGACGCGGCAGGTCTGGACCAATCAAGCATGCGGCGCCATCTGGCGCTGTCAAGGCGATCTGGGTACGCAAAGCAGCCGTCGTGATCGGCTCCGATTACAGATAGCCTCCGCTATCTGTAATCTGTTGCGGATCACTGTTTATTCGCGTGCATAGCAACTCCGTACAAAGAAAAGAACCATGAATAGCGAATAAATTGGGAGGATTGTTTGACCAATACTGAGGCTCTGGTAGAGTGATTATAGCGATAGAAGCAATTTTTTATTTTTTTTCCATATCCACTTTGCTGCTGCTGCCCGGGGCGACTCGCCCGGTGTCTGCTAGCTCCACTGCTCAAGGCGTCTTGTGAATCAAGAATTTATTTTTTATGTGATAGGCTTCCCAGTAAAGCGGCGCGAAAGTTCAACGTGAAGCGCCGTCCGCTGCCGCTTTGATGTGAAACCAGCTAGGCAAAGCGACGTCCAGGGCAAGTGCAAAACAGAAAGAAAAAAAAATGACTCGCCTGTCACGCCAGCCAAATGGAGACACGGAACGGCACACGCAGCTACTTCGCTTCAATGACGCCATTTTGAGATAGCGGAAATTGCAAACAAAGAAAACAGCTTTTAACCAAGCACAAAATGGTGGCGATCGGCCGGCTGCAACACCCGCGGCGCGCACGGTATTTCAAACAAATTTCCTCCTCTCAGGGGGCATTTCGTGGCTGCCATGATGTTTTTCGAAAGCCAACTTTACTGACCAAATCCAGCATTAATTGCCTGTATATTTTGAAAATACGGTTTTCAAGAAATCAACATTTTTGCAATTTTTTTCGTCTCAATGAGCTGTGTCCCACCCTTAGCTACTAGCAAAAAATCCAATTTGGCCTAGTTACTGCCACTCTTATTTTCTTTCCGACTGATATTTGTTATGTCTGCATGTCCATAAATGAATACCATATCTTTTCTTAGGGGTGAGATACGGTAAGCCCTCATTAACACGAACTCGCATATCTCGAAAAATTGGTTAAGTCGAAAATTTTCCACGCCGTGCCTTCACCTCCCATAGGTGCTATGTATTAGCTCTCGTTTATCTAAGCATTTTTCGGGCGTAATGCGGACATCTCGAAATTTTGACGGGAACAACGGAAGGCAAAGGTCATTACCGAAAGGTGATAGGGGCTCCGAGTGAGCATTTTGTTCCTATACTAAATGCTGAACACAGTCACGTTCGAAGAGCGAATACAAAATCCCCGTGGATGCAGCCGTATTTCGCCTTGGGAGCAAGCACATGAGCGCCGCTCGCGCGCGCGGGGACTGATGGGTCTTATCAGGCAGTCGGTTCAGCCAGTTCAGCGTGGTTCGGTCAGCTGCCCCTTGCACGCGCATAGCAGCAAGAGCGATTTAGTTATTGTGTGGTTCTGTTTTGTCGCACTATGTGCACGAAGCGTTGACTTCGATTTCTGTTGTGTATGTGGTGTCCGCAACGCTTGTTCTGCAACAAAGATGAATGCAGCGGCGACGACCAACGGCTTATGCGATGTGTTCAGCAGCTTGAGGACGCTTTTGTCGGACCAAATGCCAACACGAAGCAGGCAAGCACTACCCAGTTTGCCTTCCAAAATAATAAAATTCAGTTTTTCCAGAGAATTCTTTTGCGGTTGGCTGGTTGGTTTGTGGGGTTTAACGTCCCAAAGCGACTCAGGCTATGAGAGACGCCGTAGTGGAGGACTCTGGAAATTTTCGACCACCTGGGGTTCTTTAACGTGCACTGACATCGCACAGCACACGGGCGCCTTGCTTTTCGCCTCCATCGAAAAGCGGCCGCCGAGGCCGGGATTCGATCCCGCGTCCTTGGGAACAGTAGTAGAGCGCCGTGCATTTATTACAAAAGCTCCCCTTGCATAGTGAAGCGTTGATGGGCGCGCGACAGGCCGAGAGCCGCCAAAGCATTTTCACTCATCGCTATCGCGATCAAGTTCTGGGTTTTTAGAAAATCTCGCCTCTCACCTGGAAGCAGCTCACGAGGCAGCCAATCGAAGAAGTCTTTGGGCTACTCAATTGCCCTCCTTGCCTTTTTTGTTTTTTGTTTTTTTGCGAGCGAAGTTTGTTTTCCTAGTCCGGTTTGAGCGAAGAACCTGCAGACGCTCACTTCGTCTGATCCGTGCATATATGAGCACATCGAGATGATTCAGTAAAAACACGGTAGGGTAGTAAAGGAAAATAAAAAGGCTACAGTGGCTAGATATTGTTAATTTTCAAAAGGAGTAGGAAAAAGCCACTGCTTGCAATGCAAGTATGCATCTGTAGCAGCACACCGCTGCGCCGAGACCGTTTTTATTTATTTATTTTTTTTTAACGCAATGCATAAAAAATTTCATCAGTGTTGTTGTATCTCAAGCTGTATAGTGTTAGAAACGGGATATAGTGTAACTGTACTCTCCGTGACTGAACGACGATGGGGCGGTAACAAAGCAACGCTGAAAACGTGCCTCTGTCACAGAGTCCCATAGCTCCGTGCGGTGTGCGTGTGCACCAGCGGCAACGACAGGTGTTGGCAGCGGCGGCGCGCGACGAATCGCCAGAGGTTGTTGCCAGAAATTTCGGCATTTTGCTTAACTCGAAACTCCGCTTATCTCGAAAGTTTTCCCGGATTTTACAACTTAAAGTTAATGAGGGTTTACTGTACTTGAAATACGCATTCTATGCTGCAGCTGCATACTAAGACTAAACAAGATATGTTGACAAATACTAGTTTTCAAGGCACTTGCTCCCCTTTAATTATACTTAAATTAGGTAGTTTGAGTTACACAATCCCCACAATTTAACTAGGTCTTAGCGACACCAGTAAAAGTTAAAAAAAAAAATACATTGCCACAAATACGGTAGGTTCACTGGTGCATGTTATAGTGTATGCACGCACATGAACATAAACCAGAGCAAACAAAGACAACAAACACGACAGCATGCCAGTGCTCACATCTAAGAACAGCTTTAGTTATATCTAATCAAGCAAAGCGAATATAGATGCACTTAGCCGTAAATGAGCAGTGAATGAAACTGAAACAACATGCAAACAGCTCACCTCAGCATACCAGGGGTCAAGAAGCAGAAAACCATCACGCAGTGTCTCAGAGTCATCCGCCCCTGACCGCATGAAATAGATGAGTGCATCGAAGACATACGCCACATGCTTGAGTGAAGCAACGTCCATCACCGGCAGCGAGTCGAAGTGCTCATTGTTGTGGGCACGCATAAGTGAGAGCGCATAGGACAGGAAGTCCCTCCTTGCTGACACCCCTTCAGAACCTGAAGCAGAAGGGTTTGAAAGGCTCAAGATAACAGGGATTTTAAAAAAAAACAATGGCAATTTCCAAGCAACGACCTGGAGAAAGTTTCCTTGCTCCACAAAGCCAAAGAACTGTTTCAAAGGGTGCTTTGGATTGAAATCCTCAGTCTTGATTGGACTGTGACAAGCTCAGTCCCTAGACTCCTTAGACATCTTGTTCCCTCGCAAATTTGGAGAGTGCTCTGGAATGCTGTTTAGAATTCATCATACGTTTAACATCCTTACCCATCCATAAACCCATTATCCTACTAATGCAACAGAAGCAGTTGAGTTGACCAAGAGTGTGATTACAATAGCCGATCGATTTTTCAGAGTATAAGTATTCAGACGTGCTGCTACCGTCAGTAACGGACGCGGACTTCGTCTATTGCGAAATGCCTACCGGCTGCACGATTCATGTGCTCAATTGCTTACTCCACAGCCTGTAACTTGAAGCCAGCCATGTAACTGACATTGCGGACCATAGCGAAACGCAATACACAAAAAATGAGCAAATAAGAGCCACTGCAAACGTTGTACTGGAGCGGTAATGGCTGCCAGAAAAAAGTAGGGCTAGGGCTACGCCATACTTCAGTATTGCTTGAAATGGATGTCTCTGCGCACCCCCGGTTGCCAGTGCCTCCTTAAAGTATCGTATTGGTGGGAGGCGGCCAAGGTGGGGAGGGAGAGGGCATTATAGGAAAAGAGCGCTAGGGCGAGGAGGCGCCACGCGGCTGCTGCTTCTGTTGCCATTACAAAAGGCAGATCGAGTGAAGTGGGAAAGTTACAGCGCAGCTGTTTGCGGGACTGCATGGGACGAAACTTAAAGTGAGTTCATTATGCGAGTAAATGCGATATTCAAACTATTTTTTATGTCTTGCTGAGTCCGAAAAATCGGTAAGCAGCTGATTTTTAAATGACCAGCCAAGCAATGAGGCACTTGATTTTGAGCAGATATCTGACAAAGCCTAAGGTGCTACTAGTGGCAACAGGACAATTATTGCTGACAAATAATGCTGTGCTGTCATCTCAAAATATGTTACACGACTCTTTCGGGCCGATACGTTCTGTCGAACTTTTGCTTCGCATGCAAAAATGGTCCGAAACCTGACAGTGAGGGCTATGTGCAGTGGAAAGACAACCACCAGTGCCAGAAAAACAGTGAATTTAAAGCTGGACAAATGGAAATTGAAGCTGGGCCGATTATCTTCGAAAGGTCACTCCAACGGCATAACACGTGCTACACGACCATTCTGAGTGACTGCAATAACCACACATTCAATGCTACACAGGAAGCAAAAGTTTATGGCTATGTTGAGGTGGAGAAGGAGGACTGCATCTATCACATTCAGAAAAGAATGGGGACAGCACTCCGCAATTTAGTTCAAAAACACAAGGTAGACGAAAAACAAGGCCTTGGCGGAAAAGGCAGATTGACTGTGGAGCTCATCACCTGCCTCAGCCCATACTATGGCTGTGCCTTGAAGTCATATGATAATGATGTAGATGCCATGCAACAGGCAGTGATGGCAACATACTATCATATAACGTCAACTGATAGCTGCCCAAATAACAACCTCTGTCCGACTGGTGAGAGTTCTTGGTTGCGCCACAATGCTGCAAATTCAAAAGATAAGCCTCAGCCTAAGCACCAGTACAACTTGCCTACGAATGTTGGAGAAGCTCTACTGATAATCCATGAACGCCTGGCTGAGAAGAACCAGCTTCAGAGATGCCAATGGTGCAAAACACAAAACTCCAATGAAAGCTTGCACTCAGTGATCTGGAGCCTTGTGTCCAAGGAAAAGCATTCTTCACTGTTTGCAGCTGTTGCTAGAGCAGTGCTCCGATTCAACACTGGCAACAAATACACCACAACCGCAATCTTGGATGTGCTGGACATGAACACCAGCAGCACAGCCTCAAAAAGAGCTAAAGAGAAAGACTTGCACCGCAGCTCCAGCTCCACAAAAAAGCGAGTCAAAACTTGGCATCACCAAGATAGCCAAAAGGCGGCAAAGAGATGCAATGCGTCATGATTATGCCCCTGGTGCATATCTATGAGTCTGAAGTTAATCCGTGTGCATAAAAATGATTTGACATGTTTTTCACATTTTCTCAAATCCAGTTTTGACCCATTTGCAGTAGTGCAGGGAAAATATTTCGAGTTCTAGATTGGCTAGCTTCATAGTTCTTTTTTTGTTAGAAACTTTCGTTGTGAGCATAAAGACTAAGACAAGACCAATCACAATTTAGTAAAATTTTAAAACAAGACAATTTGTCCAAGCCTCCATATTGAGTTTTTTTCCTGGTAATGTTTAACATGCTGTAACTTCTGCACAAATGAGCCTAAGACGTTCATTTATGTCTTATTGCATTCCGTGGGAATTCTAGATCATTTCTATGTGCTGAGCTTTGCTGTGGCTTTTGTTCTTACTTAAGGGGGGGACATGGGTCTTGAGCAAAATTTTCTTAATATTTGTCCTGTCAGTATGAAATTTGCAGGGTTTATGTAAATTCTTGTGCTGGTTTCAAATATGTTGTTAGTTTTCTTCTACATAAATTTGCTGAGTAGTTACAGCAACTTTGCTGTTCCAGACTTGCGGGAAGCTTGTAAAAATATCTACTGAAGGGAAATTGCTAAAATGCACATGGATCTGTCCCTGAATGTCTAAGGAACACAATAAAACAAGTTTTGTGCTCCTGCCTTACTACAAGCCAAAGTTATGGAAGTTTTAAGTTTCAGCTTCACAAGTGCAACCACCCCCTTTCTACATCTTTATATGTTTAAAAATTTTTCATGCAGTTGAGACCTTGTATAATAGCTTTATTGTGTTCCTTTAACACTCACGAGCCAGTAAAAATAAAAATCATTACAATCTAACGAGTAGGAGAGCCACAATGCCACCCGCAAAATAGAAGGGTAGGCAAAATTTTCATTTTGAGAAAAATGGAAAAAACGAATTGCAATGTCAAACACTAATTTAATCAAACAAAAACTGTAGAAATGCAGGCCACTGTGGCCTAGAAGGCTCGTGGACAGTAATCTGCATTGGGTTTGCCTTTCTGCTTTCGTTTTGCTGCAGTCTGAAGAGCTGCAGAGGAAGCACGCTTCCTCTCTGCTCTCATTCACTGGTGCAATGCACACGTTTACAATTTAAAATGGCTATAAACCTCCGGGAATGTAGTCTGCTTGCTTTCCAACGTCCAAGTGTCGCCTCTTTCATTTTGATTTGCAGTTGCAGCACATTCAGTTGTCACTTTTTCGTTTCGGTTTTTTTTTTTTTTTTTTTTAACGTACGTCGTTACGTCCTCGCATCAAGACCGCGGTGAGGAACGTTTATTGTGGAAAAGAAATGTAATTTGGAGCTGTTTGCTGCTTCCCAGTGCTCTGCATTGCACTGGAAGCAAGTGAATTCCCAAAGGACTATGAACGAGGTCCGATCGGCGCAAACGCGCGGCGAGCTCTACGAAGACGACGTGTCCCGCAGTTTACGCATTGGAGAATAAGTTTGACGGCGATTCCTTATCCTCGTTCACTTTTTAAATGCCAATACCGCCGCCGTATGTTTTACGCTTCGCCAATCTCGGCAAACTGTTTAGATCTGACGATCGTGAACTCCGCATCGCCAAGCAGACTGTCCGCCGCGCTGCCGTCATCGTTACGAACACAATCCGTCTACCGCTTCGTTGCTGGAGTTGGCGCGAGTTCAAGCTTTTCCTGTTTTGAGCTTATCTTTCTGCTCATCTGCGGCCAGCGTTATCACTGTCGCGGCGGGTGCGACCGCTGGCAGTAGCAGTCCCCCGTGCTGGGGAACACGCTAGGCCTACTTCAGGCTCGTACACACGATCGTTCGGCGCACGATTTCCATCGGCCTGAGCGCGCACAGCCGGGGCAGGGCATCACTTGAGATGATTATTCAACTATTTTTTTTCACTTTTTTGACAAATTCTTGCCATGAACGCACCTCGCGGTTCGGAACCAAGCGCGGCCGGCGTCACGTCTCCGCCGTCTCCCCGCGGCTCGGGCACGCCGAGCAGACGCCGTCAGCCAGCTCCACCAATGCGGGGACGCCTTATCGTCACGTGCACCCCGAAAGCCAATGGGATTGCAAATGCCACGTTTTCTTTTTTGCTATTTTTTATGCGGCCAATGGGCGAATGTAAACAGCAGAGGCGGCAATTTGAAGACGAAAGGCGGCTCTTTCGAATGAGACGAAGATGGCTACCGTGCCGCGCACAAAATGGGAGCTACGCCTCGCGGAAAATGGTTGTTTCGGGGGTCGTTTTCGGCCCAAATTTGGGCGACATCGATTATATAAATTGGCATTGTGACTAAAATACCGACCCTAGAGATGAAAAACTTAGCAGATAGGTAGATAAAGAGCTACTGATTTCGAAAATCACATTTTCTAAAAAGTGATTTTTTCGCGATTTTTTGGTCCGCAAGACCCGTGTCCCCCCTTAAATTACCTGTATGCTTCAAACAGTGATTACGTACTATTTTGAAAACTGCCTGTTTTTTTCTCCAGAAACGTTTCATATAGATCTATCAAGAAAAAGAAATAGCTCTAAGAGGGGTGTCCCCCCCTTACTAGCCTTCCAAGTGCTGCATTCCCTACCATAGGCAGTGAGACGGTTCCTCCGGCGATTTTCCAGGCTCCCAGACGCAGCCATGCGGTCCTCAAAAAGGCCCCTCCGTGTTCTCGGAATGGCCAGGGTGCCACTAGGGTCCGAGTGGTTGCTCAAGGCACAGCCGAATCGAAGCTGGGCTTCGGTAGAATCCATGACAGCCACCAGCCAGTCCCACGTGGGCTTCAGGTGGTAGTCCAGATAAGCCTGTAGCAATAATATTCTATTACAGTCGAGCCCGGATATGTCGAACTCGAAGGGGATCGTGAAGTAGTTCGATATATCAATAATACAAAAATCGGCTCGAGATGCCACTTGCGATCGTGAAAAATGATACTGTATTTGTCAAGTAGTCAACCCACTCGCATATTGAACCCACTCCCTACTTTTGCCCCCGAGAATTTGAAAAAGAAAAAAAAAAAAAACTTCGGTGGCATGTCCCATTGTTTTGACCATTGCATCCACAGCTCATTTACTGGCTGCGCGCCAAGATGCTGCGCAGCGATAACGTCACTGTGTGTTTATCTTATGACTATACTTTTCATAGATCCTGCGATGGCAGAGAGCGAACTTGGAAGAGTGTCCGTGTGATGGCTTGATTGCAAAAGCCTGGTTCGATTTATCGCACTGAGCTTGGGGCGGGTGTAGTCCACTGTTACAAAATCATTGGCAAGCGTGATAGCTGCAAATGCCGTTTGAAGCGAACAATGCTAAAAGCAGGTATCATGATCGCAGCTGACCGCATGCTTTCGTTGATACATAGATGCAAGGATGACTGACTCTTGCAAAAAAAGAAAAAAAAAAATCTGCCACTTCTTAATGTCCACAGCCGTCATAGCATATGCTACGTCGCACGTTCAGCACAACGGCAAGAATAAATGATTCTTGCAAAAAAAAAAAAAAAAACGAAAACAGAAAAAAGATCTGCCGCTTTTTAACGTCCGCCGTAGCTTACGCGCGTTCAGCACGACGACACGAGACGCTCATCACACGCCAGCCGCCACGCGCAGAGCGTTTTATTTATTTATTTATTTATCAAAGATACTATCAGTTCACAACACACACTGGAGAAGCGACTGCCACGGGCTGAGCTGGCTTGTCCGCGCATGCGTAGTGCATGCTGCTGCGAACGAAGACCGGGAAAGAGAGAGGAAGGGAGAGATAAGCTCAGCAAAAGAGTGGACACACCCTTGCACTTCGCTCTATCGCGTTTTTCCCCTCTCCCGAACACCACGGCTGCATTGGTTCCCTCTCGTTTCTTCACGCATGATTTGCAAACGTCACGTGCTGGCGGCAAACGATCACCACAGATGAGCGCGCCTTCGAGAAAAGGGAGCGACGCTGCCCTAGACCAGCCGTCACCAAACTGTGCCCTCTCATGCCTTCCGCGCATGGCTTGAAAACATCACACGGCAAACGGCCGAGGGTGACCCGATCGTCTTTGGGGAAGGCCCACCGTCCAATGCGTGGTTCGGAGTTTGACATATATCGAATGACTGGTGAAACTGAGTTCGATATACGACGCAGCTTTCCTTTACTTTACATGGGATTTTCAAGGGGACATTCCGTGAGTTCGATATAACCAAATTTCAAATTATCCGGGTTCGACTGTACGACGCAGCTTTCCTATACTTTTACATAGGATTTTTTCAAGGGGATAATTGGTTCACAGGAAGGGAAAGGCGCAGTGTCAGTGAAAGTGGAAAGAGAGAAAGGGGAGCCGTAGGTGGAGAGCTACGGAGTAATTTCGACCACCTGGGGATCTTTAATGTGGCTGACATTGCACAGCACACGGACGCCACATGGGATTTTCAAGGGGACATTCTGTGAGTTCGATATAACCAAATTTCAAATTATCCGGGTTCGACTGTACGACGCAGCTTTCCTATACTTTTACATAGGATTTTTTCAAGGGGATAATTGGTTCACAGGAAGGGAAAGGCGCAGTATCAGTGAAAGTGGAAAGAGAGAAAGGGGAGCCGTAGGTGGAGAGCTACGAAGTAATTTCGACCACCTGGGGATCTTTAATGTGGCTGACATTGCACAGCACACGGACGCCACTTCGCTTCGCCTCCATCGAAACGCAGCCGCCGTGGTCGGGCTTGAACCATAGACAGTAGTCGGGCGCCTTACCACTGCACCACCACGGCGGGGCGAGTTTCAAGGAGATATTCTGCGAGTTCGATATATCCAAAATTTGAATCATCCGGGTTCGACTGTATTGCTTTCTCCATCACTGATTTTTCCGACCTTATCTGTAATGGCATAATGCTGTTCTAGCACTTCAGTATATTTCCCTCTCTTACATCCTCATGCTTCCTCCGTGGTTCAAGTATGCTGATCTATCTCGTTCCTCATGTATCCTCAAAATGCAAAAGGACCATTTGCAAATAGGCACCACTGCTACTGCATCACATTGTGAAAAGGGCCGTGGGAAGACAGTTACAATAGTATGAGAGAAGCAAAGGACTTGACGAAACATTGAAATATAGTCATTGTCAGCCCCCAGAGCTGTTCTTGTTTTATTGCCATACGTTTGAGGTGTGGTCAAATTTTACCATTCACAATAGCATCAGTAGTGGGTGTACTGAAAAGGACAAGTATGGTTTGACTTTAAGGTTTGACTTGCAAGGTTTGACTTGCAAACTCCAAGCTGAGCAGAGTGATAGCGAGTTTTCTTCTTTTTGCGAAAGCAGCTCTTGGCGGCGGAGAGGTGCTCTTGTGTGCGAAGACAGAAGGCACAGCACCGGTTTTCAATCGCGCAGATTTGATCGGTATCCCAAAAGATCGCATCAACGACAAGCTTTGGTGATAGTCACTGTCGCGAAAATGATCTGAGCAGATCACCGACGATTTTGTAGGCTTGAAATCCTTCCTCTTGACCGCGGCAACCCACTGCGCTGATAGCTTGCGCTCCTTTGGGAATTTATGAAACGCGGCATCCTCTCGGCCGCCAGTGTTCGTGCAGCCATAGGCTGCGCAGAACCACGGCGTGGTCGTTCTTTTCGTGAAGAACGGTGCATGATGCACTGAAAAAGCTTGCGGTAACGTTCGCAAGAAGAAAACAAGCGCGAGACAAGAAAAAGGTTGCACTGCGTAGCCTGCAAGCGACAGGTGATGCATGGCCTGCTCGGGCAATAGAAGCGGAAGAGAGGTAGACGCCGTCCTTGACGTCACTACCGCCTGTCGTACTCCTGTCGTCTGCTACTGACATCCCCCTTCCAGCGCTGTGCACTGCGGAGAAGCCTGAACGGGGTAGCAACTTTAATCGATGATTACGTCACTATTTCAAAAGCTAAAGCCAAAATATTTCGTATACTTAACATAAAAACCCTGCAGATTCGACCCTCTGAAGCGCATCAAATTCTAAAACCGGTGCAGCTTCCCTTTAATGTCAGAGCTGCTCTTTTTTTCACCTTCACCGCCATCACAGCACTATGCACACCCGCGCACCACATTCAACACGACGACCGAAGCAGCCTACGCCGAACGTTACGACGGCCACGCCGTGACGCCGCTGCTAACACTAAAAACGCGAAAGACGCAAAAACCAAAAAGGCAAAAGCAACCTTCGATCGCGCCGCTGACGCCGCTGCTGAAGTAGCACTGTCAGCGATTGTGAGATGTGAACGATTTCTTATGGCCTCCGAGATCACCTTCGCGTGCACAAACAGGCGCGCGGGGGTAATCTCAGAGGCCATAGATTTCTTCGGTTGTTAACTCCCAATGCCGTCATGGCATAGGTGGCGCTGTCAGCGCCTGCGAGGTAGTCCTGAACGTTTGCTGCGCCGCACAAACACATGTAGTGCAACGAAGCCTGCCTCCTGCTATTAAAGTGAGGTAGTGCTTGGCGTCGCGAACTTCATAATATCCGTTTTATGCCGAACCGCGTTCACTACGGGAAGTTAAAAATACACGTGTTTGACAAAATAATTTCCGAAGAGTTCGATAAATTCAATCATTCGTAATATGCGTGTTTGTTATATCGAGGTTTGATATTGAACTCAAAAGTGGTCATGAAACAGTTTTTATACATAAAACATGTCAACAGATGACCTTTTCAGACCCTTGTTTATTCCGACTTTTGGTGGCCTCATGGAGTCCGAATAGACAGTCGGCGACTGTAGCGAGCATGCGGCAGCTCCAGCTCATGTTAGGGTTTTGTGCTTGCAAAGGTTTTTCCATGACTATCTGGCACAGGAAGCTGGCACCACATCATCATCAGCCTGACTATACCCACTGCAGGGCGAAGGAGTCACCCATATTTCTCCAATTAACCCGGTTCTGAGCTAGCTGAATCCGCTTCACCCCTGCTAAATTCTTAACCTCATCCGCCCACCTAACTTTCAGCCACACCCTGCTACGCTTTCCTTCCCTTGGAATCCAGTTTGTTACCCTAAGCGACCATCAGTTATCCTTTCTTCATACTACATGTCCTGCCCATGCCCATTTCTTCTTCTTGATTTCCACTAGAATGTCAGTAACTTCAGTTATTTCTCATGTTAGGTGTCGAGCAAAAATGGCCAAGAACTTGATTTTGTAACACTATTCAGCACAATCTTACATTTGGCGCAGTAAGGCTCAGCAGTTAACTTTCTGTACAAAACTGTATAAAACTGTTTTAGCTACAGATAGTGCCACAATTTCTTTCAGGTGAAACCACAAAGATCATGGTCCCCCCCCCCTTCATTTAGACTAACTGCGAATAAACAATAATTCTTGCACTGACTTTTGCCTCAATTTGATTGCAACCAAGGCCAGCACCTCAACAACCTCACCTGCATGTTGACGGACTCCTGGTAAGAGACTTCCAGCATCTTGGGGAGACCCAGGCCAGGTGATCCCTGGCTGTCCTGCAACGTGCCCAGCAAGTCTGCAGTCTGCCTCAAGACTGCGCCAAAGGCCCGTGCCAAGCCTACAGCTGTTGTGCCTGGGCTCAGCTCTGGAGCCAGCGCAGCGGCAGCAGTCACAGACGAGCCGGACCCCGAGCCACCAGCTGCAGCTGCAGCCACGGCTGCCGACCGCCGCAAGGAGCCTGGGTCGATGTACACCAGGCCGCCCGTCCCTGCCAAGGACACTGACCCTTCCCAGGCAAAGGCTCACCGTAAGGATGGGTTGCACACGCCACTCACAATGTTAACACAAAGCGGCTCGAATATCTCTCTATACAATCTAAGCACGAGCAATTAACAAAGCACATTTGCCAGGTGAAAATTTAGTTATCAATATGCAATGCGCAAAACGCCGACAACGCCGCCTGTCGCCAAAGCAGCAAAGCGTAGGCTGGCTCGGTCGGGCGCTGTTCGCGTCAGCGTCAAAGCGCGCGCGTTGTGTTTTCCTCGTTGGTCGCGGTTTAACAGATATAACGCCGGTGTCAACATTTAGCAATGTCCAGGAAGAATTACTGCGTAGTTGGTTTTCTAAACACGCATAAAACCTTGCTAGGAGCACGTTTGTATACATTTCAGTGATGCTTCACGACAACGGCGGGGGCCGTGAATCGCGGCTGTTCGATGCAGAAAGCAAGCAATCGCACTGAATGACATTTGTTCAGGTTAATGTCATTATGGTAACTGTGATTGATATGCAAATATTGGAGTGCCTTCAATATGTTGCGAAGATGAAGGCGCTGTAAGCGAAAGCAGCCTTTAAATTGACATTGATGTCTTGCATACCTTGTAACCAACTTTTCGATTAGGATTGTCAATTAAGAAATTAGCGGCTGTGTCGGCGGCATTTGTTTACGAAAGGGTACGGAAGGTGCGCACGTCTGCGCTCGATTGCGAAACGCGTACGAGTTTCAACAACGTACACTTTCCACCCTAAAGCAAGTGTCAAGAGCAACACGTACAATAGACAGTATCTAGTGTACTGTCCGACGGCGATTTAATAGAACCTTTGATTATCGCCCTACGGCACAGCATACTACAGCCCGTTGACTCCCGTACGTTTTCGCCAAATCGTTCCCTTGGCGTATTAAGGCCCGTCGAAAAATGCTCGAGCTTAGCCTCATCAAGAAAAAATACCGCAAATTCGTAACGCTTGCTGCATCGGATGCTGCGAGCTTACCGTAACGACGCTGCTCGTGAAGGCGGCCGACGACGGCACTCTGACCGTGTGCTAGGCCCTAGTCGTCGCTAGGCCTAAACGGTTTTGCATAAAAGCCGTAGCTGGAAGTGCTTTGGAAATAGTAAATTTCCCATTCATAAAACTGCTTTATTATCAGTTCAATTGTCTCACAAATTGTCTTACATGTAAACGGAAAGTGGAACTTCGGCAACGCCTTAGCTGCGGAGCTAGAGCACAAAATCGGATGAGCTGCGTGACACCGGCGGCAGCTGCTAAAGCAGAAATTTGCTTTTATTGCTGTTATCACTTCTTCCAAAATCTAGCTACATAACAGCGCTCCTCAGTAAAGATAAATTAAGCGCATATTATTTAAGATGAACAGAGCATGTTTTTCTGAAGGTGGCAAAAGAAATCCGCTGTGTCGGCGACTCTGCACCGACAAACCACGGCAGCGAGTGACCTGTTCCGCCCGCGCTGAGTGCGATGGTTACGGGTTAGCTGGCAGTGATGGATGCCAGTTTCGTTTTATTTTTTATTTTTTTTTTTTTACGATGCTATGACATATTTCTCATAGATGACTAGTTGCAAAATTATGGGAGCAGAGTGGTATTTAATGCAGGTGGCACTTTTGTAGTTTATTTTGGGTGTATCTTCTCACCGAGTCTCTGGTGTCGACACAACACATTTCCTCGTTGATCGCATTCGGATGAGTACCAGTGTCGTTTTCATCGAATGTCATATTATCTCGTGTAGCAGCAAACAAATATCATTTTGAACGAGTGTGATTTGATGGAAAAGGCATTAAATTTGACTTGTGGCAAAGCTGAGTCATAACTATTTTTCAGTGTTTTCTGCTTGTCATTGCACCTTCCGTGAACACTTCTTATTTAAACTTGATCGCGTCCGCTAGCCGGGAAGATGAAATACGCAGCAGCAGACGATCTTTAGCCTGCATTGAAATCGCACAGCACACGGTTGCATTTTGCGTTCCGCCTCCATCAAAGAGCGGGCGGCGCGGTCGACTTCGATCCAGATAACTCTATCCTCTTCAGTAGCCTGAGCCACTGCGGCGGGTTATTGAACAAGTATTTGCCAATATGCGTTTTGAAACTTGCCATGCAATTACTTTGAAGACCAGAGCCAGTGTTCCTGTTGTCTGGCAAGATTACGAAAACATAACATGTCGCTGCACTTGCTATTCAGACTAAGGGCTCTAGAGCTTGTTTAAAGCGCCCTGCAATTCTGCAGTTGGGCGCGAGGGTGACACAAATGAAATGAAGATGATAGGTATAAAATTTACATCTAATATGCTCTTGGCTAACCTGTGATGATGCAGCTTTTCAGATATTGCCTCTGCTGATATCTCACTCCCCCACGGAATTATCTACCCGCTCTGCTTTTTTGACGACGGAATACGTGAAATCTATGCCGTACAGGCAGTGATAAAGCGCAAGCATGAAAAATCTGAACTCTTATTACAGGAGCCCAATACGCGCTATTTTTCTGATGCTCAGAATGCTGGTTTGCAAGCTCGCTAGCTTTGCCTGCGGTCGCACCGGTACGAAACAGCCCGCAGTTTCGACGACGCTGCCTAGCTACTTTAGCAATATATTGCATGTAAACGAAGCAAGCATGTACCATTAAGCAAAGAAAGAACATTTTTTCATAGGTCAAGGAATGAACGAATTAGCGTGGCGTTGCAATAAAAGCGGGATACTCAAAATGAGCTCCATTTCGTACACAACCTTGTTGACGCTCGTCTGCAGCAGACACTTGACTGCATATGGAGGCGATGTAGTTCCAGATGGCTGTGATATCGAACATATGTCCACTATTATAAAGTGCGATCCCCTTGTGCACACTGTCACCGAGGAAGTGCCCGCGAGACGCGCACAAACGGCAGATCACATGCATGCACCACGGCCACTGCTTGCCGCATGAGGCCCGCCTCGGGTTCCAACGGCTGCCGCTACGCAGCTTTCAGTGGCGCCCCTATAAGCGTTGCGCATGGTGTATAGGGCTGGAACTAAAAAGATAATGGATAGTAAGACATCGTTAGTGCAGAAATGCACGAATCCAACAACAGATTGATTTATCCAAATAGCCAAATTAATGGGGATCAAATTACCAGGACCTGTCGTTGCAGTTGTTACGGTGCTCGCCTACCGTATAAACTGTATTGTCACGTGGTGGTGACAAGGTCGATGACACAAGTGAAGAGTCTGTGACTGCACTGAAGACTTTTTATTGGACTGACTTGCGCCCGCAAAAGAACTAAGCAACTCGGCGGCGGCGATAGCAACAAACGTGCTCGTCAATCGTCACACAAAGAATGCCTGTCGCACTCGTCAACGCTCAACTTAAATGCTGCTCAGAACAATCTAGATAACATCGCAAACTGCTAGTAGCACAACCTGGGACATTGTAGAAACATATGCCAGCGATCGGAATCTTCGAGACAGATCTCGGCGCATCGTTCGCGACAAAGAAAATGATAAGGTGTCGTACCGCGACAACGAGCATGAACAAACACTGGATACAGAATTGATAAACGCGCCAGAATAACAATGATAAGGCCGCATGCCGGCGGCTGTCGAACAGGAGCAAATAAAGATTTGAACAGTTCGCGGCATTACTCCCCCTCAACCTCAACCATGACGCTGTTAACGTTCTGTATACATTATGTCTGCAAATTTGGACAACCCTCCAGTGGCCACAGGATTGGAGGAGGTCAGTTTACATCCCCATCCCCAGTTTACATCCCCAGTTTACATCCCCTAAACTTAAAGCCTTCAATGTTCATTCGCAGTGCGAGGGCCTCCGCCTTTTGTTTCAGAAGATCGCCCGACACTGGGATCCTCTTTGCAACTGTCGCACACAGCCACATGTGGAGTGCTTCTTCAAGCTTCGGGTGGCTGCCCTCTCTGAAATTTTTTTCTTTTCAGCACTGAAGAAGACTTCAATGATTCGTTCAAAATCTTCATTTTGTTTTTCATATAGTCCGACACAGTTTGCTTCAAGATGCCGAACTCCCGAGCAACTTCGCTCTGCAGGCGGCTATTCTGCACTTGATGGATCATGGCGATCTTCGCCATTGTCATCGTTGCATATTTGCAGCGCTTCTTAGCTGAATTCCCCGGCGCTGACTGCCCCGATGTTGGCGCCATACCTGTGTGCTTCGTTGGTCTCACTGCTAGGCGTACACAACACACAAGCAACACAAGTAAAATGAACACTGCACACTATAATTGCACCGCACGCCGTCACAAAGAAAGAAGAGACGACCGGCCAGCGGCTACTGGATTTGACCTGGATTTGGATGGGCGAGATCGAAACTAGCCATTGTGCCGGAACACACAAAAACGATGATGATGAGCGGACTCTGCCCCTACCACCACCTCGTGGGGCAGTAAGGAGGCTCATTCCAAAACAGAAATGGCGCTTCATGCTTCTGTCGGCGTCGGTGTGGGTAGCTGCTGTCGATCGAGTTGGCTCCAGTAGGGTCCGAAAAATCAAATGAGAGTTTGCGAAGTGTCCGAAATTTCGGTATTTGTTATGCATTACGGCCTATGGGAAGGGTGATGGTGCTGCAAAGCAGTCCGAATAATCGAGTATGTCCGAATTTTTGGAGTCCGAAAAATCAGTCGGCGACTGTACAATGGATTTTGCCTCATCACACTTTATTGGTCCAAAGTACCTTCTAAAATTTTAAACCGAGCCGTAAGAATGTGCTTCTGTGGCCTAGTGAATGCAATGTGAATGCAAGGGTTTTTGCAGGCTGTTTGTGGTATCACCCTCCCATATGAAAGGAGAAGCCTGAGTTGGCTGCTGCCAAACGGAATGTCACCAAGCCCTATGTCTAGATAGTGCTCGGCCTTGTCAGCTGCCAGCTGCCGCCTCCCACAACTTCTTGTTCTTTCTTCACTCTTCGGATAGCCACAAACAGACACTAGGCACAGCGAAATGGCAAGACTGTGGCCAATGCAGCTCTCACTACAAAAGAGGGCCGGTGTTGAGTCACGCGGGAGCAGCAATTTGCCATTGTCTGCCGCCTCTTTCAACATCATGCCGCTCCAACCGCTGCACGGTTTTTCCACAGAAACAGACTGACCAGTTTTTCAAACCGCTATAAATTTATTTTTGCGGACTGCTTGGTTTTCCAGATGATTTTAAGCACCTTGAATGCCCGAAAAATCGATCCGCGACTATATTTGCATTCGAAAAGTGCAATATTCGCACACCCATAGGATAAGCCTAACAAAAACTGTAGTCCTAAATAAGTTCAGCATAATTTCTGTTGTCAAATTGTGACCCACTTTCCAGCACAATCCCAGGCCTTAGGTTCCTACACATTTGTCTGTGAAAACAGAAGTAGACATAGAAGAGGACTCACCAGAAGACGAGACATGTGAACGACCAGCTGGGTCCCGTTGGCGTAAGGCCCACTGCAGGTGCTGGGGGGCCAGGCTTCCAGGACGTGAGCCCCCAAGGCCCCCAGGTCCCCCACCACTGCTTGAGGGCCCTCCTCGCCGCTCTAGCTGCTCGTCCAGCAGAGCCAGCTCCTCCGTGTCTGGCTCCGTGTCGCCAGCCTCACTTTCTTCTTCCTCCATGTTGGATGACTCAGCAGATTCATCCTCTGAACATTAATAAAGAGGATGAGGGCAAGAAGAGGAGCCCTGCTGAGCATGTGTTGACAGTGTGTGGCACGGTTTAATTCTTGCAGGGGTCTTGGAATATTGGGATGCCTCATACTTGGAATCGGGTATTCTGAACACCATTTAGCTCCCTCCGGGTGTTTTTTGGGTTCACTGAGCCCCTCAATCCCCATATGCCTCAACCAGCTTCTTTCCTTTTCCCCTTTTTGTTTTGGGTGTAACCACAGAGCAACTGCTTATAGCAGCAGACTGTTCTAGCGGATACAGTTAAATCTCTTTATAAGAGACACTGTTACAAGAGACACTAGGTTATAAGAACGACATTTAAAAAATGGTTTGGTTTGGTTGGTTTTCCTATGTCTGCCATGTTAACAACATTGCATACAAGAGACATGGTTACAAGAGACACTCGGTTACTAAGGACCACTTTTTCAGGTTCCTGGAGTAAAATCTTCACTATTTAGAAGAGACACAACCCAGGTGTGCTCATGCAATGCAGCTGAAGCATACCAACTCGTACATGACGCCCTTCCGATTCCATCAGCTAAATTCTGTTCCATATCAGCATCTTTTTTGTTGTATATGTCAGAAACTGAGAAGGAGTGCTTCCCTATCATTGGAAGATCAAAACGACCCCATTGTTTCAGCCACTGGCATCAGATTAGTGTCACCTACGAAACTAACCAAAATGCATGAATGACATCCAACATTTTTAACTCCTCGCTGTTAAAATTTCATCACAAGATGAAAGCTCATAATCCTGATGTTTCTTTGTGGACAATGCTTCTTGCAGCACCAAAGTTCTCGTGCTCAAAGCCACCCAAGTTATTTTTTCCCTCCAAACTCCACACCCTAACTTCAACCAATAGACAAAGACATTGCGCGCTCTGTCAAGTTGTACAAAACACGTTTGGCAGAACGCCTGTTGCTCGACAGGCAGCAAGACTGTACAAAAGTAATTCATACGAAGTTTGCTGTTCAGGTGATTTCAGGTGTCTGGAATGGCCTGAGAAGTGAAGCTGTGAAAAACTGTTTCAGACAAGTAGGCTTTATATGTGGCGACATGATGTAAGAGGGCCCATATATGGATACTGTAGAAAGCTTCCTTGAAGATGAAGCATAGGGACCGGGTGCCCGTTGTATGGCGCCACCGTCGCCTCGGTGGAACAGCGCCGCCCGCGGCGGAGTGCCGAAACAGCGGAATGGCGAGGCAGCTGAGCGGCGCAGTCGTTTCTGTTCTGCGAGGCGTTTTTGAGCCTGTCCATACCTGTCGTTTTGCGGTGAGGCTTTAAGAGCTTTGAGCTGCTTTGAGTAATCGCAAGGAGTATTTTTTGACGGGGAAATCTTGAAAAAGAAAAGGACCGTTCTTGGCAGGGCGTGCATGTTTTTTTATTGTTTTTTTTTTTTTTTGAAACCGCCCGGCACATGGTAGTTCTGTTATATACTCGAAAATGCCGCGCGCGTGATTTCACCATGCGCTAGGAACACCTTCGTTAGGCACTTGTTAAGGCGACTTCAAAGACGGGAATTGCGTCTGCACTGCGCGTCTATCTTATATTAGGTCTAGTCTGAATCTGCCTGAAGATCAAATACCGCCGAGCCGTGTAGCCCTGTAGTAGTGGTAGTTGTAATGGTCAGCGTTCATGTAAAATGAAAAAAATGCTGCACCTGTCTTTTTGGTAATAGGTAGGCTCAAACGATTCAGAGCAGAATAATAGCAAATGACATTCCAGTTTCAACCTTGCAACGAGAGCTGTAAAAGGAGAAAAATAAACAAGCAAGACTAAAGTAGCATCCTATTTATGGTTGGAATAGCAAACACAGATATACTTCCAGGACTTCCTGCACAATTACGCCACAATAGCTCACTTGAACTCGGCCTTGAGACCATCAAACTTAATCATAATATAAGCCAAATGAGTAATACCACCTCAGCATCATTTTTACATATACGGCAATGCTCTTGTTGAACACGTCGGAGCTGCTACATATAATTGACTTAGAAAATATTATACTATGCATGCCTTTCTCCCGACATGCTGCGGAGGTTGTGAAAAGAAAAAAAAATTAAATTTCCTGCTAGCGTTCTCTCAGCGCAGAAAGTTCAATGCGATTGACCGCACCTGCCTTGAACATCTGAAGGCAATAGTCCAATACTGTCAAACTGTTAAATACAATCGAAAAAAAAGCACAGTGTGATGTGTTGTAAGATAAGCCACCGACAACTAAGAGAGTGTTCTATTGTTAAATGAATCACTCTGATGGCTCGTTCGCTAAGGTGGTCTACTTTCTCAGCGTACCACGAACTTGCGGGGCCGATACCTAGCTGACCTCGATACCTGATGAGTGTGAGGGGACACGACCATGTATGTAGTTTTCTATTTGCACGTAAAGGAATCTGGATAACTGAAAGCCACTCCTTTTACAACTTTGTCACTGCAGCTTGCCGGACTGCTGCTAAATCTGTTTACATTGGCCATACCTAGAAGCAATTTCTGAGAGAGGTAAAACGGTCTTGTCATACTACGCCACAATCAGGAAATCTCACGTTCACTAAAACGCCGATGAGAAACACATGTATTTAGGCAGGCCAGGAAATGAACCCTGCTGAGAAAATAAGTAAAGCCGTGTCAGGTGCAACGTGAATGCGAAAAAAAAAAAACTGCTACACGGCCTTCGAAATTAAAAAAAAAATGCTACGTTTATGCTCGTTTCCACAAATTAAATTGTCTTTCAGCGCATGTTCATTGGTTGACAAACGAAAAGAGGAAAAATGACAAGATCATGTCAATAGGAATTGTTCATGTCTCCTATGTGCTCTTTCTGTTAAGAGAAAAAAGTAAATTATCTTTGACTATGTCAGCGAAAGTATCCGCACAAACATTGTCTCTGCCCATCACTGAAGATCGCAATGCAGCCCAACGACGATGGTGAAGCTGCCTTTTCTTTTTCCGTGCTGGGGTTTTCTTGTACACAGGCGGGGAAATGCTAGCGTTGTAACTTACCCTGTTGGGTTACTTCGATTTCCAATTGTCAATAAAGTGACTACAGATTAAGGAGTGCGGCTTCGGCTCCGAGACTCTCGTGCCGTCACTCCTGGGGAACAGAAGGCACAGAGCATCCGGTAGCAAGCGGAATTTTAAAAATTCGGCGCTTTCCATGACCACACAGTAACCAAATACGTAGATTCGTGCCTTTGCCTTTCAAAGAACCATGCTTAGGTCACCCGCCACTCATGCTTCTGTGGAAACCCGTAGAAATGAATCGACTTAAAAACGTCCCGACGAGTTTGCGTAGCTGCCAGTGGAGCCAACAACGCACCGCGTTTCGCCAGCCTTGTTCGACCAGACTTCATTTCACTGGACATATTCACACAATTAACTAGCCCAACTTTCTGTTCTCTTGAGGATACATTCAGGCACAACGTCATCTAAACCTTAGGATTTCTAATTTCCACACAAACCAACGACAAACAGTACCCTCCAATGCGCCGGCCCCGGCGATTGAGCGATGCGCCGAGAGGCGGCGCCACCCGTTCAGCTGTCCGGTCCCTATGGGCGAGCATCCAAGAGACTGCTGAGGTACCATAATGTTTTGAGGAATTCGTATCTGCAGATGTGGATCTTGTGTGCTCCCAAAGAGCTTTCAGACTGTGCAATTCTCGCGCAAGTAAATGGCACATGTGCCATAGAGGGTGACTACGAGGTCATTTCAGAGGAAAAGTGTAAGCATCTGAGGGTGACAAGCATGTAAGAGTGATTCAAAGGCATTAGAGCAACAGGAAGGCTTGCAAAGTGATGTGCTTTACCTCCAGAATTCGGGAAGCAATACACTCTGCACTCACAAAAATACATACTACTAGTATGAATAACTTTATGAATAACTTCTTTAAGCTTTCCTAAACAATTTCTTGTTAATGCGTGTGAATGTATTTATATGCTGATGTGCAGGAAACTGACCAACACAGTGCTTTTATATATTTGGTTACAAGAGACCTTGCTTACAAGTAACATCATTTTCAGGTCCCTTAAGTGTCTCTTGTAACGAGGTTTTACTATTCACATGCTGATTTATCTGAGCAGCCCACGTTCCAACTAACAAAAAAAATAAATAAAAAGAAAGGTGTTTCGAGAGGCCCCAGGATAATTGCGTTTCGATGGCGCCTTCGGCTCAGGAGGATGTGTGCACGGATTTGGGCCAGGCCCTGTCCAATGAATATATGTCTTGGGCGGGCCAGACCAGGTCGGACAGCCTGATCACGAACAATGCTACATTTGCGAAAGCGCGAATAAGGCAATAGTGCAGTAAGCGTCTAGAATGCACAGCATTTTCCAGTGCCCTCCCCACAGGAGAGCTTCAGAGTTCTTTCACTGCATTGACCCTCCTTTCCTGCCCACCGTAAAAAGATCTTTGGTAGCTGTCAGTGACCAAGCACTGGCCTTAAATCCAAGCGCAGAGCCGGGCCTGACTCGTGGTAAATATTTCGGCCCGTGCACACCTCTAGCCCGTGCATTGCTCAAATGTGCAGCCAGTCACAATAAACTAAATTTGAGCACTTTCTCAGCAGCCAGGCACATGCATGTTTGGGAGGAAGGAATGACAGCCGAAGACAGGCAAGGTTTTTCCCCAACGTTTGAGGGCTCCCCAAGCTAAGACAACTGAGACCTACAGCAATAAACAATGGGCAAAGTTCAAAATGGGAGAGGCAGTCAAGTGCTCAGCGGTTATGGCTTCTCAGATGGCAAAATAGATTACAACTTTGTCAGTGCCTCTCTGTTTCTGGAACGAAACAAGTGAGAGAAGGACAGCTGAAATAACTGCGGCACTCATCTAATGAGCGCTAGATGCTTGGGATTTTTGGTTAATGATTTCATAAAAAAAAAAAAGGTAGCAGAAAGAAAAATAACAGAGAAAGAAGACATATAGCAATAGTGCTGCGAGTGTTTTCTTTCTATGTCCATGTCTTTTTGCACTAAATTTTTTCCACTGAAATTGCCCCGTGGATTCCTTCACAGTAGTCTTTTCAGCTACTGTATGCATGATTGCTCACCAGCGTCAGACCCTGCCGTGGCACCAGTTGTAGCACTCCTCTGGGCACTGGCATTGTCCTGGTTGCTCTGGTATGATGCACTGTCTGGATCACTGTCACTGTCACTCTCTGCACAAAAGGAGGAAGGAAGTCGGAAAACTTCCCGTCGAGACTCCCTGCCCACAGATGCTTGGTTCCTAAAAAAGCACAAGCAAGCAGCTCTGCATACCTTCGTCATTGTGCTCAAGAGCCGGTATGCCATCATGCTCTGAAGCCTCCATGCGCTCGTCCCGCTCACTCTCCTCATGGTCTGGGTCTTCCCCAACATTGCCATCCACGACATCAACCTAATTGCAACACAAGCACAGAAAGGTCAACAGGCGTGAGGAAAAGAAAATGCAGAACAGCATAGCGACGACCTTAAGTGACTGGGAACCACTTATTCTGTAGCCTGTAATCAAGCTATCCTGCCCGTGACACATGATAGGTCTGGATCCCATTTCATTGATGTATCTAGCTTCCTTCAGCAAAGTAATCTGAAGCACCTACTTCATAAACAGTACAGTAAAACCTCATTGATACGTTCCTGGTTCACGCGATTTCCCATTTCATACGCTCAAACTCACGGGCAGTAAAACATCCCATAGAGACACTATTTTTCTCCCGGTTAATATACCGTATACACGCGTGTAATAGCCGCACTTTTTTTTCCAAGATTGGTGTGAAAATCGGGGTGCAGCGATTACATGAGAAAAAAGACAGCGAAAAAAATTATTTGCGGTGGTACCTGCTTTTATTATTGTCAAAAAAGCTCCTCGTCCTCCTCCGCTAAACTCGTCGGGATTTCAGGCTCGTCCCGTGTCCAAAACATCACTCCTCGCCGTCCTCCTCCTCCTCCTCCGAACTCATCGGGACTTCACGCTTGACCTTGTCCCAGATGAGGTCATCCTCCGTACCGTCCAGCCTGTTTGATATCCCTGTCACCTTGAAACTTTTTTCCACAGTCTCGAACGAAACCGTGGCCCACGCATCGAGTATCCAGTGGCAAACGGCCACAAGCGATGCCCGTTCGATTGCGAAATCACACGTGATATGCTTCAGGCGATTCAGGAAATGGCTGTAAAACGGAGGAGCGAACAGACTTGGATTGGATTGGATTGGATTTTCTGGCCTCACCTTTTGTAACGGGCGGGCATCGCTGCGGCTAGGAGCGCCCCCTTTGTAACGGAGATGGTGGCCGCTGCCCCCATGCTCGACTTTTATTTTCCTCAAATATTTTGTTCTTAATTCTTATTGGCAATTCTACTTCTAACCTTACGCTTCATTTTGGCCTTCACTTGATTTTTGGGCCCCACCTGGCGGCAGTAACCACAAAACGTTCCGTATTTCTTGCACCGCACAGTAGACTGCACTGCCCAACTTCCTGAAACTCATGGTGCGGCTTTTACTCGGGAAATTTTTAAAAAGTTTTTTTTTTCCCAATTTTCTTTCTAAAGTTCGGGGTGCGGCCATTACATGCGTGCTGCCATTACACGCGTGTATACGGTATTCGAAATTTCTACAAATTTTAATTGTACAATACGTTTTGCGAAAAGTGCACTCATGACGTGAAAAACTGCTCAGCGGCAATCACTTGTCACAGTTGCTTTCCTGCAGTGCCTAGGTGCAATAGGGCGAAGCATCAAAGAAAGCCAACGAGCCAACATACGAGGCACCCATTCCCACGCAAACATGACTTCATAAGGAAAAATGCGGTGGCTTCTTTTGTAGTGCCTTAAGGGCATAGGGACGAACCATTTGACAACTACAACTGCAGTGAAAGCTGATTATTTCGAACCTCGAAAATTTGACCTACACTACAGTAAAATCTCGGTGATACGAATCCGGCTAGGATGAATTTCAGGATGAAACAAATTCGTGACATTCCCCGGCTGGAGTAGATTGCGCAGAATGTGCAAAATTTCAGATGCTCCGACCACTCCCACACCACTACGGATGATACAAACGCATGAACTGTTACCGCAACTGAGCTCTACGGACTGCCTGCCCATCATTGACTCCGCGATGACCAGTCACTGTAAGTAAGCATCATGAGCAGTTTGCGGTGACACGTGGCCCACACCTCGCCGACGTTGCGACTGACTGTAGGGCTCATGCTGCAGAAAGTTTTCAGCGGCCCGTGGTCCACAAACCGCAGATGTCGCAACCACGAGCAGTTTGCGATACCATGTGGCCCGCATGTCGCCATCTCCTGTCGTGCTGTACGCGCAGTTAGAAGTATGCGGAGGCGGGCAGATCTCACATCAGTAGCATTACGACCGTTTTCCATGCCGAGAAAAGTGGTAGCGGCACACGTCAGTAAGTAATGGTCGACGGCGCACGCGCAAGAGCCGTACATAGCCGGCGCTGTGACTGCTACTCGTGCTGTACGCATCACGAGCAGTCTGTGGCGCCATGCGGCCAGCACATCGCCATCTCTTGGGCTGTAAGCACCACGAGGAAGTCCGCGGAGGCACGCGGCTTGCACATCACCGACGTTGCGATCGCCTGTCGCGCTGTCTGCGCTGAGAGTTGTGAGCTGTGATCGCACGACCGTAATGAACCTTCTCAGACACTTGGTGCAACTACATTTCCCATGCCTCTGCGTAATTATTTTTTTTTCGATGATAAGAACTTTTTCGCGACCCCGTGAGACTCGTATCACCGAGGTTCAACTGTACTTGGTCAAGTCAAGCTCCACAGCGGTCTGTGTATAAAAAAGACCTTTAATACGAACACAAGTCGATTCAGCTACAGATAACTCTATGCGCCGCCGTGTCTGGGCAGACCGGCACCCACCACAAGGCCAAAGAAATGCCTCTGCAACAGGGAGGCATAGTTAGAAGCTGTGCATGACCAAAACAGGGACAGAAGGGGAAACCAGGTAAAGCCATGGAAGAGTAGATAAAGCCTACACGGCGCCATGACCGACACAGCGGTAGGCGGCGTCGGCGGGTAGGGGTTGGCGGCCGCGGGAGATCAGACTGCCTGCTCTTCTCTTCCGCACAACATCCGAAGCTTGCAACTAAATACCCGGTTAATTCAACCTCCGTTACTTTGGAAATACGAATAACTATTTCGTAGGCGCAGTACCAGCCAACACCCATGAAAGGTCGGACGGGTGCTACAGGTTTCCAAATAAAAAAACCAAATCAATACGCAGGAAAAAGTTTTTTCTTTTTTTTTGCTTGACATAAATTTGAAATGACGGCGATCTTTTTTAAAAAAGCTCTCGCAAATGCTGTCATTTTTCCAGATTCTTAAGAACTCTTCGTGCTTCAGCCTTTGTCCATTCCTGCCTAATATGCATATATAAAGAAAAATGCTTACCGTATTTACTTGCATAATGCTCGCACCCCCAACATTAGGTGTCAAGAATCGGAATTTTTTTTCCCTTGCATTATCATCGCACCACCAATGTTACCACTGCGAGAGTCGTCTGCTAGTAGTAACATGCGCCATCTTTGGAGCGCTACTGAACCTAGCTAGCCTCGTTATGTGATCGCGCTACCAGGCGGCGATAGCGTGCTCGGGTAGATTATAATCATCGCTTATGCTAGTCTTTTTTTTTTTTTTTTTTTTTTCCCCCCATGATGCTCATAGTCGTCGACATTTTGCGAGGTGTCTCTGCGTCTCGTTGTAATTGTTCCTTCGGCTTTGTTCCACAGTCTAATGTGTTCTTGGTGCCGCATCGCAGTGGGGTGGTACGCAAGTTGTACAGCTGCTTTTAAGGGGGGACATGCCTCCAAAAGCTATTTTTCTTAATTTTCGACCAAACTTGATAAAACTGAGTAGTCTGATTCAGTTTCTTGCACTGATTTCAAATATGTAACTATTTTTACAATTGGCCAATCAGTTCAAAAGATAGATGAAATTAATTGTTCACAATTTGCAGAAACAATAAAAAAGTAACCACACTAAATAAAACTCATATTGATACTTTGCTAGGTACTAGAAAGCATAATGTATACAATGTCAGGAGCACTTTATTGATAAAACAAATATTAGCGATGTTAGCATTTCAAAGTCCACCATTCAAATGTGGGTGCCCTACTGTCTGACCTAGAACAAAATTTAAAAATTTTTAAAACGTAAATTGTAAAATCTGCTCTAGCATTATGTGCTTTGCACTTTTAGCTACATGCCGCAGCAAAAATTATGGTTCTACTTCAATTGAAGGCAGAGATATCTCTTCGGCAAATAAGCAAGAAATCAAGAATCGGTGTTTTGAGAAAACGAGAAAAAAGAGATTGGCTCTCTTTTAATCAAAAATGCCGAGAAAATATTGCAATATTTTGCAATGTAAGTGACTAGAAGGCACCAGGGATGTAGTCAGACTGACTATGGCCACCCAAATGGCGTTTTTTGAAAGCGTGCTGCATGTCCGCAGTGGTCTTGCACTTGTTTTGCAGATGCCACTGCTCGGAGGTGGTCTTTCTCTGCCATGCGCTTCATGCTTGGTGTCCCAGGGTTGAGGTGCAGCTATTTCAATATTGCTGCAGAGGAGTTTTGGCAACCAGCATTAAATCTCATAACAGTGCCGTTTGTCGATTCCCGGTGGCTTGCATCGCGCGCGCAGCAAGGATGTTCACAACGAACGGGCTGCACTTCTCTTTTCCGTTCACACGGGGCGAGCTCCACGCCGACGCAACATCACCGCAACACGCGCACTCGATAATAATCGTTATGGCGAGGCCATATTCACGTTCACCTTTCCCTACCGTGACGCTACCGCCGCACACCTTGCACTTCACAAACAACATCAACGCGTTCATTGAGTCCAAACTGACGACAACGAAGCCCGTCTCGATGTCCGATGGTGCGGCCGCAACATCGTCAGCGCGAGTGAAGAAATGCATCTTTCGCTTGGTGGCCGGTGTTGAAGAAAGAACTTGTAGCTTTTCTTGGGCTTCCATTTCTCTCAACAACAACTCTGTACGCTGCAATATATCGGTGTCGCGCCGAATGCGGCTGATGTTCGGAATGCATTCACTAGTCAGCGATCCGGTTAGGCCTAAGTCCACTTCGGTACTGTCCGCGGCTTCGGCATCACTTGCTGTTGGCGGCGGACTATTCTCGACGCCGGCCGAAGGAACTGAGCGCTTCTTGAAGTTGTAGGACGATCGTTTCTTCTTTTTGCCAAACTTGTGACTCGTGGCAAACTTCGGCGTTGCTTCCGACATCGTGCCGTATTCGTCACAACCCTACGACTGAACAAGGAGAGACGCGTCGCCTGCGGAGGAGCAGACGACGGGAACTTTGCGCGGCGAATCAGAGCGCACTTTCCAATTTTGTGTGCTAGCTCGACGAATAGAACCACGCGTTTGGGCTTTTTTTATGCTCAGAATTCAACGTCACCAGTAAGCCGGCGGAGGCACTTGTGGCGGGAAATGGGAAAAGAAAAGCCGCTCTTTCCAACGAGACCAAGATGGCTGCGATCGCGCGTGTAGAAAACGACCTACACGCCTCAGAAAAATACGTTTTTTCGCGGATTTAAGGTGACAGTGATACTATAGATTGATTCTGTGGCCCAAATAATGCACCGCGAGATTTAAAACCTACCGAATTAAAGGAATAATAGCTACAGATTCTGAAAATGTCAGTTTCAAAAAATTGATTTTTTCGAGATTTTTTCGTCTCAAAGAGCCGTGTCCCCCCTTAAGCTGAAAGCTTTCGAGTACGGGCTACAGCATAGCAACCGCACTGCAAGCAGACACTTCTGCGTCAACGAGTTCTGCGTAGTGCGCTACTGGAGACTGCGATTGAAGTGCCGATACGTACTCGGATCAAGTCTCTGATCAAGAGTAGAACTGTATGGTCTGCTGTGAGCAATATACCATGGAACGCGGGGAGTGATGATGAGGCTGCGTACGGTAAATAAAGTGGTTTAGCAATTTGTGCTTTTGGCGACCCTGTACTTTTATAACAAGGGTAAGTTCTGCTTGAAAGTAATGTTTTTGTCACATTTACAATAGCTGACCTAAGAATCCCGATTCGCACCTATTTAAATTTGCTTTTAGCGCACCAAAACATTTGCTCAAAAATTTTCCCCTGCAAATAATGATTGATGACCTAGACAGGAAAAGTAGAAAGGTAGGCTTGAAAATCAATATTAAGACTAAGGTAATGTTCAACAGCCTCGGGAAGGAACAGCAGTTTATATTAGGTAGCGAAGTACTGGAAGTAGTAGGCGAATATGTCTACTTAGGACAGGTAGTAACCGCAGATCCGGACCATGAAAAGGAAATAACAAGAAGAATAAGATTGGGATGGAGCGCATTTGGCAAGCACTCGCAGATTATGACTAGCAGCTTACCGGTATCCCTCAAGAGGAAAGTATACAACAGTTGCATCTTACCTGTACTCACGTATGGGGCTGGAACGTGGAGGCTAACCAAGAGAGTTCTACTTAAGTTGAGGACAACCCAGAGGGCTATGGAACGCAAAATTGCAGGGGTAACATTAAGAGATAGAAAGCGTGCAGAGTGGGTCAGAGAAATAACTCAAGTTACCGACATTCTAGTAGAAATTAAGAAGAAGAAATGGACATGGGCAAGACATGTAGTGCGAAGAGAGGATAACCGATGGTCGCTGAGGGTAACAAACTGGATTCTAAGAGAAGGAAAGCGTAGCAGGGGGCGGCAGAAAGTTAGGTGGGCGGATGAGGTTAAGTTCGCAGGGGTCAAGTGGATTCAGCTAGCACAGAACCGGGTTAAGTGGAGAAATATGGGAGAGGCCTTCGCCTTGCAGTGGGTACAGTAAGGTTGTTGATGATGATGATGAATTTTCGCACACCCAACTTAGCATCAATTTTCCACGAAAAAAGTGCGAACATTACGCGAGTACCGTATATTGCTGCGTATAAGTCGACTTCTTTGTTAAATGTCCTTCCAAAAGTTGGGGGGTCGACTTATAATTGTGGTCGACAGTATTTACTCGCATAATGCTCGCACCCCCCACATTGCCTATCGAAAATTGGAATTTTTTTTTCCTCGCATAATCATCGCACCCCCAACATCACTGCCGCGAGAGTCGACATGTTGCACCGCGGCAGTCGACTACGCGTAGCGAGCGCCATCTTTCTAGTGCTACTGAAACTAGCTGGCCCCGTTAGGTGCGTGCGCTACCAGGAGGCGCTACCCGACCCAACCGACGATCATCATCACCAGCTCCGACCACTCCGAGCGCCTCGAGAAGGAAACGTCAAGGTGTTTCGTCAGTTTTGTTCCGCTAGTACCGCCGCACGTTCTCCCGAGTTCCGCGCATAGTTCTGCCATTTTGCGAAGACTTTCGTAGGCCTCGCTCAGTGCGTGCTACTTTTGTCACCGTGCTCTCTGTGCCGCTTCGCCATGGGGCGATACGCAAGCTACACCGCTGCCTTTAAGCTAAAAGCTGTCGAGTACGCTTTGGAACACGGCAACCGCGCTGCCAGCAGACACTTCGGAGTCAACGAGTTTTGTGTCCGCTACTGGAGACGGCAGCACGACAAGCTCAAGGCAACCAGCAAGGCTCGGCGTGCCTTCCGTGGTCCGAAGACGGGAAAGTTTCCTGGGGTTGAAACTGCACTCCTGGACTACATTAAGGCTCTACGGGCGGATGGTTGCGCCGTGTCAATAGAGCTGATGCGGAACCAGGCGCGCGTAATTGCAAGGAAAGAAGGCATCTCGGCGCAAGATTTCCAGGCAAGTAACGGGTGGGCCACGCGGTTCATGCGGCGCAATGGACTTTCGCTCAGGAGGCGGACGACGCTTTGCCAGCGGCTACCTGCAGCCTATGAAGACAAGATTGTGGACTTCCATCGCTTCGTGATACGAATTCGGCAGGAAAGAAACTTCTTGCTCTCCCAGATCGGAAACGCGGACCAAACGCCCCTCAATTTTGATATGCCGAGCAGCACTACAGTGGAGCAGACAGGTGCGCGGTCTGTGCACATAAGGACGACTGGTGCCGAAAAACAACGATGCACGGTCATGCTAGGCGTGACTGCGGACGGGCGGAAGCTGCCACCATATGTGATTTTTAAGCGGAAAACCCTGCCAAAAGGAAAGCTGCCCTCCGGAATACACGTGCGGGTGCAAGAGAAAGGTTGGATGACGGCAGAATTGATGATCGACTGGTTGAAGACGGTGTGGGCACGGCGACCGGGAGCACTTCTTTGTCCGTCGCTTCTCGTTCTTGATAGCTTCCGCGGTCACCTCATGGACTCTGTTCGCGCGAAGTTGACGGAATTGCGTACGGACATCGCAGTAATACCAGGTGGCCTCACATCGATGCTGCAGCCTCTGGACGTGTCTTTGAACAAGCCGTTCAAAGATAACGTTCGGAGGCTGTATGCAGAATGGATGGCCGAAGGCCAACACGCTCTTACGCCGGGTGGCAAGATAAAGAGGCCATCTGCGGAGCTGCTGTGCAACTGGGTAGCAGATGCATGGAGCATGATTGGCGCTGACGTGGTCGTGAAGAGTTTCAAGAAAACTGGCATTTCCAACGCCCTGGACGCGACAGAAGACCACTTGGTGTGGGACGAAGATGAAGAGGGTGAAGCTGAGGAAGCCGACGAAGCAGCGACCAGCGATAGCGATGGCAATGTCGACGTGGACTCCGCGGACTCTGAGTGATGGTGATGTTGCGGGCGGCCAGCCTTCGCAAATAAAGTGTTTCTGCAGCTAGTGTTTGTCGTCTCTGTGGTTTTATTACAAACGTAAGTCCTGCTTGCAATTGAAGTTTTGGTTAAATTTACAATAGCTGGCTTGAGAACCCCGGTTCACAGACTATTTACATTTGCTTTCAACACTCCAAAGCATTGTTCAAAAATTTTCCCCGCGTAATTATCGCACCCCCTAACTTCGCACCGATTTTCTGCGAAAAAAAGTGCGAGGATTATGCGAGTAAATACGGTATATGCGGAGTCTTAAAGTCGGCTTATATGCGGGGTCAAAAGTAATTTCGACCGAGTCGCGGATAATATCATGCCCCGTGCGCTCGTAATTTCGCGATCCCCTTCGAGTTCGATATATCCGGGTTCGACTGTATTGGTGGTGCGATGATTAAGCGAGAAAAAAAAGAAATTCCAATTTTTGACGCCCAATGTTAGGGGTGCTAGCATTATGTGAGTGTAAGCATTTTTCTTTTTATATGCGTATTAGACAGGAATGGCGAAGGCTGAGGCACGAGGAGTTCTTAAGAATCTTTGGAAAAATGACAGCATTTGCCAGAGCTTTTATAAAACTGTCACCGTCATTTCGAATTTATGTCAGCCACACAAGAAAAGGTCTCACAGATATAGCTCAGAAGCCAGCACCAAACACCCCAGATACGTGCCTCATCGTCATCCAACGTGTCCCTGAGTGGCTGCCTGGCAGACAGAGGGTTCTGGCCCAATGGAGGCTCAGTAGGTGAAGCCACCATCTCAGGCTGGCTCGCCCGAGGAACGATTGGTTCCACAACAAACAATTCCTCGCTTCCCTGCAGCAGTAAAAAAAAAAGAACATTTCTCTTTTTTTAACAATGAGAAAGACCAGAATAAACACAATCTTGGTGTCAGACGTGCAAACCAGCAAACTCCACAATTTTCATGAGACAGATTCAAGCGCAACAGCTTGAATTGCAGAGACTAACCTGAATGGCATCAATGCACGAAGAGACCAAGTTGAAGGAGGCCGTTGGGCGAGCCACTCCCAGTCGCACAGGGGCAATGAGGGCATCGGCTGCCTCACACAGTTCCTCCACTGCCAATGTCACCAGGGACTGGAATACTCGACGGCACTTCATCAGTGGCTGAGTTGTGCCAGACATGCTGCCGAGAAAAGGAGTGTTAAAAGGAGAAAAGGACTGTATACCGACTGCAAAAGCAGCGAACCCCAATGCTTTTAGCCACTTTGGCAATCGGCCGCAAGATCAACCTGGCCCTAGCGCCACTGTCACTCCGCTAGAGCGGATAGGCAGCCAGCGGCACTCGCAGAAACGTACATGATGCTGTTTTGTATACAGCAGATTTTCTGGCGAAGATAACATGCCCTCTCTGCCATGGATGAGTGATTTACTTATTAGAGTGTTCCAATCTTGGAAAAACCCCAAAATTGGCCAATGCTATTGTCACAGTCAGGACAACACCAAGGACAGCAAACGAATAGGCTGATGTGGAAGTTAAATTAGCTGTTTATTGGGCTGACTTGAGCCCTCAAAAGAATTAAGCATCTCAGTTCGATATACGACGCAGCTTTCCTATACTTTTACATATGATTTTCAAGAGGATATTCCACGAGTTCGATATAACCAAAATTAAAATTATCCGGGTTCGACTGTAGAGGAGTTATACTTATGTGTCGACAAGTAGGGTTCGCTGCTGTGCAACAAGGTGGTGACTAATAAGCGAATGAGAAATAAGAATAGAAAGAAAATCATTTCCATGAACTGAAGCATATCTATGTTCTCACCTTTTCTTACGGCTGGTATTAGGAGCCATCTCGGCGGACAGAATTACGAAAATGCGTGTCACACTGCGCACAAAGCGGTGGGCGACTTTGCGGGCCTCAGCCGCCCTGCCTGGAATGTTTTCGTTTTGGATTTCTCGAACCAGAGTGGTAAGCAGCGTATCCAGCATCTGCAAAATTCCCCATTCCTTCAAAATAGCACGAGGGCAGAACCCAAACACATTGCAGCAGCATGGCTGCTGCAGCTGTGGACTATGTTGTATAAAAAAATAAACAAATGCTAACTGAAAGTGCTTTCCCCTTTACAAACACAGTACGATAAAACCTTGGGAAATGAACATGCATACTATTAAAATTTATTGGCAATGTCAAGCTGTTCCTAACTACCTTTAACACATTCAATGCATAAAAGCCATCTAATCTGGCATTTGACACTGGATTCACACGTGGGAGCACTCCACCCTTCTTGAGTAGGGAGTTGTGCATACTCGCCATCAAAATAAGATGCCTTTGGGCGCCGGCATGGGGCACCAGGCGAGGTACTTTTTCACATCCAACAGAAAACCTCCCCCGTCGTAGGAAGGTTAGTGGCCTCTTTTTTTTTTTCTATACGCGCACCAGGCAACATCAAAGGTAACACTCTATGGGAATTGCTTTATTTTAGTGCGCGGTAGGTGGCTGGTGGTGGTTGCGTGCTCCTTTGCTATGCCAAAGCTTATTACAAATGATAAAAAAACCATGCTTTTTTTTTTTTTCCTTTTCATTGGCTGAACAGTGGAGCGCAATAAAACAATCTTGAAGATGCCGGAGTCACAGGTCAAACACACAGGTAGGACTCAGAGAGCTGCCCCAAAATGTCTCGAATCACCTATTTCGTCTTGTAGCTTAGGCTCTTGATTATCGTTGTGATTTCATACTTGTGCGATATCGCTCTCCTTTACGCATCAGTGCACTTTGTCCAAAATAGAAGACCACATCTTTCTCTAGCCTGTAGAGGTACTGGGACTCGTAAGACAATGTAGACAACAAATTGAGGATCAAAAGTGAGCAGTCTGAGATGGTCCCAAAAAAGGGGACAGCTTAGCAGATCTGCCGTCCAAAAATTGTCCAGGCGAAATCAGGGGTTATGAGATATCAAAGCTATGGACTTCAATACACTCTAGCATGTGGTGTTCCTTTCTGTTGTTGTGTCCTCGTCTTTTATTGTGCTACAGTGTCCTGAAGCTATGAACCAACAAGCCCAAAAAGCCATCCTAAAGGTAAGAAGCGCAAAGAGTGCAAAGAGCTACGAAAGCAGAGGAAAGGGGCAGCACTCTCAAGCCCTACAGCACTCTCGCTAATTCTCCCTGCACTGAGAACTGAGAGGAGAGAAATTCAATAACTATAACTGGCCTAGTTGGCCACTGCACTATGACATAAAAAAAAAAATCACCTTTTCTACCCTTTTTTTTTTCTCCTGCGCTACCAGGTCAACACAATTCAAGGACAGAACCAAAGGACATCGTCATAAAGGTAATGAGCCAAGGAATACAGTGAAGCCACCTTTCGCTTTGCAAGAGTGCAGAGAATACCCTGAATCCTGGCCATAAGCCAAATTTTGCCCTTTTTAGCATAAACATTTGCGTGAAAGGCATAAAAGTGTTCCAACTGATGCCTTTTTTTTCATCTAGTACAAAATCTCTTCATTATATCATGCACTTAGTTAAAGCTAAACCCAAGTTGTACTGATAAATGGAAAAATTAGAATGGGAAATTGAATTACTTTCATCATAACCAAGCTAAATTACACTGTCATTTGTACAATACAGTGCTGTCCACTTATAACGATGGCAGATATATATCGCTTATAACAATCAAAATCTCTGGAGTTATCAGTTTTCCTACTGGCCCGATGTAAAAATAAACCAGATATAACGATCGATAATCAGTGGTACATCGGATACGATAGCTTTGTGGCCGCATGGTAGATGTTTATCACGAAAATTTGTCTGTTTAATAAAAAATAAAATACTAAGAAGAGAATGATGTGAAAACTCGACAAATGCGGCGAAAACGGACTGTCGTGGAGAAATCCTTGAATGGTATTGTGTGCGGTTAGGAAATGAGCACTATCATCATTGCAATCACTGCCTGTTGCTGAGCAAAGGGTGAGGCCATTTTCAAGGTTTTCAAGGTTGGAAGCCTGGTGAAAAAGTATGGCCATTCGCACACTAATATTTTAGGATCATCAAGACTGGGGATGTGATGCCTGCAGTTCATCTAGTCGCTAATCAGTTTCGTGCGCGCAAGAAGGACTGCGGCCAGTGAGCGTGCTACTGGAAGCTCAATTGTCAAGCTTCAGCTGCTGCTCAAGCGAGCGTGAATTTCCGGCTTTTTTAAGTATGCTCAAGTTATTTTATGACTATTGATGTATCCTGTAATAAAGTGTTTAGTGCTCTTTATGATGATTAGCGCTGTTCAACCAGATTTACTCATCGCTGGTAAGTAGGCAAGCCTACATGCAAGGAAAAATAAGTGGGTGTGATTTGTTTTTGTTTTTTTCGTCTTTTTTTTTCTTTTTTTTTTTTCTTCGCTGGTCTAGATATAACAATCGGATTTTCCGGTTTTCTCAATATCGTTATAAGCGGACTGCACTCTAAATGTTACGAAACAAATTCGTTCATTATGAAAAAATAAAATAAAATTGTGTGGGTTTAAGCATGGCTTGAACCTAGTGATAAAGCACTAGCTGTGAGTGCTGCAGTGATAGCCTCTGTAACACTGCCTTTTCAATTTGTGGTTTTTCCATAATTTTTCTGCAAGTTAGGCTTTGGGGAAAGATTTGGTTTGTGGTGTTTAACGTCCCAAAGCGAATCAGGCTACGAGAGACGCCCTAGTGGAGCACTCCGGAAATTTCAATCCCCTGGGTTCTTTAACATGCACGGAAGGTGCCAAACCAGGTCAAGGTCATGTTTTCATATTTTTTTCTTGTAAATATTAAATAGATTTTTAAGAAAAGAAAGGCGCAATATCTGTCCAGACTTCTTGTGGACACCTAACCGCGCCGTGAAGGGAGGGAGGAAGATAGGAGTGAAAGCGGAAAGAGCGAGAGGTCCGTAGTGGAGAGTTACGAGTAATTTCGGCCACCTGGGGGCCTTTCACGTCGCAAAACACAGGGCTGCCTCTCCATTCTGAGGAAAGGAAAGTGCAGCATATACTCTAGCTCAGTAGTTCCTTGCAGCACTTCCAGAGCTACGATGAGTGCAGAGGTACTGCGGAAAGTAGTGCTAGTATAAAATGGCCATAAAACATATGGAAGGAAATGCTTTAAAGCACACATTCACAAACCACTATTTTATATCAAACATTAACATAAACTCGATTTGCATGAGCTATTTCCAGAGTTTAGCATTTGAGGCTGTTGTGTACTATGTTGAAAACACGTTTTCGAAATGGCGGCGTTTCTCAAAGCAGGCCCCCTCGCATCGCTGCCAACTTGTCATTGTTACTAGGTTTTTTGTTTGTTCATTGGTCCTACAGTTAAACCTCAATTTAACGGATTCGAGGGGAGCTCCAAATTATTTCGTTAAATCGGGAAACTTTTTATGTTGAGAGACATTTCTTGGCTATTTAGTTTGATAAATTCAATTATGCAGTGTAGCGGCAACCACAAAGCTACTTTGGCACTTCTTTGGCAAATCGTAACAGCTCTGAAAATGAATTTGCAGCCTGCCGCCGCGGAAACAACCTACATCACTAGCGAGCATTGAAAACAATAAAAATTCTTACATTAACAAGAACAGCACCAGGAGAATACAATTTATCTCCCAGCAAAGATGTCGGTAATCTTTGTTTGCGTGCCCTTTGTAAGCAACGACCGCACTGACTCTTTCCAAGTTCGAAGTGTGTCCCATAAGCCTTTTGTCCCCTCGTGTGTTCCAGCAAATTGCCACAGCAGACAATGGGCATCCACCATCGCCTTAAGCGAATTCAATTTAAAATTATAAATCTTGCTTCGCACAGTGCAGTTTGGTAAAAACGGGAAGAAGACACTCCACGATGTTGCCGTTGATCCACAATCAATAACTTTCTCTACCAAACAGCCCAGAAATTAACATTTTAACCTTCATTTCTAGAAAAATGATTTGTTAAAGTGGGACAGATCACTAAGCTGGTTTAGTTATTTCGAGTTAGCCAAAGCACTGCCCCATATGGGCGTCTGAAGGGGATTCGGGATACAGTCGAACCTCGTTATAACGAACACGGATAGAGCGAATTATCGGATAAAACGAAGTAAAAGCAAAGTTTGGTTGGCTGCGATTTATTTCTATGGGAGTTCTATCTGTATAACGAAATGAAAAACTGAAAATTTGACACTAAATCGGTTATAACGAAGGATATTTCGTATTCACACGACTCAAAATCCGCAAAGAAGCAAAAAAAATAATTTTTCAGAACGCTAAATTTCGGTTTTATCAATCGCTTCCACCTAAAATGTGTTTGAATCACTCGCGCTTTCGCACGCCACGCCATCTAGGGACCGCAAATGAATCTAGTGAATCTAGCATCAACGGCTGCCTGGCATGTGACCGGCACGTGATCGTGTTTGAATCACCCGCGCTTTCGCACGCCACACCATCTAGGGACCGCGAGTGAATCTAGCATCAACGGCTGCCTGGCATGTGACCTGCACGTGATCGAACCACCGCCCGCATGCCCCTGCCCCAACTTTTTGCCGACCCGCGCGTGTGCTGACTTTCCTCGAGGTCGTGCTGTCGTCTTGCAGCATGGCGGCGCCGAAACGCAAAGCAGTTTCTCTTGAAACAAAGATATAAATATTCAGGGCGGTTGACAGCGGGCGCAAGAAGAAAGAGTTTGCCGCGGACTTCGGCGTTGCGCCTAGCACTCTGTCAACCATACTGAGCGCAAGGCAGAAGATAGAAAACGTGCACTCTGCAGGCGCCGTGAAGAACGACAGGAAGCGCGTCAGGTATTGTCACCACCAGGATGTTGAAGATGCCTTGTTCGCGTGGTTCAAGGACGTTAGAGCGCACAACCTGCCTGTGTCTGGTGCCGTGCTTCAAATGAAGGCAAGAAGTCTCGCTTGCGTCTTAGGCCACGATGATTTCTATGCAAGCAGTGGCTGGCTGCAGCGATTTAAAGACCGCCACCAGATTGTTTGCCACACCTTGTCGGGCGAAGAAGCAGCCGCCGATGTAGAGAACTGCGAGAAGTGGGCAGAAAGCTTCCGCATGCAGCTGGATGGCTACGAGATGCGCGATGTCTACAACGTGGACGAGACTGCGCTTTTTTTTAAGCTGCTCCCGGAAAGGTCACTCGTTGCGAAGAACGAACTGTGCCGAGGAGGCAAGAAAAGCAAAGACCGCGTCACCGTTGTTGCTTGTGTCAACATGGATGGGTCAGATAAAAGGCGGCTAACTGTTATTGGTAAATCTGCTCGCCCCAGGTGCCTGCGCAACGCCCGGAATGTCCAAGCGGACTATCGCTCGAACAAAAAGGCGTGGATGACGTCGTCACTCTTTGAAGCATGGCTGAAGGCCTTCGACAAAGACATGGCAGAGCAGCACAGGAAAGTGCTCCTTATATTGGACAACTCCTCTGCCCATAAGGTGTCTGTACCACTTGAAGCGGTCCGCCTAGTTTTTTTGCCGCAAAACTCGACCTCAGTGCTGCAGCCATTAGACAGGGGCATCATTCGCTCACTAAAATGCTGCTACCGAAAGCGATTGGTTACGCGGCTCGTATTTGATATAGACAGGGGCATATCAACGACCATAAACCTCAAAACTACGCTGGACATGCTGTACGGTGCATGGAACGAAGTGGCACAGTCGACAATAAGAAATTGCCTTGTTGATGCTGGCCTAGCCCCATCCACCAGCGAGATTGAGCCCAACGACGCCCACTATTCTGAAGGTGAAGCGGACAATTTCGACGAGACGACATGGCGTCAACTGGCGGTTCCGAATGTTACGTTCGAGGACTTTATTGCTGCCGATGACAACTTGGCTGTGGCGCCCGAATCGACCGACCAAGAAATTGTTGATCAGCTGCTTCCTACAGATGATGCTACGAGCAGCGATGAGAGTGAAAAAGAAGGCGAAGAGCGAGCTCTCAGCAGCACCGAGGCCGCCGATATGGCGAGGAAATTTAGAAGGTACCTTGAGAACCTACCTGTGGCCAAATCAGCTGACATTGGGAAAGCGCTGCACAGTGTCGATTTCGTTGAGAAATTTATTCTATCGAATAGTGCTGCCAAAGTGCCGCCAAATGAAGATTACATCGTTTTTTAAATAAATCAGTTCTGCGTGGCCTAAATCCTGATTTGTGTGCTCATTTTTGCTTGGCAGCGCAAAATGAAAGGTAAGGTTTCGCGTGCTTATACCACACTTTAAAAAAAAAATGCTTTTTTTTCAGCTCTGTGCTTTCCACTTTAGGGTAGCCTTTACTTGGGTTTATGAACAGAATTTTTTTTTGTAGAAATTTGTGTGTACTTTTACAACGAATATCGAATATAACGAACGAATTTCCGCACAAAATGAGACTTCGTTATAACGAGGTTTGACTGTATCTTCGTTAAATTGAGTTTTTTAAATCGGGTTTTGACTGTAGATGGCGTATCCGTCGTTCATTTGGTCTCATCTCACCTATACCAACATTCATCAGCGTTTAAATTACCTTTATTTTTAATTTCGGTGAACGATTTTACCTCTGCCAGGCTTAAAGAAGTAAGTTGGTTTGGTGACAAAATGGTTGCCAGATGGCGCCCCTAGGCTAAAGTTACCACCTCGGCTTTGTTTATGTACCATGCACTTGTGCAGATGTGGCAAAAAACATAACATTGCTCAAAAGCCTATCTAAAGCTTACAAATGTTCTTTCAAAGTTTGGTACATAGACAAGATCAATTTGTGCTCTTTAAAACCACATCTGCATAAGCTGCAAGCACATGAAAAAGACACTGCAGGCAAGAACATGCTTAACGATCCCTCGTGATTGGCTTCTAAGTGCTCCCAGCTTCCACAGCACTGCAATGTTGCGCTGAGAACTATGTCCTTAAATCTAGAATACCAACTAGCGCAACAACTAACTCTACTGATGAGACAGAGTATACTTTTGGGTGGACATCACGGAATTATGGGCACCTGCCCTTAATTAGGTCAAGGCAACTTCAAGATCGAACTCCCGGCCGAAGTGACCTTGGCTTTCCCTAGCGTAGTGAAGCTTTCGTTTCTGAATATCCAGATAGTGCCCAATGGGGACAATGATCCTGCTTTGAGGCTCACCGTGCTTCTAAACAACATGCCCAGCATGAAACCAAACTGAACCAAAAAATAGAATTACCTCAATGCTGCACTTGACCAGCAAGCAGTGCACAAATTTGTCAAGTAGGGCAGTGCCATTCTGGGCCACAAGGTGGGGCTGCTGGTCATCAGGCACTGATCCACCAGTGGCTAGACGGGAGGCCGTGGACTCATCTTCCTTGTAACCAGCCATAATGGTGGTCTTGATAGCACTCCAGTCATTCAGGAGCCTCTCAAGGGCTCGCCTCGAGAAACGTGGAGGCTCCAAATCATGGTCTGGCATGTCAGGCTCTGAAGAAATGCGAAAGAGTTTTCTAAAAATTACATTTATCGGCTCGTTTATACATTCAACTTTTTCCATTGAAAATATGAAAGTCCAACAGCAGCTAGACATTGTTTTTTGAAACGCTTTTAAATGCTAGCTTCTGTTATCTTGTTATTTTCTGTGAGAGCTGGAGGTCACATGACTCCACCGCTCTACAGAAGGGTGACGCGCGGACGCTGGTGCAATGGGCGTTCTTTCTAGTGTTTTTTACTTTACCATGCTCTACGGGAGAAAGCACAATGTTGTCACCATTTTAATTTGATCAGCACAGTGGGAAGCCTCGACATCCTAAAGGAGCTTTAAAAGGAACAGCAGAAGAAGTCGCCGAGGCTCTCGCTGTGCTGGAGGAATATTGCATCAGATCATGCGAGCGTGAGCCCACTTGATGAGATATCGCCCAAACTCCTACAAAGAAACAAACAAAAATAACGCAGTTTTTCACGAAATAAAGGTACAGTCGAACCCAGATATATCGAAATTTTGGTTGTATCGAACTCACGAAATATCCCCTTGAAAATCCCATGTAAAAGCATAAGAAAGCCGCGTTATATCGATCTCCACACCACGCATGGAAAGTGTGCCTTTCCCAAAGACGATCGCATCGCCCTCAGCCGTTTGTCATGCCCATTCCCTAAAGGCGCACTCATTTGTGGTTATCGTTTCCCGCATGCCAGCACATGACGTTTGCAAGCCATGTGTGTGAATGAACCAGAGAGAACCGGTGGCAACGAGAGGGGAAAAACGCGACAGACCAAAGCGCAAGGGTGTGCCCATTCTTTTGCCGAGCTATCTCTCTTTTTCCTCGTTCCCGGCCTTCGTTCACAGTAGGACGCGCTACGCGTGCGCCAAGCCAGCTCAGCCAGTTTTCAGACAGAACATCGGACGCTTTCTCCAGCGTGTGTTGTGAACCCTCTGCGCGGTGGCTGACGTGGCTATGACGCCTGCGGACGTTAAAGAAATGTGTGGGATTCGGGCTTGCTGCGGCTGCCCTTTGCGCGGCCGCCGCCCGCTTCCCAGTTGTTCTCCCCGTTCCCTTTCTCCCGCCTGAGGCTGCGGAGAGGGGCTCGAACGACTTGTCACTGTCGTTTGGGCCACAGCTCCGCCCTGGCGTCCCAGTGGCTGTTCCCATTGGCGCCTTTTGGCGGGAACACGGCACCGCTTCGACAGCCGCGCTCGCGCGACAGTCCGAGCGGAGCTCAGAGACAGACCCCTCCGAGACATCGCAAGGTGCGTACGTAACTGTTCTTGTCTGCCGGCCTTTGTCCGCGCAGACCAGTGTGTACTCGAGTTCATCTGCACCGGGTCGTACCTGAGAGCGCAGCTCGAGCCTGTCGATCGTGATCCAACGATCCGCGACAGGCGTACCTTGCGGTGGTTGCCCACTCTCTCTCAAAGGAACCCTTTGGTCACTGCGAGAGAGATCACAGCACGCCCTTGCGTGCTTGCGGCGCGCACTCCGTGTCACTTCGTGCGCGCAGGGGAGCCTTGCTCCTCGCGCGCTCCCTTGACACGGTGACTGCGTATGTGTGTGTATGTGCGTTTGTAAATATGTGTATGTGTGTGCGTATGTGTGTTTGTAAATATGTATGTATGTGCGTGTGTGTGTGTGTGTGCCGCTGGAGGATGGCGTTTCAATAAACGTCTCCTTCGTGAACTTGGAGGTTTGTGTCCTTGCAGCGAAGTGCTCTCCTCCCTGTGGAGGTTGAGTGCGCGCTGCGGTGTTTCAGTGCGCGCGTGGTGACGGCTGATCGGGGATTCGGCTCGCGCGACGCTCGAACCCGCGGTGGTTTGTGGCCTATGTCCACGTAGAAACCACAACTGGCGCCCAACGTGAATTGTCCTTGGCTCCATGAGTCGTTAGACAGCACATCGGTCGAGCCGGTCGCCTTGACGATCAAGCTCATGCGCCATGCCTGCCGCCCCCTGCGCGGCACTTGGCAAAGGCACTGAAACACGTTATATGGTTCTTCGGACCACCCTGCGGTGCCACCGTTGACCATATGCCTCCGCTGTTTCAGCTTTACGCCGTTGCGGAAGCAATGTGCGCGCCGCCGCCGCTGCCGGCATCCCCGCACAACAGCACCCATACCCCGCTTGCAGACATTTCTGTTCGGGGAACAGCGAGGCGTCGGCCGGGTTCCCTCTGGAAACCGCACCGACAGCACGCTCAGTTGGCTGATGCGGCTCCTTGAACTTGCGAGCCGGCTGGCGCGCCATTCTCTCTTGGTACAGCATTTCGACTTTTCGGTGCAGTATCTACAGGGGAGAACGAACGTGGTAGCTGACGTGCTATCCCGTGCCCCACTCGCCCGCGGCGGCGTCTTTACGGACGGCGGGCGAAGGGGGCGAAACAGCGGACGAGCCGCAGATCGGCACGGAGGGGACGCCCGCAGACGGGTTCCCCATTCCGCTATCTGGGTAAGCAGCGCTTCGCAAAGCAGGCGAGGGTGAAAGCTCTTTGTGAGCACATCTGAGACGCCGATGCCAGCGGAAGTTTTGCTGCGAACCTGCGGGCGGGACGAAACCAGGCTCTCCTTTGGGATGACTGGGATCGTTTTCGGCCATGAAGAGCTACGACGGTCCAGCAAAATGACCCGTTTTGTCGCGATGTCAGCGACGGTCTCTGGGAGACGAAGCGCCGTTACGCTGCTTGTATTGCAGCGGGCGCAGCGCCGTTACGCTACTTGTATTGAGCGGGCGCAGGGGGGCACAAGCCAGCGTGTGTCGCGGCGTGCCTCGGGGATTCATATTTGCTGGGCCATGACGGGCTCGCGCTGAAATACATAGCCACGGATGATGAGTCCATGAACCATTTGAAGTGGCTATTCCCCAATGTCTGAGCGGCGCTCTGTTGCATTTCTCTCACGACAAACCATTGGCTGGTCATCTGAGTGGCTCCAGGGTTTCAAGAAACTGAGTCAATCGGTGACTGCAGCCCGGCATGAAGCGCGACATTTTCCGCTGTTGCCGTTCCTGCCATGTCTGTCAAATGGAGAAGTCGAGGGGTGGCAAGCCACCGGGCATGACGAAACCAACTGACAGTGTGCGTCCGTGGCAGATGGCCACCTGCAATTTCATGGGGCATTTCCCCAGTAACAAGCAGGGGCTCATTGCTGGAGAATCCCCCTATGGGGAAAGCCAGCCGTGCCTACATCGCAGACCTGAAGGCCCATGCGTAACGGTCTGACGAGCTTGCGCTGATGCCCATTGTCACCACAGGCAAGTGCCAAGGCACAACCGATGCGGTGGAACGCAGCCGTGCCCCGCACCGGTACAAGGTGAGGCGACGTTCACCTGTGTGATTGATGCCGGACGACGGGCTTTTTCCGCAACCGAAGGCATACCGCCTCACCGAGCGAGCTTGCTCGTTCAACCCTACCCGGAAGCAAGGTTGGTCTCCCCCTTTTCTGGCTCGCTCAGTTCCAGCCTGCGTGCTTTATTATTATTTTTTTTGTGTGTGCCTCTGTTCACATTTTTTCGCTCTCTTCTGTTTCCATTCTTAACTTGTAAATATTGTACAGTGAGTGCCTTCTTTTGTACAGCGCGTCTTCTCTCCTCTTTCTTCTTGAAATTGCGAGGGTTGCTCATTAGGCAGCCCCGACGCGCGGCTTTTCCGGTGTGTGTGGGGATGAAGTTGGGGCCGTTTGGGGACGGGGAACATGGACGATGCCCCTTTCACCCAAGGCCGCCGCGATTGCGAAGGTGCTCGGGACAGGTTCGCCGCTGAAGGTCGGCATCACCCTTTGGTGTGTGAGTGGCTGTGCGTGTGCGTGCCTAGGCTTGGACGCGACGACGTCGCGTCATGTGTGTTTGCCGGCGTGTGCGGAGCGCGGTGGAAAGGAAGCCCCGCGCGGCCTTCCCATGTGCGCCTTGGATCGCCACGGAGTCACGGACTTTCCACGCCTGGGGCCCCTCCGGCGTGTTCGCTGTCCCTGCACCTAACCTGTACCACCACCGACCGAGATCGTTTGCAGCCAAGGGTGAACGTTGGCCACCCAGAAGTCAACGAGCGGTAAGTCACCGCAGGCTCCCTGAGCTGCACCGACGATCTTTGGGACTTCTGTACATAGTTGTGTTTGTATATAGTGGTTCTGTACATAGTTGTGTTCTGTACATGATTGTGTTCATAGTCGTTGTTACTTAGCCTCCGGAACTTTGTACATTATTCTTCATGTCATCTTTATCATTTTTTTTTTGTGCGCCTTGCTAATGTTCGTCTTTCTTGAGTGTCTGTCTTTTCGAGATCTTTCTTGCTGGAACTGAAGTGTAGTTGACTTGTTGCGTGAGGATAGCATTCTTTTCCTCATGCTGGGGACCTGCCGCGTGCTTTCACTGATGGGTAGGAGGGCAATTAAGGAGAGGAGGATGTGGGATTCGGGCTTGCTGCGGCTGCCCTTTGCGCGGCCGCCGCCCGCTTCCCAGTTGTTCTCCCCGTTCCCTTTCTCCCGCCTGAGGCTGCGGAGAGGGGCTCGAACGACTTGTCACTGTCGTTTGGGCCACAGCTCCGCCCTGGCGTCCCAGTGGCTGTTCCCATTGGCGCCTTTTGGCGGGAACACGGCACCGCTTCGACAGCCGCACTCGCGCGACTGTCCGAGCGGAGCTCAGAGAGAGACCCCTCCGAGACATCGCAAGGTGCGTACGCAACTGTTCTTGTCTGCCGGCCTTTGTCCGCGCAGACCAGTGTGTACTCGAGTTCATCTGCACCGGGTCGTACCTGAGAGCGCAGCTCGAGCCTGTCGATCGTGATCCAACGATCCGCGACAGGCGTACCTTGCGGTGGTTGCCCACTCTCTCTCAAAGGAACCCTTTGGTCACTGCGAGAGAGATCACAGCACGCCCTTGCATGCTTGCGGCGCGCACTCCGTGCCACTTCGTGCGCGCAGGGGAGCCTTGCTCCTCGCGCGCTTCCTTGACACGGTGACTGCGTATGTGTGCGTATGTGTGTTTGTAAATATGTGTATGTATGTGCGTGTGTGTGTGTGTGTGCCGCTGGAGGATGGCGTTTCAATAAACGTCTCCTTCGTGAGCTTGGAGGTTTGTGTCCTTGCAGCGAAGTGCTCTCCTCCCTGTGGAGGTTGAGTGCGCGCTGCGGTGTTTCAGTGCGCGCGTGGTGACGGCTGATCGGGGCTTCGGCTCGCGCGACGCTCGAACCCGCGGTGGTTTGTGGCCTATGTCCACGTAGAAACCACAAATGGCAAATCGTTTTTTTTTTTTCGAGAGTCTTCTATATTTAATGTCATGCTGTACGCGCGGCGTAGCGTAAGATATAACGTTACAAAACGATTTTTTTTTTTTTTTTTTTTTTTGCGGGAGTAGTTTATCCTTGCATGTGTAAATCAACGAAAGCACGTGGTCAGCTGCGATCATGACACTAGCTTTTAGCATTTTTCGCTTCAAGCAGCATTTGCAGCTACTGTATCACGCTTTCCAACGATTATGTGGCAGTGGACTACGCCCGCCCCAAGCGCGGCGTGATAAATCGAACCAGGCTTGTGCGATCAAGCCATCACGGGCAGTATGCCAAGTTCGCTCCCCGCCGCCCCAGGAGCTATCAAAAGATAAACACGCCGGGACATTATTCGCTGCGCAGCATCTTGGCACACTGCCATGAAATGAGCTGTGGATGAGACTACTGAAACAGAGTGCGACATGCAAGCGAAAACGCTGGCGATTTCTGCCGGGGCGACACAGAAACCTTGTTTTGAGTTGCCGCGGTGGCTCTAAGGGCGAGGGACGCAGTTCCAACAAGTTGATAATTTTTTGCTCTATCGCTGCCTCTCGTCGCTGAGATCGCTTAATCGCTTGCACGTGAGCGAACTAACAGGGTATGTTGCTGGGCGAGTTGGTTATTCATTGTCACAGAAAGAGCGAGCTGGCCTTAACGCTTTTTTTTTTTCTCCAAATTCTCGAGTGCAAAAGTGAAGGGTGGGTTTATTATGCAAGTGAGTTGATTACACGACAAATACGGTATCGTTTTCTCGCATCGTAAGTGCCGTTCCAAGCCGATTTCTGTATATCGAATTATCGATATATCGAACTATTTCGCAATCCCCTTCGAGTTCGATATATCCGGGTTCAACTGTATGTGTATGCCAGTTTTTTGGGTTTTTTTTGTTTGTTTTCATGGTAAATTCGATAATCTGGAGTTTGGTTAACTTGAACGTTTTTGCTGGTCCCTCGAGATCCGGATTAACAACGTTTTATTGCACATAGAAGCGAGCAGGCACCATTGTCATAAACAACCGGTTTTGCGTGGCCGTGAAAGATAGTCGTGCTCGTCATTGTGATAGCCTACAAAAAGCGTGCAATCCGAATGAAAATGGAACGTGAGCTCTGTCGGTGCATTCACGGAGGCTTTCGTTCCTTCCGCCTGCATTTTTACCGCGAGTTCAATCTCGCAGTCTTCGCTACTGCTGTTAACCATGGAAACTGAATGTTATTGCTCCGTGCAGCGTGTGCATTCATTCGCGGCATGATCATAACCTGCAGCTGCGTCATTGTACGTTGTGTAACGGCACGGACATGATGAAAGCATGACTAGCCGAGATATTGTAAGTAGAGGTTTATAGTAGTTACAGCTTAGCATGATCCACTTCTTTGGGGCACCAGCGCATGTGGTGACCGCTTAAGTGAGCTGCATGCTTCCTGGCGGCGTGCAATCGTGCCGCTTCGGCACCATTCTGCGCTCACTGTATCGGATCATGCTTATGCGTGTGCATGGGCGGCACGCAGAAGCTGATCACAGTAGTGGCAGATCACGGTTATGCAAATAAACAAAACATGGAAAGCTGCGTCCACAGAAAGCTGATTCTTTTCAATTTACAAATTTTTCGGACTGTTTGATTATTCGGACCTTTTCCCAGGCCCTACTGAGTACAAAAACATGGCCGGCGATGTATCTTTCATGCCATCCATAACCAGTGAAGCCATAATCACTGAATAGATTCTTAACGTTTACAAACTATTGCAATCCAACTCTGAGAACCATGCAAACTACAGCAATCATGAGGTTGTTTTTCAAGATGGCAAACTTGTGGCAAGGCCTAAATCTCTTACCAAGCTCAGAGTTTGAGATCTTTCTTGGGGCACTAGACCGGGACCGGGAAGGACGATACTGACGTTGCTCCACCAACTGTCTACCAACTGTCTGCACCAGGAACAGCAGGATGTTCTCACCCCTGCAAGAGGCACATCTTGCAAAGTAAGCAGGTGCCTGGTTACCTAAGGCAAAGAAAACTGACCAAGAAAAACAAAGTAAAGAAATGGTACAGAATAATGAGCCAGAAGGGTTGTGTCGTTAGTCTCATTTCCCTCCGACCATTAAAAGATCACTTTTCACACATCATTCAACTACAGCGTCCTCCCCATCTAAACATGGCATGTTAGCTCGCATAACCAATGTTCACATGTGAGCAAATGAGACATTACTAACCAGGTGCATCAATCAAGTTCTAAAGCAACATGCAGAAACCTCCTATGTTATTAGGGCATCATAAAAAGGTTCAGACTATGCTGCAAAAATGGCGGTTCCCAATAAAAATACTGGAAACTGAGCTGAAATGTGCTACATAAAAATGCAGCTATTTATACCAAAAACAATGGGACCCCTTAAGACTTTCGGAGCAAATAGCAGTCCAAGCTCTCAGCTGCACTTCATTTTTCAGTTCTGTTGCTGTGTTCACATCAGCCAAAAGTTTCCACACACAATGGTGGTTGAGCTAGCAGTACAAATTTTTCAGGTGGGCCAAAGCCATTTTTTGATTTGACTCTTGTGGTTGGTGTTCTGCGACTAGTCCATGGTCACGTGAACTACATGAGCTGTCATCACTGTCTCAACCAATCAAAAAATTGTTTTGTCTCTTTTGGCAGTGGGATTTTGGTGTAATGAATTTTGAAAGCTACCATATTAAGGGGGTAAACGGCTCCTTGCGGTCGAAAATCGGCATAAAAATCAGATTTTCGATTTCTTCATTTTCGCGGTCCTGAGACGTTTTGGCAACTACCTGCACATTTTCGTTGAAAAATACCGCCTATTTCGCACGTGACAGCGCTCCAAAGTTGTGGGTCTGAACGCTTGGCTTTTTAAACTGAGCTCAAATCGCGCTGAGTTTTCGTCGGCCGCAGATTGAGAAATACGCGCTCCATCGGCATCATTTTGGTGTCGTTCAAAAGATTGTGATTCAGGCTATTCCCATGTCCTGATTGGCATCTGTGAGCAAAGACCTGAAAGGGACGCAATTGCACGAAACGAGCACTGCTATTGGGCTCTGAAAGTATGTGACCCAACAGACCCCTTTTGGTTGGTTGCCGGCGTCGACTGCTTGTAGACTGGCGCCATTTTGAAAAAGGTTGAGCAGTTAGGCCTAGCTGGCTTAGCGGCGTGCAGTTGTCACGACCACGCCATCATGTTATCAACAATCAGTGGCGAAGCGCCAATGCTCCGCGCATTGGGCCGATAATAGCCCAAGTCGCCAAAATGAGCTTTTTCTTAAGCAAGTTTGACAAGCCATAAATTCCTTTCAAATCAGCCTAGAATGCTCGTTTACGCTTTATTGCAGTCCTCTGCTATTCTAGATCATAAATTAAAACCATAAATTAAAAAAAATAGTTCTAAAAGAGAGTAATCTCTATTTTCTCATTTTCTCAAAACACCCATTCTTGACTTCTAGCTCATTTGTGGAAGCGATATCTCTGCCTTTAATGAAGGTAGAACCATAATTTTTGTTGTGGCATGTAGCTAAAAGTGCAAAGCACACAACGTTAGGAAGGAACAGATTTTGCAATTTACATTTCAAAAGGTCTTCAGTCAGACAGTAGGGCACCCACATTTGGAACAGTGGACTTTGAACGATATAAAATTGCTAATATTTGTTATTTCAAAAAAATTCCTAACATTGTATTCCTTATGATTTTTGGTATCGAGCAAAGTGTTCATGTAAATAATTTGAAGTGCGGTTATTTTTTCATTATTTCCGCAAATTATGAACAATTTGATTTATCTTTTGAACTAATTGGCCAAATGGGAAAATGGTTACATATTTTAAATCGGTGCACAAAACTGAATCAGAATAACAAGTTTCATCAAGTTTGGTCAAATATTAAGAAAAATAGCTTGAAGAGCCATGTCCCCCCTTAAAAGTTGCTGAATCAATTCCAATACCCCTACCGAAAAAGAAAAGGAGAAATTCGACACACTCGTGTGGGTCCCAATGTGACACAAGGGCAGCCTGCCAAGCTACATTCACAGCTTCCAGCTAGGCAGCATTCCTCTAGCAATGTGATGACAAATGATGAGGTTAGAGGGAAACGAACCAGAAGTGGGATTTAGAGAAACGACAAGAATGCAGAGGCAACAGAACCTGCTATTGGGCAGGGTGACCAAGTCGGTGTCAGTGACAAGCCGGTTGAGCAAGGTGGCCCGCATGCCCTGATGGCCCGCAAGCAGCGCCCGGCACTTGCACTTCTCCCAACAGTCGCAGTAGGCCGTGGGTGAGGTGCGCTTCAGCTTGCAGTCATGGCCTTTGTGGCAGACACGGGCACACTCTGTGCAGCAGCACAGCGAACCCACCAGGCCACAGGTGCGGCACTCAAAGATGTCCTGCACACACAGAACACAGCCACTTGTTCTTTTCAAAGTCCATCTGGGGGTCCCATAGGTTGCACTTTCGTAGAAAAAGATATCCGTTTAATGCCAGCAAACAAAGGCCTATTAACACTTGCCACTGTCAAGAATGGTCACATTGGTGGAAAAGCAAGTTGCAGGCCGAACGAGCCCTGCTCGATTTTCCACTGTTGCGGCTGCTGATCGCAAACAGGCAACCAATCAGCAGTGCAGCTGGAATGAACGGAAGCTAGATTTACATCCGGCTTTCGTTTTTGGACAGAAAAACGTCAATAAAGATCAGTTGAGTTTAGGTTGGCTGGCTGCCTTCGCAGAGGGTATACAATATGCTCAGAAATGTGCAACCAAAATTACCCGTCAAATTGGTCTAGGAAAAAAGACCATCAGTTTGGCATCATGCCTGCCATCTCATGCATGTTTATGGCACACGAGTCACTAAACATGGAACTCCAGTTTTGAGTGGGAATATTTCAACAATCTCTCATCATGCAGGTCTTCCATGGATACAGGATACTGTTCGATTTAACAGCCACACAGCCTGTAGCATCTGAATTGGCGAGCGCCGAAGGCTGTAGATTCACATGGACATTGGCCAAGACTGAGACAGCAGTTCCACGGCCACTCGATGGAAGCGCACTAGGTGCGGCCTGCTACATCGCCCGAAACCGGCGGGAGGCGCCTACTTCCGGTCGCCACCGCCGCGGCGCCACCGTTCGGGGACAGCCGCGCGCGGAGGGCTGCGCCTGGCTGCGCTTTGACGGAGGCGTCCTCGTGGTAGAAGCGCTTTATTTTAAGGATATAAAAGCTCCGCTTCACACAATTTGGCAACAAGAATCAGTATATACTGTCATGTCTAGTGTGACCATGTCAGCACTTAGCGCTTGCTCGGCAAGGATGTACACTGGAGTGTACCCCGAAAAAATTATAGTCACGGTGGTTGAAGGCCACTCGAATGGAGAGCTCACATTACCGTGATGTTGCATCGGATCCAATTGTTCGTCACATTAAAATGTGACCCGGCTGTGAACAATTCGAAGCTGTTCAGCTGCCATGGTAGCCTAATGCATAACCACTTAACTGTGTCGCGAATTTCATGTGTCATTTTCATACCATTTACTCATTCCTGCATACAGCTTTTATACACAAATTGATGTCAACCTGTTCTAAGCTGCCAGCGCTTTTCAATAAAAAAATGTCCTACTATGAGCAACCTCTGTGAAAATGCGACATGTAACCAACCTTTCTATCTCATTGTGACAAATTTTACAGTAGAAATATGAAGATGTTTATTAGGTTAAATCTAGATGATAACCAGGGATCTTCGACTCAGTTGGAGACCTTAAACTTTGCAAGCCAGAACGCTATCCGTCATGGCTTCCCGCATTTTGCATGACCGGACAAAGTAAGCGCGCTTGATAAAGCCGGTCTGCCTCAAGGTGCTACGTATATGCGCCGAAAGTTTTTAATATTTTTATTGGCTGCTAGCAAACCCATACAATTTTGCTGGTTCGTAATTTTCAATGGAAGAACGCGCATCGAGTGTTGCTGCTGTGAAACTATTAGCTGTGATCACAAGAATGTTCACGCGTCAGAGCGCAACTGCAGCCGAGATTCAGCGAGCAGCCAAGTACGCTTATTTAATCGCCACGGAAAAAAAAAGGAAGAAAATTACCAATCACAGACGGAAAACCTTTCTTGAGAGAGGTTTATGCCACAGCCATACACATCGCTCCACTGTTGAGTTGACATTTCCAGCCCAGCTCGCTATCAGTGGGAGCAGCAACTTAAAAATATCTTGCATAGCGCCTTAGCATGGGCACGATCATTGTTTTTATAGATTAGCTGCAGGTACTGTGTACAGTGAGAAAACAATGATGAAACCAAAAGTTTACACAGCTTGCTACTTCACCGGACCTCCTCAGACTTCATCATCCTGTTAATGAAGGTGCTCATAAGCTGACAAAGCTTGATTACTTTCTTTGCGGTATATATCAAGCCTCCATTGTCCTTGGTTTTCATTAACCTGTAACTGGTCCAGTTGACTATATTTCCTGCAACAGGCTCTTGCTCGACTGACATGTCGCCTCAAAATCATTACCAAATATCGCATAAATTAAGCAACAACCTGGTAGTGATAAACAAAACTTGGGGTTCTTAAGTCTCCTTGAGGAGCCTTGTTAGAGGGCCCGCACTTTGCTACCTGCTTATTCACCGTATCCCGTAATTGCTGCCTCTGTCTCATATCATTAGAATGCAGCCTTAAGCCACCGCATCATATTAAATAGCACCCTACACATAGCTATATAAAGCTCCTCTTTACCGCAGCCGTACGAACGTGCCCTATAGGAGTATAGTGTGCCTGACTTGGGATCTAAGGGTCCCGCTTTCAATAATTCCCATTTCACCCTTACATTTTATTGACTCTCTCTGGTTTGGCAGCCCCTGCCACATTGAACATGTCATGTGTTCTCATTGCGCCAAAGGTGTCTGGCCATATCACCAACTAAAGTGCCTCTTACCAGAGAGGTGTTTTTCCGACTGTCCGCCGACAGAGCGGGTGCCGGATTTTTTGTGGAACGTGGCTTTTCAATTTATCGCATCGGCTCAAACAGTCTCAACAGTATAAACAAATGTTGTATGCACAAGCTCCTTTACTTGCAAGGCCACTCAGACTAGCGCGGCAAAATTTAGAACAAATTGCATGCTTATATAAAAAAAACCTTCGTAGCTTTTTCTGATATGTCCTCGCAACATAACCTGCGAGAAATGCTTCTGGTGCTACCTCATCGTGTTCATCTGCTTCACAACACATAGTTAAAAATCCTAGTTCACTGACCAGCTCCCTGGTAACTAAATAGGTTAAACAACGTGACGGGAACACAGGAAAAGAGGACGACACAACTAGTGCGGTTATGCCGTCTTCTTTCTTCTCCTGTGTTCCCATCACGTTGTTTGCACGGTTAACCTATAATTAATCCAACAAGTTCAATCTGCTGTCCCTTGTAGCAAATTCAATGGCAGCTGATAGGGCATAATGCTTCAGCATCTGGACTTTTTAACCGCAGCGCCGCTTTCACTTCAAAGGAAGCGAGTGCATTTCCACTCCTCGCTGCTGTCTTTGCCTGAAGCGAGCTCAGCAGATAAAATTACAGGGTCTCTTAGATGTCTCTTAAGCGCAGGACGGCGAAGGCCTACCCTTCTCCTAACATTTGCCTCTCGTCGTTTGCCACAGTTTGTCATTTCAAGTCGTCGTCTGATATATTGGTCGTTTCTCAGTCATGATGAGTCTGCCTGCGTAGTCATTGTAGCCCTTATCACTCATAACTAAGCAGGTTACTCATTTAGAATCAGCAGTGGTCATTATATGTCGTTTCGCATATTGATCATTTCGTTGTCATTAACCGTAATGATGAGTCATGCCTAGCTATTATAGTCATTACCACACATTGCTAAGCACTTTTACTCATTTCTAATCAATTGCGGTCATTACATGTCGTAGTTTGATATACTGGTCATTACAAATCATTTTAGTCATTATTAACCATTATTACTTATTAGCATTAGTCATTATCTCTATCAATGTCTAACTTTTATTGATTACCTATCACCATCAATCATTTTCATTCCTAATCTCTTGCACGTCCGCTTTTGCGACTGGCACACCAATGCACAGATGCGACGCACAGATAACAGGCACAGCTTCTGCGCATAGATTTTCGTTCCATGGACCTAGAACGGCTTTCGCCTTAAGAAACAAACGCATCCAGTCTCAACGTTAACGTGCTTGCACACGCGCGCACAAAAAATGTTTGCGTTTATCACGCAGACGCGAGGCGAACGCGCTCAGAAAGGAAGCAAACCGCGCGCTCAGAGCCGGCGACCCCGGTGGCGACGTGTCCCCGAACAGTGGCGCCCACAGCAGAAATAGCGGGCGCAACTGTAAACTTCCCAAGGACGCGCTTGCCCATTGACGGCGGCGCGACGCAGCAGGCCGCACCCAGTGCGCTTCCATAGAGCGGCCGTGGCAGTTCTATCTGGATTTCAAGCTAAACAAGGGTTAAATTAAGGTGCTTTTCCTGCACGTTCCAATACAGTTGGACTTTAATATAATGATGTCACCCTTTTCATTTGGAAATTCAGATAATTCAAGTTAGGACCGCAGTCCCAGCCAAAGCTCATGCAATCTATGGCGTTGGACGCTCATTAATTTGGATATGGGCAGGCTCACATTAGTTTATTCAGACAAGGAGAGCAAGGGGGGGTCACATCAAGGCAACGACCCATAAACACCAGAATTCTTTTAAAAAGACCCTTAAGGGGGGACGCGGGCTTTGAAAGTCGAAAAGTCATCAAAAAGTTGATTTTTCACAAAGTACATATCTCAGCTGTACATGTTATAAACTACCTTTTCTATCATTATGAACGCCTAATTCATCGTGGAACTGCTTTAAGGGGAGATGCGGGTTGAAAAACGCGGGTTTTCTTCGAAAAGAACAGGTTTTTTGTTTTTACTTGTTTTATCAAGTTTAGTATAAAAATAAAAATGAAAATAAAAGTCAAAGCTGAATTTAAACGGGAAATGGGCTGAAATTGCATTTAAAGAGCACAAGGTGGCAGTTAAATGACCGAAAGTACGCTATCTTCGAGCGTCCCGCAGTCGTCATGGCGTGGTTGCTCGCCGCTGTGGATCACGTGAGAAGATCCAAGCCGCATTTTCTCAATCACCACGGTTGCTTGAAGTCTGCAACGCAAGAAATAATTAAAAAAAGCACGCCTTTGATGCGTTTTTCGAGTGCTGTGACTGGTTTATAAATAACGTGGCACAAATCGGGCATCGCCATAGGCTGCCGTGCGCATGCATGTGGCGAAGCCCACTTGGTGGCTCCATGCTACGTCGAGGTGCGTTTCAAAGTGACGATCGTTCGGCAACATTATCTTCATCATGGATGAAGCACAATCGAACCGGCGCAGTCATCGAAGGCAGAGGCTCGTCCAGTGACAACTCGACCCACGACAGTTAGGCCTAGCGGAACAGACGCCGTTCCCTCCAGCAGTTCAGATGCTTCCGGAGAATTTGAAGTGGCGTTTGGGCTGGTGAGTGGCTCGGAATAAAAGATGTATGCGTGTTCTGCCTGGAGATCAGAACTATATGCGGTTTTCTTTCGCACCTAACGGAGTAAGCGGACATGTGCCTTGTACTAACTGGTTGCTTCACTGGGACAGACTGCTAATATGCCGGCCCATCGTCAAAACCATTGTTACGCGCCTGGATGCAAGACTGGCTATGTGCATACTAAAGGTGGCCCTAAAACAGCCTTGTTCGGCGCTTCCAAAGATGACGCTCTAAGGAAGCAGTGGGAGATCAACCTCCGTCGCTCGGACAAGCGGCTGGATGAGAGCTGTGCTGTTTGTGAGCTTCATTTCGAACCTCGTTTCGTTCTACGGGACTATGTTCATATTGTGAACGGGGAAGAAGTCCGCATCCCTCGTGGGAAGCCAGCATTATCCCCCGATGCCGTACCGACGCTATTGCCGAATCTGCCGGCCCATCTTTCAAAAAAGATACCGAAAGAAAGACAACAAAGAAAGAGGAAACCCACTGGTGTTGAAACTGATGGGCCCTCGGAAACAAAATTTTCAAGTCTGCCCGATGTATCCGTAACAGAAGAGCAGGAATCGGTCCCAGAAGAACAGAAAGAAACAGACCAGACCTCAGCGTGCCCAGACTCAGAATGTCATGCCTCGGCATGTGTCTCGACTGAGCATTCTCCTGCCTCCACATCAGATGAGCAATATGTTGGAAGCTTGAAGGTGCCCTCGAAGTTTTGGGCAAAGCACGTGTTCCCGGGCCAGGATGACTCAGTTTTCTACTGCACTTCAGTACTGAGTTCTAAAATGGAAATTGTCTCAGAGAAGGTCGTGATATTCCTTTCTGGCCATTCATTGCACCCCTGCAAAGTGTATGCAAGAGGAGTTTTGCTAGAAGAAAAAATGATTTCTTCAAAATTGGAAGCAGAGGGTGTCCTTGAGCATGTTGACGCGCTTCAGCTCTGTACAGGCGCATTGAAGACCCAGGAGTACGACAACGCCTACCTCACTGAAAGCCTTAGAGGTCATGCTGTCATCCGTGATGACACAGTCGAACCCGGATATATCGAACTCGAAGGGGATCGCGAAATAGTTCGATATATCAATAATTCGATATACAGAAATCGGCTTGTGACGGCACTTACGATGCGAAAAAACGATACCGTATTTGTCGCGTAATCAACACACTCGCATAATGAAACCACCCTCCACTTTTGCACCCGAGAATTTGAAAAAAAAAAAATGCGTTAAGGTCAGCTCGCTCACATGCAAGCGACTGAGCGATCTCAGCGACGAGCGGCAGCGACAGAGCGAAAATTTTAAAACTTGTTGGAACTGCGTCCCTCTCGCCGTTCGAGCCACCGCGGCAGCTCAAAACAAGGTTTCTGTGTCGCCGCGGCGGCAGAAATCGCGAGCATTTTCGCTTGCATGTGGATGGCGCGCGTCAATCCGTTTCGGTCGTCTCATCCACAGCTCAGTGGTAGCGTGCCAAGATGCTGCGCAGCAATTAACGTCTGGGCGCGTTTATCTTTTGATCGCTCCTGCGGTGGCAGGGAGCGAACTTGGCAGAGTGCCATTGATGGCTTGATTGAACAAGCCTGGTTCGATTTATCACGCCGCGCTTGGGGCGGGCGTCATGATCGCAGCAGCTGACCGCGTGCTTTCGCTGATTCATACATGCAAGGATAAACGATAAAAAATAAAATAAAATAAACATCCCCGCAAAAAAAAAAAAAAAAAAAAAAAAAAAAAAAAAAACCTGCCGCTTCTTAACGTCTGCAGCCGCCATATCTTACGCTACACCGCGCGTACAGCACCACGATAAGAAAGAATAACTCGCGCAAAAAAAAAAAAGAAAGGAACAAAAAAAGTAGAGCTGCCGCTTCTTAACACTCGCAGGCGCCATAGCCGTGTCCGACGTCTGTCTGAAAACGGGCTGAGCTGGCTTGGCGCATGCATAGCGCGTGCTGAAGGAGAGAGATAGCTCAGCAAAAGAATGGGCACACCCACGCACATGGCTTGCAAACGTCATATGTTGGCGCGCGGGAAACGACAACTGCAGATGCGCGCGCCTTTGGGAAATGGGCGCAGCGCTGCCCAGACCAGCCGTCGCCGAACTGTCCCCTCTCATTCCTTCCGCGCGTGGCTTGAAAACGTCACGCGGCAAACGGCCAAGGGTGATGCGATCGTCTTTGGGGAAGGTACACTTTCCAGTGCGTGGTGCGGAGTTCGATATATCGAACGACCGGTGAAATTGAGTTCGATATATGACGCGGCTTTCCTATACTTTTACATGGGATTTTCAAGAGGATATTTCGTGAGTTCGATATAACCAAAATTCGATATATCCGGGATCGATATAACCGGGTTCGACTGTATATGCTACAGCAGCACCTGCTTAACTACAGTGACTGAATCAGGTAATCACACTTTTTTTACGTTGAATCTTTTCTTCCATTTGACATGTTGCAGATATTCTGACGCCATTTGGAAACGCTTGGAAATAATGTATTGCGTTGCTCTTTGCAGGTGCACGATGTGTCTCCTGTCGATACTTAGAAAAGCTGTGTTGACGCGCCGTTCAAGGGTTCAACGGAAAATTACCAGATCAACTCGGTCATCTGCACAGAAAGTTAAAGCTTTGGCACGGAAGAACAAGCGACTTGTGAAGCGTCTTCAGAGTGTAACTGCAACCTTGGAAAAGGCGCAGAAACATGCAGCCTCAATAGGGGAGAACGTTTTAAATGAAAAAATTTCAGGGCAGCAAGCGGCTGTTCGACAATGCTTTGCGGCTGCACGGGTAAAACCGAAGGGAATGCGCTACAGCAGGAAATGGGTGCTTGAATGCATAATAATGAAAATGTAGAGCCCACAGCTTTATCAGCATATAAGAAAAAATGACATCTTATGTCTCCCAAGCAAGTCTACCCTGAAACGTTACCTTGCTTCACACCGATCATCATTCGCTTTCAATGAGAAAGTTCTGAGAAAAATCAAGGCAAAGGCTGCTGACATTGACCCTTACAAAAGGCATGGTGGCCTTATTATTGATGAGCTGAAGCTCTCTGAAAGCTTGACTGTGAAACGTGGCGGCTTGATTGAAGGCTTTGTAGACCTTGGCCCTTTCACCATCTGACAGCATGTGCCATCTGATCATGGCATGGTCGTTCTCTTTGTACCTTTTGTGGGTAAATGGAGCCAAATTATTGGCTGCTTTGCTACCAGCGGCAACATGAAGGCTGAAACAATGACAAAGGTAGTCATAGAAGCTACTATTCTTACTGAGAAAAGTGGCCTTTTCGTTGACTTTATTACGTGCGATGGTGCGACCTGGAATCGCAAGATGTGGCGATTAATGGGTATTCAAGGCCCTGCTCAGTCCGTGAAATGTAAAGTCCACCATCCAGTGGAACCCACAAGGAGCTTGTGCTTTATCTCAGATTTTCCTCATTTATTGAAATGCCTACGGAACTGCCTTCTGAAGACTGGATTTCAGACTCCAGATGGACAAGTAAGTTTCACTCACTCTCACCCTCCAGCTTCAAATAGTTTCTACCTACATTGATGTCTCTACAATCCGTTTGAACAGGTAGCTGTGGAGCATGTGAAGGAGGCATTCAAAATGGATTCCACCACTGTGACACTCAAGGCTATGCCTGGAATCACGCGAAGCCACCTTGAGCCGAACAGTTTTGAAAAGGTGCGATTTCCTATGCGTTCCAGCTTTTTTTGGAATTAAAGTCCAGCAAGGCCTTCACCTTTACGAGCCAGAATTGAAGAAAAAGTTTGGATCTATTGCTGGAACACAAACGTTCTTCAGGTGAGCAGAACTATTTGCCAATTTCATGCAACCAACCTTCTTTCCTGATTCTGGTAGCTATCTATTATGGTCACTACTATTGCATAATACAGTCGAACCCGGATATATCGAACTCGAAGGGGATCGCGAAATAGTTCGATATATCGATAATTCGATATACAGAAATCGGCTTGTGACGGCACTTACGATGCGAAAAAACGATACCGTATTTGTCGCGTAATCAACACACTCGCATAATGAACCCACCCTCCACTTTTGCACCTGAGAATTTAAAAAATAAAATGCGTTAAGGCTAGCTCGCTCACATGCAAGCGACGAGCGGCAGCGACAGAGCGAAAATTTTCAAACTTGTTGGAACTGCGTCCCTCTCGCCGCTCGAGCCACCGCGGCAGCTCAAAACAAGGTTTCTGTGTCGCCGCGGCGGCAGGAAATCGCGAGCATTTTCGCTTGCATGTCGATGGCGCGCGTCAGTCCGTTTCGGTCGTCTCATCCACAGCTCATTCAAGATGCTGCGCAGCGATAACGTCAGGGCACGTTTATCTTTTTATAGCTCCTGCGGTGGCGGGGAGCGAACTTGGCAGAGTGCCCGTGATGGCTTGATTGCACAAGCCTGGTTCGATTTATCATGCCGCGCTTGGGGCGGGCGTCATGATCGCAGCAGCTGACCGCGTGCTTTCGCTGATTCATCATGCAAGGATAAACGATAAAAAAATATAAAATAAACATCCCCGCAAAAAAAAAAAAAAAAAATCCCTGCCGTTTTTTTAACGTCCGCAGCCGCCATATCTTACGCTACGCGGAGCGTACAGCCCAACGATAGGAAAGAATGACTCGCAAAAAAAAAAAAAAACAGAACTGGCGCTTCTTAACATCCGCAGGCGCCATAGCCACGTCCGCCGCCGCGCTGCCGCACGTAGAGGGTTCGTAACACACGCTGGAGAAAGCGTCCGACGTCTGTCTGAAAACGGGCTGAGCTGGCTTGGCGCATGTGTTGCGCGTGCTGAAGGAGAGAGATAGCTCAGCAAAAGAATGGGCACACCCACGCACATGGCTTGCAAACGTCATGTGTTGGCGCGCGGGAAATGACAACTGCAGATGCGCGCACCTTTGGGGAATGGGTGCGGCGCTGCCCAGACCTGCTGTTGCCGAACTGTCCCCTCTCATTCCTTCCGCGCGCGGCTTGAAAACGTCACGCGGCAAACGGCCAAGGGTGATGCGATCGTCTTTGGGGAAGGCACACTTTCCAGTGCGTGGTGCGGAGTTCGATATATCGAACGACCGGTGAAATTGAGTTCGATATATGACGCGGCTTTCCTATACTTTTACATGGGATTTTCAAGGGGATATTTCGTGAGTTCGATATAACCAAAATTCGATATATTCGGGTTCGATATAACCGGGTTCGACTGTAATACAATAATACTAGCTACTACCTGAAAACCTATATACATCGTAAAACTGGGTTTAGAAGCTCCAGACTGCTGCTACAATGAATGTTTATCATCGTGTCAAGTGCTGAGGGTTTCTTTATTTTGTGTGGTGCAGACAGATCCACGAGCTCATAGAAGCCATGACTTCCCGGTTTCCACTGGAGGCTCTGCGGCCGGGATCAAAACATCACAATGTTTTGAAGACATTTTTAACTTTCCTTGACGACTGGGAGACGCATGCAAAAAGTGGCCGAGGTTTTTTGAGTGCATCCACTAGTGATCAACTAGAGAATCTATTTGGAATCATAAGACAGTCTTCAGGATGCAACCAGCACCCTACTCAAACCCAATTTTCAATTCTAGTAAACTGTCTTTCGTTTTATGGGCTCGTAAAATGTGTATCACAAGGTAATCATCCTGGGACAGAGCTAGATTCCCTCCTAGATGTCGAAGACGGATGTAATGAAGTATGCCCAGATAAGTAGCCTTCAAATGCAGTGTCAAGGCCGTCAGCTAAAGAACAGAGTTTAGCCTGCATACCTGGGCATGACCACAATGAGCACGTAGCTACAAGTGACTCTAGACTTGTTTTCTATGTAGCAGGCTATGTTGCACGGAAGTGTGTATTGAAGACAAAGTGCCAAATGTGCATGGCCTTGCTTACAATGCAATCTCCCGATGAAAATTTCTTCCTTGCGAGGCTGACGAAATACCGCGACCATGGAGGACTGCTGTACCCGTCGGCACAGCTTTATGGCTTTGTGTCGAAACTAGAAAACCTCTTCACAGAGTGTTTTAGCTGCAACGAATTGTATTCCGAGAGTATTCTTGATATTTTGGAAGTAGTTAGAAATAGACTGCACAAAGAAGTTGGTTGCCCCGTTCACGCAGAAGGCCTATTTGAAGAAATAATAAGGTTTTATTTAGTCCCCAGACTGCATTTTTATGTGAAAGGGGTTAATTCAAAAAAGGCAGAAAAACGAGAACGGGCGAAACACCTCAAACTAAGCCGTTGCTAAGGCTGCTGTGTAGTAGTGGTGCAAGTGAAGGAAATAAGCGGCAAAAAGCGTGAACATAAATATATGCAACGGTGACAAATCTGTTCATATGTTTCATAAAGCAGTACCTTATGTCTCTCCAAATAAGTATGCAGTAGCTGTTAATGCTGTTTGAAAACCAAGTATGTAGTAGCTTTTAATGCTGTTCGAAAACCTTGTGGCGCGCTTCTTGTTCTGCGAAAAACGCGAATTGTAAATAATGCATCTTTCCTTTTACTTTGTCTGAATTACATGAATTCATTCTACCTGTATTCGCCATGCCCCTCTTGTTTTTGTGTGCTGCAGCTTGGTTGCTTGTGAATAAACAGTTATTGCAGCCTACACTCCTTCATTCCTCGTTTGTCCCTGGCATGAATCCCATGCTATTACTATTGACGTTGTGGGGATTCACAATCCCCTTCCTCCATGATAACGCCCGCGCGTAATTAACACGCGTGATTACGCGCGCTGGCAGAGAGGTTTGTGGAGGAGAGGGCATGCTGGCCACTCCCCGCCGCCTCCCGGGCCTGCGGCGACGCTGCCGCGGGCTTCCCTCTTTCCTGGTGGCGTAACCGGGAGACCTCCTCTCCCGTTCCGTGTCGAGGAACGCGACTGTAGCAACTCGCTCGGGGTTCTTCGGCGAATGGGCGCGCACGCGCGCGGTTCATGATTTCCGCCGAGGAGACCACCGCCGTCACCAAGAATCGCCCATTGACCGTAGGCACTTACCGCAACGGGATGTGAGCGAGAAGCTGTGTCAGGTGAGAAGACTCTTCCTCTCACCTACTTGGCGCGCTTCCTTATTAGGTGGTTTTTATTTCACCCCCGTATGCGGCGTTCGCTCGCTACACGGTGGTTGTTCTTGATTGCTATTCTCTTGCCGTGTACTCGAGCACAATAAACTCTGTTCGAGTACGTAACTCGGTGTTTCTCCCCTCTGGCCCGAACCCGCCGCAGTGGCAATTTCTCGCACCGCGGGTTGGGGGTCACGGCTCTGTCAGCTAGAGCTGGCACGTCGGGGCTAGAAGGCGACCGTAGCGTCTAGCCCCCCCCACCCCCCCTGTGGCGCACTCTTGCGAGACTGAAACCCCATATTATGGCGCCCGAACGTGGGGCCAGAGGTGTGACAAATCGAGTGTCTGTGTGTGTACGACGCCGACACATAGACTAGCCATGGCAGTGAGCAGGACTGACTTTTCAGTATCTTCTAATACTGCAGTGGTGATTGCACAACGGCAAGCAAGCAAAACCACCTTAACTGTTATTATTGCGAGAGATCAGGAGCTGACGCTAGCCACTGTGATCTTGTAATTTTCTGCGAGGGCAGGATGTCACACGACTCCACCGCTCTGTAGCAGGGTGACGTGCGGATGCCGGTGTGATGGGCATTCTCTCGTAGTGTTTTGACTTACCATGCTCTACGGGAGGACGGTCAACGTTGTAGCGTATGTACTTTTGCACGCGCACGTTGAAGGCATGAGAAGTGTTATTTCTATCCTTTCTGCCGCGCCCGTTAGCCAGTTCGCCGCGATAGCTCGCAGCCTCAGAGAAGAGGCGGCCTACCCGGCTTCTCTGAGTGGTGACCGTTTTAATTGCATCAGTGCAGTGGGGAGCCTAGTCAGCCTTAAGGGAGCTTTAGGAAGAAAGCGGTAGGATACTTTTTCGTTTAATTTTGTCGACTAATGTTCGACGGGCTCTCGGAGCCGAGCGGCGCGGCCGCGGCGCACATAAGGGCACGCTGGTATTGCTGCCTGTGCGGGCGCTACACAACTTGTATTGCTGTGAGCGCGTTGGATCCTTGCCGTCTGTATTCCTATAGCACCTTGCGCAATCCTTTCCCCACGCGAAGGATACACGTGAGTCCTTCGAGGTTGGTCACGCCACGCTGAGACGAGCTATATCGCACATGTGCATCGCTGAGCATGCGAGCAGCCCTAAGACTTTTCTTCAAGTTGTGTCATTTCGATGCCTAGTGATGTGCATGGTGGTGACGTTGTCGAACCGGTAAACTTGCTCTATAAGTTCGCAACAACGCCACGGTTGCTGCGTTGGGCACACGCCGATGCGCGACAGAGCTGCAAGCAAAGATGGAGGAGCTAGACTTTACACAAAGCGCACCGCAATTCGAGCCCCGCTGCGTGGCCCGAGGAGGACGCACTCCCCCACCAGCAGGCAGCTGCAGCGAGAGGCAAGGCTTGGGATTTCGAGCACCGCGCCTCGTTACGACTTGCGCCTACGGCAGACGTAACTCTGACCAATGCACAGGGAGTAATTTCTTGTGCTGAATATAGATGGGACGCTCTGTCGATATTCAGCGCATTTTACTTCCAGAGCAAGCACGCGCTTTCTCTTGGAAAAGATTGAGCGGGGGTAGATTTGAAAAAAAGAAAAAAAAATGTAACTAGGGAAAAGACAGCATTGCAGCCAGCAAGGAGGGGAGCCGGCGGAGGCCACGACGACCGTTGCAGCAGCGAGGGGTAAGCTGTCCAAGGAGTGGCCGCGTTCCTGCACCCAGGGCATGCTGTCACCGTTAACCAGGCCAAGACAAACGGTTTCCGGACGGCTACGGAGCGAGCCAGCCGGAGTTCGTGGAAAGGGCCCATGCATCTAGCACGACAAAAGCTGCAGCAAAGGGACCGCCTCAGCGCCGTTCGGTGCTCGCGGCCGTGGCTTCACCAGCGGGAGCAGCATGGCGCCCCGCTGCCCTCGCCGTCGGCGGCGTCAACGACGGAGGGAAAAGAGGCCGGCCGGAAGCGAGCGGACGATCCGCAGAGGGGGGCCTGCAGCACGCTACTCAACGCGAAGACGCAGTTCCTAACCGTTCCCCGGCAGGCTGCCCTGGCTGACCAAGGATGAATGCAGAGGCCTGCCTGCGGCCATCGATATTTCCGTGCTGGGCTGACTGACGGTGAAGAAGCGGGACCTGCGGCCGGCGCACGTGTGCCCCCAGCTCCAAGGTCGTCTTCTGTGGTCGTCGGCCTTGCCTCCCCCTCCGACACCCGTGGCTGTGAGCTGTCTGCAACTTTTTTATATATTGGCACTTTTCTTTGGGTTTAAACGGGTTTCTCTGGGTGTAAAAGTTAAACGGCGTTTAGCCGGCCCCCTCGATATATCCCTCGGTGAACGTGACTACTTTTAGCCGTACGGCGGTTTTAAGGAGGGGGAGATGTGGGGATTCAAAATCCCCTTCCTCCATGATAACGCCCGCACGTAATTAACACGCGTGATTACGCGCGCTGGCAGAGAGGTTTGTGGAGGAGAGGGTATGCTGGCCACCCCCCGCCGCCTCCCGGGCCTGCGGCGACGCTGCCGCGGGCTTCCCTCTTTTCTGCCGGCGTAACCGGGAGACCTCCTCTCCCGTTCCGTGTCGAGGAGCGCGACTGTAGCAACTCGCTCGGTGTTCTTCGGCGAATGGGCGCGCACGCGCGCGGTTCATGATTTCCGCCGAGGAGACCACCGCCGTCACCGAGAATCGCCCATTGACCGTAGGCACTTACCGCAACGGGATGTGAGCGAGAAGCTGTGTCAGGTGAGAAGACTCTTCCTCTCGCCTACTTGACGCGCTTCCCTATTAGGTGGTTTTTATTTCACCCCCGTACGCGGCGTTCGCTCGCTACACGGTGGTTGTTCTTGATTGCTATTCTCTTGCCGTGTACTCGAGCACAATAAACTCTGTTCGAGTACGTAACTCGGTGTTTGTCCCCTCTGGTCCGAACCCGCCTTAGTGGCGATTTCTCGCACCGCGGGTTGGGGGTCACGACTCTGTCTGCTAGAGCTGGCACGTCGGGGCTAGAAGGCGACCGTAGCGTCTAGCCCCCCCCCCCCCCCCCCCCCCTTGTGGCGCACTCTTGCGAGACTGAAACCCCATAACGTTAAGCATTAATCGAAAGAGCTGCATAACCCCCGGATATGCAGTGCATTATAATTTCTTTCCAGGGAAACAATGCAGGCACGAGTGACATACACTACGTGATCCTCCCAACGAGCCAAGTGCACTGATTAACGTTGTTTGAACATGTGCACAGCGCAGAAGTAAACTTCAATTCAAGGTCCGCTTAGCCATTTCAGCAAAACCCACACAAATGTCGAAGTAATATTTCAATTTGTCGGCTCGGCTACTGCGACGCCGGCCGAGCGCGGCACTGCCTTTTACCCGCGGAGCACGCGCGCTTCGAGGCACCCTACCGTGGAGACGCGCGCCACCGCTACCCGTCGACACCGGCGGGGACACCTCGAGCGGCGCCTGTGAGCACACTACCCAATATTCTAGATCACACTACCAGCGCCTCTTCCGGAGTTTCCGGAAGCGCCATCGACGCTGCGACTGTTTAGCCTTTTTGTTGCACAGACTCACCGCAGACCACATGGTGTTTCGCTAAGCTGGTGCATGGTTTTGCTACGTGCTACGTATTGTGTCAAGTGTGCTCTGCGACACTAGGCCTAAGTGCTTCAACACATCGCAACAAAAAGATTTTGCTTGCTTGCGATGGGCCCCACTGTCCTCGCCGTCCTCGCCGATGGCATCGAAGCGCGGAAAATAGTACCGGTTAACGATGGAGAAGAAAGCCGCCATTATTAAACAAGTTGTGAGCGGACGATTGCAGGCTGACGTGGGTAAGGAGTTCGGCATTTCCAAGCAAACAGTCTCAAATTTTCTCAAAAACAAGGGCGAGATCCTGGAAGCGGCCGAAAGACCATCCAATGCCAAAAAAAAGAATGCAAGCCAAGGTGTTCACCCAAGGCTTGAAGAAGCCCATCTCAAAATAACGGCTTGAGGGGCTAGCTGGTGCTGCATAATACCCAGAAATATGGCGCAACACAAACACAAGCGAAGAGACACAACACACGCGCACACTACCAACTGTAATAAGGATGTACTTGAGTGCAGAAGAAGAGGAGTGGTGAAGAGGAAGTGTTTTCAGATCCTTATTACAGTTGATAGTGTGCGCGTGTGTTGTGTTTCTTCGCTTGTGTTTGTGTTTGTTGCACCACACTTCTGGGTATTAAGAAGCCCATCGTTTGGCTTAATTCAATAATTGCAAAGCAGTTGCCGGCCTCTGGCGGAGTCTTGATAGAAAAAGCGGAAACTCTAGATCTTCAAATGGCCATTGACGATTTTAAGTTTAGTGATGGGTGGCTGAAAACTTTAAGGGGGGACACCCCTCTTAAAACTTTTTTCCTTATTTATGGGTGGATCTGACTGAAACTTGCACCATTAATGTACTTTTGCATGCTGATTTCAAATATCTGATTAGTTTTCTTGTAGATGAAATAGCTTTCAAAATAATCCCTAATTCATGTTCTTCGTTTGGAGGTGAGTTAATTACTAAACACTTTATGGCATGAGGAGAATAGCCCTGCCAGAGTGATCTAGAAGGATCATAGAGTGCCGCTAGTCATGAATTAACGTGGTAGAAGAATTTGAACCAAAGTTACAATAAGTCAAACTCTTATGAATAAAAGCCCAGGTTGGCACCTAAGATTGATAATTAATTCGGTAAATGTTGCCGCATAATAACTGTACATATTTTTGTCCTACGGCACTGTCGAAGGTTTTCTCTTTCTAACAAGACAAGAATGAGAGCTATAGCACAAATAGACTAAGAGATATCTCTCCTCCAAAATTGCAGCACCCTCAAAATTGCAGTTTTGAGAAAACGAGGAAAAACACTTCACAGCATGTAGGTGTAAATTATGTCAATGATTGATATGTCAACAAGATCAGAAACAGGTGGAAAGTGATCTGAAGCGAAAATTAATGGCCTATGCCAATTTGAGCCAAAGTTACGCAATAGGAAACGCTTGAAAGGAAAATTCCATTTGGGTACCGAAGACAACATAACCTTCTCAGCAAATTTTCTTTTGTCGTCACTGCATTTACCTTGGTTTCATGAGACTCGCAGGATTCCCTTTCTAGAAAAAAAATTTTTAAAGCAATAGCAAGAACAGGACCAGAGATATTGATCTTTAAAAAATACAACACTACCAAAATTGGGGGATTGTCGGAAGCACTCAAGCCTCACGGCATTTAATCAGGAAGGGCAACTCCAAAGACCTCATGCTATTAAAATGCACCAGGAGCATAGTCGGGGTGCATGCTGTCACGGTGTTTTCTTTTTTCTGTTTTAGCAACGCCAAGCGAAGCCGCCCGCTTCTTTGCAGAACGTACGCTACGGTGCAAGTCCTTTTCTTCAGCTCTCCTGGACCCAGTTGCTGTCACATTTGTACTGCATTCTTGCAGAATTGCTGCTGCTGTATGCTTGCAGCCGGCATTGAAGCGCAGCACAGCTTCTGCTGTGGCTGCTTCCACAGCAAACAGTGATGAGTGCCGCTCTTTGTGGATCAAGGTCCAGATGACCGAGTGGAAGCTTTCGTTCGAGTTCTGGGTCTTCCCCCGAATGCACCTCTGCAGCAGGCTCTTCTCTGATAAACGACTATAAACAGGCAAAAGAGCATCAGCCACATCTCTTGGTAGACTGTAATTGTGCTTTGGTGCAGGCTCCTCTTTTGCCTTTGCAGCGTTGTGGCGGCACCATGACTTCTCACCGGTAGGACACAAACTGTGTTTGGGGCAGTCATCAGTAGATGTGATGTGGTAATATGTCGCCATCACAGCTCGCTGCATGGCATCCACATCACCTACATTTGATCGAAGCGCTCGGCCATAATATATTGCCAGCTTGTCAACTAGATCAGCTGTCAGCCTTCCTCTGCCGCCAAGACTTTGCTTCCCTGCACCCTTGTGTCTCTGCAAGAGGTTGCGCAAAGCTGCTCCCATACGCTTGTGCACGTGATTTATGCAGTCCTCTTTGACTATTTCAATGTAGCCATAGATTGCAGCATCTTTAAGAGCACTGAACGTGCGACTGTCCCCATCGCATAGCATGGTTGTGTAGCGCATGTTGTGGCGCTGCAGAGATCTTTCAAACAGAATTTTGCCAGCCTCTACTTCCATTTGACCAGCCTTGGAGTTGGTGTTTTTTTGGCACTGGTGGCGTGATTTCCAAAGTTCGTAGCCGTCAGTGTTTGGCTTGGGACCAATTTCGCAGCCCAGACAAAAGTTTGACAACACCACATAATCAAGCACGTAACCAGTGAAGAGTTCCACCACGGCACCGACGCCTATATGTGATGAGTGTCCGCGCGTCATCCATGTGCCGTCGTAGCACACGGCAATGTTCTCCCTATGCCCAAAACACAAGTCATCGTAGACCTTCGCCACTGCCTGCGCGGCTTGTGTCATAGCGGTCGTGGCGGCTCGGGTAGCAGCGGGTTGCAGTGTGTTCTTCAGATGCCGTTGAAACGTCTTGTTGTGCATCCCGCGCCGCGACAACCCCATCGCCGAAAAGATATCGTTCATTGCTGTCTGGCCGTTACCGGTCGACAGCATTGCTCGACTAGCCAGAATATTCAGCTCAAAAGGATTGCACCTTTTCTCGCCGTCAACCCTCCGCGAGTTCCACTCGGCCGCAATCTCACCGCAGTTGTCGCACAGCACGATCAGTTTTACGGCGAGGCCATAGCTCCGGTCGCTGGTAATTAAACGCACGCATCCACGACACGTTTTGCACCGCACGGCATCCAGAAGGATATTCACAATGCTGAGGTCAATTTCCGCATAGGAGGCTGTTCCGTCCGCATCTGACTCTGCGGACGCACCACTTGCATCGGCGAACAGCGCGGTCTTTCGTGCCGTCGCCGGCGTCGATACCAGTCTATCAAGCGTAGCCTGCTCACGGGCACTCACTTGAGTTATGTCACTGTTAGTGACAGGCGCGGTATCAATACGTACACGACTGCAGTCGGCACGAAGAACGGCGCCGTTGTCCAGCGGAATCGGAGAAGCGTCGCCGCCCGCAACGTGATCGTCACACAATCCCGCAGCACTGGCACTTGCTTCTTGCACAATATGCAACGAAGTCGCATTCTTAACGCGTTTCTTTGGTTGCTTTCGCCCGAACTTGTGCAAAGAGCGGTACTTCTTCGCGCCTGGCATGACTCTCGCGTTGCACTAGCGTGGTCGGCAGAAAGACAAAATGGCGTCACTGGGAGTCCGCATTTCAGGGCTAGCTTGCCGGAACCAACCAAACGACGCCATTTTGATCACGTGCCTTAACCGGCCAATAGTAGCGCGCGCTGCATGCTATCTTTTTGTTTGTTTTTTATGGGGAAGGCGGAGCGCACAGGGTTGCTTTCCGAAAGAAAAAATAAGCCGAAAACGCGCGCTTTCGAACGAGACCAAAATCGCCGCGGTGGAGCGCGTAGTTCTCATGCACCGGGCGATCGAAATTGGGTGTCGTTTGTCCACAATTTAAAGGGCAGTGGGTGTGGTACTGCATTTTTTAATCGCTATAACTTCATAAATACGCGGGGTATAAGGATGAAAATTTGCGTGCAGATGCGGAATAGTGCGAGGAATACGAAAATGAAAAAATTGAAAATCCGATTTTCAGGCCGATTTTCGGTGCCAAAGAGCCGTGTCCCCCCTTAAACATCGGAATGACCTCAAGTTCAAGAAGGTGTGCGGTGAGAGCGGCGTCGTCGATATTGCAGTTATTGAGCAGTACCGCAACAAAAAACTGCAGTCTTTGCTGCAGCAGTTCTCTGCTGACAATGTTTTAAACTGCGACGAAACTGGCTTATTTTATAAGATGCTGCCGGATCGCAATGATCGCATGCAAGCGGAACGCCATCCAAACAAGGATCGACAAGTTCTTTAAGACACTGCAGAAATAACGCCAGCTGCCATGACGACACATGCATAATAGACAGGCTGTCGGCTGCATAAAGTTTTTGAATGGCTCTTTTTCATGCTTTGGTGTTTCATAAGCCTAATACCTCATCCTTGACTGTTTCGATCCAAGAAATACAGTGAAAGCTCGTTAATATGAACCTCGTTAATTTGAACCTCGATAATTCGAATTTTCGGATAATTCGAACTACACTACTTGGTCCGGCCAAGCTCCATAGAGATCTGTGTATAAAAAAGGCCCGTTAATTCGAACGAGAGTCGGTTCCGCTACAGATAATTCGAACTACGCGCCGCCGCTTCTGGGCGGCTTGGCGCACATCACGCGGCAAAAAAAAAAAACAGTAAAGAAACCCCTCCGCGATCGGTAGGCATAATTAGAGGCTGCGCACGTCGAAAACGGGGACAGAATAAGGAACCAGGTAAAACCATGGAAGAGTGGGTAAAACTTAAATGGCGCCATGACCGGCGTGGCGGCCAGCGGCGTTGGGAGGGGACGCGGCCGCGGCAAGGTCAGTGCATGGCCGCGCGGCGGCGGCTGCCTGCTCTCTCTTCTGCGCAACCTCCGTAGCTAGCAACTAAATACTCGTTAATTCCAACCCTGTTAATTTGGAAATGGGGATAAGTACTGTCGGCGCGGTCCCAGCCAATGCCCATAAAAGGCTATGATCTCGAATGGGCACTATGGGTTAAACTTTTTTTTTTTTTGCGATAGCCATCCATCCTTCCACCCATCAGTCGTCAACGGAAGCACGCGAGTCAGCCGCGATCATGACGCCGGCTTTTAGCACCGTTCGCTACGATGATTGGAGTGGCAGTAGACGGCGCCGCCCGCCCAAGTCGCTCACAGCATGATAAAGCGAACGCTTTGAACGCTTTATCCTAGACTCATTCCGCGGCTACATAACCGACCGTCTGAAAAAAGCGGTAGCGTACGCGGGATGCGACCTGGTCATCATTCCGGGCGAATTGACACCTATTCTGCAGCCACTGGATGTGGCGCTGAACTAGCCATTCAAAGACTGCATCGGTGCATTCTACAACGAGTGGCTCCAGCAAGAAAACCCAGACACCAACAGGGTGGCTGAAGCGAGCTTCTTTGGGCGAAGTGGCTCAAAGGGTCAACGATGCGATGCCTGGTATGGACTACCAACAGACATGGTCTCTGCGGCATTCTCCACATGCGGCATCTCGGCACCGCTTCCAACGACCAGCAGCAGCAGTGGCTCATAAAATGATGATCGCGACTGTGTCCTCACAAGCGACGACAGATGTCTCGTGAACGAATAAATGTTTCTTTATGACTCAGCCTTCTGAAATACTTTTTGTGTGAGCTAGGACCACAGGGTGCGACAGCGTCGACCTAATTTTTTTTTTTTTTTTGCAAATAGGGGGTCGACTTGTAATCGGAGACGACTTATACCGTATTTACTCGCATAATGATCACACTCGCGTAGTGATCGCACCCCTGAATTTTGAGGTCAAAATTCCATTTTTTAAATTCCCCGCGTAATGATCGCACCCCGAACATGGAGCCGCCTGGTGGTTGATCTGCAGTCATCCCGCAGCGAATGCATTCCGACGAGTTCCCAACCTAGTCTAGTAACGTTGGAGTTCCCATGATTCCATGCTTTGCGGCGTTCGCCATTTTGCAATTCGGCAGCGTCGTAGCGTGCTTTGTGTTTTTGTGAGAGTTTACGCCATTTCACCATGGGGCGGTATGCCAGTTACACCGCTGCGTTCAAGCTCAAGGCTGTCGACTATGCACTGGAGCATGGCAACCGCGCTGCTGGTAGGCATTTCGGCGTGGACGAAATGAGGATACGCTATTAGAAGAAGCAACGCGAGAAGCTGATGGCTACGAACAAGACACTGCGGGCTTTCCGTGGACCCAAAACGGGCAAGTTCCCTAGTGTTGAGGAGGCGGTCCTAGAATACGTGAGGGACCTGCGCAAGGATGGTTGTGCTGTGTCATTAGAAATGATAAAGACTCAGGCGCGCAGAACTGCCAGGAAGCTGGGAATCGCCGCAAAGGATTTCTGCGCTAGCTCCGGTTGGACGACTCGCTTTATGCCACGGAATGGACTTTCCCTGAGGCGGCGGACGTCGTTGTGCCAGCGGCTCCCAGCTGCGTATGAAAGCAAAGTGATAGACTTCCATCACATCGTCACTAGGCTTCGCGAAAAATGCGGTTACCTGAAAGAGCTGCGCACAGACATTGCAGTCATTCCTGGCGGCCTGACTTCGCTGCTGCAGCCTCTCGACGTGTCTTTGAACAAACCGTTCAAGGACAACGTTCGACGACTTTATGCTGAGTGGATGGCGATGGGCCAGCATGATTTGACGCCGAGCGGAAAGATTAGAAGGCCATCCGTGGAGATGCTGTGCTCGTGGATCACGGAAGCGTGGAGCAGTATCCCCGACGAGGTAGTGGCTAAGAGTTTTAAGAAGACAGGCATATCTAACGCTTTGGATGGAACGGAAGATAACTTCCTGTGGGATTGTGAAGATGCTCCCAGTGACGACACTGCCGTTTCCGATGAGTCGTGCAGCAGTGAAAGCGAGGATGGTGAGGATTCAGACTTTGATTAGAGTACTGACGAAAAAAAATAAATGGGCATTGTGCACTCCATGTGATGCTTAATGTGCGTGTTTATTGCGAAGGTAAGCCTTACTCAGCTTTTATTTTTGGTTGTAATCGAGATATATGTTCCAAGACGTCTGACCTGCAACTTGTTTGCGTTTTCGGTGGTCAAAAATTTTTTGTAGAAAATTTACCCCGCGTAATGATCGCACCCCGAAATTTGCGTCAGTATTTTAAAAAAAAAAGTGCGATCATTATGCGAGTAAATACGGTAATCGGCAATTTACGGTACTGTGGAGGAAGTTCACTGCCTTCTGCTGTCCTCCTCACCTGGTTGATGTGCTCGGCCCCTGTCCAGGTGAAGCTGCAGGTGTCGTTGCAGCACAGCACGTGCAGGGGCGAGTCATCGGGGGCTGAGCCGGGAGGGTAGAGCATGTTCTGCAGGGCTCTGCGTGATGACCCCTCCCCTCCACCTGCTCCGCCAGAGTCCTGCAGCACCCGCTGCGCTGCATCCAGCAGCAGCAGGGCAGCATGGTATGCCCGCCCACACACCGCTGTCATGAAAGGCGTGCAGCCCTGGGCATCCCTGCACGCAGCCATGCAAGCACTTCATCACATTCTTAGCAAAACACGACAAGAAAGGCGGACTGCAGTGCAGGACAGATGTCTTCAAAGCTTTTAGAAGTGTCTGTTAGAGAACAGTGCAGCATCGTGGATACGAGGAGATGCTATGATACAACTCTATTTAAGGGGAGACACTGGTCTTAAAATGAAAATTTTTATTTTTAGAGATATAATAACGAAATTGGGTGTGTATATGTATTTCTTCCTCCTGTTTTCAAAAATGTAATTAGTTTTACTCTATCTCAATTAGTTCTAATGTTATTGGGAAATAACCAAAGCCTAATTTGGTAATTTCTTACGGGTCGTTAGGACAGTTTCCCTCAATATTTTTTCGTTCCGATTAAAATGTAGTTGTAGCCAAAGACCTGCCATGTGGAGCTATGCTATTTATATTATCATTGATGTACATCACAGTATAAAAATATTCAATTATGTAGATGCCCCACAATTCGAAAATATAATTAGCTGACACTATTGTTCAATAAATTTGATATGTTCAACTTAGCAATATAAAAATAGCATAGCTCCACAGTTCAAACCTTTCTGAATTCAACGGTATAAGATTTATTAAAATTGCACCACAAAAACCCAATGAAAAGTTCCGTAAGGCTAGTCATGTCACCAAAAAACATGAAGCTGAGAAAAACTCATTTGAAGTTTTGACACCGAGTGCAGAAAATATTGGAAAGAATCTTCGACAACAGATGTTACTCAGATGTTCCCTATCAGTTTCCCTACAAAACAAAACAAAAAGTGTCTTATTCCATCCAAGGAAACATTTAAAAAAAAAATGTCGAATGTGTAAGTGTGATGTAATTATAGAGGTTACTTTCGAGAAGTTAGGGGTTTACTTTTTTTTTTTTTTTTTTTTTTTGAGGTGAAAGAGGACCGGAGCCAAGGAGACTAGAGCTCCACCAGGCAAACAGTTGGGTGGCCCTGAAAAGGACCGTTGGGTGCGATGCTCGAGCGGTTGGCCGCTAACGTCTTCAAAGGAGTCCCGGGCTGTAGTCTCCAGTGGCTCCCGTTTTGTGCCGCCTTGCAAGAGCCTCTTTTGTGTTGGTGCTCTTCTGTTGAGCTTCATTTGCCTTGCGCAAACGTAGTGCATCTTTTTCGATGCTTCGGCGAACATGGCAATCTCCAGCTTCATAGCCTAGACTTGTAGCGATGGCTACGTTGGTTGCCCTTCTCCCTTGGTTGTAAACAGCAACCGCCTCAGCAGCAGCTCGTTTCACACTTTTCAGTGAAGCATTCCCGTTCTTTGAAGTTTGGGTCCAGATAACAGAGTGTAGGCTCTCACTCGCATTCTGCGTCTTTCCCTCACTGCAGCGTGCCAGCAGGTGCTCATCGCTGAGCCTGGCAAACACTGGCTCCAGAGCGGCCCTAACCGAAGCCGGGAGGGCACTCTTGTGCGGAGGTGGAACGTCACCATTAGTCAAGGCTCTATTATACTTGCACCAAGAGTCAGCACCCTCGGGGCACTTCGAGTGGTTTGGGGCATCGTCTGTGGATGTCATGTGCAGGAGTGTAGCTTCCACTGCCTTCTTCATGGCTGGAACGTCATTCCTGTTGCTCCTCAGGGCATAGCCGTAGTAGTTCGTGATTTTCTTCATTTTGTCCTGAGTCAGTTTGCCTTTTCCCCCAAGAGACTCACCCAGAGCCTTCTTCCTCTCGACAAGATTCCGGAGTGCAGTCCCCATTCGCTTGTGGACATGGTTGATGCAGTCCTTCTTTTCAATTGGAATGAAGCCGTACACTTCTGCTTCAGACAAGGCATGAAATGTCCGGCTGTCTCCATCGGATAGCACGGTCGTGTAGCGCAGCCCGTGCTTGGCCAGCGACCTCCGAAACATAGTCAGTGCTGCCTCCACTTCCATGCGGCCAGAATTGCAGTCTATGTTTCGTTGGCACTCGTGGGTGGCGAGCCAGGCACTGTACCCTTCATCTTGTGGCTGTGGCCCCAAGGCACATCCAAGGCAGAAATTTGAGTATACAACGTGGTCAATCACGAGACCAGTGTACAGCTCAACAATGCAGCCCACACTGATGTGAGAGGTACGACCACGGGTCATCCAGGAACCATCAAATATCACATCAATGTTCCCGACAGGATTCAAAAAGTCTGCATACAAACTCTTGACGACTGCCGCACTTGCAGCTTCACTTGCGGTCGCTGTACTCTCACAGGCTTCCACAAAAGTTTTCAGGTGTCCCTGAAAGGTCTTGTGGTGCAGGCCTCGGTGTGAGAGGTTCATACAAGCACAGAAGTCCGCAAGGGCAGTCACGCCTTTGCCAATTGTCTGTATGCCCTTCATTGCCCTCATGTTGACTTCGAAGGGAGTGATGGTGGCAGCTCCGCTTATTCTTGGGGAAGAGAACTGCTTCTGTTCGAAATCGCAGTTTTCGCAGACAAGCAGAAGCTTTACAGCAAGGCCGTACTCCTTATCTGCTGCCTTGCTCAAACGCAGACTTCCTGTGCCGCAGGTTCCGCACTTCGCTTGCGCGAAAAAATTGTTCAAAACCTTCAAGTCCACAATCACGAATTGGGTACCAGCATCAGCTGTCTGGTAATTCGAACTGACGCCAAGAAGATCAAACTTGCGCTGGGTTGCAGACTTTTCCGACAGAACGGACTTTGCTTGCGCCGATCGCTCAACACGCTGCGCCTGCTCGGTCGACGAATAGTACACAGCATCAACACGAAGTGTACCACGATCCGAGTTACGATTCGTGCTGCAACTTGGTCCCGCGGTGTCGTCATCGGGCAGCGTGCTTGATGTACCCGGCGGATCCAACGAGTCCGGCACTGCAGGCCCCGGCGACGCACTGGTGGCCGCTGCCTGCTGTTTTTTGTTCCACGGACGTTTCTTCCGGCTTCCAAAAGCTCGTTGCGTGCTCGGTTTCAATCGACTGTCTCCCGGCATCTCGATCGCAAAGAGAAACTCCCGGCACAAGGCGGAAACACGGCGTGTAAAGAAACACGAGCGCAAAAACAGACGCGCACGAAGCGAAAAACAGACGCGCACGAAGCGACAGCCACAGCGGCGAACGCAAGAGAAAGAAAAAAAAAATGACGTAGACGGTCACACCAGCCAATGGGAGGCGCGGAACGGCGCGCGTCGCGCGCGCGCCGCGTGCGAGCCAATCAGCGACCCGAAAACGGCCTTCGGGAAACCGGCCCGAACCGCCGCTCTGCTTGAGCGACGCCATTTTGAGATAGCTCAAATTGCGCACAAAGAAACCAGCTTCAAAACAAGCCCAAGATGGCGGCGATCGGCCGGCTGCAACGCCGGCGGCGCCCGCGGGAAGTTCGAACAAAGTCTCTCTTTTCGGGGCCATTTCGTCGCTGCCGTGGTGTTTTGAAAGCCGATTTTATCGCATTTCCCGACCGAATTCAGCGTTAATAATTTTACTGTAGATGCTCGAAAGGATAAACCTTCCGAAAATGAGTTTTTCCCAAAATCGACTTTTTGACCATTTTCGACCGTTTTAAGACCCGCGTCTCCCCTTAAGGGGGACATGGCTCTTAAAGCAATTTTTCTTAATTTTCGACCAAACTTGATAAAACCAGGTAGTCTGATTCAGTTTCTTGAGCTGATTTCAAATATGTAACTATTTTTCCAATTGGCCAATTGGTTCAAAAGATAGATGAAATTATTTGTTCACAATTTGCAGAAACAATGAAAAAGTAACCACACTAAAAAAATTCATTTGACACTTTGCTAGGTACCAGAAAGCATAATGTATACGATGTTAGGAGCACTTTTTTGATAAAACAAATATTAGCGATGTTATAGCATTTCAAAGTCCACCATTCAAATGTGGGTGCCCTACTGTCTGACCTAGAGCAAAATTTGAACATTTTTTAAACGTAAATTGCAAAATCTGCTCCTAGCATCGTGTGCTTAGCACTTTTAGCTACATGCCACAACAAAAATTATGGTTCTACCACCATTGAAAGCAGAGATATCGCTTCTGCAAATAAGCAGGAAGTCAAGAATCGGTGTTTTGAGGAAACGAGAAAAAAAGAGATTGGCTCTCTTTTAATTAAAAATGTAGAGAAAATACTGCAATATTTTGCAATGTAAGTGACTAGAAGGCACCAGGGATGTAGTCAGACTGACTATGGCCAACCAAATGGCGTTTTTTGAAAGCATGCTGCATGTCCACACTTGTTTACAGATGCCACTGCTCGGCAGTGGTCTTCCTCTGCCATGCGCTTCATGCTTGGTGTCCCAGGGTTGAGGTGCAGCTCTTTCGATATTGCTGCAGAGGAGTTTTGGCAACCAGCATTATATCTCATTACAGCCTCAGCCATAGCAGCTTGCACCGTGAACAGTGAGGCATGCTGTTCTTTTCGTGCCAGTGACCATATCAGGGAGTGAGTGGAGACATTCATTGGTGTTTTGAGTGCTGCCCCGTTGGCACTGCTAAAAAAGCCTTTCATCAGACAGGCACACATAAATGGGCAATAAGGCCTCACGTACGTGCTGAGGCAGATTTTAGCGGTGCTTAGGGGCTGTCTCACCCTTAGCTCTTGCTGCATTTTGCCGGCACCATGAGCTTGGTCCTGGTGGGCAATAGCTGTGGTCCGACACCAAGTCATTTGATGTTATGTGGTGATAAGCGGCCATCACTGCCCTGTTGATTCCTAGCACATCACCAGTGTCAGTATTCAGGGCCCAGCCATAGTAGCTTGTCAACTTTGCCACTAGGTCCGCGGTCAGTTTGCCTTTACCACCAAGGCTCTCCAAACCAGGGCCCTTATGTTTTGTGATGAGGTTTCGCAAGCTCGTGCCCATCAGTTTCTGTACATGGTTGATACAGTCTCCTTTCTCAACTGAAATGTACCCATACACCCGGGCATCCTGCAGCGCAAGAAAAGCGCGGCTGTCACCATCTGAGAGTAGGGTGGTGTATCTCAGATTGTGCCGTTGCAGTGATCTCTGGAAGAGGGTGAGGGGCTGCAATATTTCGGCGTCGCGCCGAATGCGGCTGCTGTCCGGAATGCATTCACTCGTCGGCGATCCGGTTAGGCCTAAGTCCACTTCGGTACTGTCCACGGTTTCGGCATCACTTGCTGTTGGCGGCAGACTATTCTCGATGCCGGCCGAAGGAACTGAGCGCTTCTTGAAGTTGTAGGCCGATCGTTTCTTCTTTTTGGCAAACTTGTGACTCGTGGCAAACTTCGGCGTTGCTTCCGACATTGTGCCGTATTCGTCACAACCCTACGTCTGAACAAGGAGAGACGTGTCGCCTGCGGAGGAGCAGACGACGGCAACTTTGCACGGCCAATCACAGCGCACTTTTCAATCACGTGTGCTAGCTCGACGAATAGAACCGCGCGTTGGGACTTTTTTTATGCTCGGATTTCAACGTCACCAGCCGCTCTTTCCAACAAGACCAAGATGGCTGTGATCGCGCGTGTAGAAAATGACCTACGCGCCTCGGAAAAAAACGTTTTTTCGCGGATTTCAGCTGACAGTGATGCCATAGATTGATTCTTTGGCCCAAATAATGCACCGAGAGATTTAAAACCTGGCGAATTAAAGGAATAATAGCTACAGATTCTGAAAATGTCAGTTTCAAAAAATAGATTTTTTTGCTATTTTTTCGTCTCAAACAGCCGTGTCCCCCCTTAAGGAAAGGAACAGCCAGTCGGACACATCATACAGCAGGCACTGAACTAGTGCTACCAGTTCCCCCCTGTTCCAAAGCCTCGTTTAGGATCATTGAAGGCCCTAAAGCTAATGCAAGGCCTTCAAGCCAATAGCCATTGTGCTTGAGTATCACCTCACCTGGCCATCAGCAGCTCCTTTAGGTGCAGCCTCAGCGCAACAGCATCGCAGAGGAAGAACAGGATGGTCAGGGCAGCATTGCGGTCCCCGTGCTCCCCTTTGCTTGCCTGTGGCAGAAGACCTGCATTGCCATCATGAGACACGATGCACCTTAACACGTGAAACTCTCCCTGCACTTGAGCAATTAAAGGAAAGAGGGACCTTGGAGGCAAAAAAAAAAAAAACACAAAAAGAAAAAAAAAAACGATTTTGCAGATACAGAGGAATGCCACTTGAACGAAAGTCACTTATACGAAGTAATCAGTTGTACGAACTTTATTAAATCCCCCCACCGAAGTTCTATTAAACGCTATGCCAACACCCTTCATTTTAACTAAATTAGTTATTGCTCATTTCAGTTCTACGAACAGAGAGGGGTTGCGCTACCCATGTGAAAAAATCATTTCTTTTTTTTTTACTTTTTGATTTTGTACACGAGGATGCAAATTTTTGCACCAGACTCCATGGTGCGATTTAACCGGACGGGCGGGCTTCGCGCAAATGTTTACTTAGGCAAAATGTGCTCTTCTGACCAACAGTGGTTTGTCTTCAGCTTTCGTTTTCTTTAAATGGAATCAAAATACAACCACCAAGACCGCCATTTGTTATTTCCTAGAGAAGTTGGCGTGCAAAACGGTTGAGCATAGTAGCATTCTGCTGTTATCTATCTCGGACGCAACAAACATGATTTCATTACGTGCTATGACATGGCCCAAACGGATAAGCAGCAGTTTTACGCACACCTATAGGGACCGGGCGCCCGTCGTATGGCGCCACCATCGCCTCGGCGGAAGAGCACCACCTGCGGGAAAACGTGTGCTAGCGGAATGCCGACATAGCGGAGCGACGCGGTCGATTTCATTCAGGGAGGCGCACTCGTGCAAGTCTCTACCCGTTGTTCTGCGGTGTGGCTTTCAAAGCTTAAGTAATCGTTTTTTTGACCAGGATAATCATGAAAAAGAGAAAAGCCGATCTCGGCAGGGAGTGGGCATTTTCAGAACTGCCCGGTGCATGATATTTTTCGCATACACTCGGAAATGCCGCTTGGGCAAGATTTTGCCTTGCATTAGGAACGCCTTTGAAAACATCCTCGGTGACATGACCTGCGCGTGATACTACGCAGCAATCTTTTTTTTTTTTTTTTTCGAAAACCACCAGGAGATCAATTATCACCAAGCCTTGAAGCGATGACGCCGCAATAGCAGTAATCGCAATGGTCTAGAGCTAGTTTGTGAAAAATGAAAAAAACAGTAGGCTGGAATGATTCAGAAGAGAGCGATAGTTGATGATTTTCCATCTTCAGCCTTGCAATGAGAGCGGAAAGTTGGGCTAGTTGGTTACATGCATACTGAGAAGTTTGTGCATGGACACAAAGACAAGAGAGAAAAAACAAAGATGAGCGCTAACTCACAACTGAAGTTTATTATAGACAAAAGCCCAAATCAATAGGAAGGTACAACAAAAACCAAACAATGTTGACAAGAAGAAAAATGTGTTACACAAGATATCTTAGTGATACTTTCATAATCTCGCACAGGTATCAACGTTTTCTTGGAAGCAAAAGCTGCTTGAGAATGGCGAAAAAAGGCCTAACCTACTCTTTGTCATTTATAGTTTGACTGCACAAAATATATTAACCACGGCTTGCATAACTTTACTTGTTTACTTCATTGCAAAATCTGGACACAGCAATGTGCGCGAAAAGTCTGCCTGTGGCGTGCAATCGTTCATATTTTTTTCTTCCTTGCTAATAACGTTAGGACTAATTACACTGTTGCCATATTGAGCATTATGTGCACAACAGATCCAAAAACGAAATAAATTAATAACATCAAATAATTAGGCAGTTTGTTCTCTCGAGGACTCACACTCCCCCACTATTGTTAGTTTGCAGTTAGCGAATGAGATAAAGACGTCTGTAAAATGCAAAGTGTGTGACAGTGACATAAGCATTGACAAATCCAAAATAGAATACAGACTTGCCATCACACTGAATTGTTCACGAGACTTGTTCTCAACTTCGTTGAGATAAGCAATATTTGCGCCGCTCCAAAAGAGGACGTCCCTACATACCCAGCAAGGAAGCAGAACTACATCTCAAAAAATACAAACAAGAAGGAGGCCGAGTCTGCCCTGATCTTATTTCAGTTGTCACTACAGCAGCACAACCTCCGTTATACCACAATGCTCTCGGACGGAGACAATCGCATGTTTACCACATTGAAAGAAGTGGAACTGTATGAATATATCGAAATCCAGAAGGAAGATTGCGTAAATCATGCTCTGCAACCAGGTCATGTGGAAAACCGGTTGCCTCCCCCTTTGCCGCGACCGATCACCACCACCCCAACGAGCTTCGTTGCAGTGCCGGCTGGAAGAGGAGACCAGCGATGGGTGCGCCAAGACGATAAAGAGCTTCTGGATCCAGCCGGCAACGAGAGCGGTTGTCTCCCGCCACCCTCTCCCGGCAAACGCCGGGGGATAGCGGGCACGGAGTATGCAGCACACACGGGAGGACCATCGTGCCCGACCAATGGCGAAGCGACCGGTAAATATCGCACGATCTCACCACCTCCCACGGCAGACGCCGTGGTATGGGTTTGTCCGAAGAATGTGGCACGCACGGGAGATCCCGGCCGCCATATTCACGGCACGTGCAAATGTCCGCCGCCGAAGTAGCACTCCTATTCCCCAGCCGGTGAGTCAAAAGTCCTCCTTATGTAGCCTTATCCTTCCAAGGAAAACCTTGTTGATGTATAGCTAGCTAGCATGCTCTGTATTATTTGCAAGTGCAATAAATAGCATTGGAGTATCAACGCTGTGTCTTCCCCGTCCTTTTCCCTTTGTTCCCCTCTGCGGGTCGCTAGCGAGGATGCTGCACCCGCGGAGTGGCGGCAAGACGGAAGTCCATCCTCCTTAAGGGGGGACGCTACCCTTGAACACCAACTTTTTTATTTCTTGAGGTATTTGAATGAAATTTTCACGGTATGCTCATAGTACACACATTTGAAGAACTGCCAAGTTTCATGGAGCTGGGCTCATTGGTTCTCAAGTTAGAGGAGTATATCAAGATAGTTTACATAGGTCCCTAGGGCCAGGCCTGGAGAATTTGCAAAATGTGCTAGCAGTGTGAAATTTGTTATAGTCATTCCTGGATAGTTTGTCCAGGGCAAGACAATACCCTTTTTCTAAATTTCCTCTCTGAAATATTTTAGTACAGCCCCAAATTTAGTGTTAAAATTTACACCTGACTTAACGATATTTTAATTCAATGCCCCTAATTACACATAAAATATTTCGAAAAAAAAAAAAAAAAACGAATTGTCTTGCCCTCAGAAGTTTACTTAGGTATGTAACAAAAAAAACCTCATGAAAATCCAATAAGCGGTTCTTGAGATATGACTTTCCCTAGCAGCCACACCGCGCAAAAAATTGATTCTGAGAAAACGGCTCTCAAAGGTTGAGAAAACAACAACTTTTTTGTTTCTCAAGGTATCATGATGAAATTTTCAGGGCAGGCTCATGACATTACCAAATGAAAAACCACCAAGTAGAAGTGCATAGAATTATGCATGCTAGTTCTCAAGTTACAGAAGCATATCAAATTGGTTCTAATAGGTCTTTTATATCAGGCCTGGAGAAATTGCGAAAGGCACTGGCATTATGCAATTTGTCATGCTGATTCCTAGATAGGTTCCTCAGGGCAAGACAAAGCCCTTTTTCTAAATTTTCTTGCTGAAAAATAGCATACAACTGGATTTTTTGTTATCAACTAGACCTATGTTGATTAATCAAATTATTAATGACAAATTCCAGACATAATATTTTGAATACATGGGCTTGCCTTGCCCTCAAAAATTTATTCAGGTACAGTCGAGCCCACTTAAGACGAACACTCGCTTATCACCAGTCCGGTGCGACCGTCCAAAATATACATTAGGGCTATGGCGCTCCGTCTCGGCTACAACGAACGTCTGTGCGACTAGCTGATCGGCTACAGCGAATGCCTTGGTGCCGCGGGCCACTTTCCACATGCTGAGATCCGTCAATCCTGTGCTCTGCAAGTCGCGACAATTGACATTCCCGATTCCCCCGCGGCATTTCGCCCAAGGCATGATGGGCGGTGCAGACGCAGCAAGCGGCTTCCCGGTTTATCTCTCGCGGCATCTCGCCGGACACACGAGGAGCGGCCCAAACGCGGCAAGCGACTTCCCGGGTTATCTTCCGCGGCATAAGCTCCGAAACGAGAAAAAATAAAGCTAGTTATGACTGCACTGAACGCATGTCGAATCTCGAGGCATCATGAGCGACCACGCAACATTTAACACGTTGCACGAAACCGTTCAGAGGGCACGACAAGAGATCGTAAATCTGGCGATCGCAAAAAATGGCGAAAGCGAACACAATGCATGAAGTACAAAGACAGCCTACAACTGCAAAGAGCCGGAGCAGACGACGCGGGGAGGTAGCCGGCGGAGACTGAGGCGTCAGCGGCCGCAGCAGCCAATAGTAGTCGCCCGATTCCCCGCGTTCTCGCGAAGCGTGCGCTTTGCTCAACCGCAGCCTTGAATTCGAGCGCAGGAAACTTGAAAGCCGCCACGAGGCTCCTAATCGGAAGCAAGCCCCCGCCTCGACCGCGCCGCCGTAGCCGCCGCCGAAGGTGGCAGAAGAAAGCGCAAGAATTCACAAACAAAACAAGACCAAGATGGCAGCTCTCAGTTCAGCGGCGGTCTCGTTTTCATGGACGCCAGCACGTGAGGGCGTCCATTGGAAGACGACTTGAGCTCCGCGCAGCTCCAAGCGCACCACATCCCCGTGCCCCTCTCGTCAACAGCCTCGCACTACGATGCAGCGAGACTCATCATCGCTCGCTACGTTCGCCGCCAACACCCTGACAAGCGTGTGGCCACCAACCAGCGCATCGGACTACTCGACGCGAGAGCCATCGACCGTGGGGACTTTGTATGCCTCCTGCGTCTGCGCATCGGTTGTGTGCGGACTGCAGAACGAATGTCGCGCCTCCACCATGTTCCCAATGCAGTGTGTGTTCTGTGCAGTGCCCCCAAAGAAACCTTCGAGCACTTGCTCTGTGTCTGCCCCTCCCTGCAACAACAGCGAGCTGCCCTTCAACTGGGCTACCGTCATCTGGGACTTCCCTCCTAAACCCTCAGTGAACTGCTGCACCCGTCAGCCAAACTGCTGCCCTCAGCCTCCTCCTTGTCTTTCCGGAGGACACCCAACTTCGCCCCCGCCTCTAACACCGCAGGTGCGAGCCCCTCTGGCATTGCCGCACCATTTCTTCCCCCTGCCACCCTTTGCCATCGCTCCCCCTCACTATTTATAACTTCTCTTCACCTACCCCTCCCCTGCACAGCCCCGTTGCGGTGGTCCCTAATCTGCACTAGGAGACAGTTATAGGGCTGTGCCCCCAATTTCTTCACTCACCCCCCTCCTAATCAACCTCAAGTCTCAGTTCAGCGGGAGAGGAATGGCGCGAGCGCGAAGTTCGGGAATTTTCGGCGCTTGCTCGCTGCTCCGCGGCTTGTTAAATAATTAATTTCGAGTATTTCTATCGCGAGTTGGGCATTGATAATTACAGAAATGGTAGTTTATAAGACATACTAGCGGAATATATAATCTTCCAAAAATCTACTGTTTCGCGATTTTTCAGTTTTCAGAGGTCGCGTCCCCCCTTAAAGGGACACTAAAAACAGCCAAAGATGGTATGAAAATCTAATAAACTACATTTGGTGACACTGTCGCCGCATATCCGGCAGCAAAAAATCGAATAATTGCTGAGATATTGCGATAAGAAGTTGAGATTTTTTCTTGTTCCCGTTGGTCGAATTCAAAAAGTGCCCTCCGACTACGTAGTTGAAGCTGAGTGACGCACACTATGACGTAAGCGGAGACTCCGTGATAACTAGCAAGCCGGCGCGGCCCGCGGCGTCGCATCCCTCAAGGGCCAACATGGCAACAGCGTACTCGCAATGACGGCCTCAGCCGAAATAAATAAAACGATGAAGAGAGTATTTTACCGAGCGATGGGCCCATAAAGGAAGAAAAAAAAAACCGCTTGTAATGCACAATACATGTTTGTCAAGCTTTTGCGCTCCTTCTTGCACTGTGTATAAACAAACCGAGCCCTCAGTCACCGCAACGCTTCCCAACATGTTTACATACAAATAAGATTTAGTTACCAGCAAAATAGTGTCCTCGATGATGCGCTTGTCAGTTTTGAAGCTTCGTCGCACTTTTTTCCTTCAAGGTTTGTGCTACAGCTCCGTGTTCAGCGAAAATTACGTCCACGGTAGCAGAACATGACCGAAGGGCCGGCGCCACTACATTTGCCAGCGCTGTGAAATTGCACACGTTAAAATGAATCCAGTGCACAATATAGTGCGCATAGGCATCCAGAACATTAGTTGCAAGACGTGAGAGCAGGCAGCGTGCGCCGATAATCAAGAATTTTTAGACCGGCAGCAGAAACACTTTATTGTAAATGGGGCCATGACATAAAAACTACAAATATTTCCAAGGTTCCTGTGGCGCGGCGTAGCCGAGCGGTTAGCGCCGAACGTTACGGAGCAAGCAGTAGCGAGTTCGAGTCTTCCCGCTACTGGCGGATTTTTTTTTTTACAAATCGATTTTTTTTTTAACCTTTTGTAATGTATTTCTGGTGCTTCGTTATTTTTAGTTTTTACTTTTTACCCGAGGCCCTTTTTTTTCGCCGGGCGATGAGCGCAATATATCGACGCTCTCCTTGGTATGAGCGGCAAGTATGCCCCTTTTGTTTACGACGCCTGCAAATAGCACGTTGAAGGTCTTGTTGACGCAGTATATGTTGGTCAGATGTGCCATGATTTAGTGAACAATTGAATGATAATGCGTTTTTCCTTCGGTACTTTGAAGGCCTTGTTGACGCAGTATATGTTGGTCAGATGTGCCATGATTTAGTGAACAATTGAATGATAATGCGTTTTTCCTTCGATACTTAGCATATGTATGCTTTTCGTGGCGTACGTAGCTGCAGTCAAGCGGTCAGGTCGCAGTCGAAGCGGCAATGGCGGCGATATGTTGGCGCAGAAGTGTGAACGAAGGAGCATGTCGGCGGTAGCGGATTTTGCTCGCTCGTGCCTTAAGACCAGTGTCCCCCTTAAGGGGGGACACTGGTCTTAAAACTATTTTTCTTATTTACCGATCAAAATTGATGCAACTTGGTGGGTTTGTGTACTTTCTTGTGCAGATTCCAAAACTGCAATTATTTCTTTTGTGATCTAATTATTTCATGAGATAATTACACCAATTAGTCTAATTCTTACAAGAACAATTACAAAATGACCACTGAAGAAAAACTTCAGGTGAACACATTGTTGGACACTAGAAAGAATGAGGAACACAATGTAGCAAGCAGTTTTTTGATTGAGCAATTATTTCCTGTTTTATTGCATAACAAAGTTCAAAGTTCAAAATATAGCATATAATGGTCACAAAAAAAAGCCATTTTAAAAATTCTGAACAAGAAATTAAAAAAATCTACTTGCAACATTGTGTGCTCCACATATTTGGCTTCATGCTGAAAAAGAAATTATTACTCTATCTGCAATAGGTGCCGAGATATTAAAGCCGCATATCTGCAAGTGGTCGACAACGTATGTTTTGAGAAAAGAGCAAAAAAGAAACGGGATTATTTACCAGACATTCACTGGTGCAATGCAGCACACATTTACATTTTAAAATGGCTAGAAACCTCCAGGAACGTAGTCTCTTTGCTTTCCAACGTCCAAGTGCCGCCTCTTTCATTTTGATTTGCAGTTGCTGCACATTCAGTTGTCACTTTTTCGACTGCACGAGTCCCATGCAGGCAGCGAGCTTTTTTTTTTTTTTTTTTCACGTATGTCGTTTTGCTACATCCTCGCATCAAGACTGCGGTGAGGAACGTTTATTGCGGAAAAGAAATGTAATTTAGAGCTGTTTGCTGCTTCCCAGCGTTCTGCATTGCACTGGAAGCAAGTGCATTCACTAAGGACTATGAACGAGGTCCGATCGGTGCAAACGCGCGGCGAACTCTACGAAGACGACGTGTCCCGCAGTTTACACATTGAAGAATAAGTATGACGGCGATCTCTTATCCCCGCTCACTTTTTTAAATGACACTATCGCCGCCGTATGTTTTACGCTTCGCCAATCTCGGCAAACTTATCTGACGATCGTGAACTCCGCCTCGCCAAGCGGACTGTCCGCCGCGCTGCCGTCATCGTCGTGAAAACAATCCGTCTACCGCTTCGTTGCTGGAGTTGGCGCGAGTTCAAGTTTTTTTTTCTGTTTTGAGCTTATCTTTCTGCTCATCTGCGGCTCGCGATATCACCGTCGCGGCGGGTGCGACCGCTGGCAGTAGCAGTCTCCCGTGCTGGGGAACGCACTAGCCCTACTTCAGGCTCGTACACACGATCGTACACAGGCTCGCGCACGACTTTCGTCGGCCTGAGCGCGCACAGCCGGGGCAGGGCATCACTTCAGATGATTAGACAACTATTTTTTCAACTTTTTTCCCGAATGCTTGCCGTGAACGCACCTCGCGGTTCGGAACCAAGCGCGGCCGGCGTCACGTCTCCGCCGTCTCCCCGCGGCTCGGGCGCTCCGAGCAGACGCAGTCAGCCAGCTCCACCAATGCGGTGACACCTTATCGTCATGTGCACCCCGAAAGCCAATGAGATTGCAAATACCACGTTTTCTTTTTTGCTATTTTTTATTCAACCAGTGGGCGAATGTAAACAGCAGAGGCGGCAATTTGAAGACGAAAGGCAGCTCTTTCAAATGAGACCAAGATGGCTACGGTGCCGCGCACAAAATGGGAGCTACGCCTCGCGGAAAATGGTTGTTTCGGGGGTCGTTTTCGACCCAAATTTGGGCGACATCGATTATATAAATTGGCATTGTGACTAAAATACCGACCCTAGAGATGAAAAACTTAGCAGATAGGTAGGTAAAGAGCTACTGATTTCGCAAATCACATTTTCTAAAAAGTGATTTTTTCGCGTTTTGGTCCGAAAGACCCGTGTCCCCCCTTAAAGCCCCACAGTCACTAAACAGAAGAGTTCTTGGAAAATAACTTGGTGGGAGATTTAAACAGTAAAATGAGCTCCTTTTATTCATAGATGTAGAGGCGACACACAAAGCTGTGATGGCCAACTACCATTATGAGACGTCCAACGACTCTACCTACAGCCACAGCCTATGTCCAACAGGACCTCATTCTTGGTGCCGGCAGAATGCGGCAAAGGCCACAGGCGAAGCTCAGCCACATCACAGGTACAATCTTCCTCTCTATGTTTGTAAACCTTTACTACCTATCTATGAAAGGCTTTGGGACAGGACATAAAACAACAACCAGTGCTTGCATTCGATATGGGCACTTGCCCAAAAAGAACGACATGCTTCTCTCTTTAGTTCAGGCTGCTGCAGCTGAAGCCATGATGAAATTCAATGCAGGAAGCGAAACAACTGCTGCTCGTATACTGCAAGAGCTCAGTCTATCACCTAGCCCCAGTCAACGGATGCAAGAAAAGGATGATTAGAGGAAAAGTGCGTCTATAGAGAAGTGCAAATCAGCAGAAAACTTGCAATGCACACTGAAAAAGGGCCATTTCAATTACTTAAGTCAGAATGACTACATCCCAAGAATTTTTGAGCAGCTGATAATGAGAGTATGTGAATAAATTTTGATGTATTTTTCCATAAACAGCATTTTGTTTTTGCTGTTTTTCTACTCGGCAGATCCCAAACTAGCATATCTCGACATCTATGGCAGATGCTCAGTGGCTCTCGCCACCACAATGAGAGCCAATATAGCTTTGAAGCCTGGCAAATGACAAGATTACTCACCCATGCCCTTACTGTTGCGACAGTTGCCTGGCGAGGAGGAGGAAGCTGAGGAGTCTGATGGCTCGGGTGGCCAGGTAAGAGTTGGGATGGGGAACTCCGAGTCCCGCTCGGCATCCTGAGACTCCAGCCCTGACAGGCTTAACGCAGCTGATGTGGCCCGTCGCATCATCTCGCACAGCGACATGCTGCAAATAGTGCCAGTGTTTTGAGACTGTTTGACAAACACCGCAAATGAAAGTAATAAGAAGGGACGGCTTGGCAATCAATCCTAAATACCCACACACAAAAAAGAGTAGCTGCAGGTTTAAAATAACTTACAGTTGAACCTCAATATACGAACCTCAATTTAAATGTAATGATCTTTTTCTTATTTGCCATTTTCTGCCCTAATGAAAACCATACATTTTTTTCCACAATAAGAAGCAATGTTATGCCGCACGTCTGATTTAATGAAGTCTTCGAGAAACTCATGCATGTGCCACCAGACACCTTAAGGGGGGACACTGGTCTTAAAACTATTTTCCTTATTTACCAATCAAAATTGGTGCAACTTGGTGGGTTTGTGTAGTTTTTTGTGCAGATTCCAAAACTGCAATTATTTCTTTTGTGATCCAATTATTTCATGAGATAATTGCATCAATTAGTCTAATTCTTACAAGAACAATTACAAAATGACCACTGAAGAAAAACTTCAGATGAACACATTGCTGGACACTAGAAAGAATCAGGAACACAATGTTGCAAGCAGTTTTTTGATTGAGCAATTATTTCTTGTTTTATTGCATAACAAAGTTCAAAATATAGCATATAATGATCACAAAACAAAGCCATTTTAAAAATTCTGAACAAGAAATTAAAAAATCTACTTGCAACATTGTGTGCTCCACATATTTGGCTTCATGCTGAAAAAGAAATTATTACTCTATCTGCAATAGGTGCAGAGATATTAAGGCCGCAGAACTGCAAGTGGTCGACAATGCATGTTTTGAGAAAAGAGCAAAAAAGAAACAGGGGATTATTTAACAGACATTCACTGGTGCAATGCAGCACACATTTACATTCTAAAATGGCTAGAAACCTCCAGGAATGTAGTCTCTTGGCTTTCCAACATCCAAGTGTCACCTCTTTCATTTCAATTTGCAGTTGCAGCACATTCAGTCGTCACTTTTTCGACTGCGCGAGTCACATGCAGTTATTTTTTAATTTCTTTTTTTTTTACGTACGTCGTTTTGCTACGTCCTCGCATCAAGACCGCGGTGAAGAACGTTTATTGCGGAAAAGAAATGTAATTTAGAGCTGTTTGCTGCTTCCCAGTGCTCTGCATTGCACTGGAAGCAAGTGCATTCACTAAGGACTATGAACGAGGTCCGATCGGCGAAAACGCGCGGCGAGCTCTACGAAGACGACGTGTTCCGAAGTTTACGCATTGGAGAATAAGTTTGACGGCGATTTCTTATCCCTGTCCACATTTTTAAATGCCAATATCGCCGCCGTATGTTTTACGCTTCGCCAATCTTGGCAAACTGTTACCTGACGATCGTGAACTCCGCCTCGCGAAGCGGACTGTCCGCCGCGCTGCCGTCATCATCACGAAAACAATCCGTCTACCGCTTCGTTGCTGAAGTTGGCGCGAGTTCAAGTTTTTTTTTCTGTTTTGAGCTTATCTTTCTGCTCATCTGCGGCCCGCGATATCACCGTCGCGGCGGGTGCGACCGCTGGCAGTAGCAGTCTCCCATGCTGGGGAACGCGCTAGGCCTACTTCAGGCTCGTACACACGATCGTACACAGGCTTGCGCACGACTTTCGTCGGCCTGAGCGCGCACAGCCGGGGCAGGGCATCACTTCAGATGATTAATCAACTATTTTTTCAACTTTTTTCACGAATTCTTGCCGTGAACGCACCTCGCGGTTCGGAACCAAGCGCGGCCGGCGTCACGTCTCCGCCGTCTCCCCGCGGCTCGGGCGCGCTGAGCAGACGCCGTCAGCCAGCTCCACCAATGCGGTGACGCCTCATCGTCACGTGCACCCCGAAAGCCAATGGGATTGCAAATGCCACGTTTTCTTTTTTGCTATTTTTTATGCGACCAATGGGCGAATGTAAACAGCAGAGGCAGCAATTAGAAGATGAAAGGCGGCTCTTTCGAATGAGACCAAGATGGCTACGGTGCCGCGCACAAAATGGGAGCTACGCCTCGCGGAAAATGGTTGTTTCGGGGGTCGTTTTTCGGCCCAAATTTGGGCGACATCGATTATATAAATTGGCATTGTGACTAAAATACCGACCCTAGAGATGAAAAACTTAGCAGATAGGTAGATAAAGAGCTACTGATTTCGCAAGTCACATTTTCTAAAAAGTGATTTTTTCGCGATTTTTTGGTCCGAAAGACCCGTGTCCCCCCTTAACAATCTTATGAGAACTTTGGCAGAGACAGACCGCATTTTGCATTTGCCCTTTTACCTGCCAATTTTGTCGCCAGTCTGAAATTTGCGAGCACAACAATATGATGATGGGGATGTCCATACAAAATTTGCAGTGCGGAAGTTTCAGGACGTGTCACGCCATGACGTCACCGGCCAGTCGGAAAAGCAAAGAGCTAAGTGGAAATACTGTATTTACTTGCATAAAAAACCCACTTTTTTTTTTTAATCTATCAGTTTAAGGGGATGGCTCAGTACACATAAAAAGGTTGACATCTCTTGTTTTTGTTTTGCGAAAGTCGTCCATCCTTCCACCCATCAATCAGCAAAGAAAGCGCACAGTGAGCTGCTGCTACCACCCCAATCACTGAGAACGTACTGAAAACCAGGCTTGCGCGAGCCCAGCAAGCCACCGTCGGCTCTCCTGTCAAGGCGGCTGGCAGTGTGCCAAGGTGGCCCCCCCCCCCCCCCCCCCCCTATCCAACCCCTAGAGCTAATTAATGTCAAGAGACACACCATCATGTTCGCGCTGCTGCGCAGCATCTTGGCCGTTGCCAGCAAATGCTCTGTGACTGCGAAGGCGCAAAATGGAGGATTGTCTTTTATCTTATTTTTTTAATTTTTTTAAAGTTCTAAGCCACAAAGGTGAGTAATCCAGCATGTGTACGTGAGGCCAGAGCAAAAAATCGTGGCACCCCAAATAGCTGGGCCCGCATGGGCGATGCGAACATTCGGCAGCGTCCCCGTTAATGTCCCTAGATCAGCTGATCTAGTTTGCAAACGGTGGTGGTGTTGGTGATACCAGTGATGACGTTTGGCAGCAGCTTTAAGTACTAAGACACTGCACTCGCTCTTTGCTTTGCGCACGAAGAGAAAAATGATGTGTTCGCGTCCATTTGCTATCAGTCATTATGCTCCTGATATACAAAAGAAGATCCAGTTCCCTTGTTAAAGCTATTACTGCTAGAGTTTCTTGCTATTTCCTGAATTCATAAGTTACAAGTTTCCATCTACTAGCTGCGTTCCACAAACCTGTTACTTTATTTGGACAGCTAAAACATGGGAACCTCAACGTAACAAAATTTTTGGCAGCAAGTAGGACTTTGTTATATTGAGGTTCGATTGTACTGCTTTTTGCGTTTTACTAGGGTGCATGCACACACGCAACGCACACCTGCATGTCTGTGTGGCATAACTACCCAGTATGTAAAGTACACGCATTGAAGGTCACTGGTCATATCATAAACTTTAGTACTCCATGGCCCACTGAAACGGCCACTAAGAAGCCACTGATGAAAGTGTTCAGTGTGTAGAACAAATCCTTTTGAGCATTAACGCAAAGTATAACTCCTTGGAACAAAGCCAGCGATTTATTATTAATTTTTTAAAACAGCGTTTTTTGAAATTCGCGGGCAGAGAGGTCATCGCTTGGGGTGTCGCATGGAACTATTTGCTTAAACCGTGACGTCACGGGTGAGTTGACTGGCAAGGCTTGCTAGAAGCTGCCATTCGCTGCGGCCACTGCAGCCATGACCTCACGGACACGCTTCCGGTAGCTGCGAAAGTCGTCTGCTCGTGCGCTGCTCGAACCCTGTGCGAAGCGACGCAGTGATCGGCGGAACGAAGCTGCATTTACAAATATCTTATTTATATAACGTGGTTCCAGGAGTACCAGAATGTCGTCCGACGAGGCGTCAACAGCACGGTCAAGCACAGCACGATGGCAGCACCTCCTCGACCGCCGTAAACACCACCGCTGTGGCCCCTCCTCCCGCATACCGTACGCGAACGACACGGCGGATCGTTAGCACCGATGTCCGAAATAAAGCGTGCTAAAATTTGTTGGCCTCTGGAATACTGAGCCGAATATCAAGTATGAAGCCCTCGTGAGGATCGCTCACCAGCAGCAAATTGCTGGTAAGAGCGATAGCCGTGATACAAGCAAGTTTCTGCTCAAGCCAGCTGCCGCTGGTGCACTTCGGCTCATCCGATCTGCTCGTACTAGCTCTGCGATTATTGCGTCGCCAGAGTTAATCCTATAATTATTTTACTATGGCATTTTCATAAGGCAGTTTCATAAGTAAACGATTTACGACAGTGTTGATCAGCTCCAAAGCGCCGACCGCCGCGGCTTTGAAGCAAAACAATATAGGCCTAGCGACGACTAGGGACGGTCAAGCACGGCGCCGTCGTTCACCGCGCTCACACGCCCCACCCCCGCGGTAATTGTGTAACGTGCCTGAGCCTGCTCGCGACATCCCGTGCTGCAAGCGTTGCAAACTCGTGTACTTTCATAGCTAAGGCCGCGCATTTTTTAACGTTCTGCTCAGCAACAAGCCGTTCAAACGATACTGCAGGCAAGACAAGGCTTCAGTATGCAGTTGGCCGTAATCGAAGGTCGGGCAGCACCATATTCTATACATCGATCGTTATAAATGTGATACAGTGGGCAAATGATTTAACTTAGTGAAGTAGACCCGCTTGTACGTTTCGCACACTCGGGCGCCGACGAGTAGCCTCCGTACAGACGCCGCCATAACCTCGGTTAACGACGCAAACCGAGGTCACGGTTTGCGATAACCGCGGTTAGTGGTGTAACTATGATTTGGTCCGCTGTGTGACATGGGCTAACCACGGGATCGTGGTTACACTAACCGTCGCTGCGTGAACCGGAGAACTCCTCAGGCGTGAGCGAGCGAGGACGGTTTGACGCGAGTACGCCAGAGAGCAACCGCGCGGCAACCGGAAGTTCGTCGAAGTGACGTATTTCTGGGCGGAGCTTTGAACTTGCTTGTATTCTTTATTTTTTTATGGCTCCCTTCGGCATACGAGTTGAGAGGGGAAATTGGAAGGGTCATTTTTAATCGCCGATATCTCTGGTGTTGCAGAAGCTAGATCGAAAATTTGTGCGGGAGAATGATGAGTGGTTCAATATCTATCAGTGTTATGGCATTGTTTACCCTTCTTGGTGACCCATTTCAGTGGACCATTCAGTGAACCAGTGCTGATTAGGTGTCTAAGTTACACATTCAAGCTAATGCACTTTTTCTTCAATACATCTGCGGGAACAAAAATACAGCTTAAGGGGGGACGCGACCTTTGAAAACCGAAAAATCGCGAAAAAGTCGATTTTTGGAAGTTTATATATTCAGGTAGTATGTCTTATAAACTATCATTTCTGTAATTATCAATGTCCAACTCGCCGTAGAAATACTTGAAATTAATTATTTAACAAGCGGCGGTAGCCGCGGAGCAGCGAGCAAGCGCCGAAAATTCCCAAACTTCGCGCGCGCACCATTCCTCTCCTGCCGAACTGAGCGCCGCCATCTTGGTCTTGTTTTGTTTGTGAATTCTTGCGCTTTCTTCTGCCACCCTCGGCGACGGCGGCGCGGTCGAGGCGTGGCTTGCTACCGATTGAGAGCCTCGTGGCGGCTTTCAAGTTTCCCGCGCTCGAATTCAAGGCTGCGATTGGGCAAAGCGCGCGCTCCGCGAGAACGCGGGGGATCGGGCGACTACTATTGGCTGCTGCGGCCGCTGACGCGTCGGTCTCCGCCTCCCCGCGTCGTCTGCTACGGCTCTTTGCTTGCTATCGTTGTTGGCTTCGCCATTTTTGCGATCGCCGGATTTACGATCTCTCGTCGTGCCCTCTGAACCGTTTCGTGCAACGTGTTAAACGTTGCGTGGTCGCTCACGATGCCTCGAGGTGCGACACGCATTCAGTGCAGACTTGGCTAGCCTTTTTTTTTTTTTTCGTTACGGCGCTTATTCCGCGGAAGATGACCCGGGAAGTCGCTTGTCGCGTTTGGGCCGCTCCTCGTTCCTCTGGCGAGATGCCGCGATAGATAAACCGGGAAACCGCTTGCTGCGTCTGCGCCGCCCATCATGATAGGGCGAAATGCCGCGGGGGAATCGGGAATGCCGATTGTCGCGGCTTGCAGAGCACAGGATCGACGGATCTCAGCATGTGGAAAGTGGTCCGCGGCACCAAGGCGTTCGCTGTAGCCGATCGGCTAGTCGCACAGATGTTCGCTGCAGCCGAGATCGACGGAGCGCCATAGCCCTAATGTATATTTTGACGGTCGCACCGGACTTGTTCGTGATAATTGCGAGTGTTCGTCTTAAGTGGGGCCGTTATAAGTGGGCTCGACTGTACCTGAATAAATTTTTGAGGGCAAGGCAAGCCCATGTCTTCAAAATATTATGTCTGGAATTTGTCATAATTAATTTGGTTAATCAACATAGGTCTAATTGATGACAAAAAAATCCAATTCTATGCTATTTTTCAGCAAGAAAATTTAGAAAAAGGGCTTTGTCTTGCCCTGAGGAACCTATTTAGGAATCAGCATGACAAATTGCACAATGCCAGTGCCTTTCACAATTTCTCCAGGCTTGATGTAAAGGGCCTATTCGAACCAGTTTGATATGCTTCTGTAACTTGAGAACTAGCGTGCACAATTCTATGAAACTTGGTGGTTTTTCATTTGTTAATGTCATGAGCCTGTCTTGAATATTTCATCATGATAACTTGAGAAACAAAAAAGTTATTGTTCTCTCAACCTTTGAGAGCCGTTTTCTCAGAATCAATTTTTTGCACGGTGTGGCTGCTAGGGAAAGTCATAGCTCAAGAACCGCTTATTGGATTTTCATGAGGTTTTTTTTGTTATATACCTAAGTAAAATTCTGAGGGCAAGACAATTCGTTTTTTTCAATATATTTCATGTGTAATTAGGGGCAGTCAATTAAAATATCGTTAAGTCAGGTGTAAATTTAAACACTAAATTTGCTGCTGTACTAAAATTTTTCAGAGAGAAAATTTGGAAAAAGGAAATTGTCTTGCCCTGGGGAAACTATCCAGGAATGACCATAACAAATTTCACACTGCTAGCACATTTTGCAAATTCTCCAGGCCCGCCCCTAGGGACCTATGTAAAATATCTTGATATACTCCTCTAACTTGAGAACCAATGAGCCCAGCTCCATGAAACTCGGCAGTTCTTCAAATGTGTGTACTATGAGCATACCGTGAAAATTTCATTCAAATACCTCAAGAAATAAAAAAGTTGGTGTTCAAGGGTAGCCTCCCCCCTTAACCTGGTTATAACAAAACTGTAAAGTGTCCTCTATTTTCATCACATCCAGGTTATCGTTATACAGTGAAATCTTGTTACTACGAACACAACATTAACGAATTTTTCAAATTAACGAATTTTTAAAAAATCCCCAGCAGATTTCCTATGTTTTCAATGTAAAACTTGTTCAGAATTACGAATTTCAAAATAACGTATATGTCAGAATAACGTAGGTATTTTATTCTTCCTTCTATAATCTAGGAACATGAATAAAATGAATTCGTCTAAAATTAACGGCCTGCAGTTCACAACTCTCGCGTGAACAAAAAAAAAAGCGCCATGGCTCGGCTGTACCTATCATCATCAGCATATCGGGTGCCAGCTCCTGGTGCCAGCTCCTAGCACCCCCACAAAGCTGCGATTCATTACGCAGTAGCGAGCAGGCCTAGCCGCCTGCCGTTTTTTCCTGTGTTGGGTGCCGTTCGACGATCAGCCGTTCGTGCCATTCTCAGGTGCAAGACGCTACTTTTTTTTTTTTTTCCCCCCCTCTGATTATCTTATTGCCAAGTTTGTGCGAAGCCTGACGGTGATTGCAGCCAGCGAAGTGCCGAGAAGAGCCGAGAAGATAGGAATGCAGCTTTCACTGAAAAAAATCGACGAAGGAAAAGAAGCGAATTGGCCTCTGCAGACAACTAGAGCATTGCCCCATCGACCGCTACGATCATTTTGAAAGACCGAGACAAGACTTTCAAGCTTCAGGGAGCACTGAAGATGAGGTCATTCGAGCTCTGATGTTCTTTTGCATGTGGACAAAATTCGTACTTTCATCGCTCGGTGCAACACACATCCAATGGGATGTTGCACAAAATGGAAGGTGTATGTGCACTAGTGGTGTAATGTAGTGCGTGGTCGTGTTTGCTGCACGCGACAGAAGAAAATAATTGATTTCTTCAAATAAATCAGCTCTGCGCTGGCTGTTTAAGAGCGCGCCACGCAGCCATCGACGGTTCTCATTCTTGTGCTGAGGCTAGTCGTTGAAGAAGACAGCGTAGCAGGCAGGCCCCGACTGAGAAGTCGTAAAAAGAGTGATGCGCTCAGTTTGCAGTTAGTCTCTCGCCTAATCTCCTTTGTAAAGTGGGATGTCTCACTGCCTCGTGTAAATAAGTTTTCTGTATCTTGTGTTTGTGTCGTATAAAGTTAATTTTCATTTTGTTGCTGCAAGTTCGTCGTCCTACGTCTCACAGTGTGTTTGTGTGGGAACTACACTTCGCCTGCCGAATCAAGGAGCCCCTTGGAGAGGTGCGGAAGATTTGAAGAAGAAGAAGAACCTGACGTTTACTCCTTCCATCCAAGTTTTGGATGTGCAAAACCTCAACTATGCCGCCCTTTCGCAGGGAAATTTCTTTGGCCACGCGCTGGGCGAAAGGCTACCCAGATGTGGCGGCACATAGTTTGAATTAAGGGGGGACAAGGGTCTTAAAACTAACTTTTTTAGTTGTGGCTAGAATCTCACGAAACATTGCACACTGATGTGGTTTTCTGTCCTGGTTTCAAAAATGTAATCATAATTGAGCTGGTGGTCTTAGATCAAAAGTTATCTAACGAAGTTCAGAGCATAATTAGTGAATTTCTTACGCAGCTTTAATGAACTTTCTCACTGCATTTCGTTGCTTTTAATTACATTGATTGATAGCCAAAGTCTTCCCATACCCGATGACATCCTTCGTTTTCCTCAAAAAGTCACGTCATCCTGACATACAGTCGAACCCGGTTATATCGAACCCGGATGTATCGAATTTTGGTTTTATCGAACTCGCGAAATATCCCCTTGAAAATCCCATGTAAAAGTATAGGAAAGCCGCGTCATATATCGAACTCAATTTCACCGGTCGTTCGATATATCGAACTCCGCACCACGCACTGGAAAGTGTGCCTTCCCCAAAGACGATCGCATTACCCTTGGCCGTTTGCCGCGTGACGTTTTCAAGCCACGCGCGGAAGGAATGAGAGGGGACAGTTCGGCGACGGCTGGTCTGGGCAGCGCCGCGCCCATTCCCCAAAGGCACGCGCATCTGTCACGGAACCTTATAATTCGAGAACTTCAGCGTACGGTGAGTGTGTCTTCCTTTTTCTTTTCCTTGCATTTTGGTTAGTGGTGTGTGAATATTCGAAATTTCAAATACGAATTGTATATGTTTGTTACTAGATTTGTATTCGAAAAACTGATATTTGGAATTTTTCGAACATTCAAAAGTTGCTGAATACACACAGTTTCACTGCACTGCATGCTTCAACAACAATTCTTGACAGTGTTGACTGTGCAGTGAATGCGATGGAGCTGTTTTGTAAAGGGGGTCCTCTCGTTTTGTGAAAAGGTCCATACTGTACAAAGTAAAGCACTGGATGAAACCAGGAAAAAATTTCGTTCTCACATCTCTTTCATCTCAAATGCAGACAACCATCACGCATATAAAGCCACTGTGATGCAAACAGTTTTTGGCAGCTTTTTCAAGGTCTATTCAATAATGCTTGCTATTTCTTTAAACGAGTATACAGTGTAGTCCGCTTGTGGCTATATTGAGACAACCTGAAGTTGTGATCTTTTTAACCGATGATCGTTATATTTGGAGCAGCGAAAACAAAAAACAAAAACACACTCATATATTTTTCCATGCTACATTCTTGCCTATGATGCGTAAATCGGGTTGAACAACACTAATCATCATAAAGAGCACTAAACACTTTACAGTCGAACCCACATATATCGAACCCGGATATATCGAATTTTGGTTTTATCGAACTCGCGAAATATCCCCTTGAAAATCCCATGTAAAAGTATAGGAAAGCCGCGTCATATATCGAACTCAATTTCACCGGTCGTTCGATATATCGAACTCCGCACCACGCACTGGAAAGTGTGCCTTCCCCAAAGACGATCGCATTACCCTTGGCCGTTTGCCGCGTGACGTTTTCAAGCCACGCGCGGAAGGAATGAGAGGGGACAGTTCGGCGACGGCTGGTCTGGGCAGCGCCGCGCCCATTCCCCAAAGGCACGCGCATCTGCAGTTGTCATTTCCCACGCGCCAACACATGATGTTTGCAAGCCATGTGCGTGGGTGTGCCCATTCTTTTGCTGAGCGATCTCTCTCCTTCAGCACGCGCAACGCATGCGCCAAGCCAGCTCAGCCCGTTTTCAGACAGACGTCGTTCGCTTTCTCCAGCGTGTGTTGGGAACCCTCTGCGCGCGGCAGCGCGGCGGCGGACGTGGCTATGGCGCCTGCGGATGTTAAGAAGCGGCAGTTTTTCTCTTCGTTTTTGCTTTTTCTTTTTTTTTTGCGAGTCATCCTTTCTTATCGTTGTGCTGTACGCACGGCGTAGCATAAGATATGGCGGCTGCGGACGTTAAGCGGCAGTTTTTTTTGTTTTTTTTTTTGTTGTTTTTTTTTTTTGCGCGGATGTTTATTTTATTTTTTATCGTTTATCCTTGCATGTATGAATCAGCGAAAGCACGCAGTCAGCTGCTGCGATCATGACGCCGGCCTCAAGCGCGGCGTGATAAATCTAACCAGGCTTGCACAATCAAGCCATCACGGGCACTCTGCCAAGTTCGCTCCCGGCCACCGCAGGAGCTATAAAAAGATAAACGCGCCCCGACGTTATCGCTGCGCAGCATCTTGGCACGCTGCCAATGAGCTGTGGATGGGACGACCGAAACGGACTGACACGCGCCATCGACATGCAAGCGAAAATGCTCGCGATTTCTGCCGCCGGGGCGACACAGAAACCTTGTTTTGAGCTGCCGCGGTGGCTCGAGCGGCCAGAGGGACGCAGTTCCAACAAGTTTGAAAATTTCGCTCTGTCGCTGCCGCTCTTCGCTGAGATTGCTCAGTCGCTTGCATGCTGGCCTTAACGCTTCTTTTTTTTTTTTTTTGTTCAAATTCTCGGGTGCAAAAGGGGAGGGTGGGTTCATTCTGCGAGTGGGTTGATTACGCGACAAATACGATATCGTTTTTTCGCATCGTAAGTGCCGTCACAAGCCGATTTCTGTATATCGAATTATCGATATATCGAACTATTTCGCGATCCCCTTCGAGTTCGATATATCCGGGTTCGACTGTATTATGTTGAGAGTAAAAGGCTGCATTATTTGACACGAACTCATTAAGCTAATCTCAAATTGACATTTATCCATTGCCTAAACTAAATAATTAAAAATGTCATCGGGTACTTCATTTCTCTCTGAAGAAAACAGTACCAAAGTTATTTGTGTGAACTAAATAGTTATCAAAACCCTGCGTAAGGCTGTAGAGATCGACCAAAAATATGAAACTGAGAAAACGGCATTTGAAGTTTGACCACATATTATAACTTGAACAATCAAAAGCCTCACTGTGATATTTCTCACCAAAAATGTCATGCTCTTCCCATTTCCAAAACTGTCTTTGGATTTTGACGCCCGTATTCACAAACGCGCCTCGACTCGACGCTCCACCTCCATTCCTTGCGGAGAATACAGCGGAGATCTTGTCGGAGGAAACGCCCCTCGGCGTTTCCTCCGACAAGATCTCCTCGAGAATACCTCCTCCACTCGGAGCAGCGCAAGTGGCATATGGGAACAAGATTAAGATGAACTTTTGGCCCGAAAACTGCGTGCTGAACTGTGTAACATGCTCAGTTTTTCATGTCAAGTCTTCTAAACAACTTTCGCAAACGACTTCGACGTTAACAGCATAGTGTAACTTGTTTTGTGAGCTGAATGGTCGAAAATGTTTTTGCATCTGGCAACAGTCGCTGCTGGTGACGTAGGCTTCGAGAAATGGTGTGAATACTTCGGTTTATTTTTTGGTATGAGATCTACGCTCGGCCTTTGCCACTTTGCCTTTTTGTAATTGCTAGGCTTGAGACTTCTTTTTATTGCCAGGCTTTGACAGGCTTTCTTTTATTACCAGGCTTTGACAGACGTCAAAATATATTACAGGAAAAAAAGTACAAGCCGCGAACTCCTACGGGCATGGCTCTGGCCTGCTCGGAGGCGAGCTGAACTGCTAAACATGCGTTCTGCTTCGCAGCGCATTGCAGCACATGCACACTGAATTCGACTCTCCAGAAGAAAATGCCGCGTGAGGTTTCCAAACAAGTAGGGAGCCCTAATTGAAAACGTGTTTCAAAAGCCATGCTCTTTGTTGGCCGCGAATATCTCTCCGCAGGACGAGCACACCAACACGCTCCCTGGACAGCACCGCGCGTACGTACCCTCGGGCGACATGCAAGCCACTGATGCGCGGAGTGCAGCACAGATGTCCGCACAGTCCCACCGCGCCTCCAGTGCTCCCCAGCTTACTGCATACAACACTTTGTTCCCCCACAAGTTTGACGGCGTCTGTGGCAGCGCGCGGGGCGAGCCACGGAGACTGCGCCGCCGCCGCTCGACTCCAACCGCAGGTGAGCTCACCATTTACGGTCAAATCGCGCCTCAATTCTGCACTCGGTGGGCTCCGAAAATGTTGTCCAATGGTTGTCCCCTAGTTACACATGAAATATTTTGATCAGAAATTTACTTAGGTATGTAACAAAAAAATCCTCATGAAAATCCAATAAGCGGTTCTTGGGATATGACTTTCCCTAGCAGCCACACTGTGCAAAAAATTGATTCTGGAAAACAGCTCTCAAAGGTTTAGAGAACAATATCTTTTTTGTTTCTCAAGTTATTATGGTGAAATTTTCAGGACAGGCTCATGACATTAACCCTTTCACTGTCGGCTGTTTCTGACCGGGACGCACCCCCAGTGTCGGCTTGGTTTCAGAGAACGAGCATATCAGGGAACGAGCATAAAGATTTATTTTGCATTATGATGGGTATACAAATAAATTAGTCAATGCAATTTGTACATTTCAGTGTTCTGCAGGTGTTTAAATAAACATCATCATCATCAGTCTGACTATAAATGATATATGATAAAATTTAAAAAAACACGCTCAATACTTCTTCAGAGTGTGGTAGATCCTGAGTCCGAATCCGAGCTTGGCTGGTAATCAGAACCCGAAGAGCCATCGCTCCAGTCAGCCGTCGAAGGTCCCGCGCGGTCCGCCATCCGAAAGTAAGCGCGCGCGGAGGGCGCACATTCAGTGGCCAGCACAAGGGAGAGAAACGGCGCGTAGTGAAGTCGAAAGAGAAAAAGATGGAAAGAGGCTAAAACACTTGTATGCTGCTGCTGCTAACGGCAAGCTGTCCTCAAGCGAGGGCGCGTGGAGAGAGCGAATGCAGCAATCGAGTCGTATGTCGGTCGGAGAGAGACAACCGCGTGCGGCCCTGAACTTACCACACCGTAGCGGAAGCGCGACAAAGAATAAAAATAAAAACCTCCAAACCTGCCGCAGATGGCAGAACAAACTTTGAACCCATAACCGCACGCGCGCCATGAAGGATCGCTCGCTCAAGAGAGTAGTGTCACGGAGCGACCACGCCCCCTCCCACGAGCAAAGAACGGGCGGGCGCGGTCGCACCATACTCTTCCATATATGTGTCTTATCGGCGCAGAGCGAGCATATCAGCTTGTAGAAAGACTCAACAGATGGCAGAGCAAGTCCAAGCGCGGTAGCTTTACGGTGTGGAGCGAAGATTTGAACGCAAGATAGAATACGTACGGGTACGTTATTGACACTGCGGGGAGGAAACGCGAATGCGTACCGGTACGTTCGTGACAGTGAAAGGGTTAACAAATGAAAAACCACCAAGTTTCATAGAATTGTGCATGCTAGTTCTCAAGTTACAGAAGAATATCAAATTCGTTCGAATAGGTCCTTTATATCAGGCCTGGAGAAATTGCAAAAGGCACTGGCATTGTGCAATCTGTCATGCTGATTCCTAGATAGGTTCCTCAGGGGAAGACAAAGCCCTTTTTTCTAAATTTTCTTGCTGAAAAATAGCATAGCACTGGATTTTTTGTTATCAATTAGACCTATCTTGATTAATCAAATTAATTATGACGAATTTCAGACATAATATTTTGAATACATGGGCTTCCCTAGCCCTCAAAAATTTATTCAGGTACAGTCGAGCCCACATATAACGGCCCCACTTAAGACGAACAATCGCTTATCACGAACAAGTCCAGTGCGGCCGTCAAAATATACATTAGGGCTATGGCGCTCCGTCTTGGCTACAACGAACATCTGTGCGACTAGCCGATCGGCTACAGCGAACGCCTTGGTGCCGCGGACCACTTTGCACATGCTGAGATCCGTAGATCCTGTGCTCTGCAAGCCGCGACAATCGGCATTCCCGATTCCCCCGTGGCATTTCGCCCAAGGCATAATGGGCGGCGCAGACGCAGCAAGCGGCTTCCCGGTTTATTTCTCGCGGCTTCCCGGTTTATCTCTGGCGGCATCTCACCGGAGGAATGAGGAGCGGCCCAAACGCGGCAAGCGACTTCCCGGGTTATCTTACGCGGCATAAGCGCCGAAACGAAAAAAAAAAGAAAAAAAAAAGCTAGCCACGTCTGCACTGAACGCACGTCGCATCTCGAGGCATCATGAGCGACCACGCAATGTTTAACACGTTGCACGAAACCCTTCAGAGGGCACAACGAGAGATTGTAAATCCGGCGATCGCAAAAATGGCGAAAGGCGAACAGAACGCACGAAGTACAAAGACAGCCAACAACAACAGCAAGCAAAGAGCCGGAGCAGACGACGCAGGGAGGTAGCAGGGGGAGACCGACGCGTCAGCGGCCGCAGCATCCAATAGTAGTCGCCCGATCCCCCGCGTTCTTGCGAAGCGCGCACTTTGCCCAATTGCAGCCTTCAATTTGAGCGCGGGAAACTCGAAAGCCGCCACGAGGCTCCCAAGAGGAAGCAAGCCACGTCTCAACCGCACCGCCGCCGCCAAGGGTGGCAGAAGAAAGCACAGGAATTTACAAACAAAACAAGACAAAGATGGCGGCGCTCAGTTCAGTGGGAGAGGAATGGCGCGCGCGCGAAGTTTGGCGCTTGCTCGCTGCTCCGCGGCTGCCGCCGCTTGTTAAATAATTCATTTCGAGTATTTCTACGGCGAGTTGGGCATTGATAATTACAGAAATGGTAGTTTATAAGACATACTAGCGGAATATATCAGCTTCCAAAAATCAACTGTTTCGCGATTTTTCGGTTTTCAAATGTCGCGTCCCCCCTTAATGGCAATTTGCAAAAATCTCGATAGAGTGATGTAAGTGTTGGATCACCCCCTGATCTTTTCAATATAACTGCAGTGATGCGAAATTTGTCATTGTCACTCGGCAACAATGTAGAGAAAAAGCACAGTAAGGCTGAGTGCAGTGTCCAGAAACAGCACTGAGAAAAACATAATTGCATTTTGAGACAACCTTTAACTTTTGCTACACTCTAGCTATGGTAATATAACTGGAATCGTTGTGAGGCTTTGTTCTTTATGAGAAAAGCTATATAGTCTCCAAATACTGGTAAAAGCTTGCCACAAAGTCTAAATATACCGCCACTAGAACCAGCGTGACAAGCATCATTTACCACTTCATATGCCTGTGGCAGTACTTTCCAGGCAAACAAATACTCAAAATTACGAAAAAAACGGTCTTGCAAAATTATTAAACTTGCACAAAGTTTAAGCCTAAACCCTGTGGCATACTAGAATGGCCTAAAAAATTGGCTAATGTTCCAGAATGAAACTTTGCTACTTTGCTGTACAGCGCATGCAGGGCTGCACGCGGGGTCCCTTGCTGGAGCTAAAGCTCGAACTTTCACACCCCTTGAGCGCAGTGACATAATTACTTAGGTAATCTGCAAAAGAAAAAAAAAAAACGAAACCGTCCACGGAATTTGCGGGTGAGGAACGCGGGCAACGGCGCAATGTCAGGCTCGCCTGTCGTCTGAATTGACACGATAAAAAAGCAACGAAGTGGTAGCGTCGGTGGGGACCATGAGTATCAGCTGAACAGTGCAATCTATCGATGTTATCTTGGATGCCTCTGAACTGCTCGCAAACGATTATATGCCGCCAGACGTGCTGCAGCTAGGTCGAGAACACGCCGCACAACCCTGCCAGTGCACCGCCGTACTCGTTCTTCTTCACGCACTCGCTAGGCGCTTTCATTTTCAATACACTCTTGATACGGCTACGTCCACCGAGCTACGTCTAAAGACCAGCACCGGCTGCGGGAACGACTGATACGATCGCGGAAGCGCATCATAAACGAGCGAAGCAGCAGCCGCGACGGCGAACGTTAAAAAAAAGAAAAAAAGAAACAAAACAAAACAAAACAAAATGGCGTCAGTCGCGCTGGCCAATGGGAAGCGCGAGACGAGGGGCTCCCTTCGCAAGCGCGCGCTCCAGCCAATCAGCGGACCGGAAACGGCTTTCGGAAAACCCGCGATGGTAGTTGTTCTGTTTGAGCGACGTCATTTGGAGATGCCGCAAAATGCGCACAAAGAAACTAGCTTCAAACAAGTCCAAGATGGCGGCGGCCAGCCGGCTGCTTCACCTGCGGCGCGCGCGGGAAGTTCGAACAATTTTCACCCCTTTGGCCATTTCGAGGCTCCCGGATTTTACCATATTTCCCGACCGAATTCAGTGTTGATATTTTGAAGGCTAGTGCTCAAAGGTACAAACATTCCGAAAATGCGTTTTTCTCAAAATCAATTTTTCGCCCATTTCTGACCAGTTCAAGACCCGTGTCCCCCCTTAACAGCAGGGGCACCGACTCACGTTGATATAACGGGCTTTTCTGTACACAGACATCTTGGCCAGACAAAGTAACATAGTTCAAATTAATGAGCTTTCACTGTAGTTGCACTGACCGTCTCATAGCAGCAAAGCTATCAAAAAATCAAAGCAGAGTTCATGCTTATTATTGTTAATATATTCACTTACTTGCGACCAGATAAAACGGCAATGCTCGAAGATGAAGTTGAAAGAAGATCTAAGGAGTCCATGTTACCAGATGTGTTTTCTGAAAAAAATGAAAGAGAGCCAGACGCAAGCAATTACTTTATGCTATATACAGTAAAATCTCGGTGATAAGAATCCAGTTGATTCGAATTTTGGGATGATATGAATTCGCGGAATTCCCCGGCCAGAGTGCATTGTATACAATGTGTAAAATTTTAGATGGTCCGAACACTCTCCCACGCCCCTATGGATGATACGAATGCGCAAACTGTGACCGCAACCTTGAGAACAATGCACTGCCCACACATCGACTCCACGATCGCCAGCCGCGCTGTATGTACACATCACGAGCAGTTTGCGGCGACGCTTCATCTCCACCTCGCTGACGTCGCGATTTTCTGTCGGACTCACGCCGCGAAAAGCTTTCACTGGCGCGTAGCCCACAAACCGCAGACGTCTCAACCACCGTAGCTGGCGGCGGCTTACGCAGCGAGTGCGCACGAACCGGACACCGCTGGCTCCCCAATTGCGATCCGCGAGCAGTTTGCAGCGCCGCGCGGCCCACATGTCGCCATCTCCAGTCATGCTGCATGCACCGCAAGAAGTATGCGGAGGCTGGCGGACCGCACCGGCATCGTGATCGTTTTCCACGTCACAAAAGGTTCACAGTGGTGCGGCCGTGAGTAGTAGTCGGCGGAGCACGTAGCAAGTGCGCACAGGCCGTGCATCGTAGACTTCGCGACAACTAGTCGCTGTACGCATCTCAAGCAGTCTGCGGTGCCGCGCGGCTGGCAAGTCGCCATCTCTTGTCGTGCTGTACACACTGCGATAAGTCCGCAGCCCGCGCGTCGCCAACTTCGCGATCGCCTGTCGCGCTGTGTGCACCACGAGTGGCGAGCTGTGACCGCATGACCGTAAAAACCTTCTCGGACGTAAACAGATATGCGCGACTGGCTTTCCTATGCTTCTGCATACTTATTTTCATTCCTTTGATGATACGAATGTTCTGATGATATAAATTTTTTTGAGACCCCGTGATATTCCTATCACCAAGGTTCTACTGTACTTTGTGAAGTGGTGGCCGAGCATTCTACAACTGACTCTCTGAGTAGCTAAATTGCTGGCAATGAGAAAATTTTCGGTTTCACAAGAATCTTGCAAAAAGGAGACTATACAGATGATTAATGGCCAACAGCAACTAACGTTTGGTTCCATAAAAGGAGTGTTTTCTAAAAGTACAGTGCAGTCCACTTATAACGATACCAGATATAGCAATACAGTCGCCGACTGATTTTTTGGACTCCAAAAATTCAGACATACTCGATTATTCGGACTGCTTCGCGGCACCGTCACCCTTCCCATAGGCCATAATGCATAACAAATACCGAAATTTTGGACACTTCACAACCTCTCATTTGATTTTTCGGACCCTACTCGAGCCAACTCGATCGACAGCAGCTACCCACACTGACGCTGTCTGAAGCATGAAGCACCATTCCTGTTTTGGAATGAGCCTCCTTACCGCTCCAAGAGGTGGCGGTAGGAGCGGAGTCCGCTCATCATCATCGTTTTTGTGTGTTTCGGCACAATGGCTAGTTTCGGTCTGGCCCATCCAAATCCAGGTCAAATCCAGTAGCCGCTGGACCGGTCATCTCTTCTTTCTTCTTTGTGACGGCGTGCGGTGTAGTTATAGTGTGCAGTGTTCATTCTATTTGTGTTCCTTGTGTGTTGTGTACGCCTAGCAGTGAGACCAACGAAGCACACGGGAATGGCACCAACATAGAGGCAGTCAGCGCCGGGGAATTCAGCTAAGAAGCGCGGCAAATACGCAACGATGACAATGGCGAAGAAGATCGCCATGATCCATCAAGTGCAGAATGGCCGCCTGCAGAGCAAAGTTGCCCGGGAGTTCGGCGTCTCGAAGCAGACTGTGTCGGACTATATGAAAAACAAAATGAAGATTTTGAACGAATCATTGAAGTCTTCTTCAGTGCTGGAAAGAAAAAATTTCAGAGAGGGCAGCCACCCGAAGCTCGAAGAAGCGCTCCACATGTGGCTGTGTGCGACAGTTGCAAAGAAGATCCCAGTGTCGGGCGATCTTCTGAAACAAAAGGCAGAGGCCCTCGCACTGCGAATGAACATCCAAGGCTTCAAGTTTAGCGATGGCTGGCTCCGTAATTTTCAGAAGAGGTACAGCCTCACTTTCAAGATGTGCGGCGAGAGCGGTGCCGTGGACCAGACTCTTGTAACAAATTACCGCTCTGACAGACTGGAGTCACTGCTGGACCGATTTTCGCCTGATGATGTCTTCAATTGTGATGAAACAGGCCTTTTTTATAAGATGTTACCCGAGAAGACACTGTTCGTGTCTGGCGACCCCTGCCACGGCAGAAGGCATAGCAAAGACCGGGTCACAGTGATGGTTGGCAGCAACATGTCGGGAAACGAAAAGCTCCCGATTCTTGCGATTGGGAAATCAATGAGCCCGAGATGCTTCAAGAGGGTAAAAACATTGCCCGTGTGGTATGAAGCCAACTCGAAAGCTTGGATTACGCAGCATCTTTTCGCTGCCTCTGTACGCAAGCTGGACCGGAAATTCAAGGCCCAAAATCGCAAGGTGTTACTCTTTGTGGACAATTGCGGTGCACATGGCCATAGTGATGACCTGGAATCCATTCAGTTGGAATTCCTGCCACCAAACACAACGAGCGTCCTTCAACCCATGGACCAGGGTGTGATTAAAAATTTGAAGGTGCTATACACAGGGATGGATGCAGGGTCTAGCTTTTTGGAGCAGGCACAGGAGTAGCAAAAGTTCTATTTTGGAGCAGCTTTGGAGCAGCAGAAGTACCATTTTGGAGCAGGCTAGGAGCAATTTATGGGCTATTTTGGAGCCCTTTTGGAGCATTCTGACGGCATTAAATGCAATTGAACTCATTTTTGTTGTTCGAAACTAGACCACAAACTGAATGAAAATTGATTCTGCATCCCACTGGCTGAAATTATTTAGAAGGAAGTCAATGGTTTAAGATTTTTGCTCGAGTTCATGAAAAAATAATACAAATGCAGCTACTAAAAACAGCAGTTGTAATAGATTAGCTGCTAATATTTTCAGCTGAGAAGAAAAAGAAAGCACAGCAACATGATTAGGAAAGAGTTTTATCTGCATGTATTAAACAATGCCATTGCACATTGCTGCAAAAAACACCACACAAAGGTCTATCACGGTGCTGGTGAAGCATTTGGAAGGGCAATTAAGGTAAACTTATTTGAACTGGTTTACTATTGTATAAGAATAAACATAAGTGCAAAAAGAAACACAGGTGGTAACTGTAGTGACTAGAAGCAAGGCGGACTAGAATGAGTTACTGCTATACAAAATGTGAAGGCCTTGCTACTAAGCATTAAAAACATGAATACAGCATTTTCCGAGGCAATTAAGGTAAACTGATTTGAACTGGTTTACTATTGGATAAGAATAAACATAAGTGCTAAAAGAAACATGAGTAGCAACTGTAGTGACTACAAGCAAGGTGGACTAGAACGAGTCATACTGCCACCTGGTGTCCCCATGTTCTTGCTGCGCCTGAAAGAAGAGGACACTGAAGCTGACTCTCGCGTGCTGTGTGCCGAACTTCGCCTGCTGGTACAGCTTCGTCCCGGCGTTTTAGTGAAGTCTAGCCCTGTTGTCCGTGACATATTTTGGTGTCGGCGCAGGGCAACAATCCCAGTATATGTCCCGCACTCCTCCGCATACCCAGGATTCAGGTCCTGTGCCAATCGACACTCCTGTTCACCGCGTTAGCCGGAGGAACCTAGGCCTACCACCTGAGCACGGGCCGTTGGAATTCACCACCACAGCCGCCCCTCGACCTGTCATGCAAACTCCAACGTACTACACTCTACAGAGCCCACGACTGCCTAAGGCTTTCCACGGCTGTCAGACGGAAGACGTCGAAGACTGGCTCACCCAGTTTGAACGGGTCGCCGCATTTAATCAGTGGGACGACGCCGCAAAGCTCAGGAACGTCTTCTTTAGCCTGGAAGATGGCACTCGTACTTGGTACGAGAATCGTGAAGGCGTGCTAACATCGTGGCGCGAGTTCTGCCGCTGCATCCTGGACACCTACACCAGCCCGGATCGCCGAGAACGAGCAGAAAGGGCCTTACGCTCTCGAATACAGATGCCGAACGAGACCATAACCATGTACGTGGAGGACATGACTAGGTTGTTCCGACGATCTGACCCGGCCATGCCCGAAGAGAAAGAGGTACGCCATCTCATGCACGGCGTTAAGGAACAACTGTTCGCTGGGCTCGTGCGCAACCCGCCGAGCACAGTTGCCGAGTTTGTTTCGGAAGCAATCACGATGGAAAGGATGCTCCAGCAGCGGTCTGCGACCTACGACAGGCCGGTACTCGCCGCTTCGCTCACTGAGCCGCCTTCTGCCTTCGGGGCTAGTCCGGATCTTCTTCGCGACATCATCCGCTCCATTTTGCGCGAAGAGCTCCAGAAGCTTTTCGGTGCTCCCCAGCCGACGGTCAGCTCTGTCGCTAGTATTGTCCGAGAAGAACTCCAGCAAGCACTTCGGCCTTCGGTACCAGCTGCTAACCCGCCATCCTTTTCCACCGAGGCCTGTCGGCCAACGTATGCGGAAATCTTGCGACGTCCCCCGACTGATTCCACGCAATTACTGCCACCCGACCAAGGCTCACTTTATTCAGCCCACCCCGAGCCGTACATCGACAACCGCCGACCACCCCAGCGAAAGGCAGACCTGTGGCGTGCCCCAAATCGGCAGCGATTGTGCTTCCACTGCGGAGAAGCTGGTCACCTGTATCGACAGTGCCCATATCGACAACTGGGACTGAAGGGTTTCCCCATTGACATGCGTAACCCTCCTTTAGGCCAACGACCCCGGGATATTGAGGACTACGTAGCCCAGCAGCGCATGGCGCCAACTTTTAGACGACAGTCACGATCTCCGTCTCCACAGCGACTATCCTCGCAGCCCAGCTCATCCGGGATGGTGCAGCGACGGTCGCCTAGTCCGAGCCGGGAAAACTAAAGACAGCGACCTCAGGGGGCGAGGCCGCTTCAAATCGACGCGACGAAGACCCCCCGACAACGCGACCTGTGAGTGACCGCGACTTGACGGCCCCGACAACAGTTCGTACACGTGAAGACAGACTCTCGCTGGATATACCCGTGCTCCTCGACGGCTATAAGGTTAGCGCATTGGTAGACACTGGTGCTGATTTTTCGATTTTAAGCGGGAAGCTAGCGGCGCTTCTAAAGAAAGTGATGACGCCATGGTCTGGCACGCAGATTCGAACCGCTGGCGGACATGTCGTAACTCCGAGCGGTCAGTGCACGGCGAGAGTCCAAATTCGCAACTCCACGTTTGTTGTCAGCTGCCTTGTGATACCTGACTGCTCCCGCGACTGTATCCTTGGTGTCGATTTTCTCCGAGAGTATGGGGCCATTATCGATCTCCGGAAGCGCACCGTGACCTTTTCGACCGAGAAAGCTGATGATACTGACACCGCAGACCGCCAAAGCCGTGCCCCTCTTCGAATTTCTGCCGAGAGCGTTTCTATTCCGCCACGTTCTAGTGTTTTTGTGACTGTTAACTGCGATGAATTACGTGACGGAACGGCGGTCGCTGAGGGCAACCAGTCCCTTTTGCTCACCCACGGCGTCACCTCGGCGCGGAGTCTCATCCATCTGCGTAACGGCCGATCTAAACTCCTGGTGACTAACTTTACGAACGAACCCTGCCATCTTTTCCGCGCTACTGCAATCGCATTCGCCGACGCCTTAGCGGGCGTTTCTGAATGTTTTACGTTCGGAGAAGTTGAAAATGTGCGCCCATCCCTTGATCGTCTGGATATTAGTACAGATCTCTCGGAAAAACAGCAGCACGATCTGCGTTCTCTCCTTCTAAAATACAGTGCTTGTTTCGCGACATCATCGAAAATTCGGCAAACGCCTCTTGTGAAGCACCGCATAATTACTCCCGACGATGCCCGCCCTATACGCCAGCAGCCGTACCGCATCTCAACGACGGAACGTGAAGCGATTCAGACACAGGTTCAGGAGATGCTTCGTGATGGTGTCATCCAACCCTCCAACAGTCCGTGGTCGTCCCCTGTCGTGCTGGTGAAAAAAAAGGATGGTACCCTTCGCTTCTGTGTTGATTATCGAAAGTTGAACGACATCACTAAAAAAGACGTCTACCCGCTGCCCCGTATCGACGATTCGCTCGACAAGCTTCGCCGTGCCCAGTACTTCTCCTCCATTGACTTGAAGAGCGGGTACTGGCAGATTGAGGTCGACGAGCGGGACCGCGAAAAAACAGCTTTTGTCACCCCAGATGGACTGTATGAGTTTAAAGTGCTGCCATTCGGCCTATGTTCAGCGCCGGCTACTTTTCAGCGCATGATGGACACCGTTCTCGCCGGCCTCAAATGGCAAATCTGTTTAGTTTATCTCGACGACGTTGTCGTGTTCTCTGAAACCTTTGGAGAACACCTCGAACGCCTTCGCGCAGTATTAGACGCCCTCCGGTCAGCTGACTTGACGCTCAAGCCCGAGAAGTGCCACTTTGGCTACAAAGAGTTGAAGTTTCTCGGTCATCTTGTGAGTGCCGCAGGCGTTAGGCCAGACCCCGACAAAACTGCCGCTGTCGCCAAATTTCCCGTTCCTGCCACGAAGAGGAGTTTAAAACGTTTCCTGGGTTTGTGTGCGTACTACCGCCGCTTCATCGCAGACTTTTCCAAGATAGCCGCACCCCTGACCCGCCTCACGCGGGATGATACACAGTTCGTGTGGGCTGCCGAGCAGCAGGAGGCTTTTGCGGAGCTGCGCAGACGACTGCAAACTACCCCTGTTCTTGCGCACTTTGATGAAGACGCTGCCACCGAAGTCCACACCGACGCCAGCAACATCGGCCTTGGCGCTGTACTCGTACAACACCAAGCTGGCGTGGAAAGGGTCATTGCGTATGCCAGCCGCACGCTCTCCCGCGCTGAAACAAATTATTCCACTACGGAAAAGGAATGCCTCGCGGTTGTGTGGGCAACTATGAAATTTAGGCCTTACCTCTATGGCCGTGCGTTTAAAGTCGTTACTGACCACCATTCTTTGTGTTGGCTGGCCAATCTCCGTGACCCATCGGGGCGCCTAGCACGATGGAGCCTTCGCCTCCAAGAATTTGATTACTCCATTGTGTACAAATCTGATCAGAAGCACGAAGATGCTGACGCGCTCTCCCGGGCACCCATCGGATTTGTCGATAACGTCACGGATGACAGAGGGTTTCTTGGACTAGTGAATGCCTCAGACATAATGACCCGACAGCGAGCTGACCCAGAACTTCGACCTGTCATTGACCACCTGGAGGGTCGCGCTGCTGACATCCCCCGTCAGTTTGGAAGGCACCTGTCTGCATTCTGTCTTCGGAATGGCGTTTTATTCAAGAAAAACTCCAGCACTGTTGATCGAGCGCACCTCCTTGTCGTGCCGGCCGACCTTCGCGACGATATCCTTTTTGCTTGCCACGATGAGCCCACATCCGGCCACTTGGGCTTTGCACGCACACTCGCTCGAGTTCGTCAAGCCTATTATTGGCCTAAACTTTCTGACGCTGTCCATCGCTACGTCAGAGGCTGCCGCGAGTGTCAGCGTCGAAAGGTGCCTCCTCTCAAGCCCGCGGGCTTGCTCCAACCTATTATTCCACCTCGGTCACCGTTTGGCCAAGTCGGCATCGACCTACTGGGCCCATTTCCGCTGTCATCGATGGGTAACAAATGGATTATAGTCGCGACTGACTATCTCACACGTTATGCGGAAACCAAGGCAGTGCAGCGGGGCACATCAATTGAGATCGCCCAATTCTTTATGCAGCAAATCGTGTTGCGTCATGGTGCACCGTCCCTAGTCGTAACCGATCGAGGCACCGCGTTTACGGCACAGCTCATGCATGACGTGCTCGAGCTTAGTCATACCAGCCACCGAAAAACTACTGCATATCACCCGCAGACGAATGGCCTCACGGAGAGACTCAACAAAACCATCGCCGACATGATTGCAATGTACATAGACTCGCAGCACAAAAACTGGGATGAAATTCTCCCCTACATCACATATGCCTACAACACGGCCACCCAAGAGACGACGCGTTTTACACCATTTCGCCTAGTCTACGGACGTGACGTTCAGACGATGTTGGATGCCATGCTTCCGAGCTGCACAGATGATCATCCACTCACGCCAGACGCAGAGCAGTCTGCTCAGCGCGCTGAGGAAGCACGTCAACTTGCCCGCATTCACATTCAACAACAGCAGGGCACGGATGCACGCCGCTACAACCTCCGTCATCGACACGTCGCATACCATCCTGGAGAGAAAGTTTGGGTGTGGACCCCGGTGCGTCGGCCCGGCTTGTGTGATAAACTGATTTCCCGTTACTTCGGACCTTACGAAGTTCTGCGCCGAGTCACAGAAGTGACTTACGAAGTTCGTCCAGTGGGTACTGTGCAGCCCTCGCGTCGGCAACCACGCTCCGAGGTCGTGCACGTTGTCCGCATGAAGCCCTATTTCACGCGGTAGTGCGCTGTGCGCTTGTTTCGTTGTCGCGTAGGGCACCTTACCCCGCCTCCGTTATCTATGCTGTCAATGTGCTGGTCTTTCGTTTCGCTTACATTGGCCATCGCTCGCGCTCCGTCCCTTATTTCGTTTTTAAGAGGGGGAGTAATGCCACCTGGTGTCCCCATGTTCTTGCTGCGCCTGAAAGAAGAGGACACTGAAGTTGACTCTCGCGTGCTGTGTGCCGAACTTCGCCTGCTGGTACAGCTTCGTCCCGGCGTTTTAGTGAAGTCTAGCCCTGTTGTCCGTGACAATACAAAATATGAAGGCCTTGACGCTAAGCATTAAAAACATGAATACAGCATTTGCCGAGGAAATTAAGGTAAACAGATTTGAACTGGTTTACTATTGAATGTATAAGAGTAAACATAAGTGCAAAAAGAATCACAGGTGGTAACTGTAGTGACTAAAATGAAGTGGACTAGAACTAGGTAATTAATTTGAACTGGTTTACTGTGGAATGTATAAAAGTAAACAGAAGTGCAAAAAGAACCACGGGTGGTACCTGGAATGACTAGAAACAAGGTGGACTAGAACTAGTTACTGCCACACAAAATATGAAGACCTTGCCGCTAAACATTAAAAACATGAATATGCACACCATTTGCCGAGGCAATTAAGGTGCATTGATTTGAAGTGGTTTACTATCGAATGTAACTGTAGTGACTAGAAGCAAGGTGGACTAGAACCCATTACTGCCATATAAAATACAAATAGAGCCGCGTAATGAAGTTTGAACACAAAGGTTAAAAACATGAACAGAGCCGCGTAATGCAGTTTATACCACAAAGGTCATCTTAACAAAGAATCACTTAGCCTTCATAGACTCAAGAGCAGAGTCAACAGCTTTGATTTGTTCTAGCACCGAGGGCAGTTCAGAGTTCACATCACCCAACAGAATATTTCCACTCTCTGCCTTGTGCATGTCCTTCATGGCCACACCTTTGTTTATAAGCTCTTGTGCACTCGCGAGTAGAGATTTGAGGGATGACAGTCGTTGCTGCGGGCTGGACTTCTCATCCATCAACTTCTTTCGTTGAGAGACTTCAGTTTGCTCCTCCTCCTCCTCAAGCTTTCACTTTTGGGACATTGCCGTCTTTTCTGCTTCTGTTTGCTCCCGATACGCCCTGTAGGATTTTTCAACGCTCCTGAAAATGTCCCTGGTCAGAGGCACCTTTGTAGCATCTCCACTGTACCGCTTCATGAAGGCCTTGGTTTGACGAAGACTGGAAATGCTTGTTATGGACAAATTACTTCGATGGTGGACTGCTTGTTTGTTCTCGCTGAAGCCTCGTTCACAGTCAGCGTTGCCATGAGGTAGTGAAAGCACTGCTTTCACAAGCTTAGTAATCCTTGTGTATTTAGGCTGACAAGCAGCTGTCTGTAGCGCAAACACACTTGCCCAATGGGTGACAACATTAGGCGACAATTCCCAGTCACTGGTTTCGCACATGAGAGAGTTCCACTCATCAGTGAGAGATGACACATCATTGGGTGGAATGACCTGAGGCAGTGCATTAGCCACATAGCGCAGTGACTGTATGAATGAATTCCCTCCTATGTTTGGGTTTAAAAATCTTAAATGAAACAACAGCTTGTTGTCCAGTGGCAGCCTCGAGATCCGGTACTTTGCACAAGCTATGTAAAATGCTCTTGCCTTTATGTAAAATGCTTTCTTCTCAGTAGGATTCCACAGTGCCATAGACTGCTCTGTGTCCAGGCCAATCCCAGGTTTTGCCTTCCAATTTGCAGAGCACTCTACGTTAAGTTTCAGTTGCGAACCAGTAGCACTTGCAAATGACTCTTGGCGTAGGAACCTCCCAAGGACCTGCTTCACAAGAACTAACATCTCATCATAGAAAACATGTAGGAGATGGTCCTTGCTTTGGAAGAGTGTTTGGAACCTGTCAAATAGCTGAGCAGCGTTTTGAAGAAAGAACAACTTCGTTCGCAGTGTTTTGTCAGAAAACGCAGAAGACAGGCGACCATGCCTCACAGATGACGAACATCTTGGCTGTCCAGCTTTGGAGAAGAATGCCGCGAGGGCATCATATGACTTCAGCACTCGCTCAATACTAGGAAGCAGCGTCAGCCATCTGCTGTTCACGTGCCGCAAAAACTCTAGTTGGAGTAGTCCCAGCTCATTCAGCAGCTTCTTCATGTCCGCATGCCTTGTGGCAAACTTGAAATAGTAGTGGACATCAGTTACAAGAGACTCCACTTCCACGCAGAACATATCCAGCCCAGCAGCAAAAGCATTCTGAGCTTTGTGGAGGCCGCATTCACCGATGTCGACCATGTTGGGGCTCACTTCCGCCTTTAGCCTTTGCTTAAGACTTTTCATTACGTTAGGGCCATCGCTGTAAAAACATCATGTTCTTCTTACAAACATCACAGAGGGCATCCTCAGTGCAGGAAAAGAGCTCATCAGCAGTCGCATGGCCCAAATGAAAGGACTGGAGATGCTCCACTATAACATTTTCAGTGTTTGCACAGTAATACCGGACAAGCATGTCCAGCTGCTGCACCTTGGCCTCAGTGACTGGGCTCTCATCAATCATAATGCTGTAAAATGTGTCAGGCATGTCAAGCTCTTGCACTACTTTTGCCTTGAAATACGGCCCCAGGCCATCAGAAATAATGTATGAAAGTTTCTTGCGTCCACACTGGAAGCTTTTCGCCGTTTCTGAATCCGGAAACATGTGAGGGTACGTCATGGTTGCTACGTCTCCATAGGTGTATGGGAGGTTGTTTGCTACCGCAGAGAGGGCAAAAAGAGTTTCTGCCCTTGTGACCTTTTCTTGAAATGACACCCCAGTCGCACTGTGTAAATCCAGTGTGCTTTGAATCATTTCACTTTTGGTGAGGACACCTTGTTCATTGCGATGTCTTTTCGGTTGTGCTACGTGCTTTTGAGAACTTGCATGACGGTATATAGCTGCAGTGCCATGTTGGCCACAATGCACAGTGGTGCAGCAAAGCGTGCAAAAAGCATCGCTGTCCTTGGAAGTTGGCCGACACCAGAGCGATATTGTATCTCCATTGCCATCCTTTTTCGTAAACACATCGGTGTTCAGCTTGGTGCACCGCTCTAAAACAAGAAATAAAGCCAAAATGTCAAAAAACAGCTTCAAACAAGACCAGCAGCAAGTGTCAGTTTAATCTTCCGAAACAAACGGAGTTTAAACGCAAAGTGATCAATGCACAACATGCATATTGCCAACCTATGGATTTTGAAATTCCGAAAATTCCGAAATTCCTATTTGCACAATAAATAGAGCTTGTCATGCGAGGTAAGTCCGGAATACCGGCTGTGCTTGAGTTACCGTAGACACTCGGGTAAGGGCCGTACTTTTTTCTGTGATCCTGGCGGGGTCCGGCTTATAGACGGGCCCGGCATTTTTCATTGAAATTTGGTGACTGCAACGCAGCCCTGATTACGGGTACTTTTTTTTATGTGGCGACAAAGGTGCGAACGCCGAGCACACAAGCAGAGTTAGCATTGCCGAGGCTCAGTGTCCGGGTTCCAAGCAGAGTCTGGCGAGCAGGGTGATGCGTTCGTGGCCGTCGCGATTTTTGGCGGCCAAAATTGTGCACACATGCAACAGATTTTGTTGAACGTATTACTAGCCGTCAAATTGTGGGCCCGACCCTTTCACGAGTATATACGGTATATTTGTGACTGAACAGCGCAGAACAAAGGAACTGGACAGACGCGCTGTTCCGTCACAAATGAATAACCAACATGCACAAGCTGCTGTCCTGGTTAATTGAATTATACTAGCAACACGCTCAAGTTATATCACTAGATGATAGTTATAAGTACTTACTTTTACTCATGCCACCAGACTTTCGTGAAAGCCGAGCAGAGAGCAATCTTGGGACACGCACGTGATGCACCATGAGCCTATGGATGAATCAAGCTTCGTGGATGTGGCTACGGCTACGTCTACGCATGTCTCTGCTGCGTACTTTTTGCAGTGAGCGCCCAGTGTTGCTCAGCTGAAAATAACACGCTGCTAAATTTGGCGTTGTATACTTGCAATGCGCACCTATCGCATAAATTGCCGTTTAGGCGCAGCAAGTCAGATTGGCACAGAATGGCGTAATTGGTGCAGCACTTCCATCCCAGTATACAGAGCACGCTTGCTGAGCCGCATGGTTCTGTGCATTGACGCCGGCAAGCAGTATGCTGTAACTCTGCTGTCGGCGGTCAGCATGCTTGCTGACGCCTGGAAGGCAGTGACTGCAGCCACACTCCGAAACTGCTTTCGGCAAGCTGGATTTGTTGGAGTTGGTGAAGCGTATGCCGCGGCCCAGGATCTCCCGTCCGACATGCTTCCTACAGATAGCGAACATGTGCTGCAAGACTTGCGCAGTGGCGGCAGGGTGATCCCAGACGCAGTCACATTTGAGAACTTTTCAAATGCCGACAGTGCAGCACTCACATGCGCGGAGCTGGACGATGACGAGATAATTCGTCAGGTGTCTGCTGTCCCGCCTGACGACGAATCTGAGTCAGAGGACGACGCACCACCTGTTCTGCTGCCGTCGCAGGCGGACCTTGTGAATGCGGTGACGATGCTTGCAGCTGCCTACAGTGACAGCACGACCCTTTCCGAGATTCAAGCCGATCTGATTGCTCCCCAAACGGAGGAGCGTCCAGCAGCGTATTCACGATTTTTTCCAGTCAATTGCGGGGCCTGAATAAGTGCACAGGGCATGCCAATGCATAGAAATAAAGTTTTCTTTATTTTTTTTTCTGATTCTGTTTTTTCGGACTCCTGTTTATTCGGATTTTTCGGCGGTCCCCGTGAGGTCCGAATAATCGGTTGGCGACTGTATATCGCTTATAACGATCAAATCCTTGAGATTTAGTATTTTCCCCATTGCCCCTATGTAGAAATAAACCAGATATAACGATCAGCTATCGGCGGTACATCGGATACAACAATAGCTTTATCGCCGCCTTGTAGGTGTTTACCACGAAAATTTGATTGAATATTCACTTAAAATATTCAGAAGACAATGACGTGAAAACTCGGCATATGCGGCGAAAACAGAAGGAAATGAGCACTATCATCATCGCAATCGCTGCCGCGCAAAGGGTGCTGCTGCGGCCGTATCGTCATCGCCATCGCCGATTCTGCGTCTGTGGAAGATGGCGGCGACCACACTGACAGACGCCGCGCGATAGCTCACGAGATGAAACGGCAGATTCATCGGGATTTTTGACTGGGTTTCACGGTGAAAAAATACGAACATTTGCACTCTACGATTAACGTTCATCAAGGCTGGAGATGTCTTTCAGTTTATCCAGTCGCTAATCGGTTTCGTGCACGCAAAAGGGACTGCTACCAGCGTACAGCAATACTCACAGCGATTTTCAAGCTTCAGCTGCTGCTCAAGAGAGCGTGAATTTCCGACTTCTTTAGGTATGCTTAAGTTATTTTATGACTATTCATGTATACTGTAATAAAGTGTTTAGTGCTCTTTACGGTGATTAGATTTGTTCAACCCGATTTACTCATCGTAAGTAGGCAAGCCTACATGCATGAAAAAATATGTGGGTGTGCCTTTTCTTTTTTTTTTTTTTTCGGCGGTCCAGATATAACCATAATCGGTTACAACGATCGAATTTTTGGGTTTTCTCAATATCGTTATAAGTGGACTGCACTGTAGTACTGCCAGTAGCAAAAGTTAGTGGGATCTCCAGCGCAAGGCGGAGCGACGGCAAAACTGCATCGTGTAAAGTTTTGCTGCTGACAGTACATCATGGAGAGAGTATTGAAAAAAAATTACGGTATTTGTGATTGCATCGAAGGTTTCAGGAATCTCTTGCATAAATTGGGAATCTTGCAACTGAAGCAGGAAAGAACTGAAGCAGGAAAAAGGTGGCCATTACTTAGAGCAGGAAATGACGTAGAAAGGAGCACAAATCAGACCCTTGGGCACTGTAGCTGTCGCAGTTTGCTGCTGATTGTAGAAACCGGAGTGAGTGCACACACATTATTCCATACTTCCGAAAGGCATGAAATGTGAGCTCCATTATGTCCCCCAATGAATAATATCGTTTTGGCACGATAATCGCAGTGTAAATTTTTGAGTCTGTAGACTGCAAGATGAAAAATGCACTTTTCATAGAAAAGTTAAACTCAACAAGTATAACACTGGAATAAAAGGTGGCAGAAGGATACAGTACAATGTACTTGCTAATACTTTCTACAAACAAACTGCATAATGTGAAAATCTCATGACAGAACTCTTCTAAAATACTATTCTTTCACTACCCTTTCCATGGCATTGTTCCAAGGTAAAATGTCTGTGGTGGATGTACTCAGTTAAGAACATGCCAACAGGCACTTGAAATAATGTGTCACAAAATCATACCTCCAGATTCATTCTCCTTATTGGATGTTGGAAAACAGGTTGACACAGCAGCATGAAGTATGTTGCGGTTCCCATCCCATCTTTCATTGAGAATGTTGCTGAGGGTGGCCCGACCTGCCTCAGTATCTGCAAACATGAAATGTCAATAACCTTAGCATTATACAAGCACTGGGCTTGACAATTTGTTGATCATATCTAGTATGTGCACTAATTCCTGCAAACAAGTCTGCTAATAAAACTCAGCAAAATGCACTCTAGTAAGGACAATGCAAATATGCTACGATGCACAATTCTGTAATGAAAATCCTAATATAAACATAAAATCCCACCTTTCATGCCATGCTGGACAGCAAACCTGAACACTCAAGTAGGAGTGTTACCCCAGTTCCCAGTAACGTGTACAGTAATGTCTTAGGCATCATTACAAAGGATAAAAGCTGAATCCAAAAATTATGTTTCTATACTCATTTAAAATATCTGTTACAAGCAAGACTGAGCACCAAACTTTAAGGCTAATTTGTCCTTTAAAGACAACTGCCTTCTACACACAATGTCTGCAATTTCAGCTGCAATTTCTCCAAATATCAAGGCAAAATAAGTTTATTCGCGCGAAAAAAATTGCAGACGAGCAACAGGCATGTACCCGATTTTTTTTTTTTTTTTTTATTGACCACGAGCGAATTTGGGCAGTTCCCTTTCGGAAGGAGGGTTTCCACCAGCGGCTACAAGCCTCGACAATCTGTTGCGTCAAGCTTCCCGTATAGTTACCACTCGAGCATAACCATGCAAAGCAATATTGCGTATATAATGCTGTGGATCAATGCACACATGAAAGCTAAAATAGCGTGTTCCACTGCTGCATCCCTATTGCAAAAACCAGTGCCGCATGGGTCCCAGTGCTATACCTGATTATGGGCCCAGTATGACGCTGTAGACTGGGCGTACTAGGACGTGGCATACTGGCACGCACCGTATTGGTGGCACTGGTCGCCCGGAGCAAAAGAATGCCTCGGATAAAAAGTAAAAGCTAAAAAGTAACGAAGCACCTCAACTACATTAAAAAAAGAGCTAAAAAAAATTAAGCGAAAAAAGAAACATCCCCACTAGCGCGCTTCGAACTCGGTACCTTTTACTCCGTAGCTTTCTACGCTAACCACTCGGCCACGCCGAGGAAGCGAACCAGTGGGACATTTTTGCATGTTATGTCATGATCGCATTCATAAGGTTGGCACTGTTTCGAAGTGTACAGACCATCGTCACCATTAGAGCTTGCTGCCTGCTCTCACGAATTGCAACTAATTGGATGGAAAAACAGCGCAAAAGACAAGCACCAGAGCAAAGAAACACAAGACGAGCTAATGTTCTGGATGCATATGCGCACTATTTTGTGCACTGGAACCATTTTAACACGCCGAGTTTGGCATCGCTGGCAAATTTAGCAGCGCCGGCTCTTCAATGGTGCTCTGCTACCGTGGGCGTAATTTTCGCTGAACACGAAGCTGCAGCCGAAACCTTCAAGGAAAAAAGTGCGACTACGCTTCAATACCGGCAACACATCAGCAAGAACACTATTTTACTGGTACAGTAAAACCTCGTTAATTCGAACTTCACGGGACCGGGAAAAAAGAATTATCCAATGTTCGAATTATCGAATGACCTCGAAAAAACTGACAAGAACCATTTGTATTACTGTAAATGTACCGTATTAGTCGTATTAGTTGCGTAACGAACTCGCTTGCATAATGAACTCATCCAGCCCCGATTTGTGCCAACGAATCTGAAAAAAAAAATAAATATATATATATATATATATATATATAAATATAAAGGCGTCAGTCGCTAGCGTGTCCTTCCGTTTCCGGCCATCACAAACCGCCACGTCACGGTCCACAACACATTTCTTGGCAGTGGGCCAAGATGCTGCGCAGCGGCATATTTATCTTTTGAATTTAGCTCCAGCAGAGTGAGGGGAAGCGAACTTGGCAAAGTACCAGCGCTTGTCCGGTTTCTCCTTTTCAGTACGTGCTTTATCTTTATCGTGCTATGAGCGACTGGGGCGGGCGCCTCTACTGCCACTCTAATATATGGAAACGTGCGATAGCAGCAAGCGGGAAGCGAACGGTGCTGCTGACTCGCGTGCTTCTGTTGAGAAATGCTGATTGGAAGGACGGATGGCTATCGGAAAAAAAAGTTCGACCCGTAGTGCCCGACCCAGATCATAGCCTTTCATGGTGTGTTGAGACAGTCCAGTTCAGTTCAGTCGTTCAGTCGTGTCCGACTCTTCGTGACCCTATGGACCATGTCACGCCACGCTTTCCAGTCTCTCACTATCTTCCTAACATCACATAACTTCATCTGCAGTGCCTCGAGGATGCCATCTAACCATCGCGTTCGCTGCCTACCCCTTCTCCGGCGACCTCCAAACCCCAGGTGGTCAAAATTACCGGAGTCCTCCACTACGGCGTCTCTCATAGCCTGAGTCGCTCTGGGACGTTAAACCCCACAAACCAAACAACCAACCTTTCCCAACATCAAATCTTTCTCCAGCGACTCCTCTCTTCTCATCAGATAACCAAAGTAGCTGAGCTTTAACTTTAGAATTTGACCCTCCAATGAGCAGTCAGGGTTTATGGTCGACAATATCGACTGATTTGATCTTCTGGCAGTCCAAGGAACTCGCAAGAGTCTTCGCCAGCACCACAATTCAAACGCGTCAATTCTTCGGCGGTCAGCCTTTTTCACAGTCCAACTCTCGCATCCATACATCACAAGTGGAAAGACCATAGCACGAGTTATACGGATCTTGGTTGGCAGACTAATGTCTCTGCTCTGTTGAGACAGTACTTATCCCTATTTCCAAATTAACAGGGTTAGAATTAACGAGTATTTAGTTCCAAGCTACATTGTGCAGAAGACAGAGCAGGCAGCCGCCGTCGCGGCGGCCATGCACTGACCTTGCCGCGGCCACCGTCCCCTCCCTCCAACACCGCCGGCTGCCGCGCCGGTCATGGCGCCATTTAAGTTTTACCCACTTTTCCATGGTTTTACCTGGTTCCATCTTCTGTCCCCGTTTTGGACGTGCGAAGCCTTTAACTATGCCTTCCGATCGCGGAGGTGTTTCTTTACTTTCTTTTTAGGCCGCGTGATGTGCGCCAAGGCGCCCAGACGTGGCGGTGCCTAGTTCGAATTATCTGTAGCGGAACCGACTTGCGTTCGAATTAACAAGCTTTTTTATACACAGATCTCTATGGAGCTTGGCCGGACCAAGTAGTCTAGTTCGAATTATCCAAAAATTCGAATTATCGAGGTTCGAATTAACGAGCTGTCACTGTAACTAAATCTTACTTGTACGTAAACATTTCTGGAAGTGATGCAATGACCGAGGGCTCGGCTAATTTATGCACAGAGCAAGAAGGAGCTCAAAAGCTTGAGAAACATGCAAAAGATCATGCCTTACAAGCGCTGTAGTTTTTTTTTTTTTCTCTCATGGGCCCATTGCTCGGTAAACTACTCTCTTCCTTTTTTATTTTTTTCTTTCTGCTATTTATACTGGGCCGTGGTACAGGCCACATTCGCTAATGCGTAGCCTGTTTGGAGCCTGCGATTGAGCCCGCATTGAACACTTTGGCAGTAATCAAGCCATAGGGCGGCCAGCCAATTGAGTGAATGGTGTCTGTTACAGTAGAATCTCGATGATACGATTACGGCTGGTACGAATTTCGGGATGATACGAATTTTAAGAATGCTTTGAACGGACTACATTGTATAGAATACGTTAAGATTCAGGGTGATACGAAGAGTTTCTGAACCTGCCGCGGTTGATACGAACGTGCAAACCAGTCGTGCATGCGAGCGGGCCGGCGCGGCTGGCCTCAAGAGGGTAACATAACCGACGCGGCTGCCGCCAACTCCCTCCTCCTCCCCCCCCCCCCCTTCCCCCCCCCCTTCCCCCCGCCGCGAATGATAGAAACGAACGTTGTACAAAGGCACAAAGCCACCGAGCAGCTCAGCGCAAGATCTCACAGGGGGAGAGGGTACCCACCGCGGCCGCTGCCTCTCACCCCACTAGCCACCCTACTCCCCCCTCCCTTTCGTAGCAAACCGACGAGCACTAGACAAGGACGGCCAAGGCGAAGCACGTGCCCAGTCGTGTACGTCACTCATTCGCTGGCAGCTCATTGGTCTATCAAAAAGTTGTCTCGCCGGCTGTTCCCAGGAGGACTGTGACGCTGGCTGCCGCTACAGTAGTTCTCCGGTTCTCCGTTCGCCGCTTCTTTCTGTCGTTCGTTGTGACGTGAACTGCCCAAACGTTAGAAAGACGCAAGCGTTCGCTGCTGCCGAAATGTCGCGGAAGCGTAAAGCCCTTTCTTTTAAGGAAAAGCTTGAAGTGCTGAAGAGGGTCGACGAAAACCCTAAGAAGAAGAGTGTCGACTTAGCAAAAGAGCTAGGGTTGGCACCGTCAACACTCTGCACCATTGTTGGGTAGCGAGATGTCATCTTGAAGAATGTGCAGCACTTCGGTGCGAACATGAAGCAGGCTAAAACAGCGACCCATGTCAAGCTGGAAGAGGTTCTGCTGACTTGGTTCCCCGAAGTGACAGCGGCCGGTGTCAACGTGGACAGCAAGGTGCTACGTGAAAAAGCCGACACCGTCGCGCTTTCGCTTGGAATTGAAAATTTCCAAGCGTCTGAGGGATGGCTGCACCGGTTTAAGGAGCGGCACGGACTTGTCTGCCGGGTCGTCTCAGGTGAAGGCAAGAAAGTGGATCAGTCAGCTGTAGATGAGTGGCTGAACACGCTGCCGGCGCTGATTTCGGAGTGCGCGCCACGTGACATATTTAATGCCGACGAGGCGGGCCTCTTTTTCAACCTTCAACTAGAAAGAAGTTTGTGCGTAAAAGGCCAGGCATGCCAGGGCGGCCAGAAAAGCAAGGAGAGAGTAACAGTACTCTTTTGCTGCAACTCGGATGGATCAGAGAAACTCCAGCTTACCGTCATCGGTAATTCGAAGAAACCGAGGTGTTTCCGATCGGCGGAGCGTTTGCCTGTATTTTACAAAGGCAACCGAAAGACGTGGATGACTGGAGATTTTTTCCGCGAGTTCTTGACAAGCCTTGATCGGAAAATGGCGTCAAGAAACCGGAAAAGTTTGCTTTTCGTGGACCAGTGGTCTGCCCACCCAAAGGAAATGACATTCAATAACGTGAAAGTCAGGTTCCTGCCGGCGAACACTACCAGCCATCTTCAGCCACTGGACGCTGGGATAATTAGAAATGTGAAACATCATTTCAAAGGACTTCTAGTGAGGCGTCTGCTGGCAAAAATTGACCGTAAAGAAGCAAACTTGCGGATCAGTCTCTTAGATGCTTTGCACTTTCTAGCCATGTCGTGGGATAGTGTAACTTCAGACACAATCTCGAACTGTTTTAGAAAGTGCGGATTTGCCATCGGACTTGCTGCGGCTTCGGCAGGAGATTGTCAAGAGCCAGACGAAGACCTCACGATGATGGCTGGGACAATCTGGAAACTGGAGCTTCGGTTCGGGACTTCGTTACCGCGGACGACAATGTCGCGACCTGTGGGCTGAGGTCTATTGAAGACTTGGTCAATGAAGCGAATGATTGCGAAAGTGAGCCTGACAGCGATGGTGACGCTGATGACGAGTGTGATCAGCCACCGTCAAAGGCAGATACTCTTCACGCTTTGGACGTTCTGCGCCGCACCGTAAGTGCCAGCAGCGTGAGCGACGAAACCGCGGCACGGCTTTATGCCTTTCAGGCGGAGCTTGTCCACGACATCAACAGCAAAAAAGTGCAGACAAGCATTACGGACTTTTTCGGCCGCAAGTAGTTCGCCATAATAAACTTTGGTTCATTTTCAATTCATTCCCATGTGGATGTTGACTTGTTTTGAATCATACGAATTCGGGATGATACGAATATTTTGCGTGCTCCCTTGCAATTCGTATCATCGAGATTCTACTGTATACCCGATTGTCTGTTATATCCTGTCTCTTATAACGAGGTTCAGCTGTAATTTAAACGCACTTCTGCAGTGGGCGATTCATACAATCAATACATTGCATTTCTTAAATCTTTCCCTGGCTCCTTTATGCATATTTAGCAATGCGAGTGCAATAACTTATGTCAAATTTTTTATTCTTTTGTTTCGTTATACAGATAGAACACCCATAAAAATAAAGCACAGACCAATCACACTTTGATTCTCCGATAATTCGCTATATTCATGTTCGTTGTAAAGAAGTTCGGCTGCATAATGGGCAACAAGCACTACCTCGCTCTTGTAAAGAAGACTGATGCCTTTTCACCCGAGAGCCTTTAACTTACCACAGGAGTTCTCCAAGCTGTACAATGTCTGGCGAACCGTCTCAACATCTCCTCTGAGGATTGAAGACATCAGTGTCTGTGCCTGTAATAGACCAAGCACCCCAAAGATCACATAACGAGCTAACAAAAACCTTGGGGCAATTGTGCACACCCACTTTATAGGGTCAATTAGGCCTTTTGCTATTAGTAAAACTTGACTCTGAGGTCACACTGAAGACACTCATTGTTGAAAAAATCAAATTCCTAAAATTTTCCTGACATTAGATTCCAGTTAATGATATCCATGTCGACAATGGAAAAAGGGACTGAGTGACCGCTGCATGGTGTCGGGTATCCATGCCCAAAACCAACTTCGATGCCCTGTAGTTTGCTTCCCAGTAGTTTGCTAGCGGGTGGCAAAACATCAAATTTAATTTTTTAAGGCCTTCTCAACGCTTTCTCTGAAAGTCATAAGAGCTACTGATTCAGGCCAATTTCTGTGTCCTCAGTGTCCCATAAGCATCCAGATGCGTTTTGGCTGCACGTGTGGATAGCTTTGCAGGGAAGCATATAACTCTGTTGCCACCAAACTAGCACATAAGAAGCAGGCACCCATCCGCGTAGTCAGCTATCTCCGGGCTAAGGTAGCAGATTACGCACGGGGCACTGTGGTCATTTTAGGATTCGCTGATGTCAGAATGGCGAATCGTCTTGGGCCCCCTCCTTACCAGCGCAGTTTTCTAACAGTCTCCTATCAAATAACTTTGGTATTGGAACTGCCAGGGCTGGCAGAGGTAGTAGCACAGGTGGATGCACTTGTGTATCAGGATGTATCTAGCACTTTTGCAAGTTGTGCAGAGACAAACAAGGCTTCTATGCACAACTTGCGACATGCGACACCGCCAAGCGACATTCTCTCTGCCCGCGAATTTCAAAAAACGCTGTTTTTAAAAATTAATAATAAATCGCTGGCTTTGTTCCAAGGAGTTATACTTTGCGTTAATGCACAAAAGGATGTATTCTACACACTCAACACGTTTGTCAGTGCCTTCTTGGGGGCCGTTTCCGTGGACCTTTAAGAGAGGACGCAAATTATCAATGCCCTACTCGTCATAGAAATACTGGAAATTAATTATATAACAAGTGGCAGCAGCCGTGGAGCTGTGAGCAAGCACAGAATAATAACTGGTTCACCGGAAAGGGAAGGCGCAGTATCTGTCACATTTGTTCTGTGGACTCCTGAACCGCCCCGTAAGGGAGGAAGAAGGCAGAAAGAGAGAAAGTGGAGCCGTAGTGGAGGACTACAAAGTAATTTCAACCACCTGGAATCTTTAACGTGCACTGACATCACACAGCACACATACGCCTCCCCTCTCCATCGAAACACAGCTGCCGGCAATCTGGACTGACCCCGGGAACTCCGGCACAGTAGTCGGCACAGTAGCAAGCAAGCACTGAAAATTCCCAAACTTTGCACGCCATTCCTCTCCTTCCGAGCCCAGCGCAGCCATCTAGGTGTTGTTTTGTTTGTGAATTCTTACGCTTTCTTTTGCCACCCTCAGCCGCGGCGACGTTGGCGCTGTCGAGGCGTGGCTTGCTTCAGATTGGGAGCCTCACGGCGGCTTTCGAGTTTCCCATGCTTGAATTCAAGGCTGCAAATGGGCACAGCGCACGCTCCGCAAGAACGCGGAGGATCGGCGACTGCTATTGGCTGCTGTGCCCGCTGACACGATGGTCTCCACCGGCTGCCCCACGCGGCATCGTCTGCTCCTGTGCTCTTGTTGTTGGCTGTCTTTGTACTTTGTGCGTTCTGTTCGCTTCTCACCATTTTTACGAAGGCCATATTTACTATCTCTCGTCGTGCCCTCTGAACGGTTTCGTGCAATGTGTCAAACGTTGCGTGGTCGCTCACGATGCCTCGAGATGCGACGGAAGCGAAGGCCGTCCACATGGCGAAACGCGCCACCGATGACTGCATCGACGCCTGCAGCATCCTAGCATCCGTTACAGTGGAACTTAGAAAACAAGAAATTTAGAAAAAGGGCCTTGTCTTGCCCTGTGACACCAATCCGAATTTCACAATGCCAGCACATTCCGAAAATTCTCCAGGCCTGGACCCATGTAACCCATATGATGTACTTCTGTAAATTGAGAACCTGCGTGCAAAGCTTTATGAAACTTGGTAGTTATTGAAATGTCCACGGTATGAGCCTACTCTAAAAATTTAATTGATATATCTCAACAAACAAAAAGTTAGTGTTCTCTCAACCTTCCAGGGCCATTTTCTCGAATCACTTTTGCCTAGTGTGGCTGCTTAGGAAAGCCGTATCTCGGGAACCGCTTATCAGATTTTCATGAAGTTTCTTTTATTCCATACCTCAATAAATTTCTGAGGGCAAGACAATTTCATTTTTTTTTTAAGACATTGTGTCTGAAATTAATGACAAAATTAAAACTTGGTTAATGCAGGTCTGATTAATAACAATGATAGGGCTGTACTAAAATTTTTCAGCAAAGAAATTTTGAAAAAGAGAATTGTCTTACTAACTATCAACTATTAACTATCCAGGAATAATTATAATGAATTTCACAGTGCCAGCACGTTTTGCAAATTCTCCACACCTCTCCTAAGTAACCTATGTAAGCCATCTTGATATGACAACCAATGATCCCAGCTCCATGAAACATGGTAGCTCTTCAAATGTTTGTACTATGAGCCTACCCTGAAAAGTTTATTCAAATATCTCAAGAAATAAAAAAGTTGGTGCTCAAGGGCAGCCTCCCATGACAAAATTAAAACTTGGTTAATGCAGGTCTGATTAATAACAATGATTGGGCTGTACTAAAATTTTTCAGCAAAGAAATTTTGAAAAAGAGAATTGTCTTACTAACTATCAACTAACTATTAACTATCCAGGAATAATTATAATGAATTTCACAGTGCCAGCACGTTTTGCAAATTCTCCACACCTCTCCTAAGTAACCTATGTAAGCCATCTTGATATGACAACCAATGATCCCAGCTCCATGAAACATGGTAGCTCTTCAAATGTTTGTACTATGAGCCTACCCTGAAAAGTTTATTCAAATATCTCAAGAAATAAAAAAGTTGGTGCTCAAGGGCAGCCTCCCCCCTTGATGGAATACATATTAGTGAGCATTTGCAGCACTATACAGCCAAAAGATGTTGTCCTAACCCCTATTGGTGGACCATGAGGAAAAACTAGCTCCTCCCTCACCTCCAGAGCAAGCACCACAATGCCTATCTGGTTCTTCTGGTTGGCTGCAGCATCCTTGAGTGGGTGAACGCCCAAGCCCAGAGCCCGAACAGGAGGAAGGTCCAGCCACTGGGGGTCTCGGATGCTCTCCACACAGTCTTTGGCAAGGGGGTAAATGGTGCTGTTGCCATCACGAAGCAGCGTCAAGACCTCATTCTGCATAGAGGTGGGCTACCATCAGCTTACAATTGCTCAAACCGAATTCCCAGTTTAATGAAGGCAGCTTTAGTTAAATTAAATAACACCACGACATGAGACATATTTTCATCAACATTCTTCATTTTTCAAGAACTTCATCCCAGAGATGCCAAGGACCTGGCGAGAATAAAGCTTGCAGCCGTTATGTCGCTGGTACCCACCTGGCAGCACAAGGATCAAATCCAACTTTCAATTTATTAACACTGACATTACGGACTCATCAGCAGATGTACATTTTTTAAGAAGGCTTCGCTTTATTTGAACTCAGACCAATTCCAACCCTTTTTATGCCCGCACTGAGTCTGTAGTGACAACAGTCAGCTAGGCCCACATGAACTTCAACGTTAGTCACACAGACAAAGTAAAATTAAAGTTGCTCCTTTTAGGACAAACCTCTCCACTGATAGACAGGGAAACTTGGCGCTGGTCCAGGCCAAGGAATGACTGCAGGTAAGTGGGGAAGGGACTGTCCTGCTCCGCACGTCCAGTCACAATGTTGTACACCATGTAGCTCAGCTGACCTCCATTTTTCACCACAGCATGGATGCCTAATTGAGCAGAGAAAAGAAAAAGAGCCGGAGTTTTTACAGTGAAGACGTGTTGATTCGAAACCGAGTCTGTTCCCCCTTGGACGCTTCAGGCACAAAAGCACGACTATTTTGCAAGACACACCTTGGGAATCAATGGCCATGGCCAGCAATTGCACACCATCAGGCAGGCAGACGCGGCGCGGGATGCGCTGCAGGCAGTCTGGAAGGCGCGGCGTGGCAGAGCCCCTCACAGGCTGCAGCTCATCACGGCGCAGGAGCCGGCATTCGGCCAGGGGATCTTCTCCTGGGCCACTCTCCCTACCAAAGCGCACTGCCACATAAGCCCCGTCCACCTGGGTGGTAGATGGTCAGTACAGTTAATGCCCAAGTCTAGTAGAATGAGAGCTTTCCAAGCTCACAAGCAGTGTAGATAAACTGATTTGTTGAGACTCAAAACCAAAGCACTTAATCAATTTACGAATTCCGTGCTGTGCTCTAAAAAAAAAGAAAAGAGTAACCGAAACGCAGATCGCAATGAAAAATGCCTTTTCCTTTCCTTGCTGCCCCAGAAAGCCTGGTTTGAAAAAGTGCTCAGTTGACTCTTTACAGAGGACGCCCACCTTGATGACTCGTCCCACCGGGATGTTCTTCACGTCTTCCACAAAGACAACGTCCCGCAGGTGCCATTCCTCCTCGTCTCGGCGCTCGGATGCTGCATCCAACGACGAAGTGCTCGCCTTATGCTTGCGCTTATGTGGCAGTGGACTGTGCGCCGGCTCACTGCATGTCGACGAGGCAGGCGACGGTGGGGGCGGCATCTCCGTGCGGTCCGATGACTTGCTCTCCGCACTGGATGCGCCAACCTTGGTACTGCTACTGCCACCGCTGCTCCCTGCTGCTGAGCTTTCACTTGTGTCAGCCTTCTTCTCACTGCAAAAATGTGCGTTCAAATTTCAATTTCCGTGAAGAATAATGCATCAATATATATGCCATCTGGTTTAACTAAATAGTAGAGCATAGCTTTCTGGGAATATAGTAGAACCTCGGTGATACGAATATCACGGGGTCGCGAAAATATTTGTTTTATCCGAACATCTGTATCCTCAAAACGAACGAAAATAGGTATGCAGAAGCAGAGGGAAGGCAGTCGCGCATATCTGTTTACGTTCGAGAAGGTTTAATACGATCGCACTGTCACAGCTCGCTACCCGCAGCGCACACAGCGCGACAGGGGATCGCGACGTCGGCGACGCGCAGGCCGTGTACCTCCGCAGACTTTTCGCGGCGCCTCCAGCACGACAGGAGATGGCGACGTGCCAGCCACACGGCGCCGCAGACTTCTCGAGATGCGTACAGCACGACTAGCGGTCACGAAGTCTGCGATGTGCAGCCCGTGTGCGCCCGTGCACCGCTGCAAACGTTTTGCGGTGTGGAAAACGATCGCGATTCAGGCAATATGCAGTCCACCCGCCTTCACGTACTTCTCACGGCGCGTACAGCATGACGGGAGATCGCGACATGCCTGCCACGCAGCGTCACAAACTGCTCACGGATCACTATCGCGGAGCCAGCGATGTCTGGTCTATGCGGGCCTGCCGCGTACGCCGCCGCCAGCCACGGCGGTGGCGACGTCTGCGGTTTGTAGGCCACGCGCCGCTGAAAGCGTTTCGCACCGTGAGCCCGACAGAAAATCGAGACGTCGCCAAAGTACGGACTACGCATTACCACATACTGCTTGAGATGTATGCAAACAGCGCGACTGGCGATCGCGGAATCAAATGTGCGAGCAGTGCGCAGTGGTCAAGGTTGCGGTCGCAGTTAGCGCTTTCGTATCATCCGCAGTGGTGCGGGAGATTGTTCGGAACATCCGAAATTTTGCACATTGTACACAATGCACTCTGGCCAGAGAATTTCACGAATTCGTATCATCCCGAAATTCGTATCACCGAGATTTTACTGTACGTGCGTTTACTCACATAGTAAACCCACAAGGGCAAAAAGGCAGAAGCCGCAGGGAAGCTAACAACGGCAGTCGGCTGCCGCAGAAACCAGTCAACCCATGAAAAGGAGGCGCAACAATGGAGCGAAAGGGCTTAAAAAGAGGAGGCAAACGGGAGAGCGGGAACAGGATCGCAGGCAGCGGACGAGACGGTCGAACAGAAGATGAGCAGGGCAGAAGACTGGGGCTGCGCCACGACCTGCGAGCCCGGGGTCTAGCCGCCGTTCAAGTTCGGCCCCTGTCATCCTGCCTCCACGCCCGGCGGCTCATCCCCCCCCCCGCCCCCCCGCCCCCTCGCCAGCTGGAAACAAGCAAGCTGCGGCAGACCACCTCGCCGTGACAAACACCCAGCCCTTCTTCAGAGCCCGTGCAGCACCACGCTAACGCAGCGACGCAGCCCAGTGAAGGCGAGCCGTAAGCGAAACTGAGCCAATTGTTTTAATCAAATATGCTTAAAATTATATCCAGAGTCTGTGCCTCCATCTCCTCATGCCCAGTGTGGACCCGGGACCACTTTAAGCAACTCGGGTCATCACAAATTAGTGAATGTGCGCCGTTTATTTACCACTCAATCGTCACTCACGGAGTCTCAACTCCAAGCTGGTGCTGTGCTCTGGTGCACGTTCACCCCACAAGTCGTCTTCAGTCCCGTCTATACTGTTTGAAATCCCGATCACCTTGAAGCTATAGGATAATATATCCGTAGACACAAAGCTCCACGCGGACAAAATCGAGCCAAGCACAGTCGTGGCAGAGGGAAAATATGATGATGTTAACCTGTGACTTCGGGCACTCCTTGGGCGGCATCTGGAAGCTCCTGTGGCTGTGCATTTTGAAGGCTATTCTTGCGTAGGTCAAGGAATGTTTGGGTGCGGCCCTTATACAAATTTCAAAAGAAAATTATTTGTTTTGGGAAACAGGGAGTGTGGCCCATACACGCATATAAACGGCAACCAACTTCAAATCAAATAGAACATTTTTAACTTGGTTCCGAACCGCGACGTGCATTCACGGCAAGATTTTAAGAAAAATAGAAAAAATATTGCTGACTGAAGTAATGCTCTGCCCCGGCTGAGTGCGCTCAGGCCGACGAAAGTCGTGCACCGAACGATCAAACGTAAAAGCCTGAAGTAGGCCTAGCGTGTTCCCCAGCACGGGAGAATTCTACTGCCAGCAGTCGCACCCACCGCGAAACGGTGATATCGCAGGCCACAGATGAGCAGAATGATAAGCTCAAAATTGAAAAAGCTTGGAATCGTCCCAACTAAGCAATGAAGCGATGGTCGGATTGTTTTCGTGACAATGACGGCAGCGCGGCGCACAGTCCGCTTGGCGAGGCGGTGTTAACGATCGTCAGATGTAAACAGTTTGCAGAGACTGGCGAAGTATAAAGCATACGGCGGCGATATTCGCGTTGAAAATGGTGATCATGAAAAAGAAATCGCCGTCAAACTTCCAGTGCGTAACCAGTGCGTAAACTGCGGGGACACGTCATCGTCATACAGCATCGTTGTGTATCTAAGGCCATGACGGGAGAGTGATCGCTGAAACAGAATCAGGGCTGCTTCAGACTCCATTTGGCCTGATTTGCTGCTTGTTGATGAATGATTTGATGAATGCCCACGTGTGTGCCAGGTCCCATCAAAACAAACTGCTATGTTGCCAGGGTTTCCGAAGTTCAGCTGTTGGTAGAGTTTTGTAACTGCTTTCGCACATTCCCCCAAACTCTCGCTGCATGCTCGTGTCGCCGCTGGATTTAATTTGTCCTTCAAATAGTGCTGGTAGGTCTTTCTGTGGAGGCCTCTATGCGACACTCCAAGATTTGCAAAAATGTCATTTAGAGCTGCCTGCCCCAGCCCTGTGCTTTGAACAGCACGTGCCGCAAGTAGATTAATTTCAGATGGCTTGCAGTTTGATGCAGACTTCGTTGCGACCCGAGGAAAGCTCCATTCCGTACATCGTTCACCACAGTTGCTGCATTCCATTTTTAGCTTTCCAGCCAATCCGTACTCCCGCTCATCTTTCGTTAATTTTACTGTCCCACGACACACCCTGCAGGCAGCGTACTCGAGCAAACTGTTCACTGCGCGGAGATCCACAAGCGTGTATGCCGTCGATGACGAGCTCAGCGCACTAGGCATCGGCGCAAGAAGCTGTTTGTTTTCCGTGCCGTCGCCGAAACAGATGCCAGCTCTGTAGTTGCTTCCGCGGCTCGCGTCATCAAAATATCACATTCTTCACTTGTTAAAAAGTGCGTGTCAATTCTACTGCGCTCTGGTTGAAGGTTTTCACTGACAGAAACCGTGGCATCGGCAACTCTCATGGCAGCGGCCGTCTCACTTCCCGAGTTGCGTTCGGCTGGCGTCGAGCATTCCGGCGTTCCAGGCGTGTCCACAGTGATTGCCGCAGGTGACGGCGGCAGTTTGCGCCAGTTTTCGGCACATTTGTTGCGCTCTGATTGAAAGTTTTCATCTACGGAAACCGGCGGATCGGCAACTGTCACGACAACGGCTGTCTCGCCTACCGTGTCGCGTTCAGCTGACGTCGAGCACTCCGGCGTTCCAGGCGGGTCCGCAGAGGTTACCACTGATGACACCGGCAGTTTGCGACGCTTTTGGGTGCATTTCTTTCGCTTTTTGCCAAACTTGTGCACAGTATGAAATTTGCGAGGCATAGCAGCGATCAATGTTTTGACAAGATGGCGCCGTCTCGGTGGCTGCGCTCGAATCACATGCAGAGAATTTACCACGTGACGCGTGAGAACCAATAACATAGCCCTATACTCCGTTCAGCTTTTGACTTGTATTTTGCTTGCTGGGCGGCTTGGACTGGCTTGACTTGGCGGGAAAGCAAGTCAAAAGGAGCCTCTTTCGAATGAGCCCAAGATGGCCGTGATCCGGCAACTAGTTTCGAAGTTACGGACGCTGCAAAACAGAAGATTTTCGCGCATTGCTCGCGCATATTTCTCGTCACTTTGGCCCTTTAATGCCGCATAATAAATTAAAAAGGCGTCTTTTGGCGATTAAGTTTCAGTAATAGATGCAGGAAGTCGTGAGGAATCCAAATATAACAAAATTGAAAAATCGTTTTTTTCGCGATTTTTTCGTCTTCAAGACCCGGCTCCCCCTTAAATCGAAAGTGCGGCATTACAAGTCTACAATTACTCTAGACGGACAAATTTTGAAGAAATAACTGCTACTTTGCGTCATACAGCTGCCATTTTCTGGCAGAGATTGATGCCATCTTGGTCGCAGTGTTTACTTTTTTTTTTTTTTTAAAGTCACATTTGATTTGTATTTGATGATTTCAGTACTTGCACACACCCCATATATGCTTTATATGTTCTTCTCTGCTATTCTTTGATGTGTGTATTGGTTAGTTTGTTTATTACTTGTTATTTTGCTGCATTTAATGTTCATTTATTTCTATGGCAATATTTACTAATTTCATGTGCTTTTCGCCAAGATGTCTCACTGCAGCCTACCACTTCGGAAATTCTTTTTGTCATGGATACTTTCTTGCAGTGTACTCTTGTACTGGCAATAACTTGAAAGTTCACCTGAGAATCTTGAACTGACAGGAGTCAGGGAGGTTCCATGCAGCCGAGAGAAGCTGGCCAACCCTTGGAAAGCCACCCGCAGTGGTGAACGCCAGGGCACCGGGATGGTACATGGGGCTGTTGCGCATGCAAACCTGCGACCCAGCCACAATTTCGGACGCATGGCTCGACACCTTGTGCTTCTTGGCCCGCGAGGTCGCCTTCTCCCACAGCTTCTTCCTCTGGCTGAAGGGCAGCACACCCCTGCATTAACAGCAACACGGGGAAGAGAAGCACATTATACCACATGTGTCGGGCCACTGCATTTTCTACCGACATACGCATCTCACAGCCAAAGTTACACAACAGATAAATGAAGCTCTCGATTAATATCACGGCTCATAACAGTTTTAACGGGAAAAACATCAAAGGTTCACAAGTATTTACAAGGCACTGATGTAGTAATTGCAAGGACTTCAACTAATGCTGCTTTTAGTACCTTGGAACAGGAAATCATGCCTTCGAAAACGACCCCTGGTGTTTACTGAAAATAAAAATTAAAAATAAAACAAAATCAGTGGGTCCCACGAGACCTTCTGCCTTCACAAAGTCAAGCTGATTTAGCGACGCGCCTCGTGACTCAAGATTCATCATTACCACGGCTCCTTGATGTGGACGACGCTACCCTCCTTTTATCAAGCAGGAACACCTTCGGCGCCTCCCTCCGTGTGCGGTATCCCTCCCCCGCGGTCTTACCCGTGCAGAGGAGGTTGCACTTAGGAGAATCCGGGTAGGGGTTGCCCTCACACCAGCTGTCACTCGGACGTGGTCTCATTTTCGATACTTGTATCTCCGCCCAGGGTGTCCGATATGTAAAGACGGAAATTTTGAAGCCGACATTCACCATTTGCTGTGGGTCTGCCCAGCTTTGAAACCAACACGTATCCGGCACTTGACGGCAGCTGGCCTTTCAGCCAACAATCATGCCTCGTGTCTCGCTTGGACTCAGGGACCACATCATCGCTCACTCTTGGACTTCATTAAATCAGCCAACCTTTTTCCATTCATTTATTCATTAGCTCATTATTCATTTCATACCTTACTGATGCCCTGAGGCAATAAATATTGTTAAAAAAAAAAAGCGCACAATGCCTTGAAACACAAGATTAATTAAAACTGCATATTTTAGTTCCTTCATGCTTTTTCAGCCCTTGTTGACATCGCAAAAACACAAAGAATTCTGGCTAGAATTCTCATATCGTGCGAAAGCAGGGTTGCACAAACTTTGTGTGGCTTATGGGACTCGTGCACTGCAACTTCAGCTGTACATGTTGTTCTATCTAGGAATTTCCACATCAAATAACAGAGGTTTAACCATTACCTCTGGTACAGAGGAGTGCCTGATCATGGAGGCCACGAGTTTAACTGTACTTGTGGTGCCATCCGGGAGCCGCCCGTAAAAATGGCAGATGTTCAACCATACTTAAATCTAGTTATAACGAGCGAGAACCCTTCCTAGAGCGGCTCAGAGGTTAAGACGCTCGGCTATACTGGACCAGAGTACCCAAGTTCGAATATGCTACAATGGTTTTAGTGTGAACGCACGGCTGGTGAACATGTAAGACTCGTCGGGGAGACTCACGCATTTAAGCTGCTATAGTGAACAGAGTTTACCCGTGTGAAGCCATGGGACTGGGACCTCAAGAAACAGCTTAGCCAATCAGTGACGTCACAAGCATTAAGCGATTTGGCTAGGCTCTGACCCTCTGGATAAGAAAACTTTCTATGCTATTTCACGGTCAATGGTTTGAAGTGCCTGCATCTTCTCCTTGTAGTCCTCCTAAGACTTTGATTTCCCACTACATGCGACGTCTTTTGCGGCATCGGCTTTTTCAGCATAGCTGTCAGCAGATGTCATCAAGTCAGCAAGTGTCTTGACCCCCGAGTTTCACGTTTCTTTTGTTGTGATCTAGGCGATTTCAACATCCTGGGATTCTTAAACATGTAATGTGGCCAGGATCATACCCAGGTACCCGTTCTTAGTAGCCGAGGAGCACCCTAACCCCTCAGCCCCCGTAGCAGCTACGTGACATGTGAAACTGAACTGGGTGAGAATTTTCGCTGACAAATTTGTACGGCTAGCAGGTGCATACCAGTAAACAGCGTTACAAAAATAAAAAAGGGAGTATGAAATCATACTGATCATGCATGCAAGCATGCCCTGTGCCACTTAGTCTTCAAAGTCATATGGCTGTAATGTGAAATCTTCCAAACCCCTGTTTTGTCTTACACTATGCTAGTCTTTGGGACAAAAAAAATCACGAAAAAATCACTTTTTAGAAAATAGTTTTCAAAATCAACAGCTTTTTATCTACCTATCTGCTAAGGTTTTCCATCTCTAGGATCAGTATTTCAGTCACAATGCAATTTATATAATCGAAGTCGCACGACTTTGGGCTGAAAACGGTCCCGAGACAACCAACAACCCGCCGCGACAGTTATATTGCAGGCCTCAGATGGGCAGAAAGACGAGCTCAAAACAGAAAAAACTTGAACTCGTGGCAACTCCAGCAACCAAGTGGTAGTCGGATTGTTTTCTTGATGATGACAGCAGCGCAGCGGACAGTCAGAAAGGCAAATTTCACAATCGTCCGCCTGGAGTATGTTAACAGTTTCCGGAGGCTGGCGAAGTGTAAAACATACGGCGGTGATATTCGTGTTGAAGAAAGTAATCATGAATAAGAAATTGCCGTCAAACTTATTCTCCAGAACATAAACTGTGGGGACATCTTTTCATAGGGCTCGCCGCGCCTGTGCGCCGATCGGATCACATTCATAGTCCATAGTGAATGCACTTTCCTCCTGTGCAATGCAGAGTACTGGATGCAATGAGTAATTACTCCCTTATTACAAATCTACTCCACCTTGGGGGATTCCCCTAAATATTTGACCAACACCATTCCCACTTCGAGTTATAGATCAATTCGCTCTCGCCCTACCATCTGATCTGCTGACCGTCCTGGTTAGCTCAGTCGGTAGAGCGACTGCCCCGGAAAGGCGGTGGTGCCGGGTTCGATTCCCGGATCAGGACGAATTTTTCTTTAACTAAGAAGTTTCTGAGAAAGCTGTATACCTTTCCTTTGTAGCCGTATGGCTGCGCTTGGGTGGATGAAATGAGTAATTACTCCCTTATTAGAGTACTGAAAAGCAGCAAACAGCTCCAAATGACATTTTTTTTCACAATGAACGTCCCTCACAATGGTCTTGATGCGAGAACGTGGCAAAATGACAAGAAAAAAAAAAAAAAAGCTGCTGCCTGCATGTGACTTGCGCAGCCGAAGAAGTGACAACTAACATGCTGCAACTGCAAATCAAAATGAAAGAGGCAACACTTGGACGTTGGAAAGCAAAGAGATTACATCCCTAAAGGTTTCTAGCCATTTTAAATTCTAAATGTGTGCATTGCACCAGCAAATGTCCATTAAATAATCCCCTGTTACTATTCCACTGTTACTTTTTTGCTCTTTTCTCAAAACATGCATTGTCGACCACTTGCAGTTTTGCGGCCTCAATATCTTGGCACCCAAAGCACAGAGAGCTGAAATTTTTTTTTGCAATGGGAAGCTGAATGTATGCTGTGTGACATGTTGGGAGCAGATTTTTTTGTTTTTGAAATTTAAAATTTATTTTGATGAGTTTACTGACTTCATACATACACTTTGTACACTGAACTTAATTGAGCACTCTGCTTTCAAAAGGTGGAAAATGGTCAAAAAGTGTTTTGAAACTTAATTTCTGCTTCGACAACTCTTGTTTTATGTAATTAAAATTTTTCGCCGCTGAAAACCATATAGAAATACTCCAAATCACTGTTTATATGATAAAAGGTAGCGAAAAACTACTTCCAAACAGCAAAAAAAAAAAAAAAAGGGGCATTTTTCAAGTCCCGATATCTCTGCAACAGACCAACTGAGTGCAACCATCTTGGTCTGTATGGAAAGCAAGCTCCTTAGCTTCAAATTTCCCACTTCAGCGGTCTCCTGAGCGGAACCAAATGCATAAGAAGCAAAAGTTCAAGAGTCTCGCAATGATCCCTAATTGGTGGCGTGCATCATGCGAGAGCAGCGTGCTCCGCAATCGGGCTCCTCGGCGGCGGTAGCATTGTCTGCTACACGTGCCCCCTGCAGCGGCGGCGCCTGCTGCGCGCGCCTCTTGACTCGGCTCGCCGTGCCAGTCATTTGCCCAGACTCGCCACCTGTCCATGTTTGTTATTTGCACAGAGCATACTTTCGAATACGGATTATGCGGCCGCCATGTTCGCACGTACGCGCGACACAGAGTTTCGGAAGCGGATTTCACTGGTGGTCATGGGTCTACCGCTGAAGAACAAGACCGCTCAAGCCTACAGCACGCGTAAGCGAAAATCGCCAATGATGAAGTCATCTGTTTCAAGAACTTCTGATGTTCAACACTCTACTGAAGTTACGGGCGCAGAAGTGAATGCTATGTGCGTGGCTACGAGTGTCATCAATGTTACGGGCGTAGATGCGAGTGCTTCCTGCACGGCTACGAGTGTGACCGAAGTTATGGGTGTGGAGGCGATTGCTTTGTGCGCGACTACGAGTGTCTGTGGTGCCAATGAGGAGCCGCTGCCGAGTGCTCCCTGCGCGGACGATACATCGCTTGAAAGCACTAGGGACACTGATGAAATTTACACGCCGCGCTCTGGGTCGCTGGAAACATCATCAGGTCATCGCACCGCTCCTCTCAAAACTTCACGAATGTCGTCACGCTGTCGATAAGCACTGGGCGCACCATCCAGACAAACCTGCAGCCACGCTTCTTATCGCCAGAAGCGTCACAGGAAGTCGCCGCGAAAGTGCAAGCTAAGCAGAGTTCCGTGCCTGCAACTGCGTAGAAAATGGAACTGACGAGGGAGGAGGGCCAAGCATTCTCTAAAGGATGCACTCAGCGAAGATGAAACCTACAGTTTTATCCCATTCACTACGGAGGTTTGCGTGAACCATGTGAAGAAAAGCATGGGCACAGCCCTTCGTGCACTGGTCGCAAAAGGCAAAAAAGGTCAACCTATTGGCGGGAAAGGTGGCCTTACTCAAGACCTCATAAAGAAATTGACAAACTACTACGGAAAGGCCCTGTTCGAAAATAAAAAAAATTGAAGAAATGTAAAAGGCCGTGATGGCAACTTTTTATCGCATACCATATTTGCACGATTCTAACGCACCCCCGATTGTAACGCGCAGTAGTATTTAAGGCCCGGAAACCACAAAAACAGCTTGGAGCCAATTCTACCGCGCACACTGAATGACGCAGTCAGCAAGCGTCTGAATGTTGCCTAAAACATATAATCGAACCCAAGAACACAAATCGGAACATACGAACACAACCACGAGATGGCAACATTATAGTCTACTCGCCATCAAGAGTCGGAAGACAGCTCTTTTTCATTGTCCACTGACCACAAATGGTCATCGCGAACGCATGTCTCTGGGACATCTAATGCACGGGATGCTGCCCGGTTCCCCTCTTTTTCTACTAACAGGATAACTTAATGAAAGCGCCGTTGCCTTTCCATCTTGTCACTGTGCTGTGGGTGAATGCCTGAATCCAACGCAGCTTCTGGGTACACCAGCGAAACGGAACGTTTGCAAAAAATGGCGATCAAAACACTGGATCCGCACATGGATGGATCCGGCTCAAAACGGCTTGCTGAGGCAGCGCTAGCAGCGACAGACGGATGCCGCTGCCGCCGCTAGCGAGTCAAGAGAACGTGACTGCGTAGAACACCGTCGCTGCCATGCAGAAAGAGGAGGAGGGGAGGGGAAAAATAAGCTTGTCTTGCCCTCAGAAATTTATTCAGGAACACAATAAAAAAAGCAAGGTGGGAATCAGATTAGCGCTTCCAGAGATACTGCGAGTATAAGCAACCATACCAGGAAAAAAATTCATTGAGAAAATGGCCTTTGAAGTTTAAAACAACATTTTCAAGTCTAAAGTTTGTTTTTCACAGCAGCAGGTTGTGCCTTCCCTCCTCGATTCCCTCGGAGAGTGCATTTCCATCCGAACAGTGGACGACGCGTTATCGCTTGCGATGACAGACACGATACGATGACAGACAAGAGAGGCCGAGATAACTGAGGTTGATAGGGTCGGTACAGCAGGCACGCTTCAAATGCCGTCTTCTTATGCTAAAACAACATTTTCAAGTCTAAATTTTTTTTTTGCACAGCAGCAGGTTGCGCCTCCCCCTCCTCGATTCCCTCGCAAAGTGCATTTCCATGCGAATAGTGGACGGCGCTAATGACGCGTGATCGCTTGTGATGACAGACGTGATACGGGAGGCCGAGATCGCCGAGGTTGACATGATCGGTACAGCAGGCACGCTTCAAACGCCGTCTCCTTACGTTGACGCGAAGGATACCCGGTTGGAAGTGGCAGCGCAGTCGGTCTAGTAGTGGTGTAGCAGAGGCAGTACTGCTAGAAGCGTCTCTGCGACCGTTGGCAACGCGCTTCGCTAACTTCGCGATTCGGACGGCATTCACAGAATGACGAAATGTGCAGTGTTTTGAACTTCTTAGCACGCATCGTGACCGACCGTGCGACGATCCATAAGGTGCACAAAACCGTTCAAAACACGCCACCAGAGTTCGTAACGAGCGATGATGACGGCCATCTCAAAAGTGGTGAAACTTCAAGCGATTCAGCGAGCGCACAAAGAACACCAGCTCAGTAGGCAGCCGGAGCAGACGACGCGCCAGGAAGGGACCACCACGTCAGCACGCGCAGCAGCCAATAGCAGTCGCGAGATCCCCCGCGTTCTCATGGAGAGCGCGCTTCGTTCAATCCCAGCCTGAATTCGAGACGCTGGAAGCTCAACAATCCCTGCGAGGCCCCCAATCACAAGCAAGCCACGCTTCTAGCTACGCCGCGGACGCCGCCGGCGAAGGCAGCATGGAAAAGGCATTCACAAACAAAACAAGACTAAGATGGCGGCGCTCGGTTCAGCGGCAAAGAAATGGCGCGCACGAAGTTTGGGTACTTTTGCCATTCACTCATGCCCAGTTGTATATTTAATTTAAAGCAGTTCCACGATGAATTAGGTGTTTATAATTATAGAAAAAGTAGTTTATAACATATTGTCACCAACACACGTAGCAAGCAGCAGAACAACCGAGCTGGCCTTTTTTAATCAAGCGAAGCTCGAGAGAGACGAGGACGACACTAAGCCACGTGCCACGACATTCGGCCACTTGGTGGCGCCAGAAGATGGACAGCGGTGTGTGGACGCGCGCCACAAGATGGACAGCCGAGATATGTACTTTTTGAAAAGCCGACTTTTTCGCGATTTTTCGACTTTCGAAGCTTGCGTCCCCCCTTAACTACAAAGTTTTGCTGCTATCTTTTTTTTATCACTTACTCAATATATTTATTGTTACTAATACCATTGTGAAGAGGAATTCCTCCTCTAATATTTGATACTAGACACTCCTGTATCAAGCAAAGTTTGCTAAAGAAAAAAATATGTTATTGACACCACCCCGAAACCACCCCTTTCCCAACGGAAAGGAAAGTGTTAATCAAATGCATGCTCTGCTTAATGTTCCCTGGTGCAAATTCAAGTTTTTCACTCTATGCTTTTTTTTCATACACCAGGTTTCCACACCCGGTTTTGCTTCAATCTTGCTCTGACCCCGCCAGGGTGGCGCAGTGGTTACGGCGCTCGACTACTGCTCCCAAGGACGCGGGATCGAATCCCAGCCTCAGCTGCCGCTTTTCGTTGGAGGCGAAAAGCAAGGCGCCCGTGTGCTGTGCGATGTCAGTGCACGTTAAAGAACCCCAGGTGGTCGAAATTTCTGGAGTCCTCCACTACAGCATCTCTCATAGCCTGAGTCGCTTTGGGACGTTAAACCCCACAAACCAACCAATCAATCTTGCTCTGTGCTGCTGCTCCGGCCATCACTACATACTGGTGGCAGGAATTTGAGATACATGAACATCCAAACCAATAAGTATTCCACTTTGAATATTAGTCATAGGCACACATTTTCCTTCTTTTCTAAAACATTCTTTTCTTTAGGATGAGTAATACCTATTAGGACCTGAGCGCAGAAATGACAGTCATGGTGGGTGCAGCACTCACCACCAGTAAAGGGCGCCCGACTGGAGCCTCACACAGGAGTAGAGCGAGCATACATAGAGTGCCGCCACAGGATCCTGCTGGAACTCTGGGAAGCTCTGCGCAGGCTGCTCCAGCTTGGGTGCCACGGGGGCCAGTGAGTCATCCAACCAGGTGGCCACACGGCCCGACTCTGTCACCACTGTGGCGCGCACGCACCGTGCTTCCAGAAGCAGGCACCGCTCCCCACCCAAGCCAAGTGACAACGTCTTCGGGTGGTGGACGCCTGGCTGCTGCAAAAAAAATCATGGGGGTTTGACACTCTTTCCACCAAAAATCAAGTGATGATCGATTTTAGGATCCCATTAAACAAAGACCTGCGATGAGTGCAGTCTAATCACACTCGATATAACCTATCCAACAACATATGACTTGATGCTGTAGTGCAAGTTAAATTTTTGACCACAATTAACTAATTAATGGCAATTTATTAGGACCTGCAATTATACTCAACAGAAGCTATCCAACAATATACAGTCACACCTGAATATTTCGAATTTCGGTTATACTAAACCCATAGATTATCCGCTAGAAAATTCCATGTAAAAATACAGGAAAAGTCAAGTCATATGTCTCAATCCAATTTCACCAGTCACTTGATATATCGAACTCCGCACCACAAACTCGAAGGTGCACTTTCCCCAAAGATGATCACATCACCCTCAGTTGCATGACATTTGCAAGCCACATGTGGAAGGAACGACACAGAACCTGTTCGTAAGAGCCTGTCTAGGGCAGCGCCAGATCCTGAAAGTACGATTTTTTTCCGAAGAACCACACATCTGCTGCGTTCGTTTGGCATGCAGAACCACATGATGTTTGCAAGCCACATCAGGGTGTTTACCAAGTTGATACAGTCGAACCCGGATATATCGAACTCGAAGGGGATCGCGAAATAGTTCGATATATCGATAATTTGATATACAGAAATCAGCTTGAAACACTACTTGCAATCGTGAAAAATAATACGGTATTTGTCGCGTAGTCAACCCACTCGCATAATGAACCCACTCCCCATTTTTGCCCCCGAAAATTTCCGAGAATTTGAAAAAAAAAAAAAAAATGTTCGGTGGCATGTTCCTCCATTTCGACCGTCGCATCCACAGCTCATTAAGTGGCAGCGCGCCAAGATGCTGCGCAGCGATAACGCCATGACGTGTAACTTTTAACTACACTTTTCATAGATCCTGCAGTGGCAGGGAGCGAACTTGACCGAGTGCTTGCGTGATGGCTTCATTGCATAAGCCTGGTTCGATTTATCGTGCCGCGCTTGGGGTGCCGCGAGTTGGGGTGCCGCGTGCCGCGAGTTCGATATAACCAAAATTCGAAATATCCAGGTTCGACCGTATTTCCAAATTACTCAAGTGCATATGGAAAATTCCTTGATTGACACAGTACTTTGTCTTATGCTAAAATGGGCTGACAAAATCCTGCCTGATGCTATCATTCTCTAGTCATCATCATCAACCTGACTATGCCCACTGCAGGGCGAAGGCCTCTCCCATATTTCTCCAATTAACCCGGTTCTGTGCTAGCTGCATCCACTTGACCCCTGCGAACTTCTTAACCTCATCCGCCCACCTAACTTTCTGCCGCCCCCTGCTACGCTTTCCTTACCCTGGAATCCAGTTTGTTACCCTAAGCGACACTCGCTTATCCTCTCTTCGTACTACATGTCCTGCCCATGCCCATTTCTTCTTCTTGATTTTCACTAGAATGTCAGTAACTTGAGTTATTTCTCTGACCAACTCTGCATGCTTCCCATTTCTTAATGTGCTTGCAAAATACGCTCCATCCCAATCTTATTCTTCTTATTTCCTTTTCATGGTCCGGATCTACAGTTGCTACCTGTCCTAAGTAGACATATTCGCCTACTACTTCCAGTGGTTCACTACCTAACGTAAACTGCTGTTCCTTCCCGAGGCTGTTGAACATTACCTTAGTCTTCTGCATATTGATTTTCAAGCCTTGATTTCTACATTTCCTGTCTAGGTCATCAATCAATATTTGCAGTTCATCCCCCAAGTTACAAGGCAATGTCATCAGCAAATCGCAGATTACTGAGGTATTCTCCATTTACCCTTATCCCTAACAGCTCCCATTCCAAGTCTCTGAATACTTCCTCTAAGCAAGCTGTGAATAGTACTGGGGAGATCGTGTCTCCTTGCCTAACACCTTTCATTATGGGGAATTTTGTTACTTTCTTTATGCAGAACTATGGTTGCTGTGCAACCACTATATATATTTTCCAGCACTTTCCACACAGCTCGTCTACCCCCTGATTTCGCAATGCCTGCATCACCGCCGAGGTTTCAACTGAGTCGAATGCTTTTTAGTAATCAATGAATGCTATGTATAAGGGCTGGTTATATTCCGAGCATTTTTCTATCACCTGATTGATGGTATGGATATGATCGATAGTAGAGTACCGTTTCCGAAATCCTGCTTGATCCTTTGCTTGATTGCAGTCTAAGGTTGTCCTGATTCTATTAGCGATTACCTTAGTAAATACCTTATACGTAACAGACAGTAAGCTGATTGGTCTGTAATTTTTGAGGTCCTTAGAGTCCCCTTTCTTGTGAATGAGGGTAATGTTTGCATTCTTCCATGGTTCCGGTACCGTCGATGACACCAGGCACTGCGTATACAGGGTGGCCAGCTTTTCTAGCACGATATCTCCCCTGTCCTTTAACAAATCTGTAGTTATCTGATCCTCTCCAGCTGATTTCCCCCCTTTCATAGTTTCTAATGCCTTCTTGACCTCGTCCTTCGTCACTGGTGGGACGTCTGACTGTTTTTCCCTACCGCCAATCTCCTTACGGTCCTGACTACTTTGGCTACTGTAGAGATCTGTATAGAACTCCTCGGCTACTTTATCTTGTCCATATTCGTGATGACATTGCTCGCCTTGTCCCTTAGCGCATACATCTGATTTTTGCCTATGCCCAATTTCTTCTTTACAGCTTTAAGGCTTCTCCCGCTCTTTACAGCATGCCCAATTTTCTCCATGTTATACTTCCTTATATCGGCCACCTTGCGCTTATTGATTAGCTTTGATATCACGGCCAATTCTACCTGGTCTGTTTGATTGGAAGCTTTCATACTCTGGCATTTCTTAATTAAATCTTTCGTCTCTTTAGACAGCTTACCGGTATCCTAACTATCCCACCGCCTACTTCTACAGCGCACTCAGTAATGATATCTCTGAAATTATTGTTCATTGCTTCTAGGGTAATGTCACCATCCTCGGTTACAGCTGAATATTTACTCTTCTGCCCTCCCCCTCACCGCTAATTCGTTGATGGGTTTCTTTCTTACTAATCTGTAGTGTTCCTTTTTCAGATTTAGGCTAATTTGGGACCTCACCATCCTGTGATCACTGCATCACACTTTCCCGATTACCTCTACATTTTGCATAATGGCGGGGGTTGAACACAGTATGAGGTCAATTTCATTTTTAGTCTCCCCATTAGGGCTTTTCTGTGTTCACTTCCGGTTCTTCCATCTGCTGAAGGTATCCATGATTCTTAAGTTATTGCGCTCTGCAAACTCAACTAGTAACTCCCCTTTGCTATTCCTAGAACCAATGCCACAGTCGCCCACTGCCTCGTCTCCAGCCTGCGTTTTCCCTACCCTGGCACTGAAGTCGCCCATTAGTACAGTATACTGAGTTTACTTTTCGCATTGCCGATTCTAGTTTTTCGTAGAAGCTTTCAATTGCCTGGTCATCATAACTACATGTAAGTGCATAAGCCTGTTTACCGCTTATTAAGCCTAATTATGATGCCTGCCACCCTCTCATTAATACTATAGAATTCATCTATATTACCCGTTATATGCTTATTGACAAGGAAACCTACTCCTCGTTCTCGCCTCTACGGCAAACCTCGATAACACAAGTACATGCCCATCCTTCAGTACAGTATATACCTCATTTGGCCTCCTAACCTCACTAAGCCCTATGACATCCGATTTCATACCCTCTAGTTCCTCTAACAGCACTGCTAAACTAGCTTCACTAGCTAGGGTTCTAGCGTTAAGCGTTGCCAGGGTCAGTTTCCAATGGTGGCCTGTCCAGCGGAGCCAGGAATTCTTAGCACCCCCTGCTGCGTCACAGGTCTGACCACCACCGTGGTCAGTTGTTCCGCAGCTGCTGGTGCCCGAAGGCCAGGTTTGTTGGAACTAACCATGAGAGGTTGCGGCCAATTACTGCACCATCGCACCCCAAACCTGTTTACGCAATTCCATCGACATGCAGATTTTTTATTTTTTTCCCTGGTGGAGAATTGCGCGGAACCGGGATTTGAACCTCGGTCCTCTTGCATGCAAGACGGATGTTCTGCCGCTACGCCGCCGCTGCACCTACATAACCGCTGCATTCTCTAGTAAGCATGTAAAAAAATAAAAACAATATAATCCGCTTTGAACGATAACAAGTTCGCGTTTATTTCGAGGAGGGGATCAAAACTAACTTTCTTATTTCTTGACAGAATGGGCTGAAATTTGGCACAGAAACTGCAGATTGCAATAAAAAGACAAATATAAAGTTTCATGAAGATATCTTCATTAGTGTTTGTTTTATAGCAATTTATATGTTCGCTGCTCGTGGAAAGCCTGGCACAGTAACAAAACATGGTAGAGAGCCAAGAATACTTTGCATGCTTGCCCATGCTTAGATTTTTTTTTTTTCAAGCGCTAATAATTTTTTATCAAACATTACATGCACACGACTGAGCGTCACTGCATAGAGCCATGTACTTGTTGTGAAATAATAAAATAATGAAAAGATAAAGAAACATTTCAAGACTGTCTTTAAATGCAGCACAATTTAAGGATCACAGCAAAACAATCTAGATCAAAATCGGTTCATCCATTGTTGTGCTATGCTTTCTATGAGCGAGGTGATCGACAAAAAAAACGAAATTGAGAAAACGGCCTGCAAAGTTTTGCAAGCACTGCACATTTATTAAAAGGCACCAGGGCTGTAATATTTTGCATCACTGCTGTCAGGCATCTTCTTACACCTTTGCCTCTTTGTTTGGTGAGCTTTTGAAGCTTTCTTTGAGCGTTCGTAGTCCTTTTCTTGAGCCCTCCGGACGGCAAGGGCACTAGGATGTACACCCAACTTGGCACACATTTCAGAGTACGCTCTTTGGTTCCCTGAATTGTACTTTATGACTGCCTCATTTACAGCTGTCTCGACTACAAAAAGTGAGGCATGCTCGTCCTTTGACAATGTGGACCAAATAACAAAATGCAAACTCTCAGCTGCATTCTGTGTCCTTCCATTCTTGCAGTGCTCTAGCAAGCGGACGTCTGAAAGGCGCTGATACAAGGGCAGCATGGCTTGGGCAACTGCTCATAAGCTTATATTTATGAGCAGGCTGTGCTTCATTTTTCGCTTCTGCTGCTCTCTGCTCACACCAGCTGAGTGGACCAGGGGGGCACAGTTCATGGTGAGGGTCACTGTCAGTAGATGTTACGTGCCAGTATGTGGCCATGACAGCTCTGTGCATCGCAGAAACATCATTGGTGTTCCTGCTGATGGCCAGGCCGTAGTAGTTGGTGAGCTTTTTTATCAACTGTTGCGTGAGCCCACCTCTGCCACCGAGTGGTTCGCCTTTCTTGGCCTTACTCACTATGGAGCGAAGGCCTGTGCCCATTCTTTTTTTGACATGATTTATGCAGTCTTCTTTTGTGACTGGTATGAACCCATAGGGCTGTTCATCTTGCAATGCCTGGAAAACACGGCTGTCTCCATCACAGACAACTGCCGTATATCGCAGGTCGTTCTTGGCCAATGAACGGCCAAAAAGCTGCAAAGCGGCCTCCACTTCCATTCTGCCAGCGCCAACTTCCGTGTTTTTTTGGCACCGATGTTGCTGTTTCCACTGAAGGTGTGTTGGGTCACTTTCTGCTGGCCCTAAACTGCACCCAAGGCAGAAGTTTGAAAGAACAATGCTGTCCAGCACAAGCCCTGTATAAAACTCTGTAATACACCCTACCCCAATATGGGAGCTATGACCGCGCGTCAACCACGTGCCATCATAAACAACAGTCACATTTTTTGTGAAGCCAACCTCCATCTCTCTGTAAAAATTTTTCACAGCAGTTGCGGCTTCCCTAAAGACTCTGTCGGCAGCCTCCTCTGCAGCAGGCTTGAATAACTCCTTCAAGTGACCTTGGAAAGTCCTGTGGTGTAATCCACGATGGGACACATTCATGACGGCCCAGAAATTGTTCGGAGCTGTTTGCCCTTTCCCTATTGTTTTAACAGCTTGCACTGAACAAATGTTCACATCAAACACCCGTGCACCTTCCTTCCTTAGAGATGACCACTGGGACTCGATTGGGCCACAAGCAGTGCATGACAGCACCATTTTCACGGCCAAACCGAGTCTTGTACTGCAGAGTACACTCATAGAACGCTGTTGACAATTTGGGCACAAAGTTTTAGCGAGCAAAGAGTTGACTGTTGAAACTTGCACAAGAATAAACTCACTGTCAGAAGGAGCCAAAAGTTGTTCCTCGCCTTGCTGTTTCATCAAGCTCAACTTCCGTTGAGTTGCGGACACTGCGCGAAGGGAGTCGCGAACACCGCATGCCTGCGCTTCTGCCGTCGTCGCAGACACGAAACGCGGCTCGTGGCGCGCCTGAATGGTGCGACGGTCGGGTGACGAATCATCCGGTGAATTTTCAGGTACCCCACTGTAGCTCGTCGACGGTTGGGGCTCATCCGCAGGCTGAATGTCCAAGTCACGCGATGCGTCCGAGACAGAGTACACCGTCTCTGCTGGCAATGGTGACCTTCGACCAGCGTCGCTTGCAACAACGCGATCTTGACTGCTGATTATCACGGCCGCTCGCCGCGGTGCGAGAGCCTCCGCTGGTGCGTCATTCGTCGTCTGGGTGATCGGCGTTGATAGCATAGGGCGATTACCAGCTTCGCTGCTGCTGTCGAACAGTGCAAGATAGCACGCCACGCTATCCGCATGTTCAGTCGGGTGCTCCGCCGGCTCCGCGTCTCGTGCTGGCCGCCGTATTTTTCTCGCCGTAGGAGGCTTGCGCTTCCGTTTTCCGAAGGCGTGCTTCGTCAAAAATTTCTTCTCAAACGAGCGACGATCCATCTCTATTATGGGAGCTGCGAGAAATGAAGACGCCGGCGTGGTTCGTGAAGCACAGCAGCGTTCCGCTGCGGTTGCCAACTTGCCCACTGCCACAGCAGCAGCCAATGGGAAGGCGCCTTTCAACACGGCAGCCAATCGGAGGCGCGCTTTCATCGAAGGGCTCGCGTGATCCACCCCCGGCAGACCCACGCTTCTTTCGTGTTTGTGCGATTGTGACAAGATGGCTACGACCGAAGAATTCACAAACAGCACGGCGAGAGGCTGAGCTTTCGAACGATACCAAGATGGCGGCACTCGATGGCGGGAACGACGAGATATGGCTCCGCTAACTTCGGTGATTTTGCGCGATTTAAAGCTGCTTTTTCGCCCTGTGCACTGACAAATTATTTTTTTTCAGGCACTTTTAGTGCGTTTTCAGCCAAACCATTTTGATACAACGTAGATTAGGTGTTGTAGAATCCGAAACGCGTGGTTTCCAAAAACCGATTTTTTACGCGATTTTCGCGATCTGATATCCCCGCGTCCCCCCTTAAATGCAAAACAGAAGGGAGACATTATCAAAACATCACAAATCGACTATCTTAAAAAAAATGCTATAAACAACCGCAAATCAAATCAAATCCAGCATTTTCAAACACAGTAACCGATCGATATTTCGGACTTCAATCATTCGAACTTGCATTTACTTCGAACTTGATTCAGAAACCGTCAAGCGCCACTTAGTAATGTGTACATTTTCACGAACTTAGCCCTGACACACCGCATTTTACATCTGCCCTCTTACGAGCCAATTTTGCTGGTGGTTTGGAACCTGCGAGCGAAACAAAATGATGATGACAGAGGCGTACCGCTGCGCCATCCGTTGTGTGCATACAAAACCCGCGCTGTGGAAGCTTTAGGACGCGTCAGTGGCCAGTCGGACCGACATACTGGCAATACCATACTTACTCGCATAATGAACCCACTTTTCTTTTCAAGAAAAATCAACGTTAGTTTGAGGGGCGGATTCAATATGCAGGAAAAGTTGCATTCTTCTTTTCTGTTTTTTTTTTTTTTAATTATTTTTATTTATTTTCTTACGGGTCATTTATCACAGCCATCAATCATCAAAGAAAGTAGGCAGTCAGCCGCTATCACGACGCCAGCTTTAGCATCCTTTATGCCCATGGAGGAAGAAGTTTTCTTTTTTTTTTTTCAAGTTCGCAGTGACAATATTGGGAGGTGGACGTATGCAAGCAAATATAGCACCCTGAGCAAACGACTGCTGTGCCCAAGGTAGCCGCATGGGCGATGCAGGCATGCAATCCCTAGATCAGCTGATCTAGAGACTCGTATTATCTCTACTGGCTCTTTTCTCAGTTTGCAAATGAATGATGATGATACCAGTGGCGACATCTGGCGGCGGCTTTGAGTACTAAGCACTGCGCTCGCTCTTTGCACATGAGAAGAAAAATTATGCGTTCGCGTCCATTTTCTATCACTCATTATGTGCTTCTGATATATAAAATAACGTATGATGCCCTTGTTAGCGCTATTATTGCTAGAATTTCTTGCTTATTTCCTGAATTCGTAATTTACAAGTTCCCAGCAGTGTTCCATGAACCTGTTACTTCATTTGGGCCTAAAACATAGCAACCTCAATGTAACGAATTTTGCGATTTAACGAAATTTTCGGCTGCAAGTACGACTTTGTAATATTGAGGTTCTACTGTATAGCGAAAGCTGATATAAAACCGGAGATAACATTCTTCCAAAATGATGACTGTGTACAAAATTTAATTTTTCAGAAATCGGCAAAAAATTGTTTTCGGCATATTTTTGAATTACCAAAGCTAACAGCAACTCGTTAAAATGAGTTACGACTAGTTTCCAGTGTGGGTGCACCATTTAAGGTCGAGAATACCTGCCCTTGCAACTCGGGAGCAAGTTTATTTCAACAATATTTGCGACTTCACATGCCGTGCGTGACGCTGTTCAGCGACCACCGCTGCTGCCGTGCCGCTAGCTTTTCAATTGCTCATTCTGGTGCGGCCGTGAAAACTGCTTAGGCATCATTTTTTCATCTGCGCTGTCACAACTGCGCTGCCCCTTCGCAGCAGTGAATCGCCTCGAGGAAATCATTCGTGCTCCTTCGCAGCAGTGAATCGCCTCGAGGAAATCATTCGTGCTCCTCTCTGTGGCACTGACCACTGCCGGCTACATTGTTCTTAGCATATCGCGGAGCGTCCGCGCTTCATCATTGATTACAAATAACAGGATGCGGCATTGCCGCATCACCTCTGCGCTCCTTATATCTACCTTTCTTTGCTCTTTAGGCTAACATGACACTCTAATCTAAATTTTCTGCATTTTACACTGTGGTCGTGATGACTGAACATCGCTAAACCAGCTAGGCCTAACTGCACGACCTCTTCAAAATGGCCCCAGTCCGCAAGCAGTTGATGCCAACAGCCAAGCAAAAGTGGCCAGTTTGATCACATGCTTTTGGCGCCCAATAGCAGCATGTGTTCCGCACAATTTTCTCCCTTTGTTTCCCACTTCGGGTGTCCACTCACGGACGCCGATCCAGATATAGGAATAGCCTGAATCATGCTCTTTCGAATTAGATCAATAGATGCCGGTGGAGCACGTATTTCTTGAACCACAGCCGATCAAATCTCAACGCAATTTGCCCTCAACTTAAAGAGCCAAGCGTACAGATTCGCAACTTTGGAACGCTGCAGCATGAGAAATAGGTGGTCATAATCAACCAAATTTGCAGATACCAGTTGTGGAAACGTCTCAGGACCGCGAAAATGAAATCGAAAATGCGATTTTTAGACGAATTTTTGGCCACAAAGAGCCGTGTCCCTCTTTAATGCGCCATAATGTTCGACTTTTATTCACAGTTAACTGTAATTAATCACAATGCATAATTAGTAAAGCATTCATGCGGTCATAAGCAGCCAGTAAGTCATGGTCATGCACTAGTTCCCCATAGCCCGCTACACAAGCAACACTTGTCGCTAAGCAGGCCAAGTCCCAGCTTGACCTTGGCTAATCTTGAAAGTCAGGTTAACGGAATGAGCTGTTTTCTGGCTTTGCACCTGGAGTATGCAGAGTTATCTCTCTAAAAGCAAGATTTGTAGTACCTACTCCTCTGTCTCAAAGCGAGGGCCTTACAGGCCTTGATGCTGAAACGACAATATAATGCAGGCCAAGTTTACATAATGCCACATTTTTTGCACCCCTCTGAGAGTCGAGGAAGATCAAATGCATGTGTGCTCGCAGATTACTGTCAATCTCGTTAGTTGTGCTCCCATAATTTATCTATGGCGGTACAATGCACAAAAAAGACTAACTTTAATCTCCTAAGCAAAGCAACCACAGAATGAAATCATAAGCAGGTTTAACTTCCCCAAAGCACCACCTAAGATGATGGCAAGGTACACATACAACAAAGGGTACGAATTGAGATATATTTGTCCCATTTAAGTTTTACATAGGCCACCACCTTTCAGGTATTAAAGCAAAGCAATGCTATGACTGACAGTTTTCAGAGAACAGAATGGAGACAAAAGTGTCATTCGAGGACATGTTCCCACCTCACAACTACGCATTGTGTTCTCATGTTCGCACAACAAAAACTCAGTCCTGCTGTCGAGTGCCAATGCCTGAAGTCTCCCTTCAATTTTCCAGAGACAAATGTGCTTACTTCAGTGTTCTTGTAAGGTTCCGGTTCACTCCACTTCCACTGGTGTAGCTGCCCCGTGGAGCTCAGGGCAACAAGCTCAGAGTAGAGGGCCACAATGTGAACAAATTTGGCACCCTGGAACAGATGGGGAAAGAACATTGTGCCAGTCCGCACAGAGGAAAGACACTCAACCACAAAGCGCATCCAAACACTTCAGAACAGGCTATTCAGTATAAAAGTAAAGCACAATCTAGGAGTAGTGCTCTATTCCACACCTGCCAAGGTCAGGGAAAAAGAAACTGCAAACATTTTCAGTTCTGAATTCTGTGCAGCAATGAAGTACCAGCGCCACTGCCCCTTCTGTCACAATGAAGTGTTCAAAATGGGAAAAACTCACAGGGTGGTTTACTGTGTAAAATGAGACGAAGTGACTACTCTTTGGAGCATTTTTGCTGCACATCATAGTAAGGTAAAAAACTCGAGAGCAGCATGTACAGTCTTTGCCAAAAGTATACGGCCCAAGAGGTTCGATTCTAAGCACTGTAACACAGCTGCTGGCAGCAATACTGGAATATGAATGTAAGCTAGAGGAGAATGAAGGCGAGATTTGTCATCTATAACGCTAGAGTTGCTTTACCAGCCTCGTTACTGGGCTTAGAACAAAAATCCTTGGGCCGTATACTTTTGGTAAAGACTGTACATATTTATAGTTACGAAGTGCCATCTTTAGTTTTTTACACATGCTCACTCTTCGATTACCACACCTCTCCAGTCTGCTGCTCAGCGCGATCCTTTAGCAGGCAACACATTTCACAGCACTTCTGCAGGCAGACTGTGGTACATTCCTCTGCTCCCACCATGCTCTCCTTCCTTCCAAGGTGATCGTTCCACAAATGATTCTTGTTGTGTATAGTGGGCGCTACTGTTGCAAGCATCACCTACATTCATCTGTATAGCGTGTTGCACAATTAAAGGCGCAATGTAGAATGCTTCTCCCAGCTAAACCGCGGAATCCTCACAGTTAAAATTTTGCACAGAAATGGTATTTTGTTGCTAGTATTTTTTAATACCAAATTTTTTGGGGGTACCTGCCTGATTCGATTAAAAGAAGTCAGATGTTCTCATCTTATGCGGCGGCGACGACGCCAGACGAGCCGCAGCCCCAGCGATGGTACTGGTGACGCCACCTCATGCTGCTTACAACAACTCAAACCTTCTGCTAGAAACGTTCGCCCAACGCCCCCTCTTTTCCTGCTACAGAGTTGTTGTAGTAGCATGAAGTGGCGCCACCAGTACCATTGCTGGGGCAGCGGCTCGTCTGGCGTCGTCGCCGCCGCATAAGATGGGAACATTTGACTTCTTTTGATCGAATCAGGCAAGTACCTCAAACAAATTTCGTATTAAAAAATACTAACGACAAAATGCCCTTTCTGTGCAAAATTTTAACTGCGAGGATTCCACGGTTTAGCTGGGAGAAGCATTCTATATCGCGCCTCTAATTGTGCAACGCGCTGTATATGAACATCGTCATCAGAATAAATGACTCAATTGGTGGTACGCCACCCACGAACTGTGGCATCTTTGTTCACCCTCGCGCCAATACTTTGGCAGCCACGACATACTGGCACAGTCGATGATAGCCTGTAGTTTGAAGTTCTGCCATCTCGACCACGGGACCCTGACAAATCACATGTGAAAGGCGTGTCAACTACGCGATGGCTTCACTTGCTTTATCGCCAATGGCCTTTTTCCAAGAAATACAAGTGGAATGCGTTAAAGCTGACAGTAGTTGCCTTGGGAGGCCAGCAAGACGCACGGATGTTGGTTGAGAAGGTGAAGAGGCATTGTGGAGGAAAGGTTGATTTGGAGACTGGTCTGTCCTACTTTGAGTCTTCTGCAGGCCTTGACACAGCCTTGCCACACTCCCGGAACACGACCTCGGCAGCAACAGACACTACCAAAGCAGCTGATGATGATCATGAGTCGGTACAGGATTCAATGCAGGCAAATGACACAAGGCACCAAGAAGTTTCGCCAAACATGGTGCAGAATGTGCATGGTGGATCGCAAACGGAACACAGACAACAAGGACCACTTTGCAGATGGAAAACGTGGCTGCGAAAGTGCTGCGCAGACCTCGACGTCAACGGGAAGTGCCCATGCGGCACCAGGAACTTGAAGTTGCTAGTTATGTGCTCCGTTTTCTTTTCTTTTTTGCTTATGCCTAAAGCAATTTTGGAGTTTTTATTGCATGCATTTCTTTTGTTCTTGTGTGTAGAGGGCGCTAATGTTGCAAGCATCACCTACATTCATCTCTATATAAACGTCATCAGAATAAACGAGTCAGTTGGTGGTAATGCCGCCGCCCACGAACTGTGGCGTCAGTCTTTGTCTTCAACCTGGCGCTGATACTTCAACACCACTACAATTCCCAATTTGAGAAATATATGCCAAAGTGTTTTGACCTTAACCCTTTTACTGTTTTTGCCGTACGGGCACTGCGGTCGCATTCCATCCCGCGGGATTTTTGCCGCACGGGTACTGCACTAAACACATAGCGTCTAAAAAAATTCAACACTGGGGTTTTTTTATTTTTTATTTTTCTGAATAATTCGACAGTCAAAGGAATAAACCTAGTGCAGGCTTATTAATATGATGATAAAACATTACTGCACAATTTAGGTATTTTTTTGCCTTGTAGGGAACTGGAACAGGCATGTGAAAGGATAAATGTAATTTCTCATGCTGTTTCCAGGTGTAATACATGGCTCTATGACAAGCTTTTGCAATATTGGGGGATGGTGCTCTCACATATTTACTATAGACTTTCTCTTCAAGAGCAGAGCTACACATTGATGTCATTCACTTTGCTGTCACTACATTCTAAAAAAAGTTAGTTGTCTGAAACTTCAAACGCATTTTTCTCATTTCGGTGTTTTCGAGCACTGCACTCAGTCTTAACGGGGCTTTTTTCTGTTTTGCTTTTAAATGACATTCACAAATTAGGCATCATTGTAATTGCACTAAAAAGATCTAGGGAGTGATGCTATTCATACTGCACTAGTGCAATTGTGCTAATTAAAAATTAGCATTGTAATTAGACATAATTAAGCAAAAGTGTATGAAGTAAGAGCTGGTCTGTTTCCTTGTCTATAATTTGCTTTCAAATGAATAAAAATAGCATCACCCCCTAGAACATGTCTTTGGCACCGAGCTAATGCACTTACTTTTAGCGTTTGGCAAGGCGAAATTGCCAAAATGTCCCGTAAGAAGTACCTTTTAATTACTTTTTGAAACTTCAGCAGTCCCTGAACCAGTGCAGCTATCAAAAATCCAAGCACGTGGCAGTAGAGGGCGCCCGCCCCAATCACCTATGGTATGATAAAGCGAACGTACTGAAAACGACGCTTGCACAACCGGAAGAGCGCTGGCACTCTGACAAGTTCGCTTCCCCTTTGCTAGAGCCAACGTCGAAAGGTAAACACATCGCTATGTTAATCACTGCGCAGCATCTTGGCGCACTGCCAAGAAATGCCTTTTCGACCGCTGCAGCGCGAAACAAAGGGACGCACTAACAGCTGATGCCTTTTTTTTTTCTCAAGTTCTTAGGTAAAAATCGCGGGTGGGTTCGAGTGGGTTCTTTATGCGAGTAAATACGGCAAATTTACCCTAATGCACATGGTTCTTATCTGTTTTTACGAGGCCATTTGATAATTCGAACATCGGATAATCCAAACTTTTTTCCCGGTCCCGTGAAGTTCGAATTAACGAGCTTTTACTGTAATAAAAAAAATTATTTTAAGGGGAGATGCGGGTCGAAAAACGCGGGTTTTTTCGAAAATGACTGATTATTTGTTTTTACTTGTTTTGTCAAGTTTAGTCTCTACTTTCATGAAAATAAAAATCAAGGCTGAATTTAATCAGGAAATGGACTGAAATTGCGTTTAAAGAGCTCACAGTGGCTGTTGAATGACCGAAACTACGCTATTTTCGAGCGCCCTGCGGCCGGCATGGCGCGGTTTCTCGCCGCTGCGGATCACGTGAGGAGATCAGCCAAGCCACATTCTCCCAATCACCACAGTTGCCCGGCGGTCTACAACGCAAGAAACAAAAAAAAAAGAGCATGCCTTCGTCGCTTTTTGCGAGCGCTGGGACTGGTTTTTAAATCACGTGGTATAAACTGGGCATCGCCATTGGCCGCCGTGCGCGCGCATGTGGCGAAGCCCACTTGCTGGCTCCATGCTACATCGAGGTGCGTTTCCGAGTGACAATCGTTCGGCAACTTTATCTTCGTCATGGATAAAGCACAATCGAACCAACGCAGTCATCGAGGAGTGAAATACCGTTCTGTTCACAAATATAGAGGACGCTGGCGAAAATCGAAAGCGAAGGCTAGTGCTGTGACAACTCGACCTGTGGCAGTTAGGCCTAGTGGAACAGACGCCGATCCCTCCAGCGTTTCAGATGCCTCCGGGGAATTTGAAGCGGCGTTAGATTGTATGAGTGCCTCGGAAAAAAAGATTGGGCATTTCTAAGGTGAGGAAATAGCCTGCAATGAGGCATCATCTGTCATTATGACTTCACAGCGCTGAACGTTCTTGTGGGCGGCGCGATTTGCCTAAGCCAGCGTTCAGGACTTCCCGTGTCCGGGAACCGGCCGCAAAGCGTTGACTCACTTCGTTCCTTGAACTAGCCTGCAATGAGGCATCATCTGTCATTATGACTTCACAGCGCTGAACGTTCTTGTGGGCGGCGCGATTTGCCTAAGCCAGCGTTCAGGACTTCCCGTGTCCGGGAACCGGCCGCAAAGCGTTGACTCGCTTCGTTCCTTGAACTACTCTGTGAGAACGCTGCCTACCCGCAATGCGTCCTTTCCACAACATACTGATTGCAGAGAGTTGCGGCGTGCAGGGACGAAAGCAAGGATGCGGGCCGAGATTGGCAACGGGAGCTCGGATGAAAGCTTCACCGTCAACGTCAAAGCTGCTGTGGCGGCCTGTTTTATAGGAATTGGATATGAGCAGCTAGTGCGATTTTCCTCAATTATTGAACTCCACAAGCCAATGCATCATAGCTTGGCACATCCAGAGAAATAACAATGCAGAAACAAATGTCTTTGAAGCTGACTGCGGAAGCGAACGCAAATCGCCGCACACTGAAGAAAAAAGCACGTCAGGGTCCACTCGCGAGGGTCGTGAGGGAGCGACATCTGCAGGAAGTTTCTAGTGCCAGCGGCTGCTTTATGGACAATTTTCTTCTTTTTTGCCAAAGTTTGATAAGAATTGAAGCCCTCTTTTTTAGATAAACATGCAGTTTTAACTTCAAATGAGTTTTTCTCAGAATGCAATTTTGGGCAATTTTCTGAGTTTGCCCTTCTTGTTTTTGGTACTTCTGATGCTCATATCTGAATGAAATACAGTTGAACCCGGATATATCGAACTCGAAGGGGATCGCGAAATAGTTCAATATATCGATAATTCGATATACAGAAATCGGCTTGTGACTGCACTTACGATGCGAAAAAATGATACCGTATTTGTCGCGTAATCAACCCACTCGCATAATGAACCCACCCTCCATTTTTGCATCCCAGAATTTGGAAAATAAAAAAAAAAGCGTTAAGGCCAGCTCGCTCACATGCAAGCGATTGAGCGATCTCAGCGACGAGCGGCAGCGACAGAGCGAAAGATTTCAAACTTGTTGGAACTGCGTCCCTCTTGCCGCTCGAGTCACAGCGGCAGCTCAAAACAAATCGCGAGCGTTTTCGCTTGCATGCGTCACTCCTTGCATGCATGCGTTTTCGCGCGTCATTCCGTTTCGGTCGTCTCATCCACAGCTCATTTCTTGGCAGCGTGCCAAGATGAGCAGCGATAACGTCGGGCGTGTTTATCTTTTGATAGCTCCTGCTGTGGCGGGGAGCGAACTTGGCAGAGTGCTCGTGATGGCGTGATTTCACAAGCCTGGTTCGATTTATCACGCCGCGCTTGGGGTGGCCGTCATGATCGCAGCAGCTGACCGCGTGCTTTCGTAGATTCACATATGCAAAGATAAAAAGACTCCCTCAAAAAAAAAAAAAAAAAACTTGTTGCTTTTAAACGACCGCAGCCGCCATATCTTACGCTACGCTGCGCGTACAGCACAACGATAAGAATGGATGACTCACAAAAAAAAGAGAGAGAGAGAGAAAAAGCTGCTGCTTCTTAACGTCGCAGGCGCCATAGCCACGTCAGCCGCAGCCGCTGCGCAAGAGGCTTCGCAACACACGCTGGAGAGAACTTTAATTGGTTAACGGAATTGTGGGGAAAGCGTCGGAGGTCTGTATGAAAATGGGCTGAGCTGGCTTGGCGCATGCATGCGCGTGCTGAAGGAGACAGATAGCTCGGTGAAAGAATGGGCACACCCACACATATGGCTTGCAAACGTCATGTGCTGGCCCGCGGGAAACGATAATGTGACTTGAAAACGTCACGCGGCAAACGGCAAAGGGTGATGCGATCGTCTTTGGGGAAGGCACACTTTCCAGTGCGTGGGGCGGAGTTCGATATATGGAATGACCAGTGAAATTGAGTTCGATATATGACGCGGCTTTCCTATACTTTTACATGAGATTTTCAAGGGGATATTCCGTGAGTTCGATATAACCAAAATTCGATATATCCGGGTTCGATATAACCGAGTTCGATATATGATGCGGCTTTCCTATACTTTTACATGAGATTTTCAAGGGGATATTCCGTGAGTTCGATATAACCAAAATTCGATATATCCGGGTTCGATATAACCGGGTTCGACTGTATTGCACACATTTTCTCTGAGGTATGAGGGGTGCAGTTATCTCTTTAAGAATAAATAGTGATCAGATATTTGGAAAAAAAATAAGCACCACATGGTGGTATCTTGAAAATGTAGACTTACTTGCCAGGTTCAAATTTTTCACGTCATTACATACTTTATATGTACAGTCAAACCTCAATATAACGACCACGCATATAACGAATTATTGAATATAGCGAACTCTTCCGAAATATTTTTGTCAAACATGTATTTTTAACTTCCCATAGCGAACGCGGTTCGGCATAAAACGGATATTACGAACTTCGCGACGCCAAGCACAACCTCACTTTAATAGCAGGAGGCAGGTTTCGTTGCACTACATGTGTGTTATGTGGCGCAGCAAACGTTCAGGATTACCTCGCAGGCGCTGACAGCGCCACAGATGCCACGACGGCATTGGGAGTTGACAGCCGAAGAAATCTATGGCCTCCGAGATTACCTTCGCGTGCCTGTTTGTGCGCACGGAGGTTATCTCGAAGGCCATAAGAAATTGTTTGCATCTCACAATCGCCGACAGCGCCGCTTCAGCAGCAGCGGCAGCGGCACGATCGAATGTTGTTTTTTGCCTTTTTGCATGGAGGAAGGAAACAACTTGCTCTTTTGGTTTTTGCGCCATTCGAGTTTTTTGGTTTTAGTGTTAGGAGCGGCGTGGCCGTCGTAACGTTCGGCGGAGGCTACGTCGGTCGCCGTGTCGAGTGTGGTGTGCGGGTGTACGTAGTACACGGCTGTACTGACTAACGCCGAAATCGCTGTGAAAGTTTCTGAACATCCCGCAGACGAAGCTTAGGCTGACCGTGCAAACGATGAGAACATTCCGGCTTCACAAGAAGCGCTTGCTGCATTGGATTTACTGCGCCGCCACTACAGTGCTACTGAGAGCAGTGGGTTTGCCCTTGTTGAGCGTTTGCAAACTGTGGAAGAGGGCGTGATACGGAACGCGATCAACACAAAAAAGCAGGCCGCGATAACGCAGTTCTTTGCGCGTAAATAAACGGACGTGACCCAACAAGGCACCCTCCGAGTTGCTGTGCCTTCTCTGATTGAATTTTGCTGCTCTTGCATGGATTTTCTATGAAATTTTATAATACGAATTATGGATAGAGCGAACTATTTTCAGATTTTTTAACTGTTCGTTATAACGAGGTTTCACTGTACTTTATTATTAGTTTTTGGCACTCTACAGTTTATATGGATCAAAATGAGCCATCGATGATGTGTGTTTATGGAAGTTTAGTATGAAAAATAGGGGGGGCAAAAGAGTGTATATTTTACACACTGTCACTGAACAGAACAAAAACTATGCAACTTACAATAAAACTAATTGCAGATTTGAAATCAGCATAAAAAAACTGAATTATTAAGCAGAGTTTCATAGCTCTAAGTCAAGCATTAAAGAAAGTGTCTTCGAGTAGCATCTCCCCTTAAGACCCACTTCCCCCCCTGACTAGCATTTCCAAGGTCGCGTTTTTGGAAAATGCAAAATAATGAACGCGTTGAGGCACCTAAAAAATGAATTTCCATGGAAATATATCTCTAGCAAGGAACTTTTGGCATATGATACTGCCGAAGACAATGATCACGAAAACACGGAATCCAAGCACTTACAATGCGCGCAGAGAACGTGTACCTGCATGTGGTGATAGACGCGAAAAGGCACGAGCGCAGCGCATGCTAAACGGTAACTCGTGTGCTGCCGTTCCGCGTTTGAGCTGGAAGTGGCCTACTGGTTTACACCAACAGGAGGACCATGTGAAATTCTTCAATCAAACGTGTCAGCGCGAGAAGAAAAGCACCGGCACATAAAGGTGCATGGCACTATGCCTAGCGCGGGGTGGCATTGAACGCAAAAGCGCATATGATTCATGATATGATTAGTGATTCGTGGAGCAGGGTGGAGCAGCGCTTCTATCCCTGCACTAAGAAAAGCAAACCTAAAAACCAGTTAATGACAAAAGTGGGGGATGTGCTCATTACGAAAGCGCCTAAGAAAATAAATACGGTATTGTAGCTATGCACCGTTGTGTTCTATCACCATTGCTCAAAGCTGTCTCCTTCCTAAGCACTACTCGTAACCCTTGAGGGTGCAGTTCTTACGTTGAACAAAGCACAAATGAACTCGTCACACTTGCCTTGTCAGGCCAGTACTCCGGCTCCTCCGAAAGCCACAAAGGGCTCATCTTTTTAGCATCAGCAAGATCTGAGCTGCTGTCACGCAATGCCGACTCCAACCAACGCCGAGAGCCAGAATAATGACGCTCCCGCACTCGAAACATGCTCTCACGATCACGGTCTCTATCTCTGTCTCTGTCTTGGTCACCTGCATCACAAAACAGCAATGTCCATGCAAAAATCTCTGCATACAAACAAAAACAGCAAAACACTTTAGCCCCCCCCCGTCCAAAATGACATCACGCATTGTTTTTTCATTAAATGTGGGGCATGGTACATATCCCATCTTTAAAAACACTCATGAAAGGTCATGAAAACTCAAATTCCAATTTTTAAAAGAGTCAAGTGCGTTATGTTCCCATATCAGCGGAGGGGAGGCACACATGACGACTGTGAGGTACAATTCTAGGGACTGCGCTCTTCAACTTTGCAATACAAGTTTACTTCAGAAATCTTTCACAGTAGTATTCTGAAAAAAATGCTTACTACTATTACTAATACTAGCGCTTCCCCAAAAAAATTTCACAATACCAAGTTACAACCTAGCAGCCTCTGGTGCCCTTTTCTTTTTTTTCCTCCCCAGCCTAACCTCACACAGATAAGGAATGGCAGCAAGCATCTGAAGGTAATTTGTTAGCATGTTAGCACAATTCACAGATTGCTGCAACAACTCACACCATACTACTGAGTAATAATGGACTCTCTCCAAAAGTTACCATCACAGACAGTTTATTTAACAGTGCAGGCTATCACCCTCGCTAGACGTGACAGAACCACGAATCTGTCTTCAAGTGAACGGACTAAAAGAAAAAAGCCACATTAGCAGAATTCACGTGTGCAAAATCAAAGCAGTGCAAATGATACTGCAGGCTGCGCACACTGCACCATTCCTTTTGACTACTGTGAGGACGATTAATTTTTTCTGGCGACCATCATGCTCTCTAGTGAAGCCTGCCCACCCATCTTCCACTTTCTCACTACGCATCCCAACAATCACATGGAAACGGCCAAGCAGCCCTGAAACGAGCCACTAAAGCTCATAGAAAAGCACTAAATCAAAAGAATGCTTAAAGTGAAGGCTTCCACACCATAGCATCAGCACCAAAAATGCACATTCTATTTCAAGCTACTAATATTAAGGGGGAACATGGCTCTGAAAGCTATTTTTCTTAATTTCTGACCAAACTTGATAAAATTTGGTATTCTGATTCAGTTTCTTGCATCGATTTCAAATATGTAACTATTTTTGCAATTGACCAATTAGTTCAAAAGAAATTAATTGTTCATAATTTGGAGAAACAATGAAATAATAACCACACTATAAAAAATTCACATGGACACTTTGCTAGGTACTAGAAAGCATAAGGAATACAATGTTAGGAGCACTTTTTGGATATAACAAATATTACCAATGTTATAGCAGTTTAAAGTTCACTATTCCAAATGCGGGTGCCCTACTGTCCGATATAGAGCAAAACTGAAATGTAAATTGCAAAATCTGTTCCTGACATTGTATGCTTTGCGCTTTTAGCTACATGCCACGACAAAAATTATGGTTCTGCCTCCATTGAAGGCATATGTATCACTTCCGCAAATGAGCAAAAAGTCAATAATGGGTGTTTTGAGAAAACTAGAAAAAAAGAGGTTAACTCTCTTTCAGAACCATATGTTTTGGGCAGATTTGCACCAATTGTGCATTTTCTCGTGCTCATTCTAAAACTGCAAAAAGTTTTTAACTAATGCAGGTAGTTTTAAATACAAGGAAAACTGGTCTTTTGTTCGGAAGTAGCATGGTTAGTACACATTAGACCTTGAGGAGAAGATTTCAATCCTCAAATGATCTACAATCCCAAAGGACTGCAATAAAGCATAAATGAACATTCTAGGATGATTTGGAAGAAAGTTATGGCTTGGCAAACTTGCAAAACAACAACAAAAAAAAAAAAAAAAAAAAACTTGTTGTGGTGACTGGGACAAATGATATATTTTAATAATATTGGAGGAAAAAAAATACAGTGATTGAAAAGCAGTACTGCTGCAAATCTTATGTCAAGCAAACCACCATTTTCAAAATACCGTACTTTTCCAAGTTTTCCCTGATTGTTTCAGTTCAACTTCCCTGATGAGTGAAGAGGCTAAAAAGTGTAGCTGCTGATGATAATGAGCAGACAAAAAATTCATGCTGAAAAACTATTTATTAATAATATCCTGCAATTCATAATAGTGAAAAGGCCGTCATTAGTGTTAATGGCCGTTAAGAATGTCAAAAGCTTACGAAAATGAAAAGCGCACTGATACCAGCCTCAGAACATGCAGACAGCCGAGCCAATCCAATCCAATATGGCTGCGTGCACGTGCGCTTGTCACTTTTGCGCTGCCCGCTGTCGGCGCGGTTATTCTTGCCTTTTGTCGTGTACTACTCTCACGCAGCGCTTCCGCATATTTTATAGAATACCCACCTCATGTGCGTATTGGTTCTTCTATTGTGGCAGCTCTGCCATGAGCTGGCGTCAAAGTAATACATTGTGCTTCAGTCTGCGGCGCGGCCACCGTAGCAGCCGCGCGCTGACGAGACAGCACAAAAAAAGTCTACATGAATAACATACTTGCTCTGCGCAACTTAAAATGAAAATGCACTGCAGAATATATAGTGCAATTTTCCCCGACTTGGCAAACTTTTTTATGGTTTCCTCGACATTTCACTGACTTTTCCCGGTGCATAAAATTTCCTTGACAATTCCTGGTTTTCCTGGTTGCTAGACACCCTGTTTGAGTATCTTTCTGGCAAAAATAAAACTATAGCAATAGTTGCCAAGATATCGCTCCTCCAAAATGGTGACTTTGTCCAAAATTCAATTTTGGGAAATCGGCGAAAAATGTTTTGACATATTTCTGCATTACCAAGGCTAACAGCAAGTCGATAAAATGAGTTATGACTGGTGTGCGGTATGAATACACCTTACCCGTTGAGATAATTGCCCCTACAACTCAGAACAAAATTTATTTCGACAAGGTTTGCGATTTCGCAAGTCGCGCGTGAGGCCATTTTGCAATGCTGCTGCCGCTGCACCGCTACCTTTTCTGAGCGCTCGATCTGTCGCGCCCGTAAAAACTGCTTAGATATCACTTTTACGTCTGCATCATCACGATTATGATACTCATACGCGGCAGGAATCTCCTCGAGGAAATTGTTCACTCTCCTATCTGTGGTGCTGAGCACCACCTGCTATGCAGCTATCAACCCATCGTAGAGCGTCGGCACTTCGTCACCAATTGCGGATAACAGGATGCTGCGTCACTGGCATGCCTCTTATCCCTATTTTTCTTCGATTTTGTAGCGAGAGTTACATTGGCCGCATTCTCGCCATTTCGCCGTGCCTATCCGTGCCTGGCCGATGGGTGCCTGTCCATGCCTGTCCAAAGAGCGAAGAAAGAAGGAGAAGCAGTGGGAGGCGGTAGCTGGTAGATGACATGGCTGAGCACTATCTGGACGTAGGGATTCCTGAAATTATGTTTGGCAGGAGCTGTCAACACGGGCCTCTCCTTTAATATGGGAGGGTAATATCACAATCAGCCTGCCAAAACCCTTACATTCCCATTATCCCTAGGCCACACAAGTATGTTCATATGGCTCGGTTAAAGTGGGGCTTTATTTGTTTGTTGGTAGCTTACACTATCGCGGCATCGCGAAGGTGGGAGTGAAAACAGAGAGAAAGAGGTGCCGTAGTGGAGGACCTCAGACCACCGTGCGATAGAGGCTTTCGCCTCATCGCAGTTTAGTGGTCGAAAGTGCCCCAGTCTCGCCATTTCGCCGTGCCTGTCCGAAGAGCATGTGCCTGTACGAAGACGAAAAAGGAAAAGGAGAAGAAAAAGCAAGAGAAAAAGAAGAAGAAAAGGAAAAAGGAAAAGAGGAAGCAAAAAAAGAAGACAGATAACTCTGTAGTTGGTAGAGGTAAACAACAACCGTGAGTTGCTAGGACAGACTTTTCGTTTGAACGTTGTGACAGCGGCCGTGCCCCGGAGTTTGACGTAGAAACGATGTCGTACCATTAGAAGTCTTCTACATGCGAATGAGGATGGTTAACGATGAGAGGCAAGGGGTGGTCTTACATGAAGTGATTTCCATATAACATAAATAAAACTGAAACCATAGAGTAATCTACTATGTGCACAAGCCATGCCTTTACTTTCAAGCAGAACCTAAGCGTAGCCGTGCAGATTGCTCTCATGTAACTCCAGGCTTAACCACAAGCTATACCACAGCTAATTTTTTTTAGGCCAGTATAGACCGTTTTATCATGGGCGCTGCCATTTTGTGTATATGGCGACCGAGTTGTAAACAACCGCCATGCTGGTATGTGGGGTCCCATCCGCGAAACAGGCGACAAGCAGCGCAAATCGGCATTTTGGAGCTTTCGCATGCAATGTTGTGCTTTCTGAAAGTACCTAGCTGAAAGAAAAAGAAATTCAGTAGCAGCGAAGCTATTCGGTCAGAAATGACAAAAATTATGCTCCTGATCAGGTTGGCTGAAGGCTACAAGCCTGATTACAATTAGTGTGCAACTTTTATGTGGCACAGAGAGGCGGTGGTGCACCACAGGCCGTGAGGGCAGCTTTCGATCTACTTTTTATTCTGAAATGATTTCCAGAGATGGCTTACCGTAACAATTTGAGAAAAGAAAGCAAGTGAATATACCGTATTTACTCGCGTAATGAACCCACTCGCGTAATGAACCCACCCCCCACTTTTGTCGTCGAAAATTGAATTTTTTTTTTTACGTCGCGTAAATAACGCGCACCCGCCCGCAGGGTCGGTGTTCAGCATGTTCGCGTTATCTCGGCTCAATTGGCCGGCGCTGTCGACTGTCGACGATCATAAAATTGTCTGATCGCGCAGTGATAAAATAAACATCATTTGAAGCCAAATATGCTGAACACCGGCGACGCGAACGCGGGTGACGCGGGCGTCGACTGCACGCTTTCGTTGATCGTTCATTGACCTTGCATGATTCGTTGGTGGATGCGCAAAGGGCTTTACTGGGGCGTCCTCTTTGAAATGGGGTGACGGCAGTTTCCACCACGCTCGGCTATTTTCTTTGTATTTCTCGAACCAATTTGTCAAACTTCTCTAGATTTTTTTTTTACAATGATGATGATGATGCAGGTTGCGAGTGCCATCTATTAAATGCAAAGCAAACCTCTGCTTATAGCGCCATGCATGCGCGGCGGCGGCAGAACGAAGTAAAGACAACGCACTTGGACAGCGTCGGTCGCCATTTCGCCAGTCCTATTTTGTTGCTGTTTAAGTGCTTCGCTACGACCTTTGCATTATTTCGTGCGTGCTGTGCATTTTCTGCGCGTTGTGCGATGCGGCGTTACGCTAGCTACACGGCCGGTTTTAAGCTCAAAGTCGTGGAGCATGCTTTGGAGCATGGCAATCGCGCGGCTGGACGGCATTTTAGTGTAGACCCCGTGCGTGTGCGCTACTGGAGGAATCAACAAGAGGAGCTCAGAGCGACGAAGAAAGATCGCCGGGCCTTTCGCGGGCCGAAGCAGGGCAAGTTTCCTCGCGTCGAGGAAGAAGTTCTGAGCTATGTGAAGAGGCTCCGCAACGAAGGATGTGCCGTATCCCACGAGCTGATACAGAATCACGCGCGGGCCACTGCAAGAAGTCACGGCATTGCCGCGAGTGAATTTAAGGCGACCAGTGGTTGGACGACTCGTTTCATGCGCCGGAACGGGTTGTGCCTCAGAAGGCGTACTACGTTATGCCAGCGGCTGCCGGCAGACTGTGGTGACAAAGTGCGTGATTTCCACCGCTTTGTCATTCGGATCCGTGAGGACAAAAAGTTCCTGCTGTCGCAAATCGGGAACGCGGACCAGACGCCTATAAACTTTGACATGCCAAGAAACAGCACTGTTGATATGAAAGGTGCGAAAAGTGTGCAGGTTAAGACGACGGGCGCCGAGAAGCAGCGGTGCACCGTGATGTTAGCTGTAACAGCGGACGGCAGGAAGCTGCCGCCGTTCGTCGTCTTCAAAAGAAAGACTCTGCCAAAGGGAACTCTTCCTGCCGGTATCCACATTCGCGCCCAGGAGAAAGGGTGGATGTCGGCCGAGCTGGTGTCCGACTGGCTGAAAACAGTCTGGGGACGGCGGCCCGGGGCTCTTCTCCTGCCATCGCTGCTTGTTATGGACAGCTTCCGCGGCCATCTGGAAAAAAATGTCCGCTGCCGAATGAGCGAGTTACGCACGGACCTCGCTATCATCCCAGGTGGCTTGACATCAGTGCTGCAGCCCCTTGATGTTTCCATTAATAAGCCCTTTAAGGACAACGTGCGCCGGCTCTATACAGAGTGGATGGCCGCGGGAAACCACGACCTGACTCCCGCAGGTAAGATTAGAAGGCCCACCATCGACATGCTCTGTCGATGGATTCTAGAAGCATGGAGTGTGATTCCCAGCGAGATGGTCGTCCGCAGCTTCAAAAAGACTGGCATCTCCAACAGCCTCGACGGCAGTGAAGACGACGCGCTGTGGGAAGACGACGACGCCGACGAAGTCGCAAGCGATATGAGTTCAAGCGTGGATTCAGATAGCGAGCCCGAGTGAGACAGACCATAAGCAGCCAGCAGCATGAAAATAAAAATGAATTTTTAATTCACATTCATCGCGTACGTGTTTTTACTATAAAGGTAAGGTTGGGATTGCGATTTTCCTATCTTCATTGTGACATGAAATTTCGACCTAAAAAATATCTAAATTTTTTTTCCCCGCGTAATGAACCCTCCCCCCAAATTTATTTCAACTTATCTGGAAAAAAGGTGGGTTCATTACGCGAGTAAATACGGTAGCCGTTTCATGTCACGTTTAGGAGCAATGCTAATCACGCTACATTTGTTGGGTCAACCGTTCATTCATATACTCTTTACTGCTTGAGCGGCTACTGCGGGAGTTCCCACACCTCCACTGGGGTTCTATTCTTAAGTATCCATTATCCATTTCGGATCCATTTATTCTACCCTGGCTACTTTTGTTGGGTGACATTCAGGCAGGGTGTTCAAGCGCCCACTACCAGGCAATCGTATTTCAGCATTGCCTACATGACTCAACCACCTGTTTGCCGGTATGTGCGGGGAGTGGCGATGACTTGTCAATGGCGGGAGCTGCTATCCTGCAATTTCTCTGAGTGGGCGTTAGTTGCGTTTGTCTGACGCTGCCGTCATGCTGAGATCCAAATACAAGATAAAATGAACAATTGATACCTATGGAATAGTGACCTTAAATTATGTCCCATAATGACCTCGTCGAAAGTTGTTTTTGTCAACAATTATAGAGTCCAGTTTTCGTCGCAAGGTTTGCTCACTGCAAGCAATCGCTGCTATTCCTATGATCATATTCTCCTTTATTATTGGCAGCTAAATCTTACACGAGATGCGTGTTTTCAAAAAAAATTATTGCAGCACTGTTTCACTAAATAAGTTGACAACCAATTTATTAGTATATCGTTGTCTTCAAGTGGGACAGGTTCTTTCATACTTGTATTAACCTCAGGTGACTGAATCGAAATAGTTCTTTACCTGGCAGCATCTCGTACTAAATAAGTTGACAACCAATTTATTAATATATCGTCTTCAAGTGGGACAGGCTCTTTCATACTTGCATTAACCTCAGGTGACTTGAATCAAAATAGTTCTTTACCAGGCAGCATCTCGTAAATATTTGCCGCAAGGAATATCATCCGCTTGTTGCCCAAAGACTGCCGTTGTTGCACAGGTATTCCGTTTTCCCGGTCGCTACTCTACAAACACAGTGTTCGGAACTCGCACGAAAGGCTGCCTAAGCTAAACATTTTTGGTTGGGGCTTGAAATTCAGAAGCTGCTCGTCTTAGACCATTTGAGTGAGTTGCAAGTGGAACAGTGTGAAGCGCCACACGCACATACCACCGCTGTTAATCTTTTATCTTCTGCTAATCATCTCCTTTTGGTTGTTATTTTTTGTTAACGCAAACAACTGAGTAAAGAAAAAGATTGTGCTAACTCGGCAGCTCTTAGCAGCTAAACTGCGGCCGGCAGAAATGAAACGATCAGGGAAATGTAGGAAAGAAAGGGGCAAAAGAAGAAAGAACAGGGAAAGAAAGCACATCGCTCACATCAGCTAATCAGCTTAGATACTTTGCCGCTATTCAAGACACTCTGTGTGCAAAAGACTGCAACGTGTGCCCTTTCTCCGTAGAATGCCCTGCTGCCCCCGCTGCTATCCCCGCGTCCCCACATACCAGACAGGAGAAGCCGCGCAGCACTTCCGGTTCGAGGCTATTTTCCTCCTCGCTGCGAAAACGGTCTATAATGCCCGAACCTAAATTTTCAGCGTTTTATGCCGTGGTCGTGACAACGGAACGTCACTAAACCAGCTGCGCGACTTTTTCAAAATGGCGCTAAGCCACAAGCAGCTGACACCGACCGCCAACCAAAAGTGGCCAATTGGGTCACATGCTTTTGAAATTTTGTCCCTTTGTTTCCAGCTTCAGGTGTACACTCACAAATGCCAATCGTGACATGGAAATAACTTGAATCACAATCTTTCGAACGAGACCAAAATGGTGCCAGTAGAAGCATATTTCTCGATCTGCGGCCGATCAAAACACAGTGCGATATGACCTCACTTAAGGGTCAAGCATTCAGATTCGCAACTTTGGAATGCTGTAATGTGTGAATTGGGTGGTATTTTTCATTCAACCAAAATTTGCAGGTAGCTGCAAAAAGAATTAAGATATAAGAATTGTTTGAAGAATCAGGAGGACCGGTCAAAACTCTGGAGCCTCCCGGGCAATTCGGAAAGTTGCTAAGTATGCAAATGTGACACTCATTCCCCTACCCAAGTTCAAAGTTCTCATATCAACCTACCAGAACGCCCTCTGCTGCCAGTGCGGTTTCGCAGATTAGCATAGCCAAACATGTCCTCAGAGAACATGGCATCAGCATCTATTATCACACTGGGGTGGTCTCCATGGATCCCAGCATCCAGCAGAGATATCAAGTCATCTGTAAGTCAGGAAACTACATTTTACGACCCACTTAGTGTTAAAAGCAAAGTGAAACTAGTTTGTTCTGGAGGGACCACTTTAAATAGCAATATACAGTCAAACCCGAATATATCGAACTCAAAGAGAATTAAGAAATAGTTCAACATACAGAAATTAGCTTGTGACGCCACTTGCGATCGTGAAAAATGAAACATTACTGTATTTGTCGCGTAATCAACCCACTCGCATAATGAACCCACTCCCCACTTTTGCCCACGAGAATTTGACAAAAAAAAAATTGTTCGGTGGCACGTCCCTTTGTTTCAACCATCGCATCCACAGCTCATTTATTGGCAGCGCGCCAAGATGCTACGCAGCGATAACGTCACGGCGTATTTATCTTTTCACTATACTTTTGATAGATCCTATGGTGGCAGGAAGCGAACTTGGCAGCGCCCATGGCGGCTTGGTTGCACAAGCCTGGTTCGATTTATCACGCCGCGCTTGGGGCGGGCATAGTCCACTGCCACAAAATCATTGGAAAGCGTGATAGCTGTAAATGCCGTTTGAAGCGAACAATGCTAAAAGTCGTCATGATCACAGCTGACCGCGTGCTTTCGTTGATTTATAGGTGTAAGAATGAACGACTCTCGCAAAAAAAAAAACCCTGCCTCTTCTTAACGTCCGCAGCCGCAAAAAAAGAAGAAGAAAAAAGCGTCTACCACGGGCTAAACTGGCTTGTCCGCACATGCATAGTACGTGCTGCTGCGGACGAAGACTGGGAAAGAGAGAGGAGGGAAGGGGAGAGATAAAGATCGGCAGAAGAGTGGGCACACCCTTGCGCTTCACTCTATTGCGTTTCTCCCCTCTCCCGAACAGCACGACTGCATTGGTTCCCTCTCGTTCCTTCACGCACATGGCTTGCAAACGTCACGTGATAGCGCGGCAGCGATCACTGCAGATGTGCGCACCTTTGGGGAAAGGGTGGTGGTGGTGGAAAACATGCCCTAGACCAGCCGTCGCAGAACTGCTCCTTCTCATTTCTTCCACGCGCAGCTTGAAAACATCACGCGGTAAACGGCCGAGGGTGATGCGATCATCTTTGCGGAAGGCGCGCAGTCCGATGCGTGGGTGGTGCAGAGTTTGATATATCGAACGACCGGTGAAATTGACTTCGATATACGACGCAGCTTTCCTATACTTTTTACATGGGATTTTCAAGAGGACATTCCGTGGGTTCAATATAACCAAAATTCGAATTATTCGGGTTCGACTGTATCACTTGTGTGTTATAAAATTTCCAGTACAGATCAGTCTGCATTCAGCTTCTGTGGGTTTGTAAAAAGGCAGTCAAGACACTTTCGAGGGACATAATATTCACAAAGAAACACAACAAATACAAGACAGAACTGACTCTATAAAGCACTCCTGCTGCGAACACCTGGATGAGTCTTGAACAACAATAATGATTAAGCAAAGCTTTAACTTGGCTATGTCCCCAATGACTACTACCAATGTTCTTCCCCAAACTAGTGGTCATGAATTTCCTTGCTGGCCCTCAAGTGACACATGCTGAGCCAGCAAGAACAAACTGTGAAAACTGTGGCACTAGCCTCCAGGCATGTATGACTCCTGACCATCGTCCACATCCTCTCCATCTTCATCATCCCGACTCAGCAGGTTGTTCACCGCCAGGTTTACATCAAGGTTCTGGAAGAGAATCCAGTGCTCATATTATACTTGTCACAACACGACAATGAGAGCAACGGAGGTAGCATTAGTTACACAGCCTGTGAATAAGAAAGGAGCACATCGAAACTTAGCAAAGCCTTCCCCACAGCATTTGTAAAGCTGACATGCCACCATCAAGAACTGCATTACAAACTGTGATATATATACCGCTTCAGCAGCAGTGTCTTGTTGTATTAGCAAGAAAGAGCCAGGAGTCAGAGAGAGTCTAACTTGCATAGAACAATAAAAGGACTCACCACTGCTTGCAAAAAACCACATGCCACTCCCTTAAGTGAAATCGCTAAACGTGGGAAAGAATATTTCATCCTCCAAAACACATTACAGAAGAAAGCAGCTGATAGGAGGAAGACTTATTTGTTGCTCACATCAACAAGTTTAGACAGATGCCTCAGTAACATTAAACTAGACGCCCGAGAATGGATGAAAAACCAAAACTAGGGGTGCATGAATATTGAAATTTTTTAATACAAATCAAATAGGAATATAGGAAAAAAATGCCGTGGAATACTGAATCGAATATCTGATAACTGATAAAAAAAAGAAAATTAAGAGTTTCAACGCATACATTTTCACTTTCGATATTTTTGCTTTAATCAATCCATGATGGTCCAGAACAGAGGAAATGTGACCAAAAAAGCCCCCAACACAGCTCAATGAATTAATTATAAGGGCAATTATCAGGACCAGTTTCGGTTTCATCTCTCCAACCACGAGCGCACAATGACATCAAAGATGCGAAAACGCCACATGAGCGCCCCTTACTGGCAAGGCTGGTGACACGTAACCACAGAATCCAATGACGCATACGGGTAGCACTTTTCGTCTGCTTGTAATCGCACGTGCAAGCAATCGCACATGGCGCTGTCAAGGCAAACTGGGCATGTAAAGCCGTGGCCGCCGCAACTAGCTCCCAAGCTATAACCTATCACCGATCTTTGTTTCATCATCATCAGCCTGATTATACCCACTGCAGGGCGAAGGCCTCTCCTATATTTCTCCACTTAACCCGGTTCTGTGCTAGCTGCATCCACATGACCCCTGCGAACTTCTTAATCTCATCCGCCCACCTAACTTTCTGCCGCCCCCTGCTACGCTTTCCTTCCCTTGGAATCCAGTTTGTTACCCTCAGCGACCATCGGTTATCCTCTCTTCGCACTACATGTCCTGCCCATGTCCATTCCTTCTTAATTTCTACTAAAATGTCGGTAACTTGAGTTATTTCTCTGACCCACTCTGCACGCTTTCTATCTCCCCCTACCATTTTTCGTTCCATAGCCCTCTGGGTTGTCCTCAACTTAAGTAGAACTCTCTTGGTTAGCCTCCACGTTTCAGCCCCATAGGTGAGTACAGGCAAGATGCAACTGTTGTATACTTTCCTCTTGAGCGATACCGGTAAGCTGCTAGTCATAATCTGCGAGTGCTTGCCAAATGCGCTCCATCCCAATCGTATTCTTCTTGTTATTTCCTTTTCGTGGTCCGGATCTGCAGTTACTACCTGTCCTAAGTAGACATATTCGCCTACTACTTCCAGTATTTCGCTACCTAATCTAAACTGCTGCTCCTTCCCGAGGCTGTTGAACATTACCTTAGTCTTCTGCATATTGATTTTCAAGCCTACCTTTCTACTTTTCCTGTCTAGGTCATCAATCATTATTTGCAGTTCATCCCCCGAGTTGCTTAGCAAGGCAATGTCATCAGCAAATCGCAGATTACTGAGGTATTCTCCATCTACCCTTATCCCTAACTGCTCCCATTCCAAGTCTCTGAATACTTCCTCTAAACAAGCTGTGAATAGTACTGGGGAGATTGTGTCTCCTTGCCTAACACCTTTCTTTATGGGAATTTTGTTACTTTCTTTATGCAGAACTATGGTTGCTGTGCAGCCACTATATATATCTTCCAGCACTTTCACATACGGCTCGTCTACCCCCTGATTTCGCAATGCCTGCATCACCGCCGAGGTTTCAACTGAGTCGAATGCTTTTTCGTAATCAATGAATGCTATGTATAAGGGCTGGTTATATTCCGAGCATTTTTCTATCACCTGATTGATGGTATGGATATGATCGATAGTAGAGTACCGTTTCCGAAACCCTGCTTGATCCTTTGCTTGATTGCAGTCTAAGGTTGTCCTGATTCTATTAGCGATTACCTTAGTAAATACCTTATACGTAACAGACAGTAAGCTGATTGGTCTGTAATTTTTAAGGTCCTTAGAGTCCCCTTTCTTGTGAATGAGGATAATGTTTGCATTCTTCCATGGTTCCGGTACCGTCGATGACACCAGGCACTGCGTATACAGGGTGGCCAGTTTTTCTAGCATGACATCCCCCCCGTCCTTCAGCAAATCTGTAGTTATCTGATCCTCTCCAGCTGATTTCCCCCTTTTCATAGTTTCTAGTGCTTTCTTGACCTCGTCCTTCATCACTGGTGGAACGTCTGACTGTTTTTCCCTACCGCCAATCTCATTACGGTCCTGACTACTTTGGCTACTGTAGAGATCTGTATAGAACTCCTCGGCTACTTTGACTATCTTTTCCATATTAGTGATGACGTTGCCCGCCTTGTCCCTTATCGCATACATCTGGTTTTTGCCTATGGCCAATTTCTTCTTTACCGCTTTAAGGCTTCCCCCGTTCTTTACAGCATGCTCAATTTTCTCCATGTTATACTTCCTTATATCGGCCACCTTGCGCTTATTGATTAGCTTTGATATCTCGGCCAATTCGATCTGGTCTGTTGGATTGGAAGCTTTCATACTCTGGCGTTTCTTAATCAAATATTTCATCTCCTTAGAAAGCTTGATCTCTGTTTATATGCTTACATAACAAGTCCTTGTACAAATGACTATCAATGACGATTAAATAGGGAGGATTTTTTGGCCAATACGAAGGTGCTGGTAAAGGTTAGTACAGCGATACAAGCGAGCTTTTTTTCTCAGTCACTTTGCTGCCGCTGCCGGTGCGACACACAATGGCGTCAGCTAGCTCCGCTGCTGAAGGCGTCGTGCAGATCAAGAACATATTGTTACGATATGCAGTCACGGACGACGACGAAGTGCTGGACTTGGTGAAGAATGAAGACACTGAAGCTAGGCTCTGGACGGTCCTGCGAGTGTGTTCCTGACTACGAACTGTTGCGGCTACGACCTCGTAACCTCATGTTGTGACTCGTAACATCTTGGTGGAGGTGCGGGGTACGAAACCAATACTACAATCTGGATCTCCGCAGTGGTCGCCAGCTTGGTGCTAGCACTATGCAGTCCTACGAAGCCCCTTCTACAGCGGCACAACCAGCGCCCACAGTCGTCGTGGCGCAGACTCGTGATCCGGGCACCTTTTGTGGCATCGATGACGTCGACATCGAAGGCTAGCTCGCTACGTACGAGCGAGTCAGTAAGCACAACCGATGGGACGCAACATTGATGCTTGCGAACGTCATATTCTACCTTGCTGGTACGGCACGGGTCTGATTTGAGACGCACGAAGAAGATCTGACATCCTGGGACATGTGCAAAGAGAAGCTTCGGGATTTCTTTGGCAAGCCGATCGGACGCAGGCTCGGCGCTAAAAAGGACCTAGCATCGCGAACACAATCGTCGACCGAATTAAATCTGTCGTACATACAAGACCTACTAGCTCTATGCCGCAAAGTGAACAGCGCCATGCCCGAGTGTGACAAGGTGGGCCATATCTTAAAGGGAATTGCTGACGATGCTTTTAATCTTCTCTTTTGCAAAGACTGCACGACGGTCGACTCCGTCCTTGTGTCAGCGGTTTGAGCAAGCTAAACATTGTCGTATTGCTCCCCGCTTCGACCGCTTACCAAACACGGTTGCTACGTTTTCGTGCGAGGATCTGCCAACACTGCAGCAGCCGTCCCATCAGCCAAACTTGACCAGGATCGTTCACAGAGAGCTGGAGGCAATGGCCCCAATCACATTCACACCTCAGCCAGCGGACGCTACCATAGCACTTATCCAAGCTGTCATTTGCCAAGAATTCGCGAATGCAGGCCTTAATGCGAACGTAAGCCTCAACTCTGGTCAGCCGTTCGTACAGCCATCTGTCCAGCCCACCGTTCCGGTGGTAGCTGCTGTGGCTCCGACTGCGCCCTTCCCGACGCGATACCACTACCGCAACCCGGAAGAAAGGCGGACCTTAGACAATTGATCCATCTCTTACCCTGCTCACGTGCCGGTCACATTTCTCGCCACTGCCGCAGCCGTTGGGTCCCATCACCTCGACCTCACTACTATCATGATCGCAGCGCCACCTATGAACCACATCCAAGCTCTCTCCGTGATACGTCCTCTCGTGACTTCTACTCGCCATCCCTGAGCATGTCCAGTCGCTTGCAGTCTCCCCAGACCCGCCGTTCCCGCTCGCCCCAACCTCGCCGTTCATCATCTCCTCACTTTTCTGGCCCTCTCCCGAAAAACTGATCAATGCAGCTCCCGGAGGTGAAGCTGCATTGACGACCCGGCCAAAAATCCTCTGCAGACCCTCGCTGATCGCCGCAATCTTCTAGATATCTGTGTAGATGGTGTCCCTGTTACCGCCCTCATTGACACTGGTGCCCAAATTTTCATTCTCAGTTCATTTCGCCGCAGACTCAAAAAAGTTGTCACACCCACCTCTTCATCAGCTGTTTGTGTCGCCGATGGAGGCGTCGTTGCCGTCGTGGGACTGTGCACTGCGCGCGTGACCATATGTGGTGAACTACCCCAGTGCTCTTCACTGTAATCGACTGCTGCCCTCATGATGTGATCCTTGGCATCGACTTTTTGACAGCCCACTCTGCCTTGATTAATTGTTCAAGTGGCCTCCTTCGTTTAGACCTGCCTTTCTGCTCCGACCACACAGACATCAAGCCACGCCTTCGCTCCATCGAGTTTGTTTGCCTACCGCCCGAAGCTGCCATGTATGTTCCTCTGGCCCCGTTTCCTGCTATTCCTGATGGTACATACGTCACTTGTCCAATCACCGATGTTGTTCTCTACCGTAACGTCATTCTCCCTCACACTGTCGTGACCGTCACAGATAACAGAACCTATCTTCCCATCCTTAACTTCAGCCGATCCGTCCAAGTTTTGCCCCATGGCATTGCACTCGCTGACTTGTTTCCGTTGGCTGACTGCGAAGTTTCTGCCCTCAAGCCTGTGCCCCTTTCGGAGCCCCCCGTATCAGCTTCTCGCTTGACCCTTTCTAGTCCCATGATAGCAGCGGATTTGACACCTGAGCAAACCAGAGCTCTCTCCGACCTTTTGTTTTCGTACAGAGACATATTTGATTTTGGGAAACTACCTTTGGGCCAGACATCTCTCGTTATCCATCGCATCAGTACTGGTGATGCCAGCCCCATTTACCGAAGGCCTTATCGAGTCTCCCTTGCTCCCTTGCCTCGTAACAATATTTTATTATGAGATGGGCTTTCCAGTAAAGCGGCGCGAAAGTCTGACATTATTACAGCGTTTGCCTGTTCGGAAGCGCCATCCATAGCTGCTTCAATGTGAAACCAGCTAGATGGCAGGCGGAAAGCGGTGCAGTTCGTCTCCCGGCGCGCCAGTGGGAGGCGCCGTTGCCGAAAGCTCTGCACTTACGCAGGCATGATGTTGGGACCCGAGTATAGCAGCCAGTCTACATATGTACCCAGTTCAAGTTGTACGAGTCGGGCATAAAATGAAAAGAGCTCCCCTGCTTCCACTTTTCTGGACTCTGATCGATGTATCCGCACGCATGCGCAAAGTATACCCAAGCTTCGTGCTGTAAAAACATGCCGACCGCGGAATCAACGGCAGGTGAAGTAACTGTAACATGCACCAACGAAGACAGTGTGAAAGGCCATTGAGTCAAGTGAGCAGAAGCGCAGAAATTTCTCATGCAGGGCAGGGCTGGACTCGCAAGGCGTTCGAGTCAGGCATGGTGAGATATCCTGTGTTGTGACTACTCTTTGCTTCGCTGACTCCATGTCGCAGTTGTCTGACAACATGTTGTTTACCAATGTACGCTTTTTCGTCAGAGATGTCACTGTCAATGGGTTTTGAAAAACTGAGTATTTGCCTGGCTTGCACTTAAAATCAAATTAAAATATCTTCGTGGTACCATGAGAGGTTGGGATTGGTTGGGGAGCATCTCTGTATAACCAGGAAGGCAATCTTATTCTCACAGACGCTTCAAAAATAGGTGTCTACAGTGCAGTCCACTTATAACGATACCAGATATAGCGATATATCGCTTATAACGATCAAATTCTTGAGATTTATCATTTTTCCCATTGACCCTATGTAAAAATAAACTAGATATAAAGATCGATTATCGGCGGTACATCGGATACAGCGATAGCTTTATCGCCGCCCGGTAGGTGTATACCAAGAAAGTTTGATTGATATTCAATAAAAGATAAAATATTATGAAGACAATGACGTGAAAACTCGACATAAGCAGTGAAAACAGAAGGAAATGAGCACTATCATCATCGCAATCGCAGTCGCGCAAAGGGTGCCGCTGCGGCCGTATCGTCATCGCCATCGCCGATTCTGTGTCCGTGGAAGATAGCAGCGACCATATTGACGAACGGCGTGATAGCTCAAGGGATGAAACGGCAAATTCATCGGGATTTTTGGCAGGGTTTCAAAGTTGGAAGCTTCGTGAAAAAATACGGACATTCGCACTCTACGATTTTAACGATCATCAAGGCTGGGATGTCCTTCAGTTCATCCAGTCGCTAATCGATTTCGTGCACGCAAAAAGGACTGCCGCCAGCATACACGCTACTGGAAGTGCTGCTCACAGCAATTGTCAAGCTTCAGCTGCTCGAGCGAGCACGAATTTCCAACTTCTCAAAGTATGCTTAAGTTATTTTATGGCTATTGATGAACCCGGATACATCGAACTCGAAGGGGATCGCGAAATAGTTCGATATATCGATAATTCGATATACAAAAATTGGCTTGTCACGGGACTTACGATGCGAAAAAACGATACCGTATTTGTCGCGTAATCAACCCACTCGCATAATGAACCCACCCTCCACTTTTGCACCCAAGAATTTGAAAAAAAAAAAATCGTAAAGGCCAGCTCGCTCACATGCAAGCGATTGAGTGACCTCAGCGACGAGCGGCAGCGACAGAGCGAAAAATTTCAGACTTGTTGGAAATGCGTCCCTCTCGACGCTCGAGCCACTGCGGTAGCTCAAAACAAGGTTTCTGTGACGCCGCGGCAGAAATTGCGAGCGTTTTCGCTTGCATGTTGATGGCGCGCGTCATTCTGTGTCAGTGGTCTCATCCACAGCTCATTTCTTGGCAGCGTCTCAAGATGCTGCGCAGCGATAACATCCGGGCACGTTTATCTTTTGGTAGCTCCTGCGGTGGCGGTGAGCGAACTTGGCAGAGTGCCCGTGATGACTTGATTGCACAAACCACACCGCGCTTGGGGCTGGCGTCATGATCGCAGCAGCTGACCACGTGCTTTCGTTGATTCATACATGCAGGATAAACGACTCCCACAAAAAAAAAAAAAAAAAAACTGCCGCCGCTTAACGTCTGAACAGTACAACAATAAGAAAGGATGACTCTCAAAAAAAAAAAAACAGACAGCTGCCGCTTCTTAACGTCCGCAGGCGCCATTGCCACGGCAGTCGCTACGCGCAGAGGGTTCGCAACACACGCTGGAGTAAGCGTCCGACGTCTGTCTGAAAACAGGCTGAGCTGGCTTGGCGCATGTGTAGCGCGTGCTGAAGGAGAGAGATAGCTCGGCAAAAGAAAGGGCACACCCATGCACATGGCTTTCAAACGTGATGTGCTGGCGCGCGGGAAACGATAACTGCAGATGCGCGCGCCTTTGGGGAATGGGCGCAGCGCTGCCCAGAACAGCCGTCGCCGAACTGTTGCTTCTCATTCCTTCCGCGCATGGCTTGAAAACGTCACGCGGCAAACGGCCAAGGATGATGCGATCGTCTTTGGGGAAGGCACATTTTCCAGTGCGTGGTGCGGAGTTCGATATATAGAACGACCGGTGAAATTGAGTTCGATATATGACGCGGCTTTCCTATACTTTTACATGGAATTTTCAAGGGGATATTTCGTGAGTTCGATATAACCAAAATTCGATATATCCGGGTTCGATATATGTGGGTTCGACTGTAAAGTGTTTAGTGCTCTTTATGATGATTAGTGTTGTTCAACCCGATTTACGCATCATAGGCAAGAATGTAGCATGGAAAAATATATGAGTGTGTTTTTGTTTTTTGTTTTCGCTGCTCCAAATATAACGATCATCGGTTAAAAAGATCACAACTTCAGGTTGTCTCAATATAGCCACAAGCGGACTACACTGTATACTCGTTTAAAGAAATAGCAAGCATTATTGAATAGACCTTGAAAAAGCTGCCAAAAACTGTTTGCATCACAGTGGCTTTATATGCGTGATGGTTGTCTGCATTTGAGATGAAAGAGATGTGAGAACGAAATTTTTTCCTGGTTTCATCCAGTGCTTTACTTTGTACAGTATGGACCTTTTCACAAAACGAGAGGACCCCCTTTACAAAACAGCTCCATCGCATTCACTGCACAGTCAACACTGTCAAGAATTGTTGTTGAAGCATGCAGTGCAGTGAAACTGTGTGTATTCAGCAACTTTTGAATGTTCGAAAAATTCCAAATATCAGTTTTTCGAATACAAATCTAGTAACAAACATATACAATTCGTATTTGAAATTTCGAATATTCACACACCACTAACCAAAATGCAAGGAAAAGAAAAAGGAAGACACACTCACCGTACGCTGAAGTTCTCGAATTATAAGGTTCCGTGACTTTCCTTGGAGAACCACTTGAGCCTTTCAAGAGAACATCATACATCACTACCCACCACATAAGGCTTATGATGCAGTCTACTCGGCAAGTTTCAATTGCAAATTGAGCAATACAGAAAACCACTCCGTCTTCAACACCACCAAGCTACGGTGTCTACGTACAATACGCATAAGGTTCATTCATTTAGGTTACACATGCTTCCAAGTCACCCAAAATGGGAGATCATACCCATCATGCAAGCATATCACACATCAAACAAGATGGTCTCGAACAGGCACTGCACATAACCCTTTGGCGTTCAGGTCTGTGGAATGCAGGGTCATAGTCTTCCTGTTCACACACATTTCAATGCCGGAACAGCTTCACCTCAAAAAAACTGGGACACGACTAATCAGTGGTAAAGTGCATACTCCGGAGCCTCATGTAACTCGTCTTTTCCATCATTCCTGGTTGTCATGTGCAGAAGGTTCGCCAGTGCATTTGCAAGCGGAACGAAGAGGAGGAAGACGAGGATTTGGGTCTGGGGCACATGAAGGCAACTGAGAGCAATGTTCGGGATCAGGATTAAAAGCAGCGAGACGCCTGCGATCCCTCTTCTATACCATGTTTGTTAATTCTTTACAACTGTGCAGTAGGTAATGTTGCATGACTCCAAATTTATTGCCCCAGACCTGTCACAATCTCTGTTCAATCTCTGGATTTTCTTCCACTGGCAGTTCCAGTAGCTGATCATCCATCAGGTTTTCATTTCAGTAACAGCTGGGCAGCATTACATACCAGTGTTCACCACCACTAAAAGTTCCATGGCACTTAAGTTCAAATGAGATCAGTTGGAATAGCCAGATGATACAGGGTTCATACAGGCTCCAGAGACAAAAATTCAAGGATATTCAAGGACTTTCAAGGCCTTCCTGGAAGTTTTTTGAAAGGCCTACAACGCAGCTCTATTAATTTCGATAGAAAAAATTTTCAGGAAACTATAGCCATCACATTTATTGCACTCACAGGCCAAGGCGTCTCCATCTCTTTCTTCAGACTTAACTATTCTTCGGCTTTAGCCTTTGCAATGTTTCTCGACGAGTTTGATTTTATAATGCAGGTGAGGTCATTAGCTGTTTCTGCCTTCCCAGCATAGTCACCTGCTGATGCAGTCAAGTCACCAATTGCTGCTACAAAGATCTTCCTTTTTTGTAGCAAGAGCTAAACTACGGTAGACAGCAGCGCAATTCGCTGTGTCAGCAAGTGCGCATGCACGAAACCACAGCTGCATCGAAAGCGACGTGAGGCACCCGAACAAAGAAAAGAATGTCTTTCCAAGCGGAGACGCCGAGATACAGAGCAGCAGAAACGTCCGAACAAAGAGAAGAATGCCTTGCCAAGCGGAGACGCCAAGATGCAGAGCGTAATAATAATAATAGCAATAAACTGGTTCACAGGAAAGGAAAGGCACAGTATCTGTCACACTTGCTCTGTAAACACCTAAACCGCGCTGTAGGGGAAGGGAGGAAGGTGAGAGAGAAAGTTAGTGGAGGCTATGGAGTAATTTCGACCACCTGGGGATCTTTAACGTGCACTAACATCGCACAGCACCACGGACGCCTCTCCATTTCACCTCCATCAAAATGCAGACACCGGCAGAGTACAAAAAACAGTACATAGCAGCAGCAAAAAGAGAATGAGCGTAAGAAGGCTAAGAGAGCAGCGGAGACGCCCAAACAGAGAGAGGAAAGGCTTGCCAAACTGTGATGCCAGACTGCCGAGCGAGAGAGAGGAAAGGCTTGCCAAACTGTGATGCCAGACTGCCGAGCGTAACAGACGGTGCATAGCCGCCGAGATGGGGCCTATGGAAGAGTTGTCAATGGGAACCAACAGAAAAGGATGTAAAGGCACGTCGTTTGACTGATCACTCCATTCAAGTTTCCGAAAGTGCATCTGCGACCCAGACATTTGAAGCAGATTTTTGTGAACAATTCATTTGGACACATGTAGTGTGTGCGAGAGACTATGGCACCACCAAATGGACTTGACACCAGTGAGCAATCCAATGTATGAGATTGCGTTTGGAGACTTTACCAAATCCAAATACTGTATAGGCAAAATTGAGACCGCTACATGCTACTTCATAAATCATCGGGCAATCTTCGTCTCTGTCAAGCAAAATGAATAAAAGATGTGTATACCCACTGTCTCTCATTGCTAAACATACATGACCACAACAAGCTCAGCCAGGGAAACTAACCTCTCGCTACGTATATCCTGGCATAGCCGAGCTAAACCATTGACTTTTTTTTTGTTGTGACTGTCAAGCTGCTCCTCAGCACAGCCCTTTTGCGACTGCTTAACATGTTCTTGGTGTCTCTTATCGGCTTCCAAGTAAGCACTATAATGATGTCTGGCAGCTAATACAGCCTTCCACAAATCCTCTGTGATGACAATGTTCAAAATCGCAAATTCGCTGCGAGATGTAAGACAGGCCTCTCAAGTTCTCTACGCAGATCTCTCTGTTGACGCTCAAGCCTCTCTCAACAGTTGCTTGACCATGGCTCAACACAAGCAATAATTTTACAATCTTCCGAAGTTCTGCATAAGCCCTCAACAACAAAAGCTCACTGAAGAATGTGTCAAGACTGGTAGATTTCTCAAAACGTCGTTCTTGCAACAACTCAGTGTACTCTGCAAGTACCGTGTCTCACTGCTGGTCTGTCGATCTCCCTGCTGCTATGAGGTCTTCCAACAGTTTCTTGAGGCCTATTAAGCACTCGTTGGGCCTGCAGCACGTGCCGAGGGTCAAGAAAGGAATGACTTCTAACTACTTGGAACCTCAAGGGGCTCTTCTCAAGGACTTTCTTCGTCACTGCGACTAGGAACAGCTTGCAGTCCATCCTAACTGAAATACATCATGTGCACTTGCTTTGCACTTCACAATTTGCTCGACTGTGTAACTGAGGTGCACTTTTTCAAGTGGCGCATGATTGGGTCTTGTACATCAATCTGCAGCAAGCCAGTATTCTCTGTAGCTGGAGAGAATGTTGAACACGTCATAGACTTTGTCAACTTCCTGATGATTTTTTTCTCTGTCTCTTGCCAGAAGAAACAACACGGGCTTGTCTGTTTGGTACTTCATTAAGAAAGGCTTTAGTATGGCAACGACACTGAGAGAAAAGTTCAGCTTTGCCACTACTAATGTGCCCCGGCTGAATTCAACAATGTTCTAAAAAGACACACTTTGGCAGGCTCACTTGCTTCTTCCTTGCAGATTCTACATATTTCCGCACATCGTTCCAAAGTTCCACAGCTCTTTCAATGACAGGCACATTCTCAACCCAGCGATGCGCAACATATTTGCCTGCCCAGTGACTGTTGAAAAATCCTGTCTCCAAGCTGGGCATCCTCAAACAGTGCATACAGACAGACAAAAAGGTGTCAAGTTCCTAATTACTCACTACGATGCCTGCTTTGTAGGCAATGTGGATTGTGTGGAGGCCACAAGCGCCCAAGTCAAGACCTGTAAGTGGCATTGTAGCATTTTGAAGAACTTAAGGGTCACATCACATTCCATGCACTGAGATTCAAGGATCTTTGCCAATGGCAAAGGTTCCAGTGCACTCAACAGTTTCTTTCGGGTGTCGGCTGCCATAAAATGCCCAGTAAACATAGATGTGTAGTATCTTGTGACCACTTTTTTTCGAGAATCCCAATATCTTATGCGTACATGCATTAGTTTCTCTTGAAGGCACTCGTTCGCAGACTCGTCAAAAAGTATGAAATAGCTTTTAAACTGGTCTATATCTCACTACAACGATGACAGAAAAAAAAGGGTCGGAGGCCGTGACATGTCACATAAGCACATTTCTTTTACCTGCGTGAAAAGCCTTTAGCGATCTCACTGTCAAGAAACATGCACTTGAACAGCTCGCCTGTTTCAGACAACGATCTGTAGGAGCAGTGGGATGAAATTAACTTCATCACTTCTGTCACCAGCTCGTTGACCTTGCATGCGCTGTCGATGTCACATGACCGCGACAGAGTGCTGTGCTTCCCACTTTTCGTATGACTTTTCAATGCACTCTCACCCATGGAAACCAGGTCGAAGGATTTCCTGCATGACTTGCATTTCGCTCGTTGAGGATTCACTGCATCCAGAGCCACCCAGTCCTTGTAGTCAATGTGGCTCAGCCACGCGTTTTGAAATTTTGCAATTTTCAGGTATTGTTATTTTGCATCGAGGAACTACTGCATTCACACGTAGAGAAATATCTGAAAGCTTGTCAATGCAAAATCGTTGCAACTAGTCAAACGCCAACGCACCTGGAATGCAACACAGCAATACGCCATGCAGTCGGTGATGGCGATGGCGATATGGCTACTCTTTGGAACAAACGATTTTACCACCTCAATATGACCAACCAATAAAGCATATCCACCAAACTTGTGAAAATTTCAAGGATTTCTTTTCAAACATCAAGTGGAAATATATGTGACGAGAAAATAAACAATTTTCTATTTTATACTAGTTTTGCAAGCTTCCTTTAGCATGAATCGTGATTCCCATCTTTAGAACAATTTTTCAAGGCGTTTCAAGGGTTAAAAAATAAATGAAGTACTTTTAAGGGCCATGAAAATCAGATTTCCAAATTCAAGGCTTTTCAAGGGTTTCAAGGACCTGTGCGCACCCTGTGATAAGATAGCAGTCAACAGTTCCACCAAATCAGCCGATCAGCAACATGTCCAGTTGCAGTATGTGTGCAAATCACGAGAACAACCACCATCCTGGCTGGTACAGGCAAAGATCTTTCACTGTACAAATCCACATAAACATGCAAAGCAGCATCACAAAAACTGCAGCATGGCTTTGATTACACGCATTCCTCTAATGGAATGCATTATAACATTCAGTGCAATTTCTGCCCCAGTTCATATGCAAAGTATGAAGGCTGAGCAAACTTTGGACAGAAATAAAACATGCATTTTTAAAATGAATAGCAGTAAGATAAATGTCTTACGCACACCAGGCGAAAGTGAGGCTAACCTGCGAGACAAGCTCCTCTGGCACATAAGGAGCAGGAACTACCGGGCGCGACCCCATGATGACCCCAGAACCTCGGCCGCGTGATGCAGTGGAGCGCAGGATGCGCCCTCGTGACCGAGCCGCAGACCTTGATCCAGAGGCACCCGAGGAGGAGGTGGAGCCCGAGGGGGCTGCAGCTCCAGAGCCCCCACCGGACGCACCGCCAGCTCCGCCACTCCCCTTGAGGTTGAGCCGGGAGTGATGATGAGATGCAGCACTAGACAGCAGCCTGTAAGCAAGAATTTTTTTTTCTCTCTCTCTCTTTAACCCTAATCAGACAACTGAAGCAGCTTTACAGCAGTGCACTAATAGCACGATCATTTGTCTAAGACGATTACGTCCACAAAAACTCGCAGCAAATGTTGCAAAATGAGTACCAACTAGATCAAAGTGCTTCTTTATAATGTAAATTATGCTTTGACAGCATTTCCAAATCTGCTAACCGCACAATACTCAATCTATTATAGAGGATGCCAAAAAATACTAAGATTCGGTGAAAAATGCTATCTTTTTATTACTCAAAATCTTTTTTGAATGATGAAAAACAGAGCAGTCTAAACTAGAGTTCCGAAAAGTCACATAAACAAAACTTCAGAAAGACGTATCTGAAGTGAAAGGCTGGGATAGTACTGAAGAGGTGCCTTCCGCAGGAAGTCCTTGTCGAACACCTGATTGTGACTAACTCCAAACTCCTTTTATTTGACAATTAACAGTTGTTCTAGGCCCCTTTTTGACATGGAGGGGCAAAACCTGGTGCACGTCTTCTTGACTTGGCTAAACATTCTTTCACACTCTACATTACTGCATGGGTAAGAGCTTATCATACTTGAAAGTATGATCAATGTCCTGAAGACTGGCAACAAAGTGCCCTGCTTGTCTATGCGCCCCTGAATGGTTACTTCTCAGAAAAGCCGTGAAGAGGAGACACTCGGCTTCAGAATTAAAATCTTCTCGTTGGTGTCATCGATACTCAATTCTTATTTGTACTGAGATGGAGCAGAATTTCTCGCCGACCGGCATGCGCAATATTCACATCAAGCGTCAGTAGATGCAGAAAGCGTACCTTTCACTTTGTGGGGCCCCGCTCCACTCGCAGCGGCGCGCCAGCCACATTCAAAGGCCGTGCCACACCCCAGCACTCCCTGCGCGCTGCCCTTTTCCCTCTGCCTACTCGTTCCCAGGATAACCGGTCCAGCGTGAGGGTTATAAAGGAAGGCACACGCCGTTACCTCGCCCTTTTCGCTCTTAAGGCCCAACTCCAACGACATATCCTAGGCGTCGGCGCTCAGCGTCGGCGCTGTCAGCGCCGTGCCACAGTGGGCGTCACAAGCGGTGCGCATCTCCATGGGACTCGGCGCTGGCGCAGTTGACGCTCACTGCTGACGCTTGTATTCGCGCTGGTGCGTTGTTGCAGTTTTAATATTCACTCAATAATTTCTGCCTTTTAAAGCGTTAAGAGATGTAATTTAGACATGGAACTTAATTACAGTTTACACTTTCTACTTCTGCACAAATAAACGTATACATTTTCCACATTTTTCTCGGCTTTTCAATACAGTCTGCAACGCCATCGATGCAACATCAATTTGTCCCGTTTTCCGCGACCGTAGCTGAGACGAGTCTTTTGAGTTTTGTTCCTCCACAGCTGAGATCAACCGATGGGCGGCGAAGGGTTTTGCCATCACGGCCACGTGCGACGATGCAAAGCGATGACAAAAAAAAAGTAAAAAGAAAAAGCACGCGAAGACTCGGCGCGAGAGAAAATTCAAAATTCAGAGGTCGCAGCCAACCTGTCCTCTCATTGGTGTACGGCGCCTAGACGTGCGCCAATGAGAGACCTACGCGGTTGAGCAGCTCGGCGCCTGTGTGAACGCTGACGCCGAAATCTAGCGCGGACAGATCTCGGCGCTCCGCTCACGTTTGCTGGCGTCTCGTACCGTGCGCATGCTCAAACCTGTTTCTGCATACGCCAACAGCGCCGACGCTGAGCGCCGACGCCCAGGATATGTCGTTGGAGTTGGGCCTTTAGATGACCCGCTGGCCCTGCCGAGCTGCTCTCCTGATGCACGGGTGATGCACGCCCTTTCAGGTGTAACCCGCGGCCGTTAAGCACGCATAGAAGACAGCTCCTCGACAGCGCCCCTGGGCGTCCTCAGTGGTTCTAGCGCCAAAGAAAGATGGTTCGGTCAGGCTGTGTGTTGATTATCGAAAGCTCAACTCCCTGACGCCTACGGTTGCGTACCCTTTCCAGTCAATCGAGGCTGTGATGTACGCGTTAGGGAATGCAAGATTCTTCACAGTCCTGGATGCAAGCAGAGGGTACCTGCAAATTGAGGTGGCAGAAGGTGACATTTAGAAAACCGCATTCACCTGTCACCGCAAGCTCTTCGAATTTACTCGACTCCCGTTTGGTTTGTCTAATGCACCGAGCACGTTCATGCGATTGATGGACGTTGTGCTGGGCGGAGCAAGGTTCAACTATGCGATGGCATACCTCGACAACGTGATATTCTCACAGTGGTTCGAAGAGCGTCTCATTCACCTGAATTCCGTTCTTGAAAGAATGAGACGTGCGGGTCTAACGATCAACCCAAAGAAAGTGCAGTTGGCATCAAAGAGAGCGAACCTCTTGGGCTTCGTGGTTGATGATGGCACTTTAAGACCGAACGATGATAAACTGCAGGCAATTCTGAACTACCCTTGCCCAACCGATGTGAAAAGCTTCAAGAGGCTTTTGGGAAAGGTTGCTTTCTACAGGCAATTCATCCCTCGTTGTTCAGAGCTAGGAAGGCCATTGAACCAGCTGTTGCGGAAAGGCTCTTGGTGGGTCTGAGGCAAGGAACAGAACGACACGCATTTGTTGCCTTGGCTCACGCGGTAGCGAATACCGCTAGTTTGCGCCTCCCCAAACTGAACAAGCAGTTTCTCTTGCAGACAGATGCTAGGGATGCTGGTGTAAGAGCTGTTTTGTTGCACGAACACGAGGGCAACCTCCGCTCTGTCGCGTTCGCTGGCCGCACGCTCACATTGGCGGAGCGGAATTACTCGTGACCAAAAAGGAATGCCTGGCGATAATGTACGCATTGTCAAAATTCGACATGTACCTAGACGGAGCAGTTTTCACCATGCAGATAGATCACCAGGAACTTTCGTGGTTAAAGAGGCTGAATAACGCCATAGGCAGGCTCGCGAGATGGGCGCTGACGTTGCAATGTTACCCGTACGCCATTGAGTACCGCCGGGGCAGCATGAATAAGGTGGCCAATGCTTTATCGCGCGCACCGTGGAAAGCTGGCGGAAGCGCAGAAGAGGCGCAGTCCAGCATTGCTGAAAGCGGTGTCGCCGCTATTGCAGAGGAGGAGAGGGCAGACGAGAGTGTCGCACCCTCGTAGTTAAAAAGAGAGAGAAGGCGGACAGAGGGACCGCGCTGTGCTGCGAGAGAGGGAAGCCGCAGCAGCTGGTGGTGGCGACTACTCGCCTGCCAAGAAGCGAGGCAGAGAGAAATGTCTTGGGGAGTAGCGGTCAGTAGGGAAGAGCTAATTGAGGCCCAGAAAGCAGACGGTCTATGCCAGCGGGTGCTGACAGAGCTTGCGAATAGTGCAGCTTGCACCGGGAATGCTGAGGGCAAGTATGACGCGTATCTGCTGGGCGATAATGGCTTATTGCTCCCGCTACATCCCCCAACTTGACGAGAAAGAGGCGATTGCATCCCCTTTCCGAGTCGTGGTCCCGAAGAAGTTGCGGAAACAATTCCTCCAGTACTTCCGTGACTCAGTGCTGGCAGGCCATGGCAGCGGCAGTAAGACTTACGAAAAGTTATGCCATGTCGCGACCTGGCCAGGTATGAGAAAAGATGTGCTGGGTTACGCCCGTACGTGTCCCGTTTGCCAGGTAGCCAAGCCTTGGGCAGGGAAGCCCGCTGGCATGAAGAAGCCGGTAGTTAGCAACTATCCGTGGCAAGTGGTTGCGTGCGATATCATGGGATCCCTCCCTCGCTCCGCACGTGGAAACCAATATATCCTGGTAATAACGGACCACTATTCCAAGTGGGTTGAGGTATTCCCCCTTAGGAAGCTTATGTCAGAACGGATTTGGGAGAAACTGTTGGAGACATTCACTCCTTTCGATTTCCCTTCCGACCTGATTACAGACAATGCTTTGTATTTCACAAGCAAAGTCTTTGTTGATTCCTGTCGGGCGCTTCAAATTCGCCACAGGGAAACAAGTCCCAACCACGCTAAGAGCAACATAATCGAGAGAGTGAATCGGAATGTTAAGAGCATGCTGGTCGCGACGACCGAGCAGCACAGAGATTGGGACGCACGGCTGTCTGAACTGGCGTTCGCCACTAGAACAACCGTGAACAGGTCGGTGGGTATGACACCTGCTTACTTGAATTTTGGGAAAGAGATCGCTTTTCCGCTAGAGAACGCCCTACTTGACGCGGCGGGTCCCGCACCCCCTCCGCTTACGCAGTATGCGGCAAAGCTCCGCGAGCGCCTTAAGGCAGCGCAGCGCGCCGCTCGTGAAAACCTCGATGTCGTGCGCATGGAGCAAGCGGATCAGTACACAAACGTCGTTGTCACGTCGTTTTCGACACGGGCGACTTGGTACTGAAAAGAACACACCCGCTTAGTAACGCAGCGCGTGGTTTTGCCACGTCGCTAGCGCACAAGTGGGTTGGACTGTTCGAAGTTACGGCACAGACTACGCCACTCACCTACCCGCTGTGGCTGACGAGCGGTGAAACCGCCGGTCCAGTGCACGTCGCCGACTTGAAAGCTTACCACCTTCGCAAGGACGATAACTGCGAAGCGGTGGGAGCTCAAGGCGATGCAGCGATCTCCCGCAAAGTAAGGCGTACAGGTAACAACCCGGTTCGCAACAGACGCTATAACCTAAGACCAAGGTAGTGCACTACTTTGTCTAACGTCATTGCTTCTTTCAGAATGCATTCTAAGGTTTTGCAGCAGCCAGAGGAACACCGTCGCTGGGGCAGGAAACCGCACCCAGCGCATGGTTCAAGGAGCGGCCACTTAAACAGGGGACACCCCCCCTAGTTTGTAGTGGTGGTCTATGGCCTGTCATCGTGACCAGCGCGGCCATGCTGGCTGTCTTCAAAAAGGCTGGCTTTGGAGCCCACTGCCCAGGCCTGGAGTACGGGCCTGAGGAAGCCAGGTGTGCCCGGGGCGGAAACGCCTGCTGCAAAGGGGTCCCGGTGCATCCAGCATGGCGCCACGTGGAAAGGGGTCGACAGCAATGTGGAGTAACAGCTCAGGGCCGCTGCCAGGCGTATCCGCGGCCGAGCACAGCTACGCTTTGACCCCGAGGTTGTGGCCGCTGCCGGAGAGGGACCAGCCGGAACAGTCCTGCCATGCCTGCTGCTTCTCTCCCGCCATACGCACCAGCTGAGATGGCATCCCGTCAGAGCCAGGCGACAAGCCTCCATATTGTACGCCAACCCGGGCTCCGACATGGACATGGCCCGGCTGTTACCGGACCCCGGGTCGGACGCTGAGGGGAGGGAAGATGTGGGGCCCCGCTCCACTGGCAGCGGCGCGCCAGCCACATTCAAAGGCTGCGCCCCAAATCCCAGCACTCCCTGCGCACTGCCCTTTTCCCTCTCCCCGCTCATTCCCGGGATAACCAGTCCCGCACGAAGGTTATAAAGGAAGGCGCACGCCGTCGCCTCGCCCTCTTCGCTCTTGGATGACCCGCTGGCCGCTGCCAAACTGCTCTCCTGGCAACGACCCCTGACCCCCCCGCATCTGCATGGGCACCCGACTGTGAGATAAAAGATGTTTCTTACACGGCCCGCTGTGTGTGTGTGTCTTGCGTATCCCTTGGGCAGAGGAATCGCCACAACTTTTGATATATTTTAGTATGCACAAAAACGTTTGAAATTTTGAATATTTGGGCATGAACACTTGAAAATACTTCTTGTAGACATCTCACAATCGCACCCGCAGCAACTACGCTGCCAACACAGTGAGCCTAACTAACAGCTTCACAGCCTCGACTAGCCGAAAAGTCGACTACGATGACGATGTAGCCGTACTTTATTGAACGGGCATGATCCAATTGGAGAAGAGGCACCGACAAGGGATGTGGCAAACAAATAAGAGAGCCGCGGAGTACACAGCCCGCCATGAGACGGCGCACGCGGCACAAAACCAGCTGGGTTCGCGTTTTTGCACGTCTACTCGGTCTAACCCTGCTACCTTTTTTTAGTCAACGCACAAATTGAGAAAAATCGTAGAAAAGTGGGCACTGAAAATCGGGCACTTTACGATAAAAATCTTAAAACTTGGCAGGTATGCATTTCTGGGCTGAGAAAAGTCAGATTCTTCAATGTTCTCGACTTGTCTTTTGAACTGACAAGTACTCTCAATATACTGTCTGCCCTTTCATAAGCCACATGTACACTCCAACATGATAACAAGGATGTGAAAGTCTAAATGCTTACCTTGGTTAGCAAATATGTTAGTGCAGATGCTCCTTAATATGTACACCCATTTCCTCACAAAAACAATGTCACCGCAGGCATGCATTAAATATTTTTTCCACCCAACAGTAAAATGTCAGCACAGCAACGTTTCATAGCATAGTACAATGGCAACGCTGTGAAAAACCCCAATATAACATTAGGTTCACATACATAGTTGGCATTACATATAAGAACCCGCCATGGTGGCTCAATAGTTTGGAAGCTTGGCTACTGAGCCACAGGACCCAGGTTCAGATGCAGCCATAGTGGCGGCATTTTGAGCCCTCCATTGGCACATCCTTATAGCTCACGTGTTGCTTTGAAATGCTGAATCCCACAATTTACAATTTTTTACTAATTCCCATGAAGACAACTACAAATCACTTAATCTGAGAATCAGTCCAGCAACTACCACAGCCCCATACCGTTTGATATCCAAGGAGATCCTTGTTGATAACATACCTTGCACCATAACCCTGTATTAGAGCACAGCCTCTGTTGGTTTATCCAAGTTCAGTATATAAATTTTGCTGAGGTGGACAAGCTGCCCCACTTGTGAAGGACAAACTTCCAACACTGCACACAAATTCTATTTAGGAGGCCCAGAAGAGCTCTTTCCCAAGTAAATATGCAAACAAAAAACAATTTACTTACACTTTTGATATTTCATTTTTACTTAGGTCCAGCCGGTCTGTTAGAACAGAAAATGCAACTCTGCAGACTTTGCCATCCTGTAATATAACAGGCAAAACTGATAAAATACTTAAAGCAGCAACAAAAACAGAAAAAAATTCCACCCTGACAATGCAAAGGCTACTCAACAAGACAAATAATTTATGGAAATATTTATAATCCTAACCACAATTTCGGTCATGCAATGGAAAAGTATGTCAATCTTGCCAAACGCAGCAACAGGGGTCTTACCTCAAAAAGAAATGCTATGTGTGATGGTCCAACAACACACTGGATAACATTAGAATTTCTGAAGTTGTTAACAACAGCAGGAGGTGAATATCCACTGCGAAGCTTTTCACCAACTTCTCTTAATCTGCAAAAAATCATGTATGACTGAACAGTACAAACAATGCAAAAGTCGTTTACAAGGTGCTAATGCGGTAAAGATGTCACCCGACTTGTGAAACGCTGCAAAGGTGCACTGCTGGGCATATAAAGGGAGACCTCGGCGAATGCGTAACGTTGTTGGACCGGCGCTCGCGCCTTTGCGAGCGCTCTAGAAAAGCCGACTAACATCTTCACCAGGAATGCGACAAAATGAAAACACTAACGTCGTGAAATGCCACTCTCGGCATTACCAAAGCAGCACAGACTACCACTAAATCACGAGGCCTCTAGGAATTTGAAATTCCAACGTAACGTATATAACTTCTGATGTCTCTATTACTTGCGGATCTCACGCAGCAAGATGACAAGATCTATTCATCACGTGCACTGCAGAGCACCACCTGAACAGCATTACATAACCGCAACAGCGATTTAGGTCGCACAACATACGCGTACACACAGTACGACACATACATATATTCGAAAACTACACCTATCCCTGATTATGGGCTGAGGTTACTGGCTGTGAAATGCGTGATGTAAGGTTGAAAACCACAAAATACGGCGATCTATATCACTGAACACGCTCACGCGTGCCTGTAGTGTGTACGGGTCGCAATAGTGCCCCGCTTCAGTTAGACTAGTGCGGATTATCCATCGAGAGGTTTGACTCTCTAGCAACTAATAGTACAGAAACCTCCTAGGTGACGCACAAACAAAAACGATGGCACAAGACGCGATCCAGATCATAAACTCGCCGCTGAAACAGGAGCGCACGTTCGCTCCTCCCGATTCGAACACATCCACTAGTCACGTTGGCAATACCTGCCAGTAAGCGAAGCGGATGAAAACGTTGGGCTAGTGGCAACGCCCAAATCGCCCACACAGAAGCTGTCATACATTTGTTTCCGTCAACGCATGAGCTTATTTCTAAGGAAACGACAAACGCAAAGCCTTTAAGCCTAACTTCCCCAAGTGCACTGCGCCAGCATTAGACCGCAACATACCTTTCGTTCAGTTGATCTTCACTTCCCGGGAGAGGAAATGCCAGGAAATGCAAATATGACATGACTGCAGGTGTATCATGAGTCTATCCAAGCTACACATCCGACACAAACGGGAATCGGCACATCAACAAACGACGACACTGAAGTCAAACCGCCGTTCACCACAAGAGGAGCAATCAACAAACGCTAAAAACCCTCTCGTTTCCAGCCCTTTCCGGTGCTTCTTCGCCTGCTGAGCCACTTGGCTACTTGGCGGCGCTACCGGGCTAACTACGTAAAAGCTTCCGAGTACCCGTACGGTAGTACCCAACGTTAGTACCAAGGTCTATGTACAACGCGTGCAGCTGCCTACTGCCAGCGGCATCAACTCGATGATGAGGGCGAACTGTGAGGCAAATTACTAGAGCACAGAAAATAAGATCTGCCAGAACTCCAAAGAACTAAAAAGTAAACATAATATTCGCGCTCAGGAATGAATGCAGTTTTTGTTTCTTGCGTAAGAAAAAACGTGTCACATTTATAATAATATTTTAACTTTTTTCTAACGGCCTCTCTCGGCCATTTCTATCTGTGTAAAACGTGTCACATTTATAAATAGGGAGTTTTAGCAGTTTTAAAATAGGGGGACCCAAGGCTTGGGGCCCCCAAGGAAATAGCGCGCGGCAGCGCAACGTGCTAGCCGAGTGGAATAGGGGTTTTCCCGACGCAGCGGAGCCGGTCTTGCGTTCGTCGATTGCAGCGCCACGACGGTAAACCAAGAAAACGCATTTAAAAATATAAGAGCCAACAACGCTATTTTGTTCATCAAAAAGTGCTACTATTGCCGCTGCAATCGACGAACGCAAGCCCGGCTCGGCTGCGTCGGGAAAACCCCTATTCTAAAACTCGCTCGGCTAGCACGTTGCGCCGCCGCACGCTATTTCCTTGGGGGCCCCAAGCCTTGGGTCCCCCTATTCTAAAACTCCCTAATAGAGAGTTTTAGAATAGGGGGCCCCAAGCTTTGGGGCCCCCAGGGAGCTTGGGGCGTCGAAATGCGCATGCGCAGAACGTAAGGCGCGCTTGGGGTCAGAGCGGAGCCCCACGTTGGGCGCCATTTTGTGGGGATTCTCTACGGGGCTGCGACTCCGCTCTCAGAACCGAGGCCACACCGCTAGCTCCCACCACAGCAGTGGCCGTGAAGAACGTCACACCGAGGCAAACATAGCCAGCGGGCCAAGTTGTTTATTGGGAACGCCCAACGTTCTTCCTCGCGGTGTCATAGCAGCATCCGCGCGCTACGGCGTCGCGGCGTCGTCTCCCCGGGTGCTGTCCGCTGAGATCAGAGGGGAGGGGGAAGGAGGGGCCGTTCTCTCACCCCCGCGCTCTTAGCCACAGCACCGGAGGAAGGAGGCCAGGAGGGGAAGGTTGAGGGCTCCCAGAGAGAAAGAGAGGGTATTCGCCGCGTCGTGCGTGCGAGGGAAATGTTGGGGAACATCCCATCTCCCCTTCCCCCCCGGACACCAAGAGTGCCGCCGCGAATTAAGGCCGGCATAGCCCGTGTCGGTATCCCCCCCCCCCCCCGAGAATAACCCAAAGACCCCAACCAACCAACCTCATCTTTCCCCTCTTGGCCTGATTTAATTTATAGGAAGGGAAAGGCGCGGTAACAGTCTCACTTGTTTTCTGTGGACACCGCAACCGTGCCGTAAGGGAAGGGAGGAAGATGGGAGTGAAAGTGGATAGAGAGAAGGAGGAGCCGTAGTGGAGGGCTACGGAGTAATTTCGACCACCTGGGGATTTTTAACGTGCGCTGACATCGCACAGCACACGACGCCTCTTCGTTTCGCCTCCATCGAAACGCAGCCGCCGAGGTCGGGTTCGAACCCGGGTGCTCCGGCACAGTAGTCGGGCATCTTACCACTGCACCACCCCGGCGGGGCCCCCTCTTGGCCTTCTTCCCCGCCCTCTACGCCACAGCGCCGGAGGAAGAAGGACCCTCTTGGCCTTCTTCCACCGGCGCTGTGGCGTAGAGGGCGGGGGTGAAAGAACGGCCCTCCACCCCCTCTCATCTAGGCGGACAGCAGCTTCACCCGGAGACTACGCCGCGTCGCCGGAGCGCCCGGATGCTGGAGGGGGCTGGGGCAGGTAGGTCGCCACCGCTTGCAGCGTAGGCTAGCCTGCCACCGAATTTTTATCTGTTGTAGGCCGTCATTGCACCCGCCACCGCTTCGGTGGTGGACGACGGCTGTTATTGCGCCGCGCGTCTTTCTCCCCGTCTTCCTTTTCTTTGGTGAACTGGGAGGCTTTCCGAAATGGCCGCACAGGTGACGAGGAAGGCATAAGTAACATTGACGATTGGAATAAAAAGGTCATTCAGTCGGTCAACGAAGCAACGGAGGAGGTGGAGGTTGACGAGGACATTGAAGGAGTAGACCGTCACATGGTCAGGCTCTGGCGTAAGAAGAAGGATCTAGAAACGAGACTCACACAGAAAAGAGGGAATAGGAACTTGCGCAGAGAATTGGCAGTGCTTAACAAAGAAATTGAAGAATATGCGCTTGTTTTAACGAGGCAAAACTGGGGCAGCATTTGTGAAAAACTGGACAGGAATATCGGGAACGCAAGTACGTGGCACTTACTTCGGCATCTTCTAGATCCCGACAAATCTAAACTGGAGGCCAGGCAGCAAATTCACAGACTAATACATACCTTTGATGGGACCGCGGCTACTCTCATAGCCCAAGTCCGAGACAGGTATTTGAACTGTGCAGAGGGTATAGGTCAACAAATGCCTGATTACAAGGGCCAGGAAAACCCGGAGCTAGATAGCCCGATAACGGTTGCCGAAGTCCGGGCAGAAATAAATAGACTGAGAACAAAGACTGCTGCAGGTCCGGACAGAGTCAACAATCGAATGCTAAGAAACTTGGACGACGCGTCGATCCGACACCTCGCAGCATTCATGCAGGAGTGTTGGGAGGCCGGTCGGCTGCCGGCGACATGGAAGGCCGCAAACCTCGTATTCCTCCCGAAGCCGGGGAAGCGACCGGGTTTCGAACACTTGCGTCCGATCTCGCTCACGTCATGCGTGGGGAAACTAATGGAGCATGTTGTTCAGGCCCGGCTGAACCGGTTTTTGGAGGACAACGATATCTATCCGAACACCATGATAGGATTTTGACCGCATTTGGCCGCATGCGATGTCATGCTGCAGCTAAAAGAACAGATCATACACAATTCAACAGTAGACACCAGGGTGATCGTTGGTCTAGACGTGTCAAAAGCTTTTGACAACGTGAAGCACTCGGCTATTCTGCAGAATTTCAGTGCATTAGATGTTGGAGTTCGCACGTACAACTACATACGCGACTTCCTCAGCGATAGAACGGCAACTATCAGTATGGGGGGACACACAGTAGAAGGTATTCGCCTGGGAAACAAAGCCACACCACAGGGATCGGTGTTGTCCCCGACGCTGTTTAATATCGCCATGATTGGTCTCCCCCCAAAACTAGACGAAATCCAAGGGCTACACCATACATTATATGCAGATGACCTGACTCTGTGGATGTGCAGGGGCAGTGACGGTGAAATTGAACAGACACTCCAGCGGGCAATCGAAGTTATAGAAAGATACTTAGAACCGATCGGGCTCAGATGTTCGGCCGAGAAATCGGAAGCGCTCGTTCTCACGTCAATGCGATCGCCCCATCGTCGGCGTATAAAGCAGGATAACCCGAAAATAACACTCAGGGTCAACGGTAACGTTATACCAACGGTGGAAACCATTAGAGTTCTGGGATTACGAATTCAGGCCAACGGCAGGAACTCGGAAACGATACAGAGGCTAGACGCTAGCACCAGTCAAACCTGTAGACTCCTGAAGCGGATCGCAAACAAACATGCGGGAATGAAAGAAGCTAACCTCCTTAGGCTAGTCCAGTCTTTTATAATCAGTAGGATAGTCTACGTGGCGCCGTATTTACGGCTTCACAAGGCAGAAAAGGAGAAACTTGACGTTCTCATTCGTAAAGGGATAAAAACGGCACCAGGTTTACCACCCAATACATCGACAAACAAGATTATGAGACTAGGGGTCTCCAATACCCTCGAAGAGCTCATTGAAGCTGCAAGGACTTCACAATACCAGAGACTGCTGCGCAGTCGTACTGGTCGGAGCATTTTGGAAAAACTGGGGTATGAGCCGCAAGCATGCTCCAGACGTACAGAAAAAGTACCTAGACAGGTTAGAGACAAATTAAAAATACCTCCGCTCCCCAAAAACATGCACCCCGTTTACCATGAGAGCCGGAGGAGTGATAGATAGCAACAGCGCTGCAAGCCCGTTTTGAGGGAAGACAGGACGTTTTATATACAGATGCCGCACAATGCGCGAACGGTAGGGGACGTGTTTCAGTAGCAACTAGAGAAGACGGGGGCTCGGTAGTATGCTGCAGCACCAGAAATTCGACCACAACGGAGGCGGAAGAGGTGGCCATCGCGCTAGCTCTAACACAACAACAGGTCAAAATTATAGTTACAGACTCGAAATCAGCGATTAGAAACTTTGACGCGAGCCGCATTTCGGCCATAGCAGCAAGAGTGTTGGCCAGTGGTTCACCACCGGCAGAGCAGGTCGCGCTCATTTGGACACCGGCGCACCAGGGGTTGAGGGGGAACGAGAAAGCGCACGTACTGGCCCGAGGATTAGCTACATTCCGGGATCCCAGTGACGACTTATGCGCAACCCCGTACCCCTTGCGCGATGAGGAGCCCCTGCAGTTCGACGATGACCTTAACACCTACCAAGATATCCTAAATCATTACAAATTAGGCAGATCAGTACTACCAAAAGCGTGTAAGCAACTCACCAAAAGCGAGGAGGTTATGTGGCGTAAGCTACAGACTGGAGTATTCCCGAACCCCCAGCTTTACAGCAAGTGGCACCCGGAATTTTTTAGCCCCAGGTGCAAACGTTGCGATGGCATAGCGGACATGATCCATATGATATGGACGTGTCCTAGATTTGGAGAACCTGACCGAACAGATGAGTCCTGGGAGGCACTACTTCTCAAGCAGGACGAAAAAGGGCAACGAGAAGTCATCCGTCTTGCTCTGGCCGCTGCTCAGATCCAAGGGATCCAGGTCGACGGCTGAGGGGGAGGACATGGTTGGGACAGAGCTTCGCCTCGGATCCTCACCAACCTTTTGACGGGTGCAATAAATGTTATTTCTCTCTCTCTCTCTCTCTCTCTCTATTGTCTCTTCTGTCTGCACGAGGCAGCGAGATGGCTCAGCTACAGAGCCAGTAGCAGGCCCGTGATTTTCTTTTCCTTCTTCCTACAGCCACAACAACAACAACGCCCGGATGCTGCTATAATGCTACTACGACACCGATGATGAGAATAGGGCACTCCCAATAAACAACTTGGCCAGAAGGCTATGTATGCCTCGGTGTGATCGTTCTTCACGGCCGCGGCTGTGGTCAGAGCTAGCGGCGGGGCGTCCGGTTCTTGTGCCATTTGTGGGGGTTCTCACGGGACTCGGGCTCTGCTCTGAGAACCGAAGCCGCACCGCTAGCTCTGACCACAGCGGCCGTGAAGAACGACACACCGAGGCACAGCCAGCAGGCCAAGCTGTTTATTGGGAGCGCCCAGTGTTCTTGGATGATCAGTGTCATAGCGCGCTAAGGCGTGGTCTCTCTGGATGCTGTCCGCTGAGATGAGAGGAGAGGGAGGAGGGGCCGTTCTCTCATCCCCGCCCTCTCCGCCACAGCGCCGGGGGGAAGGAGGCCAGGAGAGGAAAGACTCCCCGAGAGAAAGAGAGGGTGTTCGCCATGTCGTGCTGGCAAGGGAAATGTTGAATTCCCACACCCTTCCTCTACCGTGTGGATGATAGCGCGTTTCCGCGAGTGACAGATATTGCGATTGAAGAGCAATTCTAAAGTATCAATTCGGGTTACATCAAGGACGTGACGTCACCCATCTGCGTCAGCTATGAGGATCACAAGGGAACGAGTGCGCTCCAACGCCGCAGGCCGGCGCTTGCCTTCCGCGAGTGACAGATGCAGCGCCTTTCCTTTCCTATAAACGAATTATAGAAAACCCGCGGCTTGGCGCAGCGGTGAAGAACTCGGCTGGGGATCCAAAGGATGCAGGTTAGATTCCAGGATGGGTACTACCATTTATTTTTTAATGAAGAAGAGTCGCGCACCTCTTAAAGGTACCTCTGATCATGATGATAACAACATTATTTTTACACCTCCACCTGGCCGCGGTTTTCCCCTTTGAAGCTGCACGGCTGATCCCTCAGCAGGTCAATGCCGCAGGGACGGCCGCCCCCGCGTCAGACTGGCTCCGCGTGCAGCCGCACAAATCTCCGCCGCTGCCGTCACGGGGATGAAGAGGGGGTGAAGTCCACTGGCCCGGCATCTGGTCACGGCCCGCCGGCTCGCCAGCAGTGCTCTGATCGCCTACGACCGCGACCGCGCAGACTCCCCGCAGGTCGTAAATCAGGGCAGCAGGCTCCGTCCCTCCGCGTACCGGAACCACTCCGGCCTGCGTATCTACACGGGACGGGTTCTTCTCCGGTTGAACCAGCGTGTTCGAGTACGGGAAATCCCAGACGGCGTCGGGAGAGGTCAGAGTGCACTGGTATCTCCTCGTCCTCCCGTTCGTTATTCGGTCGAGCTCGAATGCGAGCTGCTCAAAAAACCATTTTAAGCTGGCGCAGCCACAGCGCGCGCCGTCTAAACATCATTTTCGTCTCTCTCGCCGCCTGAACGCGAACGGCGTGGCCCGTACGTGCACCCGGAGTGTCGGTGTCGTGAATAAGGCTAATCGGCGGGCTCGGTCCCTCTGATCGAGCTCAGCACAGGCCTCGCGTAAACGTCGTCGGCTTGTGTATCGACACGTGCCGTGCCGGATAACTTCACAGGAGACCTCTCCTGGGCTTGCGGTTGACATTCGGCAATTTCGCCTACCTTCCGCACTGTAACATCGCGGAAAGGGCTGCCTCCCCTAATATCCGCTGGCGCGCGAACTCGCGCTTCTGGCGTTTGTCCGTCGTTAGCTCAAGCTGCACAGACAGCCGAGCCGACGCCGCCGGCGCTGCTCTGCGTGCGTGACGAGCTCCACGCTCGGAGCGCTCCCCTTCTTTCAGCGATCGCGCTGACTGAGGGTTTTGTAGCGATGCCCACGGAGTAGCTGTGCGCGTGATCTCACATGCGCAGTATATATTTGACAATGATTCAGCGATTTCGCTGAGGGGGTACTACAGATCGAGCCGCTGCGATTGCACCTGCGCGGCATTTTTCCCCGTTGTCGCAGCGACTGCGCTGGCTTCGGGTTTTGCAGCGGTGCCCGCGTATATACCCAGACGGCCACTGACGTCCGACGGACAACCGAACTCGGCCGCAACTCGGCGGCCGATTTCGGACGTCCGGGGCGTATGGTCGAATCCGTTCGCCCAGCGGACAGCCGCCGTACGTCCGCCACTGGATTTGCTTTTACACAGCTATGATATAGTTTGTAGATGTCGTGCTCGTCTGAACTGCGTATAAATCAGTAATGCCGTCAAGTCTGCATTATATGATGCCAGAGCGAATCGATGCGCTAGAAAGCGTTTCCATTAAACAGTTTTTTTTTATTTTCCGCGTGTTTCATCGTTGAATTCTTCCATCAAAAATTTTTGATTAAAAGTTAAATGACCATTAAACATTTTTCTATCATGATGCTTCGGTGAAATTTTAATCAGTGGCTGAATAGACGCAGCAAGCAGCAAGCTCAAAAAGAACGAAACCGAACCTATCCTCAAAAAAATCTGAAATGAGCCAATCCAATCCACCTGACAAGTTGAAGTTTAGTCATGAAAGATGGCTTCACGTTTCCGTGTTCTGCATTTTCTGCGCAGTTACAAATACCTACGGCTGTAATGCACTGCTAGCATTGTTTTTGCTGTGGCTTGGTGCGGCTGGCACACTTTGTTCACCCGCCGATTCCAAAGTAAGTATTTCACCGAACTTTTGTTTCTTTAGTGGAACTTTTCTATGCACCGATAGTGGTGAGCTTTTGGGTAAGGAAACAGCTCTGTACAGCAGCCGAACGGTCGAGTGTTTTAGGCGAGACTGACAGGATGGCTCCGCGCCGACTAACTAAAGTGCAGCCTCTAGTCTGAGGGCCATCTTTCTCGGCATTACTGGACGCTGCGCCAGTAAGCCGCGCAACTTCTCTGTCTCTGCTAAAGGAGTGCCTGCCTGAGCTTTAAAGGAGTTAATTTGTTAACCATGCGCAACGTGCTGAGTTGTAAAAACTATACGAGAAAACTTTTGCACTCCTGCGACATGCCTACACTTGTGAAAACGTCGCGAGCTTTTTTTTTTTTTTTTTTTTTTTTTTTAATGGTCAGCCGCTGATCTTTCTCTCTCGAGCTTTACGGCAACTACAGTTTCTAGAAGGAACGGCTGTAGCTACTAAATAACTAAAGGTTTAGTACTCTCCTTCAGCTTTGACAGACCAGGACAGCACCTTGCGCATGTTGGTTATGCATGTGGGACCGAACCGCGCAGAACAACCGGACAAGGAGATGAGAGAAAAAAAAAAAGTCAGCACTTGTCTTTTTCTTGACCCGTTGTTCTGCGCTGTTCTGGCACGAATTTGACATACCGCCGCCGCGATAGAGTTGGGCTGTGAGCTCTGGTGCCTGCAACGCCTTCTTTTATGCATAACAGGCATACTGGGAGACCATGCAAGCCGCGGGCTCAAAAAAAAAAAGAAAAAGAGAGCTGTGCAAAAGTGAGATGAAAACAAAATTGTTGTTGCTTTGTCCTTACAGATATTCAAAGGCTCCTCAGAACTTCACTGCATTATTGACAGCGAGATAATGCCAAAGCTACACTAGAGCCATGCAGCACCTTATAGTGCATGATACTGAGCTTATGTCTCGCACTGAAAGCTCTTACCATGTTCTTAGATTATCATATTAAAGTAGCTTTAAGCCCATGCTTGTTAATACAGTGATAGCCATAAATTGAATCTAGGGCATCATGCTCACATACAAGGCTTCTGATAACCGCTGGTCACATGATGTGGGCTATAGCAGAAACCTGTACCTGGTCATCTTACGAGCATTTGTGCAATTGATGCTTTTAATGTGTTGTAAAAGTTTTTGTGTTCTGTTTCTGTATGGGAATGCTGTCCTTATTGAAGGCTAACATTTGGCTTGCTACAGCAAAACCTCTACCTAGTCATCCTAAAAACAGCACCGCAGTTGGTGCTTTTAGTGTGTTGTAAAAGTATTTGTGTTCTGCTTCTGTATGGCAATGCTTGTCTCTTTGAAGACTAGCATGAGGCTTCCAAAAATTTTTCAGGTGCCATTTGCTGTAGCCGATTTCGTAGGCCAACAGGAAGCAGCACTTTGAACATGGAAAACTGTCATCCACGGGGGAAAAACAGCAACATCCCTTTGCATTCTCATTTCTTTGGTATGGCTAAAAGTGAGTATTGTATCATTATCTATATTATTAATATTGAATCATGATTGTCAGTGTTGAAGTTGTTTGAGCGTGATGATTTTAAACACACAGGACATCCCTTCGACATTAAGGTTTTAGCTTGTTTACATGTAGGATGTAGATCTGGTTTCAACAAACTTTATGCAGAAAATTCTTTTTACATTGTCCACCATGTTACTTTTTGTCATTGTCCATTGAAGTAAATAACCAGTATTTTAGGTTTACACAGTCGTCCACTCTTAGCTTGAATGGGAATGTGTGGCATGCAGTTTGCAAAATAGCAATGCATCCGTCACAGCCATGCATCAAGGCTAAGTGGCTTGTGCGTAGAGGGACCAGCCGCTCCAGCTTCACGTCATCTGCCTCTTTGCTCCGGTGTGCAGACGTGCATTGAGGCAAAGTGGTTTATGTGTAGAGAAACCAGGAGCTTCTTTGTCACATCTGGCTGTTTGTTACGGTGTGCAGATGCGCATCGAGGCAAAATGGCTGATGTGTAGAGGGGCCAGGAGCTGCTGCTTAACGTCCTTCGCCTCTTTACTACAGTGCACAGCCGTGCATTGATGCTAAGTGGCTTGTGCATGGAGAGCCCAGGAGCTGCAGCTTCACCTCTGCCTCTTCACTGAGGTACGCAGGTGCGTATTGAGGCAAAATGGCTTATGCATAGAGGGACCAGGAGCTGCTGTGTGGCGTAGTCTGTATATTTGCTATGGTGCGTATCGAAGTACAATGGGGGGGGCTCATGTGTAAAGATACCATGAGCTGCTGCGTCATGTCGTCTGCCTCTTTACTATGGCGCGCAGGCATGCATCAAGGCAAAGTGGCTTATGCACAGAAGGACCAGGAGCTGTTGCTTCACATCTGCTATGATGTGCAGCTGCGTATTGTGGGTGGTGGTGGAAAACATTGCCATCAGATACAAATACAGGAGGTTACTCACTAGCTGACCCTGAGGGGGCCTGTCCTGACAAAAACAAGGGGTCCCTAGTTTGGGACCCCAGTGGTGGTAGAGGGACTAGAGGCTGGTACTTCACGCTGCCTGCCTCTTCGCTACGGTGTGCAGCTGCGATGGATGCAGTGGCATCTCAAAAAGTGCATGCCACGCACTCGCATGTTCTGCCTGAGTGGACGACTGTGTACCTGCTATAGCTTTGTTATTCATAGAATAAACCTAGGCCAAGTTGGATAAATTATAGCTCACCTCATATGTGGTCAGCAAAGAAAAGCCACTCCAGAAAATCTGATGCATTTACTGTCATAGGATTCTTATTCATATACATGCTACTGACAAGTCAGATTCTTCACCCTCAGAAATGCCAGAAAAATAACCAAGGGTGCGTCTGTAATAGTCTAGCTTGCTCTTTCTTTGCAGACTAGAGTCAGATGTGTGTTCCATTGCTGTGGGTGGGACAGGTGTGAATCTTTGATGTTAAGCTTGCAACAAGTATGTTATTGTAGTTTAAAGGCAAAACGGTACTAATAATCGTAGCCCCCCATGGCCTTTATCCCCTTTTAATAGTGTTGTTAGGCACTGAATTATTAGTTCACTCTGCACTGTTTCTGTCTAGTTAATGTGCGGAGATTTACATATATTTATATGACTTGGAGTTGTCGACTTTGCACTTAGAAACATTGTAGCGTTATATGATGGTTTGTTTTCATTTCTTTAATGATTTCTGTAAGGGACCGGTGGGTATGCTAGGCACCATTATTAGTCTGCTCTTTTTGGGTCACCTGTTCAATGCCCAGCTGCGGCCGTCTCCCACTTGCCCTCGGACAGGAGGCGGAGAGACGCGCACAGAGAGGCAGCTGTAGCAGCTACAGTGCTTAACGGAAACGTAGGCAGAGAGGGAAAGAAGTCCCCTCTTCCGAGGACTTTGCTGTCGCACTCGAAGACGCGGGGACAGGCAGTTTGTTCTCGTTGCTGTGTCATGTAGGGGGCTCATTTTTATTTAAGGAGCTTTATGAACAGTATACAACTAAGGGGTCTTTAGTACTAAGCATACTATGGGTCCTTAGTACGCTGACTGGACCCATCACCCGGAGGCAGCACAGCTTTGAAACGAGCACCTCTTTTGGAAGAACTGCTTATCGTTCAAAGAAAAAACACTGTCAGGTTGAAGGGTGTAAGGCCGTCTTCCTTGTTGGGGAGCCCATAAAAGTGACAATTATTCAGTGCAGGCGCGCTGAGTGGGGTCTCGTTGAGGATTCCAACCCTGGATGTCAACAATGGTGGGAGATGGCGGCGTTGAAAAAGGGCAAGTGTGTAACAGTGACGGTATGATGCGGAGCTGGAGGATGTGGGTTGGCTCTTCTGATGTGGTCCGCAATGGTGCTGACTCGGACGCCCATAATTGCAATAACTGCCCTGTAAAAGGAGCCGCCAAGGATGCAAGCTTTGGGCAATGGTTGCGCACTTGGGACACCGTTTTGATGGGTTCTAATTTTGTTTTTCTTTTTTTTTTTCCTAGGGGAGAGAGTTTGGCATGTGACCTAGTGAGCCAATCATTTCGAGGTCCATTCTCTAAATTCCGTTTGTTGTAAAACGAATTTGTTGTCCCTTTTGCATTGCTTCTATTAGGGAGAGGGTGAAGAACTTATGAAAGTGGAAAGACATGCCAAAATGTTTGTTAGCCAGTCATGTGTGAGTTCGTTGTCATTGGGGATGAGAAATGTGGGCAGAGTCCCGAAGTTAATGAAACGGCCCCGCGGCCTGGAGAACTCGTTCTGAGCTAGATTTTGATCTCTTTCCTCTTCGACATAGATCATGGTCATTGTTTCACGTGTTGTAAATACGTACATTCATGTATAAAATTTTCAGTTCATCTTCCTCTCCGTGTGCAAGTTGTTGTGGTGAGATGCAGTAAATTCACTATTTTCATTTCTATATAACGTGCCTTTCTGAAGATGGTGAGCTCTTTTGTCCAATCCTGTAAGAAAGCAGCAAAGCGCTCCCAAATCTTCCACAAAATTGTGTGATATCTTTAATACTAACTGTGGCTTGGTGTCACTCAAAACATGTAGTTGAGGTAGATTTCTTCCTCCCCCCCCTCTTTTTGTTCGTTCAAATGAGGACCAGCGTAACTCTTGCTTTTGTAATGCCCGAGGCCCCGCCTTAAGGCAGTACTCCAATGTCAATACCATTTTTATAGCTATGGCTGTCCAACAGCACTAATGTCTTTTATACACTTCTTTTACTAATCTCTTACCCAAGTGGTGGCTTATACTGCGGGGGCGAAAGTCTCTGGACAATATGTCTGGAGATTTTGGACTAGAATCGCGATGTAAACGAATTGTGACCTTATTTCTCTTGCACACATGAAAGAACTAACGCTCAACTTTCACATCGACAAGTATGGTCCGAGTTTCCTGGTCGATGTGAAAGTTATGTGCTTTGATTGCAGTTTGTGTAGTCCACACACTTGTCCCCGATATTACATAGGGGCAAATTAGGCGCCTTTACAGGGGCAGTTTCTTTGGTGCCCACTACCTTCCCCATAAAAAAACTACAGTGTTTCTTGTGAACAGCTGGCTGCATTTATAAATACCATTATTTTTTTTGTAATTTGTTGTGCGTAGTTGAGAAATCCATGACATACATGCACAGCTGGTTGCCAGAATTATGCAACCATATTTCAGTAACTAACATCCATGCTGCATGCTGCCGGTAATACATCAGGAGCTCGTGGTTGTCACCTTTTTGTGTTTTGTGTAACTATAAGCCTTGCTATTGTAATGTCACATATAGCGCTGTGGGTAAACAAATAACTTTACTTTTAACTCTTCTAGAAGCATGAACACTGCGCAATCACTGCGGCGGGCTATGCTTCCACATTGGGCTTTAGCCACATGTCAAATGTCTATCTTTATTCTGCTGCAGCAGCTTGCATGTTATCAGATAAGTTACTTCGTCGCAGCTGCTCTAAGGAGACGCTTGTAGCCTAGATGTTGATGTCGATATACCCCCGACACGCCCAGGGAATGTCTTCGGTAGAGGGTACATGGAAACCAGCGAAATGTGCAATTTACAGAACAAAAAGGTAACAATTTTAAATGATGTTATTATTGATCACTTCTTTTCAGAGCAGGAACAATGACTTTAGAAATCTGCCTGTTAAACCGCTCAAAATGCAGGTTTCTGCCGCCAATGCGTACCTGTGTAATACTGCAATGCTCTGGCTGTGCTTTATGTTCATATACAGCATCCTTTATGCTTAGTTTCTCTGCATGTGCACTCCATGTCTTGGGCATTGCTGAGAGCGCATAGCAGCAAGCATAACATGCCATGTTTGGTCAGAGTGGCATGTTCAAAGAGACGACATAAAAACATTAAAATACTGAATGCCAGGTTCTGGTCAAACTACGTTTGTATCTTTTGTTATTCTGCATGGGTTTTGCTGCAGTTATGTGACCTTTCTATATAGTATGGGACAGTTCTGAATGGAGATGCATGCGTACAGTGCCATCTGGAAAAAGCAATTGAGAGAAACTGGCAGTTGCCCTTGGAGATGTGTAATCAAAGTTCAGCACAGATAACTTGAATTTCATTTTCCCTTCTATTGCAGGAGGAGCCCAGCCTGCTCTTTCCATCTTAGGCCTGAAAGACCAGCAACAGCTGATCGAGCAAATGCACAGGATAGTAACTGCTCCTGGAATCCCGGCCTGCGGAGGCCGCCCACAGAGAACTCGATCCTCGCTAATTCAGAAATATTAGGTTTCAATAAATACCTTTTCCTCCACCACCTCCCCAAGGGAAGAGCTGTCACGGCCAAGGATAATTAAAAAAATTATTCAAGTAGATTCTTAATACTCCAGTTGGCCTGCATTTTACCATGCCATTCCTTAACATCGATATTTTTTTAGTGTAGACTATTTATGCATGCAGTTTTTGCAATAAAGCCAAAAAAAAGCTTTTTTTACAACCTCGCATGCTGGTATGCCTATGCACTTAGCATGTTTTCAGGAATGGTGCATTTGTGTAAAGCTCAGCTAGCATATGTGCCTCTTTGATGGAAGTTTTAATTGCACACTTCTGTTCAGTGCTTTGTGTGTGAAAGTGAAACAGACAACAGGAAACTTGAACCTGTTGCATATTCTATTGTCTGCTTTACTCTCACGACATAAGCATTGAGCACTAGTATGTGACTGAAATTTCCATGGCACATGCTTGCTGAGCTTTACACGAATGTTATTGGCAAGTTTTTACACCAATAGCGGGCCCTGCAAGCATGTTCCGGGAAACGTCCGAATGTCCGCCTCCGGCTGCCCGTCGGACGTCCGTGGGACGCGATCCGGATCCACGAACGATAGTCCGACGGACGTCCGCTGTACGTATATCGAACATAACCGGACTTCCGTCGGATGTCCGAAAACGGACGTCCGTCGGTCGACCGTCGGACGTCTATGGCCGTCTGGGTAGAGACCGCGCTCTCGGGATCGCTTGCCTACGCGCTGTTATGCGCATGCAGGGTCCGCTTCTACAGTTACTTTCAAAGGAAGTACTGTTGGCATGGGTCCGCCGATTCCGCCCGCCCTCGGGCATTTCAGCTTGCAGCCGCGAAACAATCTCACCCATCTGGGCGCACGACTCGTCGCGAACTCGCGGTCACGTCGCTGAGTGCGTATATAGCCAGCCATCGGACTTGCAATGATCTTACCGCGGTTGCGGTTCGCCTTCCCATTGGCATTGGCCATAATCTCGCGCAATCGCTTTGCGTAGTCGTCGACATTGGTGTCGACCTTTGCTTTCATGCGCAGAGCTAAGGAAATGGCGTGCCAGTGCACATTGGTAGTTATGCGATTTCGCATATTCACCAGAGTGGCTCTATTCCGACCTCGGCGCACACATCTTTGCAAATAACACCTTTTCTGTCCTCATTTGAGGCGTCATTGCCTAACGTACTGTAGCAACCCAGACAACACACCAACTCCCAGGGACGTCCCGTTTAAATCCCTACCTCCCACATCCTAACAGGGTAATCCGCAGGACGTCCCTGCTAGCTCCCTTCTGGGCTATGTTCGAACCTCCAAAGAAGGATCTCCGTGGGACGTCCCGTTTACTTGTCCTTTTATAAGACCATGCTAAACATTCCACGGCAGTTGTAAGGGATCATGCACCTTGTCGCACGAAAGCTAGTGAACAAAAACCACACAAATTCGCCTGAAATGTCAAAAACAAAAGGCATCATCACTATAACTAGAAATTAGCGCCGTCCCTGCTACGACACTCAACAGTTGCTAACTAAATTTTAGTTGCGCTTTTCCAAGAGGCTATTTTGGGGGGTTGCAACTGATTGTTCATCGCGGTTTGTCAGAGCATATGAACAGCGAATGTAAGCTCATAACTGCATTTGGTTCCTTTGGAAAATATATAAAAGGCGGTCACGAAATAGGCTGCATTATATGCAGCCTACCATGATATGAGAAGTAAGGTTCAATGGGAATCGTGTTCGCAAAAAGGACATATGACAATTGCAATAGTTAAACGTGGCGCCCAACTAGCACGAGGCGCCCAACTTCTGTGAAGAACACAAATCAGCTCTAACTAATGGCTTTATTTTCATTGTCGACAAAGCAATGAAGAGGCTCAGTTAACAGAATGTGACATATGTGACCTTGGTTAACTGTACTGCTAATAAAATATATAACTATCCAAGAAATAATTTGATATAGCTTTGCTTATATGCAGTGTATAGCTTGCACATATCAGGACACCTTTGTTGTGGAGTATATATTGAAGTGCTTGAGTAGTGCGGTGATCTCAAAATTGTGACTCCTCTGTTCTTTGCAGTGAATATGTGTGTAAGTTCTGTGTGTAATTTCTCAAGAAGCGCAAGATTTTTGCTGCGTGGTTATTATTCATATGATGCAACACCCAGTATAGGCACATGCAGAAAACGTGTATAGTACAGGTTGCAGCATGCAGTGTTCAACGCCCGCGAATATTGCTTTGCACATGGGCGTTTATCGAGTAAGTAAAATGTTTTTTAGGTAAATATTATTATATATGTTTTGAATAGTTAGTTCAACACAAAATAATTATAACTAGAAATTTTGAGAACGGTCACCTCCAGCATAGTGGTTTTCTCGTTGAAATTCAAATCTACCTCCAATTCTTTCCAAATCATCCCTGCCCTAATTGCCCCAATACAAATTAAAGATGGCAACTTAAGTCTGCTCATAACACCAACATGAGCTGAGATTCATATAATTGCATGCTTCTTACGAGGCCTCGACAAGACAGGGCGTAGAATAACAACCAGAGGAAAGTCTCCTAAACAATGTCCCAATAAGCTCCTAAAATACCCCAAACATGTCCCACCTCGGTATTGTTTGGGACGTCCTGAGGAAGTCACTTCTTGTTTCCTTTGGGATGTTTTGGGGATTTTTGTTACGTTTCTGGACTTCCCTAGGACATCCGGAACTCCCATAATCAGAATCCCTGGGATGTCCCTGGGATGTATGTGGGTTGTCTGGGTTAAAGCTTAATCATAGGCCAGCAGGCCGGAAGTCTCCAACTCGATATCACTCGTGTAGCAATACGCAATACCAGCTACACTAGAGTGAATTCAACTCCGAAACCACACTAAGTGGCTTCACAGCGCAATTTGGCCTGAATCGTCGTGGGGTTCTGTCTCTCCAATAAGACTATCGACCCTCTTACGACAAAATAAAAAAATATGAGCCCTCCTACTAACCCCTCACAGCTCTTAACTGCTGAAGGCAAGCTCAAGTGGGCATCCGCACTCATACGAGATGCACCTGCTCTGGAGGCTTCCGCAACAGGGCGTTCCCCGATGCGACTTCCTTCCGCAAATTTGGTGTACCATCGCACCTATAGTGACATCGCACCTGCGATCATAATTAACACTCCCCTTCCTAACGGCACCTGGCTGCTCGTGAACTGACCTGCCGAATACGAGTGACCTCACCGCATATCCATGCGACGCCGCTGTAGTGAACTTGGCTCTCGACTCTCCTGAGGCGGTGAACTTTGAACGCTCTCACCCGCGTTCTCCGCCGTACAGACTGCGCGGTTTTGAGCCAACGGGCAAAACGGACTTACCGCATCGGCGGTTCTGGGCGGTGCACAAATGGGCACTTTACCGTGAGCTGGACCAACGAGCCGGCTTTCCCAAGCGGGTGTAAAGGGTAGCGTCGGCAAGTGGCAGTAGCTTGACGAGTAGCTCAGGATCTCCTTGAGAATTATGTACTCGTTCGGCGGACCACATCCACGATTTCACTCGAGGCGTATCGCCTCGAAATAGCGGCTAGGAAAATAGCGAAATAGGAAGTCATAATAACGGTTGGAAGCCCCTGCCATCGGGCTAAGCTTCGCTTACCGGCCAGGATCGCCCAGCCGACTTCGGACGACTTACTGAGTGGAATTCCACCATTCTTCGTGTGCTAGCCTCCCCACCTGGACTGCCAGTGGGGCCCCACGTTGGTGCGCCATTTTTGGGGGTTCTCACGGGACTCGGGCTCTGCTCTGAGAACCGAAGCCACACCGCTATCTCTGACCACAGCCGTGGCCGTGAAGAATGACACAACAAGGCACAGCCAGCGGGCCAAGGTGTTTATTGGGAACGCCCAATGTTCTTCCTCCGTGTCATTGCAGCATCCCTGCGCTACGGCGTCGCGGCGCCGTCTCTCTGGATGCTGTCCGCTGAGATGAGAGGGGATGGGCCGTCCTCTCACCCTCGCTCTCGCCGCCAAAGCGCCGGGGGGAAGGAGGCCAGGAGGAGAATTAGCATAGAGTTAATTGCTAATAGAGTCTTTGTATTAACTCTATGGGAATTAGTGAGGGCTCCCTGAGATAAAGAAAGCTAGGGTGTTCGCCATGTCGTGCGGGCGAGGGAAATGTTGAATTCCCACTATATATATATATATATATATATATATATATATATATATATATATATATATATATATATATATATATATATATATATATATATATATATATATTGTGGGGATTCACAATCCCCTTCCTCCATGATAACGCCCGCGCGTAATTAACACGCGTGATTACGCGCGCTGGCAGAGAGGTTGGCGGAGGAGAGGGCACGCTGGCCACCCCCCGCCGCCTCCCGGGACTGCGGCGACGCTGCCGCGGGCTTCCCTCTTTCCTGCCGGCGTAACCGGGAGACCTCCTCTCCCGTTCCGTGTCGAGGAGCGCGACTGTAGCAACTCGCTGGGGTTCTTCGGCGAATGGGCGCGCAGCGCGCGGTTCATGATTTCGGCCGAGGAGACCACCGCCGTCACCGAGAATCGCACACTGACCGTAGGCACCGCAACGGGATGTGAGCGAGAAGCTGTGTCAGGTGAGCAGACACTTCCTCTCACCTACTTGACGCGCTTCCCTATTAGGTGGTTGTTATTTCACCCCCGTACGCGGCTTTCGCTCGCTACACGGTGGTTGTTCTTAATTGCTGTTCCTTTGCCGTGTACTCGAGCAGTGCAATAAACTCTTGTTCGAGTACGCAACTCGGTGTTTGTCCCCTCTGGCCCGAACCCGCCGCAGTGGCGATTTCTCGCACCGCGGGTTGGGGGTCACAGCTCTGTCTGCTAGGGCTGGCACGTCGGGGCTAGAAGGCGACCGTAGCGTCTAGTCCCCTCGTGGCGCATTCTCCTCTTACGAGAATTGAACACCCCCATAATATATATATATATATATATATATATATATATATATATATATATATATATATATATATATATATATATATATATATATATATTGTGGGGATTCTCACGGGGCTGCGGCTCCGCTCTGAGAACCGAGGCCACACCGCTAGCTCTGACCACAGCAGTGGCCGTGAAGAACGTCACACCGAGGCAAACATAGCCAGCGGGCCAAGTTCTTTATTGGGAACGCCCAATGTTCTTCCTCGCGGTGTCATAGCAGCATCCGCGCGCTATACGGCGTCGTCGTCTCCATGGGTGCTGTCCGCTGAGATCAGAGGGGAGGGGGAAGGAGGGGCCGTTCTCTCACCCCCGCGCTCTCCGCCACAGCATCGGAGGAAGGAGGCCAGGAGGGGAAAGTTGAGGGCTCCCAGAAAGAAAGAGAGGGTATTCGCCGCGTCGTGCGGGCGAGGGAAATGTTGAATTCCCACATCCTTCCTCCCTTAATCATGACCTCCACCTGGGCGCCGTTTTCCCCGTTGAAACGGCTGATCCCTCAGCAGGTCCATGCCGCAGGACAAGCGGCCAAAGCAGGGATGGCCGCCCCCGCGTCGGGCTGGCTCCGCGTGCAGGCCGCACAAATCCCCGCCGCTGCCGTCACGGGGACGAAGTCCGCTGGCCCGCCATCCGGTCGCGGGCCGCCGGCACGCCCGCAGTGCGCGGATCGCCTACGACCGCGCCGACTCCCCGCAGGTCGTCAATCAGGGCAGCAGGATCCGTCCCTCCGCGTACAGGAACCGCTCCGGCCTGCATATCTACACGGGCCGGGTTCTTCTCCAATTCGAGCTCGAATGCGAGCTTTTTTTTTTCGGGGACCACTGTATGCCTGCGCAGCCGGCTGGTAGACTAAACATCACCTTCGCCGCTCCCCGCCGCCTGAATGCAGACAGCGTGGCCCATGCGCCCGGAGTGCCGGTGTCATCAATAAGGCCAGTCGGCGGGCTTGGTCCCTCTGAACGTGCTCAGCACAGGCTTCGCGTACAGGAACACTGCCGGCTTGTGTATCGCCTTGCGGTTGACATTAGGCGATTGCGCCTACCTTCCGCCCTGTATCATCACGGAAAGGACTGACTCGCGCTTCTGGCGTTTGTCCGTCGTCAGCTCAAGCTGCACAGGCAGCCGACGCCGCCGGCGCTGCTCTGCGTGCGTGACCTCCACGCTCGGAGCACTCCCCCTTCTTTCAGCGATCGCGCTGACGGAGGGTGATGTAGCGATGCCCGCGGAGTAGCTGTACGCGTGATCTCACATGCGCAGCATTTGACAATCCTTCAGCGATATCGCTGGCTGTGGGTGCTACAGGGCCGCTGCTTGAGTGATTGCACTTGCGCGGCATTTTTCCCGTTGTCGCAGCGACTGCGCTGGATTCGGGTTTTGCAGCGGTGCCCGTAGAGACCGCTCTCGGGATCGCTTGCCTACGCGCTGTTATGCGCATGCAGGGTCTGCTTCTACAGTTACTTTCAAAGGAAGTACTGTTGGCATGGGTCCGTCGATTCCGCCCGACCTCGGGCCTTTCAGCTTGCAGCCGTGAAACAATCTCAGCAACCTCTAACGGTCCCATCCCTCTGGGCGCTCGACTCGTCGCGATCGCACGTTCACGTCGCTGAGTCATAGCTAGCCATCGGACTTGCAATGTTCTTACCGCGGCTGCGGTTCGCCTTTCCATTGGCATTGGCCGTACTCTCGCGCAATTACTTTGCGTAGTCGTCGACATTGGTCTCGACCTTTGCGTTCATGCGCAGAGCTAAGAAAATGGCGTGCCAGTGCACATTCCGGTAGTTATGCGATTGCGCATATTCACCCTAGAGCTGCTCTATATTCCGATATCGGCGCTCGCTCCTTTGCGAATAATGGCTTTTCTGCCCTCATCTGAGGCGTCATTGCCTAGCACGTATGTAGCAAAGCTTAATCATAGATCAGCAGGAAGTCTCCAACTCACTCGTAGCAATACCAGTTACACTAGAGTTAACGCCAACCACAGTACAAGTGGCTTCACAGCGCAATTTGGCCTGCATCGTCGCGGGGTTCTGTCTCTTCAATAAGACTACAACCCTCTTACGACAAAAAAAAAAATATGAGCCCTCCTACTAACCCCTGACAGCTCTTAAGTGCTGAACGCAAGCTCAAGGGCTCAAGTGGGTGTCCCCACTCTTACGATATGCACGTGTTTTGGAGGTTTCCGCAATAGGGCGCTCCCCGCTGCGACCTCCTTCCGCAAATTTGGTGTACAACGGCTCCTAGTGACATCGCACAGGCGACTATAATTCACGCTCCCTTTCCGAACGGCATTTGGCTGCTCGTGAACTGACCTGCCGAATGCGAGTGACCTCACCGCATATCCATGCGACGCCGCTCCAGTAAACTTGGCTCTCGACTCTCCTGAGCCGGTGAACTTTGAACCTGTGCTAGGCGCGCTTCGGCAGCGCTCTCACCCGCATTCTCCGCTGTACAGACAGCGCGGTTTTGAGCCAACGGGCAAAACGGACCTACCGCATCGGCGGTTCTGGGCGGAGGTAGGCAAATGGGCACTTATCGTGAGCTGGACGAAACACATAACGTCTAATAAACTTCTTTAAACAGCTCTGGAAGGCTACAAACATCTTGTTCTAGAACAAAACTTCTCACAGACGTTGACGGAAAGAAGTTTCCTGGAAAACTTCGTTAGCACGTCTATATTAAGACGCCTTTTCAAAGACGTCTCAGATATGTTTTTTGGAGACATGAATTAGATATTTTTCCAAAGACCTCTCAGCGATGTTTATTCAGAAACGTTTCACAAATACTATTGTAGAAAGGGTTTACTAACTTCTAAAAGTCCACAAAAAAATACTCCATGTTTCCCCTGTTCAGAATGTTGAATCCCTATTCAAAGAATGTTCACGAATCACAGCGAACATTTTCTACGCATGGTTTATTGCAGCCACGGAATTAAGCAATAATTACGGCACAAATTGTTAGAACGCTTTGCATTACTCCAATGACTCAACTTGATTATTTGATAATCAGGAACAGAAGGTAAGAGACCACTTTAAAATAACCTCTAGCGGGAACCAAAGCCCCGTCATTTACGGTCCAGCTAACCCACCGCTCGTAAGGCTGCACTGGGTTGCACACCGGTCCTGAAAGACGAAGGGAGGCACGCGAATGACAACACTTTTTTATGCTGCATCTTCATTCCAGCTTGCCTGGCCAACACCAGAAAACCACCGTATTGCCGCTCGTAAGGCCGCACTGGGGTAGCATACGGGTCCTGAAAGAAGACGGGAGGAACGCGAATGACATGCTTCTACCTTCTACTCCGGCTTGCTTGGAAGCACAAGAAAACCACCGCACGCCGGAAATTTGTTGCTTGGGCAAGAGAACAGTCAGCAGGAGAGCCGATCGTACGCTCAAACATCGTTCCGCACGCTGAAGCCTGCTGAGTAGTGGCGCTCTGCTCGATGCCGATGCAATTTACAATTTTCAACATTGCTTTATTAATTCAAGTTTTTTTTTGTTCCTTTGCAAAGCATAAGGTTAAATTGAAAAACAAAATAAAATTAAACGCACAATTGTTTTTGTAATAGTTGGGTTTTGTAGGCAGGTATTGCTTTATTAGCATTTTGGCGTTGCAGTCGCTAGCGACTACTTGCTACCCGCGCGCACCGATCGTTCAGCTCATCTTTTCTCGTCTTTCGACATGCTCAACAGTAAGATGTGTTGTCGGCCTAGTTGGTGCAGTACTTCAGACATCTTATAGTAGCGCGAACAAAAACACACACAAGACAGGGTACAGGACGAGCGCTAACTGCCAACTGTTTATTGGAAGAAAAGAGGAACGTATATTTAAACCCTCGGCCACTCAGGTGTTCATAGCCCCCCAACGCACTCACCCCACCCGGTATCAAAATTCATCTATGACAAGCCTAGGCATGTGTGAATAAACACAACAAGGAAGCGATAAATAAACGATACATATCTTAACAACAGTCAAACGTAGCAAAGCATTGTGAAGACTTCAAGCAAAAGCAGTCAAAACTAAACAACGTAAAAATTAGAGCTCACAACAAGGTAATAACCAAAGGTAACTAGCAAAGAGGCAATAGCAGTCAATCCCCCGTAGCAAAAGCAGTGTCCATAGCAAAGCAAAAGCAGTCTAACAAAAAGCCGTAAAAACCAGAACAAACAACAAGGTAACAAAAGCATTTTAACAAAAAAACCAACAAGGTAAGACCAAGGTAAAAAAAACCAAACCCAAGGGTAACCAACAAAACAAATTGTAGCAAAAGCAGTCAATATCTCGTAGCGAAGGCAGTGTCATGTATACGAAGCAAAAGCAGTCAAAATCTAAAAATTAATCAAGGTAAAAAAATCTATATATAAAAATATATATATATAAAAAAAAAAAAAAAAAAAAAAACGCCACTAATACCAAAGACAGGTCGTCCGAAGCAGGTTACAAACAGTGGACAATGGAATACTCATTTCAGATCATATTATCGAGGAAAGATACCTCACTGCTGTAGAGCACTACAGAAGACTCACTGATACAGTCAGTCCCTCTTATCTTTATAAAGTACGCTTCCATGATTTCACGTGCGAGTGAATTGCGGCTTGTTACGACCAAGCATCCGCATTTGCGCGCTCTATTGTTCGCCTGTGGGCATGGATAAGTTTTGTGAATATGTGGTGATGGTCCAATGGCTCTAAGTGAGCCTGTTTCCAGGAATCCTGTTTTGTAAGCATGTTTTGCTTTGTGGACAACCTGCAAATGCCAAATTGACCCTGTCAAGAGAACGTCTGGAAAAACACAAAGAAACGTCCCCCTGAGGGAAATAGCAGGAAGTGCTTTCTTTCTTTTGTTCACCCTTCCAGTCGAGAAGTGCTATCCTCCAGTGATGAATGCCTCCTATCCAAAGGAGACGACAGAGTGACATGTCCGCTGACGTGCAGGACAAGAAAGGAGCATGACTCATACGGCCATTAAGTGATTTCCCGGGAATGCAGGAAAGATTTGCAATTGTCGAAAAGGGACCATGTTGGGAGCCCTATGCGGCGCCACGTGCACTCGGGTTTCTGAGAAGTAAAACCCCTTGTCAGAACCAGCCTGTGGTTTCTTTGCTGAAGAATAGAAATGTACCTCCTCTCCTCGCCGTTCCCAAGCTTTTCCCGCCAACAAGTGATCACGCCCAACGAATGAATGCCGGACCAGTCAGTGCTTCAGACCATCAGTGCAGTGATGTGTTCGATTGGATGCCGATACCTGAGGGGCGTGCCCTGGATTTGGTTGGTCAGCATCTTCAGAGAGGGGCTGGACATAGGGGGTTTTTAAGGACGCTGCAGAGCACGAAATGTCGCTCTGGGCCCTGGGTAAACGGCTCATCCAGTCGCTTCTCGCTATGAACTCTTAACGCTTGCCATTTTGCTGATGTACCCTTCTTTTTCGTGTAAATAATCTTGTAAATAAGTTTCTCAAAGTGCCATTAAACCTGCTTGTACATATTTTACCAACTTCGAAGATTCAGTCCTTCTTCAACCCCGAGTCTCTGCACGCTACCAAGTGAAGGCCGGGTCGACGTAGCCCCAGCGTCACGACAACTGGTGGCAGCGGTGGGATCTGAATCTACAAGCCACAACATCTGATGACTGGAGGTGGGATCTGGATCTACAAGCTACAACATCTGGTGATCTGACGTGGTATCTCAAGCAACAAGCAGGAGCAACAATCGGCCAACAAGAAAGCAGCTCGGAACATCGACCGCATGTGTGGGTGAGTGCTTGGCTTTTCTTCTGATGTGGACCAGGTTCTAGAACAGGGTTAGATTTTAGAACTGGTAAAAAGTGTTGAAACGCCTTTAGGTTTGGTAGTTTGCACTGTTGTTTTGGAAGTAGCCGACACTCGGAGCGATCATGGACCTACAAAAGCTGCAGAAACCGGAACTGTTGCAATTGTGTGAGGAATTGGGAATTGATACAAGTGGTTTGGCACGAAAACCTTTGATTATAAAGGCAATCACAGATTTGGGAACCGATGATGAGGAGCTCAGTGAAGCATGGAACCTCATCGGTCAAAAAAAGGAGCAGCTCAGACAGCAGAAAGAGCGGGAAAAAGAGGAAAGGGAGCGGGAAAAAGAGGAAAAGGAGCGCGAACGTGAGAGGGAAAGAGCGGAAAAGAAGCTAGACATTGAGCTCCGGAAATTAGAACTAGAGTTGAGCAAGAGGTCGGGCGATTGTCCCCAGCTAGCGGTACCTCGTCTCAACAAGGAGGCAGATTTCAAGATGTCAAAGTACATGCAGCCATATGTGATATCAGGGGATATCGGTCTGTATCTGGCTAACTTTGAGCGAACTTGCGAAAAACTGTCCTTCCAGCGAGACACTTGGTCTCAGAGATTATTGACGGTTCTGCCCTGCGAGGCAGCGGAGGTTGTCGCGCGGCTAAGCAAGGAGGACGCGGACAACTACGAGAAGGTCAAAGCTTGCCTTCTGAGAAAGTATAGGCTTAGCGCCGAGGCGTTCAGACAACGTTTTCGGAACGCTACTAAGTCCAGGGACGAGAGTTACCCTGAATTCCTGTACAATTTAAGAGTAAATTTGGGCGAGTGGCTAAAGAGCACTGATTCCTACAGTGATAGGGACGCTGTAGTCGAGCGAATTCTTTTGGAGCAGTTTTATAACTGCCTCCCAGAAAAAGAAAGAAATTGGTTACAGGACCGAGGCGAAATTAAGTCGGCAACTGAAGCTGCCGAACTCATTGAGGAGTATGCTTCGCGCCGACAATTCAGCAACCCAGCAGTGGATAGGCCCCGCGATCCCAAGTTGAGGGTGAATAACCGTCAGGAAAGGCACTTTGCTAGAGTTGGAAACGAAGAAATGAAGGTTTCTTCAGGCAAATTCCCTAGAAAGGACGGCAGTGAGAAAAGTGGGGAAGTGACCAACGCACAGAACACAAAGAATAAGCTTGAGGCTAGGAAGCCGCTCACATGCTTTAGGTGTAATGAGCAGGGTCACATTGCCGTCAACTGCCGGAAAGAAAAGATTGCTTTCTCGTATGTCAGTGACTGCGATGAAAATATGCAGCTTTTAGAACCCTACCTGCATGACCTAGTAGTCAACGGGAAGCCTTGCAAGGTACTGCGCGATTCGGCCGCAACGATGGATGTTGTCCATCCGGCGTATGTGTCGCCTTCCGACTATACAGGACAGTGTGCATGGATCCGCCAGGTAGTGGAGGAACAGAGTGTGTGCTTGCCAATCGCGAACGTGGTCATCGAGGGCCCTTTCGGCAAGTTAACAACCGAGGCTGCCGTTTCAGGAAAGCTTCCTAAGTGCTATCCGTATTTGTTCTCCAACAAATCGGACATGCTGCTGCGAAAGAGGGGCATCCTTTTCGGAGACAGAGTTGTGCAAGCCTTAACACGTTCAAAGGCGCGAGAACTAGCTACACTGCTCATTCCAGAAAAATCCACAGCGGAGGAAACGGCAGTTAAAACAGTGGTAAATGCGGAAGATAGCAGGTCAGAAAACTTTGAGAGCGAGGCATCTCAGATATGTCAACTTGAAAGGGAGCTTGATGAGACGCGGAATGAGGACGTTCTTGAGAGTAACCTCTTGCCGCCAGTGTCTAGTAATCTCACGAGACTTTTAAGTGGAACCCGAGAGGACTTAGCTATAGAGCAAGCCAATGATCCCAAGATACAGGAGATAAGGGAGCGCCACCGCGCCACTAAGACAGCAAACAATATTTCTTTCGAGATGAGAAAGGGAGTGCTGTATCGCTTATTCAAGGATAAGCGCGGAGTAGAGCGGGACCAATTAGTCGTTCCCCAAAAGTATCGCGGAGACTTACTGCGACTTTCCCATGGCAGCTCATGGTCATGTCACCTTGGAATAAAGAAAACAAAGCAGAGGCTGTTGCAAGAATACTATTGGCCTGGATGTTTTAAGGACACGGAAAATTTTGTACGGTCATGCGACACGTGCCAGCGGGTTGGAAAGGCGCAAGATAAGTGGAAAGCTCCGATGGTGTTAGTACCAATCATTACCGAGCCGTTTCACCGGTTAGTAATAGATGTAGTTGGGCCACTTCCTGTGACAGAGTCAGGGTACCGTTATATCCTCACTATGTTATGCCCAGCCACGAAATTTCCAGAGGCTGTTCCGCTGCGCGAGGTGACGTCCGAGAGTGTAGTGGATTCGCTGCTGTCAGTGTTTGCACGAGTTGGATTCCCTTCCGAGGTCCAAAGTGATCAGGGTAGCGTTTTCACGAGTGTCCTCACCACCTCATTTCTCGAGCGATGCGGCATTAAGGTAGTGCATAGCTCGATCCATCATCCGCAGAGCAACAGCGTAGAAAGATGGCACTCTGTTCTCAAACGAGTCCTGAGGGGACTGTGCTATGAAAACAAGCGCGAATGGGATACCTGCCTGCCTGCAGCGCTTTTCGCTTTGCGGTCAGTGCCGCACGAATCCACTGGATTTAGCCCAGCCGAGTTGGTGTACGGAAGGTCACTGCGCTCACCTTTGCGAATGGTGCGCGAAGCCTGGGAGGGGCGCGGAGAAGACCCAACAGTAGTAGAATTCATTCTGAACCTCTTGAATCGCTTACATAACACTAAGGAACTCGTTGAGGCCAGCATGAAGTCAGCCCAGGCTCGTTCCAAGGTGTACTATGATAAGACAGCCCGTCAAAGGACGTTTTGTATCGGGGACCAGGTGATGTTGCTGAGAAGTTCAAGGCAGAATAAGCTCGAAGTACAGTGGGAAGGACCGGCTGAAGTCGTTGCAAAGCTTTCTAACACTAACTACGCAGTGAAAATTCCCGGTAGGCGTAAAGAAGTGCGCATTTATCATTGCAATCTTATGAAGCCTTATGTGCAGAGGGAAGCCGTGGTAAATCTAACGTTAAACCTTCCCGAGGAGATGGGGGACAACTTGATTTGCCTCAGCGGAAAAGGAAGCAACGCTCAGGAGCTTCTCAAAAAGACGGAGCAGAGAGGAGAACTAAAGAAATCCCAGCTGTCCGATCTGGGCGAGATAATAACAGAGTTTGAGGCCTGCTTCGTGGACAGGCCAGGCAGAACTGATTTGACTGAGCACGATATTGAGCTGACTTCAGACGTGCCAGTGCGATCAAGGTGCTACCGATTTTCTCCAAGGCAAAGAGAAATTCTGGATAGGGAAGTAACTCGCATGCTGGAATTAGGAGTAATAAAACCCTCGGAAAGCGATTATGCTTCGCCTATGATCTTAGTAGAAGCTCCAGGTAAAGACCCTAGGCCTGTGGTAGACTACCGAAAGCTAAATTCTCTCACCAGGGATCAAGTGTATCCTATTCCGAATATTGAGGAGAGAGTAGAACAGGTCAGTAGAGCGGCATATGTGACTACGCTGGACCTTACTCGAGGATACTGGCAAGTACCGCTCACTGAACGCGCCAGCAGATACGCGGCTTTCGTCACTCCGACGGGCAGCTACCAGCCAACAATGTTGAGTTTCGGGCTCAAAAATGCTCCATTTTGTTTTTCCCGACTCATGGATAGGGTTTTAAAGGGGTGTGAAACATTCGCAGTGCCTTACTTAGATGACATGGCGGTTTTTTCCGACTCATGGGCGGACCATATGGTACATCTAAGAGCTGTACTGAGCCTTTTGCGTCAAGCTGGACTAACCGTAAAGGCCGAGAAATGTTGCCTGGCAAGGGCGACCGTGGACTACTTGGGTCACAATGTAGGTCAAGGTTTCAGGAAACCCAGCGAGATTAAGATTTCTGCGGTAGCAGACTACCCGCGGCCGAGCACGAAGACGGAAATTCGAGCATTCCTGGGTCTGACTGGGTACTACAATCACTACATCCCTAACTATTCAGCTTTGGCTAGCCCTCTGACCGACGCTCTCCGCAAGACAGAACCGACAAATGTAGTCTGGGACGAACAAAAGGAAGCCTCCTTCGTAAACCTGAAGGCTGTGCTGATTAGCCGTCCGGTATTGCGAGCTCCAGACTATGACCGAGAATTCACGGTCCAGTGTGATGCCAGTGATCGAGGGTTAGGTGCTGTTCTCTGCCAGAGAGATGACGACGGTAATGAGCACCCCGTGCTCTACTTGAGCAGAAAACTGAGTTCTAGAGAGAGGGCTTATTGCGCGTCAGAGAAAGAATGCGCTTGCATTGTATGGGCCATTCAAAAATTGCAGTGCTATCTTGGAGGGGCCAAATTCACCGTAGAGACGGACCATTGTCCCCTGGCTTGGCTGCAAACTGCGACATCGAAGAACAGTCGCCTTCTTAGGTGGAGCTTGATTTTACAGCAGTACAATTTTGAAATAAGATACAAAAAGGGGAAGTTAAATGGGAATGCCGACGCGCTTAGCCGCTCTTTCTAAGCGGTCCGAGATGTTCCTCACCATGTATCCAAATTGATAATCAGGTTTTTTTTTTTTTTTTCGTGCGCTTGTATATGTGTGGCTATGTAAAGCAGCACGTTTGGTTTTCTAGGAATACGTGGGTCCTGAACGTCTTGAGAGTGGGCTTTTCTCGAACAACAATGGCAGTTTTCTTTTGACCTGGTCTCTTCAGACGGGAGCCGAGTGCTTGCTTCGACATGTGGTTGAGTTTCAGACAGCTCGAACAATTTGGCCTACAACAATCAAGACAACGCGACAAGCAACAGCGAGCTTCAAGCGTTCACGTGCAGGCCATTAAGTCGTCTCTTCATGCAGCAGCTGGGACTGCTGCCCTCCGAGACTCTTCTGGCGGGGGAGGAGGCTGTTACGACCAAGCATCCGCATTTGCGCGCTCTATTGTTCGCCTGTGGGCATGGATAAGTTTTGTGAATATGTGGTGATGGTCCAATGGCTCTAAGTGAGCCTGTTTCCAGGAATCCTGTTTTGTAAGCATGTTTTGCTTTGTGGACAACCTGCAAATGCCAAATTGACCCTGTCAAGAGAACGTCTGGAAAAACACAAAGAAACGTCCCCCTGAGGGAAATAGCAGGAAGTGCTTTCTTTCTTTTGTTCACCCTTCCAGTCGAGAAGTGCTATCCTCCAGTGATGAATGCCTCCTATCCAAAGGAGACGACAGAGTGACATGTCCGCTGACGTGCAGGACAAGAAAGGAGCATGACTCATACGGCCATTAAGTGATTTCCCGGGAATGCAGGAAAGATTTGCAATTGTCGAAAAGGGACCATGTTGGGAGCCCTATGCGGCGCCACGTGCACTCGGGTTTCTGAGAAGTAAAACCCCTTGTCAGAACCAGCCTGTGGTTTCTTTGCTGAAGAATAGAAATGTACCTCCTCTCCTCGCCGTTCCCAAGCTTTTCCCGCCAACAAGTGATCACGCCCAACGAATGAATGCCGGACCAGTCAGTGCTTCAGACCATCAGTGCAGTGATGTGTTCGATTGGATGCCGATACCTGAGGGGCGTGCCCTGGATTTGGTTGGTCAGCATCTTCAGAGAGGGGCTGGACATAGGGGGTTTTTAAGGACGCTGCAGAGCACGAAATGTCGCTCTGGGCCCTGGGTAAACGGCTCATCCAGTCGCTTCTCGCTATGAACTCTTAACGCTTGCCATTTTGCTGATGTACCCTTCTTTTTCGTGTAAATAATCTTGTAAATAAGTTTCTCAAAGTGCCATTAAACCTGCTTGTACATATTTTACCAACTTCGAAGATTCAGTCCTTCTTCAACCCCGAGTCTCTGCACGCTACCAAGTGAAGGCCGGGTCGACGTAGCCCCAGCGTCACGACAGGCTCTTGCCAAGAATCCTAATCTCATACAGCCGAGGCTGGCAACCCCTACAGGACGCGCAATGCTTAGCCAAATTAGAACCTTCCCCCGCAATTCACTCGCACGTGAAATCATGGAAGCGTACTTTATAAAGATAAGAGGGACTGACTGTATCAGTGAGTCTTCTGTAGTGCTCTACAGCAGTGAGGTATCTTTCCTCGATAATATGATCTGAAATGAGTATTCCATTGTCCACTGTTTGTAACCTGCTTCGGACGACCTGTCTTTGGTATTAGTGGCGTTTTTTTTTTTTTTTTTTTTTTTTTTTTTTTTTTATATATATATATATATTTTTATATATAGATTTTTTTACCTTGATTAATTTTTAGATTTTGACTGCTTTTGCTTCGTATACATGACACTGCCTTCGCTACGAGATATTGACTGCTTTTGCTACAATTTGTTTTGTTGGTTACCCTTGGGTTTGGTGTTTTTTTTACCTTGGTCTTACCTTGTTGGTTTTTTTGTTAAAATGCTTTTGTTACCTTGTTGTTTGTTCTGGTTTTTACGGCTTTTTGTTAGACTGCTTTTGCTTTGCTATGGACACTGCTTTTGCTACGGGGGATTGACTGCTATTGCCTCTTTGCTAGTTACCTTTGGTTATTACCTTGTTGTGAGCTCTAATTTTTACGTTGTTTAGTTTTGACTGCTTTTGCTTGAAGTCTTCACAATGCTTTGCTACGTTTGACTGTTGTTAAGATATGTATCGTTTATTTATCGCTTCCTTGTTGTGTTTATTCACACATGCCTAGGCTTGTCATAGATGAATTTTGATACCGGGTGGGGTGAGTGCGTTGGGGGGCTATGAACACCTGAGTGGCCGAGGGTTTAAATATACGTTCCTCTTTTCTTCCAATAAACAGTTGGCAGTTAGCGCTCGTCCTGTACCCTGTCTTGTGTGTGTTTTTGTTCGCGCTACTATAAGATGTCTGAAGTACTGCACCAACTAGGCCGACAACACATCTTACTGAAGCATATTTCTTCTACTGCGGGCCCATCTTTATGTGTTTCCTCTTCCTACCCTCAAGTGGACACTTTGGTCACGTACATAGTCGCTTCCACGGTTCGAGCAAGGAGCCTCACTTTCTGCCTCAGGAACGGTTCGACGCCGGGGGATGTAAGTGCGATTTTTGGAATTGTTAAGCCATCACCGGGGCATGTTAAGCGTGTGTGCAAGATACTAAGGTCCGAAATGTGGCGGCAAGTCCGGCTTTTCCAGGACTGGTTACGTTTAGCTTGCTATGCCCAGCATCCAGGGTGGCTTGCCGAGCATATGTTACGTGTACATAGACGCGTCGCCGCTCAGATGACAGAGAGATGGTGGAACTGCACCCTTAGCCAGTTGCTCAAACAAACAGGAACGAGAAAGGCTGTGCATACCGCCAATCATGGCCTGACGGTGTTGGGAGACGTGGCTATCCCTGAGAAGATTTCCAGTGTGCTGAAGAAAGGACCAAAATATAGTTATGAAGCTTCAGTACAAGCCCACGAATTGCTGGCGGTGAATCGAGGTGTGGCCAGGAAAGCAGATGGAGAGAACCAGCAGAGGTGCCTTTTAGAAGGCGTTGATACTCTGTCGAGATCGGTTGGCATGACTTCTTCCGCAAGAATGCGACAAGAAATGGGAGCTGTGGTTCGCTTCTTCAGGCAAAATGACCTACATTTGATGCAGGCTGACAAGGAGGGGGGATTTGTCGTTGTACCCACCGGTATCTTCAATATGAAGGCAACTGAAGCACTAAGGAAGAACTTTAGACAAGTCAGGAGCAGCGTTACAAGAGTAAAGAGCAAGGCGGAGCGATTGTGCAAAGACTTGGGCCTTTCACAATTGTCAGCAGCGATTGGAAAGTGTAAATCTGACTCGTTAAGTGTATTTTTTACAGCAAAGACTGTGGTTTCTACTTGGACATAGGCCACGAACCACCGCGGGTTCGAGCGTCGCGCGAGCCGAAGCCCCGATCAGCCGTCACCACGCGCACACTGAAACACTGCAGCGCGCACTCAACCTCCATCGGGAGGAGAGCACTTCGCTGCAAGGACACAAACCTCCGAGTTCACAAAGGAGACGTTTATTGAAACGCCATCCTCCAGCGGCACACACACACATACGCACACACATACACATATTTACAAACGCACATACGCACACATATACACATATTTACAAACGCACATACACACACATACGCAGTCACCGTGTCAAGGGAGCGCGCGAGGAGCTAGGCTCCCCTGCGCGCACGAAGTGACACGGAGTGCGCGCCGCAAGCACGCAAGGGCGTGCTGTGATCTCTCTCGCAGTGACCAAAGGGTTCCTTTGAGAGAGTGTGGGCAACCACCGCAAGGTACGCCTGTCGCGGATCGTTGGATCACCATCGACAGGCTCGAGCTTCGCTCTCAGGTAAGACCCGGAGCAGACGAACTCGAGTACACACTGGTCTGCGCGGACAAAGGCCGGCAGACAAAAACAGTAGCGTACGCACCTTGCGATGTCTCGGAGGAGTCTCTCAGAGCTCCGCTCGGACAGTCGCGCGAGCGCGGCTGTCGAAGCGGTGCCGTGTTCCCGCCAAAAGGCGCCAATGGGAACAGCCACTGGGACGCCAGGGCGGAGCTGTGGCCCAAACGACAGTGACAAGTCGTTCGAGCCCCTCTCCGCAGCCTCAGGCGGGAGAAAGGGAACGGGGAGAACAACTGGGAAGCGGGCGGCGGCCGCGCAAAGGGCAGCCGCAGCAAGCCCGAATCCCACATCCTCCTCTCCTTAATTGCCCTCCTACCCATCAGTGAAAGCACGCGGCAGGTCCCCAGCATGAGGAAAAGAATGCTATCCTCACGCAACAAGTCAACTACACTTCAGTTCCAGCAAGAACGATCTCGAAAAGACACACTCAAGAAAGACAAACATTAGCAAGGCGCACAAAAAAAAATGAACAAGATGACATGAAGAATAATGTACAAAGTTGCGGAGGCTAAGTAACGACTATGTACAGAACACAATCATGTACAGAACACAACTATGTACAGAACAACTATGTACAAACACAACTATGTACAGAAGTCCCAAAGATCGTCGGTGCAGCTCAGGGAGCCTGCGGTGACTCACCGCTCGTTGACTTCTGGGTGGCCAACGTTCACCCTTGGCTGCAAACGATCTCAGTCGGTGGTGGTACAGGTTAGGTGCAGGAGCAGCGAACACGCCGAAGGGGCCCCAGGCGTTGAAAGTCCGTGACTCCGTGGCGATCCAAGGCGCACATGGGAAGACCGCGCGGGGCTTCCTTTCCACCGCGCTCCGCACACGCCGGCAAACACACATGGCGCGACGTCGTCGCCTCCACGCCCAGGCACACACACGCACAGCCACTCACACACCAAAGGGTGATGCCGACCTTCCGCGGCGAACCTGTCCCGAGCACCTTCGCAACCACGGCGGCCTTGGGTGAAAGGGGCATCGTCCATGCTCCCCGTCCCCAAACGGCCCGAACTTCATTTCCACACACACCGAAAAGCCGCGCGTCGGGACTGCTAATGAGCAACCCTCGCAATTTCAAGAAGAAAGAGGAGAGAAGACGCGCTGTACAAAAGAAGGCACTCACTGTACGATATTTACAAGATAAGAAGCAAGAATAGAAACAGAAGAAAGCGAAAAATGGGAACAGAGGCACACAAAACAAAACAAAAAAATAATAAAGCACACAGGCTGGAACTGAGCGAGCCAGAAAAGGGAGAGGCCAACCTTGCTTCCGGGTAGGGTTGAACGAGCAAGCTCGCTCGGTGAAGCGGTATGCCTTCGGTTGCGGAAAAGGCCCGCCGTCCGGCATCAATCACATAGGTGACCGTCGCCTCACCTTGTACCGGTGCGGGGCACGGCTGCGTTCCACCGCATCGGATGTGCCTCGGCGCTTGCCTGTGGTGACAATGGGCACCAGCGCAAGCTTGTCAGACCGTTACGCATAGGCCTTCAGGTCTGCAATGTAGGCACGGCTGGCTTTCCCCATAGGGGGATTCTCCAGCAATGAGCCCCTGCTTGTTACTGGGGAAATGCCCCATGAAATCGCAGGTGGCCATCTGCCACGGACGCACACTGTCAGTTGGTTTCGTCATGCCCGGTGGCTTGCCACCCCTCGACTTCTCCATTTGACAGACATGGCAGGAACGGCAACAGCGGAAAATGTCGCGCTTCATGCCGGGCTGTAGTCACCGATTGACTCAGTTTCTTGAAACCTTGGAGCCATTCAGATGACCAGCCAATGGTTTGTCGTGAGAGAAACGCAACAGAGCGCCGCTCAGACATTGGGGAATAGCCACTTCAAATGGTTCATGGACTCATCATCCGTGGCTATGTATTTCAGCGCGAGCCCGTCATGGCCCAGCAAATATGAATCCCCGGGGCACGCCGCGACACACGCTGGCTCGTGCCCCCCTGCGCCCGCTCAATACAAGTAGCGTAACGGCGCTGCGCCCGCTGCAATACAAGCAGCGTAACGGCGCTTCGTCTCCCAGAGACCGTCGCTGACATCGCGACAAAACGGGTCATTCTGCTGGACCGTCGTAGCTCTTCATGGCTGAAAACGATCCCAGTCATCTCAAAGGAGAGCCTGGTTTCGTCCCCCCGCAGGTTCGCAGCAAAACTTCCGCTGGCATCGGCGTCTCAGATGTGCTCACAAAGAGCTTTCACCCTCGCCTGCTTTGCGAAGCGCTGCTTACCCGGATAGCGGAATGGGGAACCCGTCTGCGGGCGTCCCCTCCGTGCCGATCTGCGGCTCGTCCGCTGTTTCGCCCCCTTCGCCCGCCGTCCGTAAAGACGCCGCCGCGGGCGAGTGGGGCACGGGATAGCGCGTCAGCTACCACGTTCGTTCTCCCCTGTAGATACTGCACCGAAAAGTCGAAATGCTGTACCAAGAGAGAATGGCGCGCCAGCCGGCTCGCAAGTTCAAGGAGCCGCATCAGCCAACTGAGCGCGCTGTCGGTCCGGTTTCCAGAGGGAGCCCGGCCGACGCCTCGCCGTTCCCCGAACAGAAATGTCTGCAAGTGGGGTACGGGCGCTGTTGTGCGAAGATGCCGGCAGCGGCGGCGTCGCGCACATTGCTTCCGCAACGGCGTAAAGCTGAAACAGCGGAGGCATATGGTCAACGGTCGCACCGCAGGGTGGTCCGAAGAACCATGTAGCGTGTTTCAGTGCCTTTGCCGAGTGCCGCGCAGGGGGCGGCAGGCATGGCGCATGAGCTTGATCGTCAAGGCGACCGGCTCGGCCGATGTGCTGTCCAACGACTCATGGAGCCAGGGACAATTCACGTTGGGCGCCAGTTGTGGTTTCTACTTGGACATAGGCCACGAACCACCGCGGGTTCGAGCGTCGCGCGAGCCGAAGCCCCGATCAGCCGTCACCACGCGCACACTGAAACACTGCAGCGCGCACTCAACCTCCATCGGGAGGAGAGCACTTCGCTGCAAGGACACAAACCTCCGAGTTCACAAAGGAGACGTTTATTGAAACGCCATCCTCCAGCGGCACACACACACATACGCACACACATACACATATTTACAAACGCACATACGCACACATATACACATATTTACAAACGCACATACACACACATACGCAGTCACCGTGTCAAGGGAGCGCGCGAGGAGCTAGGCTCCCCTGCGCGCACGAAGTGACACGGAGTGCGCGCCGCAAGCACGCAAGGGCGTGCTGTGATCTCTCTCGCAGTGACCAAAGGGTTCCTTTGAGAGAGTGTGGGCAACCACCGCAAGGTACGCCTGTCGCGGATCGTTGGATCACCATCGACAGGCTCGAGCTTCGCTCTCAGGTAAGACCCGGAGCAGACGAACTCGAGTACACACTGGTCTGCGCGGACAAAGGCCGGCAGACAAAAACAGTAGCGTACGCACCTTGCGATGTCTCGGAGGAGTCTCTCAGAGCTCCGCTCGGACAGTCGCGCGAGCGCGGCTGTCGAAGCGGTGCCGTGTTCCCGCCAAAAGGCGCCAATGGGAACAGCCACTGGGACGCCAGGGCGGAGCTGTGGCCCAAACGACAGTGACAAGTCGTTCGAGCCCCTCTCCGCAGCCTCAGGCGGGAGAAAGGGAACGGGGAGAACAACTGGGAAGCGGGCGGCGGCCGCGCAAAGGGCAGCCGCAGCAAGCCCGAATCCCACATCCTCCTCTCCTTAATTGCCCTCCGCAAGCACGCAAGGGCGTGCTGTGATCTCTCTCGCAGTGACCAAAGGGTTCCTTTGAGAGAGTGTGGGCAACCACCGCAAGGTACGCCTGTCGCGGATCGTTGGATCACCATCGACAGGCTCGAGCTTCGCTCTCAGGTAAGACCCGGAGCAGACGAACTCGAGTACACACTGGTCTGCGCGGACAAAGGCCGGCAGACAAAAACAGTAGCGTACGCACCTTGCGATGTCTCGGAGGAGTCTCTCAGAGCTCCGCTCGGACAGTCGCGCGAGCGCGGCTGTCGAAGCGGTGCCGTGTTCCCGCCAAAAGGCGCCAATGGGAACAGCCACTGGGACGCCAGGGCGGAGCTGTGGCCCAAACGACAGTGACAAGTCGTTCGAGCCCCTCTCCGCAGCCTCAGGCGGGAGAAAGGGAACGGGGAGAACAACTGGGAAGCGGGCGGCGGCCGCGCAAAGGGCAGCCGCAGCAAGCCCGAATCCCACAAGACTCACAAACCGGATATTCCGTTTAGAACAATTGTCAGTGAAAAGGGCTCTTGGCAGATCCAGGTCAGTCGGTTCCTTCTTAAACAATTGAACAAGCTGCAGGTAACTGACCCTTTCGTCACAAAAAGCTCGAAAGATGTAACAGAGTACCTGGGGCACAACCAATCAATCGGGTTCGCGTTTTCAGTGGATGTCGTAGACCTTTTTTACTCCATACCACACGCGGATTTATTCGCATCGGTAAGGGCATGTGTGGAAGAACATGGAGAAGTGTCATTCCAGAATTCTGTAGGCATGTCATTAGATGATTTTATGACTCTTCTGGAATTTTACCTCAGCAGTACCTTTATTTCATTTGACAAAGAGCATTATCTGCAACGCCGCGGCATTTGCATTGGGTCATGCGTAGCACCAGTACTAACCAACATCTTTTTATCGCATATTGACCAGTCATTGACGACAGCCCTAGATGGCACCAAGATTTTAAAAGTGTTCAGATACGTGGATGATTTTCTAGTTCTGTTGAGCATAAGCCATGCTATGACGTTCCAGGATACGGTGAATGATGTTTTAAATCAGTTTAGGCAGCATGGCAAAGGTTTAACATTTACCCATGAAATGCCTTCGAAGGACTGCCTACAGTTTTTAGACATCCGCATAATCATTTCGAACAGCCATGTTTGCTGGTTGTATCACCCCAGAGTTCAGAAGGGTCTGTTGCCCTATAGTTCGGCACACTCGAAAATAGTTAAAAGGGGGATTGTCTCTCTGTGCCTGGAATCCGCCCTCATGAAGTCATGTCCGCACAAAATGCAGGAAAGTTTTAATGATCAGGTGGGCAGGCTTTCTTCTGCCGGTTTCCCCTGTGCGATCGTGGCGGCTGTGGCTGAGACATTGCTGCAAAAGATAAAGGGAAAAGCGCGGCAAAGGGCTGAAAGCAGAGGCAAACCTGTAGTCATGCCGTATGTGCACAAGGTGTCGCACAACTTGAAGAAGGTGGCGGGGAGGTACAAAGTGCCGATGGTGTTTTCAGCACCTTTCAAAATGGCAAAGCTATGCCCCCGTATCGCCAAACAAGGAGCAAAGAAGAGCGGCTGTGGCAAGAAACATGCTAGGCCCTTTGCGGAATGCGCCATCGGAGTTGTCTACGAGATACCATTGTCTTGTGGAAAGGTGTATGTAGGCCAGACGGGACGCTGCGTGAACGATCGTGCACGGGAACATGACTTATCATTAACAACGGGGGAAGGTTCTAATTTGGCTAAGCATTGCGCGTCCTGTAGGGGTTGCCAGCCTCGGCTGTATGAGATTAGGATTCTTGGCAAGAGCCGCAATTCACTCGCACGTGAAATCATGGAAGCGTACTTTATAAAGATAAGAGGGACTGACTGTATCAGTGAGTCTTCTGTAGTGCTCTACAGCAGTGAGGTATCTTTCCTCGATAATATGATCTGAAATGAGTATTCCATTGTCCACTGTTTGTAACCTGCTTCGGACGACCTGTCTTTGGTATTAGTGGCGTTTTTTTTTTTTTTTTTTTTTTTTTTTATATATATATATTTTTATATATAGATTTTTTTACCTTGATTAATTTTTAGATTTTGACTGCTTTTGCTTCGTATACATGACACTGCCTTCGCTACGAGATATTGACTGCTTTTGCTACAATTTGTTTTGTTGGTTACCCTTGGGTTTGGTTTTTTTTTACCTTGGTCTTACCTTGTTGGTTTTTTTGTTAAAATGCTTTTGTTACCTTGTTGTTTGTTCTGGTTTTTACGGCTTTTTGTTAGACTGCTTTTGCTTTGCTATGGACACTGCTTTTGCTACGGGGGATTGACTGCTATTGCCTCTTTGCTAGTTACCTTTGGTTATTACCTTGTTGTGAGCTCTAATTTTTACGTTGTTTAGTTTTGACTGCTTTTGCTTGAAGTCTTCACAATGCTTTGCTACGTTTGACTGTTGTTAAGATATGTATCATTTATTTATCGCTTCCTTGTTGTGTTTATTCACACATGCCTAGGCTTGTCATAGATGAATTTTGATACCGGGTGGGGTGAGTGCGTTGGGGGGCTATGAACACCTGAGTGGCCGAGGGTTTAAATATACGTTCCTCTTTTCTTCCAATAAACAGTTGGCAGTTAGCGCTCGTCCTGTACCCTGTCTTGTGTGTGTTTTTGTTCGCGCTACTATAAGATGTCTGAAGACATGCTCAACGGTTGCTCAACGTGCTCTTGATGGTGTGTGTTCGGTGTGCTGTCTTTGTTTCCCGCGCTTGGACATTTACGCTGATTTTGCAGCTTTCCCGCGCTGTATTTTACAACCACTGCAGCGCTGTGATATGGAGCTCATATTTCTCAACAGTAAGTAACTTTCCACTTCTCTTGTATGGTGAATGCAATGCGCCGAAATTGAACCGCAGATGCGTCTGACTAGCGCGCTAGAAACACGGGTGATAGCAATGCGTGTTTGTCTTTCTATCTGTCCATGTTTCTAGCGCTGTTTTAACGTACTGTCAAACCAACTCGCCCAACAAGCAACTTATCTGTATTGTGTTGGCTTTGTTAACTTCACTGATGCGTGCTAATTATGTGCGGTAGCAAATGTAGAACTGAAGTAATATATCTTGAGGAGTTATTTTGTTGCTAATGGTCGTGTTAAAGATGTGGAATTATATGAGTCTGTTTGAAAAAATTCCTGCACTTCACTGACATCAGATGTAGAATATTCGCGTTTTATTCCAATAAATAGTTGGTAGTTGTGCGCATATGGAGTGCTATTTGTTTTTGTTGTCATCTTTGTACCGTAGCGTTTTCAAATCAGTAACCTCAGCTCACTTTAAGGTTTTCTGTGTATGTACAGGGTGAATAAAGGCTGAATCGCATGCACGCGAAAACTCACGCGAACGCGACGGCGGCACGCGTCGCGCGAAGCCTTCGCGCGAACAGAAATGCATGTGTCGCTTGGCTCGTCGCTCGGATCTGCCGAAATAGAAAATTTCGCTCCTTCGCCCGGAAGTAACCGTACGTCACTGCCGCTCATTTCGCATGCTTTCTTTATTTTGCTGTGTTGCATTGTGATTGTGCATTACCGCGTGAAGATTTCGCTTTGTACGAACAATGGTGGATAGCCAAGGATTCAAAGAACGTCTAATCGCAACCGAAACAACAATAGAACCAAGGGGTCATGTGACTATTCGTGCCGATCACAGTGCAAGTTCACACACATTCGATACGGTTTGCTGTTAATACATTTTACTTTGCCATGTTGTCGCAAAATAACTTTAATTCTTGCAATCGTTATGACTGTTGTTGGATTTGGCAATAGTTTTGCGGTGTACTAAGCCACTATGCCAGCCAAATGCCAGCCACACAACCTACACAGAGCGTTGCCGCCGTTTCGCTCGGTTCGCGCTGTCGCGTGCATGCGTCTTCCCCAGTAGGCGACGGAGCGAACCATGATCGCTTACGCCGCGTCGCCTTGTCGCTTCGCTCACTTTTTCGCTCACATGCGTTTCCCGCTTAAAACTTTCTTCTCTTAAAACACACTAGAAAAGACTGTTCAGTTCACAGTAGGTCAATGCCCGAAGCATAAGGCCACTGCCTCGACCTCGTTTTATGGTGCGAGCTATGAGGGATTTTTTTTTCATGCATGGGGGAGGGGGGGGGGGGGGGGCTACTAGGTGTTTTTTTTTTTCATGCATGGGGGGAGGGGGAGGGGGCTACTAGGTGAATGATTTCAGTGGCGTTCATGGTAGGTCCGGGCATTTTGAATAGATGCTAGTGGTATCACCGCATTTTGGTGTTTCCTTTCTCCGTGCATATTTTTCTTTAAAAACCCCACAAAACTCAGGCACGTAGCTCAACTGCCACTGCCTTTGGCTCGTTTGATTATTTTGAGTTTTTTTTTGTCTTTGCAGGTTGCTGGAATCTTGTCTCCCAGGTGAAAATTTTCTGCTGGTTTCCTGCTGGGATCCTGCTGGTTCCAGCAGTGCTGGGTTATTAGCACATTCCCAGCAGCTGCTGGAACCAGCAGCTGCTGGTTCCAGCAGCTGCTGGGAATGTGCTAATAACCCAGCACTGCTGGAACCAGTAGCTGCTGGGACCAGTAGCTGCTGGAACCAGTAGCTGCTGGGACCACTAGCTGCTGGGACCAGCAGCCACTGGGACCAGCAGCTATTGGAACCATTGGCTGCTAGGTTTCAACCGAGGGCTGCATATAGTCAGAATTTGGTGGATTGGTTCTCTGGGGGCTTGTCAGCCTACGAGAATTTGGTGCAGCGACTGCCTTGGACTGCACAAAGAAAATAATGGCAACAGCAGAGGTTTCAGTCATGACTCAGTTTAATTTTATTTTCCATGCCCATATAAATTCTGCAATCTGCATGGACACATTTTCCCTTCGAGACTGTGGTACTGCAGCAGGTGTGCTCCAGCTCCAACTCGGATGGTGCCATGAAGGTAGCTGCATGAAAAAAAAACAGACCAGAAAAGTATGCTACCAAAACCATGCTACTGCACATAAAATATGAATAATGGAAATTGAAAGCATCTACCCAAGAACCACATATTTGGTGCAAATCCACATGAGAACTGGTCAAGTGGGATGCAAACCACGTTTAGAGAAAATTTTCAATGAGCAGCGCTTCTACTAATGTGTGGATGGCTAGCTTTTGCATGTGCCTGTGCAGGCTGCACCAATGCCCACACGCACCCATGGCGTTTCATTCATTCAACCATGAGAACGCCACTCCTAGGAAAGTGTCTGCATTGCTTTAGGCAGATGCAACGTAACAACTGGTGTGGTATTGCCAGAAAGGTTAGATGAAATGAGGGGCTCGTTATGATACAATTTAAAGGAGCAAACAGTCTAGAAGTCCAAGGTAAACATTGGGGATAATTTTTCTTTTTAGGTTTGTTGTCGATGTTGATAAGAATGAGTGTTAAGATGATTTAGGGAGAAAGAATATTAAATGAAATGTGGAAGGAAAAACAATGCCGCTTTTCATGCAATATTATTTCTCCCAAAATCATCATGAGACTCATTCTTGTTAATAACAACAACCCTAAAAAAAAAATTATACCCAACGTTTACATTGGAGTCGTAGACTGTTCGCTCCTTTAAATTAAATCAGAGATGTCAGAGGTATACCCATTGCTAGCCAGACATGACTGTTTAGCGGCATATTCTTTTAACCTTGTTTGGTATGCCACTCGTCATACACCCATACCCTGCAAATGGATTGGCATGGAAAGACAGTCTAGTTAGTCTATTTGCAACGAACCGTATCGAATGTGTTTTAACTTGCACAGTGTGTTAACTTGCGATTAGACGTTCTTTGAATCCTTGGCTGTTCACCATTGTTCGTACAATGCGAAAAACAATCGGGCGACAAAGATATTTTACTTGCCGAAAATAGCACCAATGATACTTCGGCAAAATGATATGGCCTATTTTAAACTAGGGACGACAAAATTACCAGCTCACTTACTAGTCAATTACTAGTCACTCGACTAGTAAGCGGATCTCATCACTGCCGAACTGCGCTGGCAGTGGTGCGCGCTTGAGTCACAGTTCCCGCTTGCTTCACTGTTCTTTTCCTCTGTGCCTATAATAAGCTCTCGCAAATCCACTAAACGTTACACAACGCGAGGACTACAAAAAAAAAAAAAAAAAAAAAAAAATGAGATGCACTTTTTTACTTACCAAACACACGCAGGTCCTAGGTCTTGCAGATGTCACATCACATTTCTCAGTCTTGACAGAAGTTGTTACACCACCTTGACCGGTTCAAACTTACGTAGATGTTTCAGGTAAAATGCCTTAAATAATTCATACTGACGACGACGTTTAAATATTGTAAAAAGCACAAAACACTCCTGCATTCGCAAACACGAGCCAGCACAGAACAGCTCACTATGTAAATGTCTAAACTTCGGAACGGCTTCTTTTGGCTTGTTGAGCGTCAACCGGAGACTGGTTACGATAGTGTTGTAAGCGCTGAAAATGCGCGTTTGTCACGTTACGAAAAAATACTCCTTAAATATTTCAAATTGTGCTAATATTACTATTTGTATACCATCTTACACGTAATTGTATTCGCTCTGCTCTGATCGTTGCACCAGATCGTTCGAAGGCGCATCGTCTGCTACGCTAGCAGATAATGGTGACAGCAGTAACAGCCTCGTGCATTGCGCCGTGATAAACAAATTCGTAAAGATCAGATAACATTTTTTGCATCTTTGATGTTTGCAATAGCTCATAGCGGTATAACACTGCGGCTACCGGCCGAAAAAAAAAAGCATAGCTTCTTTAAAAAGGTGTCTTTCGCAGCTACGGTGATATTTTGATCACGGAGCGGAAACATGGTGTAAAAACGGGTATATACTTTCCGTGCTACGTTTTTGTAGAATGAATGAGCTCGCGATAGGGCAATGCAACAAGTTCTCACGTGCGTAAATGAACTCCATTACATGCGTTTGTAAACTTGGGTGGGTTACTTGCTGGTTCCAGTAGCATTCCAGGAGGGAACCAGCAAAATTCTAAAACCAGCAAAGAAAACCAGCAAGCACCCTGCTGGAACCAGCAAAGCCAGCAGGTTGCCTGCTGAGACCAGCAGACGCTCACTGCTGGAACCAGCACAGCCAGCAGGTCGCCTGCTGGGACCAGTGGAAAACCAGCAGGTCGCCTGCTGGGACCAGTGGAAAACCAGCAAGCACCCTGCTGGAACCAGTACAACCAGCAAAAATCCAGCAGGCTACCTGCTGGTTCCAGCACAAACCAGCAGCTTCCAGCAAGAAACCAGCAGAAAATTTCCACCTGGGCTGTCTTAAAGACCCCTGGAAAAGGCAGAACCTGGAGCTTACGATAAGCCATTGAATTTAGCTCATCAGCCAATGCCTTGAGTGTGCATTATGATTTTATATATCTATGCAAGTTATAAAAAAAATATTTTTATGCCGAACCTTCTGGGCGGATGGTTCCAGTGAGTTTACACCAGTGCATTTGCATGCATGTCTGTAACTTAACTTTTTTTGCCAGTGCAGGTTGTTTGGAATTTACTTTTGCAGAAGAACCTTCAAAAAAGGTTTCTCAAATCCATATTGTCAACAAGTTTATTTGCTGATTGCTTTTACTTTTGTAGATGGAGTGCAATAAAAATTCTGATTGGAGAAGCATGTGTTCTTCATACATTCAGCATGTGCATTCACTATTGAATGTAGCGATTTGTAGTTTGTGCTCATTGTCCTCAATTCTGCATGTGAGATCACACAATAGTCTGCTTTGAGAGCATTTTTTTCTAAATTTTAAAATACATTTAACTGGGGAGGGGGTGAATTGTTGAAGGCTTGCGTTTTCTACAGCGCTATAAGAAACAGCTAGAGATAGCACATAATCGGTGGGGTGTTAAAGGAGTAAAGTTGAAAATTCTATAAAAAAATTAAAATTTTAATTCTCTTCAGCCCAACTGATTTTTCGCCATCTCTAGCTGTGTCTTATTGCGTTGTACAAAGTGCAAGCCTTCATCAATTCGCCTTCTCCCTAGTTAACTGTGTCATTTCATTAAATTTAGAAAAAAAATGCTCTCAAAGCAGAGCACTGTGACCTCACATGCAGAATTGAGGACAATGAGCACAAACTGCACATTGTTACACATCTAAAACAAGAATAGAAACGTTCTAGCCAAGAGGGTTTAAAGATGTCTACTAGCACAGCTATAGCAGAGCTACAGCTAGAAGCAATGTCTAGAACAAGTATAAAAATTTTCTAGGAGAGAAGTTTTCAAGACTTCTACTGGCGTAGCGTTAGCAGAGCTAAATCGGAGCTACAGGAAGGCTTGTAGCTCTTGAGTCTACAGAACGTCTCAAATGAGTCTTCTTTTAGAAGTGCCCATTTCTTGGCCTAGACATATTCTAGATGTCAATTAGCTCTTTTTGTGTTTCGTGGTACGGGCCGGCTTTCCCGAGCGGGTGTAAGGGGGGTAGCGTAGGCAACTGGCAGTAGCTTGACGAGTAGCTCAGGATCTCCTTGAGAATGACTCGTTCTGCGCACCACACTTGCGATTTAACTTGAGGCGTATCGCTATAGCGGTTGAAGCCCCTGCCATTGGGCTAGGCTTCGCATATCGGCCAGGATCGCCCAGCCGACTTCGGACGACTTACTGCGTGGAATTCCACTATTCTTCGTGAGCTAGCCTCCCCAACTAGACTGCCAGTGGGGCCCCACGTTGGGCGCCATTTTTGGGGGTTCTCACGGGACTCGGGCTCTGCTCTGAGAACCGAAGCCACACCGCTATCTCTGACCACAGCCGTGGCCGTGAAGAATGACACACCAAGGCACAGCCAGCGGGCCAAGGTGTTTATTGGGAACGCCCAATGTTCTTCCTCGGTGTCATTGCAGCATCCCTGCGCTACGGCGTCGCGGCGTCGTCTCTCTGGATGCTGTCCGCTGAGATGAGAGGGGATGGGCCGTTCTCTCACCCTCGCTCTCGCCGCCACAGCGCCGGGGGGAAGGAGGCCAGGAGGAGAATTAGCATAGAGTTAATTGCTAATAGAGTCTTTGTATTAACTCTATGGGAATTAGGTCTCCCTGAGATAAAGAAAGCTAGGGTGTTCGCCATGTCGTGCGGGCGAGGGAAATGTTGAATTGCCACAATATATATATATATATATATATCTACCTCTATAAAGAGACAACAGGGAAAAATTTAGGTTCTTAAAAAAAGTATGTGCCGCTTAATCTTACTTTGTGTCCACTGTAAGTGGACACAAGTCACCTCTGGATAACAGAAATGTGTCACTGGTCCCATAGCAGCACTGTTCAATGAATGGAGTATATAAGTCTCTAAGTATCTTGCAGACATATACATTGAATCTGTGTTAGCTCCGTGTGCGTTATGCATGCTTGTCTCATGATTTCTGTACAAAATTAGTAATTTCAGTCCACTTATGTAAAAGTCAGCGCCCCTTAACTCCTCGACAGAAAACATTGAAGTTACACCTATATTCTTTTTTCCAATTGTGCGATTTCAAATCATATTTTTCAAGGTAAACTGTTCCAGTGTTATATCTTTTTATGAATTGTTTCTTATGTTCATTATGTATTAGGTGTGTAACCGTTTTCATTACAACAATAGTGCCTGTAATAAATTCACGTTTCGTTCACCCCAACCCACTGATGCGAAATATTGTATAAATTTTGCAACTGCTCAATATATATTTCTTTACAATTATAGGAGGTCCAGTCCACAGTCCTTAACTTTGGGACCTCCTTCTGTATTCGTGTTTTGTTAACCTTTTATGTACAATAAACGAAACTTCAAACTTGAACCATTTGGTTTTCATGGGTAAATTATTTGCAATTGGAAGCACCAATTCATATCAAATGGTCAGGCCCAATGGGTGGCAAAAACACAATTGGTTTTTGACCCATTCATTTCAATTGGAAAATTCCCAAATTAAGCCATTGATTTTCTTTTTTTTTTTTTTTTTTACTGGGAGGTCCTTTTTGGCAGAGAGGGTGAAAAACAAGCATTCTAACTTGGGGATGTACTCCGCGTTGTTGCTTGGCCACTATATATGTGGCTGCGTCTTGAAATCGGCGTTTATAGGCGCTTTCGACAGTGAGTTGAAGTTTAAGATGAATTTTATTTACTCAACAATGAGAGCTAGGGAACATTGAGAGAAAAAAGCTCCCATGAGCTTGACAGGTTCTCGAGCTCCGCAGTGAACCCTATCACGCAAAAAAAAAATAAAAAAAAAATTACTTCTAATTTTTCTACTAGGCAGATCACAACCGAACTTGGCGAGAAGCTTCTTTAATACATGCACAATCCAAAACAAGAAAAATTTAAAAACACCACTTTTTAAAAATGAAAATTGTGATTTTAGCCTTTCCCCATTAACGTGCACTAACATTGCACAGCACACAGGCGCCTTGTTCTTCGCCTCTATCGAAAAGCAAGCCGCCGTAGCCGGGATTTAATCCCGCATCCTTGGTCACAGCAGCCGAGCACCTTAACCCCTGCACCACCGCGGCGGGATGGGATGAGGTTCAGTAAAAGGAAAGACGCAGTTACAAGGACACAACAAACAACGTCTACGCCATGCAAACGAAGGTAGTGAGACTGGAAGGTGCGGAACATCAGAAGGCAACAGTCCACCTCGCCTCAAGAAAAAAAATAAAATGGTAGGGGGGGGGGGGGAATTGCATCAATGAAGGAAGGTATGTTGGAGTAAAAGAAGAAGCGGTTCAGATTAAAATATACCATATGTAGGACATTTTTTTTTTTTTTGTAACTCTAAATGTTTATCCCGCAGAGGCTTGTGCCCACTATCACACGTTCAAAAGGCTTTGAACTATATCCTTCAAATGTTTTGTAATGAATGCAGCAAGAAAACCACGTTCTCATGATAAAACTAGTACATGTGATAAATGCAATATTGGAGGCCTTGCTAAATGTTTGAAGCTTTACGCAAATACCAATGCCTAGCATCCTACATCAAAATCAGTATGGAGGGAAATATTCCCACAATAAAATGCTTCTTAATTGTTAAGTGAAATAAAAATTTTATATCAAAACTATTTTAATTTTTAATTCCTGCAGTTCGGACACAAAAGAGGTAATATAGACCAACCGAAGCTATTTAACACACATATGCATTACAGAGCTTAAAAATGCAGGAGAAACCAACAAAGCCATTTTCACCATTGAGTAGCATTATTCGAGAATGCATTCATTGTAAAACAGAGCAAATTTTTTTTTGCCGCCTCTTCAACACTAAAACAAAATATGTGTGAAAGGAAGCCCCGAGTGATAGTGATGCAAGCCAAGTGAGCCAGCCATTAATAAGCACACGGTATGAACTATGGTTTCTATTGTGTGGAAGCACTGTTTGAGTCCACTCCATCCAAGTTCAAGAGCACTATGTGCCAGCACTTTTGCATGCGAAGTGCACTTTACAATCACCTTGCTAGGAACAAAAAGCTTTTACCACCTTGTCATTAAAGATCAGTTAACTTGACCACCTGGGGCTCTTTGAACATGCATCGACTTTAGTATATGACCATACTTGCAATTAATATCGATATGAAATGTAGCTGGTGTGACCAGGCAATAAACCAGCAACCTTGAACTCCTCTCCTAACTGAGTCATAGGGGTAGATGTATTTACTTTCATGAAGTGGTCGCTTAGAAGACAGTGGCTTCTATAGAGTAGCTTAAGAGTTACAGCTTCTAAACGGGCTGCCATGCTTAGTCTGCCTCCAAATTTTTAAGACATACTCTCCAGGCCCGTAGCAAAAGCTTCGTTGCCATGTCTTTTTTTTTTTGTGCCAGCGCAACTCGAACCTTCAATGGATCGTAGTAAGCCAAGATGAAACAGTGAGAACAGGCAAAACGTTGCTATTATAGAATGCATAAAATTTCTTTAATGTCATTCGTACAGCACAGTGAACTAAACAACAAATGTATTTTCAGGATTGAGATGATTTCTTCTTGTAAATTCAAAGGCTGGTTGAAAATGAAAAAAAAAAAAAGTATGTACTTGAGTCTTGAGCCGCACACCAAGAAAGGATGAATGAAGACAGTCCGTCATTCATGTGACAAAAGACATAAGTACATAAGCTATGGTGTGAATCTACAGGAGTATGTGCATATTGCGAGAACTGTAGTGTGGGGAATGAACTTAAGCTTGACAATGAGCAAGTACAAGCATGCTAAGAGGAACACCCCATTAGCATGCAACCTACAATGAGTCTCCACATATAGAGGCATTTTTTTTTTCTAAATAATTTTGCTGCAAAGATACTATACTATTTCCATCATACACTTTCAGGATTGACACAAAGATGTAACCAAATTTCATTCTAGAGAGCGCAATAAATGCTTCCTCTCACACCACTTGCACCTATACACACGAAGACTGACAAAAAAACAACAAACAGAAAACAGCTTTGTATGCAACATACTACCGATTTTGGAATTCGCTGCGTGCAACCAAAATGTAACAATTGAAAGAGTTATACGGATACTGCACACCATGAAATCAATGAAACCAAATCTGTCAGTAAGTTATTGCATACAAACGGAGCCAAAGGCTGACACTTATAAAAAATTACATATTTGTGAAACGTGTACACTCCTGCAACAGTTCCAAGCAAGTTAACAGATGATGACAGGAGGAATAAGCCTACAACAATACTCGGACATACACACACAAAGAAGATACAAAGCTACCGATAGTTGCTTTCATATGTACACAATGTTCCTCCTCTCTATGCTGTTTTTTTACAATTCCTTCCTTCCCAAGTGCCAGATGCCCAAGTAATTGGTACAGTTAACATCACAGAACATATATCCACAGTTTTGTAAACGTAATTATCTTGTTGATATCTCGTACTCCATCCCACAAACAGTCCTTTGCAGATGATGTGTTTCAATATGTATCGAATCGTGCTTATTTTGCTTGATACTCTGACCAACAATGGACATCCACAACAGTTTTGGTTATAACAAATGCATCACTACTCTAAACGTCGGGCACTTCTTTTCAAATTGGTGAAACCAGCATAATAAACAGCAAGACTAAACAAAAAGGTCTCCTCAGCCCTTGAATGTCTTTCATCTGGAGTGCAGTCTTGCGGAGCGTCCATATGTGTTCATCACTGCTTTTCTACATGAATTTAAGTGGCACGAATGCTATGCACAAGATTTATTTTGCTGCATATTCAAACTCCACACCAAAACACCAGAACTAATGCTTGCCACTGCAACTACAGAGTTTAGAAGTGGCCTATTATTACACGTCAGATGCCTTGAAACAGTTATATTTACTGCAGCACACGACAAAGAAGTGCTAACAGCTACCACACTCTGACATTATACATTCCAGTGTATGGGACTCTCAATTGAATTGCAATGTGGCAAGCATTTTGTTTATGCTCTACATAAAAGTGTATAATTCCTATAAATTCACCACCAATCATTATCAAAAAGTTGCACTAGACCAAAAAATGCTCAACACAAAAGCCTCAATGAAAGCCTGCGTAATGTCTGTCCAACTGCCAAAGTTAACAATGCAACCCCACCACTTGTCCTTACCTAGTAACAGATAGTATAATATCTAGCAGGAACAAAGATTCCATCCTTGAGTGCTATACAAGGAGGTGAGATTTGATATAAACAGCAAGATAGAAGATAAATACAAGTGTTAAGTCACTGACCCTTATCAATTTTGATAAACAATTCTTACAAAAGCTTCTTAAAAAAGAAAGCTTACTTAAAAATCACCAGTTTTCATGTGATTAAAATTAATTGCACGAAATGGACAACAAAAAACAAGGCAGCTTAAAATGCTCCTTGGTAACAAAAACTGGGTACTGAAAGAAACTGTTTCAGGCCTGTACACAATGCAACATCATGGCAGATGCCCCTTGACAGCAGCACAGATAGGAATAACTGAATTCCGTGTCTCAAGTAGGATAGGGTGATGGCGACATGACCTGCAGTTCCTTTAAGCTGTCAAAAATAACACTGAAGTATGGTGCTTTACTTCTCTCCACTGAACATGCACTCAGTGGGAGCTGCTGCAGTGTCATCCAATACAAACCTTTTGCAGAGGTCCTGTTTTGTCACTAGGACTGCACTCCACCTATGTGATTTTTTACGTACACAACCAATTTCCACGAGGCACGCAATGTCACAGCGAGCAAATTAACAATTAATCTACAGATTACGTTCTCTCTATGAATGTGACCTGGCAAACACTTTGTTCAAGCACACCACCACACAGGCACATGCATAGTAAAACAAAGGCCCAGTACTGCAAGTATGCCACCACCTAAAGATGGTTCCCTGCGATCACACGACAAATTCTGTTGATGTGTCTGCCCATCAATGAAGAATGGACAAGGATCCCTTTGAACACAACAGTACACTTGCATACATAATTCACAGTCAAAACCATCTTCAAGCAACACTAAGAGCAAGTTCTCAGCCTACTAGCCATGTTGGTGTAAGAAACTAACAGAAAAGTTTCCATTCAACACACGGCTTTTCATTCTTATGCTTACAAGAACATAGGAGCGAAAGGGAATGGTGGACAAGTTAATTATGGGAAGAGCATTCAGACTGTATGATGGCCAAAGCATCCACATTTAGGCTTCATGTTACCCTTCCAAGATCAAAAAACAGCGCGGCTACTTGGGACAAACAGAGCCCTTCTCTGTTTGTCCCTTCTCTGTTTGTCCCAAGTAGCCGCGCTGTTTTTTGATCTTGCAATGCACCAACTAGCTCAGATTTCCGTTCTTCTGCAGTTACCCTTCCATTAGCACAAACAATACAAATTGAAATTCTGTACGCACAGGTACCAGGGACGATGGACGATACCAGGAACTAAGAACCTAGCAAGGCAAGAAAATATTTTATCAGTTTTTGTTGCGTAAGCATCAACATGACGTTGCAATAGATAAAACTGCAACATGAGGCATGAGGCTGGAAAGCAAATAGTATTGACTGCTAGCAAATGTAGAAGCATTCCCTTTTATAATGCAAGGCTACTAAAAATCCCGAATTCTTGCGACCAGTTCAGGAAAATAAATCTCCACTGAAAAAAAAAAAAAAAAAAAAATGCAATTACCCACAGTCAGCCTCCATTAAAACTCTGCATGCATTAATAACAAAGTATAAGAATCCTTCAACAGACATCAGCATAAAACAAAAGTAAAAACAAAAGAACAGGAGAATGTTTCGGAGTGGAAGCAACTAAAAATGTGCTGCCCCACTCTCCTAGATGCACAAAGATGCAGAAACGAATTTAAAAAAAAAATGCTGTCATAAGCGCTGTTGTCACTACAATGTCACATACGCAGTTTCCTAACACAGAGCAAATTGTAAGCTTATTTATGCAAACTGCTATGCAACACTTGCACCACATCAGCTAAAGGTCAGAAAGTATTCTAGACTGAAAGGATATCTAGCAACAGACATGCATATAAACAAACAAAGACCTGTAAAGAACGAGTGGCCACAACAAAGCACTTCTTAAACCGAGAGACAGATGCATTTAGGTGCCCTACACATGTATCACCAATGCAATTACATCAGCACAAAAATAAATTACCATCACAACAAAAGGTGACGATGTGCAGCTTTTAACCACTGACACAAGCACCATTTGCCTCCAGTTGTGCTGTGCAAACCTTTTACTTGCAGAGAGACACTGAACCATATTTCTTGACAAACAGGAGCTAAAACTGCAGTGTTTAGCTTTAAGCTGGCATTATGTCAGCCATGAAGCGTGTCCAATAAACATGCTTTTGATAGTGACAGAACAAACTGTTTAGTTTAAATAAATAAAGCACAAGCTATTTACAGGCACTGCTTTTTCAATCCATTCTCTATGTACGCAATGTGTAATTATGAGGTTAAAGCAGTACAACATAGTGACATAGGCAATAAACCCACCTAATACATAATTACATAACAGGTGCAAACATAGCACGCACTGTCTAGTGATATAGTAACAAAAGAATAATAACGCTATGGCCATCTTCATTTCTACAAAGATGCCTCAAATGGTTGAAACACTGTGTGCTCATCTGTCTCTATTTTAGGATCTAAATGGAGAAATGTAACTGAATAACGCTATGGCCATCTTCATTTCTACAAAGATGCCTCAAATGGTTGAAACACTGTGTGCTCATCTGTCTCTATTTTAGGATCTAAATGGAGAAATGTAACTGGAAAGTACACATGAGACACAGGACGCACAACACTGTATACACAGCACTAAAGTCAGCTATGAAGTAATCAGCACTATACTACAATCTCCCATTGTCAAGCATAACAGAAGGAATGCAGCAAGGAGAGGAATGGCGGCTCAGGTTTTCGGAGTACAAGAGATCAGCGGCTGTCTGAAAACGCAAAGCTGAAATTTCCACCATCAATTGGCATGCCTTCAAACCGGGTGAAAAATCTCCAATGACAAACAGCAGTGGTGCGAATGTATGTATGTGTATATATGCATAGACCTTTGCAACGAAGGCCTCCTAGGCGCCACCATATTGCTCGTTGGGCTGTTGTGTGCGCCTGACGCCAACACGGTGGAGGCGGCAGCAGAACCGGTTTGCAACAGTCCAGAGAGGGGGTGTTTCAACAACCTCCTCACCCGATGCAAAGGTCTATACAAAAAGAATAAAGAGGAGGGACAGTGAATTAAGTGACGATGACACACTTTGCCTTTGGGACATTCAACACGTTACACTTCTGAAAGGAACATGGTCTCTGGTGGGGCACCAGGTTTTTAAGAGACCTCCAGAGTCAAAGTCCACAACAGCCGATTACAGCAAGATGAAAACAACACATTTCTGAGTCATGTGGCGGGAGTCCAAAAGGAAGTGTTACTGTTCCCTTTAAAACAAACAAGGAGGGGCACCAGGAAGGCTCATCGCGCGTGGTAGCGTTGGTGTGGTCACCACGTTTCACCGTGCAGCCACAAGTTTGTCTTGTGACCATGGCGCGCGTTTTGTAAACAAAGCAGGAGATGGGTGACGCGAAACGTAGTGAGCTGGGGGAGGGTCTTTTCCGCAGCCTGGGTGCGACATGCTGGGGCTGTTGCTGCTGCCGTCGTCCCAGGGAAAAGAGGCGCCGCAACTTCACTTGTCCTTGCGGTGCTTCTTTTTCTTTTTCTTGGCCAGCGCCCCCTGCCTCTTGGCAATGCAGCGGTTACAATACCAGCTCTCCTCTTCCTTCGGGGGCACCACGATACCCACGCACACCCTGCATATGTGAAGAAGCAGCAACAATGTGGGCACTGAGAAGTTAGCCTTGCTCCAACCAGGCTGCCCAAAGCACTGTACAGCACAGGTTCACCCAGAGCCAGACATAAGTTCAAACTCTGGCAACCTTACTTGGCATGCACAGATATAACACTTACTTGGGACATGGGTAGGCACACTCAGTCATGAGTGCACTCATAGCCAATCGCTCACACCAGCATCCACTCGCACTCACAGTTAGTGGAAGTGGTCGGGTGTGGGAGCGAGTGGTGGTGAGTGGATGTGAGTGTATGTGTTGTCAAATAAGCATAATGAACTGAGCAGAGGCATCGCTGAATAATAGTAATTGATAATAATAATTGCCGGTGGCTGCTTTTGATGGAGACGAAACAGAGAGGCATCCGTGTGCTGTGCGGTGTCAGCTCACATTAAAGAACCCCGGGTGGTCGAAATTACTTTGTAGCCCTCCACTACGGCTCTTCTTTCTCTTTTCACTTTCACTCCCACTGGAAAGAGAAGCCGTAGTGGAGGGCTACAGAACAATTTCGACCACTTGGGGATTTTAAATGTGCACTGACATCGCACAGCACATGCACGCCTCTGCGTTTCGCCTCCATCGAAATGCAGCCAGAGGTCAGGATCGAACCCGGGTAAGTAGTCGTGCACCTTAGCCACTGTACCACCACAGCAGGGCAGAGGCATCGCTGAATGTGCCATATCTGGTATGGTGTTTCACATCTCAAAACAACTCAGCTACTAAAGATGCTGTAGGGGAGGACTCTGGATAATTTTGACATCCGACACATGTACTGATATTAGAGAGTATGCATTCACGTTGAAATCTGCCTCTATCGAAACATGACCGCTGCTGGAATGAAATCGGCAGCTGCCTGTGATGAAGAAAATGTAGGGTGACCAAGCATATTTTAGACTAGTACAGGTGTCAACTTGATCAGGTCTGAGCACTTAGGATATATACTAAACATCTATCGATCCATATCATGAGATTTGGTTATTATATGATTAAATGGCATCATAAGTGCACCCATATCTACTCATTCACATTTGTGAGTGCAAGTTAGTGTGAGTGGACATGAGAGTGATTGCTACTATTTTCCATACTCGCTTCCCACAAGAAATTCCATGAGTTGAGTGCCCTCTTATCATCATCATTTATCATCATTTATCAACCCTTAGAGGTCCCGTTAGGGACATTACATAAGGGGGGGGAGGGGAGGGTGGTGGTACAGGGTTGTTCAGCAGTCATACATGATCATAAATATAAAAGTAATATAGAAGTATAGAAAAAAATATAGAAAATAACAAGATAAGATAAAAACACAAAATAGAAACAGCAGGTAAAACAAGGTGAAAAAAGGCAAGAGTAACAAATTCAGATAATCAAACCATAATCATGGCAGAGTGGCAAAAATATAAAACAAAATCAAATTACAGCTATGGAAGTAAAACCGGCTGGTCAGTTTGCAGGGCTTGGTAGCTGACATAAGGTACAGGAAGATTATTTTTCATTGAGATAGTCGATTAGGAGCTGTCTGATCTAGAAGGATTAGCCTCAATGACAATGTGTTCGGGGAGGTTATTCCAGCTTTCTATCGCACTGGGAAGGAAGGATTTATTGAAAGAATTGGTGGAGCCGTGCAAACGATGTATGCTTAAAGAGTTAAATAAATGGCGAGATGATCGTACCGGAGCTCGTAGAAGGTTTTCTCGAAGTGCTGGAAAGTTAAAGTACAGTTTGTGAAAAAGACAAAGAATAGAAATTTTCCTGCGGAAAGGTCTTTTTTGCCCAAGCCTGGCAAATGCAAGCCACAACGCTCTTGGTTCGGTGTGACCACATGAATAGTGCTTCTGCTCTAAAAATAGGCAAACCATACCAGTGATTCTGCTCTAAAAATAGGCAAACCATACCAGTGATACCAGTCATCACACTCGTCGCAGCCGATCATGGGACTGCCATCATCTGGTTTGGCGCACGCAGGACAGATCCAGATTTTGTTTCCTCGTTCATCCTGCAAGCAGAACATACGAGTAATAAGCACCCCCAATACAGCCCAAGCACTATGCCCCAACACCCCGCAACCATAAGACACCAACTCACACAGAGAGTCAATGTCATCAAAGAAGGGATTAGCTATAGTCAAAAAGCAGTAACCTCCTAACATGTATTTGCTTTTCCTTAAATAAAGTAGCATGCTCCATATCAGATAAGTTATGCAAGTAAATATTTACACCTTCAGGCACATATTATTACACAAACAAAAAAAATCTGTTTTTATTTAAAACCATGCCACAAATGCACAGAAAAGGCTCCCCCCCTCCACACACACACAGATATATTCAGCTGTGCAATTTGCAATTTTGCAATTTCAGTCGAGACCTGACTCAATGATTTCAAAGTGTCGCCATTCTCACACTATTACTCTGCAGATGAGCACCTCTCCATCTCCAAGCTCCCCTTTCCAGTAATTCCGCCGCCTGGGAAAACGCAGCGCCGCCGCTTACCTCTTTATATCTTGAGGCAAACTTTTCTTTGCCATCTCAGCACTGCTGCTGTTTTCTGTTACTTCTGTTGTTAGCATCGCGTTGCACAGTTGGGTGTTGCGTTTTCAATCCATGTATTATCAGCCGACAAGAAAAGACCGGCGTTCACTGACTGCAGGTCTCTGTGGCGGCGTGCTCATGCGCAGAAACAATCCTTCTGCTCCTTTCTACGCTGGCACGAAAAGCAGCCTCCCTTTAGCGAGCACAGCGGTGGAACACCTGTGGAACGGCGCAGCTCATTGCCTTGAAGCTTTTGCTTTAAAAGTCACAGCAAAATTACAGAAAGACCAGCAGTTAACCATAAAAGCAATCCCGTGCTTGCTGCATTTTGTATGGAAACACCAACAACGCGCACAAGAAGAGGCATAATGGCAGAAACCAGCTGCGCAGCATGCCAACATGTTTCCCAGCAGCTGAAATGGGAGGGGATCGCTCCGTTCTCCCATCATGCTTTGCGCAGATCTGCCAGGGGATGGCGCAGCAGTGCAATTTGTGAAAAGGTCTATTCACACTAGCTCTCTAGAGGGATCTACGATATCTATCACATGGTACATACATACATACATACATACATACATACATACATACATACATACATACATACCTACATGCATACATAATTTTATTACCATTCATCAATACAGAGTACATTCTCCAAGTACATTCTACACCTGGTGTTGGCATGTACTCAAGATCGTGACCTTCCTGCTTCCCCTACCATTTCCTGAGAGGCATGGAAGGTTGCCCTCCTGAACCGAACCCGGACATGTACCCCTTAATTCTCTGGGCTCTTGCCATCTTACAATGCCATGAAGCAATGTAAGACGGACAACTCTATTCTGGAGAGTGTGGGGATTCACAATCCCCTTCCTCCATTACAACGCCCGCGCGTAATTAACACGCGTGATTATGCGCGCTGGCAGAGAGGTTGGCGGAGGAGAGGGCATGCTGGCCACCCCCCGCCGCCTCCCGGGCCTGCGGCAACGCTGCCGCGGGCTTCCCTCTTTCCTGCCGGCGTAACCGGGAGAACTCCTCTCCCGTTCCGTGTCGAGGAGCGCGACTGTAGCAACTCACTTGGGATTCTTCGGCGATTGGGCGCGCACGCGCTCGGTTCATGATTTCCGCAGAGGAGACCACCGCAGTCACCGAGAATCGCCCACTGACCGTAGGCACTTACCGCAACGGGATGTGAGCGCGAAGCCGTGCCAGGTGAGAAGACTCTTCCTCTCACCTCCTTGGCGAGCTTCCCCATTAGGTGGTTTTTAGTTCACCCCCGTACGCAGCGTTCGCTCGCTACATGGCAGTTGTATTTGTGTACTGTTGATTTGCTGTGGATGATTACTCGGACAGATTAAAGCTTGTTCGAGTGCCTAACTCGGTGTTTGGCTCGAACCCGCCGCAGTAGTGATTTCTCGCACCGCGGTTTGGGGGTCACAGCTGTCTGTTAGGGCTGCACGTCGTGGCTAGAAGACGACTATAGCGTCTAGCCCCCCCGTGGCGCATCTTGCGAGAATTAACCCCCATATTCTTGGCGCCCGAGCGTGGGGCCAGAGGTGTGACAGATCGAGTGTCTGTGTGTGTACGACGCCGACACATAGACTAGCCATGGCAGTGAGCAAGACTGACCTTTCAGTCTCTTCTAATACTGCAGTGGTGATTGCACAACGGCAAGCAAGCAAAACCACCTTAACTGTTCTTATTGCGAGAGATCAGGAGCTGACGCTAGCCACTGTGATTTTGTAATTTTCTGCGAGAGCAGGATGTCACATGACTCCACCGCTCTGCAGCAGGGTGACGCGCACGATGGCGTGATGGGCATTCTCTCGTAGTGTTTTGACTTACCATGCTTTACGGGAGGACGGTCAACATTGTAGCGTATGCACTTTTGCGCGCGCACGTTGACGGCATGAGAAGTGTTATTACTATCCTTTCTGCCGCGCCCGTTAGCCAGTTCGTCGCGATAGCTCGCAGCCTCAGAGAAGGGGCGGCCTACCCGGCTTCTCCGAGTTTAAGTGCTGACCGTTTTAATTCCATCAGTGCAGTGGGGAGCCTAGTCAGCCTTAAGAGAGCTTTAAGAAAGCGGTAGGATCCTGTTTTTATTTTATTTTGTCGACTAGTGTTCGACGGGCTCTGGGAGCCGAGCGGTGCGGCCGCGGCGCACATAAGGGCACACTGGTATTGCTGCCTGTGCGGGCGCTATACAGCTTGTATTGCTGTGAGCGCGTTGGATCTTTGCCGGCTGTACTCCGATAGCACCTACCGCATTCATTTTTCCCCACGCGAAGGATACACGTGAGTCCTTCGAGGTTGGTCACGCCACGCTGAGACGAGCTATATCGCACATGTGCATCGCTGAGCATGCGAGCGGCCCTAAGACTTTTCTTCAAGTTGTGTCATTTCGCTGCCTTGTGATGTGCATGGTGACGTTGCCGAATGGGAAGTTCGCAACAACGCCACGGTTGCTGCGTTGGGCACACGCCGATGCACGACAGAGCTGCAAGCAAAGATGGTGGAGCTAGACTTTACACAAAGCGCACCGCAATTCGAGCCCCGCTGCGTGGCCCGAGGAGGACGCACTCCCCCACCAGCAGGCAGCTGCAGCGAGAGGCAAGGCTTGGGATTTCGAGCATCGCACCTCGTTACGACTTGCGCCCACGGCAGACGTAACTTTGACCAATGCGCAGGAAGTAATTTCTTGTGCTGAATATGGATGGGACGCTCTGTCAATATTCAGCGCATTTTGCTTCCAGAGAGAAAGCACGCGCTTTCTCTTGGAAAAGATTGAGTGGGGGTAGATTTGAAAAAAATGTAACTAGGGAAAAGACAGCATTGCAGCCAGCAAGGAGGGGAGCCCGTGGAGGCCACGACGACCGTTGCAGCATCGAGGAGCAAGCCGTCCAAGGAGTGGCGTTTTCGCACCCAGAGCCTGCTGTCACCGTCAACCAGGCCAAGACGAACAGTTTCCGGTCGGCTACCGATCGAGAGGGCCGGAGTTCGTGGAATTGGCCCCTGCTTCCAGCATGACGAAAGCTGCAGCAATGAGCCCGCCTTGGCGCAGTTCGGTGCTCGCGGCCGCGGCTTCACCAGCGGGTGCAGCTTGGCATCCCACTGCGCTCGCCATTGGCAGCGTCTACGATGGAGGGAAAAGAGGCTGGCTAGAAGCGAGCGGCCGACCCGCTGAGGGGGGCCTGCAACACGCTACGCAACGCGGAGACGCAGTTTCTGCCCGTCCCCCGGCAGGTTCCCCTGGCTGACCAACGATGAATGCAGTAGCGCGCCTGCAGCCATCGACACTTCCAAGCCTGGCCGAGTGACGATGAAGAAGCGGGACCTGCGGCCGCTGCACGTGTGCCCTCAGCTCCAAGGTCGTCTCCTGTGGTCGTTGGCCTTGCCTTCCCCTTCCGACACCCGTGGCTGGGAGCTGTCTGCAACTTTTTATATATTGGCACTTTTCTTTCCGTTTAAACGGTATTCTCTGGGTTTAAAAGTTAAACGGCGTTTAGCCGGCCCTCTCGGTATATCCCTCGGTGAACGCGACCAGAACAGGAGTTGGCCACCCTGGTGCAGTAATTGGCCACAACCTCCTATGATAAGCTCCATAAAACCCCGGCCCTCAGTCACCAGCGGCTGCGGAACAACTGACCATGGCGGCGGTCAGACCTGTGACGCAGCAGGGGGTGCTAAGAAAGCCTGGCTCCGCTGGACAGGCCGCCATTGGAAACTGACCCTGGCAACGTTTAATGCTAGAACCCTAACTAGTGAAGCTAGTTTAGCAGTGCTGTTAGAGGAACTAGAGGGCATGAAATGGGATGCCATAGGGCTTAGTGAGGTTAGGAGGCCGAATGAGGCATATACTGCACTGAAGGATGGGCATGTACTGTGTTATCGAGGTTTACCAGAGAGGCGACAACTAGGAGTAGGTTTCCTTGTCAATAAGTATATAGCGGGTAATATAGATGAATTCTATAGTATTAATGAGAGGGTTGCTGGCATCGTAATTAGGCTTAATAAGCGGTATAAACTGAAGGTTGTACAGGCCTATGCACCTACATGTAGTTATGATGACCAGGCAGTTGAAAGCTTCTATGAAGATGTAGAATCGGCAATGCGAAAAGTAAAGACGCAGTATACTGTACTAATGGGCGACTTCAATGCCAAGGTAGGGAAAAAACAGGCAGGAGACAAGGCAGTAGGTGACTATGGCATTGGTTCTAGGAATAGCAGGGGGGAGTTACTAGTTGAGTTTGCAGAGCGCAATAACTTACGAATCATGAATACCTTCTTCAGCAAATGGAAGAACCGGAAATGGACATGGAAAAGTCCTAATAGAGAGACTAAAAATGAAATCAACTTCATAATGTGTTCAACCCCTGCCATTGTGCAGGATGTAGAGGTAATCGGGAAAGTGCGATGCAGTGACCACAGGATGGTGAGGTCCCGAATTAGCCTAAATCTGAAGAAGGAACGCATCAGATTAGTAAGAAAGAAACCCATCAACTAATTAGCGGTGAGGGGGAGGGCAGAAGAGTTCAGGATCTCGCTACAGAATAGGTATTCAGCTCTAACTGAGGATGGCGACATTACCCTAGAAGCAAGGAACAATAATTTCAGAGATATCATTACTGAGTGCGCGGTAGAAGTAGGCGGTAGGATAGTTAGAGAGGATACCGGTAAGCTGTCTAAGGAGACGAAAGATTTGATTAAGGAACGCCAGAGTATGAAAGCTTCCAATCCAACAGACCAGATTGAATTGGCCGAGATATCAAAGCTAATCAATAAGCGCAAGGTGGCCGATATAAGGAAGTATAACATGGAGAAAATTGAGCATGCTGTAAAGAACGGGGGAAGCCTTAAAGCGGTAAAGAAGAAATTGGGCATAGGCAAAAATCAGATGTATGCGATAAGGGACAAGGCGGGCAACGTCATCACTAATATCCAAATCCAAATCCACTTTATTTCCAACCTACAAGTTGGGGGCCCCCAGGGAAAAAGCTGTCACAGACAGCTTGACTGGGCCCTGGGGGCCTACAGGCAGCATCTCGCAGAGGATTTCACAACACAGTCAAAAAATGGATATGTACATGAGATCAAAATCAAACGAATTATACACACATCAGATATCAGAAATGAATATGAACATCGCAGTATTTATTCATTGCCTCATCATAAAATTTGTTAATTTGTGTCTAAATGTGTTAAGCGGGGCAGTAAAGTCAATGTGGGCTTTAAGTTTATTATAAAGTGATGGTATGCGGTAGTCAAGAGTGGCCAGGCCATAATTTGTTCGTGTATGTGGCACTGGCGTTAGTTCCCTGCGTAAGCTGTAAGCATGCAAGGGACGGTGCGTATCATTGGGAAGGTTACGTTTATGCATATAGAGAGACAGTTTGTAATCATATAATTTAGTTGCTTTAAGCATACTATGTTTAGTAAACAAGGGATCAGTAGATAGCTGGCTAGGGTTTCCATAGAAGTTTTCAAGAATTCGTAGCACCTTTTTTTGTAGCCGCTCGAGTTTATTATAATTATGGACGGTTGTAACTCCCCAAACTAAAATGCAATATGAAAGACGAGAGTAGAAATTAGCAAAATATATTGCTTTTTTGAGCCTCACTGGAAGTAATTTTCTCAGCTTATAGAGACAGCCAACTGTTTTGCTTAATTCTATCGCCAGCTTGCTAACATGTGTGTTCCACGACATGGTTTCTTCAAACCAGACGCCTAAAAATTTTTCTGAAGTTGCACGCTGCAACGCTGTGCCTTGAAAGTTTAGGACTAGCTCAGTGTCACAGGCTTTGTTATAAGGCTTGAAAATAATATATTTAGTCTTTTTAACATTCAAGGTTAATCTGTTTTTATGCAACCACTCTTCAAGTTTAGTCAAATAACTATTTATGACAGTGTTCAATTGGGTTACGGTTTGTGCGGAGAAAAAAATATTTGTGTCATCAGCGTACATGACCAGTTTCGGTGAAAGAGGCAAATTGCACATATCATTAATATACAAAATGAACAACAAAGGTCCTAGGATCGATCCCTGAGGTACACCATGTCTTACTGTTGTAATCGAAGAAGTCAGGTCATTAACTTTTACACATTGTTTTCTGTCTGAGAGGTAACTTGTGATAAGGTCAAGAGCAACACCACGTATGCCATAATCTTGCAACTTTGAGAGTAATATATTATGGTTTACACAGTCAAATGCTTTCCTGAGGTCAATGAATAAACCTACAGTGAATTTTTTGCTATCCATATTTTTAAGAATTTCATCTTTGATTTGTAATAAGGCCATTTCAACTGATTTTCCTTTCTGGAAGCCATACGGCGATTCACTGATAGCATGGTATTTAGTAAGAAAATTTGTAAGTTGAGCATTAATAACATTCTCAAAAACCTTAGAAAATATGGGCAAAACGGATATTGGGCGATAGTTTGATATATCACTAACACTTCCACCTTTGTGGACCGGGGTTATACGCGCTTGTTTAAGGTCAGAAGGAAAATTACCAGTTTCAATCATTTGATTGATTATAGATGCGAGTGGTTTGGCTATAATAGGTGCTACATGTTTGATAGGGACACTGCTCAGGCCATCTAGTCCAGCCGCGACATTCTTTCGAATTCTGGCCACGAAGCTGATGACTTCTTGGGAAGTAACTGGGGAGAGCATAACTGAATTCTCAAGTCTTGGGCGAAGTCTCGAAAACGAATTAGTACAGTCTCTGTTTGGGGAAACGTATTCGCCAACATTAGCAAAAAACTCATTCATTGTGTCCAACGCCTCTATATCAGTCTTCCCATCAGCAAAAGCTGCAATATTAAGAGGACACTTAGCTTTAAGGTTATTGGTCAAATTACCGACTTCCTGCCATAGCTTTCTTGGGTTGTTGTATATCTCAGCAAACAGACACTGATAGTAGTACGTTTTTGCAGTCCTTAAATCAGCATTTAATTTATTACGGAATGTCTTGTATTGTTTTAGTAGGATAGTGTCACGTGATCGGAGGAAAGAATGGTACATTTTGTTTTTTACTTTTATTCTCTTATGCAGGGTGGTCGTAATCCAAGGCTTGCGTATTTTTTTTCTTCGGTTAGACTTGTGCACCAAGGAAAAATGTTTCTCATAGCAGGCCTTGAATATACCCAGAAAAAGACTATGCTTGACTAGGATCGCATTTGGCGTAGAAACCTTCCCACTGAATATTTTCTATTTCAGTGTAAAATTTCTCGAGCGAAGCAGAGCTAATGTCCCTATAGTAGAGCTAAAAGTGACTTTCTGCTTGACGATCACTGTCGGCAAACATGTAAAAATCGGGAGGTGGTCACTGATATCAAGGGAAAGCACACCTGATAAGCACTGGTCACAAGGTACATTGGTGATGCAGATGTCTAGAAGTGTGGCACTGGTATCGGTAACACGGGTAGGCAAAGAAATTATATTTGAACAAGCGAAAGTGCGAAGTATCGTTTCTAGGCGTTCAGAAGATGAATCTTCGCCAAGCATATTGATATTCACATCGCCCATAACTAAGAAGGCTCCTTGCATTGAATGGAGGCTTGACAGCAAAGTTTCCATGAATACAAAAAATTGGGACTTATATCCTAACGGTGGCCTATAGACAGCTGCTATAAGAATATTTTTTAACCGTACCACAAAGCACTCAACATTTGGTGCAATACATGTCAATTCGCTGACAACTTCACAGGCAATTGTGGCTTTGATGAACATAGCAATTCCACCACCTCGGTTTGCGGGCCGCACGATGCCGTGATAAATATAATCTGGTATTGTCGGTGGACTATTAGTAACAGAAAGCCAGGATTCTGTGAATAATATCGCATCAAATTTATCTCGTAGGTCATCAAAGAACATGCTCAGATCGTCCATTTTATTTTTAATGCTTCGAGCATTTAGGTAAAATGCCCTGAAGTAGTGGGACGGCACTTTCAGTGCTTTGTTGAAATTGCCAGGTTCATAGTATTTACACTCTGGTGCGGTAGCCATATCGCTGTTTGCGCGAAAGGGAGTTTAAAAAGCATTTTTAGTCCTATTGCATTTTGCTCAAATCTTCCTGGCAGGTGATTCTTACCATATCTGATGAATCTGTCTTCCTTGCGCAAATTTTTCCGCCCTGTGTCCAAACAAATTTCCATCCTGCCTTTCGTTTCTGTATGGACAAGACAGTCAAAGTAGCCGAGGAGTTCTATAGAGATCTCTACAGTAGCCAAAGTAGTCAGGACCGTAATGAGATTGGCGGTAGGGAAAAACCATCAGACGTTCCACCAGTGACGAAGGACGAGGTCAAGAAAGCACTAGAAACTATGAAAAGGGGGAAATCAACTGGAGAGGATCAGATAACTACAGATTTGCTGAAGGTCGGGGGGGATATCGTGCTAGAAAAACTGGCCACCCTGTATACGCAGTGCCTGGTGTCATCGACGGTACCGGAACCATGAAAGAATGCAAACATTATCCTCATTCACAAGAAAGGGGACTCTAAGGACCTTAAAAATTACAGACCAATCAGCTTACTGTCTGTTACGTATAAGGTATTTACTAAGGTAATCGCTAATAGAATCAGGACAACCTTAGACTGCAATCAAGCAAAGGATCAAGCAGGGTTTCGGAAACGGTACTCTACTATTGATCATATCCACACCATCAATCGGGTGACAGAAAAATGCTCGGAATATAACCAGTCCTTATACATAGCATTCATTGATTACGAAAAAGCATTTGACTCAGTTGAAACCTCGGCGGTGATGCAGGAATTGCGAAATCAGGGGGTAGACGAGCCGTACGTGAAAGTGCTGGAAGATATATATAGTGGCTGCACAGCAACCATAGTTCTGCATAAAGAAAGTAACAAAATTCCCATAAAGAAAGGTGTTAGGCAAGGAGACACAATCTCCCCAGTACTATTCACAGCTTGTTTAGAGGAAGTATTCAGAGACTTGGAATGGGAGCAGTTAGGGATAAGGGTAGATGGAGAATACCTCAGTAATCTGCGATTTGCTGATGACATTGCCTTGCTAAGCAACTCGGGGGATGAACTGCAAAGAATGATTGATGACCTAGACAGAAAAAGTAGAAAGGTAGGCTTGAAAATCAATATGCAGAAGACTAAGGTAATGTTCAACAGCCTCGGGAAGGAACAGCAGTTTACATTAGGTAGCGAAATACTGGAAGTAGTAGGCGAATATGTCTACTTAGGACAGGTAGTAACCGCAGATCCGGACCAGGAAAAGGAAATAACAAGAAGAATAAGATTGGGATGGAGCGCATTTGGCAAGCACTCGCAGATTATGACTAGCAGCTTACCGGTACCGCTCAAGAGGAAAGTATACAACGGTTGCATCTTGCCTGTACTCACCTATGGGGCTGAAACGTGGAGGCTAACCAAGAGAGTTCTACTTAAGTTGAGGACAACCCAGAGGGCTATGGAACGAAAAATGGTAGGGGTAACATTAAGAGATAGAAAGCGTGCAGAGTGGGTCAGAGAAATAACTCAAGTTACCGACATTCTAGTGGAAATTAAGAAGAAGAAATGGACATGGGCAGGACATGTAGTGCAAAGAGAGGATAACCGATGGTCGCTGAGGGTAACAAACTGGATTCCAAGGGAAGGAAAGCGTAGCAGGGGGCGGCAGAAAGTTAGGTGGGCGGATGAGATTAAGAAGTTCGCAGGGGTCAAGTGGATGCAGCTAGCACAGAACCGGGTTAAGTGGAGAAATATGGAAGAGGCCTTCGCCCTGCAGTGGGTATAATCAGGCTGATGATGATGATGATGAACGCGACTGCTTTTAGCCGCACGGCGGTTTTAAGGATGGGGGGATGTGGGGATTCACAATCCCCTTCCTCCATTATAACGCCCGCCCGTAATTAACACGCGTGATTACACGTGCTGGCAGAGAGGTTGGCGGAGGAGAGGGCATGCTGGCCACCCCTCGCCGCCTCCCGGGCCTGCGGCGACGCTGCCGCGGGCTTCCCTCTTTCCTGCTGGCGTAACCGGGAGACCTCCTTTCCCGTTCTGTGTCGAGGAGCGCGACTGTAGGTCTCCTCGATTTGGCTGCACTTTCGGCACTAGTTCACAGGTGCTGCACTCTGGCCCTCGATTTGACAAGTGCAGCTGGCGCCACCTGCACTGCCATCCTCGATTTGACATCGTGCAGGCATTTTGGGGCACGAGTTCTTTGCACGCTTGCACGCCCGGAGTTGTCAGTTCACATCGTGCACGAGGTGTGCAGCAGACGACAGCAGTTGAGATGCGCGTGGACGTGAATGGCGTGGAGCGGGAAGTGGTCCCTGTTTTTGATGATTGCGGGTTTAACGCAATTGGAGACGAAGGAGGACTGCTCTATGAAACGGATGGTGAGTGCTGGTTTTGATGGGTTAGTAACACATTTTTTTTTTGGTTGACAAACCAACTTTTTTTTTGTCTAGGAAGGCAAGGGTAGGCATGCTGCCCATACTACAGTGGCTTGCTGACTCTCTTCACTTTCTTTGTTTCGTAGACGGCGTCCGCGTAAGCATAATCTTTCGAGATGAACTTGACGGCGAGGGTGAGGCAGCTGCGGTAGCGGCGTCTGCAGCCTCTTACTTTGCCATGTTAATAACATGCAATCGTTATGACTGTTGTTGCATTTGGCACTAGTTTTGCGGTGTACTAAGCCACTATGGCAATCACACAACCTACACAGAGCGTCGTCCCACCACTATTGGCCAGAAAACGTGCCTTGCTACGGGCCATCTCAGCATCGTCTGGTCAAGCGATCACATCGTCGCTGATTTCGAAAAGGAAGTCCAGCACAACAGACGACTCGGTAACGTCAAATCGATCTGCCATGGCGTTCATGCTAGTCTGGCTTCCGAGATAGCTGAGGGCGATCAAGATGGTCTCTTCGGCAGAAATTTGTCGACGCCCGCTCACAGCCTTCCGATACAAGGAGGAGCGCCTGAAGCGTTCACACATTGTCAAAAGTCTCTCGGGACAACCTAAAGAGTGTCTTGAACTCGAAATCAAAGTACCTGGAGGTCACATTTTGGAAATAACCTCTGATGCGGTTGCGGTCCACACGCAGAAGCTTGCACGCCGCAAGAGAAAATGCAGCTTCGAACTCAGCGTCGAACTCGTCGTCACTCTCGTCGTCCTCCACAAGTTCCATGGCAAACTGAACAATTTCACCCATGTTCATCCACGAGCTACACAAGTCGCAAACGCAAAATCCGATGCAAACAAAGGAGAGTGGCACAGCGCCGGGGCGCCGGCGTTCGACTCGGGCCCAGCAGACGACAAGGCTTGCACTGCTGCACTTGTGCACTCGATTTGGCCGCGCCACGAAGAGCGCTAGTGTCGCGCTGCACTCTGTGGGGATTCATAATCCCCTGCCCCCATTATAAAGGGCTGCGCGTAGTTACCATGCGTGATTACGTGCGCTCTTGGGGAGGACCGCGAGGAGAGGGCACACTGGCCACCCTCCCATCCTCCCAGGCTCCCGCGGCGACACCGCACGGGTTTCCTTCTTTCCTACCGGATACCCAGGAAACCTCCTCTCCCCGAGCCGAGGTGAGATGCGCGTCTGTCGCAACTCCCTCGGCGTCTTTTGACGGTTGGGCGTGCACGCGCACGGTTCAGCATTCCCGTCGGGAGACCGCCGCCTTCACCCTCTGCTCCCGGTCCAGCGCGCACTGACTGCCGCGGGCCGTGAGCACGAAGCCGCACGCAGGTGAGCAGTACCTCTCCCTCCTCGTGCGTGCTTCTCCCTTAGGTGGTTCTTTTTCACCCCCGTACGCGGCTTTCGCTCGCTACACGGCGGTTGTTCTTTAGTGTGTTTTCCTTTGCCGTGTACTCGAGCATAATAAACTGTTCGAGTACGAACTCGGTGTCTGTCCCCTCTGGCTCGAACCCGCCGCAGTAGCGACTTCTCGCACCGCGGGTTGGGGGTCACAGCTCTGTCTGCTAGGGCTGCACGTCGGGGCTAGAAGGCGACTGTAGCGTCTAGTCCCCTCGTGGCGCATTCTTGCGGGAGTAACACCCCCATATTTTGGCGCCCGAACGTGGGGCCAGAGGTGTGACAAACCGAGTGTCTGTGCATCGGGTTTTCGACACAGACAGGCCATGGAAGCGAGCATGCCTGACTTTCAGTCGCTGCTAATGCTTTCCGATATGGCTTCCCAACGGCAACCTACTGGCGCGGCTGTATCTGCTACAGCCGGTCCAATCACAGAGGCTGACGCTAGCGACGCTAGCCCCAGTGACCTCATATCGTTTGAGCCGAGCTGTGCTTCTCCCGACGCACTCACTCAGACGCGCGGCGACGCAGGGCACTTTTCGCCAAGCGCTATGCCGCGAGGTATGGAGTGCACGGAGCGGCCGATACCCTGCACATCCCAGCCGGTCGTTCAGCCAGATTTCTCTGGCCAGACCAATCCCCAAGAGGCTATGCTGCGCGACGCTTTGCGCCTCATAGAAAGCCTCACGGGTGTCGTGCAGACGACTCTGCACACATCCGCGCCAGCTGCGAGACCGAGGTTAGAGGTGGTTTTGCCCAGTTATAGCGGTTATCATGATCGTGTCAGTGCCAACGAGTACCTGGACCGCATGCTGACTTACCAGCAGGCGACAGGGCTACCCGATGGCGAGATTCTGAGACGCGTTGTGCCAGTCTCACTGACCGATCAGGCTGCCCGCTGGTTCCGCCTCACTGGCCACCGGTCAAGCACGCTGGATGAGTTCCGAACGCGGTTTCGCGAGGAATTCTTGCCCGCAGATTACCAACGGTATAGTGCCTAGAATATACTGGCTAGTGTGCCGAGGGCACGCGCTGGCGTGTCCGCCGCGGTGATGCCTTCCCGCCGCCACCGCGGGGCGGCGCTACCAATAGCTAAGGTGCTATCGCTCCGCGTTCGCGGCCTCGGCAGCATAGGCGGCATATAGGTCCGGATAGCGTGCTGCGCTTTTCACTGCGAAACCTGTCTCTTGACGGTTTAAGCGCACTTTGTGTCTAAAAACAGTCTTGGTGGAAGACATTCATACCGTCCTAGTACTGTGCGGAGAAAATCATACGCTCAAATAGCGCTCGAGGAAGCGTTTAACAAATACTGTCTGGTCCATGTCTGCTATATATCTGTTTTATTTATTCAGCTGAACCGGATAAGGTCTTAAGCAGAACACATATTGATTTCCTGATATCCAGCGAGAGAAGAAATTTGAGAAAACCACCTAAAGTTGACACGTTGGTTGCAATAGTTTGTTAATCTTTGATTAAACGATCGAGTCCGGGCCGGATTCAATATATTGCTATGAAATATTCCGATGACGATTTTATTTGATCTAGGGCCACTCGATTGCGATCCACGTATCGCGATTGCGGATGTAAGGTATCGTATGCATCTTCCTTCTGAGTGAGCGCTCAGTCAGCCCAGGTGGTTGTCCCGAATTATGGGAACTATATATTCTCAATCGCGATCTAACCCGGAACGGATCGACGACGACTGTTATTGTCCGTGTGACACAGGTATCAGAAAATACCCTTAATATTTTACACTGTTCATTAATCCAACTTTGAATTTTATTTACTCTTCGGTCTTTTCTTATGGTCCATGGTATATCGCGATGCCGCAGTCAAGTGCTACGAACGTCAATACGTATACGGGCCTCATGCTTTCGGATAGGTTACGTCGACGTTTCTGCAATTCAGTCATGCTTATTGCTAAGGTGATATATATCAGGTTAGTGACGTTTTATAGCGTCACATATATGCTACAGAAAAGAAGGGCGATCTTGCTTTTTCGTAACGTATATTGCACGCGCGCATGTTTTCAAAGATCGCATATGCGACAATAAACACAAGCAGTCTGAATCTGACTTCAGTTTTTGTTCTTACTCTTTATTCATTTGTTTTATTAGGAAGTCACTTAATTGTTGCTTCATACATAAATGATTATTATGCGGTGTGCTTTCTTTTGTAACAGAAGGAAAGGCAAGAAACAAAAGTGGTGATTGTATCACTGATTCTTTTTTTTTACAAAGTCTACAATATAGTAAAATTTGAGCAAAAAGGCGCAGCAACAATAAACAAGTAAAAATATAGAAATGCACCGCTAAAGGTTTTGGAGAAAGGCCGCACATATGACACCGCAATAATTTTAAAGTAGTCTGATACCAATTTTTGGTGGTATATTAATTTTTTTTTTCACTTGCTAATGATGCGCTAGATATTCGTGTATAATTCTCCACGTGGTTTCTCGCTTACCACCGCTAAGTAATTTATAATTAATTTTACTTTTTTCACCAGTTTCGGCTTCGCGGTTTCAGCAGCCGAGCGGTTGTTGTACGGTCACAATTGTATAGGTCACGCGCGGGATTAAAAAAAAAAAAAAAAAAAGCTTCAACCGCAGACTCACTTATTAGCTCCTCATTTTGCGCTTTCAATAGAGCCACTTGTTCCGCGCTCCATGCCAGTTTTCTCTTAGCTCTTCTCAGAGCGCGAGAAAGGTTGCAGCATTTATTTGGCTAGTTGCATGCTTTTTCCTTCTTTCTGCGCATCTTGTGTAAGCCTCCGCTGGTATTTGCATTAAGCGCAGCTAACCCCTTCAGAGTTGACGGTCAAGCGACACTTTTTCTGCAAAATACATTCCCATGAATGATATGTGCTTCCTGAATCAGCTGGTTGCAGGCCACATTCGGAACAAAGACCCTCCAGTGCACTCTACCTATATAGCTCTATCTTCAGCTTTAGATATTGTTGTATTGTACGCGCTTGTTTTTTTTTTCTTTTCCGAGAATATACACTATTGTGTCCACAGAACTGCGTTCAGGCTTCCAAAAGTTATCACTTTTTCTATGTACAAAGTGACAAAGTTCCTTTTCTTTTTTTTTTCTTTTCTTTTTTTTTTTTTTTTTTTTTAGGCTCGATAACGCGCGTAGGCTACAGATCCAGCAGGTGCTTCGGTTAATTTGGTCCAAGTTGCAGGTATGTAAATTGAGTCAAACGGATCCCGAGGCTCAAAGCTGCACGTCTGCTGCTGCGGGCATGAGTTCTCGCTCGGCTCTTCTGCTGCCAGCTCCTTGGAAGCATTGTCAAACATCCTTGACGGTGCGTGCATGGCTGTCGTCTGCACCACTGGCATATTACGGCACTGCGTTTTTGTCGTTTAGCGGCCGGTTGGTCACAGAGGTTCCAACTTTCTTTTCGATGTCTTCTTAGGCAGAAGATGGTTCGGATAATGGTCGAATAGCGTTGGCACGGTTTCGGGCTTAATTCGTGGTCTATCTCTAGCGAGCTCGTTGACGATGCCGTTTACTGTCACTTTGAACGTTCTCTCGATGTAGCTCTCCTCAAAATATTTTTCGCAGACAACACACGTTGAAGTCAACTTGCGGTCCTGTCTTTTAATCAGCCGCTTCCACTACGCAAGCTGCGCAGGGTCCGATGGCACACCGAACATAGAAACCTAGTCCTGAGCGGTAGAGCGACACGAAACATGTCTTTTCCCTGCCCTGATGCTTTATTTTTAGCATCATTAGTCGTTGCAAATTTAATTATCTCATATGAATGCAAGAAACAGAACGACTAAAACAAAAGAACAGCGTAGACGCGTCCAAGGCGCTCGAACCCACTGATGGCTCGGCCAGCGCAGCTGCGGCAAATCAAGGGCGCGCCGGCGGCCGACGGCGTCGACGGCACCTTTACGATGAGCAGCGCCCCTGGCGGCCAAAGTTGGAAGGCATCGCCGGCGCGGACACCTCCTCCCATTGAGAGAGCCCTCCGCACGGCACACTAGCCAGTATATTCTAGGCACTATACCAACGGCGTCTGCGGCGCGAGCTGGAGCTACGTACTCAGCATCCGGACGAGTCCTTGCTCGAGTACGTGAGGGCGATGGACGAGTTGTATCGTCTCGCATACCCCTCGGCTCCGAACGCTGAGAAGGTAGAGCGTGTTACGCGACAAGCTCACCCTACCTTCGCAGCCTACCTGCGAGGAGCTCAGTTCAGAGATTTGGACGAGCTCGCCTCGGCAGCCAAGCGCATACAGGCGGACATTCTCGCTTCGCGCACCTATCGGCCACCCCCGCCGGCGTCGCACGCACTTGAGCCGCGATGCGCCTGGAACGGAGGCACTTTTCGACCTCGTTCCCGGGGAGCCGAATTGGTTGCATTGAGTGACGGACAAACGAGAAACGGTTGGAACCTGTCTGACCGAGCTCTCGACCCGTACACTTATGCCATGCGTACAGCACACGCTACGCCCGGCCAAGACACGCAGAATCGTGGTCGGCATCCCGACACGAGCACGCAAGCGCAACGCGCACCTGCAACGGTAAACCCTGCAGAGAGGTACGGTCAATCGGCGCGCGGCGACAGCAGCCCCGCCCGACAACGGCCGACTGCCCTCTGCTACCGGTGCAACCACCCAGGGCACTACGCCAGGGAATGCAGGCGCCCCGCTGCCCGAGAGTACGCGCTTTCGGGAAACGAGCGGAGCCGCCGCTGAGCACGACTGCACAGCCGGCGGCGTCAACAGCGGTGCTCAGTGAGTCACACGAACTCCTGGCCCCGTTGGCTTGTCGTTTTGGTCCCCCCAACGACACGCCAGTGCCACTTATTGAGCTTACTGTCGTCCGGCGTAAGTTCATGGCTTTGCTAGACACAGGAGCGTCCGCTTCGTTGTTTGGCGACGAGGTATGCGAACATCTCCGTCGGAGTGGGATCCGATTGCGAGAGAGCAACCTCGCCTTCCGACTAGCCAGCGGCACGGCGCACGCGAGCGGTGCCGCGCGGCTTGTGGTGCGATGGGAGAAACGAGTCAGGCGCCAGCGCCTCACCCACCTCCCCGGCCTGTCGGTCCCAATCATTCTTGGCAGAGACTTCCTCGCTAAGACGGGCATTGTTATTGACGTCTGCAACGGAGGATATAGGGAGCGAGCATGTGGCACCCTGAAACCTTTCGTTCAACCTCAAAAAGCATCAGAAGTACACTTGCTATCAGATGCTACGCGCGCAGACGTACGCAACAAGCGCCCGAAAAAGCTTCTCGAAACGCCTTCGGCCTGGCAGACAAATTCGCCGGTCAACCGCGCCGAGAGAAAAGGCGCGGAGGGGACTGACTCCCCTCCCGCGCGACCCCCTGCCCCTTTTGCGGTTGCACTTTGCGCCGCGGGGGAAGGCAGGCCTCCCCACCCTCTGCTGAACAACGTGAGCAGTTTGTCAAGGGAGGAAAAAGCGCGCTTGTCTCAGCTCTTGAACGAGTACGATGCAGTATTCACTGAGCGGCCTGGCTGTACTACACTAGTAAGGCACAAAATTGAGACAGGCGACGCCGTTCCTTGGAAGTGCAATCCCCGGCCAGTCAGCTTGGCTAAGAGGAAAGCGCTTGATGACGCTCTGGATGAACTTGTCGATACAGGCGTCGTGGAACGTTCAAACAGCCCCTGGGGTTTTCCAGTGGTGCTGGTGCCCAAAAAGGACGGAACTACCCGCCTTTGTGTGGACTATCGCCGCCTGAACGAGGTGACGCGGAAGGATGCCTATCCACTTCCGAGTATTCCCTCGATCGTGTCCAATGTTGGCGGAGCGAAGTACTTTACTACGCTCGATGCCAGTAGAGGATACTTTCAGGTGGAGATGGATCCCGGTGACAGAGAGAAGACTGCATTCACCTGTCACAGGGGTCTTTTCCAGTTTACCCGAATGCCATTTGACTTGGTTGGAGCTCCGGCGACGTACCAGCGTCTTATGGACCGTGTCCTAGGTGATGCAAGGTGGCACTACGCTCTTGCCTACCTAGATGACATTGTGGTGTATTCGGCAACCTTTGATGAGCACTTACGCCATCTCAGGGACGTACTGGAAAGACTGAGGTCTGCGGGAATCACTTTGAACCCAAATAAGACTCAGATAGCGGCGACCCGAATAACCTTGTTAGGGTTCACGCTAGACAATGGACGCCTTCTGCCGTGCGAGGAAAAACTTCAGGCGATTCGGAAGTTCCCCTCGCCGACAGATGTAGGCGGACTGAGACGCTTTCTGGGGATGGTGAACTTTTATCGCCAGTTTATCCCAGATTGCGCCGCTCTGCAAGCCCCCTTGACGACTTTGTTAAGGAAAGGTGTTAAGTGGCATTGGGATCCCGAGCAAGAGGCTGCACTGCGAGACCTCACTAATGCGCTCGCGGAAACCACAGAGCTGAGGCTGCCTGACCTGAACAGGGAATTTGTGATCCACACGGATGCATGTGACTTGGGCTTAGGAGCAGTTCTGCTTCAGGAGCACGAAGGTAGCCTGCGGCCGGTGGCGTTCGCCAGCCGCTCATTAACTCCCGCAGAGAAGAATTATTCCGTGACAGAGAAGGAATGTCTCGCGATTATCTTCGCTCTGCGGAAGTTCGACTACTACGTCGATGGAGTCGCTTTCGTGATTGAGACAGATCACATGGCACTCACATGGCTGAGACGCCTAGGCGAGCCGTGCGGACGCCTAGCGCGATGGGCGCTACTTCTCCAGCGTTACGACTTTACCGTTCGCTACAGGAGAGGTAAAAACAACGTGGTAGCCGACGCGCTTTCGCGCGCACCCGTTGGCGGCGGGGGCAGTACCCCTGCTACCCCCTCCGCGACGCCCCTCAGTCGGAGCAGCGCGACTGCAGCTACGCTCGGTCATAGCTCCGAGGGAAGCGCGGCCGACCCGCCTTCCCTGGGCGAAAGCGTTAACCACTTGGACTGCATCAGTTCAGTGGGGAGCGCGTTCAGCAGAAGGGAGCTATTAGAGGCTCAGCGAGAGGATCCATTTTGTCAGAAAGTGTTTGACGGGCTCAGGGAGCCGGGCGGCGCGGCCGCGGCGCACATGGAGGCAGCTGGTATTGCTGCCCGTGCGGGGCGCTCGAACACAGCTGGTAATGCTGTGAGCGCGATGGATTCCTATCTGCTTGACTCTGACGGCGTCCTGCTGAGATACTTCCCCTCCGAGAAGGATACCCACGAGTCCTTCAAGGCGGTGATCCCACGCACGCTGAGAAAGGCGTTGTTACGCTACTTTCATGACACGTGCATCGCTGGGCATGCGAGCGGCCCTAAGACTTTACTTAAGTTGTGTCGCTTCGCTACCTGGCCTGGCATGAAGCGGGAGGTGATTCGCTACACCCGCTCGTGCGACGTGTGCCAAAGGGTTAAGCCACGTGGTGGACGCACACCTGGGCTTATGCAGCCGATCAATAGCCAGGCTCCCTGGCAGATTGCGGCTTGTGACGTCATGGGACCCTATCCCAGGACCCCGAGCGGGAACCACTTTCTGCTCGTTGTCACAGACCATTTCAGCAAATGGGTGGAGCTTTTCCCACTGAGAAAGCTGACGGCACGCGTAATCATGGGGAAGCTGGTTGAGGTGTTTACACGGTTTGGCTACCCCGAGCAGTTGATAACGGACAATGCGTCGTACTTCACTGCTAAACTGTTCGTGGACTCCTGTGTTGCCCTCGGCATTAAGCACAAGAGAACAACCACGTACCACGCCCAGGCGAATCCCACGGAACGCGTGAACCGCAACATCAAGCACATGCTAGTTGCATTTGCGGAGACGCACAGTGACTGGGATACCCGTCTCCCCGAGATTGGGTTTGCTCTCAGATCAACCGTGAATCGCTCAACTGGGTACACACCTGCCGCCCTCAACCTCGGCAGGGAGCTGTCGAACCCCGTAGACCGTACTCTACAGGTTCGTAGCAACAACCCGAACGCTCGATCGGCACGCGCCGACTACGCGACCGGGCTGCGCGCGAAGATGACGGAGGCTTTGGACAAAGCACGACGGAATCTGAGCACTGCTCGTGCAGAGCAGAAAGCGCAGTATGACCGCTCTCACCGAGAAATTCACTACAAACCGGGTGATCTCGTGTTGAGGCGCAGTCATGTCCTGAGCGACGCCAGTAAGAAGTTCTCCGCTTCTCTGGCGCCGAAATGGTCAGGACCGTACCGAGTTTGGCAGAAGGTCTCTTCGCTCGTGTACAGGCTGGCGGACTTGAAGTTAAGACCGACCGGCGGACCGGTGCATGTCTGTGATCTCAAACCCTACGTTGACAGAGGGAATGAGTGGCCCGAGGAGGACGCACTCCCTCGCCAGCAGGCAGCTGTACCGGGAGGCCGATGTCGTCGTTTGAACATCGCGCCTCGTTACAACTTGCGCCCACGGCAGACGTAACTCTGACCAACGCGCAGGGAGTAATTTCTCGTGCTGAACACGGGCGCGACGCCCTGTCGATATTCAGTACATTTTGCTTCCAGAGCAAGCACGCGCTTTCTCTTTGGAAAAGACTGAGAGGGGCTAGATTAAAAAAAAAAAAAAAAAAAAAGGGGGAGGAATACCGTAAACGAAAAAAAAAAAATGTAACTAGGAAAAAGACAGTCTTGCAGCCAGCCAGGAGGGGAGCCGGCGGGGGCCACGACGACCGTTGCAGCAGCGAAGGGCAAGCCGTCCAAGGAGTGGCCGCGTTCCTGCACCTAGGGCCTGCTGTCGCCGTCAACCAGGCCAAGACAAACGGTTTCCGGTCGGCTACGGAGCGAGCCAGCCGGAGTTCGTGGAACGGGCCCCTGCGTCTAGCACGACAAAAGCTGCAGCAAAGGTACCGCCTCGGCGCCGTTCGGTGCTCGCAGCCGTGGCTTCACCAGCGGGAGCAGTTTGGCACCCCGCTGCCCTCGCCACCGGCGGCGTCAACGACGGAGGGAAAAGAGGCCGGCCGGGAGCGAGCGGACGACCCGCTGAGGGGGGCCTGCAGCACGCTACGCTACGCGAAGACGCAGTTCCTAACCGTTCCCCGGCGGGCTGCCCTGGCTGACCAAGGATGAATGGAGAGGCCCGCCGGCGGCCATCGATATTTCCGTGCTTGGCTGACTGACGGCGAAGAAGCGGGACCTGTGGTTACCGCGGTCATCGACACTTCCACCCTTGCTCCATGGTCGCCTCCTGTGGTCATCGGCCATGCCTCCCCCTCCGACACCCATGGCTGTGAGCTGTCTGCAACTCTTTATATATTGGCGCTTTTCTTTAAACGGGTTTAAAAGTTACGCGGCGTCTAGCCGGCCCCACTCAGTATATCTCTGGGTGAACGCGGTTACTTTTATCCGTACGGCGGTTTTAAGGAGGGGGGGATGTGGGGATTCATAATCCCCTGCCCCCATTATAAAGGGCTGCGCGTAGTTACCATGCGTGATTACGTGCGCTCTTGGGGAGGACCGCGAGGAGAGGGCACACTGGCCACCCTCCCATCCTCCCAGGCTCCCGCGGCGACACCGCACGGGTTTCCTTCTTTCCTACCGGATACCCAGGAAACCTCCTCTCCCCGAGCCGAGGTGAGATGCGCGTCTGTCGCAACTCCCTCGGCGTCTTTTGACGGTTGGGCGTGCACGCGCACGGTTCAGCATTCCCGTCGGGAGACCGCCGCCTTCACCCTCTGCTCCCGGTCTAGCGCGCACTGACTGCCGCGGGCCGTGAGCACGAAGCCGCACGCAGGTGAGCAGTACCTCTCCCTCCTCGTGCGTGCTTCTCCCTTAGGTGGTTCTTTTTCACCCCCGTACGCGGCTTTCGCTCGCTACACGGCGGTTGTTCTTTAGTGTGTTTTCCTTTGCCGTGTACTCGAGCATAATAAACTGTTCGAGTACGAACTCGGTGTCTGTCCCCTCTGGCTCGAACCCGCCGCAGTAGCGACTTCTCGCACCGCGGGTTGGGGGTCACAGCTCTGTCTGCTAGGGCTGCACGTCGGGGCTAGAAGGCGACTGTAGCGTCTAGTCCCCTCGTGGCGCATTCTTGCGGGAGTAACACCCCCATAACTCGCACCGCAAGAACTGGCGCTGCACTAGCACGGCACTTTTGAGAACTAGTGCCGAAAGTGCAGCCAAATCGAGGAGACCCTGTAGCAACTCGCTCGGGGTTATTCGGCAATTGGGCATGCACAGTTCATGATTTCCGCCGAGGAGACCACCGCCGTCACCGAGAATCGCCCCCTGACCGTAGGCATATCGCATATCATATCGCTTTACCTCAGCCAAGTAAATATTGTTGCGAACTGCAAAGGCGTGAAGATGAAACCATGCCATTAGGTGCGCCATTAGCACATGCACTGCACTGTGTGAGGTGTGGTTGCGTGAACTGACTTTGAGCCAGACATTTCAGTACTAAATTTTTTATTGTACACTATGGCCTAAGATACACATTATTTAGGTTCTGACAAAAACTGAGAATGGTCAAAGTAGTTGCCACAAAACACAGCAGCACATGCAAGCTGTAGTTTTGCTCCCTTATGCTGTTCTTCACAAGCTGGGTCACCTCCATGCAAGCGCATATGCTGATCTTAAGGGGGGACGCGGGTCTTAAACTGGTCAAAAATGGGCGAAAAATTGATTTTGAGAAAAATGCATTTTCGGAATGTCTGTACCTTTGAGCACTAGCCTTCAAAATATCAACACTGAATTCGATCGGGAAATGCGGTAAAATCGACTTTTAAAACGCCACGGGAGCCTCGAAATGGCCGAAAAAGGGGTGAAAATTGTTCGAACTTCCCGCGCGCGCCGCGGGTGAAGCAGCCGGCTGGCCGCCGCCATCTTGGACTTGTTTTGAAGCTTGTTTCTTTGTGCGCATTTTGCGACATCTCCAAATGACGTCGCTCAAACAGAACGACCACCGTCGCGGGTTTTCCGAAAGCCGTTTCCGGTCCGCTGATTGGCTGGAGCGCGCGCTCGCGAAGCGAGCCCCTCGTCTCGCGCTTCCCATTGGCCAGCGCGACTGACTTGCCATTTTTTTTTTGTTTGTTTTTAACGTTCTTCGTCGCGGCTGCTGCTTCGCTCGTTTATGATGCGCTTTCGCGATCGTTATCAGTCGTTCCCGCAGCCGGTGCTGGTCTTTAGACTTAGCTCGGTAGACGTAGCCGTATCAGGAGTGTATTGAAAACAGAAGCGCCTAGCGAGTGCGCGTCGAAGAACGAGTGCGGCGGCGCGCTGCCAGGGTCGCGTGGCGTGGTCTCGACCTAGCTGCAGCACGTCCGGCGGCATATAATCGTTTGCGAGCGGTCCAGAGGCATCAAAGATAGCATCGATAGACTGTTCAGCTGATACTCATGGTCCTCACCGACGCTACCACTTCGTTGCTTTTTTATCGCGTCGCTTCAGACAACAGGCGAGCCTGACATCGCGCCGTTGCCCGCGTTCATTTTCCGCGGACGGTTTCGTGTTTTTCATTTTTTTTTTTATTTTCTTTTTTCTTTTTTCAGATTGTCTAAGTAATCGCGTCGCTGCGCTCAAGGGGTGTGAAAGTTCGAGCTTTAGCTCCAGCAAGGGACTCCGCGTGCGGCCCTGCATGCGCTGTACAGCAAAGTAGCAAAGTTTCATTTTGCAACATTAGCCAATTTATTATGTCATTCCAGTATGCCGCTGTGCTTCAGCCTTAAACTTTATGCAGGTTTATTAATATTGCAAGACCGTTTTATCGTAATTTTGAGTATCTGTATGCCTTGAAGGGCACTGCCACAGGCATATGAAGTTGTAAATAAAGCTTCTCCCGCTGGTTCTAGTGGCGGTATATTTAGACTTTGTGGCAAGCTTTTACCAGTATTTGGGAAGGGTACTGTTATATGTTTAGTATATAGCCTTCCTCATAAAGAACAAAGCCTCACAACAATTCCATTTATATTACCATAGCTGCAGTGTAGCAAAAGTTAAAGGTTGTCTCAAAATGCAAATACGTTTTTCTCAGTGCTGTTTCTGGACACTGCACTCAGTCTTACTGTGCTTTTTCTCTACATTGTCGCCGAGTGACAATGACAAATTTAGCACCACTGCAGTCATATTGAAAAGATCAGGGGGTAATCCAACACTTACATCACTCTATCGAGATTTTTTCAAATTGCCATTAAAATAATATTGCATGTCAAAAAGTTTGCTGATTTCCTAATGGCATACACTACCTTGGCCATGTGTAATGGTGATAGTTCCAGTTTTAGTTGACATATTCAAAATCCAAAGACAGTTTTGGAAATGGGAAGAGCATGACATTTTTGGTGAGAAATATCACAGTGAGGCTACTGATTGTTCGAGTTATAATATGTGGTCAAACTTCAAATGCCGTTTTCTCAGTTTCATATTTTTGGTCGATCTCTACAGCCTTACGCAGGGTATTGACAACTTCTTTTTAGTTCACACAAATAACTTTGGTACCATTTTCTTCAGAGAGAAATGAAGTACCCGATGACATTTTTAGTTCTTTAGTTTAGGCAATGGATAAATGTCAATTTGAGATTAGCTTAATGAGTTCGTTTCAGATAATGCAACCTTTTACTCTCACCATAATATGTGAGAATGACATGCCTTTTTGAGGAAAACGAAGGATGTCATCGGGTATGGGAAGACTTTGGCTATCAATCTATGTAATTAAAAGCAACGAAATGCAATGAGAAAGTTCATTAAAGCTGCGTAAGAAATTCACTAATTATGCTCTGGACTTTGTTAGATAACTTTTGATCTAATACCACCAGTTCAATTATAATTACATTTTTGAAATCAGGAGAGAAAACCACATCTGTGTGCAAAGTTTCGTGAGATTCTAGCCATAACTAAAAAAGTTAGTTTTAAGACCCTCGTCCCCCCTTAAACGAGACTACTGCCGCCAGTTAGGATCACAGCCAGTTGTCAACTACATTGTGGCTAGATAAAATGACATGTTGTGGGGCGGCCCACTCTGTTTCCCAACTTGCAAGCGCATGGAAACCCCCCTCTCTACGGGCGTCAGTGATATCCCACAACATGCTGAGCCTTAGTTGAGAAAAGAGCAAGATAAATCATGCGACAAGTGCATGATACTGCCATTTGGAAACGTGATGTTTCTCTCCCAATTAAATGTTCATAACTTCTGAACATATGGAGGATTGTGAACCACACTTTCCCTCATTGAACTGTTCGCAAACAGTTTGAATAGTGAGAGTACAATGCGAATCGAACCAAATAGCAAATACTACACAAAAACTATTTGAAATTTCTGGTACTTCCACACAACCAGCGTTTTAACGAGCCTGCACATGCTTAACCATCTTCACCAATATCAAAATGGATAAAGCACACAAAAGATTGCTACATACCTGCCAAGCTGAATATTTCAAAATTCGTAAAATCTCCGCGACCGGAAGGGGGGAGCTTTTTTTTTTTTTTTTTTTTTTTTTTTTTTTTTTTTTTTTTTTACTCCAAGAATTTATCTTCAGCGACACCCTTGCTCACTCACCCACAAGCAAAATCCGTGTCTCGTAGAGTAATGAGCGACAACTCCATTGTGTCCCGATTTATTTGTGCAACGCTTTTGCAGTTGCTGACTTCGTCTGCTTCAAAAACTTCTCTGTGTAGGCTTGCTCAAAGCAGGTGCCACTCTGGTGTCCTTTCACCATCAGCAGACTTTCTAGAGTTTTCTCGGAAACAGATGAGCGAAACTCCGAGTTTTGTTGACAGAGCTGAATATTCTCTCACATTCAGTGTTACTGTGGGGAATGAAGAGTATGCCCGGCATAACCATTGAGATTCTGCGGAATCTGGGCGATCAATCGACATCTCGAATGCTTCCCAATTGCGACCACTGCATGTTGCACCTTGGCTCATAGAGTATGTCTGCTGGAATCTGGTAAGCTTGTATGTTGGCAAACTCCACTTCGAGTGCATCAATTGTTTCTTCTCTTGTTTCCCCACTCTGCTGGGGCAGAATAGCAGGAAATTCCATAATGAAATGAAGTACACTGCTCAATGAAGCAGTTTTTAGAGCCTGCACTTGGGCAACTTCAGCCATCTTCAGGCTGACGTCTTCCAGCGGGAACTTGTGGCGAATATAATCACATGCTGCAGTAAAGTAGAGACGTACAGCTGAGAAGAACTGCTCTTTCTCATTTGATGTCAGCGTCTCAACTACAGAGGAGGTCATGCCAATGACAATGTCTTTATCATCTTTTTGATTCTCTACAGCTCCATAGGCAACTTCAGGCTATGAATGGCATCCCTTGAGAACACCTGGCCGCACAAATCGAGTCGAGAGATCCACGAGAAGGCGGTTCAAGAGGCCCCTGAGCACATGAATCTGAGGAGCCTGTGACTGAAGTAGGCAGTTTGTCTTCTCAAAGAGGTATAACATTTTGGAGAAAAAGACAGCATGCCCTGCTTAGCTCCGATGACAAAAAAAGAAATAGGCACTCTTCACGGGTCACGTGGCTAGCTTCTGCAGATGCCTCGCATTGAAGTTTCAGTTTCTTTGCTTGTGGTGCAGAATGAACTCCTTTTCTTTTTAGTGAAGGTCCATCACAGTCGGTGTTTTTTTTTCCAACACCTGCAGCAGCCTTGGGAAGGTGTGCAGCAGTATTTGAGGCCGGCGCAGGGTTCTTGGCGATTTGTAGAGAAGTCTTGGAAATCTGGTAAGACTCCAAAAACAAGCTCTGCTTATTGCACTGTTTTGTTTCATTCAAGAAAAAGCTGAGTAGTGGTTTCCACTGGTCCTGCAGCCTCTTCAAACACTTCCCTAAATATAGCCAACGTGTCGGCGAATGCTTCAGCATCTTCCTGACGTCGACGTCGTGCAATCTTTGAAAGTCTTTCAGTCAATGTTTCCACTTTGAGCTTTTCTCTAAGTTAAAAAAATGTCAACCAAGGCCTCATCAACCTTTACAGGAAGACATGCAGCTCCTTTTTGGGCGGCCAAGTTGATGAGGTGGCATAGGCAACCAACCCCGATCAAAGCTGGTTGGGCCTCCCTCAACACAGTCAAAACGCTGTTTTTTTTTGCCAATCATGACATGGGCATTGTCCGAAGACAATGCCAACAGGTTTTCAAGAGGCAAACTTCGGGACTTCATTTCGTCCAGAATCAGATTTCCAATTTTCTGACCCGTCGCTTCCCCTTGGATTGTACCGTGGCAAAGGAGGCGGCTTTCAACTCTACTAGTCTCTTTAACGAAGTATGTCGCAACAATAGGGTAAAGCTGCGTATCCCTATTGTTGCTTCCGTCCACAGCAATCGAAAATACCTGCTTTTTTGACGAACAATTGCCGTTGTCTTCGTCCGTCCACAGGAGTAGCATCTGGCTTCCTCGCACTTGGGGAACATTTTCCGGAAAAGTGGTCCAGCGTGATCACTGACACTGAGCGGTATGTTGTGTTCAACTAAAAACGCCGTGAAATGGCATTCTGCTTGAATCACACCGAGGTCGCTGTCACTGCGAACAAAACTTGTCAGGCTCGGCTGGCTGTCCGCGGCTCGCACGTACCCTTGGTGCTTTTTCGAAGCGATGTGGATCTTTATGTCGGACTTGCCACCATGTGAAATGTTAACATCACAGGCACACGTGGTGCAAAATCCGAACTTCTCTCCTTTCTTAGACGGCACGAAGCACGGAAATTCTGCCGCGTACGACTTCAAAAATACTTGGAAGTACTGTCACGACTTTGAGCCCGCCATTGCACTGCGAAACCGCTACTACTAAAACTTCAGAGTCACACTGAGTCGGACGCAGCCGCAGATCACACAAAAACAGAGGCCAACACCAAAGTTGTCCAAACACGTAAACAAAGGAACAGCCACTAGCCTGGCGGAGGCGGTATAGAGTTTTGGATATGGATTCGTGTTCCCCCGAGTAGACGATAAAAGTCATTACAATGTTTGCAGCTGCTGATGATGATATCACAAATATGTGTTGCCCTCTCGTGGCCGCCAAAGGTACCATAATAGTGTTAACATGGCCTCCGAAATTACCCTTCCGCGTGTGGTGTTATCTCGGAGGCCATGATGTTAATAGATGTCCGCACGTTTTTTTTTCCCCGAAAATAAAACATTTTCCGTAAAATTTCCCGCAAGATTCGTAAAATCGTAAGACTGGTCAAAATTCGTACATTTTACGGAAAATTCGGAAGAGTTGGCAGGTATGTTGCTATCACCCCCAAAGCAAAGTGTAGTACACAAGGCCTCTCTTCAACTGCCCCATATGCTGCCGATGCACCACCATTCCTGCTCCTATTACAGTTACCTGGTCACCTGCCAAAGCCAACAAAGAATTCCTCAAAAGTGCAACAGCCTACCACAATGGTGCCAACGGTCTCTGTGATGACCATCCTGGCCGTGGGGAGAGGAGAGGTAGCCTCCGCCAGCTGCGGTTGCTGGGAGGCAGGGGGTGCGGCGGCCGCACCCTTAGAGGCCTTGGATGCCTTGCTGCCTCGGCCACTCGCCTGCGGCTGGGGCGGTGGAGGAGGAGGAGGAGGCACAGCAACGGGCGTCAGCACAGGCGGCGATGGACTCCGGGCACGTGGCGAGGATGGCGGTGACACAGCAAATGGGTCGGGGGGTGAGTCGCCACCACTCCCCTGGGCCAGAGCCTTGAACAAGCTGTGTGCAGGGACCAAAAGCATTCCTTGCTGAACCAAACTAAGCTGTGACAGCACATCATCACTCACAACCCATTGGCATTCATGGCTTTAGGCTTGAAAGCAGCCCTCAACTGAACAGACAACAGTCATAACCTCAAGTGTTCAGTCAAAAACATCATGCTGCCATTACTGTTTATTTTTGTAACTTCCCTTAATCAATGCAACAATCTTGAAATCTAGCTCAGATAGTGACGCGCAGGTGCTGCTTTATCAAATCATCTATTTCTGAAAGCTTCTTGTGTCCTATTAAAGCCAGTGTCACATTAAATGTGGATTGTCTAAACAGGTCTGAGAAGTCACGCCACTCATGGTGAATTACCTTTCACCTTGATGCCACAGATAACCTGCCAACAGTGGTTTGCAGGCTATGAAATCAAACCACGGGTCAAGGGTCAGGTGAGAAAATAACTGAAATGAATTGCATGACAAACTGAATTGGTTAATCACTGGAAAGTGAATACAGTTAAACCTGGCTCTAATGAAACTGCAAAATGTCCGCGATTTCATTACATCCATGTTTCCGCGTGAAGATTCGAAAGGACAATGCAGAACGAAAACCAGATTAAGAACTGAATGTAAGGGAAACCACCTTGAAAGGCACGACTACGGCAGCAGCCTCCGATTCCATCGCGGCTTGCATGAGGCGTCTAGGAGAGGGGTGGGGAAAGGAGCGTGGCGGAGAAGTCAGAGTGCGGGAGAAGAGTGCACACGACCGACCGGGCAAGGAGGTAGCTGCATCTTCACGCGTTTTCCTGCCCGCTTTCCACCATTGCCCCAGAAAACCTACTCTTGTTTCGCTTCGCCGGCGCGCTCCATTATTCCCACTACCTATGAGCAAGAGTTGGCGTGCAACCATGTGGTGGCGATGGGCGCACTCTCTCTCTGCTTGCCTCATTTCTTCTTTTTTTTTTTTCCTGTTATTTTTTGCTAATTCTGAGCACGAACTGTTGTAGCTGCTGTAGTTCACGTTCCAAAGTCGAAAGCAGTGGAGACTGCTGCATTTGTGCTCAAACATGATGCTGTGTATCAACTGTGGTCACTAGCTGCGATCTTACGGACGTTCTTGTCACGTCATTTCGCGTTATCAACATGAAACTTGTAGGGTTCTGCCAAATATCCAGTAAATCAGCACTAACCAAGATGTAGTCAGTGCCACGAGATTGTTATATCAAGGTCAATTGCAGTAACATGTTCGTTACATGGAGCTTTCAAATATGTGCAATTCAAAGCGGGTGGCATTGCGGAATAAAAAAATTTGTAACATCGAGGAATTCACTACATGGAGGTTTATTACAAGCAGGTCTAACTGTACCAAACTTGGGTTCCTCGTGATGAAGTAGGCACGCCACCTCATCAAAAGCAATTAAAGGAGACAATGGGACTGGCAATGCATGAGATAAAGATATATGCAAGTGAGGCTCCCAGATGGGCAACTAATGGTTTGTTAAGGAGTTTCGCACAAGGGTTTTACGCAAAGAGATCCCCGCATGCTATAGCGTTCATATCTCACTGGTAGTTACCAATGCGTTCTCAAATCTTTATTATGACTAACACGAGAAGCACATTTGTTATACGGCTGCATTCATTATGCAAGTAAATGCTGCAAAGCATTCAGTACAGAAAGAATCAAGGTTTTTTTTTTCCTCCCAGAAAACCATTTATGAGCACATAAGCAATACAGTGTCACAAAAGCCTGCACAGTGTGAAAGTGTTTGTAGACTACAAGGTAAGTTGTAGTGTACAAGAGTAATTTTAACATGACCATTCGGTTAGGCCTAGAAGCAAAGCAAGTGTGAACTATGCTGAGCTTGTGACGCCAGCTATTTCTGCTTACCACGGTTCACCTTCTTCTTCGTCATCATTTTCAGATCTGGAGAGATTAAAATGCAGAGATATCCATCTATCTTCCAGCGCTATGGCTGTTTCTTTCCTATGCTTGGAAAAATAACATTCATATTTCCCCCCGATATTGCATTATTTCTCGTGTTGTGCAGCATAACACCACTTTATGTGGTGAAAGTTTTACAAACAGCTTTCTTAGTTTAATTCGCATAAACAAAATGTTTTTGGCTAATTGCATGACAGAACCTTCAAAACTGTTGAATCAGATTTGCACAATGCTTCAGGGCCAGGATATTATGACCGTTCTACAGTTGAGCCCCGCTACAACGAACGCCACTTCGACAAGATTTTCACTTCAACGCGATATTTCTAATTCACCGTCAGCTAGCCATCAAAGTCAATGCAACGAATTTCTCGCCACAGTGAACCATTTTTCAGGCTTGTTTTTGCTTCATCGAAATTTTCGGTGAGTGAGCTTGGCTTGGAAATTTATTTTGAGGTTATTTAAGCACAACGCCAACAGTCTGTAACTACTTCTACATTCACCCCGCTTAGTTTCAACGAAAATGTGTGCCCACTTCAGCCCACGTAAACAAACTCACAGAGGGGCCCCACTGTTGTGTGGTGAGGATGACATGGCTGGCCACCTTCAACAAGGCGCAGGCCTGCTTTGCCAAGTGGGAGCCAATCGATATCCATTCTAGATCACATGATCGCAGGCCAACACGGCAGGCGGCAACACAGCATTGGCCCAATTCAACCGATTCTTCATTTGTGCTTGTGTCCCTTCTGCACTCGACAGCAGCATGGCGACAAAATGGAATTTCCTTCCGTTTGATTCAGCGATTGTTGCTGAACAGTGAAATCGAGCGGCTGACAAAAGTGAACTTATTCATGGCCCTACAAGCGACCCGACGAAGCATACTAAAAACTGCTCTGCGCATGCTAGCTTTGACAACGGATGATGAAGATGCTTGGTTCAGAGTGGAGCCACCCTCCACGGAAGCTACTGTGGCACGGGCAGCTCTTCAGGACGCCAGAAATGTTCCAATGGACATCAGCATAAATGAATAAATTGTGTTGACGCGGATGTAATCCGCCTTTCTCACAAGGCCGCTCTGCGCATGTGCGCCTCTCTCCTGGTTGAAAACAAACCACCAACCCAAGCTGCGCATGCGCAGTTCTTGGCCTCCGCGATCGGCGCAGCCGTAGCTTATCTCGGAGGCCATGTGTAGTTAATATTTGTGACAGGCGTATGCGATAGATAGCGGTAGCTGTCAAGAACACACACCGTCATTTCACTGGCGGCTGCATCTCCCAAAGACGTTTTCAACCAGTAGCAGACAAATTTTCAACCACTCCCAGAGGGCGCCACATTTTGTGAAAAAGGCGGATTGCTCATGAAGAGTTAAATGACGAGTCCACAACAATGCGCCATCGGATGATGGGTGTGACGCACAATATAAATTGGCCCCGCCTCCTGCACTGGATGCAATGAATGCATTTGACATGTGCAACTTCATTGGCACGCACGACGACATCGCAATGCAGCTACTGACAGAGTGTAAACATCGCAACACGGCACTGATATCCAAAGGACAGAGGCAAACAAAGAAGAACAACTTTTTTCAGAAATAAATTGTGTTTGCAAAATATGCAGTCAAATTTGAAAGTGTTTTTGGGCACATTTCACTACAACAAACTTTTCTGCATATCCCGTCAATTTCGTTGCAGCGAAGTTCAACTGTACCACTTTTGTTTGTGCATCACTGGCTCAACCCCAGAATAATAAAGCATGCAGTTTCTTAAAACAACAGTTAAATAAGAACAACAACAAAAAGGGCCATAAAATGGAAAGAGAATGAAATTGTTATAGCAAATTAGTGCAAGTCTTCACTCATCTGTATTCGTTTCTACCTAGACACAACTTAGTACTAGCTTTAAAAAGTGTTATGAAATGAATATAGCTGCATCAGGGTGCATTGTAAACTGAACATTTCAACAGGATTACCTGTTTGGCTACGAACAAGTTTATGCAGTGGCTCTTCCAACCTAAGCTTTCCTATCTCCTCACCCGTGCCCTTCAACTTCCAGCTGCAAACCTTGCTGCAGCCCCGAAGTAGGAGCTCGGGCAGCTTCGAAACAGCATTTTTCTAAATTCAAATTTTTGGCTGCAGCAAATATCTCACAATTTTCTTATTAATACTAAGAACCACCACCCGAAAAATATCTCATTGCTGGTTTTTTTTTAAATCGCAAACGTGCATGAGCTAGTCTGAATTTGTCACAACCAGAAAAACTTACCTTGCCACTGAACCTGAACGTAAAAAAAACCCTAAACCCAAACTGGATGCAAACCACACAGGAGCAGTATTACTCACATTTTTGTGGCACTGGGCTTGGGAGTGGAGCCAAGTTTCACAGTAATCTTGGGAATGCTGTCATCTTTTTTCTGCATAAAGATGTTAGCAAATGGGGAAACTGAGACCCGGGAATAGAAAAACAAAATGCCAAGGAAAAAGAGACAAGAACCACCCAGAAACTGCAATGTTTAGTTAAAAGGCATATAGAAAGAGACATATTAAAAAAAAGAAAGATCAGAATGACAACAAACTGCATAGGAATAGGGATGGGAGGAGGGAAAAGGTGGTTGGAGAAGCATGCGGAGAACAGAAAAAAAAAAAAAAAAAAAACTAATATGAGAGTAAAAAAACTGTGGTCTTGGAAATCAGGGCAGACTTTTCGAATGGCGGCTCCAAAAAGTGTTTAAGGTTCTTTTAAGAGGCCAGTGTCTTAGGGATAAATAAGAACAGAGAACAAAGAGGCGAGCCACGACATGAAAACATACTTTTTTTGTTTACACAGGATGAAGAAACAGGAGGCTTTGTTTTTCATGATGAAATAACAGCAAAGGACGAGATGTATTCTCTTCTAGAGGTCTCATCGTTTGCACTGCTGTTTCACCATTTTGCTCTCCTGTGCTCAAAATGGTTAGGATAAATTATGCGCACATAATTGAACAATGTCTGAAACTGCTACAAATGCCAAGAGTCAGGGAAGTGAGAAGCTCAGTTAATCAGTTAACACTTTCCTGTCCACGCCTATTCCCATCGATAGACCGCCATCGATGGTTTCACGATTTGAATTTTCCTGCTTTCGAAGCGCTCCTTGACAAGTGGCGTTATCCAGCAGGAAACAGAGGAACCCATCTTTAGGTTTTGCTTTTGGCTTTATTTTTTCTGCCGCACTGCTCCCGTCCACGTGATCGGCAAAGTCAGGTGATCGGCACTCCTTGTTTACGTCATTGCGTCGACGTCGCGCGCTCCTGCTGCAAGGAAACGGTGCGGTTCCGCGGAAGTTGACGCATTGGAGAGCTCGTATTTGGATGCGAACAGCAGCAGTAATGATGCGGAAGATTAATTCAGCTCTTCAGACTTTAGCTCTGACAGCGAAACTATGTCAAACAGACCCGGAACGTCGACAGCCATGCCCCGATAAGTTTCTTTTGCCCCCGATAATTTCTGCTTTTGCTGCATGCTGATCGGAAGAGATCACTATTCTGAAGCTCACAACTGTTATCTGCAGAGTGACAATGTCTTTTGGGGAGTATTACTTGCCGCCGGCAGTGCAGGGAGTCATGTTTTCCACTAGAAGACAGCCAGGGATCGACCTCGGCGTAGTCGCCCCCAACTACTGTTTTCTTTCTTAACTCAGCGAATACTGTACACAGAAAGCTAGAATTTACAATGTTGCATTGGTCCCTGTTGTAAAAAAATGTGTATATTGAGAAATATTTTTTTTATTTGTGTCAAGAAACTGATGCTTTTGTGCTTTTAACTCCAATTTTTTGCTGATAGTTTTTTTTCTTCATCACAATATGTTGATTGTCACTAATATCATTGTGAAAATGAATTCCTCCTTTACAATTTGGTACTAGACACTCCTGTACCAAGCAAGTTTTGTTAAAGAAAAAAAAAAAATATTGACACCATCCAAAAACCACCACTTTCCCCGCGGACAGGGAAGTATTAATGCTTGCATATCAGATAGCTGTCCCAGAATTATGCTGCTGGTTCCAGACCAACAAAACCACCATCCTCCGATCGTTGTGCCTAGAAACTGAACAAAAATGTTTACAAAATAGACAGTGGTCGTGGTAAGCCACAGTAATGTTCCGGCACTGAGCCAAGGCAAGCAACATTTGCCGCTTTTATCCGGCTCTCAACTGAAACAAGATGGACATTTAGGAACGAAAAAACAAGACTAGGAACACAAAAACGGTGATTCATATTACTACACCTTGTCAGAGTTATTGGAGATAAAGGCAAATTAATCTTGTCATGAACTGTTGCTGGTTATCGAGAAAAAGAGCAGTAGCAAAAGATGTCGACCACATAGCCCAGTGTAGGCTTCGTTTTGGTTAGACCAGAGATACCCTTTTGCAAAGCCCCTCAAGTGCTTTTATGCTACAAATCACTACATCAGCCATTCTAGGAAGCAAATCACCTTTTCCTCTTTCGTTTTCTTCTTCTCTTTCTCTTTGCCAGATTTTGTCTTTTTCTTTTCTGCCTTGGCTTTCTCTGGGGCCTTGAGCTTGGCCTTGCCTTCTTTCTTTTCCTTGGGAGGCTTCTCTTTCAACTTCTCCTTTAGCTTTTTCTTAGTGTGGTCTTTTTTGTCAAGCTTCTTCTCTTTCTTCTCTTTGGCTTTGCTCTGCAATGATTATTGAACAGTGTCTCAAAGGAGAAAAAAAATGTTAAAATTACCTCACCAAAGGTGAGAACACAACACACAAAGCTTAATGTTCCCAAAGCCTGAACTCACATGCAACACCATTTGTTGCTCTGACACTGCGGTTCAGAGTAAACAACCTTTTCCCAAATTGGCATGAAAAAAATATTGTAACTGACAATATCTGTAATTTATGAAAAAGTAAAAACAATTGCACCATGTAAGTGTGCAGGCAAACAAACACATTTTAAAATAAGATGCAACATGCTTCTTTCCAGGGATGCTGTCACCAAGCTTTCACCAGAAATGAAATTAGAATATCAGAACAGCAGAACAATGAACACACTACACCCAAAATAGCAAGTAAAGCATTCAATACAAGAACCCTCCAGAAAAACTTGAGAAAACACAGGTTCCATGCACCCACCAGTTTCTGAGAAATTCAAACTGTCATGCAAGAACAGAATAAATATATTGTAAGTAATAACCTTTACGACACGCCTTACAGCTGCCGACAGTCTGCCTTTCCTTAGTCCTGGCTGCTTGCAACAAAAGCATCAATTTTACTACAGTTTTCAAGGGATATGAAAGGTGAACTATCTAGGATGGAAAGAAATCAGTGAGCCATATTACCTTCCAGTATTTGTCCATTGAAAACTGAACAAGAAACAAAGACAGAGAGAGAGAGAGAGAAAAAAAAAGAACAACAGTCAGTTCTGTGAGACTGGACATGTACATGCACGACAAAGTAAAGAATGAATAAACATCTAATGACAGACAGGTATGCAGAGAGTAGCATAGGTATAGTAGCTGGTTTTAATAATAGTAAGTTTCCTTCTTCTCAACATTCCTTATTGAGGATCATTATGAATGCAATGTCTACACAGTGTCTCTGAAGGCAAACAGTGTGCAAAAATAGCGCAAAATCTGGTCAAAACAACACATGTGCAATGCCAAGAGCACACAACACCTCACGATACTTCCTATTCTACAAATGATGTACAGGGTCGTCCACTTCTAGCTATAACACAGACACTGCTTTCTAATCGACATTACGTACGAAACAGCCACATATCGATGCAAATCAATGCACGCACACAGGGACCCGGATGTGCTGCTTCACATGGCCTGCCACTTAGCTTTATTGTGTGGCCGGTTCGAACGCAACAGCGCTTTGAAGGTGGTGAGCGTGTTACAGCTAGAAGTGGACGTGACTGTACATAACTGCAATAATGAAAATTTCATTCACAATGTTGCAGGAGCAGTCTCAGGCCTACACACTGTTACATCAAGTTCTGTGCCATCAGTGCTAGCAGCTGGGAACCTCAACAGCCGTGTAGTTTATAGTGGATGCCAAATGGAAACTGCTGTCGAGAAGCACGGACCTAAAAGTGGTGGCTGGTCAAACAATAAATAGCACTATATATCTGTAGCCGCTAAGACATTTCCAAAGAAATTTTTGTATTTCAAAAGAAGGAATTGTACATGACTTTTTTTTTTCTTCATTTCAGTACTGTGAAGTAATGTATTTGTAGCATATTTTCACAATCACACCCCATGGCAATGCTTTGGATTAACTAGCCTTCCCATAAATGTGATGTAAAATGCACCAGGACATCATCAACACACCTAATCCTCTTTTCCAAATCAGGGCTGCCACAGAAGCAGCACATTAAGCATGGTTGATGGGATTAATGATCAGCATTATGAAACTGACACCAGAAAGTTATCAAAATTGCTGCAATACACAAACAACTTATGGCTGCAACTAAACTCACCTTTTCGCCATCTTTATCAGGTTTAGAGACTTTGTCCTCATCCGTTCGACTGGTGGATGGCACAATGGGAGGTATGGCCTTCTTTTCAGCCAGAGTCTTGACAGCAAAGGGGCTTCCACCAAGCACCATGGGGCCCATAAGACTCCCCCCCGGTGGTGCTGGAGGCGATGAGGCTGGAGACATGTCATCACGGGACGCAGGTGGGGGCACGAAAAGTGGCGGCGTCGGGAAGTGGGAAGACGTGCCTGCCCGAAGCTGTGAGGAGAATGGAAAAGCTGGCAAGAAACCCTGTGTTGGAGGGGACCCAAACGCTGGGAACTTTGGTGAGAACAGCGGGCCTGAAGGCTGTGGCTGTGGTAATGGCTGCTGCTGTGGCTGTTGGGAAAATGGAAACACACCCGAAAAACTGGGCGCTGGCTCTGGCGATGTTTCTGACCGCTGAGATAGAGCAACCAGAGGCGACGCCCTCATTTCTGGAGTTTTTGGAAGGCCCTTCTTTGGAGATGGTGTCCCTGAGGTCGACTTGTTCTTTCCCGACTTCTTTTTGCCTTTCGTCTTCTCCTTTGACTTTTTGTGTTCGTTGCTGACAGGCGGTCCTGGAGGGCGCTCCGGAGAAGGCTCCTTGGTTTCCTTCTTGGGAGCTGGAGAGCCCACGGGGTCTGGCGTCTTTGGTGTTGGAGGTGGTGAGGAATCTGAATCAGTGAAGTCATAAACATCTCGCGGCTCCAGCTTGCGGTTCAGCATTCCAGACATGGCAGCTTCCAGAGTCTCCCGCTTTTCCTCAAGCCGAGATTCCTCACGGGCTTTCTGAATCACGGCGTCAATGCACTGATCAATGCCAGCTAACCGCATCTCCTTCTCTTGCTTGCTCAATGTTTCAGGAGAGTCATCAATTACAAGCCTCGGCTCAGGAGATTCCTCCCGAGATAATGGTTCGCCTGCATACGGGTCATCGTCACCTGCCACATTCTCCTGTGCAGCAGCCGCAGCTGCATTTAGTTTGCTGCGTTCCTCTTCTGCCTTGCAGGCCATCACTTGCAGTGGTGTCATGGTAGAAAGCATGAAAGGAGGAATCATTGACGTCAATGATAGAGGCAAATGAGGTGGGGACAGAACTGGGGGCGAGGATGGAGCAGGGGGTGGAGGCGGTGGCAACGGCAGCGGTGGCACCACAACCGGAGCTGGAGGAGGTGGTGATGGTGACCGAGTAAATAAGAAGGGAACAGGAGGTTCGGCAGCCACAGCTGCCGCTGCCTGCTTTTTTTTCTCTGCCTTGGAGATTTTTGAACTTGTCAGGTTCTTGGACTTGTTGAGCGATTTAATCTTGGCAGATTTTTGTGTCAGGCCTGCCACAGCCATTAGACCACCTGTGCTTCCAGGCATCACCATCCCTTTGTTCTTGCTCTTGGACTTGGATTTCGAACCGTCCTTGCTCTTGCCTTCCTTGCTCTTCCCTTCTTTGCTTTTGCCTTCCTTGACCTTCCCCTCTTTGTTCTTTCCCTCTTTTACTTTGCCCTCCTTGCTTTTAGACTTGATCTTTGAAATCTTGCTGCTGCCATCCTTGGACAACTTGAGATCTTTTGAGAGCTTCAGCCCTTTGGCAAGCTTCTTCTTAATCTTCAGCATGGGATTACTCGCTGAACTCTTTTTGCTGATGAAGGGAACGTAGAGTGCTGCAGCTTTCTTGACAGCATTCTCCTTGTTGTCCTTCTTGCTCGTCTTGGCCTTTTTGCCATCCTTGCTTTCCTTCTTTATTTTCAGCGACTTCTTAGGCTCTTTCAGCTTCACCTCCTTGTGTGGCATGATAATGCTGTCTGAAGAATCCGAGTCAAAAGCCATGCCGGGAGGCAATGTTTTGATGAAGGATGATGGAGCGCTGGGCTCAGGGAGCTTGCCCTCTCGTGCCGGTGATATGAAGCCGGAAGGGGTCATGAACACACTAGTCACCTCCCGCATAGGCTGGCCTTCTTCCTCTGTGCAAAGCCTGAAAGAGAATGCAGTGTTCACTCTCATCGTTCGATTGCACGGAAAGTTTATGCTTTCAAATAATTCCACTTACTGGCAACTCTCCTACACGCAGAAATGCAAAATACGGTACACGATACAATAGATATACCCAGAAAAACATGAACACAATATCTTCTGGAAAAGCAATTAAGACGGGAGATAAGAAATCTAAACAGATCTACCACCTTACAAGTCCTATTTACATGCGAACAAAATTATGACAATAAAGGAGCGAATGCACACTAATTGTGAGCCTCTTGAACGAAAAAAGCCAAACAGCTAACATATGAAACCTGGACTGATGAGAGCCCTGTTAAGTGGCCGCAGTGTAGTGCATCCCTGTACATATGTGATGTGCGAATAGGCCTGTAAAGTGACTGCTTCAGTGTGAGTCCACTCCTCCAGGGAAGCAGCCCAGCAGCAGTGCTGTGCATCTGATTTTAGGTGCCAGAAAACCATTACCGGTGAGGCTAGTGAAAAATGCAATTTCGAGCAATTTTTGGAGCACAAAAATTTTTAATTTGGAAAATGTTGGAGCACAGAACAGCTAATTTAGGAGCAATCTGAAGCACTTAAATTTCCGAGTGGCCATCTAGCAAGCCTAAAAGCCCAACAACGCTTTAAGCCAGTAATAAAAGTTAAAAAGCTGCACCACTTTGGAGCAATGAAACATTGATTAAGAACCACCCTGGAGCATACGGCATTCAGTTTTTAAGTCTCTTAGGTGGGCAAACAAGGCAGGAAAATTTCAGACTGTGACGCAAACAGTGCTACGTCCTTACTACCAAAGAATCACACCTTAGAGGTGTTCAATTACAAGTTTTATTTACTTTGTATAATTAAGAAGACAGCTTTGGCAAACACAATAGACTATAATTCAATTCTTAAGGAGCCAGAGCCTCCTGTATGGATTATCAGAAGTCCATTCAACACAATGCTGTTTCTTTTATGAACATATCTATGCATACAAATAGCATTTTTTAACTATATTTTTTTATTGAAAAGATGTGAACAAGTACATTATACACAAATTAAGATTGGAAACTACTGATATATTCATTCGAACTGCAGTTTTAACTGGATGAGTGCTTCAAAGGTTATCAATACTGCCCTAGTTTCTCAAAAGAGTAAAAACCACATTTATTGAGGCATTATAGGGCTGGGAAAAAAAAATAAAAAAGCAAAAATAATCCAAGGGTCAAATCATTGAATAGCTACAAAATATCCTGAAACACTAAAAAACTTGTTTTGCTCTGTAGGAAGTTCAAATGGTGAAAAAATTGGCTATGGTCAGCTTTTGAGTGAAAACTATATGCAAAAATGATGGTTTTTTGGCATTTTTACTATACTGTACTTCATGTCAGCTGCCAGGAATAACAGAGCAAAACTGGTTTAGAATAGCAATAAGAGTAGAACACCCCTCCAAGCAATGATGTTCTTGTGCAGATGGCTTCACCACACAAAAGAACAAGCAGCTCGTGATGAGTGCGCATTTTCAGAACCCAGGAAAACCACACAGATGGAAGCAAAGGGAATGCATGCTTGTGCCCGAACAGCAAGATGCCTTCTAAAAAGACTAACTAGACTAACTTGCCAATTAGAGCACAAGATAGCGTGTAGCTGGGTTTGGCCCACCGATGCGCTGCTGGTAGCGACTACAGCCATGGCCTGGTACAGCAAAGGTGAAAAGCATGCGGTGAGGGGTTGCCTGCGATAGCTTGGAGTGCCGGCCGAACCTTGGCATGCAATCGCCTCTTTACTTTCCAAATTTTCCATATTAAAACCTCTCCAATTTTCCATTTATGTCAGATAGTTTTATCCATGTGCTCAGTGATCTTTACAACCCTTGTAGGGCAGGCTAGTCTTGATCAGGTCCTTATGCTGGCTGCCACTATTCTGCCTCCAGTGCACACAAGCCAGAGCCATCTGTGCTCAGTCTTCAATTTTTAAAACAGCGGAGCACTAGGGTCACCCTGTTGCGCAACCAAAATGAATGTCAAAATGCAAATGCAGGAAGACACATTTGGAGGATAGAACATGGCAGATCGTTCTCAGCCACGGTTTCCACAAGCAGAGTTTACAGGAATTACTGCGAAGTCATTCAATTCGAAAATCTGACTGCATGGCCTGGAACGCTGCTCATGCTGTACCCACAAGTAGTGTCGGCGCAGGCTCTCCCCTCAAATGTTGCTTATCAATGCTCAGCAAAGACAGTATCGTTGCAGATATAATGTGCCATACAGCAGAAATTGCCATATCTGTGCATGTGAATTACACCACTAAATTACCGCTGCATCATATTTAAATGCAACTTCCATCAATTGACTCAAAACAGGTCTAATTGGCTAACTGGTTGGAATTATGACAACAAAAGTTAGATTCAAAGACACTCAGGCCTTAGGACACCGATCGGCCACCATCTCAGTGAGTGCGCTGCTAGTGTTTTTTAAAAGAGAGAGAAAGTGGCACCAAGTTGAAACGTGCACTTAAACTTTGCCGGAATGATGGTGGCCTGTGTATTGGCAAAAATCGACACCATAAAAATTTTCATTGCCATAAGATAGTCACGCTTGTTATAAGAAGGCTTCAAAGGCATACTAACAATTTGAAAAGCGGTGAAAAACAACCTTACGTTTCCCCGAGCTGATGGCACATAGCATCCCTCTATACAAGAGAAGTGAGTTTCTTCATTTTCTTAATTATTGTCAAAATGGTGCAGCTTTTCTGGTTTGGCACAGTTTGGCGCATTTGGTGCAAGGGTGACGTAACTGTAGTATGTGGTAGCGTAAGGGTCCCATGCCACAGAAAAGCCGGTTTCAGTGTCGTTGCTGTTTTCCACTGTTGTAACTTGAAAATCAGCGCCAGCATGCGGTGCCCACAGGAAAACCCGTGATAGTACTGCACTGCCGCAGTACAGATGTCACGCAAAGACTACAAAAGGTGTGCCTAGTGTATATACTTTGCCACACGACTGCATGCTAATGAACTTTGCCATCAAAAGAATTTGCATAACGAAAAAGGCACTATCGAGTCTACTCTTAAGGCGAGCTTGAGCGTCCCCTTAATTTTTTTGTATACACTCTCACTGCAGGCTAGCTCACGAAAGTGGCTCATGCCATTTTCAGAAATTACACCCGCTGGTATAGCTCTTTAATAAATAAAGGTCTTTAAATTGCTGGTTCGCACAAATAAAACAAGAACTGATATGCCAAGAAACACAAGTGCACTAGCCAACAACTTCATATCTCACCTGAAGCGCTTTGATGTTGGGGTTTCTGTACCATCAGTACTTCGCTTAACAGGCTGTGGACTTCCGTGCGGTGATGACATCTCCTCGCCAGCACTATTCGAGGCCATGTCTCTTTTCATTCCCTCATTGGCAGATCCAGGAGACAACAGCATACTCTCCTCCTCTGAGTGGCGGAGAGAAAAAATAACAGGCTGAAGTAGTTTCTAAAGCTATATAGTAGAGGTGACAAACAAGAGAATAGTTGACAAACTGGCATATTACTTTGTGATTCTAAATGACTAAAAGCAAAACTGAAAACTCTGTATCGGTGTGAACAAAAGTAAATGGAGCACACTATTTTCTGCTAAAATTTTTCACGCTTTCCATAATTGAAACTGGCAGTCGTTGTATGTACACACCGGTAGTAGATGTCAGTGCGCTTTCACTAGGATAAATAATGGCTCCTTATCTCTAACGCAGACGGTGTAACTTTAATTTGAACGGGAAAGCATACTCCATTTACTTATATCTGCACCTGCGCATTACAAACTTGCAGCTCTTATTGCAGGGTGCACTCTACCTAGCACTAATTCCTTTGCTTCAGGCAAATTGTGCATCCTTCACCTTGCAAACAGGATGTTTTTCATATTACTATTCCAACTGGCAAACACAGCAAGAAATACTTTACAAGGTGGTGAAGTTGGTAGCATGTCTCCCATTTTTTTTGCCAACAGAATTACCCCCTAGTATAGGTCGCATTTTTTTTTTTTGAATTTCTTGTGCCATGTGCACTTTCGAAACACAAAATAATTTCACAACTGCCAGTGTGTTCCCTTCATAAATCCTGCCGTTATAGTTTCAAGCTTACAATTTATATGACAATTTTTTATTAACATTGTTTATTAACATTGTTGTTTTCCGTTGTAAACTTCCGTTTTCCGTTGTAAAGAATACAGAAGCATGGTGGCACACTTCTGGCAGCACTGTGCCACCAATGCCCCTCTTGGATTCTTGGGCACTACAACTCAAGATTTTTTTTAATACATACATATATTCACCTCCAGCACATCCTGTGCATGCAAGCATACATGCTATGCAGCCCCGAACAACTCTCAAAAGGGTGCTGAGGAACCCTGCGTGTGTTGCCTGCCATCTCTTCCTACCTAATATGCATAAAAAAAAAAAGAATGCTATGCAGACAAATAGCTTTGGAAAACATACTCAGTTTGAGTTAGTCAACAGTGGGCTGCACTGTGAAGCAGGCTGCTATAAGCAATTACGGCTCGATTAGTCTCAAAATGTAACAGGAAAGGTGGGGGTTGAGGCACACGTATATCTAGAAACCTAAGGGTTTGCAAAACCAGTTTGAGAACACTTTCACTAAACTATCATCATTACTTTATCCATAGATTGCAACTGTTTTATTTTGGGCCACAATGAGAAACATTAGGCCATACTTGCGTGCAGGATGGGACTGTCGCCAGTACACTCCAACATGCTCATCACACTGTGGGATACCGGTAAAACAACTGTCTTAACAAAATGTGTCTGTGCAACCCTTAAAGGAGCACATACACCAAATTTTGTTTGCACTTTTTTTGTTGTTAATGATCCACAAGACCTTACTATAAATGAATCACCACTCAGTTTTTGCCTACGACCACTAAATAATTTATATATTAATTTTTTCTAATCTATTTCAGTTCCAGTTTCAACAGCTGAGCAATGGCTACTATGAAGGATGAAAAAACTGCGGTAAGTCATTGCCGTTTCACTCGTGATTCGTATTGTTGAGGTGTGAATTAAATTGCGTAAAATGAGTGAAAAAGATGACGGAGCAATAATATAGAAGTTTCTTCATCCCTCTTGTGACCTAAACTTAACTCTGACAACACGGCCATTACATGGAAGTTGAAACCAAAGCAGAGGCAAGTGAGAAAAGAAATTTGATTATAAATTATTTAGTCGCCATAGCCAAAGAGCATGTGGTAATCCATGCTTAGTAATGCCCTACTCATCACGCGAAAAATCAAACAGGCAACCAAGAATTTGGTGTCTACACCTTTAAGCCTTACTAATGATTCGGTATACTAGTCACACCTTCCAGCTCAGGGTGCATAGGAGGCAGGAACTCGTGCACCCACTCAGGCCTTTGCAGCAGCTCACGGCTGCCAGGCTTTGGGTGCTGCAGGGTTGTGGGCCGAGCAACAGGGAAGTGAGGCACCCGCTTTGCAAAGGCCACGGGCTCAACGTTGCTAATATACTCTTCCAACTCGTTTAGCAAGATGCCCAAGTCATTGAATGCTAGCGAAAGGTCATCCAAGTTGGGCTCGGTCCGCCCATCTGCAATGAAGGCAAAAATGGACCCAATATTAGGAGGCTAACAAAGCTGATCTCTGCGCAGTTTAAAGCACAGCAGCAGGCACAGCACTGCTTGAAAATTATGATGGCTGAGACATGTAATGATTCTGAGAAAAAAAAACTGGTGCCCACAGAGAGCATCCAGAATAAAAACTGCTTCATCTAAAGCTTAGTGAACCTGCTACACTGTGAAGAGTACGGCAAGCTGCGAAAGACCAAGCTTACCCTACTAGACAGCACTTAATGAGTGAGAATATAAATGCAATATTAGACAACATGGTTCAAACATGTGATGCTAAAACCACTACACTAAATACACAGACTGAACACTGTTCTACTGCTAACCATAATATTATGCCTATATATACTATGCCCTAATTTTCTAGAGCATGCAGCACCTTTACAAGCTCGAAAGGATCAGTTCATATAACAAAAATTTGTTAGACAATCTGATAGGATGCAATAACAAGGTATGCAAAGAAGGCAATCCAATTCAGACATGTTTTTAGTGTTTTGTGTACGATGTTTACAAAACGGATCTACCAATTAACACCGATTCATACTCGGCGCGAGATTGCAAAGCAAGCGTTAACACTAAAGATAAATAAGAGCTTTTGGCACCTTAACGTAGCGGATAATTGAAGGAGCGGCAAATGTATAAAAAGGCGCGCTCGTACTGCGAACGAAACCCCACACTACCAACGACTAAGAACGCGAAGTCACTGGGCAAGGTTACTCTGTGGTAGCAACAGGGCGGGTAAAAATACAGATCATGTTATTGGCACTGTTGTATTGCAAACGCTTCTACTCGTGTGTAACCCGAAATACCATTGAGAATGCACCGAAGCGCTGACAAACAATAGCATGTGCGCGGTTAAGCGACCGAAGGCACTATCGCCGGTTTATCCCCTCTGTATAGAAACGAAGCAGGTTAGTAAAAGACGGGAAGGGTGTTTCCGGGTTATTTCTAAGTAGCCAGTAAGCGCGCTCACCTTGATTTGAGTAGGCTTGCGCTGTCCTGGCGATTTCAAGTACATAACGATGAAGTATGTCAGCAAGCAACTCCAACGTTGACTGATGCACGGCATGCCAGCCAATGTTTTGACATATCTGAGCAACTGAAACCTTCAGGACACTACGGCTAAACAGAGCTGCCATTCTACGTCGAAAAAGACATAAAAAGTAGACCAACGCTATAATATTTCCCGTAGAACGACAAAGCGCATCGTTCAAGCATCTTCTCACGGTGAACAGTCCAGTTCACGCCATGTTTGATACACTTGACGACACGATTACAGACCACAGGTTACGAACCGATCACAGGACATTCAACGCGACCACCACGGCATATTTCAAACGAAACAAACCCCGTAACACATTACTAGCAATAGACAATCGCCAAATCGCCATGCTGAACTCGTTGTTAAAGTTTATTAGAGGGCAGCACCGGCGCTTTTATAACGCATTCTGGGAAGGGACCGTCGCATAGCAACGTAAAGTGTGTACACAACAAACGGCTCACCTGTTACTGTGACACGCCGGCGCTTTCGTTATTAATCTAAATTTCCTAAAAGAAGTTATTTTGCGCTTCAAGTTGTCAACACCTCTGCGAAAGATAAGTCGCCAATTGCTGTGCAGGGACCTTACAAGGCATGGGCTTTTTTGACAAGCTTGTAAGCTTCCTTGGCTTGAAGAAAAAGCACGCTAGTGTTTTGGTGGTTGGTTTGGACAACAGCGGCAAGAGCACCATACTCAATCATTTCAAACCCGATGAACAGAAGGCAATGGACATCGTACCTACAGTGGGATTCAACGTCGATTCATTCAAGCTGAAGAACTTGGCGCTTACGGCTTTCGACATGTCTGGTCAGGGAAGATACCGCAATCTTTGGGAGCATTACTACAAGGACACCGACGGCATCATTTTTGTCGTGGACAGCACAGATGCGCTGAGAATGGTCGTAGCCAAGGACGAACTCGACATGATGCTCCAGCACAAGGACTTTAAGGATCGCCCAGTGCCAGTTCTATTTTTTGCAAACAAAATGGATCTCAGGGAAGCTTTGTCGAGTGTGAAAGTAAGCCAAGCTCTGGGACTGGATGTCTTGAAGACAAAGCCGTGGCACATTTGTGCAAGTAACGCTTTAACGGGCGAAGGCTTACAGGAAGGCTTAGAGTGGCTTAGCGAACAAATACAGATGCTTTTACAGAAGAAGAGGTAGTCATACACTTTTTAACGCGTGCAACCGCGGCGCCCCCAGCAGAAGCTTTGGGATTTGAGTAACATTTCTGGCTGCAACTGTACGCGTCCGCCTCTGCTTACCGAACCACGATTGGCGTTTTGTGCAGTGAACACCTAATCAACAAAAGAACCTTCGCTCATATATAATCTGTTTGCCCTGCCGTCTATCTGGATTGTTATGTGCCATAAAATCCCATTAGCTGGATTGCTGATACGCGGCTTCAACGCCTACGATTGTTATTGTAATTTTTAAAAATATTTCAGAATTTATAAACTATTATACTTATAATATGGCAGATTTTCCTGTGTACGTTCGAATTATTCCTTTTCCTGAGCTGCGACATCATATCTGAATTATTATATACACTGATGGGCGCGCAACATATGAATATAGATACTTCGAAGTGTGCAATATATAAGTATCTCACATGTAAGTGGGGGAGAGAGATATTTTTCCTGGAAAACGATGGAAAGAAATATATAAAAGGCTATGCAATATGCTGCATTATACGCAGCCTATTATGACACGAGGGTAAAGATTCGATATGAATCACAATTAAGTACGAAAATGAATACATTGCGATAGTTACGCGTGGCATCCAGATATCCCGGTACCCAAATTCGTTTCGCACAACTAATGTGGCACCACACTTTTCCGCAGAGCACAAGAGCCCTAACATAATCGCTTTATTTTTATTGTCGATGAAGAAATTATGCTCAATTAACAGAATGTTGCACGTGACCCTGATTATTTGTACTGTAAATAATGTTGTCGACCATGAGACGCCACGCACTTTCGGCCCACGGACGGAATGCGCGCAGACCCTCTCCGGGGTCCCGCGCCTCGGACTCGACGGGGTGCTCTGCTCCGCGCTGCGAATTGTAGCTCTCGGTTTACTCGGCCATTTCGACCCCAGACATCTGGTGGGAGAGGGTGTGCTGAGAGGGACCGAGTGGACCGTGCCGCCACCGAAACTGACCCTTTTCGGTCAGTGTGTGTTCTGTACGCAGTGCGAGCGAGTATTGTAAACGAAGGGACAATAAATCTGTTCCGTTGTTTTGTTTTTCACGACTGTGTCGACTACAGAACTTTTCTCAGAAGTGGGATTTCAACCAACTACCTTCCTCCACGAGTGCCTCTAAAGTTATTCGACCACGAAAAGCCACGATGATGCTACGTTCGAAGACAACGAATGGAGGACCCGAGGGCGAGGTATCACGACCGGCTCACTCGACGAACGAGAGCGTACAGAACGAAGGCGAGACGCAGCCCAGCGTCGAAAGGGGATCCATGAACACTGCAACGGCAAGCAGCCACGACATGGACAGCCCCAACGAAGCAGTGCCCGTTCTGCAGTGCCTTCGACTTCCAGGCGCTGATGCAGGCGGCGATCCAGACGGCGGTACAAGAGGTGCAGGGAGCAGCCCAGCTAACGCAATCGGCTCAATCGCCACCACACCACCTCATACCCCAACCCCTGGCGCATGAAGCACATCGACCTAGACTACGACGGACAACATGTGTGTGAACGGTGCAGTGACCGTGTAGACTTAAACCATGCATATGCTGTGTGGTTGTGCATCGAGCGACGTCTACGCCAAGAACAAGGAACGTTGGGACAAAGTGTTAAAAAGTGCTTCACTACATGATCAGCTTCGGGCTGTCGAGGCCCGCGCGGCGGCGGAGAGCTTCGGGCTCTCTGTGCCGACGTGGGAGCTGCCCTCTACACCTGGCGCCTAGCCGAGTGTCCTCCAGGACCCATACTGTGGGAAATAAAGTTTTACCAAACCAAAACCCGTCAGCAGGTGCATCGGGCGTCGCGGATGGACGATTGGCGACGGCGAGCGCGCAACTGGTGCCAATATTCGACCCATCTTTGCACGATCAGCCAACGGTCGAGACGTGGCTCAACAAAGTGGACAATCTGGCTGCAGCCTACAGTTGGAGCGACCAGCAGACCACTTGCTTCGCCCTCACGAAGCTCCAGGGCGTCGCAAAAACGTGGTATGATGGGCTCACAGATGTCCAACGAACTTGGGCCGACTGGAAAGCTGAAATGAAGAGGGCGTTTCCTTCGGCATCCAGTTTCCAACGCACATTCCGGGACATGGAATCACGAACGAAAGAGCGACACGAAAGTGTCGAAGCGTACTTCTACGACAAGCTGGCCAAAGCAATTGAGGCGCTGCAACATCGGTGAAGCGGCTTGTATCGAGTACTGGACTCAACGACGAAGACCTGGTGCGGACCCTCAGCGTTCGAGACTACGTAAGCCCAGATGAGTTGCTCTAGTGCATGAAACGGCTCTGCGACAGAACGGACACCATGAAGCAGACGAGACCACGCTCTATCAGCCGTTGGATGCTCGACGTTCACACCGCGTCCAAGACGCGTCAACGACTGCGTCGGCAACTGCTCAACGTCCACTTCGCACCGGAGGCGAATCGGCAAAGGCATCCGGACGGAAATATAACGAAAAAGGCGAGCCACTTTGTTTTAACGAAGTGTCTAAAGGTACGTCCGACGTATCCATTCGATTCTCGTAAAGATACGGCGGACGCCGATATACAGGCTCATGGCTATATGCACGTCGAACGCGGCCACATTCCGCTTGCTACGCGTGAATGGATCTCATCCTCTATGATATCAGCTAGCCGCGACTCTCGATGAGGTGCTACGAAGAGTGCATCCGTTCTAACGTAGATCACGGTCTTCACTTAGGGTTGTGTACGGCAAACATCGCTGTCAAGCACATAGCTGCAGGCGATATGCTACGTACTGCACCAGCTCCACCAGCTGGCATCGAGATACGCACATTCACGAGCAGCTTTCGCTTCGCACTAAACTATCACCTCGATCTGCCCGTAATGCGAGCGAGCTATTCCTAGCATTTACGCTGTCTAAGGTCCTGCATCGACCTCCGAAGATCTAGCGCCGGCACAACACACGCCTCGCCGTGCAGCTGAACATTCGGCAGTCCAAAGTATGTATGTGAAATGGCATTATGCTCGTTCCTCACATGCAGACCGAGGAAACAGGATGTTTTTAGCTAAATTCTTCGTTTAAATTCTACCTCAGAGCCGTGGCAGAAGACATGCTGAATCTACTAGAGGCCTGCACATCGACTCGTCGAGGCGAAGACCTACTGCACCGAACCGCAAGAGTGCACAACCGGAAAGCCGGAAGCGTGAATGATCCGAATTCCCTGTGAACAGCAATGTTCTTTGGTATATAGGGGAAGACTAGACTAAAGTGCTTAGGCTGCATCTTTTTCTTGTCGTTGAAGTTTGCGTACATGTAGTTTAAACCCCCGCATGCTCGAGGTTAGCGTGACCCGACTGAACGGCCGCGCAGCTTTGAAACGATCAGGATCATATGCATGCATCGCCGGACTTAGGTACGCGGTAGAAAATGTGCGCTGCACATTTCGTTGAAGAAGCTGACTCTTAGAATTTTGCAGAGTGTGCCATGCAAGTGATCGTTGCTACAACCACGCGTCCATGTTCCCACGGCTGGCCTACCCCGAGGCGCATAAATGTTCAACCGTGGACGTATCAATGATCGAAGAGAGGACAGATTTTCACAATATTGGGCGCGAAATCGATAGCTACCAGTGCTCAGTGTTAGAGAAATTCTGCCTTGATCATGCGCAATTCAGTGTTTCAGGCGTGGTCAGTATCGCCTGTCAAGTCAGCGCCGCCAGCGATGGACCGGCGGAGCGATTTTCCACGCTACACCGCTGTCTTGCTAGAAAGCCTACCTAGGCGGCGTTTGACATTCAGCTGCTTTTTGTGGGCCCCGTAATTGAAAGCAACGCCTTCAGAAACGCGTTAAATGTTCAAAACTGTATTCTCTTCAACAGTTTCACTCCAGGCTGTCAAAGCAGGCGGACGTTGATAAAACAGTTGAGCACTCCAGTCTTTAGATATCTGTACAATCACCTTCAGTTTGTAAAATTATTGGAATAGGTCACTTTCCGATCGCTGGGATATAGACCCTCATGACAGCGCTGTCACGTGGATAAGGACCACACCAGGCCGAAAGCTTGTCTCATATAACATAGCTAACCAAGGTATACCTTACAGCATTGTGTTGATTTTTATGGTGCCTAAGCGACTAATGCTGCCATGCACCAAGAACAAGGTTTAATGTATTTATTTTGTGTGTAATGACTAAAATGTTCTTCATGATGTAGCTTGTTTAGGAACATTTTAGGGAACCAAAAATGCAGGAAATTTGCACGTCTCTCCTAGGATCATGCTGGGATGGAAAGGGATCTGTTGCAAATTGTACAAAATGTTTCCTCTTTTCTCGACTCTGGCGCACGTGTAAGATATGGTTTATTGTTAGTTCATCTCCACACTCCTTGCATATTGGTTTGTCCTCTTTCATAAGTATGAAGCTGTGTGTGAGGTTTGGGTATGTGTTTTGTGAAAATGACCTAAAATGTCCTCCATGTTGTGTTTTTGATTACTGCATGATTTCCATTCCTTAATGACAGGTTTGACAAGTATAGTTTGTAGTTTATTTGAATGTTTCAAAAATCCTGCCATTTCACGCTCACTTTTCTTTGTACAAGCTTCTTGGTATCTTCATGCAGCATATTCACCCTCTGTAATTTAGCATTGCATCAAGGTAACCTGGTTATTTCTTTTCATCACCTTTCAAGACTACTGTCCCGATTTCATAAAGTTTCTGACGACAGGAACTCCTTCGAAGCCATAGAAATAAATGAGATCCACAATCATGAGCTATCTAGGGTATGCATATACATGTCCATCGCTCAGTGAATGGCGTCAGTACGCTGTTAGAACAGGTCTTGAGATAACAACCATTGTCTGAGGTGGTCCTTTAATGGGCATTGAAATGCTATGTAACTACAGGTACTGATAGAACTCTTGATCATGTTATGTGATGATGCGATCCTTGCATGAATATAGGTAAACATTTCAGAATCTGCAGTGCACCACTTGACCATTTGCCACCAGTTTGTGTGAAAATGTATTTTTCATGCATGTTAACCAGTATTTAACAGATGACCCCTGTGCACAAGCCGAAAGTGCCACGAGCCAATTGTCACGAGGCCACACTACATGGCAGGAGTTGTTAAGCCAAGCTTACAAAGTTATATTTGAAATATTTCAGCTTCAACGTTTCAGCTCCAATTAAGAAAGGTTGAGGCTTACAGAGGTCTATGCCAGGTTGCCTATCACCTAACAGGGCAGCCTACAACCGTATGCTAATGAGTATATCTGAGATAACAGAGACATGAATTAAGGAATTAGTAATAATGTTTGTAGCAAAGGGCATGTAAATTAACGAGAATCCACAGTGGGATGTGCAGACGAGAACCATTAACGCTGGCACACCATACCCTTACAGGTGGAGATTAGGAGTCTCCCTAATTTTTTGTCTGCTCAAAGCTTGTCATTTCCTTCGTTCTTCCAGATGAGGAAGATGTGAAAATGATAGCATCCAAAATGCCAGAGACCATCGTTAACAAGGATGCTGATCCCAACAGCGTAAAAAGGAATTTCAGAAAAGATGGGTGACTAGTAATGCTGGCAACAGTTGAAACTAAGTGGAAAGGCATGAAATTGAAATGCAACATATGCAGAGATATGTTGCGAGACGACCAGTCTGTGGTGTGCGACATCTGTCTCCGTTAGTTTCATCAAGTGATTGGCCAAAGCAGATGGGGCTTGTGGTTTTGTGATAAGTGCAGTGTAGTAGCATAGATGCAACCTTGCCCATTAATAATTCGAGTGGAGTAAGTGCATTGTTTTGTTTTGTTCATGGTTTCCATGAAAACATTATGAGAAATTTTTTCCTAGAGAATGTTCGCTGAAATGTGAATATAATGTGCAATAAAACTAGTGTTTTCTTGCTGTTTACTTTTCCTTGTATACATTAGTTCTGTGAAGAAAACCACAGGCTAGAAAGAAATGTAATGGCATGCATTTTGATACTTGGCCCCGTTGTGCTGGCTCAGTAGTTAGAGTGCTTGGCTGCTGAACCCAAAGATGCAGATTTGGTTCCAGCCACAGCAGGGGCATTTCAATAGAGGCGAAACAATAGGCAGTCATGCACCGTGCGGTGTCAGTGCATGTAAAAGAACCCCAGATGGTCGAAATTATACCGGAGCCCTCAACTATTGTGTTCCTCATAGCCGTAGTTATTTTGGGATGCTAAACCAGATATATATCACATCACACTCTGAGTAAGATGCTATTCATGGTCAGTTAATCATACACTAAATGATCAATTTTTTTCTGCATGGTACAGCAGCTGTTGTACAATTTTACTTTAGCCTTCATGAAGAATATCACACTGGCTCCACATGGCCTCCTGTTGACCCTTGATATGCGTCACAATCACACACCCGAGTATGTATTTGTCTAAAGGCACCTATGCATGCAAGGAGGGGACCGTTACTTTCCACTTGTCAGAACTGAATGCATGATCCACATCATTTCTGTAATTCAACTGCTTGCTATTTGAACTGTCCAGCATTGATGCAAGTTTCAAAGAACTGCAATTAGCAAATTAAGCAGCAAACCATGCCAAGAACTGCTTCGGTTTCATCTTTAGCAACTGTTTGGGAACTAAAATTAGCCAAATGTTGCAAAACATAGATGAGAGGTTACAAAATCTAAAAAACAATGCAGCCTACCTGTGGCATGTAGGGTTTCACATCCTAAAGTGACATATGTAGCTATGAAGAATACCGTAGTGGAGAGCTCCAGACTAATTTGACTGCCCGGGCTTTGTACTTTGCATTGACATCTTGCAGAAAACAAGCATTTGCATTTCACCTGGACCAAAGTGCAACTGCCATCACTGGTATTAAACATCACGACCTTGGGGCAAGTAGTCTAACGTGCCACTAAGATGTCGCAGCGTGTACGTACATGCTATACATGTCAACCTTTCTAGCATTAAAGCTGTCACATGCATGGCAGATATTCATGTTCAGCTTTGGACTGACAAGTTTAAAAGTGTGCTATTTGTGTTTTGTCTAGCATGAAAAACAAAGGAAACTAAGGAAAAACGAAAAAAAAAATGAACATAATATATTGAAAAAGCACTAGTCATTAACACATAAAGCATATTCGTTCCTTTATTAATGATAAAGTGGCCTTCAACAATAGTACAAAGTCTGAACATTTAGAAAGGTGCTGTGTCAGGCAGCTATTTTACAGAAACCTGAACCATTTCACCTGTAGTAATGCGCATCCCGGCGGTGTGGGCTGGGCACTTATTTTTCGGTCCACTCTAACATGCGAAAACTGCATCATGTGCATTCCCATTTTCCGAGTTTTGAGCTCTGTAGTACAGGCTAACAAATTGTCGATGACTTATTTTCGTCTGATTGTTGCACAGCGCGTGTAAATAAATTACCACTGCACCTAATAAACACTGACATGCACGTGCAACATCGCCGATCATAAACGGACACACTGATGTCCGTCCGGACATCGGCGCACTCATCACAGCACTCTTCGTAGTCTCACACAGCACTCTAGTAGAACGTAATCCGTAATCACAGCATCTCACGGTAAGCACAAACCACACCTCCAACAAACACGAATGACGCGATGCTTGGGCTAGAGACACGCCGGCGGCACCCAGCTTTTTCAGCGCCTACTACGTAGAACTTGCAGCACCAAACCTCAATGCGAGCAGAAAGCGATGCGTTACGTGACGCATCTCATCACAGATGGAAGTGAGGAAACTTTGAAGAATCAAAACTACATAATTACATAACGACCGTCGTAGACGTTAATCCACATAATAACGAGGACCAAATGAGCGGGCGTGCGGGCCGCGGGCTGGCCGTCAACACCGCGATTACATGCGCTTGCGCTCTGGTCGTGCTTGCCACCCTGCCGCGGTCCAACTCACGTAAACCTATCATCATGCCATCACGTAGTATATCACCCATTCTAGGCACTATTCTTGCCACTGTACTATTCTTTGTAATTTCACATTTCACGCATGCAGTATGTAGTACATACTTCTTGCACCTCGCACGTACACCTCATACCAACTTCGATTTGGCTACATATGGCTACCATCTGGGGATCTCGGACATGTCTCGGATCCGTCCGGCTTTCCCGACGGATCCCAAGGCCCATATCGGAGAAAAATGCGTTGGGTCCGTCGGAAGAACCCTACCGATCGAGTCCGTCCGCCGTACCTCTGAAAAATATTTGCCGGATCCGTCGGACGGATCCCGAAGAAAAACGCACCGGGTCCGTCGGACGTACCTTTAAGACCATTGATCGGGTCCGTCCGACGTACCTTTAGCCACAGCCTTGTTTTAATTGCTCTTCATACGGACATTTTTCGGCAGCATGCCCAAAACCTCAGCGTAAACCGCGATGCACAAATTGTGGAAAATCGGGCCACGAGACCAAAGATTGATATTCGAACAAAGGCTCGACAACTATCAACGGGACGAAACCAGCTGTCCTCGCGCAAGGGAGCAACGATACAGTGGGCAGCATGGTGCCAAATCAGAAGTACTTCATGAGTGCCAACGTGAACGGGAAGCAGATTAAGGCATACGTCGACATGGGAAGCCAATGCATAACGATGCGGGAGAGCGAAGCAGTTAAAACAGAAGCTTGGGCATGTTGGTAATTCATTGTGTAGAACAGCGCGAAAAACACGACAGGGACGAACGAAGACAACAAGACGAGCGCTGACTTTCAACTGACAAGTTTATTGCATGCCTGCATCCATATATATGAACACGTTCACACAATAAACGAAACAAGAACAACTAAACAAACACCGAAAAGTGTAAGAATGCAATCGAACCATGTGTCATCCAGATTTTCACAACGCATCATTTTCTCGTGTTCATAAATCTTACTTCACGTTCCGATAAAGCTATAGACGGGCTGCTGATACAAGTTTCCTTTATCCTGTTGATTTCTTTTGCTTCTAAAATCTCCCGTACTGTCTGGTCATTATGCCGATTGATTATTTTTGCTTCCTGTAGAAATGGCTGGCAAGCGTCGCTTTTACAGTCCCTGCAGTGTATGCCCATAGTTTCTTTTACCGTACCAAAAACATTATTGTGATGCTCCATTAGTCTTTCATTAATACAACGCCCCGTCTGTCCGATATAATGTTTTCCACAAGACAGTGGAACAGAGTATACAACCCCCTTCTGGCAACCCACATAAGGGTCTTTGTGTTTTATGGTACAGCCCTGACCTATGCCTCTCGTACTATTAACTTTTTTACACATTTTCCCTAATTTATCTGGAGCCGAAAGGACAACTTTTACACCTGCCCGATTTCCTATACGTTTGAGTCTATGCGAGAGGTTATGGATATACGGAATGACCACTATCTTTTCTTTCGTCCGCTGGTTCGTGGATAGGCTCTCCAGGCTCGCCTGAGAAGATTTTATACTTGATAAAATAGTCTCCGCTACCGATACCAACAGCTGCTTGGGATATACCGATACCGATACCGATACCGATACCGATACCAACAGCTGCTTGGACGGCTTCAAAACGCAGGAGAATGTGCTCGCGTGTAGGAGTGCAGATCTTGGAGGCCGAGTGGTGTGCGAGTGTGGAGGTGCGGATCTCGGAGGCTGATTGGGCAGTTGCCGGAGAACAAGATGGCGCGGATGCATTCCTGTAAAAAGTCGGCTACCGGAGACTACTTCCTATGGCACATGTGTAGGTGCCGATCTCCTCGCCGATCTCGCCGGAAAAGGGCAGTTATCGTTCCCTATCTGTATGTGCGCGAAATTTGAAACGTGCCATGCATCCAGGGGCCCATTAGGATTGATTTCCATCCTAAATTGACACAGCAGTGGTCGCCGCGACCAGCACCGATGTTGCTCCGGACTCAGGCCTACCTGCCTCAAAGGTGAGCGACACGACACTTACTCATCCTCCTCTCCCGACACTCCCAGTCGAGCGTGCAGCTGCCACGGAGGATCAACCGGTTCTCCCTTCTGTGGGACCATCCCTCCCGCGTTCCCGCTCCTACGAAGGCCCGTACGCGAAGATGGGCAAGCGCGCGAAAAACGAACAGGATGGTCCGTCGATTAAATGCGACTGTTGCGACCGCTGGGTCTATCTGGACGAGACGCCTTTCGATAGCGTTGCCTCTGCCACGGACCAAGCTTTTGTCTGTAAAATATGTCTGCGGATGGAGGACATCTCGGCTCGACTAATGACACAATGCCAGCTGAATTGTGTGGAACTCCAGAACAGGGTGGATGCACTGGAAGCTATGGTTAGGGAGCTAGCCTCGAGATTGACATTGTGGTTTCTACGTGGACATAGGCCACCAACCACCGCGGGTTCGAGCGTCGCGCGAGCCGAAGCCCCGATCAGCCGTCACCACACGCACACTGAAACACCGCAGCGCGCACTCAACCTCCACCGGGAGGAGAGCACTTCGCTGCAAGGACACAAGCCTCCAAGTTCACAAAGGAGACGTTTATTGAAACGCCATCCTCCAGCGGCACACACATACACACATACACGCACACACATACACATATATACAAACGCACATATACACATACTCAGTCACCCTGTCCCTGGCGCGCGCGAGGAGCAAGGCTCCCCTGCATGCACGAAGTGACACGGAGTGCGCGCCGCAAGCACGCAAGGGCGTGCTGTGACCTCTCTCTCGCAGTGACCAAAGGGTTCCGTTGAGAGAGAGTGGGCAACCACCGCAAGGTACGCCTGTCGCGGATCGTTGGATCACGATCGACAGGCTCGAGCTCCGCTCTCAGGTACGACCCGGAGTGGACGAACTCGAGTACACACTGGTCTGCGCGGACAAAGGCCGGCAGACAAGAACATTTTCGTACGCACCTTGCGATGTCTCGGAGGGGTCTCTCCCAGAGCTCCGCTCGGACGGTCGCGCAAGCGCGGCCGTCAAGCGGTGCTGTGTTCCCGCCAAAAGGCGCCAATGAGAACAGCCACTGGGACGCCAGGGCGGAGCTGTGGCCCGAACGACAGTGACAAGTTGTCCGAGCCTCTCTCAGCCGCCTCTGGCGGGAGAAAGGGAACGAGGAGAACAACTGGGAAGCGGGCGGCGGCCGCGCAAAGGGCAGCCGCAGCAAGCCCGAATCCTACATCCTCCTCTCCTTAATTGCCCTCCTACCCATTAGCGAAAGCACGCGGCAGGTCCCCAGGATGAAGAAAAGAATGCTATCCTCACGCAACCAGTAAACTACGCTTCAGCTCCAGCCAAAAATGTCTCGAAAAGACAGACACTCCAGAAAGACAAACACCAGCAAGGCGCACAAAAAAAAAAACAAGAACAAGATGGCATGAAGAATAATGTACAAAATTCCGGAGGCTAAGTAACAAGAACTATGTACAGAACACAATCATGTACAGAATACAACTATGTACAGAACAACTATGTACAAACACAACTATGTACAGAAGTCCCAAAGTTTGTCGGTGCAGCTCAGGGAGCCTGCGGTGACTCACCGCTCGTTGACTTCTGGGTGGCCAACGTTCATCCTTGGCTGCAAACGACCTCGGTCGGTGGTGGTACAGGTTAGGTGCAGGGACAGCGAACACGCCGAAGGGGCCCCGGGTGTGGAAAGTCCGTGACTCCGTGGCGATCCAAGGCGCACATGGGAAGACCGCGCGGGGCTTCCTTTCCACCGCGCTCCGCACACGCCGGCAAACACACATGGCGCGACGTCGTCGCCTCCACGCCCAGGCACGCACACGCACAGCCACTCACACACCAAACAAAGGGTGATGCCGACCTAATAATAATAATAATAATAATAATAATGGTTTTATTTGCGCCAAATGAATACATGGCTGAAGGAATACCTTCAGCGGCGAACCTGTCCCGAGCACCTTCGCAACCGCGGCGGCCTTGGGTGAAAGGGGCATCGTCCATGCTCCCCGTCCCCAAACGGCCCCAACTTCATTTCCACACACACCGAAAAAGCCGCGCGTCGGGGCTGCCTATATGAGCAACCCTCGCAATTTCAAGAAGAGGAGAGAAGACGCGCTGTACAAAAGAAGGCACTCGCTGTACAACATTTACAAGATAAGAAGCAAGAACGGAAACAGAAGAAAGCGAAAAATGGGAACAGAGGCACACACACAAAAAAATAAAAATAAAAAATAAAGCACACAGGCTGGAATTGAGAGAGCCAGAAAAGGGGAGACCAACCTTGCTTCCGGGTAGGGTTCGACGAGCAAGCTCGCTCGGTGAGGCGGTATGCCTTCGGTTGCGGAAAAGGCCCATCGTCCGGCTTCAATCACACAGGTGAACGTCGCCTCACCTTGTACCGGTGCGGGGCACGGCTGCGTTCCACCGCATCGGTTGTGCCTTGGCACTTGCCTGTGGTGACAATGGGCACCAGCGCAAGCTCGTCAGACCGTTACGCATGGGCCTTCAGGTCTGCGATGTAGGCACGGCTGGCTTTCCACATAGGGGGATTCTCCAGCAATGAGCCCCTGCTTGTTACTGGGGAAATGCCCCATGAAATCGCAGGTGGCCATCTGCCACGGACGCACACTGTCAGTTGGTGTCGTCATGCCCGGTGGCTTGCCACCCCTCGACTTCTCCATTTGACAGACATGGCAGGAACGGCAACAGCGGAAAATGTCGTGCTTCATGCCGGGCTGCAGTCACCGATTGACTCAGTTTCTTGAAACCTTGGAGCCACTCAGATGACCTCCCAATGGTTTTTCGTGAGAGAAACGCAACAGAGCGCCGCTCAGACATTGGGGAATAGCCACTTAAAATGGTTCATGAACTCATCATCCGTGGCTATGTATTTCAGCGCGAGCTCGTCATGGCCCAGCAAATATGAATCCTCGGGGCACGCCGCGACACACGCTGGCTCGTGCCCCCCTCCGCCCGCTCAATACAAGTAGCGTAACGGCGCTGCGCCCGCTGCAATACAAGCAGCGTAACGGCGCTCCGTCTCCCAGAGACCGTCGCTGACATCGCGACAAAACGGGTCATTTTGCTGGACCGTCATAGCTCTTCATGGCTGAAAACGATCCCAGGAGGGCTACGGAGTAATTTCGACCACCTGGGGATCTTTAACGTGCGCTGACATCGCACAGCACACGGACGCCACTTCGTTTCGCCTCCATCGAAACGCAGCCGCCGCGGTCGGGTTCGAACCCGGGAACTACTGTGCCGGAGTTCCCGGGTTCGAACCCGACCGCGGCGGCTGCGTTTCGATGGAGGCGAAACGAAGTGGCGTCCGTGTGCTGTGCGATGTCAGCGCACGTTAAAGATCCCCAGGTGGTCGAAATTACTCCGTAGCCCTCCACTACGGCTCCCCTTTCTCTCTTTCCACTTTCACTCCCACCTTCCTCCCTTCCCTTACGGCGCGGTTCGGGTGTTCAGAGAGCAAGTGTGACAGTTACTGCGCCTTTCCCTTCCTGTGAACCAATTTAACTTATCCCAAAGGAGAGCCTGGTTTCGTCCCCCCGCAGGTTCGCAGCAAAACTTCCGCTGGCATCGGCGTCTCAGATGTGCTCACAAAGAGCTTTCACCCTCGCCTGCTTGGCGAAGCGCTGCTTACCCGGATAGCGGAATGGGGAACTCTGCGGGCGTCCCCTCCGTGCCGATCTGCGGCTCGTCCGCTGTTTCGCCCCCTTCGCCTGCCGGCGTAAAGACGCCGCCGCGGGCGAGTGGGGCACGGGACAGCGCGTCAGCTACCACGTTCGTTCTCCCCTGTAGATACTGCATCGAAAAGTCGAAATGCTGTACCAGGAGAGAATGGCGCGTCAGCCGGCTCGCAAGTTCACGGAGCCGCATCAGCCAACTGAGCGCCCTGTCGGCGCGGTTTCCAGAGGGAGCCCGGCCGACGCCTCACCCTTCCCCGAACAGAAATGACTGCAAGCGGGGTACGGGTGCTGTTGTGCGGAGACGCCGGCAGCGGCGGCGTCGCGCACATTGCTTCCGCAACGGCGTAAAGCTGAAACAGCGGAGGCATATGGTCAACGGTCGCACCGCAGGGTGGTCCGAAGAACCATGTAGCCTATTTCAGTGCCTTTGCCGAGTGCCGCGCAGGGGGCGGCAGGCATGGCGCATGAGCTTGATCGTCAAGGCGACCGGCTCGGCCGATGTGCTGTCCAACGACTCATGGAGCCAGGGACAATTCACGTTGGGCGCCAGTTGTGGTTTCTACGTGGACATAGGCCATCAACCACCGCGGGTTCGAGCGTTGCGCGAGCCGAAGCCCCGATCAGCCGTCACCACGCGCACACTGAAACACCGCAGCGCGCACTCAACCTCCACCGGGAGGAGAGCACTTCGCTGCAAGGACACAAGCCTCCAAGTTCACAAAGGAGACGTTTATTGAAACGCCATCCTCCAGCGGCACACACATACACACATACACGCACACACATACACATATATACAAACGCACATACACACACATACTCAGTCACCCTGTCCCTGGCGCGCGCGAGGAGCAAGGCTCCCCTGCGCGCACGAAGTGACACGGAGTGCGCGCCACAAGCAGGCAAGGGCGTGCTGTGATCTCTCTCTCGCAGTGACCAGAGGGTTCCTTTGAGAGAGAGTGGGCAACCACCGCAAGCTACGCCCGTCGCGGATCGTTGGATCACGATTGACAGGCTCGAGCTGCGCTCTCAGGTACGACCCGGAGTGGACGAACTCGAGTACACACTGGTCTGCGCGGACAAGGGCCGGCAGCCAAGAACAGTTGCGTACGCACCTTGCGATGTCTCGGAGGGGTCTCTCCCAGACCTCCGCTCGGACGGTCGCGCAAGCGCGGCCGTCGAAGCGGTGCTGTGTTCCCGCCAAAAGGCGCCAATGAGAACAGCCGCTTGGACGCCAGGGCAGAGCTGTGGCCCGAACGACAGTGACAAGTTGTCCGAGCCTCTCTCCGTCGCCTCAGGCGGGAGAAAAGGAACGAGGAGAACAACTGGGAAGCGGGCAGCGGCCGCGCAAAGGGCAGCCGCAGCAAGCCCGAATCCCACAACATTGAAGCGCACAAATACCATGCCACGAGAAATATCTGACGCTAGTGATACACCAGTCAGGAGACATTTTCGACAGCACAAGGAGGACAAATTATGAGGGAAGATCCTTCAGTTCGTGAGACAAACGACATACCAGATAACCAGGACGCGCTGACGTCGCAAAGAATGCAGGACTGCGTCCATGGCGTGATGGGTGGCGATGCCCATCTAGAATCAGAAGCCTCGGCGAGGCAATCGGGTACGATGGCATTAGACACACCGAAGGACTGTTTAGCCGCTGGTGAGGTGTCAAGAACGAACGAGATGGCATCTATCGGGGACACCCCGCTGGTCAAAATGCTAAACCCAGTCAACGTCCACATGAATCGACGCAGGGATGAAAACCATCCGCACACAGGGAGCCGGGAGAAGGCACTCCATAGCCAGCAAAGGTGAGGACATCCGCCTCGAAACAGTAAACGACGAGCTCCCAAACAAAATAACAGAGATAAAGGATACCCCGCATCCGATGTGGCACGAGAGATCATCCTTGTCGGTGATGAGAACGTTGGTAAACTTTCAGCAGCCTTGCGGGAAGCGGTCAGTGTCCCGAAAGCACTTGGGTTTCTATACAATAAACGTGCGTCAACCGATGAAGCAATAAAACGCATCAACCACTATGAAGACCAGGCCCGACATGTACTGCGCCGATATGTGACACATATAGGACTTACAGAGGCAATTGAGCGTAAACCGGAGCTTATCACCCGATCCCTGGAAGCTGCCTGGGCGGACCCCCCAGCGGGCCCCATAGTATGCTCAGTGCCCAAAGTTACCACTCGAGGAGGGGAGGTTCGCGCAGCAGTACTGACCGCTAACGCCCAGCTAAAGAGATGGTGCAAGCGAAACTGACATCGCTTCATTGACCTCAGCAAGGGCTGGACCCCAACAATGCTGGATAGGAACGGAATTCACTACACCACCGAGGGTGCCCAGTTTGTTGCAACGAGGGTGAGCGAGGCCACGAAGAATTTTTTAGCCCCGCGCCCTCGCTACGATCCACAAGGACTGAATAAAACAGCCGCAGCACACCCGGACACCGCAAGCCCGACAAGTCCAGCAACACCAACAGGCCCCACCCGCAGAATGCACGAGTCAGACTGCAGAGTCGCAGAGCACTCCTCAGCTACTGCCACAGTGCAACCCCCCCACCAGCAGGCGCAGGGAATAGCCAACATCCACCCCCCCTCCCCCACTGGGGTGCTACACCAATCCCAGTGTGGAGCCCCCGGGCCACACTACCGACAATGTACGCCGCTGTGGGAGAGTTAGTCAGGCACCACATTATGCTGGCTCACCGCCTGGCCCAGTAAGGCGCCGACGAAACCACGCACGTCGCCGCAGACATCCCGCCGCAGTTCGCATAGGCTTCCTGAACCTCCACGGAACACGAAAAGAGGCAAAGTGGGAAGAACTGTTCGAAACACTAAACAACGAGGACTTCAGCCTGTTCGCGGTAGCTGACACTCATCTTAGGGACTTAGAGGAACCCCCGGTCCAAGAACTATGGCAATGGGTTGGAAACAATCGCGAACAGGGGTCCCGCAAAAGAGGAGGAGTCGGGATGCTGTGGAGATGCGACTCCACGTGGGAAAGGCTAATAGGCGCGTGCTGTGAGCACATATGGATTACTGGCACCATCCTGGGTTTGCCCGTGATCGTCGGCGTGGTATATCTTGCCGTGACGTGCGGACAACACGATGGGAATTCCCAAATTATGCAGTGCCTCACAGAGGATATTCAGAGGTGGGCTTCCGGTAAAGAGGTGATACTCATGGGCGACTTTAACGGGCATATTCAGTCCTTAGATGGCTACCAGGATTACAACGGCCAGATCATGATCGACTGGGCCCACAAGCACGGCCTGGAAATTGCCAACCTCTGGGCCGACTGCGAGTTCACTTGGAGTGCCAGAAGCAGCCGTTCAACAATAGACTACGTGCTTGTGTCGCCTAAGCTGGCAGCCAGCATCACGCAGATACACATCGATGAAGATGGCTGGTTTAGTGTCGGTAGCGACCACAACCGCATTCGACTGTCTATGGCAACCACCACACACCGCACTTCCAAGATAGGGAACCAGAGCTCGGAAAAATGCTATCTTCGAGTGGACCCATATGAAGCTGTGGCCAATTCATTTGAAAACAGCAACTCGCGCAGGGAGACCACCACGTACGCCGAGTACGTCAGAGAGCTGCTGCGCATCATGAACCAGCACGCAGTTCGCGCTACATTTCGGGGAGGAATGCGGCACAAAAAGTGGTGGGACGATGAGGTTAAGTTGCGATCGGAGCGCGGCGCACGGCCAACCGCCTGCATCGCAGAGCGGTCAAGCAACTCCCTGTGGAAGACTGCCAGCTGGCCTGGCAAGAGTACCTTTTTCGCAAGAGGGAGGCGCAACAACTTGTCCAGGTGAAAATGGCAGCATGCAATCAAAAACAGCTACAAGAAATCACGAAAGCCGGGCGCAACGCTCCACGCAAGTTCTGGGCATATGGGACCTCCCTGGACAGGAAGCCATCAGCTCATGTGCTACGGGACACTAACACAGGTGCAGTGGTCACCGAGCTAATACAACATCTCACAGACCACCTTCACTCAGTATACGGACAGGCAGATCACCGGGAAGAATCCGACACTGGGGCTGAGACACGTGTTCCAACAACGTGCGACAGCGATACTTCAGATCTCAACTCCCGGTCGGTGACAACTAATGCGCTTGACCGCGCCATTGCACACATGGGGGCTAACACAGTTCGAGGACTGGACGGCATTCCCGCTGGGTTGATTAAATGTCTTGGCAAGGGCCCGCGAACAGCTTGCTGAATTATACACTGGAATCATCGTCGGCGACCCTATCCCCGAGGACTGGCTCCGCGGCAAGGTATGCCTCCTCCCGAAAAAAGGCGGGGATCGAGGTTCCATCAGGGACTACAGGCCGCTGACCATCTCTAGTGTATTCTATAAGGCGTTCGCCCAGGTACTGAAGACCTGGATAGTATCATGGGCCGAGGCGAAGGGCCTGCTTTCGGAGCTGTAAAATGGGTTCCGACAGGGCCGTCGCCTGGAAGACATCTTTGTACTGATGCAATGTATTGAAATAGCGCGCAAAGAAAATCGAGGGCTTGTGGCATGCTTCCTGGACGTAAGTAGGGAGTACGATAGTGTTCCCCCCGAGCATCTACCCCAGTAAACACCAACCCATCTATGAGACGGCCATAAACTGTCTTGCCAAGACAAGCAAGATGCCTGATTGATGTCTCAGTAGACCTCTGGGATGGCTACTAAACGTATATAATATGTCTTGACAAGATATGCAAGACATTGCCAGATGTCTTGATATTTCTTGTAGTGATCTTGTAGCTCAGCTAATGCACCCACTTTTTTAGGCTACAAGACGTCTTGCAAGATATGTCCTAGAAATCTGGAAGACAAATAACATACTAAACGTAAGTCAGTCTACCAGATAGCTATAAGGCATCTTGCCCAAGATAAACAAGTCACCTTATAGACATCTGAAGTGGCACCCAAGAAAGCTGATAGACATTTACAAGATGCCTTGACAAGATATGAATGACGTCTTTATACATGTATTGGTAGATCTTGTAGCTGTCTTCTAGCTCAGCTAATGCACCCACTTTTTTAAGCTACAAGACATCTTGCAAGACATCATCCAGAAATCATTAAAATAGATTCTGAATGTCTAAAATGAGCTCTAGAATCTCCTGCAATGCTCTAAATTATTTATTCACTGCTATTTCCAGCAAAACTGTCTGAAAGGCTTATGTATTTGCAGAGGTTTTCAACACCACTGCCATACATAAAATATAGCCTCATCAGATGCTACTACAACTAAACCTGCATTGCTGTCACACACCCACAGTGCTCTTTCACACATTCAGTTATGATGCAAGCTAAACTGATGTACAATTTTAGATCATTAATTCTCACACACTACACCTGTTGTCTAGTTAATGAGAACTGTGTGTTTTTTATTACAAAGCGAGCCACATTTCACAGTTAACGGCCATCAGTTAGATGCTTTTTGGAAAGTTTTATAGTAACTGCACCCAATGCTAGAAAATGACATGAGTAAACTACAGAACTTTTTATAGCCAGCGGGCCAAGTTGTTTATTGGGAACGCCCAATGTTCTTCCTCGGTGTCATAGCAGCATCCGCGCGCCACGGCGTCGTCTCACTGGGTGCTCTCCGCTGAGATGAGAGGGGAGGGGGAAGGAGGGGCCGTTCTCTCACCCCTGCGCTCTCCGCCACAGTACCGGAGGAAGGAGGCCAGAAGGGGAAATATGAGGGCTCCCTGAGAGAGAGAGAGGGTGTTCGCCGGGTCGCGCGGGCGAGGTAAATGTTGGATTCCCACACCCTTCCTCCCTTAATCGTGACCTCCACCTGGGCGCCGTTTTCCCCCTTGAAGCTGCACGGCTGATCCCTCAGCAGGTCCATGCCGCAGGACAGGCGGCCAAAGCAGGAACCGCCGCCCCCGCGTCGGGTTGGCTCCGCGTGCAGGCCGCACGAATCCCCGCCGCTGCCGTCACGGGGATGAAGAGGGGGCGAAGTCCGCTGGCCCGCCATCCGGTTGCGGGCCGCCGGCGCGCCCGCAGTGCGCTGATCGCCTACGACCGCGCCGACTCCCCCAGGTCGTCAATCAGGGCAGCAGGCTCCGTCCCTCCGCGTACAGGAACCACTCCGGCCTGCATATCTACACGGGCCGAGTTCTTCTCCAATTCGAGCTCGGATGCGAGCTGCTCTATGAACGAGCTCGAATTCGAGCTTTTTTTTCGGAAACCACTATATGTCTGCGCAGCCATTGGGCTGGTAGACTAAACATCACCTTCGCCGCTCCCCGCCGCCTGAATGCAGACAGCGTGGCCCATGCGCCCGGAGTGCCGGTGTCATAAATAAGGCCAGTCGGCGGGCTAGGTCCATCTGAACGTGCTGTCGTGACGCTGGGGCTATGTCGACCCGGCCTTCACTTGGTAGCGTGCAGAGACTCCGGGTTCATGAAGGATTGAATCTTCGAAGTTGGTGAAATATGTACAAGCAGGTTTAATGGCACTTTGAGAAAACTTATTTACAAGATTATTTACAAGAAAAAGAAGGGTACATCAGCAAAATGGCAAGCGTTAAGAGTTCATAGCGAGAAGCGACTGGATGAGCCGTTTACCCAGGGCTCAGAGCGACATTTCGTGCTCTGCAGCGTCCTTAAAACCCCCTATGTCCAGCCCCTCTCTGAAGATGCTGACCAACCAAATCCAGGGCACGCCCCTCAGATATCGGCATCCAATCGAACACATCACTGCACCGATGGTCTGAAGCACTGACTGGTCCGGCATTGTTTCGTTGGGCCTGGTCACTTGTTGGCGGGAAAAGCTTGGGAACGGCGAGGAGGTACATTTCTATTCTTCAGCCAAGAATCGATAGGCTGGTTCCGGCAAGTGGATTTACTTCCCAGAAACCCAAGTGCACGTGCGCGCCGCATACGGCTCCCAGCATTGTCCCTTTCCAACAATTGCAAATCTTTCCTGCATTCCCAGGAAATCCTCTAATGGCCGTAATCACCTTGCTCCTTTCTTGTCCTGTACGTCAGCGGACGTGTCACTCTGTCGTCTCCTTTGGACAGTAGGCATTCCTCACTGGACGATAGCACTTCTCGACGGGAAGGGTGAACAATTGAACGAAAGCACTTCCGGCTATTTCCCGCAGGGGGACATTTCTTTGTGTTTTTCTAGACGTTCTCTTGACAGGGTCAATTTGGATTTGCAGGGTGTCCACATAGCAAAACAGGCTTACACAAAAGAATTCCTGGAAACAGGCTCGCTTAGCGCCCTTGTACCAACAGCACATATCCACAGCACTTATCCATGCCCACAGGCGAACAATAGAGCGCGCAAGTGCGGATGATGCACGGTCGTAACAGTGCTCAGCACAGGCTTCGCGTACAGGAACACTGCCGGCTTGTGTATCGACACGTGCCGGATAACTTCACACGAGAGCGCTCGTGCCCTTGCGGTTGACATTAGGCGACTGCGCCTGCCTTCCGCACTGTATCATCGCGGAAAGGACTGCCTTCCCTTATATCCGCTCGCGCGAACTCGCGCTTTTGGAGTTTGTCCGTCATCAGCTCATGCTGCACAGGCAGCCGACGCCGCCGGCGCTGCTCTGCGTGCGTGACCTCCACGCTCGGAGCACTCCCCCTTCTTTCAGCGATCGCGCTGACGGAGGGTGATGTATACCGATGCCCACGGAGTAGCTGTGCGCGTGATCTCTCATGCGCAGCATTTGACAATCCTTCAGCGATTTCGCTGGCTGTGGGTGCTACAGAGCCGCTGCTTGAGTGATTGCACTTGCGCGGCATTTTTCCCGTTGTCGCAGCGACTGCGCTGGATTCGGGTTTTGCAGCGCTGCCCGTAGAGACCGCTCTCGGGATCGCTTGCATATGCGCTGTTATGCGCATGCAGGGTCCGCTTCTACAGTTACTTTTAAAGGAAGTACTGTTGGCATGGGTCCGTCGATTCCGCCCGACCTCGATCGGGCCTTTCAGCTTGCAGCCGCCAAACAATCTCAGCAACCTCTGACGGTCCCACCCATCTGGGCGCTCGACTCGTCTCGATCTCGCGTTCACGTCGCTGATTGCGTAAGCATAGCTAGCCATCGGACTTGCAATGTTCTTACCGCGGCTGCGGTTCGCCTTCCCATTAGCATTGGCCACAATCTCGCGCAATCACATTGCGTAGTCGTCGACATTGGTCTCGACCTTTGCGTTCATGCGCAGAGCTAAGGAAATGGCGTGCCAGTGCACATTCCGGTAGTTATGCGATTGCGCATATTCACCCTAGAGCGGCTCTATATTCCGATATCGGCGCTCGCTCCTTTGCGAATAACGGCTTTTCTGCCCTCATCTGAGGCGTCATTGCCTAGCACGTATGTAGCAAAGCTTAATCATAGATCAGCAGGAAGTCTCCAACTCACTCGTAGCAATACCAGCTACACTAGAGTTAACTAACGCCAACCACAGTACAAGTGGCTTCACAGCGCAATTTGGCCTGCATCGTCGCGGGGTTCTGTCTCTTCAATAAGACTAGCGACCCTCTTACGACACAATAATAAAAAAAAATATGAGCCTTCCTACTAACCCCTGACAGCTCTTAACTGCTGAACGCAAGCTCAAGTGGTTCTCCCTCGGTGTCACAGCGGCATCCGCGCGCTACGGCGTCGCGGCGTCGTCTCTCTCGGTGCTGCTGCTGTCTGCTGCTGTCCGCCGAGATGAGAGGGGAGGAGGCAGGAGGGGCCGTTCTCTCACCCCCGCCCTCTCCGCCACAGCGCCAGGGGAAGGAGGCCAAGAGGGGAAAGATGAGGGCTCCCAGAGAAAGAGAGGATGTTCGCCGCGTCGTGCAGGCGAGGGTAATGTTGAATTCCCACAGTTAAAAGCAAAGAAAGCCACAAGCAACAGTATACAAATGACAAAATGTGGTTCTCCGAAGCCTAATATTGTACCAAGGAAGGAAACACCAGAAAGAGCCAACTCATGAACACATGACATGAAAGAAATGATGCACATTGTCATTCATTCTCACAGACATTGAAACTGCGAACAGTAGGTGAGATCTGTACATATTTTTTGTTACAAAACATGCCACACTGCACGGCGGACAGCCATCGTTAGGTACTCTTTGGGAGACTCGGCAAAAACTGCAAAAGGTGCTATTAAACAAAATGCGTAAATCATATATTTGATTTTTTCAACAATGCACTACGAAGTTAAAGGCACAGAAACTAGACACTACAAGTAGTATGAAAATGACAAGATAATAATGCAGTTCTCTCCAAGCTTTAAATGATCTCTTTTCAAAAACAATGAAAACGAAAACATCCATACTCCAAACAAGAACAGGAAATGACAAGAAATAAACAGGGATAGGTATGCAAAAGTGTACAAAACTGATTGAGTGGTTAAACTATCTGCATAATGTTTGTACAAAATGAAACAAAGCGACAAATTCGAATGAAAAAGCTTTAGTATACAGAAAAGGGTGCTTTTACAAAGGACCATCATCACCAGTGTTGCATTTCATAATACTATATGTGCATGCATGTCAACAACTGAATGCTGGTCATACTTACATCTTGTGAAAACTGTATAAACACTTAAGCATTAGGCACGACATCAAATCCATTAAAAATCTACACTGCAAAAAAGGAAGCCAAGACTGCTTCACTGCTGCTGTTCCTATTAGCATGACTAGAATGCACTGAAAAAAAAAATGCAATGGCTGCATGTCTGTCATAGTTACACTCTACTATCGTAACTAAAAAGCACTAAGGAAAAGGAAGCAGGTAAGGGACGCACATCACTCTACAAGAAACACTAGAAGGCACCATAAGGAAAAAAAAGGAAGGAGCAAAAGGTTTGCATCTCTGTTATTGTACACACCAACCACTATATTCCATCTCAAAAGCTGTTTGCAGCACTACAAAAGATAAGGGCAGCATGAACCAGCCAAGATGGCACAAACTGCCCTTACCTTTTGTAGTGCAGCAAACAGCTTGTGAGGAGTACAGTAGGCACAGCAAAAAAAAAAAGAATAAAATTCAGGGTTGCACACGGTACTGCTCTTCACATTCTGCTGGTATGAGAAGGGTTAACTGCTGCGATTGTTGGTTTTCAGACATAAAAAAATGTATTTAGCGTAACACAGACACACACAAAAAAAATGCAATGGCTGCATGTCTGTCATAGTTACACCCAGAGACAACTCAGAGGGCTATGGAACGAAAAATGGTAGGGGTAACATTGAGATAGAAAACGTGCAGAGTTGGTCAGAGAAATAACTCAAGTTACCGACATTCTAGTGGAAATTAAGAAGAAGAAATGGACATGGGCAGGACATGTAGTGCGAAGAGAGGATAACCGATGGTCGCTGAGGGTAACAGACTGGATTCCAAGGGAAGGAAAGCGTACCAGGGGGCGGCAGAAAGTTAGGTGGGCGGATGAGATTAAGAAGTTCGCAGGGGTCAAGTGGATGCAGCTAGCACAGAACCGGATTAAGTGGAGAAATATGGGAGAGGCCTTCGCCCTGCAGTGGGTATAATCAGGCTGATGATGATGATGATGGAGACACACACAAGCAAGAAGACACCACGTGCAATTACTACAACTGTTTATTCAGGGGCAAGCAATCGACACATAGCTTTCACTGCTGATATGCACATGTACAAGGCAACAGGAAAACAGCACCAATCTTATCAAAGCAGGTATGAGAAAAATATCTGTTCAGCCTAAAAAAAAAAACGGAGGTGTCGCTGAGACAGCTTGAACCTGTTTAATGTATAGGTGGTATCCTCCGCTCCCTGAAAGCTTGCTCAGCTAAGCCATCACATAAGCTACGAAAGCAAACAGGTCGGCTGTCAGAAGAGACATGGCCAGAATTTCGTAAAGTGCACCACCATTTATGAAATTCTACAGTCAGGTAGAAAAACCTTATTTTGGACAGGCAGGACTATGCGTGAATGGCCAACTTAGGGAACATGCAAGAGACATTAACAATGAAGGTGAGCGACTTGTCTTGCACTGTAAGGTTTGCACCAGTTGTGAAAACTGGGTAATGGCTCATGAAACACTAGAAGCCCTTCATATAAAAAAGCAGGTTTCAGCTGTGTCAGCAGCAAATTGGTTTTTCTTATGAGTGTCGCGACGCCGGACGCACAGGACCGGAGCCGAGGGTAGCGTTGACCGGCGAGGCGTCGAGGAGCCGGGGAGACGTGGTGCTTTCATTAGAGCTGAGTACAAGTAGTTTATTTACATGTGTACACTTTGGAGATTTCAGAAGGAAGCCCTCTCCCGTTGTCGGACACCAGGTTTTCTTCTCTTGGCTCTCCCTAGGTCCCTAGGCAGGGAATAGTTCATCTTTGGCACGTGCCAAGGTGACAGTTTGCGCACTGCATCACTGAGCCCCGCCCCACACATTCTTGCACGTGTGCCGCTACACTTTAACAAACACATCGCCAGTTCACAAGCGACCCCCCATCGTTCTATTCGCACGGCTTGCCTCTGTTTTGTCCGTTTGGTCCGGCGCCTTGTGGGTCTTTCCCTCAGCGGCAAACACTTCAGCCAGCAGGCTAGAGCTCGCGCGAAGCCGACGGTGGCTTCTCCCTCCGTTTTGTCCAATGTCGAGTACCGTAACCTGACACCGCGCGGCTCCGACGACGGTCGCTTGCTCCGCCGGCGTCCCTCTGTAGGTCATTAACAGGCCAGGCTCTTCTTGGGAAGTCAGGCCGTTTCTTCACAAAGCGACCAAATCGGCTCTTCGAAATGGTCATGGGTGAGGACAGCGGCTGTTGAGGCGTGCGTGCAGACCGGGTGGGCATCTGCAGACGAAGCTTGCTGATATGCCCGTGGAGCGAACGCAGACACACCGACGCCTTCTGAGCAATAAATTAGCTCGGACACAACAGCTCCTCCGCCGACGGGAAGATCTCGGACGGCGAGGAGTTACCGCTGCTCGACGTTAGAGATCAGCTTCTTCGTACGGTGGTTGGGCCACTCCTAAATCGCAAAGACTGGCGCCACAAACCAAGCAAGCGCCAGCAAAAGCTCTCAAGCTCCCAGGCTATTGCATGATAAACAAAAATATCTGCCCAGTATCATATTTGCGAGCCCTGTCACCCATTCTGTTTTCTATCTGACTCCCTCTCTTCGTTTCACAAAAAGCTAAATGCACTCACTTAGGAAAACTGCTAAGAAAATTTCAGTACAACAATACGTAACTTAAACACTTAGAACAGTTGTGGGCGATTCCTCTGCCCGAGGGATGCGCACGACAAACACACAGTGGGCCGTATGATAAACATCTTTAATCTCACAGGGATCGGGGATCGTCGAAGTCGGGGTCGTCGTCCGGGTGGCTGCGGGTCGTTTCCGTGGAGAGCGCCAGGAGCGAAGCCGGAGAGCCAGGGACCAAGGAGCCAGAGACCAAGAGATGGCGAGACGGCGGCGCGTGCATTCTTTTATAGCCCCCTCGCGAGGGACCGTTTATCCCCGAACGAGCGGGGAAAGGGAAACGGGCCGCGCGCAGGGAGCATCGGGAAGTGGCGCGGCCTTCGAATGCGCGGCGCGCCACGAGCCCTACATCTTCCCCCCCCCCCCCTCAGCGTCCGACCCGGGCTCCGCCAACAGCCGGGCCATGTCTATGTCCGAGCCCGGGTCGGCGTAAAATATGAAGCCTTGTCGCCAGGCTCTGGCGGGATGCCATGCCATCTCAGCTGGTCCGTGGGACGGGAGAAGCAGCAGGCATGGCGGGACTGTTCCGGCTGGTCCCTCTCCGGCAGCGGCCACATCCTCGGGGTCACAGCGCAGCTGGGCTCGGCCACGGATACGCCTGGCAGCGGCCCTGAGCTGCTGCTCTACATCGTTGACCCATTTCCACGTGGCGCCGTGCTGGATGCACATTGCAGCAGGCGTTTCCGCCCCGGGCACACCTGGCTTCCTGAGGCCCGTACTCCAGGCCTGGGCAGCGGGCTCCACTCCAGACTCGTTGAAGACGGCCAGCATGGCCGCGCTGGTCACAATGATGGGCCACAAACCACTACAAACTAGGGGGGCGCCCCCTGTTTAAGTGGCCCCTCCTTGAACCATGCGCTGGGTGCGGTTTCCCGCCCCAGCGACGGTGGTTCATCTGGCTGCTGCAAAATCTTATCAGAATGCATTCTGAAAGAAGCAAAGACGTTAGACAAAGTAGTGCACTACCTTGGCCTTAGGTTATAGCGTCGGTTGCGAACCGGGTTGCTACCTGTACGCCTTACTTTGGGGGAGATCGCTGCATCGCTTTGAGCTTCCCCCGCTTCGCAGTTATCGTCCTTGCGAAGGTGGTAAGCTTTCAAGTCTGCGACGTGCACCGGACCAGAGGTTTCACCGCTCGCCAAAACCGCAGCTGGTAGGTGAGTGGCGTAGTTCGTGCCGTAACTTCGAACGGTCCAACCCACTTGTGCGCTAGCGACGCGGCGAAACCACGCGCTGCGTTACTAAGCGGGTGCGTTCTTTTCAGTACCAAGTCGCCCGTGTTGAAAACGACGTGACGCCGACCTTCGTTGTACTGATCCGCTTGCTTCATGCGCGCGACATCGAGGTTTTCACGAGCCGCGAGCTGCGCTGCCTCAAGGCGCTCGCGGAGCTTTGCCGCGTACTGTGTAAGCGGAGGGGGCGCGGGCCCCGCCGCGTCAAGTAGGGCGTTCTCTAGCGGAAAAGCGATCTCTTTCCCAAAATTCAAGTAAGCAGGTGTCATACCTACCGACCTGTTCACGGTTGTTCTAGTGGCGAAAGCCAGTTCGGACAGCCGTGCGTCCCAATCTCTGTGCTGCTCGGTCGTCGCGACCAGCATACTCTTAACATTCCGATTCACTCTCTCGGTTATGTTGCTCTGAGCGTGGTAGGGACTCGTTTTCCTGTGGCGGATTTGAAGCGCCCGACAGGAATCAACAAAGACTTTGCTTGTGAAATACGAGGCACTGTCTGTAATCAGGTCGGAAGGGAAACCGAAACGAATGAATGTCTCCAACAGTTCCTCCCAAATCCGTTCTGACACAAGCTTCCTAAGGGGGAAAACCTCAACCCACTTGGAATAGTGGTCCGTTATTACCAGGATATATTGGTGTCCGCGCGCGGAGCGAGGGAGGGGTCCCATGATATCGCACGCGACCACTTGCACGGATAGTTGCTAACTACCGACTTGATCATGCCAGCGGGTTTCCCCGCCCGAGGCTTGGCTACCTGGCAAACAGGACATGTACGGGCGTAACCCAGCACATCCTTTCTCATACCTGGCCAGGTCGCGACACGGCATAACTTATCGTAAGTCTTACTGCCGCTGCCATGGCCTGCCAGCGCTGAGTCATGGAAGTACTGGAGGAATCGTTTCCGCAACTTCCTCGGGACCACGACTCGGAAGGGGGATACAATCGCCTCTTCCTCGTCAAGTTGGGGGATGTAGCGGAGCAGTAAGCCGTCATCGCCCAGCAGATACGCGTCGTACTTTCCCTCAGCGTTCCCGGTGCAAGCTGCACTACTCGCAAGCTCTGTCAGCACCCGCTGGCATAGACCGTCTGCTTTCTGGGCCTCAATTAGCTCTTCCCTACTGACCGCTACTCCCCATGACAGATTTCTCTCTGCCTCGCTTCTTGGCAGGCGAGTAGTCGCCGCCACCAGCTGCTGCGCCTTCTCTCTCTCGCAGCACCGCGCGGAGACTCTGTCCGCCTGCTTTCTCTCTTTAACTACGCAGGGCGCGACACTCGCGTCCGCCCTCTCCTCCTCCTCTCCACTAGCGGCGACGCCGCTTTCAGCAATGCTGGTCTGCGCCTTTTCTGCGCTTCTGCCAGCCTTCAACGGTGCGCGCGATAACGCATCGGCCACCTTATTCATGCTGCCCCGGCGGTACTCAATGGCGTACGCGTAACGTTGCAACGTCAGCGCCCATCTCGCGAGTCTGCCTGCGGGGTTTTTCAGCCTCTTTAACCACGAAAGTGCCTGGTGATCTGTCTGCACGGTGAAAACCGCTCCGTCTAGGTACATGTCGAACTTTGACAATGCGAACATTATCGCCAGGCATTCCTTTTCGGTCACGGAGTAATTCCGCTCCGCCGATGTGAGCGTGCGGCTAGCGAACGCGACAGGGCGCAGCTTGCCCTCGTGTTCCTGCAACAAAACAGCTCCTACACCGGCATCAATAGCATCTGTCTGCAAGACAAACGGCTTGTTCAGGTCGGGGAGGCGCAAACTAGCGGTGTTCGTTATCGCGCGAGCCAAGGCAACAAAAGCGTCGTTCTGTTCCTTGCCCCAGACCCACTTCGAGCCTTTTCGCAACAGCTGGTTCAACGGCCTAGCGAGCTCTGAACAACTAGGGATGAATTGTCTGTAGAAGGCAACCATTCCCAAAAACCTCTGCAAGCTTTTCACGTCCGTCGGGCAGGGGTAGTTCAGAATTGCCTGCAGTTCGTCATCGTTCGGTCTCAATGTGCCATCATCAACCACAAATCCCAAGAGGTTCACTCTCTTTGATGCCAACTGCACTTTCTTTGGGTTGATCGTTATCCCGCACGTCTCATTCTTTCAAGAACGGAATTCAGGTGAATGAGATGCTCTTCGAACGACTGTGAGAATATCACGACGTCGTCGAGGTACGCCATCGCGTAGTTGAACCTTGCATCGCCCAGCACGATGTCCATCAATCGCATGAACGTGCTCGGTGCATTAGACAAACCAAACGGGAGTCGAGTAAATTCGAAGAGCCCGCGGTGACAGGTGAATGCGGTTTTCTGAATGTCACCTTCCGCCACCTCAATCTGCAGGTACCCTCTGCTTGCATCCAGGACTGTGAAGAACCTTGCGTTCCCTAACGCGTACATTACAGCCTCGATCGACTGGAAAGGGTACGCAACCGTAGGCGTCAGTGAGTTGAGCTTTCGATAATCAACACACAGCCTGACCGAACCATCTTTCTTTGGCGCTAGAACCACTGGGGACGCCCAGGGAGTTTGTGAGGGTCTCACCGCGCCGGTATCAATCATCTCGTCAAGGGCGCTGTCGAGAAGCTGTCTCTTATGCGCGCTTAACGGCCGCGGGTTACATCTGAAAGGGCGCGCATCACCCGTTTCGATCTCGTGCTGAAGCAAGTCGGCTCTGCCTGGTTTCTCTGTGAAGCAATCCGAAAACGGGAGTAAAGTTTCCACGAGCTTTCGGCGCTGACTACCGGTTCCTGAGAAGGACGCGATAATTGATTCTAATGGGCTACCATTCAGTGTCGCGGGGGAGCTGTCTGCCACAAAAGCGTGGACGCTCGCTCGCTCAGCGACGCATTCCTGTTTGGGCGCGCTAACAAAGGGAATGAGGGGGGTGAAGGGGCTGTAGCGATAGCCGTTCTCCCCCATGTCAAGCACAATGCCTTCGCTCGAAAGAAAATCTCTTCCTAGAATAACTGGTATGGCTAAGCCGGGCAGATAGACGAAGCGATGCCTCCGCTTCCTGCCGTCAAAACGCAGGACCAGACGTACCGCTCCTTCCGCTTTTGTCTTTCCTGCTGCTAAGCTCAAAGGGGTTTCGGCTGGCCTGACACGGATGTTACATCTACGGCAGGCCTCGAAAACATCATCACCGACCAATGACAGAGTTGAGCCCGTGTCAACGAGTGCCGAGTAGCTTTGACCAACTAACCGCACTAGCATAAAAGGGCTCGAGCGCGACAACATTCCTTGCGCTCTACAGGCGAGGGGGACAAAAGCCTCTGCGCCCCCGGGGCGGTCGCCCGGTGACGCGGCGTGGGAGTACATTTCCCATTTTCCGCCGTGGCTACCACGAAATTCTCCCGCCGACGGCGACAGGCTGGTGTTACCAATTATGGCCGCCGGCGGTCCGCGTTTCCCTGCATACGCCTTGCTTGACACTCTCGTGCCACGTGGCCCGGCTGGTTGCAATTCCAGCAAAGCCGATCGTTCACCTGCCGCGCGGTCGGGGGATGCCGCGTTCCACGAAGCGGCTGGGGACGTCTTTCCCCTCTCTCCGCGTTTGTGCGGACGTCGCTGGCGAGCCCAGCTCGACGCCGCTGCTCGAACGCATACGGGTCAAGAGCGCGAGGAATCGCGGAGCCTTCCGCTGGCCTTTCCTGCCCTACCGTCATTACGTCCGCGACTCTGGCGCGCTGCACGGAGTCTTGGCCTCCGGCCCAGGCGCATCGCGGCTCTAGCGATTCGGCTGGCCTGGGGGATGGCTGGTAGCGCAATTCAGCGAGTAAATCCGCCTGTACTACCTTCGCTTCCTGTGCTAGGGCCTCGAGGTTTGCAAAACCACGTCCCCGCAAATACGGCTTGAAGCGCGGATGGCATTGCCTCATCACGCGCGTGACCTGTTCTAGATTGGTTGCCGTGGGATCTGCCCTCTTGTAGAGCTCCTGCATTGCGCGTACATACTCGATGAGGCTCTCCTCTGGGTGCTGTGTGCGCAACGCTAGCTCCTCAAGCATCCGGCGTTCGTAATCGGGCGGCAAGAACTCGGCGCGGAAGCGATCTGTGAAGTCTGCCATCGACTGGAAGGCCGGCTGGCAGCGTCTCCACCGCGCCGCGCTCTCAACAAGTGCCACGGGGATTATCTGCGCTAGCACCACGTCGTCTGGGGAACCCAGTGCCGTCTGATAATCCTCGAGTTCTTGCAGGAACTCGTGGACTGACTTTACGTCCGTGTAACCGGAAAAGGAGGGAACCTCTACATTTATCTGCGGACGCGAGACTGCCGCCGCAGCTGTGGCTTGGTTGGCGCTAGCCACCGAACCGAGCTGAAGGGTGAAAACCGACAACACCTCGTTCATCTGCCTCATCAGGGCGGCCGCATCGGTAACCTGCGCAGACTCTACCGCGTCCTTTACCTCACTTCCGGACGCACTGGCGTCCGAAGCGGCGGCCCTATCTGGCACGTCTTTTCTCGGAGGCATTGCACTCAACAACTAAGACCGGTCGGGAGCCTAAACGCGCACGACTACCACCTAGCCCGCATCAAGAGGCTAGTAACAAAGGCTAAACACTTCATAAAACTAACATATGCACAAAAATATAAAACACAAACCGCCCGACACTAACAAACACACACATAACCCAAACCAAAATTAAAACACTGTACAAACACTACTATACTACACTCCGTGTCATCTGCACACACGATAGCCCTAAACTCAAAATGGCGTCGCGCCTAACATACAAAGGACCGGCCCGTCGTGTTGCCGTGCGCTGCCACTTTGGCAGAAAAATCGTCCACATGGGTGCTAATTCAGCCCCAGTTGGGTGCCAGTTGTGGGCGATTTTTCTGCCCGAGGGATGCGCACGACAAACACACAGTGGGCCGTATGATAAACATCTTTAATCTCACAGGGATAGGGGATCGTCGAAGTCGGTGTCGTCGTCCGGGTGGCTGCGGGTCGTTTCCGTGGAGAGCGCCAGGAGCGAAGCCGGAGAGCCAGGGACCAAGCAGCCAGAGACCAACAGATGGCGAGACGGCGGCGCGTGCATTCTTTTATAGCCCCCTCGCGCGGGACCGGTTATCCCCGAACGAGCTGGGAAAGGGAAACGGGCCGCGCGCAGGGAGCATCGGGAAGTGGCGCGGCCTTCGAATGCGCGGCGCGCCACGAGCCCTACACAGTAAAGGGTACATTTGTATCTTCCTCGTTCACTGAAGCGGTAAAAAGAGTATTATGCACTTCTCAAGCCATCGACTTTAGCATTTGTCTTTCCCTTTTCGTACCGCGCGCTGAAGCTCAAATCTTGGAGCGCAAGGCTCCCTCTGAATAGTCGAGGATATTTCCCTGACATCTGCGAAAGCCACGTTAGTGGACAGTGGTTTGTCACAAAGACAAACGGGGTTCCGTAGAGGTAGCATGCCAATTTTTGGGATGCCCAAACCAGGCAACCACTTCTTTTTCGCATGCGCTATAGGCCTCCTCTCTTCTTTAGAGATGGCCAGCTGAGTAATCTCGGTGGCTAATTCCTCACGGACGTTAAAAGCCATGCTGACTGCCTGAATCTCACCCTCATATTGTTTCAAGAGGTGGTGGTGATAGATAGTGACATCTAGGCGCCTTCGCTTCCGCTCGATTTCGTAGTTCGTCTCTGAAAGCTTTTTCACCACTTGGAACGGCCCTTCCCATTGATCTTTGAGCTTATTCGCTCGCGATGGGCGCAGGACAAGGACTTGGGCGCCTTCTTGATACGACTGCAAGTTTGCATTTCGTTCGTAGCAACTTTCCGCCCTAGTCTGTGCCTCCTCCATGTTGGCTGCGTCCCACACATCTTTTAGACTTTCGTCATCTTGCTGCTCCTTAATGAGCGTTTCGCTGTTCACCTTTCCCAGTCCTCGATCGAGCGACACTATCGAAGAAAGCACAGACAACCCCTTACAATCGCTTCCAACACTTTCCGATTGTCCTGTATTGTCTGACTTGTCTCCCGTTTCTCTCTCATCGAAGTGTGATGGGGCCTGCTTGTTTTTCATTTCATTGAACTGCCGGTTTGGCACCCCCTCACTGCTCCCTTGTTCATCGCTCCTCTGCGATGTCGGAGACTGTGCACCCGCGACATCTCTCTCCTCCTGCCCTGAGTCAGCCTCATTCCTCTCTAGCTTGGCAGCAAGGGAACGCGCCTCAGCTCTTGTGAGCGCCTGAACGACTCCCTCTGTCAAGTTTTTCCCTTGAGCTCTCAGAAACTGGTCCGTTCGGTTAGAAAACAAGCAGGGGTACTGTGGTGGCAGCTTGTTTGAAACTGCAGCCTCAGTACGAACTTCACCGAAAGGTCCAGTGATTACGACTTCCGCTACTGGAAGGCAAACACTAGATTCCTCCAGAATCGGCGTTATCCACGCACATTTCCCGCTGAACTGCTTTTCTTCCCCGTAATCAGGATGTACAAGGTTAATTGTTGCCCCACTGTCCCTAAGCACTCGGCATATTTTTTCCCATTGACAGTCAAATCAAACAAATAATGATTGAGTACTTCCTCATTCTTCACCAAATCGCAAGTGTATGCGAACGTAACTTTGGGTTTTCGACATCCCGCGGCAATGTGCCCCGATTCTTGGCAGTTATAGCAGACAGGCGGTTTGCGCGTTTCAAAAATCTTCCTCCGTAACCGTTCGTGCGCCCCCTTTTTTTCAGGCTCACTTTCTGACTTTTCAACACTAAGCGTTTTCGTAGTGTCCGTTGTCACATTTCCCAGCTTAGATCCTGAACTCCACTGGCGCTTTTTCAGTCCTGACCCTGTCACGCTATTTCCCTTATCAGTCGGCATAGCGGAAGAAAGCTCCTCTCGCACCCCTCGGCGGGAGACGTATTCGTCCGCAAGTTCTGCCGCTGCCTGCACCGAGCTGACAGTCGCCTTGTCCTGAATCCAAATTCTCATTGCCTCAGGAAGTTTAGAAAGAAATTGCTCGATAGCAATGATTTCTAAGGCCTTGAGGTACTCATTATTGGCTTTGGCGCCTACCATCCATTCCGTCAAGTTTGCCTTTAACTCATAGGCAAACTCTCCATAGCTAGCACCTTGCTTCTTTGTAATGCTCCGAAATCTCTGCCTGAAAGCCTCTGACGATAGACGAAATCTCTTTAGAAGGCTCTTAACTTTATCGTAGTCGTCAGAGTCCTCTGCAGAGAGTCGAGCAATTACATCCTCTGCCTCGCAAGGCAACAAACTTAACAAACGCCGCGGCCAAGAGCTGCGACCAAACTGTGCCTTTTCGCACGTTCTCTCGAAGTTCACAAGATAGAGGCCTATGTCCTGCCCAACCTTGAATGGTTGCAATAACTTTGATAGATCATAAAGATCTTGTCGGACCGCTACTTCTACTCCTTGAACAACGCTCGTCTTTCTGAGTTCAACTTGCAGGCGGAGTTTCTCTACTTCAAGCTCTAATTGCTTTTTCTCTTCCGCCTGGGCTCTCTGAATCTTCAACCATGTCTCTTCTACATGCTTACTCTCGGCATCCGAACTTTCTATTGCCACCATGACCTCATTCTTTGTCATTTCAGGGCCAACATTGATGTCTAGCTCCTCCCCCAGACTCACGAGTTGAGACTTGAGCAGTTTTTTCAAATCCATGACAGCAGTGTGACAATGCCCTGGCCTCCACCCAGAAGTACTTTAATTTACGCTTCTGCGGCTGGCCTCCCCAGATATAAGATTACACATCTATCTTATTACCCTGGGAACTCAAAAGCAATGCCAGCACTCACCAGTCCGCAACTGCCAGAGTCAATTTTCGTTGTTCTTTTCGAAATTAGGTTCTTTTCGGTGACTTGAAGACGTGGCAAATTGCACCACAGGTGCGCGCCCCGTCCAAGACGGTGATCAGAGACGACGAAATATGGATAACGACACTTCAGAGTTACAAAGAGATTAACTGAAGTTTATATACAAAACTTTACAATATTTACAGCAAGGTTAGGCAAAATATACATGGATCTGGCTAGCTCGGCCTAGCCGAAGATGTACACATCAAGCCATAGCTCAGAACATCAGACTGGTCTCTCGGGCTTGGTTTTAAGCCCTCCGTGTCCAGCCCACATTTCAGTTGCGTCCAATCGCCACGAACTTCAACATGATTGGTTCGTGGCCACGTGCAACTTCAGCAGTGTGAGTGAAACCCTTTCCCCACAACGAAAGAAAGAAAAACACAAAATGTCACATGCTGTCCACATTCCACTGTACACCTTGCCGCGTTCTCGCGTCAAGATCATCAAAGCAAATGAGCAGGGTCGTTAGCGGACCGCCGCCGTCTCTCGCCCCCGCTCTTCCTAGAACTTGTAAAGTCCGTGACCTCCGGCTTATCGGCGGCGCGACGGAAAGACGCCCGGTCAATCGGTCCTCCCGCGGACGTCTTCCCCTTTGTTCAACGTTCCCCATCACTCTTCCCCCGGCGCCGAATGTCACCTTTCTGTCTGGACGCGGCGTGTCTATGAACGGACGTTTTAACCGCGACGGCGGTGTCGTGTCGGCTCGTATGAAAAGCATACTGCAGGTATGCACAAAGCAGCTTAACTTCCCCCGCTTGGGGACTCGATCGTCTGTCAGCCGCCCGGTGACACTCGTCACTCTAATGGCTTTCCCTGCTTTATCCGGTGATTCGCGGCGCCTTCTCGTCTGCACGCAGCCAGCACCAATTCATGCTACAAGCAAACCCACGAGGTACTGAGTACATAGCCGCTAATCCGGGGGTGCCTAGTGATACCTTACACGCCCCTCCCAAGATTTTACAAGGGGCCCAAATGACACCTTTAAAATTACAACCAACAAAAGGTATTGGCGTACGTCACGAAACTCCCCTGAGGGTGGTGAACGTAGCTCTAGAATGTAACCACTGTTACAGCTTCACTCATACACTCCACAAAACCTTGCTGGGTGAGAAACACAGATAGTATGCACACACACAAATGCATGACACTTGTTCGAAGTCCAAGTTCGTGCGCGGCGTTCAGTTCACACTTTCACGCACGTACCCGTACTGCTCGCGAACAGCACACACAACTCAAGTGCATGCAATAAAGGGAAACACTGGAAAATTCTGTTGCTTGCATGTCGACATCAAACACTGGCATCATAAGGCATGCAGCACGTCTGTCACGTGTTCCACACAGTTTCACAGTGTCCCCCACGTCACACCTCACTGAGCCTTGTCAGCATCAGACGTTTCCTCCCTTCCCTGCATCCCGGCGCAATCACCACTGTCTGTCTCCCAGTTTTCGTTTGTTAACCTGGACAGTGCGTCCGCGTTGCCGTGAGCGCTTCCCTTCTGGTGTTCCACCACCACATTACATCTTTGCAGGGCAAGTGCCCAGCATGTCAACTTTACGCCTTGAGGGGTGGTCCGGGTGAGAAAAGAGAGGGGGTTATGATCAGACACCATCGCAATCTGGGCACCGAACAGCCAGAAGTCGAACTTTCCCAGCCACCAAATCACTGCGAATTCCTCTATCTATATAAAGTTGACCATCACCTTTGGGTCTCCGTGAATCGACGACTCGCAAAAGCGAACGGTCGCTCCAAGCCATGTTCCACGCATTTAGCGAGACAGGCTTCTGCTGCCACCGCTGAGGCATCTCTGAACAGTCAAAATGGCCTGCACGGTTCTGGCATCCCAAGGGTAACGGCTTCGCAGAGCGCCGTCTTGAGTTTTTGGAACGCGCTTTCGGCTCTCGCAGACCATGATATTGTGTTCGGTATTTTTGTCCCGTCAGTTCCATCAACGGCGTTCCGACCTCTGCACAATTAGGCATGTAGCCCTTGTCGTAGTCGCAGAACCCGAGCACTTTACGAAGCTCCTTTTTCGTTTTCGGCGCCTTCAGTCTCTTAATAGCTGAAAACTTGTCGGGAACGGCAGCATGGGTTCCCGACTCAACCACTTGGCCCAAACAACTGATTAATCCTTTCGCTACCTGGCACTTTTCCGGTTTAACCTTAAAGTTTTCTTTCTGCTGACGCTCGGACCTCGTTTGGCATCCGTGGCAGCTGTTGCAGTACTCACGCACGTCCTTTTCAATACCCGGCCAATAAAAGTGGTACTTAATCCAAGCTTTTGTTTTTCGGATTCCTAGATGTCCACCCCGGCTAGCTTCATGAGCTAATTTTAGGACTTCTGGACGCCGAGATTTCGGGAGCACCAGCTGAATTACTTGTTCTCCAAGCAACTTTTCCTTATGATAGAGCAAGCCATCTATCTCTGCCATGCCTCCTCTCCCTTCCCGACTGTTGTTCCAAGCTTCTATCAACGTGAGGTCACTCTTTTGCCCCTTCTGGAAAACTGCATACGCGCTGCTCTCTCCGGCTGTACTAAGAGCCGTGTCTTCAGTATCTCGAGCACCGCCTTTTGTTTCCTTACTGGTTACCGTCTTTACTTCCTGTGCGATAATGACCCCATAGGCTGCTCTTCCCTGCGCGCCTGGCACCAGTTCTGTCAGGTCAACTTTCATCTGGTCTGTGGCTTCTGCCTTACTCGCTGCTACAAAGCCTTGCTTATCATCTTCGTCTCTAAGGGACTCCCAAGCTTCCTCAGAGAGTAAGCAATCTGTCCCCGACCCAAGTTTGTCTGTCAGGGCGCACACCACCGGCACTGCCTCTTTAATGTCAGCGAAAATGCCCGAGTCGCGGTTTATCGTGAAGGGAACACTAGCAAGTTTGGCCTGCAACTTCTCCCCGAAAGCCGATATCAACTCGATAGCTCCACATGGCTTAACCAACTCTGGCGGTACTATGCTCTCGCGCACTACTGTGATTTCGGCCCCAGTGTCGAGAATTGCGTTAATCCGTCGGTTCTGGCATGCCAAAGAAATCGGCTTCAATTCGCTCATTGCGACAACTCCGTCCTGCGTCGCTACGCGTGCCGAGAGTTTTTCCCCATTTGTGTGGGGAGCCTTCTGAACAGCTGGTCCCCCATCGTGTGGACAGTCAGCCTTTCTATGCCCCATTGAGCCGCACGAGAAGCACCCTTTGTTCCTCTGATTTACGTGTGGCCGCTGCTCGGTTCCTGTCTCTCGCTTAGGGGGGCCCGCGTCTCGCCTTCCTTCTCGCCCGCCAAAGCCTCCCGCGCCTCCCGGTTTGCGCTTTTTGACCGCGCTATTCTTTGCTTGGGCCTCTTCAAAATTTTGCAACAATGTGGCAAGCTCTGGTGCTTTCTTCCACCTTTCACCTTCTTGCAAGGTTACATAGCGAAGGGCGTCTTCCGACAGTGTGTTTTTTAACTGGTCGGCCACTAGCAATTCGGCCAGCTCCTCAAACGTTTTGGCTCCCCTTGCATCTGCATAGAAGTTAAAATAACTCTGCAGGCTGGTTGCGAACGCTTTCCAGCCTTCGTTGGGTAATTTTTGAGACCCCATGAATCGTCTGCGGTACTCTCCTGCAGAAAGTTTAAGCTCTTCCAAAACCACTTTCTTCAGAACCTCATACTCGCGTGCTGTGCCGGTGTCAAGCGCGTTGACAGGAAATGAATTTTTTCCGCAACCAGCGGGAATACAATATGGCCCCACAAGTCCCTTGGTACTGCGTAAGCCTCTAGCGTATGTTCGACGGACTCGAACCAGACCGGAACTTCTGCCTCTGCTGGGAACTTTGGGATCGCACCTGACAGCCATTTTGAGTAGCGACCGAACTCCGCGCGAATGTCTTTTTTCTCCACAACAGAGGTGTTTTTAGCCGCGCTTCCTTCCTTACTTGCTAAAAATTTTGCTAGCTCAAGCTCGAGTTCGAGAGCTCGAACTCTCAGTTCCTCCCTTTTCACCTCCATAGCCGTCTGGCTATCGGGAATCTCAGTTACAGATAAACTGTCCTCAGTTAGCACCGTCTCATCTGTAGCGCTCATTTTTCCCGCCTTTCGCCTGTCCGGGTTTAAATGTGCGAACCGGGTGTTCATGCACCCCTCGGAATCCTACACAGACTAATGCTTACGCCAAAATGAAGGGCAAAGAGGACTCACTCGCTTGTCGGAGCAGAAGTTGGCTTCCGACCTTCGTCGCCTCTCTCTTGTCCTTCCTACTGTCGTTGTCTCCAGCCTCCTTGTAGCCGATGATCAGGATCGCGATGCCTGCAGCTGGTCCTGATGACGTGCCGCTGCAGCTCCCCTTCGGGATCTTTGTTTCAGAAGCCGGTCCTTTTGACGCGCCGCTGCTTGCTCCAAATCAAGCCCTTGGTGCCTGCAACCGGTCCTCTTGACACGCCGCTGTACGCTTCACCTCGGGATCTTGGTTTCAGCAGCCGGTCCTTTTGACTCGCCGCTGCTTGCTCCAAATCAAACCCTTGGTGCCTAGAGCCGGTCCTTGTGACGCGCCGCTGCACTCTTCACCTCAGGATCTTGGTTTCAGCAGCCGGTCCTTTTGACGCGCCGCTGCTCGCCTCAGCGGTAGCCTCCTGGCTGCCGCTGTCCTTGCTGCTGCTTCTCTTGTCTGCTCTCCTGGAATGCCGCTTCCTTCCTGCGTCTGCGTTGCAGGAACGTCGTCGTCTCTACCCTGTGCTCCCACAGGATCCTCGTCGACTGCGCCAGTCAATTTTCGTTGTTATTTTCGAAATTAGGTTCTTTTCGGTGACTTGAAGACGTGGCAAATTGCACCACAGGTGCGCGCCCCGTCCAAGACGGTGATCAGAGACGACGAAATATGGATAACGACAATTCAGAGTTACAAAGAGATTAACTGAAGTTTATATACAAAATTTTACAATATTTACAGCAAGGTTAGGCAAAATATACATGGATCTGGCTAGCTCGGCCTAGCCGAAGATGTACACATCAAGCCATAGCTCAGAACATCAGACTGGTCTCTCGGCCTGGTTTTAAGCCCTCCGTGTCCAGCCCACATTTCAGTTGCGTCCAATCGCCACGAACTTCAACATGATTGGTTCGTGGCCACGTGCAACTTCAGCAGTGTGAGTGAAACCCTTTCCCCACAACGAAAGAAAGAAAAACACAAAACACAAAATGTCACATGCTGTCCACATTCCAATGTACACCTTGCCGCGTTCTCGCGTCAAGATCATCAAAGCAAATGAGCAGGGTCGTTAGCGGACCGCCGCCATCTCTCGCCCCCGCTCTTCCTAGAACTTGTAAAGTCCGTGATCTCCGGCTTAGCGGCGGCGCGACGGAAAGACGCCCGGTCAGTCGGTCCTCCCGCGGACGTCTTCCCCTTTGTTCAACGTTCCCCATCACTCTTCCCCCGGCGCCGAATGTCACCTTTCTGTCTGGACGCGGCGTGTCTATGAACGGACGTTTCAACCGCGACGGCGGTGTCGTGTCGGCTCGTATGAAAAGCATACTGCAGGTATGCACAAAGCAGCTTAACTTCCCCCGCTTGGGGACTCGATCGTCTGTCAGCCGCCCGGTGACACTCGTCGCTCTAATGGCTTTCCCTGCTTTATCCGGTGATTCGCGGCGCCTTCTCGTCTGCACGCAGCCAGCACCAATTCATGCTACAAGCAAACCCACGAGGTACTGAGTACATAGCCGCTAATCCGGGGGTGCCTAGCGATACCTTACAGCCAGTCTCCGTGATCTCGGTGTGCTCTTCTCCATCAGTCAGCCAGGTTCGATCCCACCACGCTGCCAATCAGTTGTCGCGACGCCGGACGCACAGGACCGGAGCCGAGGGTAGCGTTGACCGGCGAGGCGTCGAGGAACCGGGGAGACTTGGAGCTTTCATATAGAGCTGAGTACAAGTAGTTTATTTACATGTGTACACTTTGGAGATTTCAGAAGGAAGCCCTCTCCCGTTGTCTGACACCAGGTTTTCTTCTCTTGGCTCTCCCTAGGTCCCTAGGCAGGGAATTAGTTCATCTTTGGCACGGGCCAATGGCAAAGCGCGAGGTGACAGATTGCGCACTGCATCACTGAGCCCCGCCCCACACATTCTTGCACGTGTGCCATTACACTTTAACAAACACATCGCCAGTTCACAAGCGACCCCCCATCGTTCTATTCTCGCGGCTTGCCTCTGTTTTTGTCTGTTTGGTCCGGCGCCTTGTGGGTCTCCCCCTCAGCGGCAAACACTTCAGCCAGCAGGCCAGAGCTCGCACGAAGCCGACAATGGCTTCTCCCTCCGTTTTGTCCAATGTCGAGTACCGTAACCCGACACCGCGCGGCTCCGACGACGGTCGCTTGCTCCGCCGGCGCCCCTCTGTAGGTCATTAACAGGCCAGGCTCTTCTTGGGAAGTCAGGCCGTTTCTTCACAAAGCGACCAAAGCGGCGCTTCGAAATGGCCATGGGTGAGGACAGCGGCTGTTGAGGCGTGCGTGCAGACCGGGTGGGCATCTGCAGACGAAGCTTGCTGAGATGCCCGTGAAGCGAACGCAGACACACCGATGCCTTCTGAGCAATAAATTAGCTCGGACACAACATGAGACAGAACAAAAATTTCTCTCACGCATAGTTTGACAAAATTGGTGCTTTTTCCATGTTGCCTTGTACCCGTGGGCATCACCTGAGCAGGCTATGTATAGCGGCTGCTTTCCGCTGAACAGTTGTAGTAAGTGCTGCTGGTGTCCTCTGTCTCGTGTGCGACTGTGTTATACTAAATAGTCTGTTATTATGCATGGACAAAAGGCATTGAAAAAAAAAAACCAAACAAGGTCTGAATACTACTGCCAAAATTCTGGCATGAAAGCATTGTAAAATGAGGGAGCTGGCATGGGTTGTGCATCTGTTATTCTGTACAAGCCCTAGAGGGCAAAGAAAATTGAAAAAAAAAAAAGAACTGCCGGGGCTGTCACATCTACTGCAGTCAGTTACAAATTAAGAATGAAGGGGCGAATATCCCTCAAAGGAGGCTTTTCTGCCAATCAGATCGTTCTCAACACTGGTACCGCTCCAGCCCTTGTCCATAGCTAATTAGGCTGGGCAGCTTTTTCGTTGTCAGTACTAACACCAGCTGCACTGCCTCTTTTTTGTCACCTATTGCGGTGAAAGGGGAATTCCTTTGAGGCTCACTTGATTGGGAGGCTCCTCTCTGTCAAAGGTGGGAGGCCTATCTTTGAGAAATTACAATGCTGCAATCTTGAGTTGTAACTGAGCACAGAAGGTGCTTTGATCCCAGCTGCTTGCTATTGTGGCACTGTTCATGGTGGCTGCGCAGCACCTTTAGATGAGGACTTGGTCTTGGTCACAAGGCAAACACCAACCACTCTTTTGTGACGTCGGCAAAACTAAGTTTCATTGGCGTTGAAGGCTTTCCATGTCACATCTGCCAGGATTAAAATCAAAAGCAGGATTTAGATATATGAGCTCTCAAACAGAAGGAAAAAGTCCCACTGTTGGTAACTCTAAGTTTTTGGCACAGTCAAACAATACCTGTGTATTCAGTCAGTAGTCCACGACTGCCCAGTGAGATGTCAGTCCCGTGGCCCTCATCGCTAAGTTGTGTTTGCAGCGCAGACAGGAAAAGGATAGTTGCTGGGCAGCCGTGGAAGTGTTGGCAACCTGCAAGGTGTTCCATTGCTTTAATGATTTCTTGTGAAGTTTAATAAAGCAAACCACTGACTACAAAACACTGGCGCAGTTTCCACTATGGGATAAGAATTTAACCTCAAAATATGTCACATAAGGTTGAGAGTACTGAGTACACAATAGATATATCTTTAACCAAGACATGCACTAGCAGCACAAAATAGTGCTGAGAATAATATATGTATATTAAGAACTCCTTGATGACCTCTAAGGCTAAAACATTTTCTTCTCTTCACCAATAGACACACCTGAAGAGAACCATCATTTTCCTGATTTATACATTCCTTTTTTTTTATTGAGAGTACTTTCTATGCTGGGTAAGGTTTCTGCCTCTGAGTTTGCCAAGGGTTTCGTTCGACATATGTAAAGAGGAAATAAATCTATGTATGATGTATCTATATATGGATGCATCACTTATGTATGTACCTATGCATGCATCTATGTATGTAGGTGCCTATGTATGTATGCATCACCAGTTTTTCCTAGAACAAATGAAAGCAATATTTTAAACTGTAGCATGCACCCAGAGAGCAAAAAAAAAGGAATGCATAGCTCACTTGCCTGAGCTGTTGGGTAAGTGTTTTGTTTACATGAAAACTCGCACAGACACAAAAAAACAAGAGCACCAGACACAGACACAATAGCGCAATGTGAAAAAGGGCATTAAATTAAATGAAGGCATTTCACCTTTGCTGCTAAACACTTTTATTTCGGGAGGACTCCATATGCTATCAAAACGTTTGCGTGGTGTCACAGCTTTGTTGTTGAGGACGGCCAGAAGGCATACACTGAACCCATGTTATAACATGGCTACATTCTATACGCCGTAAAAGTCAGTTAAGATTCAGTACTCTCTTTTCTTTTCCCAGTTCTGGACAGGAAGAGTCTATTGGCCCTGAAGCAAGAAAGCAAATGAAATGGATATGTATTTTGTGTAATTTATACTGGGATTTTTATTATAGGAGGTCCCTTCGAAAGATTAGCTTTCGACCTCCTTCAGTACCAATTGAACTGAAGCTTAATTTCTTAAAAAAACATTTCCGCCAATAAACAAAAAAACCTGAGGACCAAAGCAAATGGAGCAGCAGCACATCACACAGCATGCAGTTCAGGAACTTAAAGAATTAAATTGTGCTTTCTGACTATATGAAAATGTAAAATCACTTAATCACTGCATATATCTACGGACTAGGTATTGTTGTGGCGATGTAATGTCTGACTGTACATTTTATGAACTATTAAAATTAAATCACTACAGAATGTTTGTACGCCGTTCGTATCTCGCCATGTGTGTCAACTTGTGCCTGTGAACAGGCCGAGTTTGCTGCGGGGAGCAGGATCAACTCCGGGCCCTGCAAAGTAATCCACTCAAGGATGCGACACCGTTACAGCGGCGGCCTCCGAGGACCAGGCGGATATCCCCCCGATCGGGGTCACGCAGCCCAACGGTCTGAAGGTACAGGAGCACGCACCACCTCAAGCCGAAGTAGAGGGCCAAGCGAAAGAGAGCCCACGAACTGGGCAGTCAGACGCGAACCTGTCACCACCCGCAATAACGGATAAGGCGCAAAAAGTCACGGCAGCCTCAGAATCGGACGTTCAGGCTCGGTCTATCGTACCCGGTCCCCTGCAACACCCACAATGGATCCATCCGGAGGCGAACAGCAAGCGCTGGAGGAAAAAGAGAGGTCGAGCACACGGCGCAGATGTGCAACTACCGCCTAAAAACCGACCACCCGGCAAGAGGCATACCGGAGAAACCCGACCAGAGAGGGGCCCGCCCTGCGAAGTGTGGATTATCGGAAATGGCAATGCGCAGCGAGTAGCTGGAGGACTCCGCCGCCAGCTGGGAAAGAACGCAGAGGTGAGGTGCATCTATGAGCGCCACATGTCAGTGACCGATGCGCAGCGGATACTGAGCGAGCATCAAGACGCCGCATTAAGCAACAGTCGCTTGCTAGTCCTACACGTAGGAGTAGCGGACATAATCGAAGACGCCCAGCCGGAAACAATCGTGCGGACAATCCACCAGCTCATGGCCTCATACAAGCAACAGATTGTAGTCTGTTCTGTCCCAGAGATCGTGACACGCGGCAAAGAGGTAAAGGCAAGAGCGATGCTCCTAAACGCACAGCTCAAAAGGCTATGTACGGAGGCGAAGGCCGTGTTCGTCGATGTGTCTCGCGTACTCGAGGGTGACAGACGGCTGGCGAAGGATGGAGTTCACTACCTGGCCGACACAGCAAGGCAGGTAGCAAAAGAGGTGGCATCCGTGGCTCGCCCTTTTTTAGGTTTACACCAGGCACCGCGGAAAGAGAACCACAGCTACATGGGGCCGGCCTCAAAGCGAGGTCGCCCCCCTCGAGGAAAACAGGGGCCACCCCAAGACAAAAGGAGCCCTGCCGACAGGAGCACCAGGGAGTCGGACCAGGCACACAGCCAGGTGAACTTGGGGAATGCAGACACCCCAGCGTCCCAGCGTCTCGCACAGGCGCAACCCAGCGGGACACAGCTGCAACTATGGGACCAGCCAACCAACGAGACGCAGCCTGTGATACAGACAGCCAATGTATGGCCCACTGTCTCGGCGCAGATACCCGTGACGTCACCGCATGGAGTCCCTACAGCCCTCCAGATGCCCCCACTGTTCCAGAGACGGCATCAGTCGCAACAGTTCCCGGGGCCTCTGTGGGAAAGACAGAGCAGTTCAGAGCTATACAGAGTGGTGGCCGACCTGGTCGGACATCACCTCTCTCAACAGTGGCCCCTGCTGACCCAGTAGTGGGAGCGCGCCCCCTGCAGCAAGCACGACAGGCCACCCCTTCGGTGCGAATTGTCCACTCTGCTGGACAGGTGCAGATCCAAGCGGCCCCTCGGGTCGGAGCTCCAGCTGCCAATGCAGCGGCGGACAGAAGTCGACAACACCGACGCTGCAGGTGGAAGCAGTAGCCCCACTTCAGGTTGGGTTTCATAAACCTGAATGGAGCTCGCAATGCACAGAAATGGGCGGAGGTGTACGAGACGCTCGAGGCCGAGGATCTGGACATGTTTGCTTTTGCGGAAACCCACTTACGTGACCTGGAAGAGCCACCCGTTAACAACAAGTGGGTGTGGGCGGGCAAGAACAGGGCGGCAAACATGCGTAAAGGTGGTGGTGTCGGCGTCTTGTGGAAACACAGTTTGGACTGGCGAGCAGATGACCACACTGCATGCAACGACCACATGTGGATAATAGGCGAGGTGATGGGTATGCCTACTGCAGTCTGTGTGGTCTACGTATCGGTTAGCCGCAAGTTTGCCACAAACGTGCAACTTGTTGAATGCATCCGCCAAGATGCCATCACATGGGCACACGGAAAGCAAATCATAATAATAGGCTATTTTAATGGGCACCTAAGTGAGCTGGATGGTGACACGGACAGAAATGGAACGCTTCTGCTGCAGCTGGCCGAGAACCTTCAGCTTGAGATTGCCAATCTACACCCGCTCTGTGAAGGACAATTCACATGGTGCGCACGTGGCAGTGCCACTACAATCGATTATGCCTTGGTGTCCACTGGCCTGTACGCCTTGCTCCACAAGATCACCATCGACGAGGAGGGACTACACAGTATGAGCAGTGATCACAATCGTCTGCTCCCGGACTTTAGCTGTTCTGGTTGGCGAGGCGCACGCAACCACCGACGGGACAAGGCCGGGTTTCGTCTTCCGAGTCGAGACATCACTACCGTGATGGAGAAGTTTGAGCTATGCCCTCGTAGACAACAAGCCAAGTCATATGCGGACTTTATGAGTGCGCTATACTCGATCATGGATGGGTATATGACACACACAAGGCCGGGTGCACGCACCCTGAAGAACCCATGGTGGGATGCGGAAGTGAAAGCCGCATGGCAAAAGCACCGATGGGCAAATCGGGACCATCGAAGGGCACTGAAATATTCCGACAGTGAAACATGCGCCGCAGCCTAGGACCTGTATCTATGTTTGAAGCATGAGGTACAGACTTTAGTGCAGGCCAAGCTTGCGGACCACAACCTGCGTATGATGCATTCACTGTCGTCAGATAAAAAGAGTGCATCAGAGAAGTTTTGGAAGTATGTTAAGTCGCTGGATAGGCCTCCCCCGCCTACTCCCCCGCTAACAGACCCAGCAACTGGCCGGACAGTGGACAAACTTGGAGAGTTCCTCACAGGCCACTTCACCGCAGTATTTGGGTCTACGGATGCTGTCGATCCTCGCCCGATAGACATTGTGCGCACTGTTACCGAAGCTGGGAATCAAAGTACCCAGAGCCAAACCGCTCTACAGTGGGTGGTCTCTAAGCGGACTGTGGAAGGTGCACTGAAGCACATCAGCGCGGCAACGGCCACCGGTCCAGACTGTCTGCCAGCTCGTGTGGTCAAATGCTTTGGGGATGAAGCAAAAGAACAGCTGGCAAACATCCTCACGGACATCATCCAAGAAGAAGCACCAATCCCGGACGACTGGAAGCATGGTAGAGTTACGCTTGTCCCGAAGCGGGGCGGGGACCCAAGCAACATCAAGGATTACCGTCCCATCACGATGACCAGCTTGATATACCGCCTTTTCGCTCGTGTAGTTAGGGACTGGCTGAGTGGATGGGCGGAGACGAGGGGCGTTCTCACCGAGCTTCAGAGCGGCTTCCGCCCCGGGCGCCGACTGGACGACAACATATTCATCTTAACCCAGTGTGCAGAGATAGCGCAGAGAAAGCGGAAGTCGCTGTTGTGCTGCTTCCTTGATGTGGAGAAGGCATATGACAATGTTCCCCACGCGTCCCTGCTCAGCTGTTTGGCCAGTCTCGATGTGCCAGGAGAGCTCCTATCCACGATCGCTCGGGTATATGCGAACAATATAGTGACCGTCCACTTCGGAGATGCAGTGTCTGCGCCGCTTTCCGTCACCAAAGGTCTCCGCCAAGGCTGCCCTATGTCACCACTGCTATACCTGCTCTATGTGTCCAGGATGGAGCGGGCACTAATAGAGTCATGCCTTGGCTTCCGATTGCGGTTCACCACCTGTGGAATCGACGAAAATCGCCGTCTACCGGGGCTGGCCTTCGCAGATGACTTGGTCATCATGGCAGAATCGCCAGCGGAAATGCAAGCCATGCTGAACATTTGCAATTCGGATTTTGTCTCCCTGGGACTTAAATTCAGTGCAAAAAAGACGGCCGTCGTCCGCTTTGCAGGGCACGCCAAAGAGGAAGCAGAGCTGAGGCTTGGTAAAGAGAGGCTGGCAGTACTTACGGAGTACAAATACCTCGGGGTGAAACTCTGTTCGACCAGTGGTAGAATCTGCAGCCTCCAGGAAGAATCGGTGCGAAAGGCAGCTACGCGCGCCCAAGCAATACTCCGCCGACGGAAGATCGGCGTGTGGAAGATCGTCCAAGTCCCCGGGCTCACATTTGCGAACGCAGTGGTCTGCTTTTCGGCGACAACACGCAACTGGCTGGAGCGGCGGCAGCGTGAAGTGGGGCGAGTAGCACTGGGCTGCCATTGTAAGGTTGCTAACGAGGCAGTACAAGGAGACCTGGGGTGGTCCAGTTTCGAGGCCCGGGAGGCAACGAGCAAGCTGGGATACCGCGGTCGCCTCATTTTTATGGCACCGGAGCGCTGGGCACGCCGAGTGTTCGAATATTTGTTGGCCACATGCATTAGAACGAGTTAGACGGCCCGGATCTACCAGCTCGAAAAAAAGTTCGGATTTTTCAAGGACCCCGTAGCGGCAGAAACGGCTGGAAAGTGGGCTGCCGAAGTGCGGGAGCGTGTGGTGGAACCCGAACGCCTACAGTGGTGCGCCAGCATGGAAGGCAAGGCCACCCTGACTCTCTACCGGAACCACAAGCGGAACATAGCTCAGGAGCATCGATACAACAGCGTCGGCAGTGCTCTGCTCTTTGAAGCAAGAGCAGGAGCCCTTAAAACGCTTGCCCACCGTAGCCGGTACGATGAGACTATTACATGTACATTGTGTCGGCTGTGCGGTGCCGAATCCGGGACGATGGAGCACGTAGTGCTGCGGTGCGCATGCCTCAAAACATTGCTCCTAGAGGGCGCTACACTCGCGCAGGCGCTAAGCAGGCGCTCGATTTTGACCCGCCGGACTGTCCTCCGGGTGGTGGCGAGAGTGGCGCGAACAGAACTCCCTTCGTGCAGGCGTCCAAAAGGAGACTAACGGAGTGGTGGACAGCAATACGCAAGCCGTAGTTTTTTTTTTGTGTATGTGTGTGTGTGTGTGTGTGAGAGAGTTAAGTGTGGTGTTGTGTCTACGGTACTTTGTATTGTTTATGAATTTTTTTACGACTGCGGCGCCAACATGGTGCCCGCCCGATACGAAGCTAGGGTAGAGTCAATAAATCATCATCATCATCATCATCATCATCACATGCCCGAGGCCGAAGAATTGCTGCGCACCATTCGTCGCCTCTACGACAAAAATGAAATCGTCGTGCACTTCGGCGACGCAGTATCGGCTCCCATCACTGTAGCAAAGGGCCTACGCCAAGGATGTCCCCTCTCCCCACTCCTATACATTTTGTATGCCACGAGCATTGAGCGGGCCCTGCTGCAGGCACACATTGGCTTCCGCTTGCCGTACTCGACCAGCGGCTGTGACGAGGACCACCGGTTGCCGGGCCTGGCATTCGCAGATGACCTGGTGCTAACGGCGGAATCGTAGGCGGACATGCAAGCTCTGTTGGACGTCTGCTCCGCCGAAATCAAGCGCCTCGGCCTGAGGTTCAGCAGCCGGAAGTCTGCCGTCGTTTGGCTGGCGGGAGGAGATGCGGAAGCGGCGGATCTCACACTGGGCGGAGAGAGTATCCCGGTGTGCAGGGCATTTAAATACCTCGGAGTATGGCTAAGCGCAGGAGCGGGCTTGTATGACCTCCACGAGGCGCACGACAGGCCGCTGTTAAGGCGCAGTCCATACTTCGCCGCCGCTGCCTCTGGGGATGCAACCGCTACATCATGGTCCGAGATCTGTGGAAGCTGGTGCATGTGCCGGGCCTTACATTCGCCAACGCGGTGGTGTGCCTCTCGGCGGCGACGCGGGACTGGTTGGAGCGGCGACAGCGAGATGTGGGCCGCACCACGCTCGGATGCCATGGCCGGGTGGCGAACGAGGCCATTCAAGGCGACCTGGGATGGTCGACCTTCAAAGCCCGGGAGGCCAAGAGCAAGTTGGTCTACCTTGGCCGCCTGCGGTTCCTGCCCCGAGACCGGTGGGCCCGCCGTGTGTTTGAATACATGGCAGAACATGCGTCCGCACGGCATGGACACGTCGCCTCTACGCGATAGAAAAGGACTGCGGCATTTTTCGGGATCGAATTGTGGCCGACACCGTGATGAAGTGGACGGCTGAAGTGCGAGATCGTGTGCAACACATTGAGCGGGAGGTGTGGGCTGCAAATATGGAGAAGTCCACTCTCTTCTTCTACCACCTGCACAAGACAGACATCGCGCCTGTGCCGCTATATGAGAACAGCGGTGCTAGCAGCCTCCTGTTCGAGGCCCGGGCTGGGGCTCTCCGTACGCTGAAGTACCGCAGCCGCTTCGAAACAGCAGTGTCGTGCACGCAGTGTCGGGTGTGTGGGGCGGCGGGAGAAACAGTGGAGCACCTCGTCCTCCATTGTCGCGGACTCGAGACACCGACCCTAGAGGGCGCTACGCCGTCAGAAGCTCTCGGGTTTGGACAGGTTAAACCGGCAGCAGTAGCAGCCTGCAAGCGCCGCCTGGCTGAGTGGTGCGCCGTGGTGCGTGGTTTTGACTGATGGTGCCCGGAGCACCGCTAGCACCGCACATACTGTTTTCTTGGCGTTGTACTTTAATTTTTCATTTTGGTCGGACTCGGTTAGCCCGACGTCCACCCGTTGCAAAGGGCACGGCCGATATATCATCATCATCAACGGCGTAGAGTTACTGTATATGTTACCAAAGGTGCTACCTTTGGTAGCATATACAGTAACTCTAGCGATGATGATGATGAGTCTGAGGTCATTCCCTTCGTATCGGGAGATCAACGGGGTCCCCCGGATCAGACCAAAAAAATTGTAAAAAAATAAAAAGTAAAAAAAAATAACAAAAAAAACATTCACAACACGCATACACATTGTCGCACAAAACACACACTGGCACAAATTCACGCACTGGCACACACACACACGCTGTGGCAGTCACTGAGTGCGATGTTCAGTCGTTTGGCGGTCATCGCCGAGTTATTTGCCACCACTTTTGTAGCCTAGCCTTCGTAGTGGAAACACTTCGACTTTCGAAGTTGCGACAGCGTTCGTTTCGTCGCTTTTGTCGCCCGCCTTGAAGCCCAATGCGCGCAAAAGGGTGGCACCATCTGCGTGTCGAGGAGACAACCCGTCGCAGTGGAGCACCAGGTGTTGTAGGAGCTCCTCATGTCTCCCGCAGGCTCTGCAGGTGGCGGCTTGTGCCTCGGCGGAATCATCGAAGCGCCGGCGGTACACGAGTGTGCGCAGAGCTCCGGCGCGCGCCTCGAAAAGAAGGGCACTACCCCCGCTGTTGTCGTACAGGAGTTCTGGTGCAATTGTCTGCTTGTGAGTGCGGTACATCTGGAGCGTTGATTTGGTCTCCATAGCGGATTGCCAGCGGCCGGTCTCTGCTGCTTGCACCCGGGTCCACACCGCGCGTCCGCTCTTGCGTTCAGTTAGCTCGCTCTCTTGGGCGGAATTTTCCAAGAGACTGTACTTGCAGCGCAACCGCTGTACCCGGGAGCACCATCGCGTTCTGGTCCCCTTAAAGTAGAGGTATCGATACACTCGTCGTGCCCATCGTGAGTAGGGTAATATGCGGAGCAGTTCTTCGAGTGCAATTTTGCTCCTTGCCTCTCTAGCTTCGAACGACGACCAGCCGAGGTCGCCCTGGATTGCCTCAATGGCAACTCGCCCGTGACACCCCAGGGCTACTCGGCCAACTTCGTGTTGTCCGCGCTCCAGCCAAGCACGCATAGAGGCCGATATGCACACCACAGCATTCGCGAATGTCAGGGCTGGAACGTGCACAGCCTTCCACAATTCGCGAACTATTACATATCGGCTGCATCCCCACAGGCACCGTTTGCGCAAAATACAGCACGCTCGCTGGGAGGAACGTCGCACGTGTTCTTTGTGTGCTGCATATATATCTCCTTGGGCACTGATGTTCATGCCGAGGTACCTCTAGGTGGTGGTCTGGGGTATAGGCTCTCCGCTTGGCAGACGCAGCATGGAGAGTGAGGTGCTGGCGCCCGCAAAGTACAGCACAGCTGATTTCCTTGCATTGAAGGCTAGCCCCAGGTTTCCGAGATGTTCGGCGGAGATGGAGACAAGCTTCTGCAGCTGTGCTTCCTCCGCGGCTAGAAGCACACTGTCATCAGCAAATACCAGGCCCAGTAGTGTCCAGGACTCTGGAATGCCATTGTGCAAGTACGGAAGGGCAAATCCGACGCCAGAGCGGATCAAGTGGTGTTCGAGCTCTGCTGTGTACAGCATGTACAGGATCGGCGACATTGGGCATCCTTGCTTCAGTCCTACCCGTACGGGGACAGGGTCGGAGCAGGCATCGGCGAAGTATCCCACCACGGTGTTGTCGCTATATAGGCGCTGTAGCAGCACAGTCCATCTTGTTGGCAACCCGATAGAAGCCATTCGATGGAGTAGATGCTCGTGGGGGACACTATCGTACGCCCTACTTACGTCCAGGAAGCATGCCACAAGCCCTCGATTTTCTTTGCGCGCTATTTCAATACATTGCGTCAGTACAAAGATGTCTTCCAGGCGACGACCCCGTCGGAACCCATTTTGCAGCTCCGAAAGCAGGCCCTTCGCCTCGGCCCATGCTACTATCCAGGTCTTCAGTACCTTGGCGAACACCCTGTAGAATACACTAGAGATGGTCAGCGGCCTGTAGTCCCTGATGGAACCTCGATCCCCGCCTTTTTTTGGGAGGAGGCATACCTTGCCGCGGAGCCAGTCCTTGGGGATAGGGTCGCCGGCGATGATTCCAGTGTATAATTCAGCAAGCTGTTCGCGCGCCTCCTTGCCAAGACATTTAATCAACCCAGCGGGAATGCCGTTCAGTCCTCGAGCTGTGTTAACCCCCATGTGGGCGATGGCGCGGTCAAGCGCATTAGTTGTCACCGACCGGGAGTTGAGATCTGAAGTACCGCTGTCGCACGATGTTGGTACACGTGTCTCAGCCCCAGTGTCGGATTCTTCCCGGTGATCAGCCTGTCCGTATACTGAGTGAAGGTGGTCTGTGAGATGTTGTATTAGCTCGGTGACCACTGCACCTGTGTTAGTGTCCCGTAGCACATGAGCTGATGGCTTCCTGTCCAGGGAGGTCCCATATGCCCAGAACTTGCGTGGAGCGTTGCGCCCGGCTTTCGTGATTTCTTGTAGCTGTTTTTGATTGCATGCTGCCATTTTCACCTGGACAAGTTGTTGCGCCTCCCTCTTGCGAAAAAGGTACTCTTGCCAGGCCAGCTGGCAGTCTTCCACAGGGAGTTGCTTGACCGCTCTGCGATGCAGGCGGTTGGCCGTGCGCCGCGCTCCGATCGCAACTTAACCTCATCGTCCCACCACTTTTTGCGCCGCATTCCTCCCCGAAATGTAGCGCGAACTGCGTGCTGGTTCATGATGCGCAGCAGCTCTCCGACGTACTCGGCGTACGTGGTGGCCTCCCTGCGCGAGTTGCTGTTTTCAAATAAATTGGCCACAGCTTCGTATGAGACCACTCGAAGATAGCGTTTTTCCGAGCTCTGGTTCCCTATCTCGGAAGTGCGGTGTGTGGTGGTTGCCATAGACAGTCGAATGCGGTTGTGGTCCTACCGACTCTAAACCAGCCATCTTCATCGATGTGTGTCTGCGTGATGCTGGCTGCCAGCTTAGGCGACACAAGCACGTAGTCTATTGTTGAACGGCTGCTTCTGGCACTCCAAGTGAACTGTCCTTCGCAGTCGGCCTGCAGGTTGGCAATTTCCAGGCCGTGCTTGTGGGCCCAGTCGATCATGATCTGGCCATTGTAATCCTGGTAGCCATCCAAGGACTGTATATGCCCGTTAAAGTCGCCCATGAGTATCACCTCTTTACCGGAAGCCCACCTCTGAATATCCTCTGTGAGGCACTGCATAATTTGGGAATTCCCATCGTGATGTCCGCACGTCACGGCAAGATATACCACGCCGACGATCACGGGCATACCCAGGATGGTGCCAGTAATCCATATGTGCTCACAGCACGCGCCTATTAGTCTTTCCCACATGGAGTCGCTTCTCCACAGCATCCCGACTCCTCCTCCTTTGCGGGACCCCTGTTCGCGATTGTTTCTAACCCATTGCCATCGTTCGTGGACCGGGGGTTCCTCTAAGTCCCTAAGATGAGTCTCAGCTACCGCGAACAGGCTGAAGTCCTCGTTGTTTAGTGTTTCGAACAATTATTCCCACTTTGCCTCTTTTCGTGCTCCGTCGAGGTTCAGGAAGCCTATGCGAACTGCGGCGGGATGTCTGCAGCGACGTGCGTGGTTTCGTCGGCGCCCTATTGAGCCAGGCGGTGAGCCAGCATCAGGTGGTGCCTGATTAACTCTCCCACAGCGGCGTACATTGTCGGTAGTGTGGCCTGGGGGCTCCACACTGGGATTGGTGTAGCACCCCAGTGCGGGGGAGGGTGGATGTTGGCTATTCCCTGCGCCTGCTGGTGGGGGGGTTGCACTGCTGTCTGTAGCTGAGGAGTACTCTGCGACTCTGCAGTCTGACTGGTGCATTCTGCGGGTGGGGCCTGTTGGTGTTGCTGGACTTGTCGGGCTTGCGGTGTCCGGGTGTGCTGCGGCTGTTTTATTCTGTCCTTGTGTTCGTAGCGAGGGCGCGGGCCTAAAAAATTCTTCGTGGCCTCGCTCACCCTCGTTGCAACGAACTGGGCACCCTCGGTGGTGTAGTGAATTCCGTTCCTGTCCAGCATTGTTGGGGTCCAGCCCTTGCCGAGGTCAATGAAGCGATGTCGGTTTCGCTTGCACCATCTCTTTAGCTGAGCGTTAGCGGTCAGTACTGCTGCGCGAACCTCCCCTCCTCGAGTGGTAACTTCGGGCACTGAGCATACTATGAGGCCCGCTGGGGGGTCCGCCCAGGCAGCTTCCAGGGATTGGGTGATAAGCTCCGGTTTACGCTGAAGTGCCTCTGCCAGTCCTATATGTATCACATATCGGCGCGGTACATGTCGGGCCTGGTCTTCATAGTGGTTGATGCGTTTTATTGCTTCATCGGTTGACGCACATTTATTGTATAGGAACCCAAGTGTTTTCGGGACACTGACCGCTTCCCGCAAGGCTGCTGAGAGTTTACTAACGTTCTCATCACCGACAAGGATGATCTCTCGTGCCACATCGGATGCGGGGTATCCTTTATCTCTGTTATTTTGTTTGGGAGCTCGTCGTTTACTATTTCGAGGCGGCTGTCCTGACCTTTGCTGGCTATGGGGTGCCTTCTCCCGGCTCCCTGTGTGCGGATGGTTTTCATCCCTGCGTCGATTCATCTGGACGTTGACTGGGTTTAGCACTTTCACCATCGGGGTGTCCCCGATAGATGCCATCTCGTTCGTTCTTGACACGTCACCAGCAGCTGAACTGTCCTTCAGCGTGTCTAATGCCATCGTACCCGATTGCCTCGGCGAGGCTTCTGATTCTAGATCGGCATCGCCACCCATCACGCCATGGACGCAATCCTGCACTGTTTGCGACGTCAGCGCGTCCTGGTTATCTGGTATGTCGTTTGTCTCACGAACTGAAGGATCTTCCCTCATAACTTGTCCTCCTTGTCCTGTCGAGAATGTCTCCTGACTGGTATTTGTATCACTAGTGTCAGATATTTCTCGTGGCATGGTATTTGTGCGCTTCAATGTCAATCTCGAGGCTAGCTCCCTAACCATAGCTTCCAGTGCATCCACCCTGTTCTGGAGTTCCACACAATTCAGCTGGTATTGTCATTACTCGAGCCGAGATGTCCTCCATCCGCAGACATATTTTACAGACAAAAGCTTTGTCCGTGGCAGAGGCAACGCTATCGAAAGGCGTCTCGTCCAGATAGACCCAGCGGTCGCAACAGTCGCATTTAATCGACGGACCATCCTGTTCGTTTTTCGCGCGCTTGCCCATCTTCGCGTACGGGCCTTCGTAGGTGCGGGAACGCGGGAGGGATGGTCCCACAGAAGGGAGAACCGGTTGATCCGCCGTGGCAGCTGCACGCTCGACTGGGAGTGTCGGGGGAGGAGGATGAGTAAGTGTCGTGTCGCTCACCTTTGAAGCAGGTCTTCCCAGCAGTCGGCCGCGTCAGCGGCCACCCGCTACCTCTCCTAGAGGCCTAGCTCGGCGGGCCGCTTCGGCGGCCGCGGCGCCCTACTCCTCGAAAAAGGATTTCCTCGGGGCCGCCGTCGTTTGCTGCGGCGGCGGCGGCCCCCTCCCTACTTCATGGACAGCAGCCTGCAGAACCGCCCGCGGCTTCCTGCAGCTCCTTGGATCTGGGACGCACCCCGGCTAACTCTCGCTGCACCCTCGTGGCGCGAGAACCCTGCCTCCCCCCATCGCCACGGACCACGTGTTGCTGTGGATCCGGCGACCTACCCGCCGCGCTGCTGCTGCTACAGCAGTTCCCGGCGGCCCCCCCAGTTGCCGCCCGACTTCGTCGTCGCGGTGACTCCCTGCTGACATCTTTGTGATGCCGCAGTCCTCGCTGCGCTCGCGCTTCCAGCCAAGCCAGCATGCTTGCCACGTGCAAGCCACCCGCCGTCCTCGCAGCACCACTTGTGTGCACCGAGGCGGCTCCACCTCGCCGCCATGGACCACGTGTTCTCGTGAATCCTGGCACCCCCTCCTGCTGCTACCTGGATACTCCGGGACAGCTCCCCGTGGGCTCCCTGCTCGCGGGCCTCGGCGCGCTGTCTACTGACGGTCACCTCAGCGCCACCCGCCGCGCTGCTGCCTTGGCAGCAGTCTATCGCGGTCCCCTCCTGCTGCGGCGGTTGCTCCAATCGCCGTGGCGTCCTGCTGTCAACAGCAGTCCTTCCTGTGCCTCGCAGAGGCGCAGTACCAGGCTTCGTCTGGAACAACCAGAAGCGCTGCTGCACCGGAGGCTGCGCACCGGACCACTGACCTGCCGATGCTCACCGGGCTATTTGCTTGGTGCGGGCCACGACGACAAGGCGATCTCCCCCCCCCCCACCCCTCCCAACCTCCCACTTCCCCACCTCCCGGACACCAAGAGTGCCGCCGCGATATTAGGCCGGCATAACCCGTGTCCGGTCCCCCCCCCCCCACCCCCCGTGAATATCAAAAAATTCCCAACAACCAACAACAACAAGCAGGTAGGCCTGAGTCCGGAGCAACATCGGTGCTGGTCGCGGCGATCACTGCTGTGTCAATTCAGGATGGAAATCAATCCTAATGGGCCCCTGGATTCATGGCACGTTTCGACTTTCGCGCACATACAGATAGGGAACGATGACTGCCCTCTTCCGGCGATATTGGCGAGGAGACCATTTTATTTAGGAGGTCGCCACTTTGAAAATGTGGCGCCGTCTATGTTCTGTTTTTGTCCCTAGCGCCATGCTGGTATGCGCGCACACATTTCGCGCACACATTTGTTATATACCCACAGTGCAGGACGGCGGTGCCGCATATAGACGTTTCTGTTCTGTTTATGTGTGTGTTTGCGTTAGAAGAGCTCCTGGATTACGGCAAAGCATTTTCTAGCAGTACTGCCGCCGTTTCGTGGAGCGATGGCCGGAACTTCGGCAGATGACGGGGCCGGAGGCAGTGGCACTCTTACCGGCGTTCCGATGATTGACATAGGTAAGCGGATTTTATTGAGTTTGTGAACTAATGCACTACAATTGTCGCACTGCTATCTACGACGGCTGTCGAGGAAGCGACACAGACAGCGCCAAGCTTCTTTTATGCTATTTAATTGCGTTCGGTAGACTACGATTGCCAGCCAGGATAACGCAGCTATTTCATGAATGTCACGTTAGCGGGACTTTACTTTGCTTGAGTACACTTGGTGTGTACATGCGATTTTTATTGTTTGATCAGTACCGATACTGAACTCGTTTCGTGAAAGCTGAGCGGTATACAATTCACGATTTCGAACACGTGCTACAGTGCACTTCTCGGCGAGATACGTGTCGTGCTAAAATAAAGCGCTCGATCCTCTGTGCGCTCTGTGTTTCAGCGGGTTATCAATGAGATAAATACTCACGAACGAGCAGATCCAGTGATCGGTACGAGATTGTTTGCTCAGCTAGAGCGTGTAGACACCGAGTGAAAGCAACGTCTACACTTGTTGGCGTCGCGTATGCCCCCGTCGCTAGTTTGGGGATTTGGCCACTGAACGATCAATGACCGTTCTCTCTGCCTCGTTTTTTTTTCTCGTACGTAGCGTTCTCTTTTCACTTGATGAAAGAGGAGTGTTTCGGCAGTAAATAACTCACGCTGAACAAGTGAAGTTAGATCACAGGTTGCGCGGCTACTAGCTACGCGGCAGTAGAAATTCGCCGCGCCTCCCTTTCTTCTATTGTGTTTTGGCGAGCACTTAGAGCGCTTGCAGTCCTCTCCAAGTTACGCTTTTTCACACGAGTTTTCTAGGCTTTGGTATCTTCACTGGGGCAGTTAGCGCACTCTTGTTTTGCCAAGGCCCATTGTTTGCGGTAATAACCTTGCTGTTACATTGCTTCCTCGGCATGTAGTTAGGTGATATAGCATGCAACGAGAATTTTGAAGTGTATTTTTTTTTCTATTTCTCTTCGCTACTTCCTTCCATTGCTCTGATTATGTGCCCTTGATATTTGTCTGCAGGTGACAAGCTGTACAGCAGGTGACAAGCTGTCACTGACTGGAGTGACGACATAAAGAAGTGGCCACGCGTGCAGATGCCACACATTATTTTTTACCTTCCTGAGAAGAAAGCGTGCGACCTCAAGGAGGTGAAATCATTCAGGAGCATGCAGTCGTACTCGTATTTGCAGAGTGGTTGGGTTGGGACGGTGCTCATGCATACAGTAGATGAGCAATTGACATTGCTGAAATGCCCAGTGCAAGCCTCACAGTCAGTCAAAGTTCTTCACGAAGCATGGGTGTGCTGCACAAGTGGTGACATTATAAACCTTCCGTTCAAAGTCCAGCTTAAGCATAGGTATGGAGTTCATGGCAGTACGTTGTCCACCAACAAGTGTTTCGAGCACACACGAGAGGCGGTCGATGGCACGAAATCCTTTCTGTTGACGCTAGCCAGCCAACGCCGTCGCTCGTCTTCATCGGACGGAAAACGATGCAGTTGAAACAGATCGCACCCGCACTGATGCCGCAGCTGTTGATGCTGTGCACATGGCTCTGCGCCTAGTTTTTTTTCGCTTACGATAGTTGTTGGAGCAGCCAACAACAGCGCAATGGTATCCTGATGACCTCGGCTCACGATTCATGGTCACAGTTTGCGTGAAAACCAAGTAAAAGCTGTTTTATCGCGCAAAAAACAGCACGAAAGGCAAGTTCTCAATGCAAATGCTATGGCCACCTTGCCGCCCGCGCATACCAGCGAGAAAGGGGAGAGGAGGAGCGGCTCCGCGCGCGCCGCTTCGAGGCTATTTTCCTCCTCGCGGCGAAAACGGTCTATACACACGTTATGGTGCACACGTCCCCTCGCGGCGCGCACCTGTTGGGCAACGCCATCTGTGGCAGAAAAACACACACTGGGACGCCGCCGGCTCGGCTCGCTGCCGGAAGGGATCGGAGGAGTAATACCGGGGACAAAGTCCCGCAACAAACCCCTCCGCTCATGTTTAAGCCGCGTGATGACAGAGTCCGGTATGATGAAGGAGACGGGAGAACAGTAAGGGTGGTCCGAGTTGGACGGGCCCACATCAAGTCTATGCCGCCGGTCTTCCTCTAGCTGCGCGCCAGCGGCCTCGTGGGCCATTCTGTTCCCAGTTCCTTGTGCGTGATGTCCAGGTGTCCAATGAATTCGTACCGAGACTTGTGAAGTCTCTCGCAGGTATCGGCAGCACTCTTTGATGCTGTGTTGTACTGAGGTCTTGTAAGAACGGGCTTGCAGGGTTTTTATAGCCTCTTGACTGTCGGTGTAGATGTGGATGAAACGATCTGTTCCTTTGGTGCAGTGTTGAAGGGCCTCGTCGATGGCTGTTAATTCGAGTTCAGTTGCGAACCATGCAGTACCTGCGAGGCTAACCAAGAGAGTTCTACTTAAGTTGAGGGCAACCCAGAGGGCTATGGAATTAAAAATGGTAGGGGTAACATTGAGATAGAAAGCGTGCAGAGTGGGCCAGATAAATAACTCAAGTTACCGACATTCTAGTGGAAATTAAGAAGAAGAAATGGACATGGGCAGGACATGTAGTGCGAAGAGAGGATAACCGATGGTCGCTGAGGGTAACAAACTGGATTCCAAGGGAAGGAAAGCGTAGCAGGGGGCGGCAGAAAGTTAGGTGGGCGGATGAGATTAAGAAGTTCGCAGGGGTCAAGTGGATGCAGCTAGCACAGAACCGGGTTAAGTGGAGAAATATGGGAGAGGCCTTCGCCCTGCAGTGGGTATAATCAGGCTGATGATGATGATGACCTGCGACCACTGTGGCTAGTAGCGTGCAGCTGTGAACCCTCTTGGTAGTAAGCGGTGGTTGCAAACGTGATGCCGGTGTCATCGTCATGATATAGGGCGGCGTCGGTATAAGTGCGGAGACCGATGTGCTGGTCTTGTGTATCAATTATGTGGCGTTGTCGGTGATCTCTTCCTGGCCCTTTGGTGTTGGTTGGAAGGGGTTTTGGATCTGTTACCAATGTTTCTGTCCATGGTGCTGTAAGGTGATCCAATAGCCCAAGTTTAACAAGGCGCGAGCCGGTGCAGCGTACACACCGGACATCCTGAGTCAATGGCGCCGAACCAAGATCAGCTGCCCCAACTGCCCTGCTGACTCCGTTGACCTGCAGCACTTGGTCTGGACTTGTCCTGGCACGGCTGGCCTCCGCGCACGCTACACATCTGCTCACCACATTCAGAGTTACGAAGACTGGACAGCCCCCAATACCAACGCCAAACGCAAGCTAGTGCCCTGCTAGACTTCATGTCGGAGTCTGGCGCCCTCAACCTCACTGAACCCACCTCCTTCCCCTCTAGGCTTCAGGCCATCCTCATGAATAAAGGTTTATGAATGAATGAATGAACGGCTCGCTGCCTTCGCGACGTGCGCCGCGCGCTTTCTCTCGAACGAGCACGCGCCCTGACGCGCCCCCGCAGGCGCATCGCGACATGCCGCCTGCATTCCGTCTTGATTATTGGACAACCTGCCGCGTATTTCCATGGAGGAAACATAATTATAGGCGAGAAAATTTTTATTCACGTCAGCACTGTAGAGCAGGCGACAGACGGCGATGAGTAAATATTAATTGTGAATGCGTTTCCCACGTTAGCGAAAACGTAGGAAGTTTATCTCGAGGTAAGTCAGCTATGCACCTATATTGTCGTGTATAATATGTTTAAAAACTGCGGAAGTATTATCAGTACTCTGAGATAAAGTTGCTCGCTTGTTGATTATTTTTTGGCCTGTAGCATGAGATCTATATACGGTTTTGTTTTTATTATTACGATGTTACTAAAGCAAATCTTGCAGTAGAAGAATACGCTATAGTCCGAAGGAGATGTTTCTTCAAAGGCACGAACGCTAGCTGTCTCAAAAGCACATGCGTGCTCCGCGCGCTGCACGCGACATAACCGACTCGCTGGCTTGGAAGGAAGGTGAAATCCAAACTTGTACTACAATCGTGCTTTATTTCGGTTCTTACTAAATGGTTGTGCTTCATTTATATTTGGTTTGCATTTACGAAACCTGTGACGCGAATAGGGTGCTCCGTGCGAGTAGTGTCAATCGAGCCATAACTAGGATCGCTTTTGTATTGCACTTCCAACATATTTTGGTTATGAATAATAATAATGTTGGTTCATTTATTGGCCAATTTGCGGAAATCTATAAAAGCGGCTCAGCCAAGCATGTTTACCCCCCCCCCCCCCCCCCCCCCTCCCACCAAAAAAAAAAAAAAAGCCTCGTTCCGAGATATTTTCTTGGTCGTAGGGCAGATTCACACATCATTATCGATCGCGGGCATCGCACGCTGGATATCTGTTGATTTGGTTGCTTTCAGGGCACTCGCAAAGCAGGGAGAGAGCACAGAAAATCGGCAAAGCAAGACACGCGCGGAGCGAAGAGCAGGATAATCCTCTACCCCCTTCACTTCATATAGATGGTGTTAAACCATTGTACTCTTTTGATGCCTCTCTAAGACGTCTTTGTCAACTGTCGAACATTTCTGAGTTTATGGAGAAGGGGAAAATTGGCCCTTTTCGTTTCCACAAAGAACGCGAGACTTCTCAGAATGCTGTCATGCGGTTGGAAAACAGGTCTTGTGGAAACGCTTCCAATGAAATCGGCAAAGTTCCACACGTGAGCCTCGTCTTTTGGCGCTTCGCCTACTATTGTGGCTACCCATGACACAATGCTACTTAATACCTCCGTTTCGCATCAGCGGAAGCGTTTTTGTATCGCCAAATAACCGCCCGGCGCAACTCGATCGCCGCACGTGCACATGAAGCTAGCGGAGCGTCTGCTCCGGCGACGTCGCATCGTTTCACATTTCGCCACCATGCCAGGAATGCGGCGCTGCCATCGCGCGGCGAAACTTGAGCTTGGGCGGGGGAACCGACACTGCGTGTAGCCGGTCAACCAATTTTAGGTGCGGGGGCAGCGGCGGCGGTTGTTGTTGAAAACCTTTATTTCCACCGAGAAGCAGCTCCGTTTCGGACTCCCCGGCACGCAGGCCTGATGGAGCCTTACTCAGGAGCCTCGCGAACTAAGGTCTGGTGAATATGCATTGTTGCTTCACGGCCTCAGCCGCCAGGCGGATGGCTTGCTGCTGCTGAGCGGGGTCCTCGCTTCGCAGCAAGGTCTCCCAGGCGTCTCTATATTTTCTTTAGCTCCGGGGCTGCTGTTACATCGGGCAAACTCGTGAGCAGCCTCATTCCCTGCGATGGATTCATGTGCTGGTATCCATATAATTTCCACGTTGCGCTCAAGCGGCCTCGATTCGAGGACTCGTTTGGATCGCGGGACCATGACGTTACTGAGGGTAGATGTGACGTCACTACCACCGGCTCACAATCGGGAGCGCGCTGCCTCTAACCCGGCGGCCGCTCAGAAAACGTCAAAAATACGGCTATCCACTCAAACCTAACCCAAATTGTGTGTCTGTACTAGTGTAATCGTGTCTTAAGAATGAAACTGTGGTGCTTTCTGAATATTCTTGAATATTTGTTCAGTATACCTTTAAGTAGTAAGTGATGGTTAGTGAGTTACGATTACCTAAATGCATGGGTTCCTATCGGCATCTGCTTAACTATTTTATTATTAGTGGTAAGTTATCCGATAAGACTCCTGGTTGGTCGCTTCTAATTTGGCGGCTGGTGATGTCACATCTCTGTCGACCAATCAAGTGCGCCGCTCGCGCGGATAGCTTTTTTTGTCGCCGACAGTATGGGCCACTAAACGAACCAGCGGTTAAGGCAGAATGATTAGTAAAAGCTGCTACGACAGAATCAACAGACAGGCCATCGCCGGTCTGATTCGACCAACAGAAGCGGGGCTAATAGATCTCTCAGTGAAATTTTTGTGGTAGATTTGCAATGGTGATCGGTTCGGCTCCTGATATAACACTGGGACGGCCCTAGATCCGAAGACAAATTAAAGCAATTTTGCGAGGCTCTGGCGGTTGGCAGCAGATTTAATCGGCATATCAACCTTTTGTATTAACCTCAGCGGTCTCGGCCAGTCAAAAGATTTGTTTTCTCTTGTAGCGAAAGGAGAAGGATGGTACCGCAAACATTTGGGTTGATTTTATGCGCCCAGAAACAATACTTTTCGAAAAGTAACTTCTGAGCTCACACAGGGCGCTATAGTTGCCAGCCAAACGCAGACACGTCTGTACTTGCATATGTTGCATTGACTTGAGTAATGTGATTTTTCGTCAATTACGGGAAAACACGCTAAAACACAGTCCTTTCCATCAGGTGACATGTGGACCAATAGAGTCATTGTTAGCTGCAAAACAAAGGGAAACCAACAGAGGCCGAATTACGCAACTATCACGCCACAAAAACTGTCACCAATTGATCAATTAGCCTCGCTCCTATTCATGGAGGAAGGAAACAACTTCGGAGAGGCCCTTGCTATTCCCAATGCATTGGAGAAAGTGATGTCAAAAATTTAGGGTTAGCCAAGTCGAGCCATTAGCGACGCTGTTGCTATGAAAACTCGGGCCACTAGCAACAGCGTTGCTAAGGGCCCTACGTACGTGAGCGTCGCGGAGAAAGAAAATGCGGAGGGTAAAGGAGGAGGAGAGGCGTTGCAGCATCCGGTCGAGGCGCGGCCGCGCCGGCTTAAAAAAAATGACGTCAGGGCCTCTCGTAAGTTCTTTCCTTCCTCCATGCTCCTATTGGTCGATTCTGACCGGTGGAAATGTCGACCAATAGAGGGGCGTAGGCTTGCGAGCTATTGAGACAGGCTTGTTGATGTGGTCGTTGCGTAATATGGCAGGCATCCTACACTGTGTACGGCCATCGTAAGACACAAGCGCGCCATTCTGGAACATTATTTGGCGTGATCTAAAATAACCAACAGTAGCAATCCCTTCTTAACTCGGGAAGGCTAGAAGTGAAGAAAATGCCTCCCTCGAGCGGTGCGCAGCAGCGGGAGCTGATAGAGGCACACCTCACGGCGCAGGTGGTACGACTGTCCATGACTGACTGGCCGACAAGTCTTGAACGACGTGAACATCAATTGACCCCGACAGCTGTGGTTTCCTACGTGGACATGGGCCACCAACCACCGCGGTTCGAGCATCGCGCGAGCCGAAGCCCCGATCAGCCGTCACCACGCGCAAACTGAAACGCCGCAGCGCGCACTCAACCTCCACCGGGAGGAGAGCACTTCGCTGCAAGGACACAAACAAGCCTCCAAGTTCACAAAGGAGACGTTTAATGAAACGCCATCCTCCAGCGGCACGCACACGCACACACATACAAACGCACATACACACACATACTCAGTCACCGTGTCCCGGGAGCGCGCGAGGAGCAAGGCTCCCTTCGCGCACGAAGTGACACGGAGTGCTCGCCGCAACGTGCTGTGATCTTTCTCTTTCTCGCAGTGACCGAAGGGTTCCTTTGAGAGAGAGTGGGCAACCACCGCAAGGTACGCCTGTCGCGGATCGTTGGATCACGATCGACAGGCTCGAGCTGCGCTCTCAGGTACGACCCGGAGCAGACGAACTCGAGTACACACTGGTCTGCGCGGACAAAGGCCGGCAGACAAGAACAGTAGCGTACGCACCTTGCGATGTCTCGGAGGGGTCTCCTTGGGCCCCGCTCGGATGGTCGCGCGAGCGCGGCCGTCGAAGCGGTGCCGTGTTCCCGCCAGAAAGGCGCCAATGAGAAGAGCCACTGGGACGCCAGGGCGGAGCTGTGGCCGAGCGACAGTGACAAGTCGTCCGGACATCTCTCCGCCGCCTCAGGCGGGAGGAAGGGAAAGAGGAGAACAACAGGGAAGCGGGCGGCGGCCGCACAAAGGCAGCCGCAGCAAGCCCGAATCACACAGCTAGACATTAAAAGCGACATCCCAGCCTCATGGAGAGGACAATTCAAGGGAACTCCATTGCCGAGGAATATGTACCCCGATTTTCACCAGCCAAGAGGACAAGCACGAGCGGAAGCTATAAAAAGGCACTACGGCGGGCGCGAGGGCGTGTTCTATGTCGATGGTGCGGCTCCTGTACAGGGAATGGCGGCCGTTGCGGCAGTGCACCAAAATCAAACAGTGGATGGACTAATATTGCCCAGCCAAGACACACTGGCTGCGGAAGAAGTGGCGATTGCCCTAGCTGCAACACAAAGTACCTCAGAATATTCTTACAGATTCACAGACAGCATATCGCAATTACCTCAGGGGCAGGATTGCACCGCTAGCACCTAAAATCCTGCAAGATAGTTGCACCCGTGGCTCACCAGGGCATCCCAGGGAACGAGAGCGCACACGCCTCAGCCCGAGCATTTCTCCCCCGGGCACCCAATACGGATCTCGTGGAACCTCCTACCCCATTCCTAACAGCACTCAAGATTATCTCGCCGGGTCTACCCTTCACCGGCAAGGACACTAGACAAAGGGGAGGAGGTACACCTCCGCAAGCTACAGACCAACACTTTTAACGACCCACGAAGACTACACGCAATAGATCCAGAGTCATTTAACTCACAATGCACATTCTGCGGGGAGAAGGCGGACCTGTACCATACGGTGTAACGCAGGAGGGGTGGGAGGCAGCTCTGATCTGCTCGGACGCAAGGGGTCAAAAAGAACTCATCGAAAGAGCGCGGACAGCAGCCTACGCAAATGGGGTTCCGAACTGAGGACTCCAACCACCGCTACAATCTCCTAAACATTTTCATTAAAATATTTTTACCACCACCACTTGTGAGCTGGACTCGTGCATCGTGCTGGCATGTACCCCTTTGATGACCAATATTACATTCGGGATCACATTACTGTTTCATGACCTATGCCGAATAGTACGCAGTATATAATAATTATAGTAAAAACATTTATTTTGGAGCAGAAATCAAGTGCGGTATTGTTATCGGTAAGTCATGTGCATTTTTGGCAACTCTGTTCCCTGACCACTGATCTACCGGCGCCTCTCCGGATAGTAGAAAAGCACACACACAAATAAATGAAAACTAAATATATTTGCGGCAAAATACTTTGCATATGGCGCTCTGCAAGGGAGGGTACAATTAATCGATTGAAGACAAAGGAGCTGATCGGTTACTCGAGAAAGCTCAAGGAACGCGCTGACGCAAAACGCACTGGTTCCTGAATTTAATCGAGCCTGCGGTTAGGAGACCCCTTGCATTCAAACAAACAGCACTTGATCCATCGCTCGCTGACTAACGAAGTGGTAAACCGAGATTTGCGAGATTTGTAAACCGAGAAAAGCGAAGGTATATGCCAACAGGCATACCGTCAGGACGTAAGGACGCCTGGACTGGAGGGCATGCAATGGACGATTCTCGTACCACGTTATAGGCCTGTGGAACTACCGTTTCGCCACCGGTTCAAAAGGCTTGAGCTTCGGCACCAAACTTGGGGAACTTTCCTCACGAGCTATATGCACGGAGAAGCGCACCGTGCGGCAAAAAGCAAGTAACGTTTGCTAACGCGGTTCTCTAACTGCGGCAGCGCGGAAATGAAAAGTTCGCATTTGTATTGCTCCGCGTCTTCATTCCAGGTTATGCATTGTACACACATTTTCTCGTGAATTGTTTGAGACAATGTTTAGCCATGTTCGTATTGTTTGGTAGTTTACTGCTAAAATATATTTGAATAACTACCATTCATATAATCGCACTTTAGACTTACTTTCTGTCGCGGAGCGCACCGCTGCGAGTCACTCGTGCGTGAGAAGAAAATGGACAGACGTGGACATGTCTCGTAGTCAAGTAAATAATTCCCTATTCTCTCCGCCTTAAGGACAACGTGCCTGGAAAATGACGAACCCAGAAGGTGAATTCGTTCCTCCCCCGGAGGCGCCGGTGTTTGAGCCGACGGCTGAAGAGTTTAAAGACCCCATGGCATACATAGCGAAAATTCGACCCATCGCGGAACAGACTGGGATTTGCAAAATCAGGCCACCTCCGGTTAGTACTCAAATATTGTTGTGTTTTACACTTTCACTGACATCTTATGGTTCGGTCAACATAATTTCTTCCTCTTACGGAGTGAATTTTCATTTGAAGCGCTTAGAAATAACACTGTCATTGAGGCGCAGCTTCAAATAAGAACATGGCGTCTTTTGTTTTCATGCGGGGATTTAAATCTCTAAAGGCGTGTGTTCCGCAGTGGCATGGGTTCAGCTCGGCGGTGCCGTGTGGCGCAGGATGTCCAGAAATTGTATTTGAAGGCGGCTTAAACGATGAAAAGGAAGAAAGTTCCGTGCCCATAATGTAGGAGAGGAAGCATTTCTTTCCTTCATGCAGGCTACCAGGTGTGCGCATAGGCCGGCAGAGGACATTTCCTGTGGGTGTGTGACACCGGAGCCGCAAGGCTGAAGGGTCATTCCAATTTTACTGACACCTCCCCAAGAGAGTGGCCTAGACGCATTTCTAACCCGTAAATGGAGAACCACGCATCTCAAGCAAAAACAGAAGCAATAATTTTGTGGCAGCTGAAGGTAGCTGGCCATAGAAAGCACATATCTAATTGATGTGTGCTTAATTAGTTACTGAGGCATCGCATTCGTCAAACTCCTCACATCTAGGCCGTATACTGCCATAGGTTTTGCTTCCTGCCTTGTGTGTGTGTGTGTGTGTGTGTGTGTGTGTTGCATTTTTTCTTCAACATGTCCGACTTGTAAAATGGCGTCAGCGTACTGCGTTGGCTGGGAGGGCTGCCCCCTCTCCCATTTCTCATTGGTCGGGGACGCCAGATGAGGGGCACTTTGCGGGGGCAGGCCGTAGATTCTCATCGAAATCGCTTTGGTGACAGCGCTCGTCGTGGTTCTATAGTACTTCTGAATCGAATAAAGTCACGGAACCTGATTTCACATTTTACCAAGACGTCGCCCCCTCGCTTTCTCCCCAAAATGCCACTGCGTGATGCACGCGCACGTGAGAAAAAAATAAAACAGTTTATTTGTCTTAATCAGGCGTCACGCGTATTTTTTGTTTAAATTTCTCATTAGCTGCATCAGTACAATGCAGTAGCTGTAGCCAGCAGCGTGACTAGAAGCATGTGGCCTAATTTGTATTCTTACATCTGCATAGGCGCCTGCAGTGTACATTCTAATAGAATGAGGAACTTACTCAGAAAGATTGTATCATTCATTTGGGCTCACACTTTCTAAAGCATATTCTTTATATTTTCTGAACTTGGGCGCCTCATTTTCTGAACACATGATGAAATACGTATTTTGACTTGTTGCTTTCTGCTGTGTTCCTAATGATTCACTTGTGCTTGCCAATATGTTCCTGCAGGACTGGCAGCCGCCTTTTGCAGTGGATGTTGAGAACTTCAAGTTCACACCTAGGGTACAGCGCTTAAATGAACTAGAAGTGAGTTACCCTTGGGAGCCCTCTCTTGTGCATCCATGTCGACTAAAATATATGCTAGATTTCACCTGGTAGGTGATTTCACCTGGTAGGTGTATTTCACTCGATTTCATTTCATTTTGAGTTTAGCAGTTTAGCTGAGCATGTGGGCCTGCATGCTCAGAACTGAACCATTTCAGCACATAGCTTTCCTTAGTAAATGGCAGGTCTGATTCTGCAGTACTTAGGGAGACTTTACCATGTAGGTAACACTGCAGCATTGCTGGCATGGTAACTTTTGCAATGTGTTATGCATGTCCTTGTGTGTATTTCTTTCAAAAACAGCTGCACCTTATTTTACAGGCAACTACGAGGATAAAGCTCAACTTTCTAGACCAAATAGCAAAATTTTGGGATCTCCAGGTAAGCGTTTTATTGATTGAGTGCTTATAACAATATGTGAGGTTTCCACTATGCTTTTGCTGTTATGCTTGTTTGTTATGTATGCTTATTGAAAATGCGAGGAAATGCATCTTTTTATGCTCTCTCCCACTTCTGTAGTGCGTCCCCATCAGGGATCTCAAAGGTTAAATAAATAGTGGTGGTGATGGTGAACATTGCATGTGCCGCAAAATGTGTAGCATTTGGCTGTTTTTAATTCCTGCTGCAGTGCATTTCTTAGGAAGCATTAGCAACCATTTTTTTGTTTGCTGCAGGGTTCAAGGTTGAAGATACCCAACATAGAAAAGAAGGCGCTGGATCTCTATAACCTCTACAAGGTAAGAGACACACCTTTTTTTATGTTTTGTTCGCCAACTGAGCAGAACCTTTGAAGTTTTAGATTTTAACTTTCACATGGTGTGTGCTGCAAGTTTGTGAAGCTATGTGCGTGGTACAGTTCGAGCATGGTAGGTTCAAGGAGCCTAGCTTTGTCATTGCTACCATGAATTCCTTTTAAGATGAGGCTATGAGAACATGTCTTTTCTTAGATTACCTCTGCTGCCCTGCTATTGTCATTTATGTTACCTGCTTATGCATTAGACTTTGTTGCCTTTTCCCATCTAAAACCTTTCTCATTCAAGTTTATTTTTATTGCTTCCTACCTGTCTTCACTGCCGGCTTTCCAGTCTGAAATTCTAAAGTGCTAAACCTGGACATTACAATTGCACTCTTCATTTTAGAAGTAATTGGTATGAGGGATGACTTGCATTTTCATAATGATTTGCTCTAGAGGAGATTACATTTACATGCAGGCACAGCCAGTTTTATTTGAATATTGAATAATAAACAGGCATATTATTAGCGGGAAAAAATTGTGCCATCAAATTTAAAACTTGTACGCTCTCACTATTTTACCTGGTTTGGAATGTGTTTAATTACCTGTAAATGTTTGTCTGGACATACGGTGGTTTTTTGTTTTATAAAAATGTACTAACAGGATGGTTGACATTTTCTTGTATGGTATGCTAGTCTAGGCTAGGAGGAGTTTAATAAAGCTGATGCTATCACGCACCAGTGGATGCTTTTCATGGGAAGCTTGTAGCATAAGACAACGTGTGGTTTAGATGGCCATGATTATGAACACGAACCATGATTAAAAAGTTTTTCCTGTGTATTTAATTGTGCTCAAAGTGAATTAATATACATTTGCAGTTACAGCTTTTTACATGCACCTGTACTGTTAACGATGCTCTGTGCTTAATACATAGACTTTTGCAAGCATTAGAGATAACAGCAGCCTAGTCATAAAGTAACTGCTGTCACAAGAAATCCAGGCTAGCTTTGCTTGTGAAAGCTAGTGCGTTGTAGTCTTTCAGGCTGTGTACAGTAGTGTGCTTCATTGTTATGACAGTGTTGCATTCACAATGAAGCACAATACTGTACACAGCCTTTGCATTCACATTACCCCGCCGGGGTGGCGCAGAGGTTACGGCGCTCGACTACTGTTCCCAAGGACGCGGGATCGAATCCCGGCCTCGGCGGCAGCGTTTCGATGGAGGCGAAGAGCAAGGCACCTGTGTGCTGTGCGATGTCAGCGCACGTTAAAGAACCCCAGTTGGTCGAAATTTCCGGAGTCCTCCACTACGGCGTCTCTCATTAAACCCCACAAACCTCAAACCACCACCGCATTCACACTTGAACCGAATGCTTGGGATGCAATGCCTGACAAGTTTTCATGTGGCGATGGAACTGAAATAAACTTAGTGCTGCAGCCAACATTTAAAAACAATACTCGTGGCCCCCCTGAGACTGTCTGTTTTGCACAGAAAGCAATTCCAAATGGAGATGTTAAAACTGACAGTTGAAAGCCTGATAACAACATTATTTCCTAATTTGACTGGTGTCTTTCCTAGTTTTGGGGCAGCTGGCGCTGAGCTTCGCTTTGCAAAGTGCAGCATGTGCCCATGATCAAAAGAGGTACCATTTATTCTTATTTGCACTATCGAATTGATCCAGGCTCGTTTTGGTACAGTGCCCTTATTACAGTAAGAGTGCTGGTATGCACCTTTGTCTTGCACTTTGTGAAGGCTTCAATGGCCCATGCAGTTTGTCCACGATGAAGGTGGCATGGAGCAGGTGTGCCGGGACAGGAAGTGGACCAAGGTGGCATCGCGCATGGGCTATGCACCCATGCGCACCATAGGCTCACTGTTGCGGCAGCACTACGAGCGCATCCTGTACCCGTACGATGTCTTCCAGAGTGGGGCTAGCCTGGGCGACATTGTGAGTCGCATTTTGGGCTGTCTATGAACGAGCGCTGTGTCTGGATCTTTTCTTTTTTCGTTGTTATGCCAAACTGTTGGTGTTAAATGAATGCGGAAACAAGGAGGTATACCGATAGAAGAGACTTTGCGCATAAACAAGCGTGTTATCTTTTTTTTTCTTATTTTCTTTTGTTGTTGTTTGAAAGATCCTGCCGGGAAGGGTCCCATGAAGGCTTCTTTCGAGATGCGGTGTACTGTTTGCTGTTGCCTGTAAGTTCATACGAACAGAAATTTTGCCCGTGTGCAAGCAGCAGACTGTGAACTGCCAGCAACACGAGTTCAACAGAACTGTTGCATAAAGTTATTTGATGGTTCAAAGAAAGTTGTACATTAGGAACCTTAGAATCATTATTTTATCATCAACATACCTTACAAAAAAAAAAAAAAAATTGAGCAGTGAGCATATTCTGCATATTCTTAGCTTGTCTGGAATTTTGTAGCTTGAGTATGGCCTCAATATGTGCACGTTTTGTCACTGAAAAAGGGGTTTATTTATAGCATTAAACAAAAATTAAGAGAGCAATGAGCTTTTTATGCATGGCAGGGAAGGATCCTGCCGGGAAGGGTCCCATGAAGGCTTCTTTTGAGATGCGGTGTACTGTTTGCTGTTGCCTGTAAGTTCATACGAACAGAAATTTTGCGCGTGTGCAAGCAGCAGACTGTGAACTGCCAGCAACACGAGTTCAACAGAACTGTTGCATAAAGTTATTTGATGGTTCAAAGAAAGTTGTACATTAGGAACCTTAGAATCATTATTTTATCATCAACATACCTTACAAAAAAAAAAAAAAAAAAAAAAAAAAAATTGTGCAGTGAGCATATTCTGCATATTCTTAGCTTGTCTGGAATTTTGTAGCTTGAGTATGGCCTCAATATGTGCACGTTTTGTCACTGAAAAAGGGGTTTATTTATAGCATTAAACAAAAATTAAGAGAGCAATGAGCTTTTTATGCATGGCAGGTTTAACCCTTTAACCACCAATTTATTTTCCGAAAAATGTACCAAAATCACCAATTTTTTTTAACTGACCATAATTTTCTCCATGTAATTATGGTTCTGAAAATATATTACTTCGATGGTTTGTGGTTAAAATTAAAACTGAAGGCTAAAAAACTGTTCACGAGGGTGGCTTTCCCACAGTGCATGCCATAGTAATGGGTAGAATGCACTGAAATACGGCGTATTTATTTCATAATCTGCAATTTTTTTTAAGTGACCATAATTTTTTCCATGTAGTTATATATATTACTTTGATGCTTTGAGGTTAAAATTAACACAAAGTTAAAAAAAAAAAAACTTCATGAGCGTGGCTTTCCCACAGTGCATGCTCATAGAGAAATGACTCTTTTGAGCCTTCAATTAGGCGCCAAAGGCTCAAAATACTTTTTTTTGTGATCGACTAACTCCCTCTAGGGTTCAAAATCGCAACCAATGCAATTGACGACCGTAACGCATTTTTCGAGATGTCAGCACCGCAACATCGGGCCGGACGAGTGTAACTCGTCATTGGCGATTTTGGTACGATCTGCCATGACGAGTACAGCTCAGGGTTGGCGGTTAAATGGTTAAAAGTTGAGAGCAGTATTTCGAAAGTGATACGTTTAACCAAATCTGCTGAGTACTATATTTACCTGAGGTGCATGGGAAGAGGAGCCGGTAGTACATCACAATCGAGTTACTCCATGCGGAACACAAAGAGGCCATACTTTTTCTCAATTCATTGACTTTCATAGGTCTGTTTGAATTGTCTGTTGTTGCACTGTTGTCTAAGCTAGCAGTGATGATCTAATATGGAGGTTACGGTGTTGGGCTGCAGATATTACATGCTTGCAATTTTCTACTCAAAAAATACCTTTGTCATTTCACATTTTAGCTTCAAAAAAAAAAAAAAAAAAAAAAAAACTAAGCCATGAGCAAATGTGTTCTGGGGAAAACATTAAACATAGCGTGATGCGGCTTAAATATGGCTGGGGAAAATAAGCAAGACCATTTCATTTTTGACAGCCCATGGTGGGATTGTCACAAATTGCCTTTTAATGTGTGTTGCTTTTGGGATTTTGGTTTTGATTGGTTTTGGTATTTTTGCTTCTGTTGTATTTGGTTTTGACTGAAAACATTTTGTCTTTGACCTGCTTACTCAGATTATTATGTCATGAGGAGTGGACATTATCCTTGTGGTTTCGGTTGTATTGAAAGTAAGGAGCGAATTTCTTAGTTAGTAGAATCTGATTTGTTATGCGGAGATATAGTGGCTTCCCCTGGCCACACGTGACGGGGGCGTAAATTTGGGGGCTGCAGAACTTGAGCGAAGACTCTGAAGACTGTGACAAGAAGGACCGTGACTATGTGCCCCATGGGATTCCGTCACGGCAAGCTATCAAGCCTCCTCCCGACCGGTCAGCGCGCCGGTCCAAACGCCATGGCAAGGAGCCACCAGAGTGCGTGGATCCACCTACGGTGCGTGTCAGACGTGTTGCACATTAAAGGAGCCAGAAAAGAAGCCAAGTGCTCGTGCACAAGCACCTGGATTAGTTTGTGGTCCGGTTAGCTGCCGTCGTGCTATTGAAAATGATGGCCATTACCTCCATAGTGCTTTTGAGTCTGGCAGTCACAGTTCAATTTTGGAAGGACCTTCAGAAGCTAATACTCAGTTTCAGTGCCCGTTGAGCCGATGGAGATGGAACTCAATGGGGATAGACCAGTGCCACACAGCAGTTTTCAATGAACATTGAACTCAATCGACATTGATTTGATGAGGTTTTCGAATGACCATTGGAATGCGAAGAACATTCAGAGCAGCCCCGCACTCACCATAAAGTGAAAAACGGTACAGAAACTTAGAAAAACAATACACCTTCTGGGTTAAATTATTTAAGACTACATTAACCAGTTCATCAGCTAGTTTTTTGAGAGTCTGAATGATCGCTCTGTAGAATTGGCGGCGGTCAGATGTAAACAAACTGACACTGTTCTATGGCAGTGCGGCGTGCCGCAGTGTTTCGCTCATGATCACCTTTGAGAGCTCTTTACAACAACAGAGTACAAGGAGAGCCCCACATGTGCTTCAACGATGGCAAATATGAATGCGGCAAAGGTGACCGCGGAGTTGTGGCAGCATCACCGGTGCAAAATTAATGCGACGATTGCGCATTGGCCCGTTGTCATTCCATCATAGCTTACCTGTGGTACCTGTGGGTTATGCCGAGCTGTGAGGTATTTGAATACCCTTCTCTGAATGAACTTTCAATTAAAAATAGTACTCAGGGCGATATCCGCCTCATTTGATCCTGCTTTCTTGTTTTTACTGGTGGTTGTTGTTACTCGTGGCGCCACCTGTCGGATAATGCGCTCACTACTCAATGGTTATTGAAATTGGCCGTGTGGCAGTGGTGCATCTCGATCACGCTTGAAAGTTTTGATGTCCATTGACTCAATGAGCATTGAGATCGCCCATATGACAGAGGTATTAGAAACACATCTTGTCTTTACAATGAAGCTTTGAGCTCTCCTCCCAACGTTGTCTTTCGTACGAGGAAGCCAACACCAGCCAGTGGTAACATTCTTCTCTCTTTTTTTTTATGTGCTATAGACGTCCTTGAGTGAAGCCATTAAGGTTTATGAAGGTGTGAGAGCTGTGTACAATGGTGGTTTCGAGGGCATGTCAGGGTCATTAACAAGAATCTAGTCAATGTTTCTTATTGTGTTGGAATGCTCCTACACAAGGCCTTTTTGTATCACAGTAGAACCCCTGTATAGTAAAGTCATTAGGACCGGCAAATACCTTTACTATATCAGTCTTTAATTAATCAGTTGCTGATGATATGGTCTAGATGCTGCTTGGTAATCAATTGCCTACTTACTGAACAGGTCTTGTTGCCTAATGAAAAAAAAACTGGAATACCTTCCTTCTCTCTTTTAGTCAATACGTGCCATTTTTTTTTTCAGTTGTAAGATATTTTGTTTACATCTCGTGGAAGGATCTCTTAAATATGAGGGCAATATGGCTACGAATACAACTGCGTCAGATTTCATGTGAAAAGAAAACCTTGCATGAACATGGTGCCATCTTCCGCTGTTTCTTTTAAAATGCCTCAAATGAGAAATGCGCACAGCAGTCAAGCGCTGTAAAACTCGCATGCCGCGCCTCCAGTTCTTGCCTTCGCTGCCTCGTGTTTCATGTTACACAGTGCTGCAAATGTTTGGCCGTTTCTTCTCTTCCCTATTTCTTGCTAGATTTTTACTGCGCCACCTTCTTTCCACATTTGTAAACAGCTTTACTTTTTTTTTTCTTACGTGCTTTCCCTCATAGTTGTGAGGCATACGTAAAGTTGGCTTCTCTGAGTGCTGCCAAGCTCGATGGTAAAACCATTTAAAGAAACACTCGTTTCTTGTTTTTTGTTTTTCCGCTAAAAACGAAATTGCCTCTCGATCCTAGGTAGCGTGCATGCAGCAATGTCATTTCATGGGAAGTCGTCGTCGCGGCTAGACGCACTTTACTATAATCGATTTTTACCAAAAATATCTTTAATATAAGGGGAAGAAATGTACAGTCATCTATGGAAAATGAACTGAGACTTCAGTTTCACTTTACTATGTCCGAGTTTACTACAGCGGGGGTTTACTATTTTGAATTGTGGCAGCATTACAGTTCCCGTCACCAAAGACCATGCTGCCGTCAGATGAAATTCCCAGATTGGTTGAGACTGTTGTAAAGTAACAGAGCACCATCTGCAGGAGTCAAATCAAAAATAGCTTCTTAGCTCGCTTAAAAAATTTTGCCTCCTTAGTTTGGGATGATATGCTGATGAATGCAGCAATGAAAATGACTCACACGAAAGAAATACAGCCTAAAACTGAAATGCTGTCAATTTCCCTAAATGGCCCCAAAATTATTGCTATCAAGTTTTCACTCAACGAGGGATGGTTTAAGAGTTCCCTGTTTTGGAACGAATAGTGCTGGTCCCATTACACAAAATGTGCAGGGCTGTACTTGTGAGGCTTTTAAAATATCTTCACTTTGCGAGTGTGCTTGGGATGTGCGTGCCTTTGTGAGGTCAGCCTTTTAAAGGCATTAGTGGCCCCGTGAAACATAATGCGTGCATTGCCATCACATCTGAAATAAACAGTTGTTTTCTGCACCCCGACTGTTGTTGCACGTCTTTCTGTCCATGCTATGATCCATGGCATTGAAACTGTGGCCGTTCATTGCTTCAAAGCCTGAAGTAGCTAAAAGAATTTGAGAATATTCTTGAAATGTGCAGTTTATGTGGATTAAAATGCCAATGTTATCATCACGTTTGCCATTCGAAGCTTATACTTACTGGTTATATTTGCTGGCACGAGGATTGCGAAACAATTTTTGTTATACATTGTACAGCGTGCTCAATCTGTCATGGAGCACCAGGACAAGGCATGGCATTTTCAGTTATGACTCATTCCTTATCATAAAACAACTGAAATAGTTGTTGCTGTTTATGCTTAACACCATTTTTAATTAATTTATTTTACACGAGCTCACTAATGTGCTCATGTATATTAATCAGGATTGTGACTTCGTGATTAAGCGGGCATTAAAATTCGATTTGCAGCTTCTAGCAACTTCACACTGAGTGAAATGATTTGCGACACATTGCCAAGTCAAATGCATATACGGAGGGAAGGCGTTTTTGTTATGTGCAGGTATGGCAATCCTCCATTTTTCATGTGGGATCATGCTCTGCATTTTGCTTAGTGGTTGAGACTGGCCAACACAGTTGAAAAACATTGCATGCTCATTTTTTTTTTATGTTTGCTTCCTTCATTGCAGAAGGATGATGTTGATTACTCAACCAACAGCGAGCTGAGGAAGCTGCAGTTTTATGGGGCAGGCCCAAAAATGCCAGGCTACTGCCCAAAAGGTGAGCAGTTTTGCTTGAACAATGAATTATCTAGATTTGTTCCTCATTTTTATTTCGATATAGCCCTCAACTGTCTTTGCTATTAGGAAGAAGCAAGATTTTGCTTTTGTTTGTTTTACACTTGAGCTGTGAAGTGTAGTTAATAATTTCTGCTGTGAAAGGTTTAAAATTCTGTGAATTAAGAACGCAGACATGCTTGCATCCTTTCGTTTATACTGTGTTCTTTCTGTTCTTTGCATTGCCCAGACCTCAGTAATTGTAGAATGTAAGGCTTGTAGCATCCTTATGCTATGTCTTGCTGTACATGCTTTATTGAAATACACATTAATTCAAATTTTTTTTTTGTGGTGTGCAGGCATGGGCGGGGAAGACATCAAGGAAGAATGTTGTGAACTGAACGAAGAGCGGAAACCAAAACCTGTGAGTGTCTTGGTTTTCATATTGCCTCTATTAAATGTCTGTATTTGTGTGCGGTGGCAGTCATGGCATAAGATTCATGACCCTGCAGTGTAGCGTACTTGAAATCAGTTATTTTTAAATATCAGGTATAGTTTTTCTTCTTTCTAGCTTTGTGGTAAGTGATTAAGTATTTGCTAATGCTACATAAGGGTTCCGAAATGTATTTGTGAAAGCTTGTTTTCAGGCTTGTTTTGTGGTATGTTGCAAACCTTCGTGCTAAATGTAAAGCAGTGAAATCTGGCCATGAAAGCTGTCATGTTTGTTGTACAGATGCAAATTCAGATTTTAGTTTTTATAGCGCAACATGGACCTTAAATGCCCACTGTCCAGGGAAGCACCTTTTAAGGGGGGGGATGGGGATCGAAGTGAAATTCTTTAATTTTTGTAGTAGAGCAATGAAACTTGGCATGCTTATTGGAAACTGTGCTGAATGGCTAATTACAAAGTTTCATTAAGATATTTCCAGTAGTTTTGACATTAGGAATTTATATTTGCATCATTGTTTACCAAACTTGCAGAAAGCCTGGCGTGACAAAAAAATGTGGTAGAAGCGCATAGTTAGTCTAGTCTTATATTTTAGCCATATGAATGGTTCATGCAGTGACATTCCCCAAATATTTTTATCAGCTTGACTTTTTTTTACACAGAACATTACATCAATGCTTGCATAATGCACTCATTTTGATCATTTCAAAATAGCTAAAAGGTAAAAGAATGACACCACATTTTGAATATATGGGAATGTCACTGCATAAAGAAATTATCAAGGAATATAATGCAACAAAGCTCATGAAAATCCATCAAGCCATTGCCGTGCTAGCTTTGTGCAAGCAGGACAGTTGCGTCAAAAGGAACTTTTGAGAAAACTGAGATTAAAGTTGCACAGCTACTTTTCGCCGAACAAAATGCCTCTGCATTGAAATACTGTATCGCTATGCTGCACGCTTCCTTCTGGGTTGTTTCCGAGGGCACAGAACGCGGTTCCGGGCACCTGAATGGTGCGAATTGGATTAGGCAAACATTTGCCGTAAGCCTGGTAGCGCATCACTTGCCATCACAAAAACGGCAGTTTCTCCGTATCAGAACTGCATCGCAATGTCACGGCTAGTCGATGGAGCCGGGACCTCGAAATAACTGCTAAGAATCGATTTCGGGCCTAGGTGCCATGGAATGGTGCTATTCTGGTTGCACAAACGTTCGCCGTCTTAATCGAGAGCTCGCGCCGCGTCGACGTCACCCGCCGTCGCGAAAACAAAACTTTCCCCATGTCGGCACTGCACTGCGACATCAGTTGACGGCACCGGGTCTTCGGGTTCACTTCCTAGCATCGATTCCAATGGCTGGTCGGCCTTCTGCGACATATCTTTGTCGTAATCTTCGCCGAGTGCGTCGGGGCATATCTGTGCTGCTCCGCGATTGCATCAGCCGAGCTTTCCGCGCGTCTGGAGACTTCCGTTCGTTGGAATCATACCACGTCAAAACATAGGTGCAATATCCTAGTCGCTTTCACCGCTGCTTCCGTTTCTTTGCCTTTCGGACGGACCGTACGGTGCGCTGATACTTTTCGAGAAGCGTTTTTGCCGACCCGGTCCTTACTTTGTCCGATTTGCCGCCAATCGCTTCTTTTTCTGGATAGGAGGCTTACGTTCGTGCTTCCCGCACGCATACTTCGTCCTGTACTTCTGCACTGCGCGCCGCTGCATCGCTGGCACACAGACGATGCCTCGCACAACAGTGGGGGTAACGAAAAATGCATAACGGCAGTCGCGGATTCACAAACTACCGAGCAGTTGACAAAAGCGTGTGCGACTGAGGCGGGAGCAGACGCCGCGAGCAATAGGGGAGAAAACCTGGGCCAGGGGGCGCTGCGCCGCTCTGTGCGTCAGCGCCCTCCATGGAGACCCCGTCAAAATCTACGCGCAGCCCGGCCGCGTCGTCTGCTAGCCGCCGCATAGAAAAACATGTTGTCGTCTGCTCCGCGCTGCTTTCTAGCACGTGTTTGCGCGTGCGCGCTCGGTTGTTTCTCTCCTCCTCCAGCCGCATTGTGGCCACCGTCGCGCTCTAACAATGAGGGGGGAAGAAGAAAAAAAGAAAAGAACTAGAAGGAAAATAATGACGGCGCACTTTTTTCGCGAAGCTTGTGTGGAAACGGTAACGGGATGGTTGTGGGCCTTTCTTTTTTTCTTTTTCTTTTTTTGGGGGGGGGGGGGATATCTCGTACCGTTCGTGTGTCGTACTTCTCTAACTGGCGGTGCTGAAGCAGCCATCGTGGAACCGGGTAGGCCTCAATAAACAGATATTCGTCATTAATGCGATCACTTTACGTCAATCATCCTATCCTCATACGCGATCCTGCTTCTGGAGCTCAAAACTGCGCGTTCGCTATAGGAGATAACTGAACTAGGAATTGCGCAGCGTAACAGTGGAATTAAGAAGACAAAGATTTCCGTGGAGAGATGTCCCCGTCTGCATGGAAAGTCGTCAGACATTTCCTCGCTGTTGGTCTCGTGGAGAGGAAACTGCCGCAAAAATGGCATGCCTCGGCTTCTGGGAAATGACCCAGGTCGTTAAGAAACCCCTCATCGTTAACGGTAGCTAGGTCATCGATTTCGGATGGCAGCGCCGCAGCAGTGAACTTCCCCTGGCCGGTGTCGGCAGGAACCAAAGGGTAAGGCGACATGCTTTGTGCCTTTGTAGGGAACGCATCCTAAACGCGCCGAAAACAGGCCCCACGGCGCCGGCAGCACTGCCTAAAACGTTTGTCCCCAAAGAGCTGAATAGGCCCCTTTCAAGTGACCAGTCACAAAGGGAAAGGAAGGAGCACTCGAAGGCTGGACCCTTCATTCTGTGAACATGGACAGAGGCATCAAGAGGTGCCGCCTCAAGTCCTTCAAGATACCTGTCGTTTGCCTCCCGCCTTCAATCAGCGAATTCGCGTTCATTTGTTTTTTGTATGTCTGAGCCTGCCAACAAGCGCTCTTTGAAAACAATGTCCGGCGATCAATTAATCATAATTTCTTGCTTTCAAAAGCACCGATAAAAAAACATGCCTCCAGCCAGCCTCTATGTCAGCCGGGGCACAGAAAAAAGCAAAATTAAGAAATCCCACTGGCAAAGAGCGCCGGCTTTGCGCACGAGAACGCGCCACCAACCCCCCTCGTCCTCACTCTCCTTGTCCCGCTCCGCGTGCACGCGCGGCTGAACGTAGCACGCGCTCCCGAGCAAGCGGGCTGCGCAGACTCCGCAGACAGCCCCGCGCAGCGCGGGCGCGGATGCGCGTAGGTTTTGTAGTTCCTCTCCGCTCCGCTGGAAACCGAGCGCTGGCGTCGCGGAGCAAACTCCAGCTTTGGTTCCCTATGGCGCGCTTTCCAGCAGCCAGTCTGAGAGCGTGCTGAGCGACACGTGACTGGCGCAACCTATCAGCGCCTAGAAGTGGCTCTGCAAGGCCTTCGCGTTTTTTACTTTTTTGCGTTTGTTTTTTGTTGTAGACACGTGGCTCTGATGGGAAGAGTACTGCGGTGAAACAAGCTTTCCAGTGGTACCAAAAGTTTTGCGATCGGCGCTCCGGCCGCGGAGTTATTGCGCTCGGAAATCGACCATTTTGGCGGACATTTCGGCCAGTTTTTTTTGCTACCAGAGGTCACAAAAACAATTTTTAAGCTCACTTTGAGGCTGTTTTCAGCTTAATATTTTTGTAATGTGATTGAGCAGGCCTTGTAGATTCTGAATCCTTTTCTAAAATCTGCTTTTTCGCCAAATTTTTGCGATTTGATCCTTGCGTCCCCCCTTAAGCAAAGGGGCCCAGTGCTTCGATCAGATACTGGAGATAGTCTGGGCAAAATGCTATAGCGATACGCGCGCTGCAAAGCAGCAAAAATACAAATCAAAGCTCTCTCATCCTCCACTTAAGGAAACCAGCTTCCTCATTCTCTACGAGCCGCAAGGCTTACATCAGAGTAGAAAATGACATCCATTGGTCAGTCTCGTTGACTGACGGGTGAAGGATTGGCGTACATCATTGTGCGCTTTTTCCGCATCACGGCCGAACTGAATGCAGCGGCGCGCGCTCCCTCGCCCGTTTTTTTCCGCACACACAGAGTACCACGCCCCACCTCCCGCCAAACGTGGAGGAGGAAGGGGAATTTCTGCTTGCGGAGGCTAGATGACAGGGCAGGAGAGTTAAAAACCTTTGCGAAGGAACGGGAGGATAGAAACATGACAGAATCGGGTGATTGCGGTGGCTGTAGCTGTGTTAGTAATTACTCTTTTCAAAAACATTTTGCGGCTTTGCGTTCTGGGGGCGAAGTCTCACAGTGAACGAGGAAGCAAATATTTTCAACCGGAGGGTGGACAGTGGGCCTTTAACAGAAAAGGAGACAGTTTATTTTATTATCCTCAAGCAGGTATAAAACCGCTGCCGAGGGGAGCGAGTAACCACAAGTGAGCGCCTTTGAAAATTCCTGAACATAATGTGATGGAGACAGAAAAGAAAACTCATCAGGAACATGAAGAGAATAATGATGCCTCATGAAGAATGCATATAATGTTAGTAAACTCAAAACTGAGAGATAAATTGCAGTAAACGTGAAATAATCTACACCTTTTAAAGCTCATCCTAGCAATAAGGAAGTCATGCGCACACCTCGAACATTTCATTCTTCATTAAAGTGATTTTCCCGTAGGGGCACCTTGTGTAAACTAGGTGTTGGTGCTTGGCGCCACCACGGACCCTGAGCTCCCATACTGAAACTGTCATCCGCATCGTGGCGAAAGGTTGAGAGGTGGAGGGAAGAAACCATGAACGGTGGCGGTCGAGGCCATGGTCAAGTCTCGGCCGATGGGCTCCTCGCCTGTCCACCAGGCGAGGGGCTCGAGGACCTTCCTCTGCGTATAAGGGTGAACCAGAGGCGACATATATTTAGGACCCTTTAGACTATCCTAATGCATGGATAAACTATCAAATAAACCTCATCGACCTCCGAAAAGGAGTTGCACTGAAGTAACAAAACAAATCATGGCACCAACCAAGAACTTCCCAAAGTTTCTTGTCCCTGCGATCTATAACAGAGTCAAAATCTATAAATGAACCGTCAGTTTTTTTGATTGCCAACTCGTTGAAGGCCATCATTGGGGCAAACTATAAAGCCAAAAAACTAGGATCTGGTGACCTACTAATAGAGGTATCAGACAAAGGCCAGTCAGACAAGCTCTTCACAACAAAGATATTTGCCCACCTTGACGTTCAGGTATCGCCTCACCGCAGTCTTAACAGCTGCCAGGGTGTGATTTCTGAGCGAGATCTCTTAAATGAAACAGAATCAGACCTCCTTGAAGGCCTCCAGAACCAAGGTGTAATGGCAGTTCGAAGAATAACAATCAGGCGAAAGAATGAGGAAATAAGCACAAAACATAGCGTTCTCACTTTCAACCAGGCACACTTCCTGATTTCATCAATGTGGAATTCATCCGATGCAAAGTAAGCCCCTACATACCAAACCCCCGCCGGTGCTTCAAGTGCCAGCGGTATGGGCATGGTAGCCAGACATGTCGAGGACGTCTTACATGTGCAAAGTGCAGCGCTCACGACCATTCAACTGATAACTGCAATGCAAATGAGTTCAAATGTGTCAACTGTGGGGGCACATACCCTGCATACTCACGGTCCTGTGTGGCCTTTCAGGCGGAAAAGGAAGTGATAAATTTGAAGTTCACTGAGAATATATCATACGGAGAGGCGTGGAAAAAACATAGAATGCTTTCTTCCGCTCCCTATGCTGACGCAGCCCACAGAGAGGCCAGGCTGCGTCTAGTAACGGTGGGCACGCAGTGCAATGCTGCTGACGTGCTCCCACCACGGCTCCTCACTAAGCAGCCACTGGCTGCACCAATCTTTGCAATCCCGGAGGCCACTTTATCTCAGACGTCCGGAACACCAAAGACATCTGAGAGGGACTTGGTTCCTCTTGAAAAATCTCCTGCCTCCATGCCTTCACCAGAGGCGATGGAGGTGAGCATGGACTCCGCAGCATCAGTGGCGCCTAAGGAGTCCGCCAACGACAGGCGGGGCCTGCTGGACCGCTTCAAATCAAAGAAACATGCGCCATTTAAGCCACTTGATAAAGGCGGCGAGTCTTAAACCCACCGTCTCTTCTCCATTCTTCACTTACAAAAGTGGCTACTGAGAGCATCGTTTATCGGAACTGTCGAGGACTGCTAAATAATCTGAATGATGTATATGAAATCCTCGCCGAGCACCAACCAAACATACTTTGTCTGCAAGAAACCCACTTAAAACCAGCAGACACAAGTTTCCTGAAGCAGTATCTGAAGCAGGAAAGATAGGCAAGGCAGCACTCGCCCCTCTGGCAGCGTTGCCATTGTAACTCAAAAATCAATCCCATGCCGAAGCACCTCAAGGCAGTGGCAATATGAACCTTAATTTTTGGTAAAATAACAACAGTGTGTTCTCGAAAGTTTTGAAAAGCTGATTGATCAACTTCCAGAACCATGGCTGCTGGTCGGAGACTTTTAACGCACACCATCCATTATGGGGATGTACAAGAACGGACTCCAGAGGTGTGCTGATTGAAAAATTCTTATTGTTCTCCGGATCATGCCTACTTAACACAAAAGAGCCAACATACCACAACATGGTACATAACACATACACAACCATAGATTTAGCTATTGGCTCCCCAATGCTCTTGGCAGCTACAGAGTGGGTTGTAATTAACAATCTATATGGAAGTGACCATTTTCCAATCTCTGTAAAGTATGCAGGCAATAAAAATGAAAATGTATTTTGCCCTAGAAAGTTTAAAGAACATTTAGCCAACTAGGAGATGTTCAGGGAACACTCATCATTGCTTTGTTCATTCTTTATTGACTTAGGCATTGATGAAACTCAGCACTTGATCATGCTGCACATTATAAAGGCAGCAGAAAAATACATTACACAAACATCAAGTAAGCCACGAAACAAACGAAGACCCTGGTGAAATGCAGAATGTAAGACTGCCCGTGAAACACAAAACGGCATGGTCGAAGTTACGCCGATACCCCACGGCTGAAAACCTAATAGGATTTAAGCACGCAAAAGTAAATGGCAGGTGTGTTCCACGCATTTTCATGCAAGAAAGCTGGTCATCATTCCTTTCTTCTGTGAACTCTTTATTTTGATGCACACAAAGTTTACAACAGGATAAGAGCACTCAAAGGACTTGTCAGCACCAGTGGGGACTCTCTTGAACATCAAGCAGACACACTAAGGCAACACTTTGAATGCATATTCAGCTCAGCACACTATACAGATTGCTTTTTGCGGCACAATGCAATTGAGGAGAGGAAGCACATACATGATAAAAGGCCATGCACAGGAGGGTACAATAGCCCTTTCACCATGCAGGAGTTGAAGGTTGCACTAGGCACATGTGGTAACACAGCACCAGGTCCTGACAAGCTCACATATGGAATACTCAGGCAGCTGCATGTGGACACTCTTGAAACCCTACTCTGCCTGTATAATAAAGTATGGGCCACAGGACGCTTTCCTAAATCATGGAAGGAAGTGATCATTATCCCAATATTAAAATCTGGAAAAGAACCCACACTTGCTGCTAGTTATCGGCCTGTTGCTGTAACCAGCTGTCTATGCAAGCTTTCTGAAAAAATGGTAAATCGTCGCCTTCTTCATTTCCTTGAATACAAGGTCTTCATCAAAACCAAGCTGGTTTTAGAGCTGGACGGTCAACAACTGATCAGCTCATTGCATTTGAGTCTTATGCAAGGGATGCTTTTGTACATAAACAACATTGTTTATCTGTCTTTTTCGATCTTGAAAAATCATATGATACCACTTGGCGCTATGGTATCATCCGCGACATCTTCTCTCTTGGCATCAGAGGGAACATGCTGAATACAATACGAAGTTACTTGTCTGAACGGACCTTCGAAGTTCGTGTTGGCAATGCATACTCAAAGCAGTACATTCAGGAAAATGGTGTCCCTCAAGGTGGTGTTCTCAGTTGCACACTTTTCATAGTCAAAATGAACTTTAAAAAAAAAGCATGCTGCCAAAAACCATTTCTTGCTCTGTATACATCCAGATAGCTTCAAATCTTGCAACTTTGGCATCTGTGAAAGACAGATTCAGCTAGGTGTTAACAGATTGTCCAAGTGGGCTGATGACAATGGGCTAAATTTAACTCTGAAAAGAGTGTGTGTACTTTTCTCTAAGCAGCGTGGCATCAGACCCGACTTCAACATTACACTGAATGGTCAGAGCCTTGCCTTTAAAAAGGAACATAAATTTCTTGGCGTAGTTGTTGACGAAAAACTTTCCTTCATTGCCCACATAAAACAGTTGCGACTGAAGTGTCTCAAAGCAATAAATCTGCTAAAAATTCTCTCTCACCTTTCATTGGGCACAGACCGCAACTGCCTTCTGAGCCTTCTGAATAGCATACAGTCAAATCTTGATATAACGAATCCCGCGGGACCGCAAAAAATTATTCGTTATTTTTCATCACTTTGAAATATTGTTGTAATGAAAAATCTGCGATTATAAGCCAGTGGTCAAACCTAAGTATGAAAATGACTTACCTTGGCAGTAGGCACGTGTGTAGACGAGCAAAACCTCAATTGAAAATGTTCATAGTTTGAAAAATTCGTTAACGTGGTGTTCATAGTAACGAGATTTCACTGTAGTTCTATCACGCATTGACTATGGCTCAATGGTCAATGGGTCCGCATCATCCTCTGCTCTAAAACTGCTTGATCCCGTGCACCACCTCGGCCTTTGCCTCGCCACGGGCGCTTTTCGAACTAGCCCAATTGCTGGTCTTTATGTCGAGGCGAACCGATGGTCACTGCAACGAAGAAGAGAATTCACTTGTGTAACTTATGCTATGAAGGTACTATGCCAACTGGATCATCCATGTCGCCGGCTCCTGCTTGACAAAACTAGCACAGCACTTTTCTCAAGAAAACCATCTCTGATACCACCATATCCAATCAGAGTTGCCACGCACATTGAACATCTGGGCGTTCTGGTTACCAGTCTTCATACAGCTTCCATAAAAAACTTAATTCCTCCTTGGGAAATACATGATGTTAATTGTGACCTGTCGTTTCTTGAAGTGGGGAAGCACGCATCCGCTATTGCCATACAGCAGCACTTCATGTCACTTCAGGCGAAGTACACTTGTGATGAATATTACACTGATACTTCAAAGTCTGCTCAAGTGTCCTGTGCAGCACATGGACTGCAATTTTCACTTTCAAAAACACTGAACAGACATATAAGTATATTTACCGCTGAATGCCATGGAATCCTGCTAGCTGTGGGACACATTATTGAAAACAAAGTATGTACAGCGGTAATCTACACAGACTCCCTCAGTGTTTTAACCTATCTTCTTCGAAATGGCATAAGAACTCGGTCCTAAATGCTCTCTTTTACAACCTTATGTCTGCCCATAAATTAGAACTTAAAATTACGCTATGTTGGGTACCAGGCCACCGTTGTATACCAGGCAACGAGGTTGCTGATAGGCTTGCTGTGTTAGCTGCCCTTCGAAATGACAGACTTTGATAACTTATCATGACCTCAAGCCACACATAAAAACATGATTTAGCAGCAATGGCAAGAGGAGTGGGATGCAGAAACAGAAAATAAACTACACACAGTGAAGCTAAGGATAGGCAGGTACACCACAGAAAAACGAGACAGATTAAAGAAGTTGCTCTGAGCAGGCTGAGAATTGGTCACACATACACAACACATATCTTTTAACAAACTCTCCTGCACCACACTGTTTTAGATGTGGTGATCGGCTTACTGTAATTCATGTTTTAATTATATGTGCACAACTCGAACCAGAAAGGAGAGGTCATTTTCCCCTCCTTGTACACTTATCAAATACCTGCCCACCCATCCATTTTTATTGGTGACAACCCAATGTTTCCTTTAAATCATGCGCTCAAATTCTTAACGAAAGTAAGCTTTTTACATGAAATTCCCTATCGACGCGAGTCTCAGCCCGTTCCTCCTTGAGAGGACGGATGAGCATCTACATATCTTTTTTTTTTCACAGCTCATCATACAGTGCGAATGAATTTTAGGCCCTATACACCACTGTTTTTAGTGATTTTAGAGAGCGAATGAATTTTTTAGGCCCTATTTACCACTGTACCACTGTACCACTGTACCACTGTTTTTATCCCTCATGGAACATCACAACTTAGCACATTACGTCAACTTGAGTAGACTGTTCACCTTGTGTTTGGCGCTCTTTGGCCTGAGATGCCCTTGCGTCATTAAAATCCATCATCATCATCATCATAATTAAAGTGATTTTATGTCATCTTCACATTGGGCACGCACATCCTACTTGTAGCTTTGCCTTGACAAAAAAAGAGAAACCTGCATGCAAGCTATGCAAAGATGTGGAGACCTCAAGCTACATTCAGTATTCATGCAGAAACCTTGAGAAAGTAAGGAAAAAGCATTGCTCACAGTTTATTTATAATGGACACATTTTGTTACACCCTAGGTTAATGGGGGTAGAAAGACAGACAATTTTCCCGTTTTTATGTTTTTAAAGGACGCAAAGCTTCTGAAAAAATTATGAAATATGATGTCATTTTAGCTCTTTCCCACAATATAGATGCATTAACCTTTCGTTTGGCGCCTGCTGATGGCCTCGGCTGCCTACTATGTGCCATCGGACCCAACACATGACTTTTCAGGAACAGACTATCAGCCAGGCTGATGACAGCTGTAATGCTGTGTAAGGTGTTTGAAATTAAGAATAGGTTACTCATGCCTTGCAGTGTGAGGAAATTTTGTGCCTTTCTCTGCTCAAAACCAAAACTTAAGTCCATAGGAGCATTGCGCTGCCCAGGGGACGCCGCGAAAATGGTGCTAAAAATCGCCCCCTAGGCGTCTGCTGGGTAGTACAAATCCCCAGCGTCTGTATTCGATTGCTAGGAGTCAGTATGGATCCATCGCTTTTAATTTCTGTTATGTATGAATTACAATGAATTTAAGGCGCTGAAAATTCTTTTAGGGGTGTCATGACGTAAAAAACGCCAATAAATAATCCAATGTCAGGCATTATACGACATGCAACAATCGGAGGCGAAGTCTCGGTGCGCTGCCAGTCGATATATCCAGGCGAGTGTCGCGCGAATTCGTGGAGCTCTACGAAAGCTTTACATGCAGCTGAGCTGAAGCAAGTGAATACATGAAACCGCAACACAGATAGGCAGCGTAAACAACCCCTCTGAGAGACAGAGTCCTTCCAATGGGCACCTTGAGGCGGCCGTGCAGGGGCCGTTGGGGTTAGCGTTGAATGCATGCATGTGAGCTTGTAAGTTGACCCTAAGCTGGTTTTTGCTTTTTACGCACCGTTTAGCTGAGAAGTCACACTCGTAATGTTTGGAAATACAGTCCACGAACTGGAAAGTCCCACAGAAAGCTGACATTAGATGCAGATGTCAGAAGGCACGCTGACCTCGTTTCACTGCTCAACTGCTAATAGCCTTCGATTTATGTGCTTGCAACTCTCGAGCCAGAGCTTTTGCCTGTTGGGGGCAGTGGGGACTTTGCATATTAGAATTAAGCGCTCCATCAGATCAAGAATGCGCGGTGCATGACCGAAATGCTATTGTCGGCTGCTTAGTAATTATAGATATGCCTCAATTGAGGTCTATTACTGTTTTCTCTTGAAAGTGAATGGCTGCTTTCATGGAGGTAGCAAACGTTTTAAGTAAATTCTAGTATATCGTCCTCACTTTTCGTTGCTTTACGTACGCACGTGCAGTTCTTACTTACACAGCTGCTGAAAGCAGTAGCATAACAGATAGTTTTGCTCTCGATCATAAATAAACACGCATATATAGCTGTACTCCATATATTTCAGCTCTGAGCCGGCGGAGAGGCCAGCTTAGAGCGACCGGCGTTTCTCTAACCAGTGCATGCATGCACATGACCGCCTGTACTAATCGCACTGTAGCCCCGTTTCGCGCGGCTTGAAAGAAAGCAGTAGAGTTGAACAATGAAATTGTCAACTTGTCCGTGGCACCCTACGACGGAAGCGAAAATAGCAGCGGTGACTATGTTTCGGGACGGATGGTACACGGCAAGATCAATGCCACATGCTTTAAACATTTCGCCGGAAGGCAGCCGCAACGCTGCTGCTTTTTTTTTTTTTTTTTTTTAAATGTTAGGCTACTGCCGGTTCACAATGATGTCCATGATACATGACGACTCCATTCACGCTCACGAAGGGGCAAAAAAAAAAAGCGCGAATTGACTTAGAAAGGCAGAGCCGCTGTTGTACTACCCAGTCAGGCTTTTCTTGGCCACCACGAGGTGGCGCTAGCCTACTCAAAACTCCAGTGCAAGGTCCCTATTAGTACAAATGCAGCCCCGTTGGTGATATGTTGTAGTGGCCGTGGCACTCGAATATTGTTCTGTGACGTGAACTTCTTTTTGCTTGCCTGATACAAGAAAAAAAAAAAAATGAAAAGTCGCTTTTGGAAGCGACGAAGGAAGAAAAAGTGGTACAGTATAGCAGAGGCAGTTTGAATTGGACTCCGAAGGCATTGCAACACATTGCCAGTGAATGTTGTGCTTGGTTTGAACTGTCTGTGTACCTTATGCATTCAATTGCTGTTTTGATTGGCTTTTTGTAGCGCTTTAGAGTGTGACATTTTCTTCATTGGTAGCATCGGCTGCTGTACGGTCAGTTACCTCGGTAATTGGAATTCCTTTTCTGAAAAGTCTCTCTCTATACATTCACCCATATATAAGAAAATGTTTAAATGTTCATTGAAGTACCCTGTAAAAATAAAGCATGAGACTACTTAAAGTAAATAATAGGCATTGTTGAATAGTAAATAGAAGTGAAAGGGATAAGCACATTTATATGCAAACACGAGAAGCTGTAGGTACTAAATGGTAAAAAGGAAATGTCGTTGTGCATCAGCTCGGAGGTACCCTATGAATGATGCACGAAATTGATTGTCCTATCAGTGTGACATGGAGCAGAAGGCAATTCAGAGGTGCGCATGCAAGTGATGCAGTGAGGGGAAGCTGTCTTTTGGGAGGGGGGGAAGCCTTCTTGTTGGCCTTGAAAAGGCAGGGCACCATCGTGCCTGAGATGTGACATTATAAGATCTCGGCATTGCACAGGCACAGATTGCAAGGCACACCTGCACAAAGTTCACCTGCTCTTTGACTTGACGCCTTGGATATCCGAGGTCTCTATTTCGGCGGACGTGGCATCGTAACATGTTGTTTTACTGTGGTGCACAGAGGTCCAGATATTGGTGCTGTGTACGGAAAGGCATCTGATGTGCCTGCTTTGGACTGGTAATTAGCCGTGTTGCAGAGGTTACACTGTTGGCTACCTTTGAAATGCTCGATGGAGAATTCAAAGCAAAAAGAAAAAAAAAGGGCAACAGCTGTGAGACACTGTGGCAAAAGTAAAGCAAAGAAAAAGGAAACTAGACCAGTGCCATTTTCATTTGTAGTAACGGGAGCTGGTTTTATACTGTGTTTAACTCGCATTGGTGCACAGTGCTGAAAATGCTTCATTTGCAAATATTCTCTTTGGAAGGCTATTCATTGTTTTCATGTAAAACATTTGTGGATGCATTAAAAAACATTTGCATATAAAACATTTGTGGATGTATGAGCATGTGCTCACACAGCTTAGGTGCACGTCTGTTAAGAGGAACTAAATTTCTGGGCTCTTGAAGTTTGTCTTGGAGGGAGCCCTAGAAGAGCTTGCATGGTGAAAATGTGCACAAGTTGAGTGTCCTTGCCGTGCAGAGCGAGTGTGTTCATCTGTGTTGACTTTCTTGGGTGCACCTCCTGCAGATTGAACAGATAGTGTGTCACACGTGCGGCCGGGGTGATGATGAAGAGAGCATGCTGTTGTGCGATGGCTGTGATGACAGCTACCACACCTTCTGCCTGCTGCCCCCGTTGGCTGAGATACCCCGTGGAGACTGGCGCTGCCCGCGCTGCGTTGCTGCAGTCAGTATACTTACATTCTTTGTCTTGGCACATCAGCCAAGATTCCTTTAGATAAACTTGCACAACAGTGGTGAGAAATGAACCTCACTGAGGCACAGTGGAAGAAATGGGTTACTGTATTTACACGATTGTAAGTCTACCTCTTTTTGAGAATTTGAAAATCCGAAGGTGGAGAGTTGGGTGTCAAAGCATGGCACTGCCAATAAGAGCAAGGTAAAAAAAAATGTATCGGAGAGGCTACAGCGAATTTGCTTGCTCTACAGCTCTAAGCACAACGTTCGGTTACCCTGCAAGCTGCATGGAAGAATTTTTTTTTTTCTTTTTTTACTTTTACTGCACAGCGCAAGCTGCGCTTACGGGAGTGTCGATAGTTCGCGGAAGAGCCACTCTTCCTATCACGGGGACACTCGCTTTCTTTTTGCATGTCAGTTGCGTCGGGTCAAGTGACATGGCGACACTTCAGAAAGTGTGGACTGTTGATGGAAGAGCCGAAACGGATCATTTGTTGGGGGAGAGTTCACGCCTTTGACTTGACGGCTGGCCACGTGCTTCATCATGAGCTCTCCAGTCCGATAAAGCATTTGGCGCTCATTCACTGCAGCGTTCAAGAGGGTGGGCATCATTTATGCCAAAGAAGCAAACTGTGGAGTGGGCTGCAAATTTAAAGCTTCTAAACAGGTCATGCGTGCTTGGCGGCAGCAGCGAGGCAAAATTTCAACTGTGATGCCAAGCGAAGAGTTTTCCGTGGACCGCAGTCAGTACACTGTCCAGAGCTGGAGACCAAGCATGCAGCGTTATTGCCAAAATAAGTGATCTGATGAGTGGTCTAGCCAGGCAGTAAATATTCGTTATGGAAAGCATCCACCGGTGCGTCTTTTTTGTTTTCCTGGACATGCGATCTGGGGTGGGTCGACTTGCATTCGAGTTGGCTTACAATCGTGTAAATATGACATCCTTTGATGCACAGCAGTGCATTTATGACTATACTTATGAACAAGTTTTTCTGGCTAGGGAGCCAAGGCTTACGGGGGTGGAGCTTTCGTCATGTTATTACTACACCATGTAGTTCTGGCATATGTGGCCTCAGGTACGGTTTCGGTTTCATTTCCGCCTTTAGTTGAAATAATTCTCTCCGAGCCTCCAATGAAGGAGAGATGTCTTTCTTTACACTACTAAAGGTCTAAGGGAATGCATATTCACAGTTAATGAATATCACATGCCACGTACGCTAATGAAATAAGCGTGTTGCGAATGCGCACAGAAACCGATGGGTAGACACAGCAGCAGCTGACGTACACTTCGGGAGCCGGTAGATGGCGCTCGGCCATCCCGTTTGCACGGTGTCGTGTCCCTCTTTTAAAATGCACGGCACTAACGTTGTGTTGCCTTATATTGTAGTGCAATCTTGATGTAACAATAATATAGGCATTTCTGCAATATATGATATTCTAGAGCACGATTCACATAATTTATCAAGGGACTATATCTGCCGTGCAGTGAGCTGATGCGTTTTGGCTCTGTAGCTTTGACTGCACAGCCACAAAAACTTGTCCGGGAGTATAGTCTTTGGTACTCTTGAGTTTCGTTTTCGGGAATATGTTTCAGATTGTCTGTCTAAATTTTGTGCATAAATTCATTCTAAGTATTTGTAGGAACACATCTAAATTTTAGCACAGAGACAATAACACGGCTGTAAAAGGAATTTGCTGTCATGCAATAGTGCTGTCTTGTGATTCACACGATGCAGCAAAGGGGGGATGTGCAAGGGATAAAAGAAAAATACTTCATTGGCGCGAAGTAACATTGAGCCTGAATTTAAACTTTAAAGTATGTCATAGGTTTTATGGTGGCCATTACACACTTTTGCCTTTAAGCTTGAAGCAGTGTTTTCTTCAGCTGCTTCCATTGCCATACTGAAGGTTCACAATGCACTGATTTTGTAAAAGGATTCTGCTTTTTAGCCGTTCAGTGGGGCATTTAGAGTACTTTCCAAGTGAGGGTGAGCCTCATCTCTTGAGGACCTTAGCTTCGCAGGTGCCTTAAATGGTCAGACTGTACTGCTCGAAAGCACACCCTGTGAAGACCTTTGTGACTTATTTTTTTCTGGAGCATGGATCATGCCAGTTGCATATGTTTGAAGAGGTACCAACTGTGCAGGTTCTAAGGTGAAGGGTGAAAGTTTCAAGCGCTATTGCTGCATTTTGTGCAGCACGAGAGAGTGATTGAAGTCTTGTTGCATTTTTAGGAAGTGCGGAAACCCCAGGAAGCGTTTGGCTTTGAGCAGGCAATACGCGAATACACCCTCCAGGACTTTGGCGAGATGGCGGATAGATTCAAGTCCAACTACTTCAATAAGCCAGTGCATGTAAGTTGAAATTTGCTTGGTGTAGTAAGCTTGGTTGGTCTGACTTCAATCTTTGACTTTTAGTCTTAAAGTTCTTTGAACATGGTGGACAGAAAATGCCAGTGGCAGGTCTGAAGGTATGGTTGCAGCTGCCACATATTATCCTGTAAAAACATAAGTGGGGTAAAACATAGTAGAGAACATAAGGTGGGGAACAGGACTGGGTTAATTGTAGGCGTGTAGACCTTTGCCCTGCAGTGAGCGTAGTCAAGTTAATGATAATGAAATCTGAAAACCAGAAGGTATGTGGGCAGTCTCAGCGTTCGACCTTTGGCATTCGGCCTTGGATCTTAACCTTTAACCTCAGCCTTTGACCCTTGATTTTCTTAATTTGACCGACCATAAAGTTACTTGCCTTTGTGCTAGCTTACAACTTCTGTTGCCTACCTTACTTCCTGTTGGAATGGTTGCTTATTCGTAGGGGTGTGCCTATATTGAAAGTTTCGAACATGAAGCAGATCCTAAAGTGGAAAAATAAATGCCTTCGAATATCTGATCAGCAAAAAAAAAAAAAAGACTGAAAATTAAGATGTAGCAAACACTGTTTGTCTTGTTTCTGTCAAGAATTGCGCAAAAGTGAATTGAAAAATTACCGTAAATTTTATACAGGGTTTCAAATGCCAGTTTTCTTACAGGAAGAACCTGCATGAAGCTCTGTGGAGCTGTCATATCGCTGCTGAATGCAGTAAAGCCTCATTAACTCTGCCTTCAAGGGACCACAAAAAAATTGCTAAAACCTGCTAGCATCATAATATTAATGTTATCTGATGTACAGTCAGGGACAAAAGTTTTCGGGACGCGTATTTGTGGAAAAACATTTATTTCTTCGTTGCCTCGCTAGTTTGCATGTGCATTTTTTTTTTTCTCTGAATGGGGCGCGCATGTCCCCTCGTGACCAAGTAATTTCATTCTCCATATTTACGCGACCGAGCAGAAATAAATATTTTCCCCTGAACTCGCGTCCCGTAAACTTTTGTCCTTGACTGTACACCTGCACAATTGATGTCTGCATTTAAGAAGAAACTGAACTAAGAAGGATGTTCTTTCAAAGTTTCATCAAATGCTTCGCTTTGGAAGGCCCTCCTCACAAAAGGGAAGGTCCCTTTTCTCAAAATTGCCCAGTCTCATTGTGAGCACGCTTCACTGCACAACCGAAGCGCTCAATCATTGTGGGGAAGCATGCAGTGTGTAGGGAAACTGCAGTGACCTCGAAAATTATCTGTGCAGTCGGTAATTTTCTAATATTTGAAAATTTCGAATGTCAGTTTTTCAAGTACCAGTACAAATTGAATAACGAAAACCATATTCGATTCATATCGAAATTTTGGATATTTGCACACCTCTACTTATTCGTTGTGCAAATATAGATGCTATTAGTTGGAATTTTTATCTAGTGCAGAAAAGGGTACAGTAAAAGCTCGTTAATTCAAACTTCACGGGACCGGGGGAAAAGTTCGAATTATCGGATGTTCGAATTATCGAATGGCCTCGAAAAAAGTGTCAAGAACCATTTGTATTGCAGTAAATGTACCGTATTTAGTCGTGTAACGAACTCGCTCGCATAATGGAACTCACCCAGCCCCGATTTGTGGCTACGAATCTGAAAAAAACAAAACAAAAAAATAATAATAAAGGCGTCAGTAGTTAGCGCGCCGTCAGTCACGGTCCACATGTGAGCCAAGATGCTGCGCAGCGATAAGGGCGTGTTTATCTTTTGACTTTAGCTTCAACACGAGGGGGGGGGGGAAGCGAACTTGGCAAAGTGCCAGCGCTTGTCCTGTTGGGGAAGCCTCGTTTTCAGTACGTTCGCTTTATCATGCTATGAGCGACTGGGGCAAGCGCTGTCTACTGCCACTCCAATCATCGGAACGCATGATAGCAGCAAGCGGCTTTTGAAGGAACGTTGCTAAAAGCCGGCGTCATGATCGCGGCTGACTCGCGTGCTTCCGTTGACAGCTGATAGATGAAAGGATGGATGGCTATCGCAAAAAAAAAAAAAAAAAAAAAAAAAAAGAAAAAAAAAAGTTTAACTCATAGTGCCCGTCCGAGATCATAGCCTTTCATGGGCGTTGGCTGGGACCGCGCCGAAAGTACTTATCCCTATTTCCAAATTAACAGGGTTGGAATTAACGAGTATTTAGGAGCTACGGAGGTAGCGCAGGAGAGAGAGCAGGCAGCCGCCGCCGCTGCCATGCACTGATCTTGCCACGGCCGCCGTCCCCTTCGTCCAACGCCGCCGGTCGCCACGCCGGTCATGGCGCCCTTTAAGTTTTGCCCACTCTTCCATGGTTTTACCTGGTTCCATCTTCTGTCCCCGTCTTGGACATGCGCAGCCTCTAATTATGCCTTCCAATCGCGGAGGTGTTTCCTTTTTTTTTTTTTTTCTCCCGTGCGATGGTGCGCCAAGCCGCCCAGATGCGGCGGCGCGTAGTTCGAAGTAGCCGTAGCGGAACCGACTCGCATTCGAATTAACGGGCTTTTTTATACACAGATCTCTATGGAGTTTGGCCGGACCAAGTAGTTTCGTTTGAATTATCCGAAAATTTGAATTATCGGGGTTCGAATTAACGAGCTTTCACTGTATTTGATCTACTTGAAACATAATGAAATTTAATTCTTATGTATTAGGATAGAATATTCAGTGCAGAAGCATCGCGCAAGCAATGTTTGCCTGAACTTGCATTTTGGAAAATGTTGAGATGAACTCACTTGGTGGAAATGAAATGAAATTAAAAGGCCATGGTTATCAGGTTTAAATGTTTTTTTTTTTTTTTTTTCCCATTTCAAGCGTTCTTTTACTGCAGTATGGAAAAGTTTGTTGACTGTTAATTTGAATTTTTGCTGCAGATGATTCCCACCGATGCAGTGGAGAAAGAGTTCTGGAGGATTGTCTCTGCCGTTGATGAAGATGTGACGGTGGAGTATGGAGCGGACCTGCACTCAGTGGAACACGGCTCGGGCTTTCCCACAAAGAACAGTGAACTCCTGCCGGGGGACGAGGTGAGTTATGTGTGGCATGTGGCGCATGAAAACAGTGCACACCACTTTAGTGGAATCTGTAAATGCTTAAATCGTGGATGTGACCTGACGTAGGAATGCTGGTGTAGTGTTACTTCAATGCTTCGTTGAAGGTGCTTACATGGTCGTAGGTATCCACTTAGAGCACCTGGTGGGCGCCAATGGTTGCTTCGTGATACCGAGTCACAAGTGGGATATTAAGGGGGGAGGCTACCCTTGAACTCCAACTTTTTTATTTCTTGAGGTATCTGAATGAAATTTTCAGGGTATGCTCATAGTACACACATTTGAAGAACTACTAAGTTTCATGGAGCTGGGCTCATCGGTTCTCAAGTTAGAGGAGTATATCAAGATAGTTTACATAGGTCCCTAGGGGCGGGCCTGGAGAATTTGCAAAATGTGCTAGCAGTGTGAAATTTGTTATGGTCATTCCTGGATAGTTTCCCCAGGGCAAGACAATTCCCTTTTTCCAAATTTCCTCTCTGAAAAATTTTAGTACAGCCCCAAATTTAGTGTTCAAATTTACACCTGACTTAACGATATTTTAATTGACTGCCCCTAATTACACACGAAATATTTTGAAAAAAAAAAACGAATTGTCTTGCCCTCAGAATTTTACTTAGGTATGTAACAAAAAAAACCTCATGAAAATCCAATAAGCGGTTCTTGAGCTATGACTTTCCCTAGCAGCCACACCGTGCAAAAAATTGATTCTGAGAAAACGGCTCTCAAAGGTTGAGAGAACAATAACTTTTTTGTTTCTCAAGTTATCATGATGAAATTTTCAAGACAGGCTCATGACATTAACAAATGAAATACCACCAAGTTTCATAGAATTGTGCACGCTAGTTCTCAAGTTACAGAAGCATATCAAACTGGTGCGAGTAGGTCCTTTATATCAAGCCTGGAGAAATTGTGAAAGGCGCTGGCATTGTGCAGTTTGTCATGCTGATTCCTAGATAGGTTCCTCAGGGCAAGACAAAGCCCTTTTTCTAAATTTTCTTGCTGAAAAATAGCATAGAATTGGATTTTTTGTTATCAATTAGACCAATGTTGATTAACCAAATTAATTATGACAAATCCCAGACATAATATTTTGAATACATGGGCTTGCCTTGCCCTCAAAAATTTATTCAGGTACAGTCGAGCCCACTTATAACGGCCCCACTTAAGACGAACACTCGCAATTATCACGAACAAGTCCGGTGCGGCCGTCAAAATATACATTATGGCTATGGCGCTCCGTCGATCTCGGCTGCAGCGAACATCTGTGCGACTAGCCGATCGGCTACAGCGAACGCCTTGGTGCCGCGGACCACTTTCCACATGCTGAGATCCGTTGATCCTGAGCTCTGCAAGCCGCGACAATCGGCATTCCCGATTCCCCCGCAGCATTTCGCCCTAGCATGGTGGGCGGCGCAGACGCAGCAAGCGGTTTCCCGGTTTATCTGTCGCGGCATCTCGCCAGAGGAACGAGGAGCGGCCCAAACGCGATAAGCGACTTGCCGGGTTATCTTCCGCGGCATAAGCGCCGTAACGAAAAAAAAAAAAAAAAAAGCTAGCCAAGTCAGCACTGAATGCGTGTCGCACCTCGAGGCATCGTGAGCGACCACGCAACGTTTAACACGTTGCACGAAACCATTCAGAGGGCACGACGAGAGATCGTAAATCCGGCGATCGCAAAAATGGTGAAGCCAACAACGACAGCAAACAAAGAGCCGTAGCAGACGACGCTGGGAGGCGGAGACCGACGTGTCAGCGGCCGCAGCAGCCAATAGTAGTCGGCCGATCCCCCGTGTTCTCGCGGAGCGCGCGCTTTGCCCAATCGCAGCCTTGAATTCGAGCGCGGGAAACTTGAAAGCCGCCACGAGGCTCTCAATCGGTAGCAAGCCACGCCTCGACCGCGCCGCCGTCGCCGCCGCCGAGGGTGGCAGAAGAAAGCGCAAGAATTCACAAACAAAACAAGACCAAGATGGCGGCGCTCAGTTCGGCGGGAGAGGTATGGTGCGCGCGCGAAGTTTGGGAATTGTCGGCGCTTGCTCGCTGCTCCGTGGCTGCCGCCGCTTGTTAAATAATTAATTTCGAGTATTTCTACGGCGAGTTGGACATTGATAATTACAGAAATGATAGTTTATAAGACATACTACCGGAATATATAATCTTCCAAAAATCGACTTTTTCGCGATTTTTCGGTTTTCAAAGGTCGCGCCCCCCCTTAAAGGGGGACGTGATCATTGAAAGTCGAAAAATCGTGAAACAGTCTATTTTTGGAAGATTATATATTCCAGTAGTATGTCTTATAAACTACCCTTTCTGTAATTGTCGCTGCAGAAATACTAAAAATTAATTATATAACAAGCGCGTGCCATTCCTTTCCCAACGTACTAAGCGCCACCATCTTGGTCTTGTTTTCTTTGTGAATTCTTGCGCCTTTTTTTGCCACCCTCGGCTATGGTGCTGTAGAATATGGGTAGTAGGTTCAGGGAGCCGCCGCGGGTGAGGCACCTCGTGTCGACGACTCGAGATGGTGCCACCAGAGCATGGGCTTTATGAAACGCGGCTCGCCGCGCCTGGATGCGCGCTCTGCATAGAATAGTAGGAGAAATAAGCAAGCCTCTGTAGTTTAACTTATATCCTGTGAATAGGTGCTGTACACGGAATGTTGGCGAATAAAGAGTAAACGTTTTAGCTACCGACAGCCAATAGCATGATGGTGCGAATGTGCAGACACGAGAATAAATCTCTAATGCTTTGCAAGGCTGGTCACGCTCTATTGTAGCCAATCAGGGCTTACAATAAAAAAATTGGGGCCGTGGGCTAATGCGTATGTCTGTCCCGTACTCTTTCCCCGCTCTTGGCGGTCCCTACCCAACTCCATCCTGAATATACCCCCAATTTCATTTGAAGTGTGGAACAAAATTATTTAAAAATTCGCGGAGGGTCAGTGAGGTTCATCGGCATATTTACACGTGGGAGAGTTTTACAGCTTGTTAAGTGATTATGTTCTGCAAAGAAGGGGCATTTATTGAATGACAAAGCCTCGCGCAACAGTGGGGGTGACGAAAAATGCAGAACGGCAGCCGCGGACTCGCAGACTACTGAGCAGTTGACAAAAGTATGTGTGAATGAGGCAGGAGCAGACGCTGCGAGCAGTGGCGCGCTTTCCAGCACCCACGTGCTGAGAGCAGGGAGCGTGCTCCACGTGACTGTCGCGACCAGTCAGCTCCTAGAAGTGGCTCTGCAAGGCTTTCGCATTTTTACTTTTGTGCATTTGTTTTTTTACCGTACACACGTGGCTTTGATGGGAGGAGTATTGCGGTGAAACAAGCTTTCCAGTGGTACCAAAATTTTCGCGATCAGCGCTACGGGCGTGGAGTTATTACACTCGGAAATCGACCATTTTCGTGGACATTTCGGTCAGTTTTTTGCTACCAGAGGTCACAAAAACAATTTTTAGGCTCATCTTGAGGCTGTTTTCAGAGGATTTTTTTTTTTGCAGTGTGATTAAACAGGCCTTGTAGATTCCGAATCTGATCTTTTATAAAATTTGATGTTTCGTGAAATTTTCACACTTTGATCCCCGCGTCCCCCCTTAAGGCGAAAGCTTTACTTGGCTTAAGAGTGGCGTCCGCATGAAGTAGCAACAAATGAATACCTCATGATTTTGTATCAAAGTTATGACAGAAACATACTTGCAGTGTTCATTGTGGTGTCGTACCATTTCGCTTACCATTTAGCGTCTAAGCTGGAGCCAAGTTTGCAATAGGGATTCGAACCTATGATATATGTACCTGGTAATTGTAACAAAGGTGTGCAACGAAAGCTGAGACACACAATATGTATTTCATCTCCTGAAAAGCTACCAGTTTTCATTTTGGGGAAGGCACACTTTGCCAAACTTTGTGCCAGTCTCTCAGTGATAAAACCATGCCAGGCAGCGCTTTCACACATCTTAACAAGTTTAAGCAGAGTTAAACCCGGCAAAGTTTCTCCTACAAGTAGTAGCTTGTAAGTCTGATGGGGAAAGGTGCTGTAGCTGTCTTGAGGAGCAGTGAGGGGAAAATAAAAGTAATATTCATGCAAATGCAATTATTCCTTATAAGTATCAGGTGTAGCTGAGAAATTTATTTCTGATGTGAAACGGCAACCTTTCTTTTGTTCAGGACTGTGTTCTGTTTACAGGAAAAAAAATTGTTGCTTTTGATATGTTTTGAGAAGCGTCAGATAGTGGTGTGTGAGCTGCTGTGGCAGTGCAGGTTTGCTGTGTTTGTGCTTAATGTTGTGTCTGCCGGTGACTGGAAGCTTTTCAGTGGGCTGCTTTCAGTTTCATAGGCCTCATCCTATTCTCTTTCTTATGTGTGTGTGTGTGTGCGCATATGCCAGGACTACATGAACTCTGGTTGGAACCTGAACAACCTTCCCGTTGTGGATGGCTCTGTGCTACGCCACATCAATGCAGACATCTCTGGCATGAAGGTATGTCTCTTTAGATGGCAGTGCAATGCAGTTTACTTGTTACGTGGAAACTCTATGTATTTCCCAGAACCAGAACGACTGGGGATGCCTACGGGCTCGTCGAGGGTTCGATGATGTCTTGAGCGAGCATCTTGTCAACCTCCTTTTGGATTACTTGGCGTTCTGCACCTGATACGCGATAAGGGCGGCGATGAACAGGAGCAGCATCGCCGGTGTTTATGCAATGTTGCACAAGAGTGGTTCGAGACAATGGGCGTTGACCGAAATCAAAAATGTCACTGAAAGATGCCAGCAGACGAAAGAGTGCATGAGTTTGTGGAGAGAAAGGTCCGGATTGATCATCTTGGCGTTGTCTTAGAGTCTGGAAACTTCAGATAAGGAGCAGTCAGAGGAGGGCATTAAACCGGTGGCCACAACAGAGATATCGCATTAATTCGCAGGACACAGAGTGGCGAGCGAGATGTCTTGCGGGAGGGGCTCGATTTGCGACGCAGAGTTCAAAACAAGGAGGCATGTTTGGTTCACAGTCATTGTGACGACAGTATGAGCAAGGGCAACGCTTCGGGTTAGGGGAGCATCAAGGGTTGGGGTAACGATATAGCGTCCATCGGGAATAAAGGGTACAGAGCAGAATGTAACATAAGTTGCCGCTTCAGGTGGCAGGCGGACAAAGTCGACGCTACAAAGGCAGTGCAGAACAGGAGAGGGTGGGTCGAAAGGAGAGGGGAGGTCAAGTTCAACGACGCTTGTAGCACAGTCTATGATGGCTGCATGGTCAGAAAGAAAGTCGAGGCCAAGAATGATGTCTTGAGGACAATGCTGCAGAACTGTGAAGAGGACAGTAGTATGGCGGCCAGAAATCGTTACGCGGGCAGAGCACAAGCCAATGACCTTTGACGTTGCTCCATCTGCAACACGCACAACCTAAATAGGGGCAGGGGTCAGCACTTTTCACAAGTGAGAACGGAGTTCTGGGCTCATGACAGAAACTTGCGCACCGGTGTCAATGAGGGCTTGAACGGCTGTGCCATCCACGAGCACGGTGAGCAAATTACGGCACGTACGAAGAGCTAGACGGGGATTTGAGATAGTGGTCTCTACCGCAGCATCACCTCACGATGCTGCAGCGCCTAGTTTTCCGTTGGGGAGCGGCTATATGGACTGGGAGATGAAAAGCGACAGCGATGGGGCGAACGGGACTGACGGCTGTGGGGGGAGGGTGATCGGTTGAGGCGTGAAGACTCGGAATCAGCGGCTGTGCTTGAAGGGTCGTAACAAGGTGAGAAGGGACGAGAGCGGTTATCGTAGATAGATGAGGGCGGAAGGTGGGACCTTTGTGGTATGGGGGTATTACTCCCGCAAGAATGCGCCACGAGGGGACTAGACGCTACAGTCGCCTTCTAGCCCCGACGTGCCAGCCCTAGCAGACAGAGCTGTGACCCCCAACCCGCGGTGCGAGAAATCGCCACTGCGGCGGGTTCGGGCCAGAGGGGACAAACACCGAGTTACGTACTCGAACAGAGTTTATTGCACTGCTCGAGTACACGGCAAAGGAATAGCAATTAAGAACAACCACCGTGTAGCGAGCGAACGCCGCGTACGGGGGTGAAATAACAACCACCTAATAGGGAAGCGCGTCAAGTAGGTGAGAGGAAGTGTCTGCTCACCTGACACGGCTTCTCGCTCACATCCCGTTGCGGTAAGAGCCTACGGTCAGCGGGCGATTCTCGGTGACGGCGGTGGTCTCCTCGGCGGAAATCATGAACCGCGCGCTGCGCGCCCATTCGCCGAAGACCCCAGCGAGTTGCTACAGTCGCGCTCCTCGACACGGAACGGGAGAGGAGGTCTCCCGGTTACGCCGGCAGGAAAGAGGGAAGCCCGCGGCAGCGTCGCCGCAGTCCCGGGAGGTGGCGGGGGGTGGCCAGCGTGCCCTCTCCTCCGCCAACCTCTCTGCCAGCGCGCGTAATCACGCGTGTTAATTACGCGCGGGCGTTATCATGGAGGAAGGGGATTGTGAATCCCCACATCCCCCCCTCCTTAAAACCGCCTTACGGCTAAAAGTAGTCACGTTCACCGAGGGATATATCGAGGGGGCCGGCTAAACGCCGTTTAACTTTTAAACACAAAGAAAACCGTTTAAACCCAAAGAAAAGTGCCAATATATAAAAAGTTGCAGACAGCTCACAGCCACGGTTGTCGGAGGGGGGAGGCAAGGCCGACGACCACAGGAGACGACCTTGGAGCTGGGGACACACGTGCGGCGGCCGCAGGTCCCGCTTCTTCACCGTCACCGGGCCAGCCTTGGAAGTGTCGATGGCTGCAGGCGCGGTGCTCCATTCATCTTTGGTCAGCCAGGGAAGCCTACCGGGGGACGGGCAGGAACTGCGTCTTCGCGTTGCGTAGCGTGTTGTAGGCCCCCCTCAGCGGGTCGTCCGCTCGCTCCCGGCCGGCCTCTTTTCCCTCCGTCGTTGACGCCGCCGGTGGCGAGGGCAGCGGGGCGCCAAGCTGCTCCCGCTGGTGAAGTCACGGCCGCGAGCACCGAACGGCGCCAAGGCGGGCTCTTTGCTGCAGCTTTCGTCGTGCTAGACGCAGGGGCCCGTTCCACGAACTCCGGCTGGCTCGCTCCGTAGCCGACCGGAAACCGTTTGTCTTGGCCCGGTTGACGGTGACAGCAGGCCCTGGGTGCAGGAACGCGGCCACTCCTTGGACAGCTTACCCCTCGCTGCTGCAACGGTTGTCGTGGCCTCCGCCGCCTCCCCTCCTTGCTGGCTGCAGTGCTGTCTTTTCCCTAGTTACATTTTTTTCTTTTTCAAATCTACCCCCGCTCGATCTTTTCCAAGAGAAAGCGCGTGCTTGCTCTGGAAGTAAAATGCGCTGAATATTAACAGAGCGTCCCATCCATATTCAGCACAAGAAATTACTCCCTGCGCGTTGGTCAGAGGTACGTCTGCCGTGGGCGCAAGTCGTAACGAGGCGCGATGCTCGAAATCCCAAGCATTGCCTCTCGCTGCAGCTACCTACTGGTGGGGGAGTGCGTCCTCCTCGGGCCACGCAGCGGGGCTCGGATTGCGGTGCGCTTTGTGAAAGTCTAGCTCCGCCATCTTTGCTTGCAGCTCTGTCGCGCGTCGGCGTGTGCCCAACGCGGCAACCGTGGCGTTGTTGCGAACTTATAGAGCAAGTTCTACCCATTCGACAACGTCACCATGCACATCACTAAGCAGCGAAATGACACAACTTGAAGAAAAGTCTAAGGGCCGTTCGCATGCTCAGCGATGCACATGTGCGATATAGCTCGTCTCAGCGTGACCAACCTCGAAGGACTCACGTGTATCCTTCGCGTGGGGAAAGGATTGCGCAAGGTGCTGTAGGAGTACAGACGGCAAGGATCCAACGCGCTCACAGCAATACAAGCTGTGTAGCGCCCGCACAGGCAGCAATACCAGCGTGCCTTTTGTGCGCCGCGGCCGCGCCGCTCGGCTCCCAGAGCCCGTCGAACACTGGTCGACAAAAATAAAAAGAAAAAGGATCCTACCGCTTTCTTCCTAAAGCTCCCTTAAGGCTGACTAGGCTCCCCACTGCACTGATGCAATTAAAATGGTCACCACTCAGAGAAGCCGGGTAGGCCGCCCCTTCTCTGAGGCTGCGAGCTATCGCGACGAACTGGATAATAGGCGCGGCAGAAAGGATAGTAATAACACTTTTCATGCCATCAACGTGCGCGTGCAAAAGTACATACGCTACAACGCTGACCGTCCTCACGTAGAGCATGGTAAGTCAAAACACTACGAGAGAATGCCCATCACACCAGTATCCGCGCGTCACCCTGCTACAGAGCGGTGGAGTCGTGTGAGATCCTGCTCTCGCAGAAAATTACAAGATCACAGTGGCTAGCGTCAGCTCCTGATCTCTCGCAATAGTTAAGGTGGTTTTGCTTGCTTGCCGTTGTGCAATCACCACTGCAGTATTAGAAGATACTGAAAAGTCAGTCCTGCTCACTGCCATGGCTAGTCTATGTGTCGGCGTCGTAGGCACACAGACACTCGATTTGTCACACCTCTGGCCCCACGTTGGGCGCCAAGATATGGGGGTATTACTCCCGCAAGAATGCGCCACGAGGGGACTAGACGCTACAGTCGCCTTCTAGCCCCGACGTGCCAGCCCTAGCAGACAGAGCTGTGACCCCCAACCCGCGGTGCGAGAAATCGCCACTGCGGCGGGTTCGGGCCAGAGGGGACAAACACCGAGTTACGTACTCGAACAGAGTTTATTGCACTGCTCGAGTACACGGCAAAGGAATAGCAATTAAGAACAACCACCGTGTAGCGAGTGAACGCCGCGTACGGGGGTGAAATAACAACCACCTAATAGGGAAGCGCGTCAAGTAGGTGAGAGGAAGTGTCTGCTCACCTGACACAGCTTCTCGCTCACATCCCGTTGCGGTAAGAGCCTACGGTCAGTGGGCGATTCTCAGTGACGGCGGTGGTCTCCTCGGCGGAAATCATGAACCGCGCGCTGCGCGCCCATTCGCCGAAGACCCCAGCGAGTTGCTACAGTCGCGCTCCTCGACACGGAACGGGAGAGGAGGTCTCCCGGTTACGCCGGCAGGAAAGAGGGAAGCCCGCGGCAGCGTTGCCGCAGTCCCGGGAGGCGGCGGGGGGTGGCCAGCGTGCCCTCTCCTCCGCCAACCTCTCTGCCAGCGCGCGTAATCACGCGTGTTAATTACGCGCGGGCTTTATCATGGAGGAAGGGGATTGTGAATCCCCACAGTGGCTGGAACCAACGATTCCGGCAATGACGGGCGATATGGTGGACGCAGGAGCAAGCAAAAGAAATAGGTCGGTTATCGGATGTGTGCCATTCGTTTGGATTAAGTCAACGCGGGGCAGCATAGGCAGGTCGACCAGAATAAAGGTTGCGAACATCGGGGTTATAAGCAAGCCGGCCAGGATAAGCTGTGCGAACGTCTGTGTCATAAGGAGGTCGACCAGGATAAACTGCGCGAATGTCGGCGACAGGGGGCGGGCTGACAGCAGCAACCAAGTTGAGTCCCAAGGTAGCGAGCTCTTGGCAGACAACGGCCTGAATTAGGGGAACGTCCGGGTGGTGACCGTCGGTCAAATGTGGCAGCAAGGTAGTGGGATCAAGTAGGGATCAAGTAGTGTAGTTCGAATTATCGAGGTTTGAATTAACGAGCTTTCACTGTATTTGATTGTTGTAACCGATAGTATGATATGACACCATTGTAATACATAAGTGGTTTATTTTACCATAGAACACATAGCAAACCTGACAGTGCAGCGGTTGCCCATTCTTATATGCGATATGTTGTTAAAACCGGTATTGTGATATATGGGTTTGACTGTAGTGTGTCGGGTTTTCTCACTTTATTGCACTTCATTCTGGAATGTTTTGCACTGCAGCTGAAACTATGAGGCTGCATTAATCTTGGCCTTTTCTCTTTTTTTTTTTTTTTTTCCAAGTCTCAGGTGTGTTAAGGGAAGCTGTTTAACATCTGGAATGGTAAATTTTGGCTGTTGTCAGAAATTGTGGGGGACAATGTCGCACACTCTACTTAGGGGGGCGATTCCTTCACTTTGTTTTTCTTCTTTTTTCTGGTTTGTGGTAGATTCCATGGATGTATGTGGGCATGTGTTTTGCCACATTTTGCTGGCACAATGAAGACCACTGGAGCTACTCCATCAACTACTTGCACTGGTGAGCATTCTGGCAGTTACAATGGTTCATTTATTTAGTGGAGTAATATGGCTTTGCTTAACTCTTTCCGTTACCAGAGGGAAAATGGCTGTTATAATAGGTTTCTGACGAAATTTTTTATTGCCAATTATACGAAAGATAAAAATAAGTAAAATACATACCAATGATAGAAATGGAATGCACGCTCGAAAAGCATTCCTTTTAACACAAATACTCAGTGGGAATTTTTTGGGGAAAAAAAAAAATCGGAAGGACAATATTAGTGATGGGATAAAAAAAAATTCAATTTATAAGATAATTCGTAGAAAATTAGTAAAATAAGTTCTAGAACATACAAAACGTTTCAATTTTTTTAAAAATCTTGCCAGCAAAATTTTCATTTCGTAAACACAAACGTTTTATGAGGTAAAAATTTTTTTCTCATACTGCTTGCAAAAGGCTCACTTCACCTTCGATTTGGAATAACTTTTACTCTCCAAGAAAAACAACTCTTACTTAAAAGCAGATTTCGTTTTACGTAAAGGGTAGTAACAATACTTTGAGTTTTTCTCAGTTTCAACTAAGATTGCTTTTGAGAACGCCGGAAAAAAGATTACAGGAACAAAAACTATAGCCGCCCTGACATTTTTGCCGAACTCTTGATACGAAAATTTGAAATAAAATGCTATTAAATCAGATAAAATATGCTGATATTTTTATTTACTAAAAGCCTCATCACATAGCATTCAGTGGCTGTACTGCTGCAATACATTGTGGGCGAACTCGTGAGCTTCGACAATGTACAGGCGCGAAAGTGAACCTGCCACGGCGGGTTTGCTGAATTACTGCGTTTTGTGAATGCTTCACCACATAGCCTTTACTATTCCTGCGTTGAAGCATCCTCAAATAGTGTCAGGGCGAATAAAGTCCGAAAAATATAGCAATCAGCCACAATTCATTTGAAATTTTAGGTGCTCATGTATGTTAGCTCTATGGAGTATATCGCGGTGCCTCAAAAAATCTGTACAGTCAAGCACATCTGTCGGTGACTGTAAATGCATACTTGTTGGTGCTCAGGTATATGGAATTTAGAACTACCACGGTAAAAAACAGTTTGAAGACATCAGCTGCCTTGACAAACCTTATACTGATGCTCCTTAGCAGCCAGAAGGCCTGCTACGAAGTGCCAATCATATGTCTGTGCGCTGAGTGATAGTCCGCCAAAACAAAATTCTTCTTCGGGATATCAGGATGACAACTCCCCATTTGTTGCCGGGCGCTACAGATGAGAAAAATGTCAATCATGACGTAATTACATTGTGTGAACGAGCTCCAAGGAAGAGCAAACAAATGAGAGGCAGAAACCGAAATGTACACACATGCAGCCGCCAACGTTCCAGGCTGTTGTTGCTCAGTTTGAATATTGGAATAAAAATCCGAGGTTGCCACATCGTCTTTCGAGCCACTGCTTCTGATAGCATCCAGTAACTCTGCTCCAGAGGCAATAAGTTCGTCTGAAATAGATTTTTTTGTGAGCGAGCGCTGTTCTCGAAATTGATGCTGTGTTGGAAGCATGCCACACCGCAACCTGAACCTCAGAGGCGGTTGAAAAATAGCCGCCACGCGGGAAGAAATGCAAACCACGCAGAAAACAAAAATATGGTGCCTGAAGTGCAGACTAGACGGCACAAGTCCGTTACGGCACTGGTGGCTTGAAATTTAAACTTCGTTTCTTGATCACTAGTGATCGAATCACAGTGGTGTGGTAACGAAAGATTTAAAATACAACAATTCTTTTTCTTTTCCCAGCTTTCTGCAGGGGCGGCAGAAAATTAGATGGGCGGATGAGGTTAAGAAGTTCGCAGTGGTCCAGTGGATGCAGCTAGCACTGAACCGGGGTAATTGGAGAAGTATGGGAGAGGCCTTTGCCCTGCAGTGGGTATAGTCAGGCTGCTGCTGCTGCTGCTGCTGCTGCTGATGATGATGATGAACTTCATAAAGTCTGCACTTATCCTGCTGCCCATTTGCTTCTGTCTTGGCCAGATATTTTGTTTCTAAACCAAGCTGAAAATGAATCGGGTTTGTAGCAGCACTCACTGTGCTGCTACAATCATTGCTACGTAAAAGCCAATACAGTGAATTTTGAGCCGATGCGGCACCGTTAACCTTATTTATCTGACCTCGGCTGCTATTCTTTTGCACGCCTGTAAATTGAGCCAAACAAAAAGCTTGAAATGAAACAACTCCATGGCATGAATTAAGCAACATTAAAATGAATCTCAAATGTAGCCTATCATCAGCCTAAACCTGGAGCTTTGTTTGAATTAATTGAAAATGCAAATTATTTGTTTCCTTGTTACTGTACTCGTTTTAATTTAAGAGTCTTTTGTTTGTTATGTGCACGCACAGCAGCCTGCAGCAGCATTTTCCCTTTCTCTCAGGGGTGAGCCAAAGACTTGGTACGGCGTTCCAGGTGGCAAGGCAGAGGTCTTTGAAGATGCCATGCGCTGTGCAGCCCCCGAATTGTTCCAGGCGCAACCTGACCTCCTCCACCAGTTGGTCACCATTATGAACCCCAATATCCTCCAGGCTTCAGGAGTACCCGTGAGTAGGCCAAGGGAGGAGAGGTGTTTTCTGATTGCTTGTTGGCATTTTGAAGTGGAATCGGGGATAACTTTCAGTTGGGACGCATTTTAGGGGAAATAGGCTCTCTATACTTATGCTTGTCTTCCCTGTGTCCTGCCCTTTAGATTAGGCTGTGTTGAGGGCTCTGCAAATATTGAAATTTTCGAATATGCATTGAGTACGTATATGGAAAAACATTTTTAAGGATATTGAATATCTGATCATTTAAGAGAGAAAGAAATGCAAAAAGAAAAAAAAAGCAGGCATTGTTTATTTTTATTTTTTTAAATGTCCTTGGTAGCCGGGGAAGAAAATGAACTAGAATTGCACATACCGAAAAATAGTGCTTTTTGCAGGACTCCATATAGTGCCAGTTTATTCTTCAGGAGGGACCTGCATGAAATTGGGTGGTGCTGTCATATTGCAGCTGAATGCATTAAACCAGGGTGCGCACAGGTCCTTGAAAACCCTTGAATTTGAAAATTTCGTTTTCAAGGCCCTTGAAAATCCTGGAGTTTTTGCTGCTCCTTGAAAATCCTTGAATTCCTAGCGTACTTCATGCAAATGGTTATTATTCAGAAAAAAATGCGATTAAAATATTTGTATTTTCAATGTCTTGTTTCAGTATCTGCGTCTCAGGCTTAAAAAATCATTTTGTGCTAATATAGCCAACGTTGCACAACGGTTAGCCACATTGGAGCCACTCTCTCTGAAGTCTACCTGAGTCGATGCAATCCAATTCGATTTTGGCACTTTGCTATGGTGTTTGACGGCAGTGCATTTTTACGTCTGTTCTGCATCCGACTTGTTGCGGCTGAAGCATCCGACTGCAAAAAAATGCTTGGGAAATGCAAATTTCAAGGCGAGTGGCTTCACAACGACACTTACAAAGACTGGATTGCATCAGATACGACTAGTGAGCACCGCGCAAGATGCAAGCCTTGCTCTAAGACCTTCGATATCACCACCATGGGTGAGTCGACATTAAAGAGCCAAATGAAGAGTGCCAAGCATGCTGGTGTCATGAAGATTGCAGCCAACATTCAGCCGTCCTGCCTCCTTCGCAGTCAGGAAAACTAGACGATGCTTGCAAGGCACACGAGCTGGTGACAAACGCAGAGATTCTGTGGACTTTGAAGGTTGTCACATCGCATTTCTTCTATCGGTCATCATCAGAAGCAGGCCAGCTATTCCAGCGTATGTTCCCGGACAGTGACGTGGCCAAAGCGTGTTCTTGCGGAGAGAAAAAAATGTGCCTACCTGACATGCCATGGTCTGAGGCCCTTCTTTTTATCTGCTTTGCAGCGGGAGATAAAAGATTGTGATTACTATGTGGTACTCTTCGACGAGTCCATGAACGACTATCTCCAGCGGAAACAAATGGATGTTCACATCCGGTTTTGGAATTCGTCTCAGGAGGTGGCAACGAGGTACTATACCTCGGTGTTTATGGGGCACTCGACATCCGAGGACGTCCAAGGAAAGCTGCTGAGTGCACTCGAGCCTTTCCCTCTTAAGAAAATTCTTCAGATTTCAATGGATGGTCCCAATGTTAACCTTAAGTTACTCAAGAATTTCCAAGAGCACCTGTATGAAGCGTACCAAGTTCAATGTCTGGACATTGGGACCTGTAGCCTTCATACCATGCACAATGCCTTCAGGGCAGGTGTTACAGCAAGTAAGGGGGAAGTTGACTGCTCTCCAGTCTGAGCATGCTTTTCCATGGTTCTCTTGCAAGGAGGGAAGACTTCTCAGCAGTTACCGGTCAGGTTTTCCCCTGAACTTTGTTGCACACCGGTGGTTGGAGAGTCCCTGTGATAGAGAGAGCCTTGTTATTGTGGTGTGATATCAAGAAGTTTATTGCAGCTGCAAAGAAGAAGGAAGTAAGCCCTCCAAAATGTGGGTCATTTCACAACTTGTGCAAGTTTGCCAGTGATGTATTGCTGCTAGCAAAGCTTCAATTTGCACTAGGTGTGGCCATGACCCTCAGACCATTCCTCGCTTAGTACCAAATGGATCAGTCCATGGTGTTCTTTCTTGCAAGGGACAGGAAGCTACTGACGAAGTTTCTGAAGTGCTCGGTTTTGTCTTCAGCAAAAGGAGTCACTGGTCTCCTGACGGTGGACATTGAAAGCACCGAGAACCACATTTCGCTTGAAAAGGTGGATCTAGGCCATACCGCTAAACAGACTGTCAGGAAAACTAAAGCAAGCCAGAAGGATGCGTTCCAGTTCCGCATGGAATGCAAACACTACTTGATCAGTGTGACAAAGAAGGGGCTTGAGAGAAGCCCACCGAGATTCTCAATCGTTAGGAGTTTGTCCTCTCTGGACCCACAACAAATGTGTACTAAACCAGATGAGTGCCTGGCCAGCTTCAGAAGAGTGTTGGATGCCCTCATTACAGCAGGCAGAATGTCTGAGCACCAAAGAGACACCATACTGGGGGAGTACACTGAGTTCCTGCAGGAGGAGATGCATAACCTGCGAATGATTGACAAGAATGTAAACAGGTTGGACGAGTTCTTGTTTGAGTTGACGAAGTTTAATTCATCATATGGGGAACTCCGGAAAGTTGTCTAACTTTTGCTTGTGCTCAGCCACATGCAGGCCACTGTGGAGCGAGGGCTTAGTGTTAACCGCCAGGTTGCCGTAGAAAACCTGAAGGATCTCTCGTATATTTCGCAACATATTGTATGCGATGCTGTGGACAAGGCAGGGGGCGTTCTTAACGTCCCTATTACGAAAGACCTAAGGACTGTTTTATCAGCTGTCCGGCAGCAGTATGCTGCACACCTGGAGACAGTAAAAAAGAAGCAATGTGATGTCAGAGAATCAAAGAGGCGCTGCATCGACGAAGAGATCGACGCGATGAAAAAAAGAAAAAGAAACTCGAGGCAACAATAGCTGACCTCCAGGCTTCAGCAGATAAGTACGCTCAAAAAGGCAGAGGCAGCTAATGATCTGAAGTACATTGCCAGATCCAATAGTCTGAGGAAGGCGGCACGAAGCAAGACTAAGGAACTGTGTAGCCTCAACAAGAAGATTCAGAAAAAGCGGCAGGAGCTCCCCTGAAGTTGCCATTAGCAGTTTTGCAGAATGGATTGCTCTTCGACATTGGTGCAATGCATTGCAGGGTGTTTTTCAAGACTGAACATTTTTTAATTATATTGGCTTAGTGCAATACAAGCTGTTCCTTGAAATGTATTGTTTTCGATATTGTTCAGTGAAGTTGGTACCCGATATTGAAAACTGCTGCACGTACCATTGTGTTGAGCCCTTGAAAATACTCCAACTGGGCCTTGAAATTCCTTGAGTATCCTTGAATTTGCCCATTTTGAACCCTTACGAACCCTGTTAAACCCTCAGTATTTCAGCTCATGGTCAAATTATCAAACGGGCCTTAAAAAACTTGCTAAAAACAGTCTGCGTCACAGTAACTTTATCTGATGAACACGTGCACGGTGGTTGTCTGCATTTGAGGTGGAACCCAAGTGAGAACGATGGTTTTTTCCTGGCTTCGTCCAACGCTTCGCTTTGCACATACTGTCAAGAACTTTGCTACAATTTTTGCAGTGTGGCATCAGTGCAGTGTAAGTGCACGCTAAGGAACCCTAGGTGATGGAAATATCCGGAGCCCTTCACTACAGTGTCTCTCATAGCCTGAGTCGTTCTGCGACGTTAAAACCCCATAAAATAAACCAAACTTTTCGTGTTACTGTGATGCAGTAGCAGTGGTCCCCATTCACGGAATGTCCTCGTTGCATTTGAAGATACTTCACCTCACAGCAAATGTGGCAAAGCATTGCAGTGATTTTGAAAATTATTTGTGTATTCGGTAATTTTCAAATATTCGGGGAAATTCCGAAAACCAGTTTTTCTACTCAAATATAAATTGAATAACAGATATTTGATTCATATTTGAAACTTGGAATGTTTGTGCGCTCCTGGTTTTCTTGCATAGGCCAACATCACTGGATAAAAAGAGTATGTTTAAAGCGAAAGCTTTACTGGCCTAGCTCCGCGAGTTTCGCAGAGGTCAGCCAAGGCCTGAACTGCACTTGCGCCGTCACTATGGCAACCAGCTGTGCTGGGCTCCTGATGTGCGCTGGCTGCTACTTGGTCTCTGCCATGATGTAAGGTCTCTGCAGCGGCACTAGGCGCCCGCGTGGTGACATGGCTACAAATATAGGAAGCTCAGAGTAAAATATTATATGAGGAACACCTGAGGAAATTGGACAGTAACAGATGGGCAGCTAAAGTATTTAAATACCTATACCTAAAAAGCGTTGACTCACAATGAAGAAAAAGAACTAGGAAACTAAACGGTAAGTATTCTGGTCACAAGGGCAAAGAAATAAGGAGCGTTAAGCAACAGGTGAAAAACACAGAAGATAAAAATTGGATAAATTCGGTGGAAAAGAAACAGAGTGTGGAATTATACCGAAAGTGGAAAAGGCAGATCAGGAAGGAAGCTTTCTTTGATAACTCAAGAGGCAGTGCCCTACTTTTTGAAGCTAGATCAGGGTGCCTTAGAACACGCAGCTACAAAAAGAAATTTAACAATGGAGATGACGCATGTGTAGTATGTGGTAACTCCACTGAAACAATTGACCATATTATACCCGAATGTAATGGTATCCATGGGCACAGATCGTGACTGCCTCTTGAGCTTTCTGAATAGCGTAGTTTTGTCTCGTATTGACTATGGCTCAATGGTTTACGGGTCAGCATCACCTTCTGCCCTAAAAATGCTCGATCCAGTGCACCACCTTGGCCTTCGCCTTGCCACAGGTGCTTTTCGAACTAGCCCAATTGCTAGCCTCTATGTTGAGGCTAACCGATGGTCATTACAGCGAAGAAGACAATTTACTGCTGTAAGATATGCTACCAAAATATTGTCTCAACTGGACCATCCTTGTCGCCGGCTCCTGCTTGACACAGCTAACACAGAACTTTTCACAAGAAAACCGTCCCTAACACCACCATACCCAATAAGACTAGCCACTCATATTGAATATCTGGACATCCCGGTTGGCAGCCTCCATACAACTTCCATAAAAGACTTCATCGCTCCGTGGGAAATGCACGCTGTTAATTGTGACCTAACATTCCTTCAAGTCGGAAAACATGCCCTTCCTATAGCCATACAGCAGCACTTCATGTCTCTGCAGGCAAAATACATTTGTAATGAGTATTACACTGATGCTTCAAAGCCGACTCAAGTCTCGTGCCGCACATGGACCACAATTTTCACTAACAAAAGCACTGAACAGACATACAAGTATATTTGCTGCAGAATCCCACGGTATCCTGTTAGCTGTGAGACACATTATAGAAAACAAAATACAGTCATCGGTCATCTACACAGACTCCCTTAGTGTTTTAACCTCCCTAACTTCTTGCAAATGGCACAATAAGAACCCAGTCCTGAATACTCTATTTAACAACCTTATCACTGCCCATAATTTACAACTTAAAATTACACTTTGCTGGGTGCCAGGCCACCGTAGCATACCAGGTAACGAGGCAGCTGATAGGCTTGCTGTGTCAGCTGCCTGTCGAAATACTACAGACATCGACAAAATAATATACCAGGACCTCAAGCCACACATTAAAAACAAAATTCGACAACAGTGGCAAGAGGAATGGGACACAGCGACAATAAACTACAGACTATAAAACCTATCATAGGCAGGTACACTACAGACAAAAGAGACAGATTCAAAGAAGTAGCCTTGTGCAGGCTGAGAATAGGTCACACACATACTACACACTCATACCTTTTAACGAACTCTCCTGCACCACGCTGCTCGAGATGTGGTGGTCATCTTACAGTAATACATATTTTAATTGAATGTCCAAGACTTGAAAAACAAAGGCGACATCATTTTCCCGAAATACACAAAAAACATACCGAAACATCCGTGCATATTTCTCGGCGATGACCCAATGTTCTCACCCGAAAGAGTTCTTAAATATTTTTCAAAGGTAGGCTTTTTATGTCAAATTTTTTATCAACGTTTCTTTTCCAGCTCGTAAAAGGTCATTATAATATTAACACTTCCAATTATATTACTTACTCTTCAGGTTATAATACGAGACAAAGGCATGCACTAACAATAACCCCTGTGAACGCGCGAAATAACTGTTTTAAATATTCTTTCTTTCCGAGGACAATTACGGAATGGAATAAACTTAATAGCGAGACTGTAACTCAAAGTTCTTTACTAATGTTTGAAAAGTGCCTGCAAATTTTATGAATTTGAGTGCGTTTATATGCTTGTATTTCTTTTGTTTTTCCCACCCTGCTATGATCTGTACCAGATCGCAGTACCTATAAATAAAAAAATAAATAAATAAAAAACGTGGGCTTCAACCCGTCCCTCTTACTTTGATAACTAGCGTTTTAACATTTACATTTCTTCTTTTAATATTTTTCTCAGACTACTATACATCTCGGAAAGTTTTAGGCTCTATACACCACTGTTTTTAGAGATCATACACTGCAAACGAACTTTTAGGCCCTATACACCATAGCTTTTAGCACATCATCATCATAATCGCCAAAGCTATCACATCAACCGGAGATGGCATTTCACCTTGTGTTTGGCGCTCTTTGGCCATAGATGCCCTTGCGCCAGAAAAAAATCAGTTCATCATCATCATCATGTAATGGTAACCATCCGGAAGTCGATGCAGGCGCAGTCACTCTTCTTGAAGCTCTGGGATTTAGAGATACCAGTGGCCGGGTGAATGAACCTGTGGTGGAAGCTAGCAGAAAACGACTGGAAGATTGGTGGCTTAAAAGCAGAAAAGTGACATAATGTTAGTAATGTAGAAACAAAAATTCAATAAGTAGAGTGTTGGTATAGATACCAGTGGCCGGGTGAATAAACCTGCGGTGGAAGCTATCAAAAAACGACTGGAAGATTGGTGGCTTAAAAGCAGAAAAGTGACATAATGTTAGTAATGTAGAAACAAAAATTCAATGAATAGAATGATGGTACAGTCGAGTCCACTTATACCAATATTCAAGTGCCACGAAAATTCTGTTGTTATAACCGATAATTGTTATTAAACGGTTTGCATGAAAAAAGCATAACAACTGCAAAGAAGGTTCACGGACTGCAAGTGACATGCGAGCTCCGCCGAGACATCATTTTGGTGGCCCCGAAAGGGGTCTTGTAAAAAATACAGTACAACCTCGATAATTCGAACTCGGTTCATTCGAAATCCCGGATAATTTGAAGGTTTTCTGCGGTCCCGTATTTTCCAATGTAAATTTGGCCGGATAATTCGAACAGGCGGCCTGCGCCAGCCCGGTTAATTCGAAAATTTGGACTGCTATGCGGCAATGCCTGATCCATGTTTCGCCGCAAACCCGGCGAACCCGGCGAAACGACGGCCCTACGGAGCCGCGAGGCAAAGCCACATAGTAATGGTGATGATTTATAGGCGAAGCGCCCCAGCCGGAGCACTCTCTGCACAAAAATCGGTCCACAGTGCGCCTCGCGCACCACCGAAACACGCGTCTGCAGAGAAGAAGACGTGCTTCACTGCAACACGGCGGGCATACCGGTTTTTATCACGTGACCTCGCCCCCACTCCATCCCTTGGTGTGCTTCGCCCACTCTTCCCCCGTGCCTCCGACGCTGCAAGTACGCCACCACCACCGCCGCGCCGGTCTCGCCTGCACCATTTCTTTGTGTTGTGCGCTGTGGTTAGGGGTCGGCTACTGTGCAGTTTTTTTGGGCGGGACTGTGCAGAAGTGCTAGCTTTGTGACCGTAGCAGTGCAGAAATGCCAAAGTACAAGACTTTAACGCTGCAGCAGAAGTTCTGCTTGATCCAGGAAGCAGGCAAGAGCGCTTGTTCGAAGACCGAGTTGGCCAAAAGGCATGGCGTGCCCCTCTCGACGTTGTCCACAATATTGAGCAACAAGTCAGAAGTACTAGAGGCTTACGGCAAGACCTATTCTTCGAAGCGGTCACGAGTGCAGGCTCCCACGTATCAAGATGTGGAAGCTGCTTTGCTTCGCTGGCTGCAGAAAGCAAACGCTGCCCACCTTCCCGTCAATGGAACGCTACTGCGGGAGAAGGCCAACGACCTAGCTCTACAACTTGGGCACGAGGAATTTAAGTGCAGCAATGGATGGTTTTGCCGTTTTAAAGCACGCAATAATTTAACCTTTCTCACCGTCTGTGGTGAGAGCGGCAGCACTAACGAGAGCGTTGTCGAGGATTGGAGAAACCACACATTGGCGCCGCTGCTTAGCGAGTACGGTGCAGACGATGTTTACAACCTTGACGAGGCTGCACTTTTTGATAAGATGCTGCCAACAAAAACATTTGCAGTGAAGAACACCGCCATCAAGGGTAGGAAACAGGCCAAGGACAGGATTACTGTGCTGTTCGGCGCAAACATGTGCGGTAAACACAAGCTGCCGCTACTGGTCGTCGGGAAGACGGGGAAGCCTCGCTGCTTCAAAAATGCGCGGCTGCCGCCAAAGGATGAACTCGTCTACAGGCACAATAAGAAAGCCTGGATGACAGGTGCAATATTTGAAGAGTACGTGCGGCAACTTGACCGCAAGTTCGCGGCCACGGGCAGGAATGTCCTATTTGTCGTCGACAACTGCCCGGCACATGGCGACATCCCACATCTCCAGGCCATCAGGATGGTATTTTTACCTCCGAACACCACTTTGATCTCACAGCCGATGGACCAAGGCGTCATTCACCACACTAGGAAGATTTATCGGTACCACCTGCTCAAGCGCATGCTCCTTTGCTACGACAATGGCAAGGAGTACTCCATCGACCTCCTCGGAGCCATATGCCTCATGGTGTACGCTTGGAAACAAGTGGAGCCCACATTGATCAGGCGGTGTTTTGAACACGCTGGTTTTTCCAGTGAAAGTACTGTTGATGCCGATGCAGACCACCCATGTACAACTACTCTTGACGAAGAAGGAGCAGAGTATTGCGACCGCATCAATGCGCTCTGCGCAGAGGATGAGTCCAACGCAGTCGGCTTCGCCGAGTATATCAACATTGAGAGCGAAGAGCAGACTGGCTACTCTGACTTGGAGAGTGAGATCACTGCTGGTACGAACATGCGCGATGACAGCGACGATAGCGACGACGACACCGACGAGCCTCCCCGAGCACCTGCTCTTGGTGAAGTTATCGGATCGCTGAACGTTACCCGCAGTTTTGTTGAGTGCCGCGGTGGAAGTTCAGAGATGTTTCGTCTATTTGACCAACTCGAGAGCATGACCTTAGGAGCCGCAAACTTCCGGACGCAACAAACCAGCATCTCTGATTACTTTAAGTAGTAATTCAAAATATGCCGAATAAAGGTAACACATTCCTGCAACGAATTTTTTTGCCTAAGTCTTATTTCTTGGTGTGTTCGGTTAATTCGAAAACCCGCTTAATTCGAAGATTTCTCGCGGTCCCGATGACTTCGAATTAACGAGGTTGTACTGTATGAGAATGTTGCCGCGGCTGCCTCTCAGCTTGAGAAATCCCGAAGTAACGCTGGGGTGAAGGGAGAGAGAGATAGAGACAAACTTTTGTTTAAATGCAGAGGAGATTGGGGCACACAGTCCCCTGGGGTGAAATCGCCACAAGCATCTCACCACGTACTTTTCACTGGCTTGCACGAGAAAACCCCATGTCTGTTAGCCTTGCTTGCCTCACGCGAAGCGTGTCGACATCCTTCTCCATGGCATCTAGGTACCCCATGTAGTGCAGCGGAAGGTCTTTCGCTAAAACAAAGCCCCGGAGGGACTGAATCAACAGCAGGGCCTCCTGCGAGAACAACGTTCAGGCAGCCTGCCCTATCGCGTCATCGTCGCTGTCGTCGCCGTCACTGTCGTCGTCAGGCGCCTTGTCGAACGCGTTTGCGCCTATTGTCAAGCGAGGACTTTTCTTTGTCGAACTTCTCAGCGGAGCGGATGATCGTCGACACCGTCGGTTGTGATAGTGCGTACTCCTTCACGATACTGCACTTCATCTCCAAATCGATAGCCGCGCGCTTTCTTTTCACCGGCAACATCGTCCGATAATCAGCGGGCGGATCAGCCATCTTCTGTTTCGGCAGCGACTCAAACGAGACGGAGAAACCGCTTGGCCAGGAACGACTTCCACGCAATCACCTTGCACAAACAACCAAACCCGTTGGCAGAGCTGCGCAATATGAGGCGAGAGCGGGCGAGTGAGCAGATCAGCGCTGTCAGCGTGTTGGCGAAGTCTATTTGTGTTTCGGAGGGTGGCACAGCGTAGAGCTATGGGCGCAGTCCATTTGTGTTCCGAGGGGATGAAGGGCAGCGGGAGAAAGGCGCGCGTGGCTTACAATGCGGAGAACTCTATGGCGGAGAAGGCCAGAAAACAGGTTCTAGTGTATGAGCGCGCGGCAGAGAGGGTGCAGCAGCTGGAATTTCTTTTTTTCTTTTTTTTTTCGTTTCAAGGATTGCGCATTCTACTACCTTTCGGCACGAGCACTCGGGAGCCAGACTTCGTTATTATAACCGATAATGTGGCAAGGGGGCATTGTAGTAAACGGGTTATTTTGCCATAGAAAACATACAAAAGTGGACAATGCAGCAGATTTTCATTGTTGTAACCGATATATTGTTAAAACCGGTATAGTTATAAGTCCACTCGACTGCATAGTTAACCAATCTAAAACAATAATTAAGATATAGGGAGGAAAATTAGCATGATAGCAACTGCTACCACCCCTTTTCAAAGGGGACGCTCCTATATTCCATCCATCCATCCATCCATCCATCCATCCATCCATCTATCCGGCTAGCCATAAGAGCTAAAGCGTGCGTGCTTGCTAGGCAGACGCGCCATGGAAGAGAACGGGGAGTGCACATATAGCGCACAGCACCTTGGGCTATTGCGACAAGCCACTTCAGACGACCCGGAAGTCATTGCTTGGCGCAAAGAGGCTCGACAACAAAAAAATGAGACTCTCGAAGGTCGATGTGTGTCGGAAACGTTCTAATCATGGCCTTGTAGGTTTGGTCTTCCAAACAGTCTCTGGTGTCTCGCTACTGTGTAGCCTATGTCGAGACGGCAGCCAACTACTTTACTTACCATTGGTCAGTCCTTATACCAATAAAGGAGCAAGGTAAAGAATGCCGAAGAGAGTCCACTGCTTTCGTTTGCATAAGCTGGTATAACCATGTTAAGGTGTAGCCGATTGTCTTTTTTTTTTCTGCTGATATGCAATTATGGAAATTCTATTTCATTGCATGGGGCTTGCCAAGGAATATTTTTGCTTCACCTTCTCGCTTTCCAGATTTTCAGAACAGACCAGAGTGCGGGAGAATTTGTAGTGACATTCCCGAGGTCCTACCATGCTGGCTTCAATCAGGGCTACAATTTTGCCGAAGCTGTCAATTTCGCTCCTGCTGACTGGGTACGTCATTTCTACCTACTTGCTTATAAAGGCCATTAAGGGGGAATAGGGACCTTGTTTTACCTCATGAGATGTTTGTTTGCCAGAAACGTTAACAGGAGTATTGAAATCTGTTTTCTTTGAACATACAGGCAGGCAGAATGGTGATCAAAGTGTTGCTCATGCTTGAAAATGCTGTCGTGTGAAACAATGCACTGGAGTTGTGTTTCAGAATGCACTGGAGTTTGTTTCACATGGTGAAGTCTAGTGCATGGGGAAAGTGCCCTGTGAGAAAGGGCATGATAGCGAGATGGTGGGCTTGCTCTTAATAGAGTAGTCTTTCTTCCTTTCTGTGGTGATCCTTGCATAGCAGCAGGCATGTGCCCACATCGTCGTCTAGTGTGATATTTGTGTCACAGTACTGGATCCAGCCGCTTTCATTGGCCGCCCCGTATCAGCATCACAGAAAATACTGCTTAAATTTTAGGCCTAATAGATATTTCGCGCCACGACCACAACCTGCTATGCCCTTTGAAGAGAAAAGGGATAATGGTGGTGTGCACGCTCAGTTCTTCTGTCACAGTGTGGTGTCATGTTGGGCACTGCATTTTTTTTTCTTTTTGCAGCTTCCCATTGGGCGGGTGTGCGTATCACACTACAGCATGCTGCGGCGTTTCTGCGTCTTCTCGCATGATGAGCTTGTGTGCAAGATGGCGGCTGATCCAGAGCGGCTCGACATCAGCCTGGCGGCCTCCACCTACCAGGTGACATGGCCCTTAGAGCTGTTTCTCTGACTGTCCACCAACAAGGACAACAGAGGGTGACTCATGCTAGTGGTAGCACAGTTATGCCACTCAGTAGCTTTAAAGGTCCACTGAAATGGGTCACCAAGAAGGGTAAACAACGCCATAACACTGATAGATATTGAACCATCCATCATTCTCCGGCAAAAATTTTCGATCTAGCTTCTGCAACACCAGAGATATCGGCGATTAAAAATGACCCTTCCAATTTTCCCTCTCAACTCGTACGCCGAAGGGAGCCATAAAAAAACAAAGAATACAAGCAAGTTCAAAGCTCCGCCCAGAAATACGTCACTTCGACGAACTTCCGGTTGACGCGCGATCGCTCGCTGGCATACTCGCGTCAACCCGTCCTCGCTCGCACACGCCTGAGGAGTTCGCCAGTTCGCACAGCGATGGTTAGTGTAACCGCAAACCCGTGGTTAGCCCATGTTACACTGCGGACCAAACCATGGTTACACCACTAACCGCGGTTATCGCAAACCGAGCTTGGCGACCTCGGTTTGCGTTGTTAATCGAGGTTATGGCGGCGTCTGTTGACTGAGGCTACTCGTCGGCGCCCGAGTGCGCAAAACGTACGAGCGGGTCTGCTTCACAAAGTTATTCATTTGCCCACCGTATCACGTTTAAGGATCGATGTATAGAATATGGTGCCACCCGACGTCTTCGATTACGGCCGACAGTGCACCGACTGCGTACTGAAGCCTTGTCTTGCCTGCAGTATCGTTTGAACGGCTTGTTGCAGAGCAGAACGTCAAAAAATGCGCGGCCTTAGCTGTGAAAGTACACGAGGTTGCAACGCTTGCAGCACGGGATGCTGCGAGCAGGCTGAGGTACGTTACACAATTACCGCGGGGGTGGGGCGCGCGAGCGCGGCGAACGACGGCGCCGTGCGTGACCGTCCCTAGTCGTCGCTAGGCCTAAAATGTTTCGCTTCGAAGCCGCGGCGGTCGGCGCTTTGGAACTGATCAACGCTGTCGTAAATCGTCTATTTACGAAACTGCCTTATAGTGATTCCTATCCTGCCGTAGTAAAAAAGTTATAGGATTAACTCTGGTGACGCATTAATCGCAGAACTAGTACGAGCAGATCGGATCAGCCGAAATGCACCAGCGGCAGCTCGCTTGAGCAGAAACTTGCTTGTATCATGGCTGTCGCTCTTACCAGCAATTTGCTGCTGGTCAGCGGTCCTCACGAGTGCTTCATGCTTGATATTCGGCTCAGTATTTCAGATGCCAACAAATTTTAGCACGCTTTATTTCGGACATCGGTGCTAACGATCTGCCCTGTCGTTCACATACGGTATGCGGGAGGAGGGGCCACAGTGGCGGTGTTTACGGTGGTCGAGGAGGTGCTGCCATCGTGCGGTGCTTGACCGTGCTGTTGACGCCTCGTCGGACGACACTCCGGTACTCCTGAAACCACGTTATATAAATAAGATAATTGTAAATGCAGCTTCGTTCCGTCGATCACTGCGTCGCTTCGGTTGTTGTACTTGATGGGCAATGGCCGCCTAACCGATAAGGGTGGCGAGCTGTGTAACAGCCCGCACAGAGTTCGAGCAGCGCACGAGCAGACGACTTTCTCAGCAACCGGAAGTGTGTCCGTGACGTCATGGCTGCAGTGGCCGCAGTGAATGGCAGCTTCTAGCAAGCCTTGCCAGTCAACTCAACCGTGACGTCACGGGTTAAGGAAATCGTTCCATGCGACACCGCCAAACGACGACTTCTCTGCCCGCGAATTTCAAAAAATGCTGTTTTTAAAAATTAATAATAAATCGCTTGCTTTGTTCCAAGGAGTTATACTTTGGGTTAGTGTTCAAAAGTATTTGTTTTACACACTGAACACGTTTATCAGTGGCTTCTTGGTGGCCGTTTCAGTGGACCTTTAAATTATAAGTGTTGAGCGGAATAGTCTTTATCATATTTGCCTGACTCTAATTCTCACCTTTTTTCCAGAAAAAAAAAAAAATTCTAAAAGTGATATATGCATTAGAATCAAGTATGAAACTGAAATTCCGCCATCAATACCCTGTTGCCAGTGGCATCACAGAAAAACAGCTTGTTATTCCTTGTGTACTGATGTTGCCTGCTGCTTACCTAACTCACCGCAGTAATGGATCAACCTTGTGAGCATCTGAAGTGATCCATCAGGTGGCTTGGACTTGTGCCGGTGTGGAGAGAGAGAGAGAAATAACATTTATTGACACCCGTCAAAAGGTTGGCGAGGATCCGAGGCGCAGCTTTGTCCCAGCCTTTTTCTCCCCCTCAGCCGTCGACCTGGATCTTTTGGATCTGAGCAGCAGCCAGGGCGAGATGGATGACTGCACGTTGCCCTTTCTCGTCCTGTTGGAGATGTAGTGTTGCTGAGGTGTGCTGATTTGAAAAAAGGGTGGCCCTGTGGGCCAGGCAGTCAGCCAGCCTCAAGACATACACTTGATGTTTTTTTGAACTTATTGGTGGAAGTAAGTAGATTCGGAAGGTGTTAATGAGCCCAAGAATTGCAGGTTTCTTGGAATAGGTTTCCAATTGTATGCAAAACGAGCAAAACGAGCCTGTGGCTACAGAAGCTTGGAAAGGTGGGGCTGTGCATACCTAGCACCGATAGAATTCAAAGCCAGCAGATGATTTATTAGGAGTGTTGTGAAAAGGCATGCAGGCAAATAGCTATTTGCCAAGCAGGCGATTGAAGCGGTGGTGCCAATTTCTTCATCGTGACATTAGCGTGGTTGCAATAAAGGGAAAAGAAGATTCATTTCTTTGCTCAAGTATGAAAATGTGGTGCTTGTTTGAATTGAAGGTGTTGCACATATTTTTATGTTTGTGTGAAAAACAGGGGTGCATTACATCAAGGCTACATTAGAATAGAGTAAATATGGTAATGTGATACTTTTGTATTAAACTAGCGAGCAGCTTCATTTCCATGTGCCTAGAAATTAGTACTTGAGCAAAACGAGAATTGTGATATCTCTCATGTCCATCAAAAGACAGCTACTTGGTGAGCCTGGCAATGCCGGTGTGAGGCAGATGCGGATGATCTTTTTAATCGCTGACGCTGCAATATTTTGAATGGGACGTCACGCAGGAGCAGTGAGCATTGCTTTTTGTTGGTCAGTCATGCTGCATTGTGTTCTGGGTCTATTTTTAGAATGAAATCACTTGCAGGATTCTTTCAAGGCACAAACCGTGACATGTAAAAGTGTTGTGTTAATGGCTCTTCAGTGGTTCACTGGGTATAGACTGCAAAGCTTATTCCTTATTATGCTAGCTAGCACATCTGCCGTTATCAGAGTGCATTCATTTTCTTTTTTAAAGCTTTGCTTTTGTTTGCAAGGATTTCCTTTCAAAATGTTGAGTGTATTTGTTTGCCTCGTTTTTGTGACCCTTCGCCCGGTGTTTTTTAGTGCCATTTTGGCTAGCTTACTCAAATGTGGTTTTGCGAATGTTTTGGTTGTGGCCAGGACATGCTGAAGATGGTGGAGACTGAGCGGGAGCAGCGGCGGCGCCTGCTGGAGTGGGGTATCACAGATGCAGAGCGCGAGGCATTTGAGCTTCTGCCTGATGATGAGCGGCAGTGTGACTACTGTAAGACCACGTGCTTCTTGTCTGCTGTCACGTGCTCGTGCAACGGCTCAAAGCTGGTCTGCATCCCTCACCGACAGTACCTCTGCGAGTGCCCTCCCAGCAACCACTGCCTCAGGTGCTGCTTACCTTTACACACTGTGCTTATGTGGGGTTATCTCCAGTGGCTGTATTTTGATTGGGGCAAAATGCAGAACTGCTGAATTATACAGGGTAAAACCTCATAGAGCTGTGCCGATTGAAGAACTGTGTGCAAAGTGGCCATAACTAGAAGCAGCTTAAAACTGGAAGGAAGAGGCTGCACTGTGTGTGCATACTTGGTGGGTTGCCCTTTTTATCTATATCAAAGTATCACCATAACCGTGTCCAGAGCAGCAGGGAAAATTCTTAGTTTCATGATATATATCCCTTCATTCTGGCATACATGCTGCTGCCATTTGTGTGGGTGTTTATCGCTTTGCCATGGTACAATCATGCGGTAGTGTTCATAATGCTCGTAGGTGCTAAGACGGGGAGACATGACAGGGTTTAGCCAGGCTTAGAAAATCCCCAGTTATGAAGGTCCTGGTTCACACTCTCATTCTCATCAAACTGAGGTGTGGTGCTAGCTTGCTGTCGCCTTCAGTAGTAATAGGTAATTTTTTGACGTGCATGAAACCGAAGTCTCATCCTAACATCGTGCTGCGTGCCTCATAGTGAGATCACTTTTATGGGTTTCGACTGCAACATCGTTATATCTATATGTTATTGCGATACAGAAATCTGTTTGCTGTTTCACATGATTATTTGCTCAGTAGCAAGTAATCATATGAAAATTTTATTCATATTCAATAGAGGTGGTGCAAAATGTGGAGCACCATCCCTTAACACTTCGAGGACTATGCCCACCATGTTGACTCGGTCAATAAAAACGAAGCCGCTGCCCTGCTGTGGGCGAACACCTACACTTAGTGTGAAAAATGAAATTCAGATGCAATGTTGCGCTGCACTGTGAACTCTGTGAGAATACTACGATGGATGTGGAAGCCAGGCACTCATCAGTCCTGAATTTATGTTTCTACTGAGTGCAAACGTTTACCAAATGTATTGTGAGCTATCGCGTGTAAACACACCGCCAGCACGCAGCGATTACTTCCTGTGCTGATTTTCCACAAACCTTTGCAGGCCGTATGTGTTAAAAATATAATACAGACGTTATTTGTTATCTGGAAACAAAAGTGGAGCCAACTTGCTTGTTTATTAACTCTCTGGCAGAGCACATTTGCCCAGTCGAATGTAAACACACTGAAACATATTTTTTTCAACCCGCGTACACCAGTGCTGCTGACGCTTGCAGTCCGGCAAGAACAAGAAAAAAATAATTTCATAAATTTACTGCCACATCGGACCCATACGCTTTCAGTGCTATCCATTCGCAAATTTCGATCAGTCTTGCCATAGATAGATGGATTTATTGAAAGGAAAGGCAGAAAGGTGGGCCGGAATGATTAAGATCTGGCCTACTACTCGGCACTGGGGAAGGGGAAGGGGAGAAGAAAGAGGATCATGATGGGTGACGTGGGAGAAGGCATATGAAAAAATATACAGGCACGGCAGTTCACTTTACAAGCGCGAATCGAGTCCGGTGGTGCACAAAAAACGGCAAAGAGCCAACACTGCCTGGACACCCTTCCCCTTGTTCTGCCAAGCGCCAAGCAGCAGTTCTTCCGACAGGGGCCTCTTGTCCAAACGCTTCAAGGAAACGGCTAGAACAGTTCTTTCACGCGCATACACTGGGCACACAAATAATACGTATATGATCCGCAGTGTCGGGGATGCTACAATTTGAACATTCCGGGTAGTCCACCTGTCCAATTATGCAAGTACCTCCGCGTGAATGCCACGTTTAAGCTCAGTTTATGTAACAAGCATGCATGATGGCGCAGAATTTCATGCCAGTCATGCCATGATATTTAAGTGCACTTATAACCACGCGCTGAATCATGCTTAGTAGGTTGCAACGTTTCAGTGCAAAGAAACTTATATGTGCTGTTTCATTTTTCTTTTTTCTTTCAAGGTTGCTGCAATTGCTAATTACTCTGTTCAAATTCGCTTCTCCAATTGCTAATTACCCTGTTCAAATTCATTAAAGGAATGGTTAATTAGTAATTATTTTATTGTGCTGGACTTGATAAATGCATTTTAAAGTACGCTGAATCTCTGCAACAACAACTTGCGGTGCAACAAAGCCCTTCCCGTTTTGTACAACTTTGGTAGTCACTAAATTAATGTGGGAAGTCACCAAATCATGAAGACTTGCACAGATGCAAGGTTTAGCCCGAACAGCAACTGCCGTATGCTAGTTTGTCAAGCGTGCTAGGAAGGTCGCTGCAATATCACAGCTAGGAATTAAAGAAAGAACTGCGGCATTGCTTGCAACATGGTAAATAATACAGTCGAACGCGGTTATATCGAACCCGGATATATCGAATTTTGGTTATGTCGAACTCGCGGAATATCTCCTTGAAAATCCCATGTTAAAGTATAGGGAAGCCACGTCATATATCGAACTTAATTTCACCGGTCGTTCGATATATCGAACTCCGCACCACGCACTGGAAAGTGTGCCTTCCCCAAAGACTATCGCATCACCCTTGGCCGTTTGCCGCGTGACGTTTTCAAGCCACGCGCGGAAGGAATGAGAGGGGACAGTTCGGCGACGGCTGGTCTGGGCAGCGCCGCGCCCATTCCCCGAAGGCGCGCACATCTGCAGTTATTGTTTCCCCCGCGCCAACACGACGTTTGCAAGCCATGTGCGTGGGTGTGCCCATCCTTTTGCCGAGCTATCTCTCTCCTTCAGCACGCGCTACGCATGCGCCAAGCCAGCTCAGCCTGTTTTCAGACAGGCGTCAGACGCTTTCTCCAGCGTGTGTTGCTAACCCTCTATGGCGCCTGCGGATGTTAAAAAGCGGCAGCTTTTTTTTTTAAATTTTTTTTGCGAGTCATTCTTTCTTATCGTGCTGTTCGGACGTTATTAAGAAATGGCAGGTGTTTTTTTTTTCTTTTTTTGCGGGAGTCGTTTATTCTTGCATGTATGAATCAACGAAAGCCCGCTGTATGGGGGTTCATTCTCGCAGAAATGCGCCACGGGGGCTAGACGCTACAGTCGCCTTCTAGCCCCGATGTGCCAGCCCTAGCAGTCAGAGCTGCGACCCCCAACCCGCGGTGCGAGAAATCGCCACTGCGGCGGGTTCGGGCCAAAGGGGACAAACACCGAGTTACGTACTCGAACAGAATTTATTGTGCTCGAGTACATGGCAAGGGAATAGCAATCAAGAACAAGCACCGTGTAGAGAGCGAACGCCGCGTACGGGGGTGAACTAAAAACCGCCTAATAGGGAGAAATCGCCACTGCGGCGGGTTCGGGCCAGAGGGGACAAACACCGAGTTACGTACTCGAACAGAATTTATTGTGCTCGAGTACACGGCAAGGGAATAGCAACAAGAACAAGCACCGTGTAGAGAGCGAACGCCGCGTACGGGGGTGAACTAAAAACCGCCTAATAGGGAAGCGCGTCAAGGAGGTGAGAGGAAGAGTCTTCTCACCTGACACGGTTTCGCGCTCACATCCCGCTGCGGTAAGTGCCTACGGTGTGTGGGCGATTCTCGGTGACGGCGGTGGTCTCCTCGGCAGAAATCATGAACCGCGCGCGTGCGCGCCCATTCGCCGAGGAACCCCGAGCGAGTCGCTACAGTCGCGCTCCTCGACACGGAACGGGAGAGGAGGTCTCCCGGTTACGCCGGCAGGAAAGAGGGAAGCCCGCGGCAGCGTCGCCGCAGGCCTGGGAGGCGGCGGGGGGTGGCCAGCATGCCCTCTCCTCCGCCAACCTCTCTGCCAGCGCGCGTAATCACGCGTGTTAATTACGCGCGGGCGTTATAATGGAGGAAAGGGATTGTGAATCCCCACATCCCCCCCTCCTTAAAACCGCCGTACGGCTAAAAGGCTTCGCGTTCACCGAGGGATATACCGAGGGTGCCGGCTAAATGCCGTTGAACTTTTAAACCCAGAAAAAACTGTTTAAACCCAAAGAAAAGTGCCAATATATAAAAAGTTGCAGACAGCTCACAGCCACTGGTGTCGGAGGGGTGAGGCAAGGCCGACGACCACAGGAGATGACCTTGGAGCTGGGGGCACACGTGCGGCGGCCGCAGGTCCCGCTTCTTCGCCGTCAGTCAGCCAAGCACGGAAATATCGATGGCCGCAGACAGGCCTCTGCGTTCATCCTTGGTCAGCCAGGGCAGCTTGCCGGGGAACGGTTAGGAAATGCGTCTTCGCGTTGCGTAGCGTGCTGCAGGCCCCCCTCAGCGGGTCGTCCGCTCGCTACTGGCCGGCCTCTTTTCCCTCCGTCGTTGACGCCGCCGATGGCGAGGGCAACGGGGCGCCAAGCTGCTCCCGCTGGTGAAGCCACGGCCGCGAGCACCGAACGGCGCCGAGGCGGTCCCTTTGCTGCAGCCTTTGTCGTGCTAGACGCATGGGCCCGTTCCACGAACTCCGGCTGGCTCGCTCCGTAGCCGACCGGAAACCGTTTGTCTTGGCCTGGTTGACGGTGACAGCAGACCCTGGGTGCAGGAACGCGGCCACTCCTTGGACGGCTTGCCCCTCACTGTTGCAACGGTCTTCGTGGCCTCCGCCGGCTCCCCTCCGGGCTGGCTACAAGGCTGTCTTTTCCCTAGTTACATTTTTTTTTCTTTCAAATTTACCCCCACTCGATCCTTTCCAAAAGAAAGCGCGTGCTTTCTTTGGAAGCAAAATGCGCTGAATATTAACAGAGCGCCCCATCCATACTCAGCACAAGAAATTACTCCCTGCGCATTGGTCAGAGTTACGTCTGCCGTGGGCGCAAGTCGTAACGAGGCGTGATGCTCGAAATCCCAAGCCTTGCCTCTAGCTGCAGCTGCCTGCTGGTGGGGGAGTGCGCCCTCCTCGGGCCACGCAATGGGGCTCGAATTGCGGTGTGCTTTGTGTAATGTCTAGCTCCGCGATCTTCGCTTGCAGCTCTGTCGCGCGTCTTCGTGTGCCCAACGCAGCAACCGTGGCGTTGTTGCGAACTTATAGAGCAAGTTCTACCCATTCGACAACGTCACCATGCACATCACTAGGCAGCGAAATGACACAACTTGAAGAAAAGTCTTAGGGCTGTTCGCATGCTCAGCGATGCACATGTGAGATATAGCTCGTCTCAGCGTGGCGTGACCAACCTCGAAGGACTCACGTGTATCCTTCGCGTGGGGAAAGGATTGCGCAGGGTGCTATAGGAGTACAGACGGCAGGGATCCAACGCGCTCACACCAATACAAGCTGTGTAGCGCCCCCGCAGGCAGCAATACCAGCGTGCCCTTTGTGCGCCGTAGCCGCGCCGCTCTGCTCCCAGAGCCCATCAAACATTAGTCGACAAAAATAAAATAAAAAACAGGATCCTACCGCTTCATTCCTAAAGCTCCCTTAAGGCTGACTAGGCTCCCCACTGCACTGATGCAATTAAAACGGTCACCACTCAGAGAAGCCGGGTAGGCCGCCCCTCCTTTGAAGCTGCAAGCTTTGTGAATCCCCACATCAGTCAGCTGCTGCGATCATGACGCCCGCCCTAAGCGCGGCGTGATAAATCGAACCAGGCTTGTGCAATCAAGCCATCAGAGGCACTCTGCCAAGTTCGCTCCCCGCCACCACAGAAGCTATCAAAAGAACGCACCAAACGCGCCAAACGCGCCCCGACGTTATCGCTGCACAGCATCTTGGCACCACCGAAACGGAGTGACGCGCCCCGGGCATGCAAGCGAAAACGCTCGCGATTTCTACCGCGGCGACACGGAAACCTTGTTTTGAGCTGCCGCGGTGGCTCGAGCAACGAGAGGGACGCAGTCCCAACAAGTTTGAAAGTTTTCGCTCAGTCGCTGCCGCTCGTCGCTGAGATCGCTTGCATGTGAGCGAGCTAGCTTTTCTTTTTTTTTTTTTTTTTTTTTTTTTTTTTTTTCAAATTCTTTGTGCAAAAGTGGATTGTGGGTTCACGATCTCCTCCGAGTTCGATATATCCGGGTTCGACTGTATACAGCTGACCCTAGAATAAAGCTAAACAGCAGAACTCAAACACATATTGTATATTGCCGATTATAAGTCGACCCCCCATTTCGCGACCCCCTTTGGCCAAAAAAAGACTCCGAATTTAGGTTGACGCTGCGGCACCCTGCGGTCCTAGCTGTGCGGTCCTAGTTCGCCCAAAAAGTTGTTCAGAAGGCCGAGTCGTAAAGAAACGTTTATTTGTTCACGAGACATCTGACTCGTCGTCGCTTGTGAGGACACAGTTGCGATCATCTTATGAGCCACTGGTGCCACTGGTCGTCTGAAGCGGTACCGAGATGCCACGCGTGGAAAACTCCACAGAGACAATGTCTGTTAGTACTAGTCCATACCAGGCATCGTTGACCCATTGCGCCACTTCGCCCAAAGAAGCTCGCTTCAGCCGCCCTGTGTGTGTCTTTGGGTTTTCTTGCTGGAGCCCGTTGTAGAATGCACCGATGCGGTCTTTCAATATAGCGTTCACATCCAGTGGCTGAAAAATAGGTGTCAATCCGCCTGAAATGATGACCAGGCCGCATACCGCGTCCGCTACTGCTTTTTTCACACGTTCGGTTATGTGGCCGTGGAAAGAGTCCAGGATGAGCATGCTGCGGGGCTTCAGCAGTACCCCCGGACGCCTGCCCCACACGAGACGAAACCATTCGAGGACCATTTCATCACTAAAATTTCCTTCTCATTCACCTGCACAATGACTTTTGGTGGGAACTTTTCCTTCATTGAGATCGTTTTCCTATTGAACAGAAGGAATGGCGGTAACTTGTGCCCATCTACCAGCATAACATGACCGTGAAACGGTTGTGCGTGTTGCCGTTGTCAGCAGGTGGACCTGGCGCTCGCCTTTTGCTGACACGATCCTATTGCTGAGCATATCAAACCAGACTGGAGTCTGGTCACCGTTGCCTCTTTGACCAAGTAGGAATGAATGTGTTGCCCTTGGGTCATTCACGTAGCGCAAAAAGGCGCTCCATTTTTCTTTGTAGGCTTCGAGCAACCGTTGGCATACGGTCATTTGTTGTCTTAGGCTTAGGCCATTCCTCTTCATGTAATTCGTCACTCACTTCTTAGACACATTAAACTTCGTACACGGGATGCACATCTCCTCCGCGACAGCTCGTGTCTTTGTTTCAATGTCATTGTAGCAAACACTCAGGCTCTTGCTTCTCTGGTTGTGAACCCAATTTTAAACTGCCTCCTCAACGGGCAAGGTATTATCCTGACTTCGGCCCCGCAGCGACTTTGTTTTCCGACTCAGCGTAGAGGATGACTTCCCGCTTGGAAGCCACGCTGTACTGTTGCTAAGGTTGCGGCGGCATCTTGCAAGGCGTCCGTCGGACAGTGACACAAACCACCTGCACCGCTGCTAGCTGTCATGTAGGCGTTGTGATGTGCAGAAATGGTGAAAGGCACACAACGACGTTGCACAACAAAGCACGAAAATGCTTCTCGGCTCATGCAACTGGTCACGTGTGGTCTAATTTTGGATTGGATTGGATTGGATTTGTAGCTGTCCCATTTGTATCAAACATTGCCAGTCTGCCCGGCTTTGGCTGTTTTCCCGTGGAACGCCCACGGTTCGTCAATAACAAGTTGCTATCGTATTAAAGCAAACCTTTGGTGCATATCTCAAATAAATTTAAGGTTTTTTTTTTATGCAGATCCACTTTCGCACCGTGTTTAACAACTATTACAGAATTAAGAGCGCACGGGGTGTGATATTATATGCGACTCGGTTGAAATTACTTTTAAACCCGCATGTAGGCCGACTTTAAGACTCTGCATATACATCAACTCTCATTATAAGTCGACTCCCCAACTTTAGAAGGACATTTAAAAAAAGAAACGTCGACTTATACGTGGCAATATGCGGTATACATTAACTCACTGGCCTCTGTAACTGTGATGCTGAAAAGCCTATGTGCATCACATGTTGTACTTAAAGGGATATTAACACTATGCAGCAAGTGATCTTAGTGCAGCGTATACTAGTAGTATAAGGCCCCCCCCGCACACAGAAGTATGCAGTGCCACAGAAGTTTCTCTGGCCAACACATGTGCATGTAGCGTAAAATAATCGCTCTCTACCGTACCGACATCTAGGTCCACTTAGAATAAACAGCAATGATAATGCACGAAGATTGAGCCACTGTTTAAATGCGTGTGTTATAACGACAACGGAACATAGTTGGATTATTATTATTTTTTTTTATTGCACACACTTTGTCAATGCCTTCCATCGTCAGCACGCAACTTCAAGCTGAGTCGAATACGCATCAGAAAGCATGCTGGGACTCATTAAAAGATGGGGAAGGGCCTATAATCAGTGAAAGATGAGCAGTACGAAAAGCTCTGCGGCTAAAACATGGCTCTTAAAATTATCGAGGTATTCATCAGAGAGTTTCCCTGGTATCAAGCAAGCATGCACGTCTTATGACATACGCTTCAACTGCTCGACCGAACCAAGATGGCAACTCGAAGCTGCGGCCACGATGTTGCCAGCCCACTAAGCAGTTTCACATATTGTTCCGGCTTTGAAAAAATCCCGAGAGCACTGTAGAATCTGCACTGGAGAAATGCTTAAGCATGAGAATTGCTGCTGCACACGTTATATTGCGCGCCCCTTGTAGAGATTTCACATCGCGGAAATTGTTATAGTAGCTGTGTCATTGATGACATTGTGTAGCCAGCTGCGCAGTAATCGCCATGTGGCATAACGTAGCACAACACTAGGCCAACGGGGCCTTTTTTTTTTGTACCGGCGCGCCTGCTCTCCCAACGCATTCAAACATACTGCGCCACCGGCTTTCTATGATGTCACTGTTGCTAGGCGCGCGGTTGCTAGAGACGTCATGGCAGCGACGGTGGTGGTCACCATGGCAACGTCGCCGAGGGAATGGCACCACATACCTGTCTCCATTTATGCTTTTGTTTGCTCCTCGCCCTTTTTTTTGCCTAAATTACATTTTCTTTTGATCACTTATTGATCACTTTTTGATTTATCTCAACCATTTATTAGCGCTTATCCCACCCTAATGTCGAAACACGTGTCATCTTCTGGTTGCGTGGCATCACATCTGTTTGGACGTCGACATTAGCTCGCTCCTCTATTTTGACGTCTGATTGGCTTTTTTGGCTATAATTTATCAACGGATAACTCCATATCGGCCACACAACTTCCCTAGCGAAATTTTTTGGTCCTCTTTCGCATATACAATTGTTCTTTTTCGTCAACTCTTTTCAGTTCACAGCAATCATGACAAACTCTGGGGACAAGCTCCTTTGAACATAGCCGCTTAATGCTCTTGCATTAAATGTACCATTCGCATGCCACTACTGTAAACTATACTACAGTCAAACCCAGTCATATCGAACCTGGGTATATCGAATTATTGCTTATACAGTCGAACCCAGATATATCGAACTCGAAGGGGATCGCGAAATAGTTCGATGTATCGATAATTCGATATACAGAAATCGCCTTGTGACGGCACTTCGATGCGGAAAAACGACACCGTATTTGTCGTGTAATCGACCCAATCGTATAATGAACCCACCCTCTACTTTTGCACCCGAGAATTAAAAAAAAAGAAAAAAATGCGTTAAGGCCAGCTCGCTCACATGCAAGCGCTCACATGTAAGCGACTGAGCGATCTCAGCGACGAGCGGCAGTGACAGAGCGAAAATTTTCAAACTTGCTGGAGCTGCTTCCCTCTTGCCGCTCAAAACAAGGTTTCTGTGTCGCCGCGGCGGCAGCAGAAATCGCGAGCATTTTTGCTTGCATGTCGATGGTGCGCGTCAGTCCGTTTCGGTCGTCTCATCCACAGCTCATTGGCAGCGTGCCAAGATGCTGCACAGCGATAACATCGGAGCGCGTTTATCTTTTGATAGCTCCCGCGGTGGCGGGGAGCGAACTTGGCAGAGTGCCCGTGATGGCTTGATTGCACAAGCCTGGTTCGATTTATCACGCCGCGGTCGGGGCGGGCGTCATGATCGCAGCAGCTGACCGCGTGCTTTCTTTGATTCATACATGCAAGGATAAACGATAAAAAAAAAAAGAGACTCCCGCAAAAAAAAAAGAAAAAAAAAAAAGCCTGCCGCTTTTTAACGTCCGCAGCCGCCATATCTTACGCTACGCCGCGCTTACAGCACAAAGATAAGAAAGGATGACTCTCGCAAAAAACAAAAAACAAAAAAAAAAACAAGCAAAAAAAAAAAAAGAAAACAAAGAGAGAGCTACCGCTAGTTCACTGGACTACCGCTTCTTAACATCCGCAGGCGCCATAGCCACGTTAGCCCTGCGACGCGCGCAGAGGGTTCGCAACACACGCTGGAGAAAGCGTCCGACGTCTGTCTGAAAACGGGCTGAGCTGGCTTGGCGCATGCGTAGCACGTGCTGAAGGAGAGAGATAGCTAGGCAAAAGAATGGGCACGCCCACGCACATGGCTTGCAAACGTCATGGGTTGGCGCGGGGGAAACAATAACTGCAGATGCGCGCGCCTTTGGGGAATGGGCGCGGCGCTGCCCAGACCAGCCGTCGCCGGACTGTTCCTTCTCATTCCTTCCGCACATGGCTTGAAAACGTCACGCGGCAAACGGCCAAGGGTGATGTGATCGTCTTTGGGGAAGGCACACTTTCCAGTGCGTGGTGCGGAGTTCGATATATCGAACGACCGGTGAAATAGTTCGATATATGACGCAGCTTTCCTATACTTTTACATGGGATTTTCAAGGGGATATTCCATGAGTTCGATATAACCGGGTTCGACTGTATTGAACTGCCTGAATATTCCCTTGAAATTCTTCGCAAAAGTATAGCAGTGTTATTCTCGTTTAACAAACTCCTGCTAACGGAACATTTGATATATCGAACTGCGTGTCATGCTTCTGCAAAAGGCACTGCTCATAATGGCGCTCCCGCAGTAACTTTGCATGCATGGACTAGATCTTTTGAGAGTCTTTTGATGACGCTGCTTTTATGCAGAGAAGCCAGCATTCAGTGTACCAGTAATGCGGTGAAGCTAGCCTAGCTGCCCGAAGGCTTGGGCTCTCACGTGGCCTACTTCACTTAAGGCAACACAGTATTCAACTGTACCCAATTTTGATTGGGTTGTTGTTGTGTTTATAGTGTACTAGCACATAACAGAGTTAGGCACCTTGTGATCGGTGGTGGCTTTTCCCAAAGCTCTGTTCACTGCAGTTTTGATGTGAGCCCTGCGCGCGAACTCCAATGGTCCTTAGGCTCGCACGATGCGAGCAGCACGAGCTCCGACGGTCTGGTCAGGTTCATGGAGAGCCTCACAAGAGGGTGCGTCCAGAGTGCCACTTTTTCGACACCTGGCACAAGTTGCTGCTCGGTATACAAATGTGCATGCATGCATTTCGCAGGTGGGTGCGTCGCCAGTATGTCATATTCACACTTCTGGATTACAAAGGAGCTTATTTATTGGCTCGTTTTATACACCAAACTATTAATATATCTACTATTTCGGGATCCCTTTCGACTGTATACAGCTAAATTTTTGGTCTTTTGAAGGGGGCCTGGCGATTGTCAACATGCCTCGTATTGCATGCATGTCAGAGTGGCACGGGAAACACTATAATACAGTTAAATCTCTATATAACCGAGCTTCATGTAGCGAATTCCCCGTTGTTGCGAAGTTTTTAAATTTCCTGACTGCGCTCCTATTGAATTGCATTTATTTGAAAACTGCATGTAACCAACATGTTGTGGCGGTTGAACGAACCTATGGTGCCAACTATATCTTAACTAGTGCTGAATTACTGGAAATTTGGCAAAATATCACACATTTCATGAAGATATAATAGGGGTGTGCAAATAGTACTTTTTCCAAACCGATATAAATACGAATAGTACACTCTTGCTATTGAATTGAATATGAATTGAATACTGAAAGCAGCGAATTGGATACGAATGGAATACTCTGCAAGTTGTGAGGGAGGAGCGCCGGCATAAGCGGACAAATCCCACGAGGGTGGGACGAAGGGGATGTGTTCGCGTGTAGGAGTGCGGATCTTGGAGGCTGAGTGGTGTGCGAGTGTGGAGGTGCGGATCTCTGAGGCCGAGTGGGCAGTTGCCGGGAAGTGAACGAAATGGTGCGGATGCATACGGATGGGTGGTGGAGAAGGAAAGCGGAGACTCCGGCCGAACTGCGCGGGAAGTGGAGCGTTGGGACGAAGTGGTGTTGGGGGGACAATGGTGTTGTGGTCGAACGTGACAAGTGGGGGCTCGTTCGTGATCAACATAGATATGGACGGGGAGTCTGTGAATGTGCCCGAAGAGCTGCTGCATCATTTGCTGGGGCGAACCAACGGCTCCGTCATGCAGCGCGAACAAGTTGCAGCGGCGGTATGACGAAGACTAATGGCGGCGGAGGTTGCGCCGGCAGATTCAGTGACGACGGCGGCGACGACGATGGTGGGCCAACCGGCGGTCGACTGCACTCCGTGCTTCTCCGGAGGTCAACTTCTAAAATACACAGGGTCAATGACACTCAGTCTCCCGAGGAGTACTTGGACCGACTGGAGACGTTTTGTCGCCGCTGACAAAAGGCTTACGCACATTGTGCCCGCTGCACTGTGGAGGGCAGCGCGAAGTTGTGGTGGCGCTTCGTGAGACCGTTTGCGTCTTGGGAGGCATTCTCGGCTGCCTTCATAGCGGAATTTTCTTCCATTGACGCGAAGTGCCGCTTGAAGCAGGAACTTGAGCTCCGCACGCAACATCCCGAAGGAAATTTAAAAGAATTTATCTACACGATTTCGGCCTATTACGATCGGATTGGCGGCGAGTTTTCGGAGTCCGAAAAGGTTGATCGTGTGTTGCGGCAAATGCACCCACAGCTCCAAGACTTGGTGGAAGGAAAACAGTATGCCAATCTTGCGGAGTTGGCATCGAGCGTTATTGGAGGTGGTTGCAATACAAGCCATCGCCGCCTCCGACCGACCGAGTAGCGAGGGACCTAGCTTTCCAGCAGACTATAAACATGGCTGGCCCGCCTGGAACGCAGTCTATAGCTATGATGGCGGCGGCAGCCGCGCCATTCCAATATCAGTCGGCGGCACCCAACTGGCCGTTGCACCCCGCGGCGATACAGCCGTACTACCACCAAGACCAGCTGCACAGATTGTCTGCTTCCGCTACCGGACAGCGTCCCCCAGCGCCGTCACAACCGCAAGGATACCAACCGCTCGACTCTAGGGAATTCACCTGCCATCGCTGCGGAGGCATTGTTCACCTAGCCCGCGATTGCCCATTGGGTCGACTTAGCGGCCCGCCCCGCTGCTACCGATGCTACGGAATCAGTCATATTCGCTCCCAGTGCTCGGGAAACGGGAACCGGTAGGTGCTACTCCGGCGAGCACTTATGAGACTGCGCCGCAGGTAGCGGTCTTGGCCGCTAACAAGGAGCTTCTCTTGGAAGTGCGGATTGGGCAGACTATGCCTGCTAGACACAGGCTCAGGTGTAAGTTTGCTTGGAACGTCGGCAACACGAGTGGCAGAGCAGGCGGGCGCCAAACTAAGGACGCAAGAGCAAGCACTCCGTCTGGCAACAGGTTGGTCGCAGTCCACCTCTTCATTAAAATGCAACATAAAATGGTCCTCAGGCACTCGCAACCAGCGCTTCCTGTGTGTGCCAGATCTGTGTCAGGACATTGTGCTTGGCAGTGACTTTTTGACTGCGACAGGTATATCACTTCATGTAGCGCTGGGTGGCTGAACTGTTGGAACCGACTCTCAATGTATTGTGCCATTTGCTAAACGCAACAAGGATTCATCAATAGCACCGGTAATAGACGGAGACTGCGAGTCTTATTATTTGCACAATCTCTTTGAAGAACGGGCACAGGGAGCACCATGCCATCACACCTGAACCATTACCAAGCGTTCGTAAAGTGCTCGATGACTTTTGCCATTTGTTTACAACAAATCTTGGACATACCAGCCTTGCTCAACACTGCATTGACACGGGATAGTGCACCGGTGATGGGCAGGCTGCGTCCTGTAAAAGTAAAAAAGCAGAAGATAATTGAGAGCTGTGTAAACGACCTCTTAGAGCAGGGCCTTATAAGACATAGCACTAGCCCCTGGACTAGTGCCCCTGTGCTCGTTGCTAAGAAGTCTGGAGGCTACCGGCTTGCTGTAGACTACCGGCCACTGAACGCACGCACCAGGGTACCTGCATACCCGATGCCTCGAACAGATTGGCTGCTAGCGCATCTGGGTCGCGCAGTGTGCTTCTCGAGCTTTGATCTCTCCCAAGGATTTTTGCAGATTCCTGTTTCTGATTCCGACATAGCAAAAACGGCCTTTATCTGTCATCATGGTACATTTGAATTTACGAGGATGCCCTTCGGGGTGGGAGGTGGACCGGCAACCTTCCAGAACCTAATGGGCCGAGTGCTACAGGGAATCAATCATAACTTTGCTATGGTGTTCCTGGATGACGTTCTCGTCTACTCTGAGACGCTTGAGGACCACGTTGAGCATGTGAGGGAGGCTCTGCGGCGCATTGATAGGGCTGGTCTTACAATTAACTCGGACAAAGTGCAGGTTTGCCGTCAGTCGCTTAAGTTCTTGGACCACATCATCTCCCCTGGGCAGTGTAGACTGGACGAAGATAAAGTGCGTGCAGAGTACCCAAGACCCACCACGGTTAAACAGTTGCAGGCTTTCCTGGGCCTTGCTGGTTATTACCGCAATTTCATCTCACACTTCTCACTGACGGCACATCCATTCACTATCCTTCTGAAGAAAAATGAGCCATGGCGGTGGGAAGAGCGCCAAGAGCAAGCTTTCACTGCATTCAAGCAGTCTTTGGCTAATGATGCAGTTATAAGCCTCCCAGACATAAACAGACCCTTTGTGGGATGCAACATAATTGGCATTGCAGCGGTGCTTCTGCAGGATGGCCCTGATGGACTGCAGCCTGTTTCCTTCATTAGCAGGGTTCTCACAGAGTCTGAAAGCCATTATACTGTCCAGGAGTGGGAATGCCTTGCAGTGGTGTGGGCAGTGGACAAATTCAGAGCGTGTCTTGAAGTTTGAGGTTCATTGCGATCATTCATCCCTATCATGGATGTTTAGCACTGACCAAGCCTCACCCAGATTCCTGTGCTGGGTCCTCCGGCTGCAGGGCTTCAATTGCCGAATCAAGCACAGGCGAGGACTAGCAAATATTCCCGCAGATGCCTTGAGTATAGCGCCCCTCCAGGGTGAAGACCACCCATGTGACGGTCTGCATGAAAAATTGTTTCCCATGGCTGCACCAGGACCTGAAGAGAAAATTACACTAGAACAAGTCGCAGCTGCCTCGGAGGAGGATACTACACTCTTAAGCGACACAGTACAACTCGTACAAGAGCAGGCTCGCGACAGCAATCTTTCAAAACTGAAAGCTGTTGTCCAAGGGACCATGCTTCCAACTTCAGACCCTGATCGCCGCCTTTTACAGGATCTGGCAGAAGCTACAGAACTGGCATCCAGCGGACTGCTCATCCAGCAGAGAGGCAACAAAAAAGTACCATGGCTACCTTCCCACCTTAAACACCTTGCACTGAAAATGATGCACGACCACCCCACTGCGGCCCACGGTGGATTTTTCAAGACATTGAGGCGGGTGGCAGCACGATTTGTCTGGCTCGGAATGCATGCAGATATATCCAAGTATGTGCGAGGCTGTGGTGTATGTCAGCGCACAAAAGCCCGGCGCAAGAAGCCCGAGGGCCTTATGAGCAGTCAACGGGCAACAGCACCTATGGAAGAGCTTAGCGTTGACATTATTGGACCCTTGCCATCTACACCTCGTGGCCACAAATACCTGCTAGTAGTTATAGGTAAGTTCACCAAGTTCCCTGAGTTGTTTCCTCTACGAGCTGCCACAAGTGCAAAAATTTTAGAATGCATGCTGCAAGTCTTCTGCCACCATGGCACACCTGTGGCCATCACCAGTGACAATGGGAAACCCTTCGTTAGTGCAGTATGGCGCAATCTCTTGAAAAACTGGGGAATTAAGGATCGGCATACAGTTCCTTACCGGCCGGCTAGCCAAATAGTTGAGCGTCACAATGGCACGATTAAGCAGTGTTTACGAGCATACTGCACTAACCACAAGGACTGGGACTGACATATCCCCGAGATTGGCCTTGCCATGCGTACTGCAGAGAGTGTTTTCACCGGATATACTCCATCGTTGCTTTGTTACGGCCGAGAGTTGCGCACTCCTTGGAAACCCGCGGATGACAAGGAAGACACCGAGTCTCCAGAAGCAGCGCACCATGCCCTTGCTGGGGAACTCCGGCAGGTACTTGGAGAAGCCCTCAGGAATGATCAGGAGCATCAAGCCGCTGCTTGGCAAGCCCAGAAGTCAAGTTATGACCGTCATTGGCAGCCAACAAGCATTAGGGAAGGTGACCTCGTGCTCTTGGATACTCACACCTTGAGTGATGCGACCAAAGGTGTTTCGGCTAGGTTGGCGCCACGGCGAGGCGGACCTTATCGTGTGGTCAAGCGAGTGGGGGACAATGACTTCCTTCTGAGTGATCCTGCTACGGGACGGCGCCGAACTATCGCCCACGCCAATCAGCTGGTCCTCTACCACGAACCGTTACTTCTTTCTTCTGACCCGGCTTCACGATTCAAGGGGGGGAGAGTTGTGAGGGAGGAGCGTTGGCATAAGCGGACTAATCCCACGAGGGAGGGATGAAGGGGATATGTTCGCGTGTAGGAGTGCGGATCTTGGAGGCCGAGTGGTGTGCGAGTGTGGAGGTGCTGATCTCGGAGGCCGAGTGAGCAGTTGCCGGGAAGCGAACGAGATGGCGTAGATGCATACAGATGGGTCGTGAAGAAGGGACTCTGGGACACGGGCCGAACTGCGCGGGAAGTGGAGCGTCGGGACAGAGTGGTGTTGGAGGGACAACGGTGTTGTGGTCGAACGTGACAAAGTTATGTTCATATCATTTGTATGTTGCTTACGAAACATGAAAAAGTGTCTGTTTGATATATAGTTCACAACAATGTACAGCTGTGTCAATTTTGACTACAGGTGAGATAGTCTAAATCCTTGAAAAAATCTTTTGCACAGTGCCATAAGCAAAAGAAAATAGCGTTCGGTAAAGCCAAGTAGAGTTGGCAAGGGTTAATAAATTGTTAGAAGTACAGCCTGGCACTACTAGAACGCACAATTAGAAATTGAGTACTGTCAACATGGAATCAGTCGAACAACATCATATCAACTAAGACAAGACTTTCTCAGACTAGCCATCAAAAATTTAAAAAATGCTTGACTAGATTAAGGCACTCACTCTGCTGGGAAATCCCACAGAAAATGTAGGTACAAGACTAGATTAATGTGCAGTTATTACTTAAGGGGGGACCCTGGTTTTAAGACAATATTTTTTATTTACTGGTAGATTTTGATGAAAGTTATACCATTTATGCAGCTTTTTGTGCTGATTTCAAATATGCACATGAATTTTATGTAAGCCATTTAGTTCTGAAGATATTGAGCACTTTATGTTCTTTGTTTGGAGGCTCCTTTATCAAAGGCGTCGTTGTGCTAGCTGGCGTTTTGAGAACCGCTTCGCACAAGATGCAATTGGACGAGCCTGATTCTACACATTTGTAGAAATCCCTAACACTACTGCGTTTCTTTGGGCAGGTCGCTGTCGTTGTTTTACTTTCATTCATAACGTGGCAGCAAGAGGTGTCGGAGCAGCAGCGTCGATCGGCGCGCTGAAAACAACAAGCGGAAACAGACCCGTATAGTGCTGTTTTGCTTGTGGCTTGTGGGCAGGAGCAGCGGCGGTGCTGCGGTACGGCGCTACGGCGCTACAACTCGTGGAGTAATAGATGCGACGGGAAAAGGTGAAACTCTGATCTCCTCTAGGGGCGCAACCACTGATCTCTATGCACGTTGTCAGTTGCTTGTTGTTTTTATCTACAACAATTAGGTTTCAACGAGTCTATTTAGGGAACTAGATTGCATGATTTAATATCTCAAAGCTTACGAATGGCTTAGCGACTGTTCCGTTCGATTTGCGTCTGCGTCACCCGAGGCGCTTCCCCTGCTGTCGGCTCTTCAAACTAGTTATCGCCAAGTGCGCGATCTCATTGTCCTTTTCGTTTCATTGACTTTCATTGCTTTCATTCTTTCTCACTTAGCTCGCGTGTTTCCCTCTAGCTGGCGCTAGGCAACCGGACACATCTAGTGAAGAGATGTATGAGTATGAGCTGACAACATTCATGCAACTGTCATGTCATGCACCACTCGCATAATAAACTTAACCTCAACTATTGATGATAAAGGTGAATCATATTTTCAGGGATGAAACATGTAGCGCCACTTCTCGGCATATTAGAGATGTGTGAGCTATGGCGCGACTATGAGAAGTGTGCTCCGCGATTGACGATACGTCCAATTTTATGGTCTGCATTATGAATGTTTCCATATGAATGGATTGTGTCACAGCCACGCTGAAGCCTGTAGGCTCCCTAAAACGGTGATCTCTGCTTCTCGTGTAGGTTGATTGCGGCAGCAAGCTGTGCGTGCTCAGAATTGACGCTGCCTTCGAGAGAATGGTCGGAGGTAACTAAGGCGTTCTTTCATGCGAGCTGTTCGAAACGTATTCGAAAATTATTCGACACATTTCATTTCATTTCATTTCATTTATTTTTCCCTTAAAGGCCCGAGGGCATTACATAAGGGGGGAGCAAACTCAATATACAATGCGAACAAAAACAAAACAGAAACAAGAGAAATAATGCAAGGGTTAGACGAAATAATTTTAAAAACAAAAAAAAACAGTATACCGTAAGTAAATGACGCCGAAAATATTATAAAAATTTGCATGAGAAAAACGCTTTCACGAAACTGGTGAAACTGAGCCGGTTGGTACGTCATCGATGGCAACGTCAGCAGAACTACAAACACACGTAAAAAAAGTCAAGACAAGGTAAGCGCTGCCTCCCCCGCGGCCCACAATTCTGCCGACGTCATCAGCGATTTCTTCACGAAATATGGTCGTTTAATTTTATCCTGAATGATTTGCGATCAGTGCATGATACGATGGTGTTTGGCAGGGCGTTCCACAGTACTATTGCGTCCGGAAAAAATGAAGAATTTAATGCAAAGTTATTCGAACAGTTTCGAATAATTTTCAATTTCCACTATTAGATTCGTTTAACAAATCGAATCTGACGATATTCAATTCGATATCGAGTATTCGCACACCGCTACGATATACAGTCGAACCTCGTTATAACGATCACGGATACAGCGAATTATCGGATATAACGAAGTAAAAGCAAAGTTTGGTTGGCTGTGCTTTATTTCTATGGGAGTTCTATCTGTATAACGAAATGAAAAACTAAAATTTGACACTAAATCGGTTATAACGAAGCATATTTCGTATTCACACGACTCAAAATCCGCAAAGAAGCAAAAAAAAAAAAATTTTCAAAATGCTAAATTTCGGTTTTATCAATCGCCTCACGCCACACCATCTAGGGACCGCGAATGAATCTAGCATCAACGGCTGCCTGGCATGTGACCGGCACGTGATTGAACCACCGCCCGCGTCGCCTCCACCTATAATATGTGTGAATCACCCGCGCTTTAGCACGCCACGCCATCTAGGGACCGCGTGTGAATCTAGCATCAACGGCTGCCTGCATGTGACCTGCACGTGATCGAACCACCGCCCGCTTGCCCCTGCCCCTACTTTTTGCTGACCCGCGCATGTGTTCACTTTCCTCGAGGTCATGCCGTTGTCTTGCAGCATGGCGGCACCGAAACGCAAAGCAGTTTCTCTTGAACCAAAGATAACAATATTCAGGGTGGTCGACAGCGGGCGCAAGAAGAAAGAGATTGCCGCAGACTTCGGCGTTGCGCCTAGCACTCTGTCAACCATACTGAGCGCAAGGCAGAAGATAGAAAACGTGCACTCTGCAGGCGCCGTGAAGAACGACAGGAAGCGCGTCAGGTATTGTCACCACCAGGATGTTGAAGATGCCTTGTTCGCGTGGTTCAAGGATGTTAGAGTGCGCAACCTGCCTGTGTCTGGTGCCGTGCTTCAAATGAAGGCAAGAAGTCTCGCTTGCGTCTTAGGCCACGATGACTTCTGTGCAAGCAGTGGCTGGCTGCAGCGATTTAAAGACCGCCACCAGATTGTTTGCCACACCTTGTCGGGCGAAGAAGCAGCCGTCAATGTAGAGAACTGCGAGAAGTGGGCAGAAAGCTTCCGCATGCAGCTGGATGGCTACGAGATGCGCGATGTCTACAACGTGGACGAGACTGCGCTTTTTTTTAAGCTGCTCCCGGAAAGGTCACTCGTTGCGAAGAACGAACTGTGCCGAGGAGCACGTGCCCTGGCGCGCCCCTGCAGGCGCATCGCGATATGCCGCCTGCATTTCGTCTTGATTGGACAACCTGCCGCGTATTTCCATTGAGGAAACGTAATTATAGGCGAGAAAAGTTTTATTCACGTCTGCACTGTAGAGCAGACGACAGACGGCGATGAGTAAATATTGATTGTGAATGCGTTTCTCACGTTAGCGAAAACATAGGAAGTTTATCTCGAGATAAGTCAGCTATGTAACTATATTGTCGTATATAATAGTATGTTTAAAAACTGCGGAAGTATTATCAGTACTCTGAAATAAAGTTGCTCGCTTGTTGATCATCATTTTGGCCTGTAGCATGAGATCTATATACGGTTTTGTTTTTATTATTATGACGTTACTAAAGCAAATCTTGCAGTAGAAAAGCTGTAGTCCGAAGGAGATGTTTCTTCAAAGGCACGAACGCTAGCAGTCTCAAAAGCACGTACATGCGTGCTCCGCACGCTGCACGCGACATAACCGGCTCGCTGGCTCGGAAGGAAGGTGGTAGAATCCAAGCTTCTACTACAATTGTGCTTTATTTCGGTTCTTACTAAATGGTTGTGGTTCATTTATATTTGGTTAGTATTTACGAAACCAGTGACGCGAATAGGGTGCTCCGTTCGAGTAGTGTCAATTGAGCCATAACTAGGATCGCTTTTGTATTGCACTTCCAACATATTTTTGTTATGATTAATAATAATGTTGGTTCATTTATTGGCCAATTTGCGGAAATCTGTAAAAGCGGCTCAGCCAAGCATGTCCCCCCCCCCCCCCCACACACACACACACACACACAAAAAAAAGGCCTCGTTCCTAGATATTTTCTTGGTCGTAGGGCACATTCACACATCATTGTCGATCGCGGACATCGCACGCTGGATATCTGGATATCTGTAGAGCACTCGCAAAGCAGGGAGAGAGCACAGAAAATCGGCAAAGCAAGACGCGCGGAGCGAAGAGCAGGATAATCCTCCACCCCCTTCACTTCGTATACACGGTGTTAAACCAATTGTACTCTTTTGATGCCTCTCTAAGACGTCTTTGTCAACTGTCGAACATTTCTGAATTTATGGAGAAGGGGAAAATTGGCCCTTTTCGTTTCCACAAAGAATGCGAGACTTCTCAGAATGCTGTCATGCGGTTGGAAAACAGGTCTTGTGGAAACGCTTCCAATGAAATCGGCAAAGTTCCACACGTGAGCCTCGTCTTTTGGCGCTTCGCCTACTATTGTGGCTACCCATGACACAATGCTACTTAGTACCTCCATTTCGCATCAGCGGAAGCGTTTTTGTATCGCCAAATAACCGCCAGGCGCAACTCGATCGCCGCACATGCACAGGAAGCTAGCGGAGCGTGTGCTCCGGCGACATCCCATCGTTTCACATTTCGCCGCCATGCCAGGAATGCGGCGCTGCCATCGCGCGGTGAAACTTGAGCTTGGGTTCCCTATACCTAATGGCACGGGCAGAGGCATATTATTTTCTATTACATTTGGGTAGCCTCACCATAATATATGTACCATACATGCGTGAAACAATGTGTGTACTGACTAGAATGGCCTGTGTGCAGGTACCGCTACACTCTAGACGAGCTGCCGGTCATGCTGCACCGACTCAAGGTACGTGCCGAGTCGTTTGACAACTGGGCCATCAAGGTCAAGGCTGCCCTGGAGGCCACAGACGATGATGAGAAGCTCGAGCTGTCGGAGTTGAAGGAACTGGTTCAGGAGGCTGAGGAGAAGCGCTTCCCACCAACGGAACTTCTTCAGTCACTGACAGTGGCTGTGCAAGAGTCCGAGAAGACGTCAGCCATTGCCCAGCAGCTGCTGAGCAAGAAGATGCGCACGCGCAACCGACAGTCGCAGGATGCCAAGTACACGTCACGGCTCACCCTGGATGAACTGCAAGTAAGTTGCCTGTGCTTTGTGGTGTGCTACCTAACCATGTTTTAGTTGCTCATCGCTGCACCAGTTACAACAGGTGTTTTGATCCTTTGAGTGTTCTTGCTGTAGGGGTACTGTAGTGTTAATTTCATCCCGTGGGGTTTTTGCCATGTGCGTTTGAAATTTCGCGCCCTTTTGAAAAGGCTTTCTTACTGAGAGGTGCTGCCATGTTTTAGAATGTACAGGTGCTAAATGTTGTCTATGCTAGCATTTTGCGGAGGAAAAGAAAACTGACCATGTCCATCGTGTTGCGCTCTGTTTGCAGAGGCGCATCATCACAGTTTCGGTTTCTCTGCGCAAACGATCCCAACAGATGCACGAAATTTGATATGTCTTTCTTGTGATGCTAGCAGAAGCCCATAAAGGCCTTCAAGGGTTGTTTACGCTAACATCTTGCAGAAAAAAAAAAAAAAAAAAAAAAAAAAGACTTTTGGTAGTATGTGTGGTTTGCGACGACTCACCCTTGTGGTTCCATTTTCTCCAATGGAAACGCGAAAATTGATCTCTATCTTTATTACGTCGCGAACACGACACCTTTAGTTGGCCGTGCCGCAGCATCCGCCACAAGCGGTGTACATGGTGGCGCCATCTAGTGACAATAAGTCAAAGCATGTGTGCGCTGGCACAGCCGGTCTCAAGGGAGGGCGCGCGCTCTTTTTTACGGCCTTCTCAATCGCCATGGGAGCAATGGAAACTTTTCTTCTTGAGTTACGCTGTCCGTTGCCGCTGGTTTCGCGCTGTCGCTCGCTTGTTTCGTGGCGAGTGCAGCCCCGAAATGAAAGAACACGGAAGGTAGGTACTGCAGCAGCATGTCGTCAGCGTACTACACACGTGAACAGAGTCTTTATATAAAAACACTGTCGCTCAGCAAACGTTCGACAAGCATATGACATGCATTGCGGCATGGTAGCTACTTTTGTCCATTTTAATCTGAATTTTTCTCAAGCCTGCACAAGAATAGCAAAAAAAACAAGAAAAACAAAACAATGAGCAGTGATCACATCGAAGCGTCTTCAAGGCTAACATTACAGCAACTCATCTGCAACAGCAAAACCGTCTTTCAGCGCTAGATGCGAAACCATTCATATATAGCACCGAAGATGAAAATAATTTCATAAAAATGTAATGTAAGTTGAATTGCTTGCATGATATAAAGTATAGTATAACAGTCAAAGTAAAGACTTTTAAGCCTTGCGGAGTTTTAGCTCTCCAGGCGTTGGGGGCCTTTGCCCCGGCAGACGCGGTTTCTCGCGAGTTTTCAATGTTATTATAATTTATATATTACCAAATGTGTTGTATTTAAACATTATTTTATTTTGCAAAGAAACGCTGTTTTAATGAAATTTTACATGATATTATGCTTGTTATGAAAACAATAAAGAAATTGTTTGATATTCATGACACCACTTGTGCTGGAAGCAGCAAAAAAGAGGCTAATAAATGACACAGCTAGTGATACTCGATTGCAGTGGCTGACAATTAACGAGTTCACTTGCTATATCGAAAGCATCCAAGAAACTTCTAAAGCGGTAAAGAAGGAAACTTTTACTAAAGAAACGTTTCAAGAAATGCTGTTCATCACGAGTCTACTGTACAAGTGGTAGAATACCTCCTGGGGAAAGGTGTCTGCTCCGTCCTCACCAGGAAACTCAATAGTGGCCTCATTGAGGCTCTCTTAGGGAAAGTAAGGCTAATGTGCGGAGAGAACGACATGCTAGATGCGAGGGCCATAACAGTGGCACTTGACTACGTTGTCAAGACGGAGGTTTCATCTTGGAGCAAAATCAAGGCAGTTTTCATCGATGCTGAAGAAATCATTTCTGCTCAGCCGCAATCAGTAACCGAGGAAATGAAGGAATTGTGGTGGCATTTCCTGTCATCTTATTACTGTCACATATTCTGGTTTAGCTTACATCGATGGATACATTGATAAGTTATGACCTCGGGTGTGACGCTGCGCTAACTTTCTTGAAACTAGTGAAAGAAGCAGCCCCATGTACACTCTTCTACAAGGACAAGAATTCTAGTGGACTGCATTATCCGAAACCTGAGTTTATTGCCCTATTGGACAAGGCTTTCTTAAAACAACAACAAAAAAAAAGAAACGTGCATTTACCACACACAAATGCTTTCGAAGTACTTCAAATCCTGATTCAAGCAGCACAATTGAGAATTCGCCATTGATGAGTTGCCCTGAAGGAATGAACAACAGCCTATAAGGTCCGCTTCTTTGATATCTGAAAAATTTATCAGAATCCTTCTTGTCAATTATGCCAAGAAAGTGACAGAGAGGAATTACAGGCCAGCTCCCTTTATGAACAAACCGGCCTGGAAGATATTGACTGAATTTTCTAGCCGCAGGTCATGTTTTGATGAATATGTAGTACAATGAAGGACAATTTTTTTTTTGTTTGCTGCTCTTTTCAATTAGGCACAACAGTTCGTGCCCATTTTCTTGATTAAAAGTTGTTTATCTATCCGTTAAACAGACTACGTCTGTTATGCACATACGTGCGTCAGTCGCATGACTACATATACATATTCTGTCTTTCAACCGACTGATTTGTTTTGAAAGAAGCTAGAACAGCTCACTCCACTAGACAACTGTAATTTTAACTATATGCGTAAATTTTGTTCCTTACTCTGAATCTGAGACGCGCCATGAATTTTCGCCGGTGCCTTTTGCTCTAAACGAAAACAGAAGCGGTTGACAGAATCTCCAGCCAACAGTTTGCCATGCACTCGCGTCAGGTCGCGCTGCACCTGCTTACAGCTTTCGAAGAAACACTGCATGGCCTGATAAATTTATTTCTGTACAAATTTTAGGGGCAAAAAATGAAGTAAGTGTACCAGCCTCATTTGATCGTGCTCGGCCGCACTGACGAAGGTGCGTGCGTGAGCGGTGTTGACTATATTTTATTCCTCGTACACGATAAATCTTAATTATGACGTCTTTGTATAAACCATAACGGGTGAAATGTCAGGACCTGTCGGTTGCAACTGAAGCGGGCGGAGCGAAGAGCGAGCGTGCGTTTCCCTAGCGCATGAACGGCAGTAGCAGAGGCGCAGCAGTGGGGCGGTGGCGACCCCACCGAGGCGCGGTGGGCGGTGGAAATGAACCCCATTGGTGAGGCCGTAAGAGAAGAGAAGCGCGCTCTCCCTCGAGACCGGCCGTGGCGCTGGTTTGAAAAAAAACTTTCAACTGTAATTATTGATGTGAATAATCGCACTATCAATCTTTTTAATTACAAGGAGAAAAACTTCACAAAGTGAAGGAAATGAAAGCCACAAACCAAAGTGACAAGAAGGTTGAGAAGGAATGTCGTTGCTATGACGACCACATACACAGCTTAGAGATAGGCCTAGCAGCTCGAAATTTGCTAAGTTATCTAGAAAACCAGGGATATTTGTAGCTAATGCTTTGTCGTGTGGGCGAGAGTGAGTGTAATAGAAGAGAATTCCACCGTTTAGAGTGAGCTATCGCATCTGAGAAAACAGCGGTGAGGTGTATTCTCTCTGAAGCGGGTGGCCAGCGCGCCGCCATGTTGTCAATGCATCCCGCAACGCACGCAGCAACGGTCGTACGCCAGGATTTGATGCGTGCGTGTGCCCGCAGGACAAGGCTGCATTACGTACGGATCTGTGCATGCGCTGCGTACGCCCAACTAAAAGTCTCTTATGGCTATAATACTACCCCTATATATTTTCAGACTTTCACAATTTTGCTTAAAATCAGCAATAAGAAAATTTGACACGGGGGTAAATTTTGTTTTGGAAATGTTCTACACTCAAAGGTTAACAGTACTAGCAAAGAATTGTGACATTTTAGGGTTTTGTGCCTTTTTATTTTTAGTATTATGTGCCACAGCCACACATTGGGCTTTGAGGAATGCTATATTGGAGATTTAAATTGATTTATTCCACCTGAGCTCCTACCTTATGGATTGATTTCTGAGAATGGATGTTTTTTCATTCCTTATTAAATATTCCTTGTATTGGAACAAGTTATCTCGTGCCTGCCCAAGAAACACATTTGATGGGCTGTGCTCACAAAATATCGGGGCATAGGTTACAGTGCGCTAGAATACAGCATGCTCTTTTTGTGTCCATTGTGGGCTGTAATATTGTTTATTACATGCATACTTGTTGGAGCGTATGGAAAGTATTGTCTGGAGACAGCCAAATATGAATTGGCTAGCTTTGCTACCAAACCAAATGCAAATAGTGCAAGGTGAACACAGAATTGGATATGAACTGATTAGGGAAAAATAATATTTGTTGTGATTATTCACTACCTGTGTTAATGTTCATACAAAACAGATATTCATGCAAATCAGCAAAAATTGTTTCATGTACAAAAAGATTGCCTCTTGCTAGTTATGACCGCAGTGAACAGGCTAGAGCCCCTAGTCCATAGAGAGATGGATTTTGGGCTACTGTCTGATAATGAGCATGAAGGCAGGTTTGCCAAGTTCAGTCGCTTAGTTTTGAAGGTCATCTATAAGAGCTTGTATGAACGCTGTCACACGAGTGGACATCAGCTAAAACAGGGGACCCGTGCGAAAGCTTGACCAGTGCCCCGCACCGATCGCTCCGATGACCAGTGCACGGTGACAAGTGAAACTGTGGCGAATTTGAAAATTTTTGGTGTATCAGTTTTTAGAGTTGAATATAAACAGATTAACAAACATATTTTATTTATATTCAAAGTTTCAAATATTTTCACATCCCTGCTAAAACGATATTACGGTGAGCCTTTAGTCAAGATCATTGGTTGTTGTTCTGTTGCTGCTATGCTTTTTTCTGATATGCATTTAAGGGGTCTACGTTGAAGGGCTAGTTGGTAATGCATGAACTTGGAACAAAAACCACGCAAAGGACGAAACACAGGGAAGAAGTGTATATAGGACGGATGTGGCACACTGCGCCCATCCTGCCCACTTTTTCCCGGTGTTTAGTCTTTTGCGTGCTTTTCGTTCTAAGTTCTGGTATGCAGTAGTTCTGTCTCTGATCATTGGGTCTGTTACTTGCAGGTGTTCTATGAGCAACTCTGCAAACTTCCCTGCGTGATCAAAGAGTCGGCGATGGTTTGTGACCTTGTGAAAAGGGTCGTTGACTTCCAGAGCAGTGCCCGCGACCTGCTTACCCTTGATGAGATGGGCGAGTCATGGCGCCTTGAGAAGCTGCTCGAAGCTGGCATTGGACTCGACATGGACCTTCCCGAGGTGCATTTCCCTCCATGCTCTTTCAGGATGCCGCCATCAAACTTAAGTTCTCAAGTAAAAGCTTTGAACAACCTGCTGCATATTGGTCTAGAGGGCCTATTTTAAAATGCTGTTCTGAAGGCTCAATTTTTTTTTTTTATTTATTTAACTAGCCTAGGGACAGACTTTTGGAATGAAATAAGAGTAAGTCTAGATGGTGTTCACCAGTATGAAGAAACCCCTTCTACTGTTAATGTTGCGGATGTTTGCTTTATTTATACTTTAACTATAATAGTAGTCAGATGTGCTGCAGCCAAAAATTACTTGAAACACAGCCTACAGCAAGGCAACAGGTATGCTGTGTCCAGTTCCGCAATGTTGATGACTTAGCATACATAAGGAGGTCCTGCAGAGCTTATTGCATGTACCTACTGTATACACGCGTGTAATGGCCGCACGCACGCACGAACCGTCCGCCGGCCACTTGGGAGTTAGTCGTACACTTGCAAGAATTCGGGAGAAATACTATTGGCCGAAATTATTACCTTCAGTACGATCTTACGTTAAAACTTGCCGTGACTGTCAACGCCGAAAGACTCCACCCGTGAAACCAGCTGGATTTCTTCAGCCGATCGCTCCACCGCAAACTCCTTTCCAACAAGTGGGGATGGATCTTCTTGGTCCTTTCCCAAAGTCAACTAATGGAAAGCGTTGGATTGTTGTCGCGACAGACTACTTGACCCGATACGCTGAGACCGCGTCGCTCGCAAATGGAACTGCCACCGAAGTAGCAGAATTTTTTGTCCACGACATCGTGTTGCGTCATGGCGCTCCGGCTGTTATCATTACCGACCGCGGGGCAACTTTTACGGCCCGCATGACTAAGGCTGTACTGAACCTTACACACACTAGCCATAGACGGGCCACGGCATACCACCCGCAAACTAACGGCTTGGTGGAACGGCTAAACAGAACTCTGGCCGACATGCTGTCTACATACGTGGATATAGAGCATAAGACCGCGAGAAATCTTCGAATTAAGCGGGTTTTCGAATTAACCGAACACACCAAGAAATAAGACTTAGGCAAAAAAATTCGTTGCAGGAACGTGTTACCTTTATTCGGCATATTTTGAATTACTACTGAAAGTAATCAGAGATGCTGGTTTGCCGCGTCCGGTAGTTTGCAGCTCCTAAGGTCATGCTCTCGAGTTGGTCAAATAGACGAAACATCTCTGAACTTCCACCGCGGCACTCAACAAAACTGCGGATAACGTTCAGCGATCCGATAACTTCACCAAGAGCAGGTGCTCGGGGAGGCTCGTCGGTGTCGTCGTCGCTATCGTCGCTGTCATCGCGCATGTTCGTACCAGCAGTGATCTCACTCTCCAAGTCAGAGTAGCCAGTCTGCTCTTCGCTCTCAATGTTGATATACTCGGCGAAGCCGACTGCGTTGGACTCATCCTCTGCACAGAGCGCATTGATGCGGTCGCAATACTCGCAATTGTGGACAACGTGGAGAGGGGCACGCCATGCCTTTTGGCCAACTCGGTCTTCGAACAAGCGCTCTTGCCTGCTTCCTGGATCAAGCAGAACTTCTGCTGCAGCGTTAAAGTCTTGTACTTTGGCATTTCTGCACTGCTACGGTCACAAAGCTAGCACTTCTGCACAGTCCCGCCCAAAAATACGGCACAGTAGCCGACCCCTAACCACAGCGCACAACACAAAGAAATGGTGCAGGCGAGACCGGCGCGGCGGTGGTGGTGGCGTACTTGCAGCGTCGGAGGCACGGAGGAAGAGTGGGCGAAGCACACCAAGGGATGGAGTGGGGGCGAGGTCACGTGATAAAAACCGGTATGCCCGCCGTGTTGCAGTGAAGCACGTCTTCTCCTCTGCAGGCGCGTGTTTCGGTGGTGCGCGAGGCGCACTGTGGACCGATTTTTGTGCAGAGAGTGCTCCGGCTGGGGCGCTTCGCCTATAAATCATCACCATTACTATGTGGCTTTGCCTCGCGGCTCCGTAGGGCCGTCGTTTCGTCGGGTTTGCGGCGAAATATGGATCAGGCTTTGCCGCATAGCAGTCCAAATTTTCGAATTAACCGCGCTGGCGCAGGCCGCCTGTTCGAATTATCCGGCCAAATTTACATTGGAAAATACGGGACTGCAGAAAACCTTCGAATTATCTGGGATTTCGAATTAACCGAGTTCGAATTATCGAGGTTGTACTGTACTTGCTTACAAATTTGAGAAATTTAAATTTCATGTGCAGCATTTGCTAGCATTTGTGTTGTGCAAGTTTTGTTTAAAATGAAATAAGGGAAGTGTCAAAGAGGACACAAGCACCGTGGGAATATTTTCTCAGTGGTTTCTTCAGTGTAATCTCCCTTTGTTTTCTCATATGCACTAAAGAGTAGTTTATATGTATGATGGGCTATTTCTATATTGGTCTAATAAAGGATAGTTAGTTCAGTCGTTCAGTCGTGTCCGACTCTTCGTGACCCTATGGACCATGTCACGCCACGCTTTCCGGTCTCACTATCTTCCTAACATCTCATAACTTCATCTGCAGTGCCTCGAGGATGCCATCTAACCATCGCGTTCGCTGCCTACCCCTTCTCCGGCGACCCTTAACCTTTCCCAATATCAAACCTTTCTCCAGTGACTCCTCTCTTCTCATCAGATGACCAAAGTAGCTGAGCTTTAACTTTAGAATTTGACCCTCCAATGAGCAGTCAGGGTTTATGGTCGACAATATCGACTGATTTGATCTTCTGGCAGTCCAAGGAACTCTCAAGAGTCTTCGCCAGCACCACAATTCAAACGCGTCAATTCTTCGGCGGTCAGCCTTTTTCACAGTCCAACTCTCGCATCCATACATCACAACTGGAAAGACCATAGCACGAGTTGTACGGATCTTGGTTGGCAGACTAATGTCTCTGCTCTTTACTAGGCGGTCAAGGCTAGCCATTGCTCTCTTTCCCAGAAGCAGGCGTCTCCTAATTTCATGGCTGCAGTCTCCTTCCGAGGTAATCTTGGAGCCCAAGGAGAGAAAATGTGTCACAGCTTCCACTTCTTGTCCATTGATGCTCCAGGACTTGATAGGGCAAGACGCCATGATCTTTGTCTTTTTAATGTTCAGTTTAAGCCCAAACTTCTCACTCTCTTCTTGTGCGCGCATCAGAAGTCTCTTGAGTTCCACTTCACTTTCTGCCATTAAAGTGGTATCATCCGCATATCTAAAGTTGTTATGTTTTCCAGCAATCTTCACTTCAGCTGAAGACTCGTCCAGACCGGCCTTCCTCATGATGCACTCTGCATATAGGTTAAATAGGCAGGGCGACAGTATGCAGCCTTGCCTCACTCCTTTCTCGATCGGAAACTAATCAGTAAGACCATGCCCAGTTCTGACTGTGGCCTCTTACCCTTCATACAGGTTCCTGAGGAGACAGATGAGGTGAATTGGAACTCCCATCTCTTGGAGAGCTTGCCACAATCTGCTGTGATCTACGCAGTCAAACGCTTTCGCATAATCAATAAAGCAGAAGTAGATGGGTTTCTGGAACTCTCTTGCTTTTTCCATGATCCAGCGAAGGTTGGCAATTTGGTCTCTAGTTCCTCTGCCCTTGCGAAACCCAGCTTGCACGTCCGGAAGCTCCCGATTCACATACTGCTGCAGCCTACCTTGGAGGATTTTCAACATCACCTTGCTAGCATGCGAAATAAGCGCGATCGTGCGGTAGTTGGAACAATCTTTGGCACTGCCTTTCTTTGGAATGGGGATGTAAACTGACCTCCTCCAATCCTGTGGCCACTGCAGGGTTGTCCAAATCTTCTGACATAATGTATGCAGAATGTTAACAGCGTCATGGTTGAGGTTTTGAAGCAACTCAGCTGGAATGCCATCAATTCCGCTAGCTTTGTTCTTAGCAAGGCTGGCTGAGGCCCATTCAACTTCACTCTTCAGGATGCCCGGCTCGAGATCAGTAATCGCAACCGTCTTATGTTGGGTTTGCACATTTGGGTCCTTCTTGTACAGTTCTTCTGTGTATTCCTGCCACCTCTTCTTTATCTCTGAGGCTTCAGTGAGGTCCTTGCCTCGTTTGTCCTTTATCATGCCCAGCTTAGCACAGAAGCTTCCTTTGATATCTTTGATTGTCTTATACAGAGCTCTTGTGTTCCTTAATTGGCTGTTGTCCTCAACTGCTTGGCACTGTATGTTGAGGAAGGCATTCTTATCTCTCCTTGCTATTTTCTGAAAATCCGCATTGAGAACCTTGTATCTTTCTCTTTCCCCCATAACTTTTGCCATCCTCCGTTCCTCAGCTATTTGCAAAGCCTCTTCAGATAACCAGTTTGCTTTCTTGCATTTCTTTTGCTTTGGAACTACCTTAGTAGCAACTTCTTGTATTATATCACGAACATCAGTCCACATCTCTTCGGGCTCTCTGTCTTCTAGATCTAATTCTTGAAATCGATTCCTCACTTCCACAGCATATTTTAATGGAATTTGATCCAGATCATACCTGAAAGGCCTTCTAGTTTTCTGCGTTTTCCTCAATCGAAGCTTAATTTTGGCAACAAGAAGCTGATGATCGGTGCCACAATCGGCCCCAGGCCTTGTTTTTACTGCTTGTATAGCGCTTCTCCATCTCTGCCGGCAAAGAACATAATCTATCTGATTCCTGTACAGACCGTCCGGTGAAGTCCATGTGTACAGGCGCCTCTTGTGCTGTTGAAAATGAGTATTCACTATGGTCAGGTTGTTTTCTTGACAAAACTCTACTAGCCTCTGCCCAGCTTCATTTGGCTCGCCAAGACCGAACTTGCCTATAATTCCGGATATTTCTTCACTCCCGACCTTAGCATTCCAGTCTCCTATGAGAAAAACGACGTCTGATGATGGGGTGCGGTCTAAAAGGCATTGTAGGTCCGCATAAAATCTCTCAACGTCAGTTTCTTCAGCAGTAGTGGTCGGTGCATAGACTTGGATAACTGTTATGTTGAAAGGGTGACCTTGGATCCGAAGTGAAATCATTCGGTCGTTTTTGGGGCTGTACCCTAGCACTGCTTTGCCCATTCTTCTGTTTACTATGAGAGCGACCCCATTCCTTCTTTTGGATTCGTGCCCACAATAAAAGACATAATGGTCGCCGGAGTTAAATTCTCCCATTCCGGTCCACTTGAGCTCGCTGATACCCAAGATATCAATGTTCAATCTGTCCATTTCTCGCTTGACGACGTCCAGTTTACCTTGCTTCATAGATCTTACATTCCATGTTGCTATGTGATATATCTCCTTGCAACATCGGACTTTCCGGTCGCTTCCCGACGCATCCACAACTGAGCGTCCTTTTGGCTTTAGCCCAGCCGCTTCATTCGTCCTGGAGCTACTAAGAATCGCCCTTTGTTCATCCCCAGTAACATGTGGGACGCCTTCCAACCTGGGGGGCTCATCTTCCGGCACCATATCATTAATGGTATTGTGACTGGCCATAGGGTTTTCTTGGCAGGAAATACTGGAGTGGGTTGCCATTACCTTCTCCAGTGAATCACATTTTGTCAGAACTCTCTGCCGTGACCTGTCTATCTTGGGTGGCCCTACACAGCAGAGCTCACGACTTCATCGAGTTTCGCAAGCCCCTCCGCCACGACAAGGCAGTGATCCATGAAGGGGCTAATAAAGGATAGCTTCTACAAAAGAAGTCTTCCTAAAATGATAGGCTATATATTCATTGAACTTTCGGAGCTAAAAGAACCAACTCTCATAATGTTGAGGTTCGAATTGACATGTTTTACTTGCTCCGCTTGTGCTGCCGTGCCTCGTGTCAACTTCTTCCTTGTCTGGCGCTGTGTAGTGGCTTGCCTAGTAGGTGCTCAGGGCTCCCCCCTCATGTAGCGAGAGCCGCGCAGAGCAGTGGAAAGTGCGCATGCTTGGGCGGAGGGCGCAACCAGAGCTGTGGTGTGTCTTGCTTCATATTTTAGATGAACTGCATGGCTTAAATGAGCACAAAAGGGAAGGTTGCCAAGAACGAGCACTGGTCGGCACGTGCCCTTGTGTATCTTCTCTTCTGCCGATGTCCAAGTTGGGCTGTTAATCCCAAGTAATGGCTTGCCCAGGCGTTTGGTTTAAAAAAAAATTTCTTGTTGCCAATAAATATTGTTTCTGGATGTACTGTGTTCCAACAAGAATTCCAGTGGCGTAGACACAGGAAACAATTTTGTAGGATGGAGTGTCTCATACCGTGTACTTATTTTCTGTACGTGTTCTCCCATTGACATATAGTGCACTGTGAAGCTGTAATTAGTATGCTGAACCAACTGAGGTCTGTGGCTTTCCTTTTTTTTACATGCTACCAACTCGTGTGTGTGTGTGTGTGTGTGTGTGTGTGTGTGTGTGTTTTTGTTTTTTTTCGAAAAGTTTGCCACAAGGCATAAGTTGAGAAAGGGGGAATGGGATGCAGGAGATAGAAAGTTAAGGGGAGACACTGGTCTTAAAACAATATTTTTTATTGTTAGAGATATCACAATGGGGGGGGGGGGGGGGGGAAACATAACTGATGCCTAATTAGGTCATTTCTTACGGGTGATTAAACACTTTCCCTCAATATTATTTGGCTCGATTAAAATGTAGCTGTAGCCAAAGACCTGCCATGTGGAGCTATACTATTTATGTTATCACTGAGGTGCGTTACCATAAAGATGTCCAATTAGGCCGATGCCCCATAATTTTTAAATATAATTAGCTGACATTACTCTCCCCCAAATTTGATATGTTTAACCTAGCAACATAACTATAGCATAGCTCCACAGTTCAGTTCTTCCTGAATGCAACGGTGTAAGACTTATTAAAATTGTACCACAAGAATGTAATGAAAAGTTCCGTAAGGTTAGTTATGTTGGCAAAAAATATGAAGTTGAGAAAATCGCATTTGAAGTTTTGACTCTGACTGCAGAAAATTTTGGTAGGAATCTTCAAGTGCAGATTTTATTTCAGTGTTCCTTATCTGTCCCCCTGCAAAACAAAACAAAAAGTGTCTTATTCCATCCAACGAAACATTTCCTAAAAATTTTGAAGATGTGTACATGACCAAATTGTAAAAAAAAACAACAAAATTTATGAAGTTACGGGTTTATGTTTTTTCTTTTTCTTTTTTTTTTTTTTTAAAGCCGACGAGAGCGCGGGGCTAGGATGTCCAGCACCAAGAATAATATCTTGAGCCCTGCAAACGGTTTCTTGAGGGAACTAGTGGTCCCGTGCCAAGGGGGCCTGTGGTAAACAGTTGGGTGGCCCTGAAAAGCTCCGTTGTGACGCTCGCACGATTGACCACTAGCATCTTCATGATCTCGCCGCAGGTTCCGCGCTTCGTGTGTGCAATAAAGTTGTTAACGCTTTTATGTCCACAACCGCGAACTCTGTACTGACATCGCATTCTGCGCTGAGGCCACGGTGAAACTTTGGTTTGGTCGCCGATTTTCCCGACAAAACGGACTTTGTGCCGACCGCTCAACACAGTGCGTCGGCTCCGCTGTACGCGGCGGCGGCATCAGTATATCGTGATCCGGGATGCAGTTCGCACTGTAATTTGAGCCCACGGTGTCGTCGTAACGCAAGTCCCGACAGCACGACGACGCTTGCGACCGGCGCCTTCTGGCTTTTGTTCCACGCCTGTTTCTTACGGCTTCAAAAGGCTCGTTGCGTGCACGGTTACAATCTACCGTTTTCCGGCATCTCGATCGCAAGGGGAAAAAAAAAAAAGGACCGGCACAAAACGGTGCGTCGAGAAACGCGAGCGCAAACCAGAAAGAAAAAAAAATGACGCGCTGGTCACGCCAGCCAATAGGAGACTCGGAATGGCGCGCTTTTCAAGCGCGCCGCGTGACAGCCAATCTGAGACTATAATCGGCCTTCGGAAAACCGGGGCTCGCAGCCGTACCGCTTGTGCGACGGCATTTTGAGATAGCGCAAATTGCGCGTAAAGAGAACAGCTTCAAACCAAGCCCAAGATGGCGGCGACCGGCCGGCTGGAACGCCCGCGACGCGCGCAGGATTTTCGAACAAATTTTCTCTTCTCGGGGGCATTTCGCGGCTGCCGTAATGTTTTGAAAACCGATTTTATCGCATTTCCTGACCGACATTAGCGTTAATAATTTGAGTGCAGGTGCTCGAAAGGTTAAACCTTCAGAAAATGGGTGTTTCTCAAAATCGATTTTTTGACCATTTTCGACCGTTCTAAGACCCGCGTCTCCCCTTAAAAGAAGGAGTGAAGTCCAGTTGCGCTTAGATATTCGCAGAGGCTGGTGGTGTAGTGATTGTCCATTTTCCACTTTTCGTAATAACAATCGCGGTTCCACCGCAGGCCCACCTTCATGAGTAGTTGTTGTCTAACTGGAGTCGTTGCTGGACACGTCCACAACAAGTGACGCACATAGCAGATCTCAGGTGCAGTGTCACAGTGAGGGCCCCTGTCAGTCACTGGTAGATCTTTATCATGCCAACGATGTCGTACAAATGGGGTCAGAGCCGCCTCTACCCGAATCCGGCACACTGATACCTCCTCCTGCCGAGTAAGATTACGGGGGAGAGGGTGCGAACACGGAGGAATGAGATTACGTGTTCGCTGGCGCAGAACTTGAGAATTGGAAACGTGGGACAGGAACGGATCTGGGGGAAGAGAGGAGGGTGGTGGATCGCCTGATGTGTTTATGTGCGTCATAGCATCCGCTTGAATATTATATGGATCACGATCACGGCCGCGAATCCAGTGTATGCGCACAGGACATGGGTACTTTGAACAGAGCAAATGAATGGACTGTGTTACTTGGAATGTGCGTCGAACGGTCTTAAGCTGTTTAAGGGCAGTGAGAGAGTCTGTGTAAAGATGAACTCCATTGAATCTAGAAACTGGCGGAAGGGAATAAATGGCATTGTAAATGGCTTGAAGTTCCAGTGCCAGAGGGGTGCACATATCGGCGGTATATGTCACGTGAGTGTTCAGATGCGGATGAGAGGGACTATACACAGAAGTAACTCCTCGCTCTGCAGTATGTGATGCATCGGTATATAATATGCACCCTTCAGGCAGATGTGCGGATTATACCGACTGGGAAGCAGTGGGGCGATTGTCCGTGAGCTGGCAGTACGACCATGGAGGTGGTGTCTTTAAACGATGGAGTTGTAAAGACTGTTTGCGAGCTCTGTTTGCCATCCGCTGATCAATAAGTTCACTGAGCGTGTTTAGCTAGGCGTACTCCTGAAGTACCGGTATGGGTGTTAGACGGGGGAGACATGTTATTGCACGCATAGCCTCGCGATTGATGGCCTCAAGGGAGTTCCACTGTCTGCGGGTGAGACATTGAAACTCTGCCTGGTAGATTATACGCGGCTGGAGGACAGAGCAAACAAGCTGGTGGGCCGTCTGAGCACGTGCCGCCAGAGCGCATAGCTATGCGACGAATCAGATCTAGAGTAGCGTGAGCGGACCTACGAATGGCTGTCAGCCACGGGGTGCCAATCCCAGAGGAATGAAGGAGAAGACCAAGAATGCGAACGGTTTGTGCCTGAGGAATCGGGGTATTATCTATCATAAAATTTATAGTGGGAGCTTTCCATAAGCCAGCTTTATTTCCAATGCGAATGAAACAGGATTTTGTATGCGAAAGAGTTGGACCCAAAGGAGGGAGGCGAAATGTCAATACATCCAGTGCATGCTGGAGGGCCGCCTGATGGACAGACTTATCTCGGTGACAGCATCATAAGGTTATATCATCGGCATACGCAAGCACGCGTATAGAAGGGATGGTTTCTAGTGCTCGAATAAGTGGAATGAAGGCCACATTAAATAATGCAGGGGCGAGAACGGAGCCCTGGGGCACTCCTCTGTTCGAGGGGAAGTGACCTAAGGGCTTTCCATGGACACGCACACTGAACGTTCTATTTGTTAGAAAGGCGTGAATGGAGAGGAGAAACTTGTGAGGGAGACCAAGAGTTTGTAGGCGGGCAAGAATGGCTGAGTGAAGGATGTTATCATATGCCTTTGTTATATCTGTAGCGATCACGGTTCTAATAAGATGACTGTGCGGAGAGTGGTGAAGCACGTCAACAGCCAAAGTAGCAAGGCCATCCTCCGTTCCTATTTGCGGGCGGAAGCCGATTTGGGATTCTGGATAACAATCATGGGATTCCAACCACCACGATAAGCGAGTGGCGAGAATATTTTCGTAAAGCTTGCAGATTGTTGGCGTCAGGGAAATTGGACGAAGGGCCGAGTGAGATACTGGAGGATGACCTGACTTCGGTATTGGAACAACAATAGAATGCTTCCACTCGTCCGGCATGACACCAGAATGCCGCACGTCATTGAATGCATCAAGCAGGGCCTGCAAAGCAGTCCCTTCCAAGTTGCAGAATAAGGAGTTAGGGTAGGTATGCCGTCGTGCCCGGGAGCAGAGTTAGATTTGAGGCATTCAATGGAGGCCAGCAGCTTTGCCATGGTTAGGTCAGAAGTAATCTCATCGGGGAGTTCGGTAACCGGTAAGCAAGGTGGAGAAGTCGAGGTGGAATCATAGTGTGGAAAAAACTGTCTGGCCATCTGTTTTGCAAATGGGTCCTCATCCACATTCATCGCAAGGCGAATGCTCTCTGTGTAATCAGAAACTTGAGAAGAGTGCTCCATGACATGAAACGCTCGCCAAAGTTGTCGATTATCCTGCTTGGAGGACAGGCGCTCACACCATGCAGCCCAACGTTGCCTTCCTAGACGCTTTTCATACCGCCGCGCACGTGCGGTAGCCCGGTGAAGAGCGGGGATAGCCGATGGGTCATCGGGGTAATGAGCAGCATAGTGATCCACCTGGCGACGCAGAGCCCTAAGATTCAGGAGGTGGATGTCCGGGTTTGGCTCGTCTTCATCTACAGTGGTGGTAATCGTGTGGGACGCAAGAACAGCAGAGAGAGTAGACAGTGCTGATGATGGGGTGAATTCAGATAAGCGATTGTCTGCCTGTACAGAGTCCCATAATATTAATCATACGCTATGCGTATTTTACCTATGCACGAAGGAGTGAGAAAAATAACGATAGGACTGTGATCACTACCCCAGGTATCTGGTTCAATAGCCCAACGAGGGCTACCAGGGCCTAACCACCAAGTCAGATCAGGTGAATAAGGCCCACCTCGTGGACGGGTAGATGTATGCGGGTGGTTTAAAAGGTGAAAAGAATTATCCGAAAAGCTGCCCTGGATGTGTGCACCCCTGGGAGGATCCGATGGGTAACCCAACGAGGTGTGTGCACCGTTGAAGTCTCCACTGACTAGAATAGGGATACCCGAGTAGGTAGAACACAGAAAACGAACCCATCCAAGATTAGGAGATGCGGAACCAGGACGGCCATAAAAGGAAACTAGAATAAGTGGCTTGCGTGCAGGCTTAACTAGGAGTGCTACAACTTCTTGGCGTGTGTTACACCACCGTGAAAGGTCGATCGGTGTGTGGGGAAATGAATTGTGAATATAAATTGCAGATTTACCTGGGCTGAGGGAAGAGGTGATACAACGGCGATCAGGAATGGAAGGTGAATGGTAAGCACAGAATCTTGAAAGGCGAGGAAATGAGTTATGCTCTTGAAGTAGGAAAGCCCTTGCCTTTAGCTTTTTGTCGCGAAGGCGGATGTTCACTTCAAAGGCCTTATTCGCAAAGCCTCGACAATTCCACTGCACCACCAGAGATAGTGCATTATCCATTGCGAGGCCGAAGAGCTTCTATGATGAGGGAGGTCACCTGCTCCATAAGGGCTAATATTTTATCCACTGTCGGGGTAGTCACGGTTAACGGGTTGTCGGCATGTGATTGGGGTTTGATGCTTATTGGAGGCGATTCATCTGAAATCTTATCACGAGTTATTAGACTTCTTTGAGAGGGGTGAGAGCGACGCTGTTCTCAGAGCTGGGTGAGTTGTTCTAGACGTTGGCGAGCCTCTGCAATGGCATTGTCTAAAACAGCGTCTTCATCTGCGACATCCACATGTGATTGGTGCACTGGCTGTTTTGGTGTACCATTTGATCCACGAGGGTGAGTCGCTTGTGCGTATGAACGATGCTGAGAAGACGTAGGGTGAGCAGATGGGTCAAGTAAAGGAAATGCAAGGAAGTCTGTTTCGTCACATGTAGAGCAGCGAAGCGATTACTTGTAGGAATATCTTTTTCCAGGCGGCTTGCGCGACAGCCTCGTTCGCTTCTTCTTTGGACATGTGGGGGAGCGCATGTCATGGTTCGCCGATTTGCATAGGACACAAAGCACTGCTGGTTCATTCATGTCGGCCACAGCTGCCAGATTAGGGCAGGTATTTTGCATGTGCCCTTCTTTATGGCAGTGATAAAATATACGACGAGGTCGGAAGGGCTGTGGTTTGATAATCGCACTATAATAGGTTACGTACTCAGGCAGAGTCAACGGGCCTTGTAGGGTGAGTAGGTATGAACCCCGGCGCCCCAGAGGCCGTGCTTGCAACACTGCGTGAGTTGAACAGCGAATGTTTGCTCGCACCTCCTCAGAAGGACTTCTGCTGTCGACATGGTAAACCACGCAGCGGAGGGTGTCAGGGCCAGAGGCAAAATATATTTGCACTGGGACATGCTCATTCGCATTCAGGGGAATTTGAGTAACTGCACAGACTTTCTGGGCGTCCACCAAAGATGGCAAGTTCACTGTAATGGTGTTCGATGGGCGATGGACGACAAATCCACAGTAGTTAGTAGAACCTAGAACTTGGTTTTAGATTTTACAGAAAGACAAATGTTAATTAGGAGGTTTTGTAGCATTGCTTTTGGGTCATTGACTTTTCCCAGAAAATCACAAAAGGGGGTTTTTAAAGCCAAACCAATGTGTCTTGGATTTCACAGGATGTATTTTTGATGGCCGTTTGTGCAGGTACCGCAACTAAAGCAGAAGGTGCAGCAAGCGCATTGGCTGGAAGAGGTGCAGGCCACTTTGCTGCCACAGCCACAGTCTGAGCCAGAAGCACAGCCAAAGCCGCAAGTAGCCAGGGAACCGCCAACCCTGGAAGAACTGCGTCGCCTGCTTGCTTCGGGGGTGGCCCTACCTCCTCACCCAGTCTCTGAGCGGGCCTTGGCTGAACTTCAAGGTTTGCTGACAACAGCTGAGCGCTGGGAGGAACGTGCCAAGACCTGCGTGTTAGCACAGCCACGGCAGACGCTGGCAGTGTGCGAGGCATTGGCTGATGAAGGACAGGCCATCCCAGTCTACCTGCCAAGCCTTGCAGCTCTCAAGGACGCCATTCGCAGGGCCAAGGAGTGGACTGCACGTGCTGAGATTCTCCAGGGCTCGGAGTCCAAGTATCCATACCTAGAGGCACTGGAGGCACTGGTGCAGCGGGGTCGACCAGTCCCTGTGCGCCTCGAGTTACTGCCCCAGCTGGAGTCGCAGGTGGCTGCAGCCAAGGCCTGGAAGGAGCGCACGGCCCGCACCTTCCTCAAGAAGAACTCTGCATACTCTTTGCTCGAGGTTCTGTCTCCTCGCAGAGACATTGGCATCTATCAGGTGACTGCACGAGGCAAGAAGAAACGGGTGCGGGATGGTCCACTCGTGCCAGAAAAGGAAGAGGCGCATAGCATCAGTGTGACAGAGGATGCCGCCTCCATTGTGGCTGCATTCAAGGAGTCTGGGGCCCAGGAGTTGGAGAGCATGAAGCAGCTGCGGGCGCACAACCTGCGCAAGCGCCTTGAAGACACAGGCCAAGCACGCTACTGCACCTGCAACAACGTCTTTGGGGCTTACATGCTGCACTGCGAGCTCTGCAAGGACTGGTTTCATGCCAGCTGCGTACCGATACCCAAGTCGAGGAATGCGGCCAAGAATGGCTCGGGCGGCAGCCCGCTGGGCTCTCCCTCGCCAGCGTCCTCCAGCACTCCACGGGACTGCAAGTTCCTGTGCCCCGCGTGCCTGCGTTCGCGGCGGCCCCGCCTCGAGACCATCCTGTCATTGCTGGTGGCGCTGCAAAAGCTGCCTGTGCGACTGCCCGAAGGGGAGGCATTGCAGTGCCTCACAGAGCGGGCAATGTCCTGGCAGGTATTTCCCATTTACTTGCTCAGATATTTAACCCTAATGGTGAACTTTGGGTTACTTATGCTTCTCAGTACGAAAATTAAGTGCAGGATGTTGCCAATCACGATCCTTGAGCTTTGTGACAGTGAAAGGCATATGCATTTACTTTGTACTTGTGGTGAACGGCCTTCTGAGCATAAACACCAGCAGGTGCTCTGGCTTTGGCGGCACAACACTGTTATGAGGCACAGTAGAGCTTCGTACGTTACCAAGTCAAGTTTTACAGTATGATCATGCACCTCACAATTAATGTGATTAGTTGTGAGATAACTCTGTTAGTTGTTTATAGACAGACCTAGGCCCACATTCTTACTTTCATTCTGGCAAGGATTCATTTCTGGCTGGACGCTTTCAGTTTGCCTGAAGGAGTGGACGTACAATCTTTTCATTGTTGCCAAGAAATACTCAGCCATGCGCAGAAGCTATTTGAAAGAGTTGCTCATTCATTTCAATGGGTTAAGGTGGCCATGTCTCCACGGGACTATCAACAGTGTCTTCTCTTCACTCTTGAGTTGAATGATTTTTTTCGTCCCCATGTGACCTGGTTGTAAGCAGTGTCATGCTTTCAGTCGCAACGGAAAGTATTCTGGCTAGGCGTTTGTTGCAGCTGGACTGTCTCAGTGTTTTCAGCTAGGTTGCTGTGTGCAGCCAGGGCTCTTGTCCATAGTTGATGGGGTGGCTGTGCAGGACCGTGCCCGGCAAGCACTGGCCACTGACGAATTGGCGGCAGCCCTGGCCAAGCTGTCGGTCCTCTCCCAAAAAATGGTGGAGCAGGCTGCACGCGAAAAGACTGAGAAGATCATCAGCGCAGAGCTGCTGCGCGCGGCCAGCAAGCCAGAGCTGCAGCCACACCTTCAGAGCGTGGCACAGTCAGCCTTTGGGGGCCTTCGAGCACAGGAGAAAAGTGAGCAGCCATTTGTCTTTCTGCTCCCGGTTGCATCCTCATGGGTGGTGCATTCATTGTGTGCAGGTGATGGGGCCACCTCTGACGGAGAGGCAGCCACCAGTGTGCTGGAGGTGCCAACTGTTGCGGCTGAGCAGGAGGTGTCTCTGGTTTGTGCCTTTCGGGGATGTTTCAGGCTTTTAGCTAGCAAAAGCAATGCACTGACTGCTTCGTCGCAGAACGATACATAAAAAAAAATCAATAAAAGACGTCTACAACCGTACTTAAAATAGCTGCACCATCGAGTAAAGTTTCATTTATCTCTATCCTTTCATATACCCTATGGCCTAGAAAGAATAATAATTTCTGCACAGGATCTATGTTTTTCATTGTTGCTCTGTGAACAAAGTGATGCAGGTGTTTCTTTTTTTTCATGCATTAAGAATGTGGTCAATTTACTTCTTTTGACATCCAACTATAGTGTAGTAGTTCTATCATTTTTATTTTCTTAAAAACACTGCATATAGTTTGTTTCAAATACATGTACAGTCGCCGACCGATTATTCGGACCTCACGGGGACCGCCGAAAAATCTGAATAAACCGGAGTCCGAAAAAACAAAATCAGAAAAAAAAGAAAACTTTATTTCTATGCACTGGCATGCCCTATGCACTTATTCAGGCCCCGCAATTGGCTGGAAAGAATCGTGAATACGCTGCTGGACGCTCCGTTTGCGAGCAATCAGATCGGCTTGAATCTCGGAAAGGGTCGTGCTGTCACTGTAGGCAGCTGCAAGCATTGTCACCGCATTCACAAGGTCCGCGTGCGACGGCAGTGGAACAGGTGGTGCATCGTCCTCTGACTCAGATTTCTGACGAATTATCTCGTCATCGTCCAGCTCCGCGCATGTGAGTGCTGCACTGTCGGCATTTGAAAAGTTCTCAAAGGTGACTGCGTCTGGGATCACCCTGCTGCCACTGCGCAAGTCTTGCAGCACATGTTCGCCATCTGTGGGAAGCATGCCGGACGGGAGATCCTGGGCCGTGGCATCCGCTTCATCAAGTCCAACAAATCCAGCATGTCGAAAGCAGCTTCGGAGTGTGGCTGCCATCACTGCCTTCCAGGCGTCAGCAAGCATGCTGATCGCCGACAGCAGAGTTACAGCATACTGCTTGCCGGCGTCAATGCACAGAACCATGCGGCTGAGCAAGCGTGCTCTGTATAGCACTCTCAAAATTTTAATCACACCCTGGTCCATGGGTTGAAGGACGCTCGTTGTGTTTGGTGGCAGGAATTCCAACTGAATGGATTCCAGGTCATCAATGTGGCCATGTGCACCGCAATTGTCCACAAAGAGTAACACCTTGCGATTTTGGGCCTTGAATTTCCGGTCGAGCTTGCGTACAGCGGCAGCGAAAAGATGCTGCGTAATCCAAGCCTTCGAGTTGGCTTCATACCACACAGGCCATGTTTTTACCCCCTTGAAGCATCTCAGGCTCTTTGATTTCCCAATCGCAAGAATCGGGAGCTTTTCGTTTCCCGACTGTTGCTGCCAACCATCACTGTGACCTGGTCTTTGCTGTGCCTTCCGCCGTGGCAGGGGTCGCCAGACACGGACAGTGTCTTCTCGGGTAACATCTTATAAGAAAGGTCTGTTTCATCACAATTGAAGTTGTCGGAGCGGTAATTTGTTACAAGAGTCTGGTCCACGGCACCACTCTCACCACACATCTTCTTGAAAGTGAGGTCGTACCTCTTCTTAAAATTACGAAGCCAGCCATTGCTTAACTTAGAGCCCTCGATGTTCATTCGCAGTGCGAGGGCCTCCGCCTTTTGTTTCAGAAGATCGCCCGACACTGTTATCCTCTTTGCAATTGTCGCACACAGCCACATGTGGAGCTCTTCTTCGAGCTTTGGGTGGCTGCCCTCTCTGAAGTTTTTTCTTTCCAGCGCTGGGAAGAAGACTTCAATGATTTGTTCAAAATCTTTTTGTTTTTCATATAGTCAGACACAGTCTGCTTCGAGGTGCCGAACTCCCGGGCAACTTCGCTCTGCAGGCGGCCATTCTGCACTTGATGGATCACGGCGATCTTCTTCGCCATTGTCATCGTTGTGTATTTGCCACGCTTCTTAGCTGAATTCCCCGGCGCTGACTGCCCCGATGTTGGCGCTATTCCTGTGTGCTTCGTTTGTCTCTGCTAGACGTACACAACACACAAGCAACACAAGTAGAATGAACACTGCACACTATAACTGCACCGCACCCCGTCGCAAAGAATAAAGAAGAGACGACCGGGCCAGCGGCTACTGGAATTTGACCTGGATTTGGATGGGCGAGACCGAAACTAGCCATTGTGCCGGAACACACAAAAACGATGATGATGAGCGGACTCCGCCCCTACCGCCACCTCGTGGGGTGGTAAGGAGGCTCATTCCAAAACAGAAATGGCGCTTCATGCTTCAGTCAGCGTTGGTGTGGGTAGCTGCTGTCGATCGAGTTGGCTCGAGTAGGGTCCGAAAAATCAAATGAAATGTTGCGAAGTGTCCGAAATTTCGGTATTTATTATGCATTACGGCCTATGGGAAGGGTGACGGTGCCGCGAAGCAGTCCGAATAATCGAGTATGTCCGAATTTTTGGAGTCCGAAAAATCAGTTGGCGACTGTATCTTTGAAAGGGTTCATTGTAATATGTGGCTTTTAGCTTTTACGTGAATGCTTTACTGTTTATAAGCTATTTTGGCATTCGTAAGAAAGAAAACTTCTGACCAACCCATTTGCAGCAGTTTTCGAACTATCATCCCTTCATATCTATATCTTTAATTGTTCTGGAGCTGTGTTGGTGATAAGAAATGTAAAGAGAGCCTTTTTCAAATGTTTAAAGGCCAGGAGGTTTTCTTCTGTGCCACACTGACCATGGGGTTTGTAATGCATTCCCAGCATTGCAGATCTGATGAGGTGGCGATTTTTGGCGCTACTCTCTTCTATGGGTAAGACTTCTGTGAATGTTAAAAGATCCCCACAGTACAGCTTAGAAGCAAATCCAACCGGTGCTTTAAACTTGGCAAAGGCTGTAGGGGGTCACTAATTTCTGAACAGATTTCGGTAACTTCGTGCGACCTTATGCCACCTTGTGCCATCCCTGAAGCTTGTCCTTCCTCATTCCAGTCTGCAGATGGAGATGGTGACACAAAGACGTCTGTGGATGAGGAAAAGCAACCTTCATGTGAAAGCTATAGCAGCATGGAGCATGCCTATTCATCCGCATCCAAGAACAGTGCTGGTTAGTACTTGATCACTGTGCCCTTATTGGTCGTGTGGCATCCATTTGCTAGGTACAGTCCTGGGTAGCACTAACTTTAATGCACTCGGCTACCTGACAGAGAGAGACTCATGTCACAGTAAAATTTTTTTGTTGTGTGACAAATCTAGATGAAATTAACTGTTCTGTGAAGTGTTTTCTGTTGTTTATTTCAGGTGTGCTCTCAGATTTCAGGTGCAGTATAATCTCAGTGATACACTTCTAAGGGGTTGGGAAGTATCCTATTATTAAAACTAACTATCTTTGCATGAACAAGCGTGAGAAATGTATTCATGCAGATCTGTTTTATGGCTGAGGCGTTTATTTTTGATCAAGTGGCTACAACTCGCAACTTCTGATTATTACAGCACGACTGGCAATCGCAAAGTCAACAGTGTGCGAGCTGTGCACCATTGTGAACTGCTCGTGGTGTGTACAGCATAATAGCAGGTGGCTACATCTACAATGTGCGGGCCGTACGCCGCTGCGGACTGAGTACAGCGTGTAACTAGCAATGCATTTTTCTAAGGCGAAAGCTTTTATAAGGCTCATGAGTATGGACAGGATTTGTGCGTCTGCGAAGGATGTCAAATACTCATCGTCGAGAAATGAATTGATTCATGACTAAAAGAATGGCTATATTCAAAATTGTTTTGATGTGGAGTAATTAATTAATTAGAGCCTAAAGAGTGAATACGTCAAAATAGCCAAGGACGTCGATAAGTGTGCAAAATACGTCAAAATGTGCAAAAAAAACAACAACATGGGAATTAACAGAACAGAAAAAAGAATCAAAAGAGAAAAGGTAAAAGCAAAAAAGAAAAAGGAGCAACAAAAACATATCACCGATCGGTGACGTAAGCGTGATGCGGTGGCGCTTCTGTCGCCAGGCTGGGCCGACTGGGGGTGAAAAGTAGGGTTAGCACCCATAGGAATACATGGAACCGAAATATTTCAAAGCAGTTTTCTCATTTCATGGGGCACCTATGATGTCGTTATTCGGCACAAAGCTACCATGAACATTCTAGAACAGATCGTAAAAGTATTAAACCTTATTACTGAGGCGAAGTATTTTTAAAACACTGCAAAACCTATGGGAGTGCAAGTTGGGAGGGCGACCCATAGAAACACATGTAAGCACAACTTACCGCAACATTTTTCTCGTTTCGCAGAGCACCAGAAGTGATGGCCGGTCGTTAAACGTTGGCCAGCACTTTAAAGAAGTGTGTTACAACGTATGCTGCGTCATTGCTGATGCAATCTACTTTTAAAACCCCTCGTTGTCTAGAATCCAAGTTAGAAATGTTTTGCGGTAGCGCGGCCCATACAAAATATATGTAAAGAATGGTTCGCAAAAAAGCTGACGTTTAGCTTACGAAAGCTTTGTTAAGGGCTGCTGCATTCTTTCAAGACCATGAATATATGTATGCAACACTATTTTGCATCGGACATCTCTGTAAAGCATTTTTATCAATAAATATGTGTGGTGCGCTTCCAGACGAACTCCCACGCCTAGGAGGTGAGTATACCCAAAGCTATATTTTTTTTCTTTTTGACGAACTTTGTTTACCACGTCTCGGCATCATGTTTCAATGTAAAAAAAAAAAGGAAAACATTCCAAATGCTGGCGACGCGCATGAGCTGCGTAAGGCAGTTATGATACTGTCGAGACACGGTTCATTTTGTAAATTGAGATGAATAAAATGCAAAATAGCCGGAACGATGTCATTCCGTTCTGAAAACATTGATCATGGCTAAGTAGAGGCGGCAAGTATTAAAACGAATGCATATTGGTGTGTCGTGATACATGCATGTGGTGAGCAAGTCGTAAGCAAACATTTTGAGAGGCTTTATATTCCGACGTCCGTGCACGCGCTGCATGGTCTGCGCCGTACAGAAAGAAAAAAGAAAAGACAGGTGAGGAAACTGCATAGAAAGTTCAGAACAATATGTGAGAACCGTAGCGATACCACGGGAAAATTAAGGAAAAAATAGTTAACTAGCATATATGCTCGTTGATGACCTTGCGCGCACCCACCCGATTCAAAACAATTGTATGCCTGGACGGTCTCTGCTGTGAAGTGACTCGGAGAAAAAAATCAAATACACTACAATATTTGCCATGCCTAATGGTAGCAGAGCGCCCGCGTTAGTACGGAGGACTTCCGAATGTGTTTCAGGCGTAGCAAATGGGCCCGGGTGTACAACGCCGTCAATGTACAGCTTTTCATCGTAGCGCTTTTTATCCGATTCCGACAAGCTTTTCACGTAGTCCGACATTACTGCAGCGCACACTACATTCTCTTGCAAGTACTGCAATTCTGACGACTTGCGGGACAGTTCACAGCACGATAAACTGACCGCGCACAGTTGCAGACGACCATGCACCCCCTGCTGCGTCCTGCGCTGTCGCTAGCAGACGCTCTGGAGCTGGAGGCGGCCGCGGTGGGTATCGCCAGGTGCGCCATCGTCTGCTGCAATGCGCGATTCTCATTCGCACCATATTGTTGTATGGTGTTTGACAACTGCTTTTTAAACGCAATTCTGTCTAAGATGTACCACTTGAGTGACAGTATTATGAAGCTAATTTACCCCATGCGGCAGCATATCAGACTTGAAACAAACTGCGCGATTCGCTACATGAGCCTTTTGGGGGTGTCCGGATTCACAACGTAGATTATTCGGGGAGTTTTAAAAGTAGACTGCCTCGGCAATGACGCAGCATACTTTGTCACACACTTCTTCAATGCGTTGATCAACGTTTAACGAAGGGCCACCACTTTTTGTGCTCTGTGAAACGTGAAAAATGTTGACGTAAGCCTGTGTTTACATGCGTTTTTATGGGTCGCCCTCCCAACTCGCACCCCCATATGTTTCGCGGTGTTTTAAAAAAACTTCGCCTCGATAATGAGATTTCATACTTTCATGATCTGTTCTAGGGTTTTCACGGTTAGTCTGTGTCGACTAACGACATCATAGGTGCCCCGTGAAATGAGATTAGTGCTTTGAAATCTTTTGGTTGCATGTATTTCTTTGGGCGCTAACCCTACTTTTCACCCCCAGTCAGCTGCAGCCCCCCTTTGTTTGTAAACACGGTGTTGGTCTACAGAAGACAGAAAAAAAAATGAATGAAAAAGTGACAAATGAGCGCAAAGAGTCGTGGGAAAAGCTTTTGCCTTACCGCACTAATTTTTTGAGTTTGCCAAAAAACAGTATGCCATTAATCTAAATGTAGCATAATAAAATCACAATTTTTTTACATGAAATATTCATCTGTCTCATGAATTAAGTAACAACTATGGTACTGATGACGACCGATTTCTCGGACTCTCGGGGGACCGTGAAAAAATCGAAAAGTCAGGTTTTGTAGAAATAATATGTAGAAACTGATTGCCATCATAGTGGAGGAAGGTGTCAGTTGACCAGTCTAATGCTTGACGGTCTCCTTGTGATGTTTACACACACAATAGGCAGCTAATGGCGTTCGATGGCTGTACTGCCGTCAGCACCTTGTTGGCAAACATGCTAGCTTAGATGAAGTCCAGATGCATAAGCAAACCTTCCACTGCGAGTTAACTGAACCACCGCGAAACGTGGCAGGGCCCATGTGCAGCCACTGCGTTACACAAGGGCCCTGTATTGCTAGCTTAAAATGTACTTTATACAGTTGCATTTTCTACCGCCTTGAAGCCTTGATTAATGACACTCCACAATACATGTTACCTGAAGGCTTAGCTGTTGGCAGTGGTGGCGTGACGAAAGCAAATGAAATCCAAAAATTCGAGCGATCAGTTGCGATGCATTCGAAATTTCGGAAGGTCATGTAAATTATTTGTATGGAGTATGTCGCAGTGCCGAGAAAAAGTCTGATTAAATGTCTGTCTGAATTTTCGGTCGTCGGCTGTATTCTCGATCAGTGCTAGGCTTAGTGAGCCTTCCCTGGCATTCCATAGGTGTACTAAAAAAGCATCCCCAAATAGTGAACTGTAACTGGTCGCTTGCAGAATGCTTTCAGTTTGATGTGTCGAACGGTCCAGTCCTCTGGGACACAAGGGAGTTTCCTGGGACTCAAGGGAGTTTCCTGGGACACAAGGGAGTTTCCTTATCAAGTGCCACGCTGTCTTGTGCAGTGGCTCCCTCGCCACGGAAGCATGCCCGCAAGTCTCCTCTGGTGCCACGGCAGGTGGAGAGCCCTGTATTGGAGCTCAGCTCAGGGGCCAAGACACGCCTCGAAGCATTGCTGACGGAAGGGGACCTGCTGGAAGTGTCGCTAGATGAGACTGGCCATATCTGGCGCATCCTGCAGGCCACCAAGCCCCCACGGGACCCCCTGTCACCCTTCGAGGGCTTTCCAGAGTTTGAAGTAAGGGGCTTTCTGATTGAAACTCTTGCCTTGGCTTCTCTGGGTATATGTACTGCGCTGAGCCTGCCCATCATTCAAGTGATGGGCAGGCTCAGAAAGCCATGGGCAAGAACACGACACATTGATTGCATTCAGATGTTCAGTTAGTAGCTGCACAGTTTTTTCTTCTTTTACTCTTGCATTTGTGTGATATTTTGGACCTTGTGGTGTGTCTTGTATACAGTAGAACCTCGTTGATATGTTCCCGGTCCATACGATTTCCTGTTTCATACGTTCAAAATCGCGAAAAGTAAAAGATCTCCCATAGAGTTAACTATTCTTCTCCCGGTTAATATGCGCCCAGATAACACGATTTCTCGGTTACTATGTTCGAAATTTCGGCAAACCGTGGTCGTATAATGCATTTTGCGATTAACTGGACATATGCTAACGAGCGCTCGCAGTGTGAAAAACTGATCAGCAGCGGTCACCCGCTGCAGTTGCTTTCCTGCAGTGCCTGGGTGCAACGGGGCAAAGCATCAATGAACACCAGTGAGCCAACATACGAGGCACTCGTTCCCGTGAAAACATGACTTCACAAGGAGAAACGCAGTGGCTTCTTTTGCGGTAGCTTTGGGGCATAGGGATGAACCATTTGATAACTACAACAGCGTGCGCACAGGTGCTTGAAAACCTTGAATACCATTGAATTACGGAAGTCTCTTTTCAAGGCCCTTAAAAACCTTGAATTTATGACTGGTCCTTGAAGATTCTTGAATTCCTTGAATACTAAATTAGAACTGGTGTTTTTCGTCATGAAAACGTTTTTGTTGCTAAACTTTTATTCTTGACTGAGTTCTGAATGAACTGCAGGGAAGGAAACGTATCGATTTTTAGCCTGTTTAGCTCATTCTCGTTAGGCGGCTGGCAACACTGCAGTGGGCGCGTGGCTGCGTCGTCCCATCGCTATCGCATCGCCATCACTCACCGAGCCCAACGTTTTTAGATAGGTTTACCGAGCCGTGCGGCCGTGTCTACGCTGGCGTTGCCCTAGTGCTTGCATTTTTGGAATGAGCATGGCTTCTGCATGTCAGCGCACATGATATTTTCATATGTGACACAATGCCCGGAAAGAGCAAGTTTCAGGCTACGTGGCTCCACCATGACGAATACAAGCAGTGGATTGCGCCTGATACAACGAGTCCGCATCGAGCTAAGTGCAAGCTTTGCGGTAAAACTGTGGATGTGACTGCCATGGGTGAATCCGCTTTAAAAAGTCACATGAAAAGCAGCAAGCATATTGGCGCAATGAAGGTAGCGCAAGGGAGCGCGTTGAAAAGGTACCTGACGCCGGTCGCGGTAGAGCAGTCTACTAGCGCGTGTTCCTCGCAGTCGCCAAGCCTAAACGATGCTTGCAAAGCGCACGAGCTTGTCACTGACGCTGAAATTCTTTGGACTCTGAAAGTTGTGACATCCCACTTTTCGTACCGGTCGTCATCCCAAGCAGGGGAGCTATTTCAGCGCATGTTTCCGGACAGTGAAGTGGCAAAGGCGTTTTCTTGTGGTGAGAAGAAATGCGCCTATATGACGTGTCGCGGTCTCAGGCCCTTCTTTCTTTCAGCATTGCAGCGAGAAATAGAACAGTGTGAATTCTATGTCGTACTGTTTGACGAGTCGGCAAATGACTTTCTGCAAAGTAAGCAAATGGATGTGCACTTGAGGTGTTGGGACTCTGCTCACCAAGTGACGACCAGGTATTACACCTCCGTTTTTATGGGGCATTCCACAGCCGATGACATTCAGGAAAAGTTGCTAAGCGCCCTCGAGCCTTTGCCTCTTGCCAAGATTCTTCAGATATCGATGGATGGGCCCAATGTCAATCTGAAGTTCTTCAAAGGTCTTCAAGAGCACTTGCAACAAAACCACCAAGTTCTGTGTGTGGACTTAGGCACTTGTGGGCTACACACAGTGCACAATGCTTATAGGGCTGGAGTTTCAGCAACTAAATGGGGACTTGACTGCTTGTTGTCTAGTCTGAGTGCAATTTTTGAAGGTGCTCCAGCACGGAGACAGGACTTTTCGGCAGTTACAGGCCAAGACACCTTTCCTCTTAAGTTTGTCGCCCACCGGTGGGTGGAGAATGTTCCTGTAATTGAGAGAGCGTTGCTGTTGTGGTGTGACATGAAAAAGTACATTGAGGCTGCTAGAAAAAAAGAAGTCAACCTGCCAAAATGTGCATCGTTCAATAACTTGTGGGAGTTCTGCTGTGATGCTTTACTGCCAGCAAAGTTGAATTTTGCCTTATGTGTGGCGATGGCACTGAACCCTTTTCTGGTAGAGTACCAGACAGACAAACCAGTGGTTTTTTTCCTTGCAAGGGATTTAGAAACTGTTCTCAGAAAGCTGCTGACAAAGTTTTTGAAATGTTCGATCCTGTCTGCCAAAGGGATAGTGGGTCTGCTGAAGATCGACATTGATAATGCCGAGAACCATGTTCCACTTGAAAAGGTGGATATAGGCTACAAAGCAGAGCAAGTTCTCAAGAATTCTAAAGTGAGCTCAAAGGACGTGTTTCAATTCCGGATGGAATGTAAACAGTTTTTGATCAGTGCCACAAAGAAAGTTCTAGACAGAAGCCCCTTGAAGTTTGCATTTGTTAGGGGCCTTTCTTCACTAGACCCACGACAGATGTGCTCGAAGCCAGAGGAATGCCTTGCAGGTTTCAGAAAAGTGTTGGACACCCTCATCACTGCAGGTAGAATGGCTGATCACCTTCGAGACACGGTGCTGGCCGAGTACACTGAGCTCCTGCACGAGCAGAAACATCAGCTTAGACAATTTGACAAGTGCGCTGACAGACTGGATGAATTTTACCCTGATCTCTTGAAGTTCAGTTCAACCTACTCGAAGTTGTGGAGCATTGTGAAACTTCTGCTTGTCCTCAGTCATGGCCAGGCAACTGTCGAGCGTGGATTCAGTGTAAACCGACAGGTGTGCATTGAGAATCTGAAGGACCTTTCATATGTTTCACAACGGATCGTGTGCGGTGCGGTTGAGAAAGCAGGTGGTGTTCTAAACATTCCAATCACCAAGGAACTGAGGATCGCTGTGTCAGCTGCAAGGCAAAAGTATGGAGCATACTTGGAAGCCCAGAAAAAGCAGGACCTTGAAGCTTCAAAGCAGAGAAAAAAGCACTGCATTGAGGAAGAGCTTGATGCAATGAAAAAAAAGAAAAAGAAGCTGGAATTGACAATTGATGATCTCATGGCATCTGCAAATGCCTATGCTGATAAAGCAGAGGCAGAAAACAATGTGACACACATTGTAAAGTCCAATAGCCTCAGAAAGACTGCCAAAGACAAGAGTGAGGAGCTACATGCCATCAAGCTCCAAATTCAACAAAAGCTGCTGGAGCTCCCCTGAAGTAGCCCTGAAGAGCTGCTTCCTAAGGATTTTTTTGTTTTGTGCAGTTGAAGCAGTGGGCAATATTTTGTGAGGGTATAGGAAATAACCAACTATTTTATAAAACTAATTTTTTACTTTTCTGCGGGATATGACCAAACTTTCACTGTGATATTTTATGAAGCTATATTTAATTTTTTTCTGTGCAATAGAAGCAAATCTGCGTAGTGATGTTTTTTTTCTTTGTGGAATAAATATTTCAGACGTTTTGAGAGCACTGTTTGAAGATCTTTGACATGGAAAAAAAAATTAAGCCCTCGAAGGGGGCCTTGAAAATCCTCCTATGGGGGCTTGAAATTCCTTGAATATCCTTGAATTTTTTTCTTTGCCACCTGTACGAACCCTGTACAACTACAGTGAAACCTCGTTGATTTGCAATGGCGCCATGACTGGCGCTGCGGCCGGCGGCGCCAAGGGCAGGGGTTGGTGGTCGTGGCGGTGGCTGTCAGCTCTACTCTTCCACGCAACTTCCAAAGCTTGCTTTACTCGTTAATTTGACACCGTTAATTTGGAAATACAGATTACTATTTCTGTCAGCGCAATCCCAAGATCCCAACCAACGCCCATGGAAAGGCTGTGACGTCGGACGGGCGCTACATGCTTCTGAATAAAAACCAAACCAAATCATTTCATGGTTACTTTTTTTTTGCGACAGTCGTCCATCCTTCCAACCATCAGTCATCAACGAAAGCACATGGTCAGTCGCCAGCATGACGTCTGCTTTAAGCATCGTTCGCTTCAAAAGGTGTCTGCACTATCACGCGTTCCAGTGATTGTGTGGCAGTGAACGGCGCCCGCCCCAAACGTGACATGATAAAGTGAAAACGAGGCATGCACAACCAGAGGAGCTCTGGCACAGTGCGCCTGTAGAAGTGTAGAGGTGTCCGATTGTCCTCCATTGGTCTGCCCAACAATCATTGATTTGGAAATGAGCTCTGTTCGCAATTTGCAAGACATGCTTCTGCTGAAATATTGTACATTTGTGCAAAGTGATGTTTCTGTGACATGGTTTTCAGCATAAATGGTATCGAGGGTGTGCTGTATATGTCTGCAGTTAGTCAGGAGAGAGGCAAGGCTTATGGGGTCACTCAGCTAGCAGGGAGGCAAGCTTCAGTGTCAGTTCAGGGTGCGCACAGGTTCCTGAAACCCTGAGAACCCTTGAATTTGGAAATCCGATTTTCAAGGCCTTTAAAAGTACTTGATATTTTTTAACCCTTAAAGTCCTTAAAAAATCATGTTCTAAAGATTGAAATCACAATTTACGCTAAAAGAAGCTCGCAGAACTCATGCAAAATAGAAAGTTGTTTATTTTCTCTGCACATATTTCCACTCAATGTTTGAAAAGAATTTCGGCTGTGTGTATTAGTTGGCCACATTGAGGTGATCTAATCGCCCATTCTAAAATAGTCATATTGCCATCTCCATCACCGACCACTCACCATGTTGCTGTTTTGCGTTCCAGGTGTGTTGCCATGACCAGACGCGATGATTTTGCATAGGCGAGCTTTCAGATATTTCTCTATGTGTGAATGCAGCAGTTCCTCGATGCAAAACAACAATTCCCAGAAAGTGTAAATTTCAAGTGCGTGGCTGAGCCACATTGACTACAAGGACTGGGTGGCTCCGGATGCAACGAATCCTCACCGAGTGAAATGCAAGCCATGCTGGAAATCCTTAGACCTGGTTTCTATGGGTGAAAAGTAGTGCATAGAGTGGGAAGCACAGCACAAGTACGAAGGCAGCGGCAGGTTCGGTGTGCGAATATTGTACTGCTGGCACAAACCTGCGACCAGTCGATACTCCATCGCAGTCATGTGGCATTGACAGCGCGTGCAAGGTCAGTGGACTGGGGACAAATGCGGAAATTTTATGAACGCTGAATTGAGCTCATGTTTCCTGATAGTGAGATCGATAAAGGCTTTTTATGCAGTTAAAACGGCTTCTGACTTCTTTTCTTTCACAGCTACAGCGAGATATAGACCAGTAGAAAGCTGTCATACTTGAACGAGTGCCTTCGAGAGAAACTAATGCATGTACGCATAAGCTATTGGGACTCTCGAAAAAAGTTGGTCACAAGATACTACACATCTGTGTTTATGGGGCATTTGATGGCAGCCAACACCCGAAAGAAACTGTTGAGTGCACTGGAACCTTTGCCATTGGCAAAGATCCTTGAATCTCAGTGCATGGACCTGATGTGATCCTCAAGTTTTTCAAAATGCTGCAATGCCACCTACAGGAAAACTACAAAGTCCAGAGTCTTGACTTGGGCACTTGTGGCCTCCACACAATCTGCATTTCCTACAAAGCAGGCATCGCAGTGAGTAATTAGGGACTTGACACCTTTTTGTCTAGTCTATGTGCACTGTTTGAGGATGCCCAGCTAGGAGACAGAATTTTTCAACAGTCACTGGGCAGGCAAATATGTTGTGCATCGCTGGGTTGAGAATGTGCTTTTCATTGAAAGAGCTGTGGAACTTTGCAACGATGTGCGGAAATATGTAGAATCTGCAAGGAAGAAGCAAGTGAGCCTGCCAAAGTGTGTGTCTTTTCAGAACATTGTTGAATTCAGCCGGGGCACATTAGTAGTGGCAAAGTTGAACTTTTCTCTTAGTGTCGTTGCCATACTAAAGCCTTTCTTGATGGAATACCAAACAGACAAGCCCGTGTTGTTTCTTCTGGCAAGAGACAGAAAAAATCATCAGGAAGTTGATGACAAAGTCTAATATGTGTTCAACATTCTCTCCAGCTACAGAGAATACTGGCTTGCTGCAGATTGATGTACAAGACCCAATCATGCGCCACTTTAATAAAGTGCACCTCAGTTACACAGTCGAGCAAATTGTGAAGGAGTGCAAAGCAAGTGCACATGATGTATTTCAGTTAGGATGGAATGCAAGCTGTTTCTAGTCGCAGTGACGAAGAAAGTCCTTGAGAAGAGCCCCTTGAGGTTCCAAGTAGTTAGAGGTCATTCCTTTCTTGACCCTCGGCACGTGCTGCAGGCCTAACGAGTGCCTAGCAAGCCTCAAGAAACTGTTGGAAGGCCTCATAGCAGCTGGGAGATTGACAGACCAGCAGTGAGACACGGTACTTGCAGAGTACACTGAGCTGTTGCAAGAGCAGAAACATCAACTGCGACTTTTTGAGGAATCCACCAGCCTAGACACATTCTGTAGTGGGCTTTTGCAGCTGAGTGCTTATGCAGAACATTGGAAGATTGTAAAATTTTTGCTTGTGTTGAGCCATGGTCTAGAAACTGCTCAGAGAGGGTTCAGCATCAACCGGCAGATCTGCGTAGAGAACAGGAAAGGTCAGCCATGCATCTCGCAAAGAATAGAGTGCAATGCAGTGGAAAAAGCTGGTGGTATTTTTAACGTCATCACAAAGGATTTGCAGGAGATCGTGTTAGCTGCAAGACATCATTATTGTGCTTACTTGGAAGCCCAGAAGAAGCAGGAACAAGAACGTGTAAAGCAGTCGAAAAAGCGCCGTACTGAGGACTAGCTTGACATTCTCAACAAAATGAAGATCCTCGAAGCAGCTATCAGTGACTTGACTGCATCAGCTGATGGACTATGCTGAGAATGCGGGAACAGCTAATGACTTCACCTACATTATAAAATCAAACTCGTTGAGAAAAGCTGCAAAGGCTAAGGCCGAAGAATTGTTAAATCTGAAGAAAGATATTGAGACAAAGCTTCAGGAAGTACCTTGAACTTTGCTTGGTATGTATGTCTTGGCCCTTGAGTGCAATAAATGTGATAGCTATGTTTTCTTGAAAATGTCTCAAAATTAATGAGCTGCGTTGTAGGCCTTTCAAAAACGTCTAGAAGGGCCTTGAAAGTCCTTGAATATCCTTGAATTCTTGTCTCTGTAGCCTGTATGAACCCTGCAGTTATGTGCAGGCATTGCACGTACACAGTAAGTGTCCCCAGTGCATGATGCAGAGTCGCAGCATTAGAGTTGGGGTAAAATAGATAAATGCAAAGCACGTTAGGAAGCCATTTATTGCCTAATATCGCGTTAAGACACTCACTAGATGAGTGTTTATATAGTGGGTAATTGAGAACTTGCCGAGAGGTCAATGGACGAGGCGTGAGGTCTGGCAGTGAGGAAAGGTTCCCAAACGTGTCAGCCAGCCACAGGCAAAGGAGAAGAAATTTTCCTGCCACAAGTGGCAGTTTTTGTCTCGAAAGCCTTTCCAGGCTCTTGGAACGAAATCCCATACACGAGAGCTGTGCGCGGGATCCGTGCATGGAATTTGTGCATCAGATCTATGTGCTAATGTGTCACTTGCTATAACAGATGTATGAAGAGAGAAATTAGCTGTCAGTCTTCCTGATGACGTAATGAGAAAAACTCGTCTTACCGGAATCGAACCTTCATCCTTTGCATCCCCAGCCGAGCGCTTTAACCAACTGTGCCACGCCCGGGATTGTGAAACGCACATCATAATTCTCCTAGTCTAACACGAGGATGATAGTAGCAACGACAATGACGCTGAAAGTAGTGGTAATGACAATATCAGTAGCAATGATAATGATGGTGTATTGAGTTGATAATGAGAGCAAACGTGATGCACAGTGTGCAGCAGCAACGCTCTGGCTTTCGCATTTCTGCAGTGTAGATTCCACAGTGCTCTCAGAATTTTTGGAATGCACCCTTCCCTTCTGGAACCAGCATGATGCCACAAGTGTGGTAGAATAGTGTAGTACTATTGCCCGTGGGATAAAGGCACAGGGTAGAAATAGCGCTATAATTTTTTTCAAGTCAGTGCTTCAAGTTCACGAAATCTTTTTGACTGCTCAATTATTTGAACCATTTGCATGCTGTTGTATCTGAAATAGTTATGTGACTAAATAATTGACTGGGCATTTTAATAGCCGTTGGGGTGCATACCTTGATCTTCTTTAGATGTGGAGTGGTTCTAAAGAGTGGGAAACCCTGGGCAGCTGCAGATTCTATTCGTCTCACTGCTGTTGAAGTTGATACATGTTTGTGCGTAGACTAGTTGCTGCTTATTCAACTGAAACTTGCTCAAAAAGGAACATGAAGCTGTATCCTTTCATCATTGACTGTGGCCCAGTAGGAAGTACTAGCAGGTGTAGCCCTGCTCCCAGCAGATTAAAGATTTTTTCTTCCTGCCTCAACTTTTCTTCCCCCCCCCCTCTCTCTCTCTCCTTTTTCCTCTCCCTTTTCGAAGGACTACTCGGGGGCTGCCAAGAGACCGGAGAAGAGGTTAAAGAAACGCAAGGTAGACCAAGCTGAAGCCACAGCCAAGGTTGGTCTTACAAATGCTTGCTTTCTGTCTTGCTTTCGTTGCTCCTTGGTCTGTACAGTGCTAATTGCTTATGAGCTGAGGCAGTTGTCTTGGTGAGGAACAGGAAAACTGGGAAACCTTCAGTGGCAGCTATGCACTTGGTGTAATTGCTGACCACAATGCATCCAGAGATTTAGTACAGATCTCGAAAATGACTGTGTGTGTGTGTGTGTGTGTGTGTGTGTGTGTGTGTGTGTGTGTGTGTGTGTGTGTGTGTGTGTGTGTGTGTGTGTGTGTGTGTGTGTGTGTGTGTGTGTGTGTGTGTGTGTGTGTGTGTGTGTGTGTGTTCGTGTGGGAGAGAGATTCAAAAATATGAGCCATTTCTGATGGTTTTGGTGCTTACAAATTTCACAGTTTTTCAACAATGCAACAGCGCGTTGTCTTATATCGGCATGAAGAGGAGAGATTGGACGATCAGAGCTTCCGTTGGCTGCAGTGTCACATTTCCCCGACCACGAACAAAAGTATACGAAATGGTAAATGAGGCAGACAAGGATGTAAGCCTTACTTCTTTTACTTTTTTCAAATTACTGTCACAGATTCTTTCAGCATTTCGTAATAAATAACACTAGGCTGAACCTGAACCTTGTGCATTTGCCTGTGACGTTGAGAACTGTAATGAAGCTCATGATTTTTCTATGTATATCTGCAAGAGTTATTATTTTTTTTCAAGGGTCTTTCAGGGGTGGAAGTGCTGCTCCATTCCCTCCATTTTGCTCCATTTTGCTCCAAGCTGCTTTTTCTGCTCCATCCTTCTCCAAAATGCAACATTGCTCCAAAACTGCTCCAAAGCGGCTGCCTCGGATGTTTTGCCATCAAATTTAGTAGAACGCGGATTTTTGCTGCAGAGGTGGCTATTAATGATATTTCTTCCAAAAATGTGATTCAATGCAATTTGATTAAGTGGCAGTGAGAAGCGCATGGGGCAAGGGAATGTTGCGGGGTCCATATACACTCTCGGCGACGCTTTAGTTGAAACAAAGGTAGCACAATGGTGGCCATTATAATGCTCCTCGTGCTGAGCTTAATACGTATTAAAGTTTCATGAACTAGAAAAGCATAGAGCAAAACGAATTTGCAAGTAAATTTAGAAAAGTCACAACAGGTGATTGGAGGGGAATAATTATGAAAAATGTTTTGTGCACTTGACATAGCACTTTCTCCAAGCCTTTTAAATTGCTGATGGTGAGAGAAGTGAGTGAAGCAGTCATGGCAGGTACCTCGAGCTGTTAGGAAAATTGTCCGACAGCACAGAACAACTCGAGTTGTTCTAAGGGTTTAGCTGTGAAAACGAGCAGGTACTTCATCACCACGCCTCTTTGTTAGTACCAAGCGTGTCAAGCCTGCTTCAGACAAAGACATACTTGAAGCGTATGGGGGTGACACCACAAAGGTGCTCAACAGTGTTGGAAAGCCACACAGGGCCTATTGCCAACGGGTTTAAATCAAGGAAGTGCCAGTGTTGCTCAGTGAAAACAGGAGCCACTGGCAGAAAGGCTATGAAGCAAAAGAATCTGGAGGAGGGAAAGGCTACCCTTGAGTGCAGTCCACCCTTCCTGAAGGTACTACTGACCAGTGCCCTGGAATTTTTCAGCATAGGCACAGGGTCAAGAAGGATATGCGCAAGGAGAGCGAAAATGTGCTGATCATTGATGTGAACTCCAAACTAGTGGTGGTGCTTGAGCACATCAAAGTGATAGACTCACTTTTCAATCGTGTCAAAATAATTCAGACTTAGTTCAGTTATGACGTGTAGAAGCAGGCATTTGGTTTGCTGCTAATCTTTTCTAAATTGTTCCACAGGTCAATTGCGTTATTTTTAATATCAATACATGTTTTGGCTGATTGTCGTCTTATCAGAGATGCAGGTGTGGTCAGCGAAGCTTTAAATGTTGAATAGAAATGAATCAAATTGGGTATTTTTGCATGTAAAAAACAAAAACTTGCAATTATTAAAAGCGTTTGACCCCAGAAACATGCTCCAAAACATAATTTGAATGCTCCAAACTCTCACTTTATTGCTCCAGAGCTGCTCCAAATTGGCTTTATTACTTCTTCCTGAGCTGATCCAGTATGCTCGACCCTGCTTCCACCTTCACGAGAGACGTTCTCATGGTAACGTGCATGTTGAGATTGAACGTTTTTTATAAAAGCTGGGCATGTAAAAGAACTGTGCAGACAAACCTTGATATAATTTTGTTACGATTTATTGGCTCTATTGAACTCTCCTAAATATTTTTGACAAATGCGTCTCGTTTTCATTTTATATATCGAACATAGTTTGCGCTGCAACAGATACATATTGAAGTCCTCTGCACCAAGTGGCACCCTATCAAAAGCAGACAGCAGACTGCACAATTGGCTGGTGGTGGTGCGTCAAGAGTTGACTGGAAGGTTTGCCCCTTTCCTCTCGCACTGTAGGGTTCTTACCTCTCATCCATCAACAGTGCCATGGAAGTAGCACATCGGAAGCGGCGTTGCGGAAGGTTGTAGCCTTGCAACAACCATCCTTCGCTCAGGTCAATGAGTTGGTGAAAATGGCAGTAGCTTTCACTCCAACATTACGACGCTATACGTGGCACGGGAGAACACCTTTATTGGCTTGACTCACAGCCATTGTGCTCTGTCCATGCTAGGGAGGAGCCAACCTAACTGGCACCCTGTTTCTTACAATCTCCGTAATTGCTGTACAGTCGAGTCCACTTATAACAATATTCAAGTGCCACGAAAATTCCATTGTTATAACCAATAATTGTTATAAACCGTTTGAGCGAAAAAAACCATAGCAACTGCAAAGAGGGGTCACGGACGGCAAGTGACATGCGAGCTCTGCCGAGGTATCGTTTTGGTGGCCCCGAAAGGGGCTTTGTAAAAAATATGAGAAGGTTTCTACGGCCGCCTCTCAGCTTGAGAAATCCCGAAGTAATGGTGGGGTGGAAAGAGAGAGACAAAACTTTTATTTAAAAGCCACCACCTGGCTGGCAGTACACATTGTTAATTAGCAGGGCAAACTCGGCCCGGTGATAGGCAAGTTCTGGGCACAGGCGCCAAGAAATCACTCGTAGAGGGCCTCCTCCATTTCCTTATCGAATGCCCACTGTCAAGCGAGGACTTTTCTTTGTCGAACTTCTCAGCGAAGTGGATGATCGTCGACATTGTCGGTTGCAACAGTGCGTACTTCTTAAGCAAGTCACACATTTTCTTACCCTCTTTGTAGTCCTTCACCATACTGCACTTTGTCTCCAAATCGATAGCCGTGCACTTTCCTTTCACCGGCAACGTCGTCCGATAATCAGCGGGCGGATCAGCCATCTTCAGTTTCAGTGGCGATTCAAACGAGACGGAAAAACCACGTGGCCAGGAATGACCTCGACGCAATCAACTTGCACAAACAACCAAATCCGTTGGCAGAAACAGCAGAACTGCCTTAAGAATGATGGGCGAGTGGGCAGATCAGCGCTGCCAGCATACCTGCCGGCGCGTTTGCAAAGTCCATTTGTGTTTCGGATGGTGGCGCGGCATAGAGCTATGGGCGTAGCCCATTTGTGTTTGGAGGGATGGAAGGGCGGCGGGAGAAAGGCGCGCGAGGCTGGCAATGCGGAGAAGGCCAGAAAACAGGTTCTATTGTATGAGCGCGCGGCGGGGAGGGTGCAGCAGCTGGAATTTCTTTCTTTTTTCTTTTCAAGGATTTCGCATTCCACTACCTTTTAGCATGAGCACTCAGGAACCAGACTTGATTGTTATAACCTATAATGCGGCATGGTGGCATTGTAGTAGGCGTGTTATTTTACCATAGAAAGCATACTAATGTGGACTGTGCAGCAGCTTTTCATTGTTGTAACCGATATATTGTTAAAACCGGTATCGTTATAAGTGGACTCGAGTGTACCTTCAAAATGAGGCTAAAGCTTTTGCAAAAGGTCTCCCCGTTTCATTAGTAAGCATTGCCTGAATTTCCATCATTTACTAAGCTCCACTGCTCTTGCGCACATTTTAATATGATAGCGTTAATACCACACTCACCAGAAAGTTTGATGTCAACACTGGTAATGGTGTTTTGAGCGAAATATCACAAGCATTGCACTGGCCGGTGGTAGCTGGCAGCTGACATGGCTGCGCACCGACTAGCCGTAGGGTTACCTGAAGCCAGCTCGTGCCTCTCCTTTCATATGGGAGAGTTGTATCACAATCAGCCTGCCAGGACCTTGCATTCACGTTACCACTAGGCCACACAGGCACGTTCACACAGCTTGGTTAAAGGGGGGCTTTATACAGTAAAATTCTGCTAATTCAAACTTCAAGGGACCGGAAATAAAGTTTGAATTAGCCAAAACAGGGTGCGCACAGGTGCTTGAAAACCTTGAATACCATTGAATTACGGAAGTCTGTTTTCAAGGCCCTTAAAAACCTTGAATTTATGACTGGTCCTTGAAGATTCTTGAATTCCTTGAATACTAAATTTGAACTGGTGTTTTTCGTCATGAGAGCGTTTTTGTTGCTAAACTTTTATTCTTGACTGAGTTCTGAATGAACTGCGGGGAAGGAAACGTATTTTTAGCCTATTTAGCGCATTCTCGTTAGGCGGCTGGCAACACTGCAGTGGGCGCGCGGCTGCGTCGTCCCATCGCTATCGCATCGCCATCACTCACCGAGCCCAACGTTTTTAGATAGGTCTACCGAGCCGTGCAGCCGTGTCTACGCTGGCGTTGCCCTAGTGCTTGCATTTTTGGAATGAGCGTGGCTTCTGCCTGTCAGCGCACGTGATATTTTCATATGTGACACAATGCCCGGAAAGAGCAAGTTTCAGGCTACGTGGCTCCACTATGACGAATACAAGCAGTGGATTGCGCCTGATACAACGAGTCCGCATCGGGCTAAGTGCAAGCTTTGCGGTAAAACTGTGGATGTGACTGCCATGGGTGAATCCACTTTAAAAAGTCACAACGGATCGTGTGCGATGCGGTTGAGAAAGCAGGTGGTGTTCTAAACATTCCAATCACCAAGGAACTGAGGATCGCTGTGTCAGCTGCAAGGCAAAAGTATGGAGCATACTTGGAAGCCCAGAAAAAGCAGGACCTTGAAGCTTCAAAGCAGAGAAAAAAGCACTGCATTGAGGAAGAGCTTGATGCAATGAAAAGAAAGAAAAAGAAGCTGGAGTTGACAATTGATGATCTCATGGCATCTGCAAATGCCTATGCTGATAAAGCAGAGGCAGAAAACAATGTGACACACATTTTAAAGTCCAATAGCCTCAGAAAGACGGCCAAAGACAAGAGTGAGGAGCTACACGTCATCAAGCTCCAAATTCAACAAAAGCTGCTGGAGCTCCCCTGGAGTAGCCCTGAGGAGCTGCTTCCTAAGGATTTTTTTGTTTTGTGCAGTTGAAGCAGTGGACAATATTTTTTGAGGGTTTAGGAAATAACCAACAATTTTATAAAACTAATTTTTTACTTTTCTGCGGGATATGACAAACTTTCACTGTGATATTTTATGAAGCTATATTTAATTTTTTTCTGTGCAATAGAAGCAAATCTGCGTAGTGATGTTTTTTTTCTTTGTGGAATAAATATTTCAGACGTTTTGAGAGCACTGTTTGAAGATCTTTGACATGGAAAAAAAATTAAGCCCTCGAAGGGGGCCTTGAACATCCTCCTATGGGGGCTTGAAATTCCTTGAATATCCTTGAATTTTTTTCTTTGCCACCTGTACGAACCCTGCAAAACTTCAAATTATTGAATGCTCCCAAGAAAATTGCGAGAGACCATTCAATAGCTGCAGATTTGTTTGGAGAAAACTCAGAAATAATCACCTGCCTTTAACCCGGAAACTGCGCGTCAATTATGATTTTGCGCAGTTCTGTGAGATGTTTCACTGCGCGAACACTGTAGTGAGCCTCGAGGCAGAATTGTTCCAGAACGGCAAGAGCCTCTGCGGCCTCTCTCACAGTGCGGCGCGGTATTTGTGGCAGCTCCTCGCATGCTGTGTCGCCCTTCGAGGATTCGTAATCCGAGACACCGAACACATTTTTGACAATTTCATCCTCCGTTAATGATCCAGCGACGGCCACGCCCGCGTCCTATGTTGATATAGTCCTCATGACGCACATGTTCGGGAAGCGAGTCTTCAAAACGATCGTCATTGGACAGTGCATTAGCATACTTGTCAGTGCGTGCACTCGTTCTTCTGCATCCTGAGCAAAGCGGCAGTGACGGAAGCAGTCGGCGCTCAACTGCGGTGGCCTACTGTTTCACTCATAAGCTAATATGTGCACGGCGACGCTTCATACGTTTTCATAGCCTCATTGCACAGGAGCATTCTTTCTAGGAGGTGCCTCCTATACTTCGTCTTGATGAACTGAGTAACCCCTTGGTCCATCCGCTGTAAGACAGCAGTAGTGTTTGAGGAAAGAAGGCTAGCTTTACAGCCTTTAGTCCAGAAACGTTGCAGTGTGCACTGCAGTTATCAACAATCATCAGTTGTTCGCCTTGAATCGATGGTCCAGCTTGTGCAGCCATTCCCTAAATATCTCTGCGGTCATCCATGCCTTACAGTTCGCATAATAGTCAACCGGAAGGCTCCTTGAATTTTTAAAACATCTAGGTTTCCGGGACTTGCCAATCACAAGCAGAGGCAGGAGCTCCGTTCCGGTCATGTTTGCTGCAAGAAGAATCGTCACTCGTTCTTTGCTGCATTTCCCGTCGATACAGGGATCCCCCTTAAGTGCGATAGTTTTGTTCGGGAGTGCCTTGAAAAAAGTGCAGTTTCGTCGGCATTGAAAATATTTTCCGCCGCAAATGCAGCAGTATGCTCGCAGAGCTTTCTAGCTTACCAATTCTCAGTGCCGTTGTCATCCGGTGCCGTTGTCAATTTTATATTGCGAATATTGACTACATCAGACTATTGTATCATTTTTTACATGTCCCATATTAAAACTTCTTACTGTGCTATCAGTTCAGTTCAGTTCAGGCGTTCAGTCGTGTCCGACTCTTCGTGACCCTATGGACCATGTCACGCCACGCTTTCCGGTCTCTCACTATCTTCTTAACATCACATAGCTTCATCTGCAATGCCTCGAGAATGCCATCTAACCATCGCGTTCGCTGCCTACCCCTTCTCCGGCGACCCTCAACCTTTCCCAACATCAAATCTTTCTCCAGCGACTCCTCTCTTCTCATCAGATGACCAAAGTAGCTGAGCTTTAACTTTAGAATTTGACCCTCCAATGAGCAGTCAGGGTTTATGGTCGACAATATCGACTGATTTGATCTTCTGGCAGTCCAAGGAACTCTCAAGAGTCTAGCTAGCTTTATTGCACAGAGAAGGGTTTTGTGAACATAGGGCATTAAAACCTGTGTGCACACTCTCTTGAACATGTTTGATATGAGTTTAAAGCGTTTTAATTTGTGAATAATTGTACCAGACGCTTAATTCGGACTAATTCATCATGAAAAGTTGCATATCTGCATTTTATGCATAAATTGATGTGCTGTGCAATGTCAATGCAGGTTAAAGATTCCCTGGATGATCGAAATTAGCACTTAGCCCTCCACTACTGCTCCTCTGTCTCTCTTTCCATTTTCACTCCCACCCTCCTCCCACAGAAAAAAGTGTGACAGATGCTGCGTCTTTCCTTTTCTGTAAACCAATTTCATTCATAAATCAAGAAAACGTTTTCATTGCAGTGCTCTTCCTCAACAGGCTTCCTATTAACTTGCACTTGGTTTTGTCTGAACCACTTTCAATATTCCTTGATGTCTGAGGAGGAGGTTTTATTGTAGATATTATGTATGTATGGCTGCGGTGCTGTGGGCATTACAAGCGAGGTGGAAAATCGGAGGTCAGTTTGGAAATCTCATGACGTTTTGGCATGGGTTTGTGTAAATGGGAAATGTAAAATATCTAAGGCTGCGGTGGTCATTTGACAACCGTCCTGGCATGCCTGTCGAAGACAGCGGTGCATATGTAAATTTCGAGATGCTTCGCATAGACAGCACGGCCGAATGTGCGCTCGTGCCCACAGTGCAGTGCCTCATTGCCCCTGTTGACCTGGGCGTCAAGGGGTTTCTCAGCAGACCATGGTGGAAGCCTTGAGGCGAGAAGGCATGGTTGCCTGCATCCATGTAGAGTCCTAGATCATGGACTGGCCATCCTCTCATTGCTTCCTTGCAGAGGTGGTGAGCATGGACTGTAGGCTCCAGAAAATGTCAGTACCTTCTGGCAAACTGGGGGAAAGGAGCGTTCTTCTCTACTGCACCTTGGTAAGAACCAAGGTGCAGTAGAGAAGAACGGAAAAACATGCACCTGAATATGTCTGAAGTGTAGGAGGTTTGAATATAGTGAAAGTGCAAATATGGTTCACAAACTATTTGGAGTTGAGTATTTGCACACCCTTACATGTTTGCAAAGACTTACCGGTGACACTACGAGCATGCTAAAGCACTGAAGGGCGAATAGAGGCTCAAAGAGAAGTGGATCAGTATTTTCAGTTCAAAGTGCTTTGCTCTGGTATAGTTTTAAGGGAGTAATTACAATTATCATCCACTCAACCGTAACCATGTGGCTGCACTTGGGTAGATGCTAATGAGTATTTACGGTCTTATTGTAGATCTGCTCCACTTAGGGGGGATTGGCGTAAACATGTCGGACTAACACTGTTAGACCCTGTGCTTTTCCTTAGCACTTTTGACATGCTGGCACCAACATTGTGGGATACTTGTGACATCATAGCGGGGTTTCATTTTCACATTCTTGCAGCCGCGCCCCAAGCCTAAGCTGCAGAAGCGAACACCAGCCAAGGAAGATGCTGGCACTCCGTCCACGACAGCCAGCCAGAGCACTTCAGGCACTCCTGACTCCTCAATCAAGGCGCCTGGTGGCGCCAAGAAGGTTTCTCGAGGAGGCAATGCCGAGGCAGGGCGGCTGCCTGAGCGCAAGGTGTTTTCATTTGCTGTTTCTAATAGTTCCTCCCCATTTCTTTCTTTCTTTCTTTCTTCTTTTTTTTTTTTAATGTTCATGTGGCATTATTCTTCTCTGTGCATGCAAAAGCACTGGCTTAGTGGTGAAACTGCCTCAACCTCTGCTGCTTCTGGTGGTACTCCTCCACAGTAGCTTTCTCAAGGTGTTGCAGGAACGCCGGGGTTGGACTTATGTGAATTCTGCTGCTAAAATTCTGTTAAAGAAAAGCTTCTCTGTTACATACTAACCATTACTTGTCGGAAGTGCAACAGCATTAGTAATTTGAACTAAGCTTACATACAGCCATGGTAATTCTTTTTGGTTCAAATCTGCCATTTCATGGGATTTGCTGCATGCTAGTAAGATGGGGCTTCGAAGTGGTTTTTTTGTTGTTGCCAGTAAAAAGACCACCCATTCAAATTCGGACTTGCATGTGCAAGTGCCCACATACCATATAAACCGGAATACAGTCGAACCCGGATATATCGAACTCGAAGGGGATCGCGAAATAGTTTGATACATCGATAATTCGGTATATACAGAAATCGGCTTGAGATGCCACTTGCGATCGTGAAAAATGATACGGTATTTGTCGCATAGTCTACCCACTCTCGTAATGATTCAATGAACCCACTCCCCATTTTTACCCCCCCTCCCCCGAGAAATTGAAAAAAAAAAAAAAAAAAAAGCGTTCGGTGGCACATTTCTCCGTTTCGACCATTGCATACACAGCTTATTTATTGGCAGCGCGCCAAGATGCTGCGCAGCGATAACGTCACGACGTGTTTATCAACTATACTTTTCATAGATCCTGCGGTGGCAGGGAGCGAACTTGGCAGAGTGCCCGCGTGATGGCTTGATTGCGCAAGCCTGGTTCAATTTATCGTGCCACGCTTGGGGTGGGGCGGGCGTAGTCCACTGCTACAAAATCATTGGCAAGCGTAATAGCTGCAAATGTCGTTTAAAGCGAACAATGCTAAAAGCCGGTGGCATGATAGCAGCCGACCGCGTGCTTTCATTGATTCATAAATGCAAGAATGAACGACTCTCACAAAAAAAAAAAAAAAAAAAACTGTCGCTTCTTAACGTCCGCAGCCGCCATAGCTTACGCTGCGCCGCACATTCAGCCTGACAAGAACAACTCTTGCAAAAGAAAAAAAAGAATTGCCGCTTCTTAAGCTCCGCAGCCTCCATATGACTTGCAAACGTCATGTGCTAGCGCGGCAGCGATCATCGCAGATGTGCGCCTTTGGGGGAAGGGCGCGGCGCTAACCTAGGCCCCTTCCTCCATGCCTAGACCAGCTGTCGCTGAGCTGTGCCCCCTCATTCCTTCCGCGCGTGGCTTCAAAACGTCACGCGGCAAGCAGCCTAGGTAATGTGATCATCTTTAGGAGAGGTGCACCGCACTGTCCATTGCGTGGTGCGGAGTTCGATATGTCGAATGACCGGTGAAATTGAGTTCGATATACGACGCAGCTTTCCTATACTTTTACATGGGATTTTCAAGGGGATATTCCGTGAGTTCGATATAACCAAAATTCGAAATATCCGGGTTTGACTGTATAAGTAAGTTGAGATTTTTTATGAAAAAAGCAACATGAAGTCTTCCCTCATCTCGTATAGCAGTCTTTGGCAGAATGTGAAGCACAGTCTGGCAGCATACTGGCATGCCTGCTCAGTTTGACGAGTGTTGATGACAATGATGGATGGTGGATTACGCAGGGAGCCCGTGCATTGCCATGAAGCCAATCACACACCTTTCCCCTCCACCCCAGGAAAAAAATTGCAGATAACCCACACCTCCACTTTTTAAATGCATTTTTGCAAATTTTGGTGGGGTTATACATGAGTAAATACAGTAATAATAATTAGTTCACAGAAAGGGATAGGCGCAGTGTCTGTCACACTTGTTTTTGTGGGCACCTGGACTGCGCTGTAAGGAAAGAGAGGAAGGAGTGAGTGAATGTGAAAAGAGAAAAAGAGGAGCCGGTAGTGGAGGGCTACGGAGTAATTTCGACCACCTTGGGATCTTTAACGTGCACTGACATTGCACAGCCCACGGTCGCCTCTTCATTTCGCCTCCATCGAAACGCAGCTGGGGGCGGTCAGTTTCGAAACCGGGCACCCTAGCACAGTAGTCTGTTATTTTAACCACTGCGCCACCATGGCGGGGCTTCCAAAAATGCCTGTACTGATTTTTCACTGCACCCTGGAGAAAACCAGAGGGTCAGAATCAATTTTACAGGCCTTCATTACCCTGCGCGTTACTGCCATCAGTAAATAATGCATACAAATCCATCAACCAAGCACTGTTCAGAACACAAACGTGCTAGGAAATTGCTAGCTGCTGTCAGTCATCTGTTGTCGGATGCTCAGCAAGTACTTTTGTGAAGTTAAGAGGTGCTGATAATGTCACCCTTTTATCACTGTGGTGCACATTTACAGATTCTGAAAACATGCATGCAGTAGTGCCAGCTGAGCTGTACATACACCACACAAAACGAGGTTGCCTTGCTTGGTCAATTATGCAGGTGCGGCCTCTCAAGAAGGTACGTCGGGAAGACACTGGGTCTGGCAGCACTGCCAATGGTGAGAAGGTGGTGAAGCGTCAGCGAGTGGCCCACCGGGAGCTGGGCGCTTCGTCACCATCAGCTGAGGAAGCAGATGTGGCTGACGAGGCCTGCTCTGCACCCAATTGTGTACAACCTCAAGGTGGGACTTTTATTTGTTTGATGTTTATCTAAGGACATTTTTGTGTGGTGTTTGAAAACGGGAGATGCTTGAAAAATTAAGGGCCCTTGCAACTGTACTCTCTCCAATATCCTAGTGGACGAATCCCATAGACAAGCTCGTTGTGAGTATTCGAGCTAAATTTAAAATGTTTTCATGCAGCTGATAATTTACAAATAATTTTTAGTGTTCCTGGTGACCGCCTGCAACCAATTAGGGCGGCACGTTCCCTTGCACAAACCTCCCATGTGACGTCATTGAGATTGCTTGGTGTGCCCACTCACTTGACGCTCCCAAGTGACATGGGCAGAGTGGGGTGCCGTTGCGGCTTGTTTTCTTCCGCACCAGCGTGCATTGAGTTGAGAGGAGACAGGAGGAGCGTCATTTTAGATTGGTGATATTGTTACGGGGATGTACTTAATGTGACGGCACTGCGATGGGCTGAACTGGACGCAAGACTTCGGTAGCCGTGCAGAATCCGCTCTCTCAGCGTCGTTCTCTTTTTCAACGCTTCGTCGTGCCTGCGTTCCTTGATCGTCGTCTTTGTCAGTGAGCACATCACTTTGGTCTCGCGTTTCCCGGTAACACTACCCCCTCGGCAAAAGGCACCGTCCCGGTGCGTATTAGTCGTGCGGTGTGGAGGGGGAGTAATATGGCTTGAGGCGGGCGACATGTACAATTTCGGAAGTGGGTTTAGCAGTCGGTGACTTTGGGTGGAGCGGTGCAATCTCATAGGTCACGTCGGTCACAGGGCGTAGTACACGGTAAGGACCCGTGTAGTGGGGCAGAAGTTTCTGACACAACCCCACACGACGGCACGGAAGCCAGAGCAACACCAGAGATCCGGGAGGATAGTGCACATCGCGGTGGTGAGCGTCGTAGCGGCGTTTTTGAGCTTCTTGAGAGACGGTGAGGCTGTGACGAGCAATCTGGCGAGCAGCGTCGGCTCGGGCGATGGTATCGCGGGCATAGGTGGTGACGGGGCCAGCGGCGGGAAGCAAAGTGTCGAAGGGCAGTAAGGGGTCTCGTCCAAAGAGAAGATAGAATGGAGAGTACCCAGCAGTGTCATGACGCGAAGAGTTATATGCAAAGGTGACAAATGGCAGACTAATATCCCAGTCGCGATGACTGTCGGATACGTACATTGCGAGCATGTCGGTGAGTGTGCGGTTAATACGCTCCGTAAGGCCGTTCGTCTGAGGGTGGTACGCAGTGGTGAACTTGTGCCGAACGGAGCAAGAACGAAGTATTTCCTCAACAACTCGGGAAAGGAAACAGCGGCCACGGTCGGTAAGTAGTTGACGGGGAGCACCATGGTGTAGTATGACGTCGTACAAAAGGAAGTCAGCAACGTCTGTGGCGCAGCTGGTTGGAATGGCGCGAGTGATCACGTACCGCGTGGCGTAATCGGTGGCCACAGCGATCCATTTGTTTCCTGATAAGGACTCGGGGAAGGGCCCTAGGAGGTCAAGGCCAACACGAGAAAATGGCTCAGTCGGGATAGCAATCGGCTGCAGGTGTCCAGGTGGCAGCACAGGGGGTTTCTTCCGGCGTTGACAGAGGTCGCAAGCGGCTACATAACGTTGGACAGAGCGGTAGAGTCCAGGCCAGAAGAAACGCCGGCGCACGCGATCGTATGTGCGTGAGAGGCCAAGATGACCAGCTGTAGGGGCGTCGTGCATTTGTTCTAGAACGGCAGAGCGTAGGTGTTGGGGAACGACGAGCAAGTGCTCAGCACCATCAGGTCGCATGTTGCGGCGGTAGAGCGTATTCCCATGAAGGAAGAACAGGGCGAGGGAAGAGTCACGGCTGGGTGTGCGGAGGCGGTCGATAAGAGAACTGAGGGTTGGGTCCAAGCGCTGTTCGTCGGCTATGTGAGAAAAGTTCGATATAGAGAACACACAGGGGTCCGACTCGTGGTCAGTAGAGGAAGGGGGATCGACGGGATAACGGGACAGACAGTCTGCATCCTGGTGGAGCCGGCCTGATTTGTATACAACGGAAAAGGTATACTCCTGCAAGCGCAGTGCCCAGCGGCCGAGGCGGCCAGCAGGATCCTTGAGGGAAGAGAGCCAACATAGGGCGTGGTGATCGGTAATTACAGTGAATGGTCGGCCAAACAAGTAGGGTCTGAATTTTCCAACGGCCCAGACGAGAGCCAGGCACTCCCGTTCCGTAATCGAATAGTTCTGTTCCGCTGATGACAGGAGACGACTGGCGTAGGCAATCACGCAGTGTTGGCCGCGTTGTCGCTGTGCAAGAATGGCACCAATCCCGTGGCCACTGGCGTCGGTGCGAAGTTCCGTCGGGGCAGACGGGTCGAAATGGGCCAACACAGGAGGATTGGTGAGAACAGCGATGAGGGTGGAGAATGCGTTAGCCTGCTCTGGTCCCCATGAGAAAGGAACGCCTTTCTTCAGGAGATTGGTGAGAGGACGAGCAACAGCGGCAAAGTTTGGGACGAACCGGCGAAAATAAGAGCACAGTCCTATAAAGCTGCGGACATCACGGGGTGAACGGGGAGATGGAAAAGCACTGACAGCACGAATTTTGTCAGGATCGGGTTGCACGCCGGTGGAATTCACCAAATGGCCAAGCACTTTAAGTTCGCGGCGACCAAAACTGCACTTCTTTGAGTTCAGTTGAAGTCCGGCACGGCGGAAAAGTTCCAAGATGGAAGAAAGGCGACGAAGATGGCTTTCGAACGAGGGCGAGAAGACAATGACGTCATCCAAGTAACATAGACAAGTCGTCCATTTGAAGCCGCGGAGTAAGGAGTCCATCATTCGTTCAAACGTAGCAGGGGCGTTGCAAAGTCCGAAAGGCATAACCTTAAATTGGTAAAGACCATCGGGTGTGACAAAAGCTGTCTTCTCGCGGTCTTGTTCGTCAACAGAAATCTGCCAGTAGCCGCTACGAAGGTCGATAGAGGAAAAGTAGCGGGCTCCATGTAAACAGTCCAAGGCATCGTCTATTCGCGGCAGCGGGTAAACATCTTTCCTTGTAATCGTGTTCAGATGTCGATAGTCGACGCAAAAGCGCCAACTGTTGTCTTTTTTTCTAACGAGCACGACAGGAGAAGCCCAGGGGCTGTTCGAAGGTTCGATGATATCGTTGGCCAACATCTTGTCGACCTCCTGCTGGATGACTTGGCGCTCAGAAATGGACACACGATAAGGCCTCCGATGTACAGGTTTTGAATCGCCGGTGTCAATGCGGTGAGTCACAACTGATGTTTGGCCCAGAGAACTGGCAGCAAAGTCAAAAATGTCGGAGAAGGATAACAAAAGGTTGTGCAGGTCCTGAGCGTGTTCGGGGCTGAGGTCAGAGGCAATCATTGCGGAAATAGGGTCGGTAATTGTGGTGGGGAGTACGGGTGTTGGAAGGACGCTTGAATGTGGGCCAGGAGTGAGTGCACAAATGGTGCAGTCTGTGAGAGGAGACAAGGTAGCAAGGGATATTCCTTCGGGGAGAACTTGGGGTGACAGACTGAAGTTCAGGATAGGAAGGTAGGTGTTGTTCTGTGTAACGCGTACGATGAGATGAGGAAGAACGAACACATTTCGGTGTTAATGATGCTAGTTTAAAAATTTTTGCGTTGAGGAGAGGACTGATGGGATACCTGTTACTCGTGTGCATCTTCTAATTTTAGTAAATAGCTTTTCATGGGCCTTCTAAGGAAAGGTTTAACATGACTAAACCTAAGTAGACAAAGCGAAAGGGTGCGACTCCTCCTTGGTTGTCTGTGAACCTCAAGTACACCACAGGCAATGTTGTATATTTTGTAGATATGTACCAGTATGGATGAAGTTTGCCCAGTGTGTGAAGAAGGAAGAGAAGGAGATGTGCGATGTAGAAAAAGAAGCAAAACAGCGGAAATGAGCGCCTTAAGGATATTTGGGGGGGGGAGTTGATCATTTAAATCCGCATACCTTGTAGTGAAGCGTCTCTCACTGACTGGCTGAGACGTGACGAGACGACTTTTATTGCAGCATGCGTTGAGAAGGCCCTACGCGCATCTCCCCATCCCCCGGACGCCATGGGTGCCGCCACGACATTAGGCCGGCATAACCCGTGTCCGGTATCCCCTCCCCAAGAATACCGCACAGTACCTAGAAGAAGAAGAAGAAGGATATGATGCAATAACGAAGGCTAACACCCTGCATACAGTAGAACCTCGGTGATAAGAATCTCACGGGGTCGCGAAAAAATTCATATCATCCGAACATTTGTATTCAAAAGGAAAGAAAAAAAAAATTAGCTGGGGTTTAGCTTTAGTTAAATCCGGTAGGTTGTGTAAGCAATCAGCCTGTTCTTCTGGTGTCTCTTCTGCACGCCGTTTTCTATTGTCCTCATTACGTTTCAACTTTCTGGCAGCCTCTCGCACTCGCTCCTTTTCAAGTCGCTTCTCCCGCTCTTCAGCAGTCTCCTGGGCAAGCCGCTTTCGCTTGGTCGCATTGTGTCGCTTTTGGCTACTCTCTGAACACGTTGATAGGGTGTCTTCACTCTGTAAGGCAGGTAGAAGATTCCATTAGGTATCATCACCGGCCGTCAACAATTCAAATCACGACGCGCTCATCTAGCAGCATCTTGAGCGTGCCATTTGGCAAGGTGTTGTTTGCGTTCTTCATCCGTCTCTTGAGCCCGTTGTTGCTTCCTGGCTGCAGCAACCCGATGTAGGTTCTCTTTCTGTTTATCAGACAGCATGTCGAATGGTCGGGCAAAGCGAGCGAACACGCATTTTTTTATACTCAGTTTTCACCTCCTCTCCACATTCCGAAACATCTGGCGTGAGCGCAGGGCCTCCCCCTCAGTGACGCCAGCACCTCCTCTCCACATTCTGAAACATCTGGAGAGAGCGCTGCGCCTCCCCCTCAGTGACACCAGCGCCTCCACTCGGTAGCGGCGCAGCTGTAGCTGCGGCGTGGCGGGGCTACCGACCGGGTTTACCCGACGGCTTGAAGAGGGGCCCCATCTGCGGTCGCTCTAAAGGTCAAACGTAGCTACCGGCCGGGTTTATGCGACGGGCTGAAACCTGGCGTAGTATTGTTTACGCAATAATAAGTATACAGAAGCATGGGAAAGGCAGTCTCACAGATCTGTGTACGTCCGAGAAGGTTTATTACGGTCGCTTATCCCAGCTCGGCACTCGCGGTGCACACAGCGCGATAGGTGATCGCAACATCTGCGACATGTAGGCCGTGTGACTCTGCAGACTTCTCGCGGCACGTTCAGCACAACAAGAGATGGCAACGCGTGGCGCCGCAGACTACTCGCAATGCGTACAGCAGGACTAGCAGTGACGAAGTTTGCGATGTGAAAACATTTCGCGGCGCGAGCCAGTGCAGCTCGTGATGGCAGATTCAATTATCTGCAGGCAGTGTGTTGTGCTCAAAGTTGCAGTCGCAGTCCATGTGTTCGTATCATCTGTAGTGGTACGGGAGAGTGTTCGGAACATCCAAAATTTTATTGTACATAATTCACTCCAGCTGGGGAATTTCGTGAATTCGTATCAGCCGAATTCATATCACCGAGATTTTACTGTATAAAGAAACCCCGCTTTAAACAAGCTATATGGACACGCCTGTGTGGCCTAGGGGTAATGTGAATTCAAATTTCATGGCAGGCCGATTCTGATACCACCCTCCCATATGAAAGGAGAGGAAACCCTACTGCCATTCAGTGCACAGTCATGCCGGAGCAGTATCGGCGCAGCAGATCGGTAGCAGCGAGGGCTTCATGCAACGTCGGGCGAGGGCGATCGTCTTCTGGCGGCGGCTCCTCGGTCTCCTTGTTCGCACCAGATGCCAGCATGTCGGCAACAATTTCAGAGTCCAACGGGCTCGCTGTCACGGCTACGTTGTCGTCAACAGTGAGAAAATCCTCCAGGGCAACTTCTTCGGGCACCGCGTCCGGAACATCAGCGAGTTCTTCCCACAGCGTGGCAACATCGCTGTCATCTTGCACAGTGCGCGCTTCACTAGCAGCTTCTGCATCCTCTCGACATACTAGTCCAGCATGGTGGAAGCAGTTGCGGATTGTGGTTTGCGTCGCGTCACGTCTTGCCAGGCACGGTTAATCATTTCTATTGCGGCCAGCAAATTAATCTTGAGCTCGTCGTTAACCCGCAATTTCACCAACAGCCGCTCACACCAACAGCCGCTCAACGACATGTTTCCTGTAGCCCAGCTTGAAAGCGCGGGTGAACCCCTGATCGAGGGGCTGCGCTGTTGCGTTCGGTAGCAGGAAACAAAGCTCGATGTTCTTGAGCGTGACGCCGCAGTGGTGCGCAGAACAGTTATCGAGGAAAGGGCAAATCTTGTGCCCACTCGTTGCAAGTTCCTTGTCCCAGCCACGCAGCCACGCTTCGAACAACATTCTGGTCATCCAGGCCTTAGAATTTGAGTTGTATGTGACTGGGAGTGAAGTGCATCCTCGCAGGCACATAGGTGACTTGAACTTGCCTATGACAAGCGGCCGCAGCTTTGATGAACCGTCGCATGTTTGTCGTGAAAAGAACAACGACTCTGGCCTATGGGGGTGTTACTCCCGCAAGAATGCGCCACGAGGGGACTAGACGCTACAGTCGCCTTCTAGCCCCGACGTGCAGCCCTAGCAGACAGAGCTGTGACCCCCAACCCGCGGTGCGAGAAGTCGCTACTGCGGCGGGTTCGAGCCAGAGGGGACAGACACCGAGTTCGTACTCGAACAGTTTATTATGCTCGAGTACACGGCAAAGGAAAACACACTAAAGAACAACCGCCGTGTAGCGAGCGAAAGCCGCGTACGGGGGTGAAAAAGAACCACCTAAGGGAGAAGCACGCACGAGGAGGGAGAGGTACTGCTCACCTGCGTGCGGCTTCGTGCTCACGGCCCGCGGCAGTCAGTGCGCGCTGGACCGGGAGCAGAGGGTGAAGGCGGCGGTCTCCCGACGGGAATGCTGAACCGTGCGCGTGCACGCCCAACCGTCAAAAGACGCCGAGGGAGTTGCGACAGACGCGCATCTCACCTCGGCTCGGGGAGAGGAGGTTTCCTGGGTATCCGGTAGGAAAGAAGGAAACCCGTGCGGTGTCGCCGCGGGAGCCTGGGAGGATGGGAGGGTGGCCAGTGTGCCCTCTCCTCGCGGTCCTCCCCAAGAGCGCACGTAATCACGCATGGTAACTACGCGCAGCCCTTTATAATGGGGGCAGGGGATTATGAATCCCCACATCCCCCCCTCCTTAAAACCGCCGTACGGCTAAAAGTAACCGCGTTCACCCAGAGATATACTGAGTGGGGCCGGCTAGACGCCGTGTAACTTTTAAACCCGTTTAAAGAAAAGCGCCAATATATAAAGAGTTGCAGACAGCTCACAGCCATGGGTGTCGGAGGGGGAGGCATGGCCGATGACCACAGGAGGCGACCATGGAGCAAGGGTGGAAGTGTCGATGACCGCGGTAACCACAGGTCCCGCTTCTTCGCCGTCAGTCAGCCAAGCACGGAAATATCGATGGCCGCCGGCGGGCCTCTCCATTCATCCTTGGTCAGCCAGGGCAGCCCGCCGGGGAACGGTTAGGAACTGCGTCTTCGCGTAGCGTAGCGTGCTGCAGGCCCCCCTCAGCGGGTCGTCCGCTCGCTCCCGGCCGGCCTCTTTTCCCTCCGTCGTTGACGCCGCCAGTGGCGAGGGCAGCGGGGTGCCAAACTGCTCCCGCTGGTGAAGCCACGGCTGCGAGCACCGAACGGCGCTGAGGCGGTACCTTTGCTGCAGCTTTTGTCGTGCTAGACGCAGGGGCCCGTTCCACGAACTCCGGCTGGCTCGCTCCGTAGCCGACCGGAAACCGTTTGTCTTGGCCTGGTTGACGGCGACAGCAGGCCCTAGGTGCAGGAACGCGGCCACTCCTTGGACGGCTTGCCCTTCGCTGCTGCAACGGTCGTCGTGGCCTCCGCCGGCTCCCCTCCTGGCTGGCTGCAAGACTGTCTTTTTCCTAGTTACATTTTTTTTTTTCGTTTACGGTATTCCTCTCCTTTTTTTTTTTTTTTTTTTTTAATCTAGCCCCTCTCAGTCTTTTCCAAAGAGAAAGCGCGTGCTTGCTCTGGAAGCAAAATGTACTGAATATCGACAGGGCGTCGCGCCCGTGTTCAGCACGAGAAATTACTCCCTGCGCGTTGGTCAGAGTTACGTCTGCCGTGGGCGCAAGTTGTAACGAGGCGCGATGTTCAAACGACGACATCGGCCTCCCGGTACAGCTGCCTGCTGGCGAGGGAGTGCGTCCTCCTCGGGCCACTCATTCCCTCTGTCAACGTAGGGTTTGAGATCACAGACATGCACCGGTCCGCCGGTCGGTCTTAACTTCAAGTCCGCCAGCCTGTACACGAGCGAAGAGACCTTCTGCCAAACTCGGTACGGTCCTGACCATTTCGGCGCCAGAGAAGCGGAGAACTTCTTACTGGCGTCGCTCAGGACATGACTGCGCCTCAACACGAGATCACCCGGTTTGTAGTGAATTTCTCGGTGAGAGCGGTCATACTGCGCTTTCTGCTCTGCACGAGCAGTGCTCAGATTCCGTCGTGCTTTGTCCAAAGCCTCCGTCATCTTCGCGCGCAGCCCGGTCGCGTAGTCGGCGCGTGCCGATCGAGCGTTCGGGTTGTTGCTACGAACCTGTAGAGTACGGTCTACGGGGTTCGACAGCTCCCTGCCGAGGTTGAGGGCGGCAGGTGTGTACCCAGTTGAGCGATTCACGGTTGATCTGAGAGCAAACCCAATCTCGGGGAGACGGGTATCCCAGTCACTGTGCGTCTCCGCAAATGCAACTAGCATGTGCTTGATGTTGCGGTTCACGCGTTCCGTGGGATTCGCCTGGGCGTGGTACGTGGTTGTTCTCTTGTGCTTAATGCCGAGGGCAACACAGGAGTCCACGAACAGTTTAGCAGTGAAGTACGACGCATTGTCCGTTATCAACTGCTCGGGGTAGCCAAACCGTGTAAACACCTCAACCAGCTTCCCCATGATTACGCGTGCCGTCAGCTTTCTCAGTGGGAAAAGCTCCACCCATTTGCTGAAATGGTCTGTGACAACGAGCAGAAAGTGGTTCCCGCTCGGGGTCCTGGGATAGGGTCCCATGACGTCACAAGCCGCAATCTGCCAGGGAGCCTGGCTATTGATCGACTGCATAAGCCCAGGTGTGCGTCCACCACGTGGCTTAACCCTTTGGCACACGTCGCACGAGCGGGTGTAGCGAATCACCTCCCGCTTCATGCCAGGCCAGGTAGCGAAGCGACACAACTTAAGAAAAGTCTTAGGGCCGCTCGCATGCCCAGCGATGCACGTGTCATGAAAGTAGCGTAACAACGCCTTTCTCAGCGTGCGTGGGATCACCACCTTGAAGGACTCGTGGGTATCCTTCTCGGAAGGGAAGTATCTCAGCAGGACGCCGTCAGAGTCAAGCAGATAGGAATCCATCGCGCTCACAGCATTACCAGCTGTGTTCGAGCGCCCCGCACGGGCAACAATACCAGCTGCCTCCATGTGCGCCGCGGCCGCGCCGCCCGGCTCCCTGAGCCCGTCAAACACTTTCTGACAAAATGTATCCTCTCGCTGAGCCTCTAATAGCTCCCTTCTGCTGAACGCGCTCCCTACTGAACTGATGCAGTCCAAGTGGTTGACGCTTTCGCCCAGGGAAGGCGGGTCGGCCGCGCTTCCCTCGGAGCTATGACCGAGCGTAGCTGCAGTCGCGCTGCTCCGACTGAGGGGCGTCGCGGAGGGGGTAGCAGGGGTACTGCCCCCGCCGCCAACGGGTGCGCGCGAAAGCGCGTCGGCTACCACGTTGTTTTTACCTCTCCTGTAGCGAACGGTAAAGTCGTAACGCTGGAGAAGTAGCGCCCATCGCGCTAGGCGTCCGCACGGCTCGCCTAGGCGTCTCAGCCATGTGAGTGCCATGTGATCTGTCTCAATCACGAAAGCGACTCCATCGACGTAGTAGTCGAACTTCCGCAGAGCGAAGATAATCGCGAGACATTCCTTCTCTGTCACGGAATAATTCTTCTCTGCGGGAGTTAATGAGCGGCTGGCGAACGCCACCGGCCGCAGGCTACCTTCGTGCTCCTGAAGCAGAACTGCTCCTAAGCCCAAGTCACATGCATCCGTGTGGATCACAAATTCCCTGTTCAGGTCAGGCAGCCTCAGCTCTGTGGTTTCCGCGAGCGCATTAGTGAGGTCTCGCAGTGCAGCCTCTTGCTCGGGATCCCAATGCCACTTAACACCTTTCCTTAACAAAGTCGTTAAGGGGGCTTGCAGAGCGGCGCAATCTGGGATAAACTGGCGATAAAAGTTCACCATCCCCAGAAAGCGTCTCAGTCCGCCTACATCTGTCGGCGAGGGGAACTTCCGAATCGCCTGAAGTTTTTCCTCGCACGGCAGAAGGCGTCCATTGTCTAGCGTGAACCCTAACAAGGTTATTCGGGTCGCCGCTATCTGAGTCTTATTTGGGTTCAAAGTGATTCCCGCAGACCTCAGTCTTTCCAGTACGTCCCTGAGATGGCGTAAGTGCTCATCAAAGGTTGCCGAATACACCACAATGTCATCTAGGTAGGCAAGAGCGTAGTGCCACCTTGCATCACCTAGGACACGGTCCATAAGACGCTGGTACGTCGCCGGAGCTCCAACCAGGCCAAATGGCATTCGGGTAAACTGGAAAAGACCCCTGTGACAGGTGAATGCAGTCTTCTCTCTGTCACCGGGATCCATCTCCACCTGAAAGTATCCTCTACTGGCATCGAGCGTAGTAAAGTACTTCGCTCCGCCAACATTGGACACGATCGAGGGAATACTCGGAAGTGGATAGGCATCCTTCCGCGTCATCTCGTTCAGGCGGCTATAGTCCACACAAAGGCGGGTAGTTCCGTCCTTTTTGGGCACCAGCACCACTGGAAAACCCCAGGGGCTGTTTGAACGTTCCACGACGCCTGTATCGACAAGTTCATCCAGAGCGTCATCAAGCGCTTTCCTCTTAGCCAAGCTGACTGGCCGGGGATTGCACTTCCAAGGAACGGCGTCGCCTGTCTCAATTTTGTGCCTTACTAGTGTAGTACAGCCAGGCCGCTCAGTGAATACTGCATCGTACTCGTTCAAGAGCTGAGACAAGCGCGCTTTTTCCTCCCTTGACAAACTGCTCACGTTGTTCAGCAGAGGGTGGGGAGGCCTGCCTTCCTCCGCGGCGCAAAGTGCAACCGCAAAAGGGGCAGGGGGTCGCGCAGGAGGGGAGTCAGTCCCCTCCGCGCCTTTTCTCTCGGCGCGGTTGACCGGCGAATTTGTCTGCCAGGCCGAAGGCGTTTCGAGAAGCTTTTTCGGGCGCTTGTTGCGTACGTCTGCGCGCATAGCATCTGATAGCAAGTGTACTTCTGATGCTTTTTGAGGTTGAACGAAAGGTTTCAGGGTGCGACATGCTCGCTCCCTATATCCTCCGTTGCAGACGTCAATAACAATGCCCGTCTTAGCGAGGAAGTCTCTGCCAAGAATGATTGGGACCGACAGGCCGGGGAGGTGGGTGAGGCGCTGGCGCCTGACTCGTTTCTCCCATCGCACCACAAGCCGCGCGGCACCGCTCGCGTGCGCCGTGCCGCTGGCTAGTCGGAAGGCGAGATTGCTCTCTCGCAATCGGATCCCACTCCGACGGAGATGTTCGCATACCTCGTCGCCAAACAACGAAGCGGACGCTCCTGTGTCTAGCAAAGCCATGAACTTACGCCGGACGACAGTAAGCTCAATAAGTGGCACTGGCGTGTCGTTGGGGGGACCAAAACGACAAGCCAACGGGGCCAGGAGTTCGTGTGACTCACTGAGCACCGCTGTTGACGCCGCCGGCTGTGCAGTCGTGCTCAGCGGCGGCTCCGCTCGTTTCCCGAAAGCGCGTACTCTCGGGCAGCGGGGCGCCTGCATTCCCTGGCGTAGTGCCCTGGGTGGTTGCACCGGTAGCAGAGGGCAGTCGGCCGTTGTCGGGCGGGGCTGCTGTCGCCGCGCGCCGATTGACCGTACCTCTCTGCAGGGTTTACCGTTGCAGGTGCGCGTTGCGCTTGCGTCCTCGTGTCGGGATGCCGACTACGATTCTGCGTGTCTTGGCCGGGCGTAGCGTGTGCTGTACGCATGGCATAAGTGTACGGGTCGAGAGCTCGGTCAGACAGGTCCCAACCGTTTCTCGTTTGTCCGTCACTCAATGCAACCAATTCGGCTCCCCGGGAACGAGGTCGAAAAGTGCCTCCGTTCCAGGCGCATCGCGGCTCAAGTGCGTGCGACGCCGGCGGGGGTGGCCGATAGGTGCGCGAAGCGAGAATGTCCGCCTGTATGCGCTTGGCTGCCGAGGCGAGCTCGTCCAAATCTCTGAACTGAGCTCCTCGCAGGTAGGCTGCGAAGGTAGGGTGAGCTTGTCGCGTAACACGCTCTACCTTCTCGCCGTTCGGAGCCGAGGGGTATGCGAGACGATACAACTCGTCCATCGCCCTCACGTACTCGAGCAAGGACTCGTCCGGATGCTGAGTACGTAGCTCCAGCTCGCGCCGCAGACGCCGTTGGTAATCTGCGGGCAAGAATTCCTCGCGAAACCGCGTTCGGAACTCATCCAGCGTGCTTGACCGGTGGCCAGTGAGGCGGAACCAGCGGGCAGCCTGATCGGTCAGTGAGACTGGCACAACGCGTCTCAGAATCTCGCCATCGGGTAGCCCTGTCGCCTGCTGGTAAGTCAGCATGCGGTCCAGGTACTCGTTGGCACTGACACGATCATGATAACCGCTATAACTGGGCAAAACCACCTCTAACCTCGGTCTCGCAGCTGGCGCGGATGTGTGCAGAGTCGTCTGCACGACACCCGTGAGGCTTTCTATGAGGCGCAAAGCGTCGCGCAGCATAGCCTCTTGGGGATTGGTCTGGCCAGAGAAATCTGGCTGAACGACCGGCTGGGATGTGCAGGGTAGCGGCCGCTCCGTGCACTCCATACCTCGCGGCATAGCGCTTGGCGAAAAGTGCCCTGCGTCGCCGCGCGTCTGAGTGAGTGCGTCGGGAGAAGCACAGCTCGGCTCAAACGATATGAGGTCACTGGGGCTAGCGTCGCTAGCGTCAGCCTCTGTGATTGGACCGGCTGTAGCAGATACAGCCGCGCCAATAGGTTGCCGTTGGGAAGCCATATCGGAAAGCATTAGCAGCGACTGAAAGTCAGGCATGCTCGCTTCCATGGCCTGTCTGTGTCGAAAACCCGATGCACAGACACTCGGTTTGTCACACCTCTGGCCCCACGTTGGGCGCCAAAATATGGGGGTGTTACTCCCGCAAGAATGCGCCACGAGGGGACTAGACGCTACAGTCGCCTTCTAGCCCCGACGTGCAGCCCTAGCAGACAGAGCTGTGACCCCCAACCCGCGGTGCGAGAAGTCGCTACTGCGGCGGGTTCGAGCCAGAGGGGACAGACACCGAGTTCGTACTCGAACAGTTTATTATGCTCGAGTACACGGCAAAGGAAAACACACTAAAGAACAACCGCCGTGTAGCGAGCGAAAGCCGCGTACGGGGGTGAAAAAGAACCACCTAAGGGAGAAGCACGCACGAGGAGGGAGAGGTACTGCTCACCTGCGTGCGGCTTCGTGCTCACGGCCCGCGGCAGTCAGTGCGCGCTGGACCGGGAGCAGAGGGTGAAGGCGGCGGTCTCCCGACGGGAATGCTGAACCGTGCGCGTGCACGCCCAACCGTCAAAAGACGCCGAGGGAGTTGCGACAGACGCGCATCTCACCTCGGCTCGGGGAGAGGAGGTTTCCTGGGTATCCGGTAGGAAAGAAGGAAACCCGTGCGGTGTCGCCGCGGGAGCCTGGGAGGATGGGAGGGTGGCCAGTGTGCCCTCTCCTCGCGGTCCTCCCCAAGAGCGCACGTAATCACGCATGGTAACTACGCGCAGCCCTTTATAATGGGGGCAGGGGATTATGAATCCCCACAGGCCTTATTCAATTTACCGCCATGGCACTTCTAATTTTTTACCGCCAAGGTTCTGCTTGGCAGCAATTGCCAAAACAAGGCAGTTTCGTCGGTGTTACAAATATTGTACGGTTTGTATCTCTCCGTGACAGCACGCCACAAGTCTTGCACCCACTTCTCAGCACTCTCGGCGTCCACTGCTTGGCTTTCACCTGCAACCACCTTTCCGGTGATGGAGTAGCGGTCTTTAAATCGTTGGAGCCAACCACTGCCCGCCGTAAACCCCTCGACGTCCAGGACAAAGGCAAAATCTTTTGCCTTCTGTTGCAGCCTAAGGCCAGAGACAAGCAGATTTCGCGCGCGAACGTCCAAGAACTATTGGTACAGCGCTTTCTCTACTTGGTCGTAAGCCGGCTCGCGGTGGCGAAAGCCGTCACCATTTAGTCGTTCCTGTGCATTGCCTCTGATGGCTGACGGGTTTTTTAAAATGGTGCTTAACGTGCTCCGTGGAATTTTGAAATGCGTGCCAACGTGAGACTTTTTTTCGCCGAGGCCAACGCGACGAATTACCTCCAGCGTGTCGCTTGTGAGTGCTGCACTGTCGGCATTTGAAAAGTTCTCAAAGGTGACTGCGTCTGGGATCACCCTGCTGTCACTGCGCAAGTCTTGCAGCACATGTTCGCCATCTGTGGGAAGCATGTCGGACAGGAGATCCTGGGCCGCGGCATCCGCTTCACCAAGTCCAACAAATCCAGCATGTCGAAAGCAGCTTCGGAGTGTGGCTGCCATCACTGCCTTCCAGGCGTCAGCAAGCATGCTGATCGCCGACAGCAGAGTTACAGCATACTGCTTGTTGGCGTCAATGCACAGAGCCATGCGGCTGAGCAAGCGTGCTCTGTATAGCACCTTCAAATTTTTAATCACACCCTGGTCCATGGGTTGAAGGACGCTCGTTGTGTTTGGTGGCAGGAATTCCAACTGAATGGATTCCAGGTCATCAATGTGGCCATGTGCACCGCATTTGTCCACAAAGAGTAACACCTTGCGATTTTGGGCCTTGAATTTCCGGTCCAACTTGCGTACACAGGCAGCGAAAAGATGCTGCGTAATCCAAGCCTTCGAGTTGGCTTCATACCACACGGGCCATGTTTTTACCCCCTTGAAGCATCTCAGGCTCTTTGATTTCCCAATCGCAAGAATCGGGAGCTTTTCGTTTTCCGACTGTTGCTGCCAACCATCACTGTGACCTGGTCTTTGCTGTGCCTTCCGCCATGGCAGGGGTCGCCAGACACGAACAATGTCTTCTCGGGTAACATCTTATAAGAAAGGTCTGTTTCATCACAATTGAAGACATCATCAGGCTAAAATCGGTCCAGCAGCGACTCCAGTTTGTCGGAGCGGTAATTTGTTACAAGAGTCTGGTCCACGGCACCACTCTCACCACACATCTTCTTGAAAGTGAGGTCGTACCTCTTCTTAAAATTACGAAGCCAGCCATTGCTTAACTTAAAGCCTTCGATGTTCATTCGCAGTGCGAGGGCCTCCGCCTTTTGTTTCAGAAGATCGCCCGACACTGTTATCCTCTTTGCAATTGTCGCACACAGCCACATGTGGAGCTCTTCTTCAAGCTTTGGGTGGCTGCCCTCTCTGAAATTTTTTCTTTCCAGCGCTGGGAAGAAGACTTCAATGATTTGTTCAGAATCTTTATTTTGTTTTTCATATAGTCAGACACAGTCTGCTTCGAGGTGCCGAACTCCCTGGTAACTTCGCTCTGCAGGCAGCCATTCTGCACTTGATGGATCACGGCGATCTTCTTCGCCATTGTCATCGTTGTGTATTTGCCGCGCTTCTTAGCTGAATTCCCCGGCGCTGACTGCCCCGATGTTGGCGCTATTCCTGTGTGCTTCGTTGGTCTCACTGCTAGACGTACACAACACACAAGCAACACAAGTAGAATGAACACTGCACACTAACTGCACCGCACCCCGTCGCAAAGAATAAAGAAGAGACGACCGGGCCAGCGGCTACTGGAATTTGACCTGGATTTGGATGGGCGAGACCGAAACTAGCCATTGTGCCGGAACACACAAAAACGATGATGATGAGCGGACTCCGCCCCTACCGCCACCTCGTGGGGTGGTAAGGAGGCTCATTCCAAAACAGAAATGGCGCTTCATGCTTCAGTCAGCGTTGGTGTGGGTAGCTGCTGTCGATCGAGTTGGCTCGAGTAGGGTCCGAAAAATCAAATGAAATGTTGCGAAGTGTCCGAAATTTCGGTATTTATTATGCATTACGGCCTATGGGAAGGGTGACGGTGCCGCGAAGCAGTCCGAATAATCGAGTATGTCCGAGTTTTTGGAGTCCGAAAAATCAGTTGGCGACTGTATCTTTGAAAGGGTTCATTGTAATATGTGGCTTTTAGCTTTTACGTGAATGCTTTACTGTTTATAAGCTATTTTGGCATTCGTAAGAAAGAAAACTTAGGCACCCCTTAGGCACTCGCGAGGCGGCTTCGCCCTTAAAGAAGAGGATAGCCCGTCCACCTCTCCATGGGCCGTTAATGCTTGACCCACTTACTTTCTCCATACAGCGCGACTGGCACCCGCGTGCCGCCTCCAGCGCACAGTCACCATCGGTCCCTTCCAGGGGGAAGGCAGCCCCTGTGCAGCTCTCTTCACATACTACGCCGCCCCCGCCCTCTCTCGTCGCTCGTGCGAGGTCACCCGTCCCCGAGGGGGAACCCGTGTCATTACTTTCACGGCGAACGGCAGACAAACAAAGCGACCGCGAAGAGAGCTCTCTCTCCCAGTCTATTCCCTCAACGCTCACACTGGGAAGCGGCACTGCCTCCCCCTCCCGTCGCTCGCCCCCAGCAATAGCGGTGGCAAGCAGAGGGGCGCGTGAAAGCGCGTCTGCGAAGACGTTGGTATTCCCTTTACGGTATCGCACCGAAAAGCCATAGTGTTGCACGAGAAGCGCCCAGCGCGCCAGCCGACCCACAGGTTCGCGAAGGCGCATGAGCCAGCTGCGTGCGCTGTGATCGGTTTGCACCACGAACCTCGTGCCATCCAGATATCGAACTTTCAAAGCGCAAACACGATCGCCAAGCACTCCTTTTCAGTAACAAAATAATTCTTCTCCGCGGGGAGTAAAGTCCGGCTAGCAAAGGCCATTGGATGCATGACGCCATCGAACTCCTGGAGGAGGACAGCCCCCAATCCCAAATCGCTCGCGTCCGTCTGGACAACAAATTCTCTGGCCAGGTCGGGCAACCTAAGCTGCGCCGTCTCGGCAATGGCGCGCGACAAGCCGCGGAACGCTTCTTCTTGTTCAGGGTCCCATTGCCACTCGACTGACCTTGCCAACAGCTTGGTCAGTGGAGCCTGGAGTCTGGCACACGACGGAATGAATGATTGATAAAAATTGACCATTCCCAGGAAGTGGCGAAGGTCACGCACGTCTTTGGGCCTGGGAAAATTTAGAATCGCTTGTAGTTTCTCCGAGTTCGGTTCTATGGAACCTCCACCCAGTGTGAATCCCAGCAACTGAATTTGAGTTTGAGCCACCTGTGCTTTCGCTGGGTTAAAGGTTATGCCCGCTGCCTTGATTCGGCGCAGAATGCCCTCTATGCGGTGGGCGTGCTCCTCGAACATGCGCGAGTATAACAATGTCATCGAGGTAGCACATGGCATGAGACCATTTTGCTTTGCCAAGGACCTTGTCCATTAGCCTCTGAAAAGTGGCCGGCGCTATGCACAATCCGAAAGGCATTCTCGCAAACTGAAATAGGCCTTAATGGCAGGTAAAGGCGGTCTTGGCTTGGTCCTCGGGCTCCATCTGCACCTGCAGGTAGCCCTTGACGGCGTCAAGCGTGGTGAAATACCATGACGAACCCAAGTTACTCACAATAGACTCAATGGTGGGCAGCGGATAAGCGTCCTTCCTGGTTACGGCGTTCAATCGACAGTAGTCGACACACAGACGAATGCTACCATCTTTTTTTTGGGACCAGGACGACTGGTGATGCCCGGGGGCTATCGGAACGCCTGACTATACCGGTAGACAGCATCTCATCCAGCACGCTGTCAGTAGCCCGTCTTTTGCACAGACTAACTGGTCTGGGATTGCTCTTCAGAGGAAGCGCCTCTCCGGTCATAATCCTATGACGCACCCTATCGGTGCAACCTGGCCTTTCGGTGAACACCTCAGCATAACGACAAAGCACGTCTGACATGCGAGCCTTTTGTTCCCGTTCCAGCCCAGAAGCACCGATCATCAAAGGGTGTAACACCTCATCTCGCGCAGTCGCGCGCCCCCGCCTTGTTCCGAGCGCGACCGTCGGTTCCGTCATGGCTGTCGCCCCCTCGCCCACAGCCCCGCACGAAAGAGGCGCCCCCTCCGAAGGGGCCAGAACACGAGTGGGAGGGGGGCTTGCGAAAGGCCTTTGGGGGTGACAACGGTCCGACACGGTAGCCACTGCTTGTAATGTCCACGATTATCCTCGTCCTATGCAGAAAGTCGCGCCCAAAAATGACGGGGACCGTTAGCCCAGGAAGGTGAATAAATCGAAAGCACATCGCTCGGCTCTCCCATCGAACTTTCAACCTCGCCGCACCAGCCGCGCGTACGGTGCCGCTGGCAAGGTTAAAAACAGCCCGGCATTCTCTCAGGTGAACAGAATGCCGCTGAAGTAGGGCGAAAACATAGTCTCCAAAAAGGGAGGCACTGGCCCCCGTGTCCACAAGTGCTGGCACTTCACGACCTGCGATGGTGACAGTGATGTACGGGGCTGGCATGTCAGAGCGCAGGCCCGCACGGCACACGGAGGGGGCAACCATTATCTCGGTCGAACGTGTGCTCACGCCCGACCCCCGACCCCGTTTTCCTGCTGGATTGGCCGACTTGCGCACTGACGAGAAATATGGCCTAAGCCGCCGCACTCAAAACACTGCACCCCGCGCGTATTTCCACTTCTTGGAACGGCCTCGGGTTGGGTGCTCCCCGCTGAGCGGCCTTCCGGTTGTTTGGGGAGTGTCTCTCCCTCCTCCCTGCTCGGTCCCGGGCGGCGCTTTTTATCAGTGGCAAACCGCAACGTCGGTGGAAAGAAAATGGGTCCAGAGCACGTTCGCTTAGCTGCCGTTCTTGGAGGCTCTCCATGCCGACTGCGCACACAGCTTGGGAGCGGGAATAATGATGCGACTGAGAGAAGGGCACCCCCGTCCACGCGCACCATGGCTCCAACGCTTCTCTGGCAGGCGGTGGAGGGCGATAAGCGCTCATGGCAAGGATGTCGCCTTGCATGCGCTTGGCCTCTGCCGCCAGCTCCCCCATGTCGCTAAATCGACCGCCACGCAAGTAGGCCGCAAAGGTCGGATGCGCCTGTCTAACAACTCTTTTGACGCGCTCCTCGTTTGACGCGGTCGGCTCCGCAATCTGGAACAGCTCCTCCTTCGTTCGCACATATTCCAACAAGGACTCGTCAGGTGCCTGCGTCCGCAACTCTAGCTCTCGCCGCATCCTACGATGGTAATCTACAGGTAAGAACTCCCGACGGAGAGCCTCCCTGAACTCATCGAGCGTCGTTGTGCAATTACCGCAAAGCCTGTACCACTGCGCTGCTCGCTCTGTAAAGGCGACAGGTACAATACGTGCGAGCATATCGTGGTCATCGAGCCCTGTCGCTGCCTGGTAATGCGTCAGACTTTCAATGAAGTCCGTTACACTGACTGTGTTGGCATAGCCGCGGTACGTTGGGACAGCCACTTTTACTGCCGGGCGCGAGTTCTTGGCTGCCTCCAGGGAAGCCTGGAGAGCGTTCGACAGCGACCGGATGAGCTTCGTAGCGTCTTGCAGCAACGACGACGCGTCTGGCGCGGCCGCTCCGCCGAGAGTTCTCGCCTCTTGGGTCCTAAGCTTTTCGGGGTCCGTAAGCAGCCGCGCCGTTTCCACCAGCCCTGCGGTCCCAGGAGCATCCGACGCGACTATTTCATGGCTCCGCCTGAGCGGGCTCCCAGCTGCCTGCGCGTTGGCACGCCCTTCACGGTGGTCACTGTTAACAAGCGGTGTGCTTAGCAGTCTGCCCTCCTCCATCAGGGACTGCAGTTCACCACTCGCAGTTCACCACCAACTCGTGCGAGCCCGAACCGGAAAGAATGGGTGTCGGGGTGGTGCTTTCCGCCTGCTGCCCTACAGCCGCCAGTGCCGTTTGTTGCACCGCTGATTCCATTCTCCCCGACATTAAAACATCCCCAGTGACGACTGAGCTGTCCCATTCAGCGACGTTTGCGAGAAACGTCAAAGGTGACGCCTCTTGAAAACTGGAGTACAGTCGACGAGTGATTTTTCGGACTCTCGACGTACCACGAAAATGTCCGAAAAATTGGGCAGTCCGAAAAAACAAATGTGCACCAAAAAAGCTCAATTTATTGTCTATTATTCACTTTGAGGCCGGAAAAAGTCATGAATGCTAACAGGTCCACCTGAATTTCGCTTGCATCAGCTCAGCTTGCGTCGGCTTCGCTGCTGCAGGTGAGTCATCATCGTCCTCGCTCTGACTCCACAAGCACTTGGCGAATAATTCCTGTATCTATTAGCCCAGAGCACAGTTCCAACTGGTGGTCCACGTCTGTGAACTTTGAAAACGAGACGGTCGATGGAATTTCGACACAAGCAATGCGAAGGTTGTGAATGAACTGCTCACTGCCTGACAACTGCTCGATGACGCTCTCCTCGTCCAAGGCAGCCGACTCGTCATTCAGCACAACTCCCGCGTCGCGGAAGCAATTGAGCAGCGTTGTGGGTGCTACAGACTTCCACGCATCGGCGAGGGTACTAAGTGCTCCAAGAAAATCGACAGAGTAGGTTTTACCACTGTCGAGGCACACCACAACCGCCAAACACTGAATCACAACACCGACTCCGTTGAGTGCCTTCTGGCTGTCGCGTTGCACGAGAAAAAAAAAAAATCCGGAAACAGAACTGAAGCCGATTCAATAAAATGCGAGCCGCAGTAGCGACAGAAGGTAGTTCTCACATCAGCATCGGCTAGGCCTACATGGCAAACACACAGAAGAACAGGCAGTAGAAGCGATCACGCTTAAAAAATAAAAAGAAGCAATCTGGCAGTTGTCCCGGAAACGGAAGCTGCTAGGCAAATATTATAGCCTCGAGCCAGCGTGTGTAGCTAAGGAGCGGCATGCAAGGCCAGTACCGGTTTCGAGGCTATCGAAGGTAAAAGTAAACAAACAAGATGGCGGCGACACTACTCAAAATGTGTGGCAGTTGGCCCAGCTGACGCTTGGAATGTCCGAAAAATCGAATAGGCCTGCTTAGAGTGTCCGAAATATTGAGCAGCGTAATACATTGACTTTGTAAGGTATGTCCTGGGGCCGGGAAAAAGTCCGAGTAATCAAGCATGTATTGCTTGATTGTATGGTAATCGCTAATAGAATCAGGACAACCTTAGACTGCAATCAAGCAAAGGATCAAGCAGGGTTTCAAAAACGGTACTCTACTATCGATCATATCCATACCATCAGGTGATAGAAAAATGCTCGGAATATAACCAGCCCTTATACATAGCATTCATTGATTACGAAAAAGCATTTGACTCAGTTGAAACCTCGGCGGTGATGCAGGCATTGCGAAATCAGGGGGTAGACGAGCCGTACGTGAAAGTGCTGGAAGATATATATAGTGGCTGCACAGCAATCATAGTTCTGCATAAAGAAAGTGACAAAATTTCGATAAAGAAAGGTGTTAGGCAAGGAGACACAATCTCCCCAGTACTATTCACAGCTTGCTTAGAGGAAGTATTCAGAGACTTGGAATGAGAGCAGTTAGGGATAAGGGTAGATGGAGAATACCTCAGTAATCTGCGATTTGCTGATAACATTGCCTTGCTAAGCAACTCGGGGGATGAACTGCAAATAATGATTGATGACCTAGACAGGAAAAGTAGAAAGGTAGGTTTGAAAATCAATATGCAGAAGACTAAGGTAATGTTCAACAGCCTCGGGAAGGAATAGCAGTTTACATTAAGTAGCGAAGTACTGGAAGTAGTAGGTGAATATGTCTACTTAGGACAGGTAGTAACCGCTGATCCGGACCATGAAAAGGAAATAACAAGAAGAATAAGATTGGGATGGAGCGCATTTGGCAAGCACTCACAGATTATGAGTAACAACTTACCGGTATCGCTCAAGAGGAAAGTACACAATAGTTGCATCTTGCCTGTACTCACCTATGGGGCTGAAACGTGGAGGCTAAACAAGAGAGTTCTACTTAAGTTGAGGACAACCCAGTGGGCTATGGAACGAAAAATGGTAGGGGTAATATTAAGAGATAGGAAGCGTGCACAGTGGGTCAGAGAAATAACTCAAGTTACCAACATTCTAGTGGAAATTAAGAAGAAGAAATGGACATGGGCAGGACATGTAGTGCGAAGAGAGGATAACTGATGGTCGCTGAGGGCAATTAACTGGATCCCAACTAGCACAGAACCGGGTTAAGTGGAGAAATATGGGAGAGGCCTTCGCCCTGCAGTGGTTATAGTCAGGCTGATGATGATTATGATGAATCAAGCATGTCCGAAAAATTGGGTGGCCGAAAAATCGGTCGTCGACTGTACATGACGCGGCAAGATAACACCGGTTTTCAGCTCGTGGTGCACAGCAGCAATTGCACAGGCAGTCGCTGCCCCACGTTGGGCGCCAGAAATGTGGGCGTCTAATTAGATCCCTCCGCGTCCGGCGTTCGCATGCAGCCCAAAAGTGGGTCTCTGCGTATCCCGACGCCGTGCGGAGAGGGAGACCCACTGCAGGGTTCGAGCATCGAGCTGAAAGGGGTCTGGTCTGCTCTCGCCGCACCAGGGCACTCTCACACCGAGGGAATCAGCGACGCTCACGACACAGACATTTAATCGCCGAGGGCTACGGTACAAAAACACTGTGCGGTAATACACCCCTAAGTAACTCTTTCCAGGCGTCCACCACAGCCCGAAACGGACCACCGCGGCAGCGCGCCCCGACAACAGTTGGAGAATGCGGGCTGGTGTGGCGAGAAAAACCCCGTCGCCGGGCCATTCAGCAGCGGAGGCCACACGGCAGATATGAGGGAAGGAGCCAGCCCGACAAGGCACGCGAATGTCCGTCGGCACAGGCCTTTGGAACAGCGGAAATGGTCGCTCACGTACCTTGTCGTTGCGGCTGGCCCCCGTTACCCGTGATCCGCGCTCGTCGCCTCCGCATCTGAACTCCCCCACGCCCCGCAACCCGGCTTCCAGGACGCCACTCCGTGCTTACGTCACGTTCATGGTGCCCAATGAGAGGGCCGGCACAGAGCGGCACCCTGGAGAGCGCACCGGGCAGCCGGGTAGAGACAAAGTACTCCCGCGCCTCACGGAAGAGGGCTCCCGTGTCGCAGGGACAGCACAGGCTGCGCCTGCAGACGCCGCGTAATCCCACAACTTTTACATGGGATTTTCAAGGGGATATTCTGTGAGTTCGATATAACCAAAATTCAATATATCCGGGTTCGACTGTAGTAATCATGAATCCGTTGTTGAAGCAAGCAAATTGCCTGCTTGCCTTTATGAACCTTGCATTTGTCACTTTCGTTTCTTCGTTTCATTTCTGTATTAAGCAGTGATTTTGTTATGATGAAAGGAGTTATTGCAACCACTGATCGGTCCTTGTAGGTGAGGCTGTCAACTGGGTGCAGTGCGATGGAGGCTGTGAACTTTGATTCCACCTGCTCTGTGTGGGTTTGAGCGCAGCAAACGAATTGCCTGCTTGCCTTTATGAACCTTGCATTTGTCACTTTCGTTTCTTCGTTTCATTTCTATATTAAGCAGTGATTTTTTTATGATCAAAGGAGTTATTGCAACCACTGATCGGTCCTTGCAGGTGAGGCTGTCAACTGGGTGCAGTGCGATGGAGGCTGTGAACTTTGGTTCCACCTGCTCTGTGTGGGTTTGAGCATAAACGAGGTGAAGGACAGTGAGGACTACTACTGTCCTCAGTGCAGTCGGCCCGACACCGCTAAGGCCATGGGCCGATCTAATGGCAGCAGCCAGCAAGACACAGCTGATTGCAGTGGGGGAGGAGGTGAGGAGCTGTCACTCGAATCATCCCAAGAAATGGCCGACTCATCGTTACCAGCCGCTGCTGCAGCGGAGGTCGAAGATGGCGGCGCAGCTGTCACCACAATCACAAAGCCTCCCACCCCCACGGCACCTCTTGTGTCGACTGCGGTGTGAAATGTTTAATTTGTTCCTGCTGGAGTGAGTGGGGGCGGTAATTTTGCACCGCTGTGTTCGCCAAGAACGCATGCACAATGGCGAGTGTTAGGTACGGGTGTGTAGTGGAAGTGAATTGTGTCAATAGCGAGATTGTGAAAAGTGCGGCCACCACTATTGTGTGGGGCAGTCTCATGGTGTTCATCATTTTCTTTGTTCTGGCGAGGGCTTGTTCCTTGGCTAAGTGGTGTCTGAGAGTACTGTTTTGTGGGGTTCCTGATTCCTTCCCGCATGTGTGTGTGATGTGTGTGATGACCAGCTCTGAAGTGGGCAAGTGGCGCACTATGTTGTCCCTAATGTCAGGAACAGGCTTGTCTAGCTCCCGTACTTCTTCCTTTCTTTGATAGTGGCACAAGTTGAGTTGTCTTTGTTCTTTCCTTGGAATGTTCTCGGGAAATTTTTCTCATCTGTCGGCACCATGTTTTTGTTAAGGTACTCTCGTTTCTTGCTGTGTTCTACCATGTGAGCTCTGTGCACCTGGCCTTTTCTGTTGAGGAATTCAGGCCACTATGCGTGCTTGTATTACTTGCAGAATGTTGCTAGAGACTTGGATGAGAAGTGCAAGGCTCTGTGCTCACACACACACACACACACACTCAAAAACCTGCTAGCCTTTTTTTCGAAAGTAACTGTCTGCAGCCCAGCACTTGGATACCTTTGTACATATATACATACATTGAATGTCACATAAGAACCTATATAAAAACCATAAAATGAAAAAAAAAAAAAAAAAAAAAAACCTGTATTACTAGATGATCATGGGGGTGCTTCTTCTCACCATATGACAGCATATTGTTTGTGTTCTCTTGTCACTTCCCGCTTATGTATACATGTACATTAAAACATGCCGAATGTTGCAGCAGCTTAAAAAGTAGGATATTGTGGCACAACTGACTCCAACCACTCAGGTGACTTGGTCTCACGTGAACTCTGTTCACTGAGCGGTGCTTGCTGACCAGTCAGTCATTTGATGTTGTCGCACACCTTTTTATTCGTATGAACAATGCGAATTTGGCTGTTGTACAACCCATTGCGTGTAATTCTCTTTGCATTAGTATCAGTAGTCATGACGAATAATGAGACGAACAAAACTAAACAAAGCATTGTTGTGCGTCTTCTGTTCAGCATTGGCTAAAGGAAGGCCCTTCATTGTCTTAGGGCATATGCCTTTCCTTCATCTTGGCGTGTGCATTGATTTTGTGCATGTGCCGCTGGTCTTTGCATTTCTCATTGTCTGCATTCACGGTCTCCTTGTACCACTTGTATGATAGGTTTGGCACTCTGGTAGAAAGGAGCTGCATTTTATTTATTTTCATGTGCTATTGTGTGGCTGCACGGCAAACCAAGAGTACTGTACTGTGGCCTTCATGAGAAGACGTTCCCTTCTTTTTTAGATAAGATTTTGTGCAATGTGCTTCTTTACTTCAGAGTATTAAATTTCAATAGACTCTATTCATTCTCTAGCCATTTCACTCCAGGAACAAGCCAACAAGTCACAGCAGGACGTGCTTTGCATTGTAGAATTACTTCACTTGTAATAGTGCAGATTTGGTAAAGGACGCTGCATTTATCCAAAGCTTGTGGTTTTGTTTTTATGGCTTTTTTTTTTTTTTAAAGAAAGTTCTCTGGTATAACTGCACACAAGTCACTGTTAGACAAGACGAACACATGAAGCTAATCAGGTTTATTTGGCTTTTCTTTTGTACATACGCATTAAAATTTTTCTGGAGAATAATGTGTTTGTGCCTTAATTATGCAGTTGCATGCACCATTCAAGAGCATGCTCTGTGCACTTACCTCTAGGTTGCTTTTTCTGTCACTCAAGACCTACAGCAGTTCAGATTTGTTGTTCCAATGCAGGTACATAAGTTAAGGTGGGGACACAGCGTACCGCGCCGGTTCCAGATAAAGTCCCCTAGTTAGTCTAAGCCATACGAGATGGCAGTTCGCTCAGCGGCCTGTGACGTAGTGGGAGGCACTGCTTTTCTATGGTGAATACATGCTTTTTGAGAGCCATTTTCTCGTAAACTGTGGCCTATGATGAGAGAAAAATATTTTTGTCGCGTTGTTTTTGTCTAGGTCCATTATTCAGCGCAGTTTTATAAATCTGTGGCTTCATGAATGCTTAAATAAAAGCGCAAAAGGCAAATGAATTTTCGCGCGGAATTTGAACCTGCTGCACGCATAAGCGGCGGAACTTTGACAACAAAGCATTAACCATCAGTCGTTTCATTTGTTCTTTTACTTTACATCTTTTGTTCGCCCATCAGTGTGCCCGCTCATCCTTAGTTTGCTCCTTACTTTATTTCTTCAATACATTAGAGGTCCTCTAACTGGATTCTGCTAGCTCCCACTGAATTCCCCCCTTCCTCTCACTTCCTCTATACCATTACTTCTCTTAGCTTCTTTTTTCCTTTCCCTTATTCTTTTATCCTCAGGGTATAGGGTACAGTACAGAGGGGAAGAGAATTATAATTCAATAGAAAAAAATAGAGGTAAAATTACGGTTAACAGCTTTCTTGAATCTACGTTAAGAGAGTAATGTGATGTGGTGCGCCAAAGCCGCATATAAATCAGTTGATGAACATAAATAGATAGATAATCGTGCAGCCGTTCGTACAGTCGGGATTCGTGCAAATATAGAAGACAGTTGAGCTTGCTTGAGGCAAAAAAGCCTTAAATCACGACAGCATTTGTGACGTTTTTCGTACACATAACACGTCCGTACTGTTCCTCGCTTGCTTATCCCATTCTTCCACTCAGTTTGCACGTTAGTGATTTATGCGATAGAGAAGCGTTACGGGGCGCTGTTGCATTTCCTTCATTAAGTGGTTAAGAATACCCTATGAATTTTTATATTTTTCTCCCATTCGCCCAACCGAACGCAGGATTCGCTTTCCCTGCTCTATTTACGCTATCCAAAGTGACAAAACTGCTTCCCCGGCGCCTTCAATTGAATAACGATGACTCAATGGTTGAGTAATGTAGTACTCACTCCCACATATTTCAACATAAAGTGCAACTTCAACCTTTTCTTCACTTCGTTCTAAGGAATATATTACGTCAATAGTATTGACAAGCCAATAAATTATTCTGGACCTCGCTTCTGCACTGATGCAGTGGGCACGGCTTAAGAATAAAGTGCTACGGTGATGCTTCTGGCGACGACGGGGAAACAGTTCGGGCCATGCAAACGGCTCACGCAGGAGAAACGCGCCGCGCGATATCAGCGGGTTGCTATCGCAACGGCGTTGTCAATGTATGTGTTTTTTTTATTCCAGCGAAGATTCACCGCTACATCGACGCTGACGCTGCGATCAGCGGCCCGGTTCGGAGGAGCGTGGCTGGTACCTTATCTGGAAACTTGCGTCCAGTGCCTCGCCCGTGCTGTGTCCCCACCTAAATATTCTTGCACCGTGGTTAAGACCAGAACAGAATATGAGCATAGTTCATTGATATCACAGTTGCGCATGTGTTGACAAACATTATCAGGTGCTAAAATTTGACATGGACACGGGGAGGATTACAGAGCGCTCATTCATGTGTCTCCTTTAAAGGCAAATCCGATGTCAAAATTCAGCACTGTGCAAAACGACTGGTGCCTGTGAGCAGACCTGCCGAGCTCGTGCCACGGCTGGTTGCGGACAGATAACTAGCAAGCTGCAGAGGGCTCTCCTGGGGAAACGAGTAAGGCACTGAGGCTGAAGCCCCCATCAGATTCCATGCATCCTATCCAAGACATCGCAGTTCACGAGGACGTCGAGGCTTCACAGCAACATTACTAGCACCACGGTAACAGGGTTACTAGAGATCACGGCCGTTTTTCGATGGAGGCTGAAAGCTAGGCGCCCGTGTGCTGTACGATGTCTGTGCACGAATACTAGGTGGTCGAAATTTCCGGAGCTTACCACTACGGCGCTTTTCGTAGCCCGTCGCTTTGGGACGTAAAACCCAACAACCCAAACCAAACCAGAGATTGTAGCGAGCGGTAGCGTCTGCTACGCTCGGAAAAATGAGGACAACACACCTTCATTCTGCCAGCGGGGTGGACACTCAGTCCAGTGTCCCGTTGGCCGAGACTGCAGTAACTGCGTGACGGGTCCGTCATTGCTAGCGCTCCGGGCAGCGATCCTGTAGTGTTCCTATATATACTTCATATACAGGAACACTAAAGTCCTGCAGGGCGGCCTCCCAATCTTCTATGCAGGAGTGAGGGGGTGGATGAGGAGTAACCTGCCACCATGCCATGTGGTAGAGACTTGTCCGCTCCCCGCATTCAGCGCAGTCAGAGGAACTAAAGGGGTACCAGAGGTTGAGGAGAGATGGTGATACAAAGGTATTAGTTTGTAAGAAAGTTGCTGCCTCTTGGGTAGACAGGGTGAGATAAGAGGGTGTAATGTAAGGCGAGAGCCTGTAGTGTTCAAGCAATTCTGTGTATGTAATGATAGGGGAGGCTCGGGAAGGAGCGCACAAATGTGTCGATGGGCAGTTTTTGTTCCGGAATCCAGATCACACCGATCATTTGTGGAAGGTTAGCGAGGACAAGCAGAATCCGAAGGCTAGGCAGTAACAGCACCGATGCGTCCGCGAACACCACGGTAACCACGGGTCGAAATTTATAAATAAAAGCCAGCAAAGATCCAGGATCAGCTTGGCTTGGCTGCCCGAAACTCCAAAACCTACCGAAACGTTGGCTTGCGATTTTTGCTTCTGCTACAGTGAACTAAAAATTATAGCTCACTGTACTTATGCTTTCTGATTGCAGGTATTAAAAAATAAATGTTGAGAAAATTTTTAGAATGAAATTTGTAGTTTAAGGTACAAGGCTGATGGTAAATATATGCATTTGACACGTAGGTGGCGTACAGCCTGCAACCTGCAACGCTGCAACTATTAGCATGGAATAAAACAAAACTGAGAAGCGCAGTCGGCGCTACGGGCGGCAGATTGCGGTCGGCGCAGTTGTTTGTTTGAGGAGCGGAGTGCTGAAATGAGTACAGGCACCTCGCAGTTTTGCTGGTTTTGCTTGTAGTGGTATGCTTTTACCAGCGCTTGTCTGAGTTCAAAACACATGCAACGATGCACTTACTCGAGTTCTCGCCGGTTATTCTCGTCCTTTCGGTTTGCACTTCGTTCGCTGCAGCGGGAAACGTCTGCACGGACCGCATTGGAGCTGTGAACGGGCCGCTGATGTTCAGGTAAATTGTCCACCCGTGTTTTCTGCTCTCTCGGCGACCTTCCGAGATATACTTCGTCTTTACGCGCAGCTTTGACGGTTGTTCGAGGCCTTCCTCCTGTTCACGCCCATTAAATAACGCATTAACGGAAGAACTCAGTTCTCTCGGAACGCAGTTGACGGTTTGGCGCATGCCCATGACTCATGCAATCCAATCACGAGCGCGTGCGTTTCGATGGATTCGCGGCGTCATGCGCGCGGTTACCCAACGTCCTCGCCTGATTCCTTCATTGTAGCATGTTCATGGCCACGTTTATAATTACACCTGATAACACAGGTGGCAAACATTTTTTTATTTTTCATCTTGCCGGAACGGACGCACGCATGCATATATGCCAAAAGGCTCGAGACACTTCCGTCGTTATGTGTGTTCGTGTGTTGTGCTGTACTTAAATGTACTACGTTAGTGGCGCGCGTCGTTTTCGGCGGTTATGACTGGAAATAGATAGTAAATGGCGAGTTTACAGTTTTTGCAAAATTAAAGCTAATTCTTCGCTGTGGTAGCCCGGACAGTGCACGAAAGTCGTGTGTCGGCGTGTGTCTTCGCTAGGCAGTAACGGCGAGCGCTAGGCCGCCCTTTTTCGGGGGACTTTGTTTTCTCACCTGTCGAGCTCTGCAGCGAGCGTCTCGGTTGCTGATAGTACTCATCTTTGCGGTCTGCGTCTAGGCATGCAAGTATTACATACTCGCAGTTAATTCACTCCGGCCGGATGATCTCATCGATTCCTTTCACATAATCTTGCGGGCTTGCCATTTGAAGCCAGGCGGCTGGCCGGTTTTTCACTCATAAGTTCAACAACTAGGAATGTTTCGTGTTCACGATTTGACCCTGAAACTGAGAGTTCAATGAAAGCCTTCGAATAGCAGCCTGTACATCTCTGGTTTCTGTTTGGTTAGAATGTAAAGCATTTGATTGTAAAACATACACAAATTAAAGACGAAAAATTACATATGTAATGGCTTGCGTTCTGAATTCTAAATGTCTTAATGAAGCAAAATCATGTTATGAGCAGCAGATTAGCTTCTTGTATAATATTAATGCATCAGGTGTTGATTTAGAGGTGTGAACATTGCAGTTTTACACTATTTCACAGCAAGGTAACTCGGGGTAAGTCACTATCAATCATATTTTCCGAACCAGTGATAGCTGATAACATCACTGTGCTTAGAGAAATGTTACCAAAACATGTTGCTAGGCTAGTTCATGAAGCATGGTTTTGTTACAAGTTATTCAATGCTAAAGACATGGACACATAAAGACACGGGATGGGCGCCGACTCCAACTAATTTCATTGAAGCAGATGCATGCCACATTTATACACAATGAGTGAACATGAGTGCATACATTTAGGAAATTTCTTGCCAGATCAGCGCCCATCCTGTGTATTTTTTCCTGTGTCTGTGTCTTTTATATAGCACTAAATAACTTATGAAACCAATTAAAGAAATATGTTGAGAAATACAAATTTTGAGAAAGTTTGATGATTGTGTGCATAGCTCTTTCCACTTTTAAGAGATGAGCTGAACACACATACACACAGGATGGCTGTTATTTTACCAACTGGTCAGTGTTCACACTGTACTGTGAACCAGCATTTTGCTCATTAAGCATATTGCACGTGCCTTCTGTATTTTAAGAGGATATAAATCACTCCAGTATTGGATATGCTCTGGAATGCCAGTACTAAAGGAGCAAATGTGCACAGGAATATTGTGATAGCCCATACATTACAAGCACATATGCATCTGTGCCCATGATGGTATCTTGATATGGTGCTGCTTTGTTTTTGAATTTTAGATTATCCAGGCCTCTACTTTGCCCTGCAGTGGCAACACTTTAGTTTCCTCTGCTCGGCTGTTTGCTAGCACTTGGGGCTGTCACATTGCTATATCGCATCTATCTCACTCGCTTATCGTGTGTTGACAGAGAGAGCATGTGTACAGCTGGGAAAATCGGTGGACCCTGCTCTTTACTATCTTGTGGGAAGGCTCTTGTGCTTGAGTCATAGGGCTTAATAACTTTCTCCGATAGCACAGTGCAGACTTGTCTATTTTAGACCCTTCATCCACACACTGGCATGTTAATTACGTGACAGTTGCAAAGGTGCAGTCTCCATAGGTAGCACCACAAAGCATTTGATAATCATTTTCTGTTGACAGCGTGGCGTGTAATAGAGAATGTATTAACCCATTGTCATTAATTGTGTACCTATCATAGTTGCACAGTTGGGCCAGGTTAAGCCAGTATCACCTTGAGGTGGTGATAACCAACACATGAGGATATGAAAGAAACACTACAGGGTTCTGCTTTATGTGGTGTAATCTGCGGATTTTCTTTGCTGATAGTTTATGAAATATAGTGCTTTTTATTCTTGTTATTCACATGTCTTGCTTGTGGGGGTTTCATATGCTCCTCATTTATCCTGTTTGAAAGACGAGATGATTGAACTTCATGATGAACTTGCAGTTCCTCTGTGCATTGCAGTCATTTTGAGCAAATTTTGTTCAAACTAGGTTTTCGTGATGTATGGGGCCTTTCTTCTTTGTTCCTGCTCGGACAATGGTCTGCAATATGTGATAGATAAAAACAAATACCCCAGTTATTTTTTGTTTTCAAGCAGCTGGTAGATGGTCAGATTTAATTGACTGTGGTTGCTATAAACCCGCTATTTTCTCCTTGCTTTTCACCCCTGCATTACATGTAGCAAGCACTTTTTTTGCTAATGGCCAAGCAAAAACATTTTGTAATCTCTTAAATTATATTTAATATTATATCAAATGAACGCTTTGTTTTTACTGTGGGGTAAGGAAGCTAAAAAATGAATTTCCGCTACCATGTCACTGCCCTAGTTTTATTGCAGGCGTGAAGAATTCACTCTTCCTTTTTATTTTTTTTTTAATGTGCTGGAGGCTGAGCTTAAAACACACTTCCCATCCTGGAATGCTTTCTGTCTGAAGCTCATATTGCTTTATGGTAAATGAAAGGTCTTTCTGCGGCCTGTTTTGTTTTCCCTTCTCATTTCAACATCTGCTGGCATTGTCATACAGGTGACATAAGAGAAGCGTCCATCATGTGATTCGCTTTCCCCATATATGCTGGCTGCGTGCGACTCAGTTTAGGTGTGGGAATGATTCACTTTTTTTTTTTTTTTTGTGCTTTCACATACCTTGCCCCACTGCTACTGGCTTCTCTTCTGTGCCACATGTTCTGGCCAGTTTCATATGATTCTGTTCACAGTCTACATCCAGGAATGGAAAACAGGAAGGTGGGGGGGGGGGGGGGGAGGTGAGGACAGCTGTTCTGAATTTACAATAGTCATGTGCCACAGCTGCTTTTGTACCATGCAGCAAAGTCCTGGTTGTGATGGAGGGAATTTCACTGTGCAAATTTTAAATTGACAGTGATAGTTGGCCCCTTGCCTTAATCAGAGTTTTCAAACTTGAGTTAGATTCCACTGTATTCAAATGTAAATTTGTACAACAGTAACTCTGACATAATTAGAAATTTGTCACTTATAAAAGATGAAAATGTAGATTGTCAGACTCTGTGGTAAAATTTTAATTCTCACTTTGAAGCTTTATGGAGACTGCTTATAATAGAGGCATTTTTGTATGAGGGAATGATTAATTTTACTGAAAGAGAAGAAACAGCTCACATGCATATAACGTGAACATATTCTGAATAATATTGTAGTAGCTTACCCAAGGGTAGTTGATATTTAAAATATGTGAGTTAATGTTGCTTCTTGAAATCCTAAACCAAAAACCACAAGAAATCTCGCAAGAATGAAAATGTTGGTTTAGCTCTGTTCATGCAGGACAATGGAAAAAGCAGATGATGCAGGTCAAGGTCAGAGCACAAAACGCACTTTGTCTCGCACATATCCAGTTCATTTTTTTCCTGATGCTATACATTCACTGTGTGTACACAAATTTTTCATTGGGGAAATTTCATACTGAGAAGTGCTAAGAAGTTGGCAGCATAATCAGTTTATGCCTGAAATATAATTGATTAGTTAGTAGCAGAAAAAAATGAGAGTAGTCATGTAGCCACGTTTGGCTAGTTTTGGCTACAAAGCACCACAGTGGTTGTGTACACCGCTGAAACTTGTATTCTTGTAGATAGTAGATAATTAAAAAAATGAATTTTTTTTTAGCTGCTTTTTGTTTGCAGTGAAGTTATTTCTAAAAATTGTTGTGAAAAGGAAACACAGTGGAACAGAAACCTTTACATTCAGAATATTGGACACTATTTTTGCATAGTTGGTAGCTCTAAACTCTAGGAAAGCATTTGCTGTTTTGCTCTTTTTGACATAAAAACCATGTTGTTAGCAATGTTTTGTCAGTGTTTTTAGAATTGCTTTCATTATTATTTTTCTTTATAAAAAGTGCGGAATGAAAATACTTAGCCAGGATTCAGGCAAGCAACACTTCGTTTGTAGAGATTGTATGCTTAAAGGATTTGATACCAATTTTGATTGCATGTTTTTTCCTTTTTAATAATGCCTAAGACATTACTTTACATGGACCAGCCTACAATATTCGACTGGAACCATGAAAAATTTATTAAATTTTTTCTCCCACTTGTTTTGGCCTAGTTTTCAACAGCTGAGCAATGGCTATGCCATCAAAGTGACATATAGGTTACGTGCGGGATGAAAATCTGTCATAGTATCGCTCAGTTGTTGTTTTGACTCCATACAACACTAAAACTAGCCTGCCTCAAAAGCTGGAATTACAGGGAAGGAAAAAGCAGTGAATATGTTGCAGTTTTTCCATCCTTCACTAGACCTTAATGCTAAACGATTGTTCAGCTGTTTAAACTGAAACCGAAATAAGTGAAAGAAAACATTAGATTATTGTTTTGCACTCAAAGATTGTGACCTGTTTACAGTAATTTATTGCACATCATTACAAGCAATAAAATGCTAAATTTCATGTTTGATACTGATTTATTTAAAGGTCCTTGCAAAATTCATTGGACCCATTTCACTGTTTGATGCTCCTCAGCAGCATTTGTCTCCAGTTGTCATTTTTTTTTTTAACAGCGACTTTCAGGTTGTCGGCTAATTGTGGATAGGTCCTGAGAGTTTTCATTGATTATACTGTCGAACCTTGATATAACGAATTCCTATTTGCAGCTGAAGATTTCGTAAATCGGGAATTTTGTTACGTCGAGTTTGCTATGTTTTAGCTGTCTAAATGAAGCAACAGGTTCATGGAACACTGTTGAGAACTTGTAAATTATGAATTCAGGAAATAAGCCAGAAATTCTAGCAATAATAGCACTAACAAGGGCACTGGATGTTATTTTATATATCAGAGAACATAATGAGTGACAGCAAATGGGCGCGAACACATAATTTTTTTCTGCATGCACAAAGAGCTGGAGCAGGGCCTAGTACTCAGAGCCGCTGCCATATGTCGCCACTGATATAATCATCATCATCATCCACGTTTGCAAATGGAGACGTCTGATCAGCTGATCTAGGGACTTAATTAGTCATGTCCGCATCGGCCACACTGGCGACACGGCTACTTTGGGCGCATCAATCTTTTGCTCAGGCTTCATGTACGCATACCGTATTTACTTGCATAAGAGCCCACCTCCCACTTTTGCCACTGAGAATTTAAAAAAAAAAAAAGCTCTAGTCATTAGCGCGCCCCTCATTTTCATGCTATCACAGTCCAGTACTTCTTGGCAGCATGCCAAGGTGTTCTGCAGTGAGAACATCACGAGAAAGTCATGGTGCAGGGTGTCGAACCGGAACCGAACCGACACAAATTTTTTACGCCATCTTGGAATTGAATCCGAACTGGAACAAATCGGAGGAACCGTTCCGAACCAGTTCGCGGTACCGTTCTGACCCACTTTTGCTGGCAACTTACTTTCATTATTTTTCTTCTATCGCTGCTTGTAAAGCACTCTTTTCGCTTACTTCCGAAGCACCACAGCACACCGTAAATATCACAACCATATTGAAAAATCGTCCGTTGCAAAAAAGATGAAAACAAATGAAGATATTAACACATGCATAACACTTATCTCTGGTGTCGGGCCATCGTTTCATCCAGAACAGGGGTAGTCACTGCACTGCGCAATGGCGCTGCTCATGAATAAGTTGCAACATTTGAGAGCATTTCTGGGCAGTGAAATAATGGCATATAGTTCGCAAGTTGAGCTACTTATTTAGATAAATATATGACCATGTACAACTCAAGAACGAATTGACGAATCTGTTGAAAAATTTCATGCAAATAATTTTACTTTCCTATTGTTCGACGGTGTCGCAATGAGTCGCTTGGCACGTGCTTAGCAGCCATGTGCGATGTGGCGCCAGAAGATGCAGTTTGATTGAACAAGACTTCAGTATGATAGGCTGACGCTGATGACGGGAAGGCCGCCTTGGGCTGCAATTTACCGGTGTATCTGAACTCTGCACAATGATTCCATAAATTGATTTCCCCCTCTGTCTTCCGTTTCTTTTGTCCCTATCAATGTCTGCTTGTTTTATTGCCCTTGGTAAGTTGGACTATACCAGGAGTGAAGCTTCAATGTTCAAATGTGAAGACTGGGTGCAGCAAGGAAATGAGTGGAATTACTTGTAGGAGTATTATGCTCTATTTGCTGTGCTATTGCTTCGGACTGTACAGCTACGGTGTCAAAAAAAAAAAGCATGCGTTTATAATCGCTTTACGACCATTGCTGACGGGAATACCTAAAACAGTCTTGAAAGGTGGCTCTGAAAGCTAGAAGTGCAATGTTGAGAGAAAACATAACTAATTAATAACCTAGGCTACGGGTTGCACGATGACGAGTGAGGTCGGGACAAAAACCTTGAAAAACGGGGGGGGGGGGGGGGGGGGACGAGTTCAAGCAGACGGAAAGAACTTGCTACTGGGCCCTAAGGAAAACAAACTGGTGGTCTAATCCGTGCTACTCCTAGATTATTCCACTGCAGGAGTGCATTCGTGCTGACCAATGTTTTGTTGCAATAAACAAAGTACAGTTTTTGGGCAAACTTATTTTAGTCATGCGTGTGTTCTGTGCTTTCGTGCAGGACAGCGAGTAACGACATATGTGGTAACTGAAGACACACAGATCATGCTGCTTACATCGACGTGTCATGCAAAGATGTAATCAACGCAAGATGCCCTTCCTTAGTGGCCTGATGTGGGTTATTCACTACTGTGACCCTGGGTAATTCACGTACGAACACTGTCAACCACTGTGATTGGTGTAGACGTTAAAGCTGCTGCGTATAGTGAGGCGAGTGCCCAGTGCCCACTCAATGCATCCACCGCGTTTCAGTGGTGGCGAGACACAAATACGTCTATGTGCTGTGCTATGCCAGTGCACATTAAAAATACCCAAGCGACAGAGATGTGTTACAGATACAGCGCCTTTCCTTTTCTATAAGCAAATTTACATTTACGGTTCCAGGGCACATGGGCTAGAAACTTCTGTCTTCGCAATGTCGTTATTCTAGGTAGTAATGTGTTTTTGAATTCGTATTTAGCTCGAGAATTTTTTTAACTCTTTTGATCCTTACTAAGCCTTTGAGCCTTACTGACGACCTATGGTCGTCCTGCGGCCTTTTGTGGACGGAGCCGTGACTGACAATGGGAGATGAAAATGTAGCCTTTAACTGCATTCCTACATTGAATCAGAGGAGGGAATGGCAGTAATTGTGCAATCGGTGAACTGCAGCGCGAGATACTCCATACGACATTACGTCGACCAGTAAGGAAAGGTGCCGAACAAAACAGTATTTGGTCACCACATGGAAGCGGCTTAATAGAATCGCCGGCAGCGATCAAGTACCGCTTCAGGCGGTAGCAAAAGCTTCCCCTAAGCACTTACAAGCTGAGGATGAGCTTGAACTGTTTTTTATGGAAAGAGAAGACAGCCTGCAAGCACTCGGAGGCAGTGGCAGTTATCTCAGTATTGAAGAAGTACCAAGCCTGCTCAACGTATTTGAAAAGGTGCCCAGAATCAGCAAAAACTGGAGTACTTTAATATTTTGGGAGAAGTTGCGGCCCCTAGAACTGTATTCACTAGCTACAGTAGTGCTTGTTGTGCCACCTACACAAGTCAGCCCTGAGAGAGCATTTTTTGGACTCTTATCGAACCCGGATGACTTCAACAACCCTCGACAATATCCTCTTCCATCGGCCTTTCTATGCTGGCAAATAAAGTTGCCGCATCTACTGAGCACATGATAAATTATTTGTGGCCAGCCATGATGTCATGTCATGCTTGTTGTAGATTATGTGGCTGTGGAGATGAACCACGAACACACTCGTCGTCGAGTCTCCACAAATATATTTGACAGGACCCGCTGGGCCAGGTAAGAATGGGACAGCGAACCGTCGGCATTCAGTCCTGCTGCCACATAAAACGAACTGCGCATGCTTGGCAGGCGTGCTGAGACTGTCGTCTTCTTTTGTGGGGGGACCACGATGGCATGCCACAGGGCTCCCCCTGTAGCGATGAAGCCATGAGCGAAGGGGAATGTCGAAGAGCGGACGCTGTGAGTGCGAATCGTATGCGGTGAGAACTGGCAGGATCGGGAGGGGTTGCAATGGCACAGTTAGCGATGACGTCTGATTCAAGGGGGGCAGGTTTGAGACGATCAATGGATATTGTGTCCTCCCGGCCGTTAATGCACAGTAGAAAGGGCTTAGGAGCACGCTGGAGCACTTGGAACGGACCATCGTACGGTGGCCGTAAGGGTGGATGTACTGTGTTGTGGCGCATAAAGACTTTTGTGCACCGCTGAAGGTTGGGGGGGACGTGGATGCGACTAGAATATTGCCGCTGCCGTGGTGGCACGATAGTGCTCGTAGCGCTACGTAGACGGCAGGCGTAATCTGTGACATTAGCAGGCGTGTGTGGCGAAGGCTCGAAGAACTGGCCAGGGACGCGAAGAATAGTGCCCAACGTCAGCTCACTGCGAAGTGTGGTGCGGAGACCAAGCAGGACGAAGGGTAGGCACTCAATCCACGGTGCAGGGAAAGCGGACAGCATAACTGAAGCTTTCAACTGCCGGTGAAAACGTTCAATGATGCCGTTGGAAATTGGGTGGAAAGAGGTCGTCTTAATGTGATCCACGCCGAGGAGCCGAGATAGGTTGGCAAATAATGTTAATTCGAATTGACGACTACGATCAGTCGTAATGGTGGAAGGGACACTGTAGCAGCTTATCCAGAGTGTGATGAGTGCTCTTGCGATCGACTCTGCTGTTATGCCCAGAAGGGGCATCGCTTCAGGACATCTCGTGAACCTGTCAATGCAGGCTAACAAGTAGTGGTGCTTCCCGCAAGTAGGAAGGAGGCCGACTATCGATGTGCAGGTGGTTGAAGCGGGCATCCGGAGACTGGAAGGAGCCATTGGGAGTCGTAGTGTGTCGGTGCACTTTGCTAACAGCTGAGGCATGTGTGCGACCAGCGGCGAACGCAGACGTTGATGCGAGGCCAAACATAACAAGCCATGGCGAGGCGCTGAGTTGCGCGGATGTCAGGATGGGCCAAAGAATGGAAGGCATCAAAGGCTGTTTGGCGGTATGATGGAGGCACGTAGGGATGAGGACGACTGGTCGACGTATCACAAACGAGAGGAACGGCGTAGTCAGGGAGCAAGACGTCCTCCAACCCCAAAGAGGTGTCGCGCGTGCGAAGCCGTCGTAGCTTTGTATCGGCTCGTTGAGCAGCAACCATAGCCGTGAAGTCGATGATTGGCCGTTCATTGCCCATCACATTGACTTCAGCGCGAGAAAGAGCATCGGCGACTATATTCGACTTGCCGCTGACATGACGAATGTCGCAGGTAAACTCTGAAATGTAGGCTAGCTGTCTGATTTCGCGCGGAGCGTAGGAGGAACTGCTGGATGCCAGCGCAGACATCAGAGGTTTGGTCAGTTAGGATATGAAAAGTGCGTCCTTCGAGAAAATGGCGGAAATTCTTCACGGCTGAATATATTGCTAACTGCCTGGCCCAGCGGGTCCTGTCCAATAAATTAGTGGAGATGAACCACGAACACACTCGTCGCCGGGTCTCCACAAATATATTTGACAGGACCCGGTAGGCCAGGTGGGAACGGGACAGCGAATCGTCGGCATTCAGTCCTGCTGCCACGTAGAACAACCTGCACGTGCTTGGCAGGAGTGCCTCGACTGTTGTCTTCTTTTGAGGCAGGACCATGATGGCATGCCACATGGGTAAACATATTTATCTAGCCTCGAAGTGGTTCTACTAGGAGGTATATAGCGCGCCTGTGAAGCCAACCATGACATGCCACAAGACTGTGGTCGCATCGCGTCGTGACCACAAGAGCGAGACGAAGTAATTAATCCAGTCTTCGGCAAATACGATAATGACTCCTACCCCAATGCGTGGCAGAGGGGACTTTTGTTGGCGCCTTTCGAGCCACAACACAGACCTGTGTGTTTCATCTTCATAGTTAGTTTTGGGGTGCGTGCTTGGTTTGACCTTGATCTGATTTCGAAGTCCTTTAGTGGAAGTCATGCGAAACGTTGTACATGTAGTAGTAGTAGAGGTTTCGCTCTAAAATAAAATTCATGTGAAATTTTGTGTACCTGAAAATCGAATCGGGGGGGCGTCTTCTTTTAAATTTCTTTCAGTGCGTGACAGCTTTAATTCTTTATGTACCAATGAAAACGATCATTATTTTTCTCCCATCCTGATATTTTGCCGAGGTCTGTACAACCAGTGCAGCCCGTTTACATATATACAGGGATATTTACTAGCATAATTATACTTTCCTTGGCCGAACGAAGAGGCAAAAGTAGCAGAGTGACAGTGAAAATGTGCCACTCTGTCACGGAGTCCCATCGCTACGTGCAGATGCACCAGCGGCAACGGCGGGCGATGGCATCGTAGTGCTGTATCGCCAAGGGGTATCACCTCTTGCAGTTGCTGCTTAATGCTAAAATACTTGTCAGCATACCACATAAAGATGTTAAGAGAAAACCGAGTCAAATGCCAGGCTTCATGACACATCGAAATAAATGATAAATTACATTTTTTCAGACCAATCATTGAGGAGTGGAAATGACGCAATCATCAAAAGCGCTTTGTTGAAGTCATTTTATGTTGCCTTTGCATCGGACACACACATTAACACTGTTATGTGTTACAAGGTTACAAAAGCCTACAAGGTTTTTTCTTCGTTTGCTCAGTGGTGTCTTAACATCCTTCCTCAGTCTACGCAGTGTCTAAAATAAAGGAATGGTGTCGGTGCTAGAACTATATTAGCAAGTAACATTTCTTTGCAAGATGATCATGTGTCGAAAGAATTCATGCTCTTGTGTTTTGTTCATTCTGCAGGCACACATGGCAGGTGGCCTTGCCTCGAGAAGTGGGCACCCATTCGGACTTCATGTACCTCTCTGTATGTGAGCCACTCAGCTTTCCTGCAAGCTCTCCAGGTGCTCCATGCAACGGCAAGTCCGTCTGTCGTGTGACAGACGGAAGGGCAGAAGTGCTTGCTGACCTCAGTGTGAATGCCTCCAATGTGGAGATGACTGATTCCTGGATGTTTTTGAAAGGGAACAAGTGTGGTGAAGGCCATCCTCAGGACTTCAAAATGTCAATCAGGCTCAGCTGTGCAAGTCACCTCGTAAGTGCCTCTTAATGTGAATGCACTAATTTACACGGTCAAACCCAATCTCAAATCTTGTGTGAAGCCTGTGCCGAGCTCAGGAAGAAAAGAAAAAATGTCCAAGCAGAGTTGATTCAAACTCTGAAATTTCTCTTGAGAAGCGATTTCGGAACCTCTTAACTATTGCCACAGTCGATCATGCTACTTGTTTTAGTACCATTATTTCATGCTCTGCATTGTACATTGTCGCCTCAATCAACTTTCAACCTAAACACTAAACCTAAACGCGCTCCCAGTGCTGTCTGCAATGGTCTGCGAAAGGTTTTGGTATTCGTTTCAAGCCAGTAGCATGAAAGATAAGCTTGTGTAGTGGTTGTGCCTTGGGAGATGTGCAACATTAGCAGCAGGGGAAAGTTAAGGACAACTTCATATGTCAAATGGCGTTTTTTTTTTTTTTTTTTTTTTTCTGTAGTCCAGATTTTCACTTCCTTTGATTGTACTTCTTTCCCCCTTCTGTTATACTCTTCAGCTCCTGCAGTTCTCTTATTATGAAGTGTTTTGCATTGACTGTAAGCTGTTCAACTGATGGCTAACACGTGGGTAACCTTTTGAGTCAATAAAAGGCTTCCACAGTCGCTTGCATGGAACCTTTACATGACCATGTAACTGTTGATTTCATTTCTAGTGAAATTTTTCGAGTGCTTCATTTTTCTTTTACCTTTTTTTGTTGCAGGGATCTCCCGAGTACTTTATAGATAGGAAGTGCCAAGTTTTCTTTCTGTGGAGAACATCGGCAGCGTGCCCCAAGGAACCAGCTCGCACTGAAGTTCCGTGTAGTGCCTACACTTATAGTGGGTCACACCATGATCTCACGGGTCTTATTAAGACCACAGGAGGGTACACGGTTGAAGCAACGGACCCATCAACCAGATTGGTCATTAACGTCTGTTCTGACATGCAACCAGGTGAGGCTGTGTAGACATTTTTTGCCTTCAGAAAAATTTCTCGAGGCAGGCAAAGGGAAAGTTTATCAGTGAAGATTCCATTACTCTAAGCATATTTTTTAACTGCTATTCTTCGAAAAGCCCTGCAAGGAGGGTAGCAGGGAAATAAGGTGAGAAGAAAAGCAGTGAAAGGGAGACACTGAGATGTCCACAGTACAGTCACAAATAACCGCCTAAAAGCTAGCATTTTGAATGTGAAATAACAATATTGAGTGTTGAGATTGGGGTTTGGGGGGTTTGAAGAAACATGGCTTTTTTTTCTTCATTGTCCTAGGTATGTGTTCATCTGTTATTACTGCAGCAGGTGCTGATAGGTAAAATCTATTCAGATTTATGTCTTGGCCAGAAAAACAATGTCATCCAGGAGCTTGAGTTCATTTCAGCTCCTGTATAAATAAAATGGAAATAAGTTGATTCATTGAGGTATATTTTATTGCCTTGGGGCCTCAGCCCTTGGGCATTGGCCTGTTTTTTATTCATTATGTTAAAGAGGGCTGCTGTTTGACAACTTCACTCTGATATTGCATTTCAGAGTTATTGCCACTCTCATGCTATCAGCCCTTCCACTATAAATGTTTGCTTCTTGGCAGGAAGCTTTAAAGTGCCCATTCGTTTCCCTGAGGTGGTTTGCCATATACAGTTTTTTTTTTCTCTGCGTGTAAGAATGGGGAGAGGATTGTAATTTTCTGTAACCTGAGCAATAAGGTCATAACTTGGACTTCTTTTTTTTTGCCAGTTATATTTGTTTGACAGCTGTCCACAATGAACAATGGCAAGCTGGGGTTCTGCTGTTTATTTGTTAATGCTAGCTTCTGTTATCAGCTGTGTTTAGTTCTACAAGTCATGAGCTTTTTGGTCTTCCCATGTATGGGCTATGTGTAATGCTTGCAGTACATGAATGTTTTTAGCTCTCCTTTAGCTTTCATACCATAGCTGAAGTTGCTGCTCTTCATGGGTTGCAGCACAGGCGCCACTGGGTGCCCAGGGTGATTCCATTGAATTTTTTGGTTTTTGCATGCATGTGCTGCAATCAGCCAAGGAAATGGCATATCCTCCGCGGAGTGGAGCCTGCCTGTTGAATGACAAGAAGGAATGCAAGTCTGTTGGCCAGCTTCAGTCCGGTCTGCTTGCAAATGACACCGGCCTCTACTTGGAGTATGCGCCTGGTCCTGAATCGCAGCCGAGACCTGGCTGCACAGAGCTTCCCAAGACGGTTGTCCAGTTTCGATGTCCAGGTCGTGGGAGGGTTAGTAGTTTTGTTCTGAACTAGGTACCTGCAGTGTAACACACAAGGTAGCTACAGTGCGTGGTAATAATTTGCTGCCCTGCATATCTGTCATGGAATGGGACTTGGAAACTGGTGTTGGTATGATTACATTGTACTAGATGTTAGAACACATTAAAATTGTGAGTGAAACAACGGAATGGTGGAGCAACACAATTTCGATGCTGCACTGAGATCTGTAGGAAGTTGAAGCTCTGACATGTTGGAGAACATGCGGCGCTGCAGGTAGATGCGTTGGAGGGAATGGGCCAGCTGGCAGTCAGGATAATCATGATATGCAATGCTTGGACAGAGTGCAGCGGTGGCGTAGCGGTAGAACATCCGCCTCGCATGCAAGAGGACCAGGGTTCAAATCCCGGTGCCGCGCAATTCTCCACCGGATGACAAAAAAAAAAAAAAAAAAAAAAATCCGCGTGTCGATGGAATTGCATATACAGGTTTGGGGTGCGACCTGATGCCGGTGAACACCTCCGGCAATGCACTCCCTCACCAGAACAGGAGTTGGCCACCCTGGTGCAGTAATTGGCCACAACCTCCTATGATAAGCTCCATAAAACCCCGGCCCTCAGTCACCAGCGGCTGCGGAACAACTGACCACGGCGGCGGTCAGACCTGTGACGCAGCAGGGGGTGCTAAGAAAGCCTGGCTCCGCTGGACAGGCCGCCATTGGAAACTGACCCTGGCAACGTTTAATGCTAGAACCCTTGCTAGTGAAGCTAGTTTAGCAGTGCTGTTAGAGGAACTAGAGGGCATGAAATGGGATATCATAGGGCTTAGTGAGGTTAGGAGGCCGAATGAGGTATATACTGTATTGAAGGATGGGCATGTACTGTGTTATCGAGGTTTACCAGAGAGGCGACAACTAGGGGTAGGTTTTCTTGTCAATAAGTATATAGCGGGTAATATAGATGAATTCTATAGCATTAATGAGAGGGTTGCAGGCATCGTAATTAGGCTTAATAAGCGGTATAAACTGAAGGTTGTACAGGCCTATGCACCTACATGTAGTTATGATGACCAGGCAGTTGAAAGCTTCTATGAAGATGTAGAATCGGCAATGCGAAAAGTAAAGACGCAGTATACTGTAATAATAGGCGACTTCAATGCCAAGGTAGGGAAAAACAGGCAGGAGACAAGGCAGTAGGTGACTATGGCATTGGTTCTAGGAATAGCAGGGGGGAGTTACTAGTCGAGTTTGCAGAGCGCAATAACTTACGAATCATGAATACCTTCTTTAGCAAACGGAAGAACCGGAAATGGACATGGAAAAGTCCTAACGGAGAGACTAAAAATGAAATCGACTTCATAATGTGTTCAACCCCCGCCATTGTGCAGGATGTAGAGGTAATCGGGAAAGTTCGATGTAGTGACCATAGGATGGTGAGGTCCCGAATTAGCCTAAATCTGAAGAAGGAACGCAATAGATTAGTAAGAAAGAAACCCATCAACGAATTAGCGGTGAGGGGGAGGGCAGAAGAGTTCAGAATCTCGCTACAGAATAGGTTTTCAGCTCTAACTGAGGATGGCGACATTACCCTAGAGGCAATGAACAATAATTTCAAAGATATCATTACTGAGTGCGCAGTAGAAGTAGGCGGTAGGATAGTTAAAGAGGATACCGGTAAGCTGTCTAAGGAGACGAAAGATTTGATTAAGAAACGGCAGAGTATGAAAGCTTCCAATCCAACAGACCAGATCGAATTGGCCGAGATATCAAAGCTAATCAATAAGCGCAAGGTGGCCGATATAAGGAAGTATAACATGGAGAAAATTGAGCATGCTGTAAAGAACGGGGGAAGCCTTAAAGCGGTAAAGAAGAAATTGGGCATAGGCAAAAACCAGATGTATGCGATAAGGGACAAGGCTGGCAACGTCATCACTAATATGGACAAGATAGTCAAAGTAGCCGAGGAGCTCTATACAGATCTCTACAGTAGCCAAAGTAGTCAGGACCGTAGTGAGATTGGCGGTAGGGAAAAACAGTCAGACGTTCCAGCAGTGACGAAGGACGAGGTCAAGAAAGCACTAGAAACTATGAAAAGGGGGAAATCAGCTGGAGAGGATCAGATAACTACAGATTTGCTGAAGGACGGGGGGGATATCGTGCTAGAAAAACTGGCCACCCTGTATACGCAGTGCCTGGTGTCATCGACGGTACCGGAAGCATGGAAGAATGCAAACATTATCCTCATTCACAAGAAAGGGGACTCTAAGGACCTTAAAAATTACAGACCAATCAGCTTACTGTCTGTTACGTATAAGGTATTTACTAAGGTAATCGCCAATAGGATCAGGACAACCTTAGACTGCAATCAAGCAAAGGATCAAGCAGGGTTTCGGAAACGGTACTCTACTATCGATCATATCCATACCATGAATCAGGTGATAGAAAAATGCTCGGAATATAACCAGCCCTTATACATAGCATTCATTGATTACGAAAAAGCATTTGACTCGGTTGAAACCTCGGCGGTGATGCAGGCATTGCGAAATCAGGGGGTAGACGAGCCGTACGTGAAAGTGCTGGAAGATATATATAGTGGCTGCACAGCAACCATAGTTCTACATAAAGAAAGCAATAAAATTCCCATAAAGAAAGGTGTTAGGGAAGGAGACACAATCTCCCCAGTACTATTCACAGCTTGTTTAGAGGAAGTATTCAGAGACTTGGAATGGGAGCAGTTAGGGATAAGGGTAGATGGAGAATACCTCAGTAATCTGCGATTTGCTGATGACATTGCCTTGCTAAGCAACTCGGGGGATGAACTGCAAATAATGATTGATGACCTAGACAGAAAAAGTAGAATGGTAGGCTTGAAAATCAATATGCAGAAGACTAAGGTAATGTTCAACAGCCTCGGGAAGGAACAGCAGTTTACATTAGGTAGCGAAATACTGGAAAAAGTAGGCGAATATGTCTACTTAGGACAGGTAGTAACCGCAGATCCAGACCATGAAAAGGAAATATCAAGAAGAATAAGATTGGGATGGAGCGCATTTGGCAAGCACTCGCAGATTATGACTAGCAGCTTACCGGTATCGCTCAAGAGGAAAGTGTACAACAGTTGCATCTTGCCTGTACTCACCTATGGGGCTGAAACGTGGAGGCTAACCAAGAGAGTTCTACTTAAGTTGAGGACAACCCAGAGGGCTATGGAACGAAAAATGGTAGGGGTAACATTAAGAGATAGAAAGCGTGCAGAGTGGGTCAGAGAAATAACTCAAGTTAATGACATTCTAGTGGAAATTAAGAAGAAGAAATGGACATGGGCAGGACATGTAGTGCGAAGAGAGGATAACCGATGGTCGCTGAGGGTAACAAACTGGATTCCAAGGGAAGGAAAGCGTAGCAGGGGGAGGCAGAAAGTTAGGTGGGCGGATGAGATTAAGAAGTTCGCAGGGGTCAAGTGGATGCAGCTAGCACAGAACCGGGTTAAGTGGAGAAATATGGGAGAGGCCTTCGCCCTGCAGTGGGTATAATCAGGCTGATGATGATGATGGACATGTGTTGTGGCATCAGATGGGCCTGTTCTGGCACTGACAGAATTTTAATTTATTTATTCAAGTACCTCACAGGCTTAAACTAGAGTATTATTTGAGGGGGGTTAGAATGGGGAAGCGCGTGTAAAAAGAAGCAAACAAGTATCGCTATGTAAACGTCATTGTATAGTAGTAAATAAACTGAAAAATCGTATGAGAAGAAAACTCTGTAGAACAAAATACTGCAGATTTATTTCTTTGAAGACTATATAAGGAGACTTGCTGCCCCAGCAGAGGACGCAGGCAGGAGTTGGTAGTATTTCACTTTCATGGCATGCATGGCTTATTTTTGACAAATGACTGCCTGATCTTAGTTCGTTCTTATGTACTTTCAATGCTCAGCCTACTGTGTTGGGCTTAAGAAGTTTCATCTAATTTTGCTGGGGACTAAAACCTAGAAGTTTATTGCGAGTTTGGTATTGGTAAAGCTAGAAAATTTGCAGTGGCTAGAAAAGGTAATGATATTGAATAATTTTGGATTTGTGTGAAAATACAGTTGAACCCGGATATATCGAACCCGGATAATTTGAATTTTGTTTATAGCGAACTGACGGAACATCCCTTCGAAAATCCCATGTAAAAGTTTAGGAAAGCTGCATCGTATATCGAACTCACATTTCACTGGTCGTTCAGTATATCGAACTCTGCACCATGCACTGGAAGGTGCGCCTTCCTCAAAGACGATCGCATCACCCTTGGCCGTTTGCCGCGTGACATTTTCAAGCCACGCACGGAAGGAATAAGAGAGAACAGTTCGACGCCACGCTCCTACCCAAAGGCGCGCGCATCTGCGGTGATCGTTTGTCGCGTGCCAGCACATGACGTTTGCAAGCTATGTGCGTGAAGGAACGGGGAGGAGTCGGTTTGGCAATGACCGCTACGGAACAGACGCAACCAGTGCAGCCGTGGTGTTCAAGAGAGAGGAAACAACGCGATAGAGTGAAGCGCAAGCATGTGCCCATTCTGCCTCTCTTCCCTTCCTCTCTTTTTCCCGGTCTTCAGTTGCAGCAACCCGCACTACGCATTTGCCGACAAGCCAGCTCAGCCTGTGGCAGACAGAATGTCAGACTCTTTTTTTAATGTGTGTGGTGAAACCTCTATGCGCGGCGGGTGATGTGCGATGCATGCCTTTTCGCTGTGCTGAACATGCGGCGTAGCGTGGCGGCTGCAGATGTTAAGAAGCGGCAGATTTTTTTTTTTTGCAAGAGTCATCCATCCTTGCATGAATCAACAAAAGCACATGGTCAGCTGCGATCATGACACTGGCTTTTAGCATTACTCGCTTCAAACGGCATTTGCAGCTAACATGCCTGCCAGTGATTTTGTGGCAGTGGACACCACCCGCCCCAAACGCAGCGTGATAAATTGGACCAGGCTTGTGCAATCAAGCCATCACGAGCACACTGCCAAGTTCGCTCCCCGCTACCGGTTCATTATGTGAGTAGGTTGATTATCCGACAAGTGCAATATCATTTTTCACGATCTTAAACGGCGTCTCAAGCAGATTTCTATATATCAAACTATTTCGCAATCCCCTTTGAATTTGATATATTGGGTTCGACTGTACTTACAGCACAATCCACTTATAACGATATTGAGAAAACTGAAAAATCCATTTGTTACAACTGGTAATTGCTGATAATTGTTATAGCTGAACCAGTGAAAAATAAAATTAGGTACAACACTCTGAGCTTAGCATCGTCACCACTGGTGTCCACGGCCGGCTTTAAGTCGAGGCGCAGTCGCTCCTCATTCTTATACCCATTTATTGACGTCATGGCTGGTTCTGTGGCGCAATGCCGCGATGTGGTATCACCTACATGATTAATTACGTGCTCCACCCCCTTCCACTCTCCTCAGCTCCAAGTTTGAAAGGTCAAAAGTCACCAAAAGGTCCATAATGGCAGCGTTTGGGCGAGTTGGTTAGACATGTTAAACCTGGAAAGCGCATAAAAAACACACGGACAACACGGACAACAAAGCGCTCGTGTGTCTCTCTTGCTGTTGTCCGTGTGTTTTTTATGCGCTTTCCAGGTTTAACCAAAAGGTCAAAGGGCCAATGTCATGTCCTTGTGGTGCGATACCAAGGTGGTCCACAAGGTTACACTGAAGGACTTAGCTCTAGGGGGACTTCTAGGCATGCAGGACCTCTAGCTCGGTAAAACTAAAATTTAGTGCCACATGAAGACCTGCTCTACCTAGTGCTTCAAAGAAAACAAAACACATCCACTTATTTTCCCATGCATATAAGCTTGCCTACTTACCAGTGATGAGTGAATCTAGTCGGAACAACATGAATATTGTGGCCAGTGTGACAATCATGCCGCGAATACATGGGACCTCGGGGGGGAGGCTTTTGCGATAGATGATGGTGCCGCAGCGCAGAGGGTGCTACCAGAAACTGGGGTGCTAGCCAGTCGGGCACCCGCTTATTCGCACTGTGCTGTGGGTGGGCATTGCATGTATTATGCGTTCTTGGTTGCATGTGCGTTGTCTCGACCTGTTAGCTACAACTTTTTACAAATACATTGGTTAACCTCCATCATGTCACACCTGAGGGACCTTCCAACCTCTCGTATGCATACGTTGGCCCTCATTACTTGTTCCTCTGTGTAGAGCTCCTGCCCCCCTGATCTCTGGGACTGTGCACAGTACAATGTGCACCCTCTCCGATGCTGCCCTTAGCCTTGCCACTCCCATCATTACTTGCTTTCATAGGTATCTTCACCTGCCCTCTAGCTCGTCATTGACCCCTGCATGTGTTATTAGATTCTCCCCTTCTGCATTATCCCACAGGCGGTCATTTGTACTTGCTCTTTCTACTACCTCTCTGAAGCATTCTCTAAGTCTGCTCTCGATTTTTACCGCTTCATTATACTGAACTGTTTTTAGTATGTCAATGTTATATGTACACTGATGATGAAGTCTGCATAGACCCACACATTCAAAGTCAGTGACGTTGAATGACATGGCACAGGAAGGGAGCAAACCAGCATCTCTTCCAAAGTGACAGGCTCAGCATATTTGTAGAGCATGACCTGTAGAGTGCTGGCCTAACTGCACAATTCGCAAAAGTGTGTTGAACATGTACAGCTTGAAAATATTCTTGCTTTATTATATCAAGCCCACAAATACAGTGACAAAGCACACCAGCAAAATGTACAACAAAGGCAGCACTGACCCACATATGAAGGCTACCAATGCATACATGTAAGGCAGACTACACAAGCAGATGGGAGCTCACGTATGAAAGTCCTGCCGGAAACGATGCAGTATGACACCGGCGATATAGAGTCCTCGTTGCACGGTGCATCAGTACTTTGCATGCCGCGAGCTCAGTTTTATAGGCGCCAAGTGCTTTGTAAGAAACAAAAAGCTTGCGACAATGGCGCAACAAGACTGGCTGCGTGTAGAATGAGAAAACGACGGACTTACAAAACATCCTACCTAATAGCAATGACTGAGAAGCAACTTGCATGCAAGATGTAAGCTCCGTAACAGGCACATTTTTGGACAAGCAAGTTAACTTTGTACCATTCCGAGGAGCACCATCGCAGAGAGCGTGACGGCAGTGATAAGAAACTGCTTCGTTGCCTCTTTCGCAAACACCCAGCAAGGCTTGCAATCTCACTAGTGCTGGTGCAACATTAAAAGGGGACGCAACAAGAGTGTTGCAAAAGTAAAAAGAAAATGAAGTGCTTGATTAAAATAGCTTGCCTCTTCCAGATGGTATGATGGTATGCCTTTCTTGACATTGGAGATGTTGGAGCTTCCCACCACCCAAACCCTCCTAGTGGGATTCCCTGACACTTTGCTGCTTGCTCTCTGGCTCTGTTGTTTTGCTGGTCCTTTCGTCTCCACTTCCATCACAGAATCAAGTTCTCCTTCCTTGCCACTGGAGTTTGCTCACTTCTCCACAGCCAGCACTGTGATGCGTCCGCCCCTCAGGGTGTTCTGGCTCTCCTTGTTTTCCCTTCCTTCTGCCTTTCGGGCTTCCTTTCCTCTCTGCTTGTCCCTTCGTCCACTCCTCCTATTGTTTTGCCGAATGGTCTCTCTCCCGCTGCTCCTTTATTTCTTGCGGCAGAGACTCCCACTTGTCTACCCACTCCCTCTCGATCCTTGCCTCTGATTCTACGGGCCACTCCCTTTCCTCTTTCAGCTCCCTTTTTGTCTGCTCGATCTCATTCATCAGTTGATTCTCTATTCTGTTGCATACTATGCATTCGAAGCTCTGCTCGTCGGATTCTGTCAAACTGCCAAACTCTACTTCGTCCAAGTAGCACTATCTGTCGCATTTCTCACAGTAGACCAGATTCCATCCCTTCTTGATTTTCTTAACTGGGTGACCCATGTTTGTCCGTCACGGCTCTGGTGTGCAAGCGTGCAAGCACAACTTGTACCTCCCACACTAAGAAGGTGATCCTGAATTTTCCCACATGTGCCCACACGCGATTTAGCGCTCTTCTCTGTCGTTACCTTTAACCACCCACTACTACACATTCCTGCCCCAGCCTCAGTCTAAATCAAAATCTGCTGCCTCTAACCAATAGCACTTGGCCTTATTCATCCATCTATCCATCCCTCCTTCCACGTCCTCAGTCATCCTGGAGGAATCCTGGAAGCACTAGGAATGCATTCCAATACTCCCTGGTAGATGTTTATTTAGATGGCTAGCCGGACAGGCACTATCAGGCTATATGGCCGTCAGACAGGCAGCGGTTGCAGTGACGATACTGCTAATTTGCTAACCACATGCAATGACCCCTCGCGGACTTAGCTATGCCAGTCCTTTTGTGGCACTTCTGTCGCTTTCACTTCATTTTCTTCTTAGTATTTTATTTGGATAAAAAAAATTCTAATAAATTACCATCATAAACATCTTCCAGGTGGTTAGAAAGGCGTCATTGTATTCAATATCCTGCCGATAATCGATGATTATATATGGGATATTTTTACATGGGGACAATGGAGAAGCTGATAAATTCCAAGAATTTGATCATGATAAGTGATATATCGTGAAGGCCCCGCCTTCTAGAGAACGGGTTAGCGAGCCGGGTCTGATAACGAGTCACAAATTTGCAGTTCATATAAAAGCACCGGTTTATTCCGGGTGAACAGAAAAGCACTTTGCAAAGATACAACATTGCACGCCGCTGCGATGCGAAGCATGTGGTCGAGACTCTCGGCAAGGCAATGCTTTGCTACATAAGTAAGGTGGCAGTGTTTTTACATGGCAAGACAAAACATAGTGGGGTGCAGATAGTGCGGTGCGACACGGCAGAAGGGCTGCTAGTGGTACAGCCAACAACGTGACCACGCCCCCAGCTGGGCTTCCGCCGGACTCCCCTTGTTCTTCCATTCCATCCCATTATCGAGTCTTCCTGTTGTGTCGAGCACGTCATGCGCCGTTAATGTTCGCACATGCGCAGTTGCAGTGCCCCCACTTACACCTAGGCGGAGAGAAAGAGTGCGCGCAGTTTAAAAGGCTAAGAGGGGCGTGGGAGCCCCAGTGTCATTATATCTGGCATTGTATAAGTGGATTACACTGTATAAAGGTTTGACATCCCTCTGCAACACAATGGCAGGTATGGCGAAGAGTTGTATTGCTGTGTAGAGCCGCAGCGACTGGTTGGCATGTGGCTCGCATTGTCAGACGCTAGGAGGACGTCATCACTCAGTGTATACAGCTACGAACTTTAACCTGGAAGGGTTATAGAGATGGCATAAAGAGCAGGCTTTTGAGTGTTTTTCACATTTTCCGAACTTCTTCTAGCGCAACTTGTTTATTTACTGCCCTCGTCGGTGCTCTTTGCAGCACTGCTCTTGGCATGCAGTGTACTATACAGGTTTCTTAAATGCAGTTCCTGATAAATGCAGTTCCTAATAAATGCAGGCATTTGTTTCCTTTGTAAGGCGCTACTGAAAATTTCTTACAATAAAGGGGGAATATTAATTGCCTTTTTCTTTGCATGCCTTTCCACTCAAGCATTTCTGTGTCATCTTTATTTCTTTTTTTTCCAGAGTCGGGCTCCACGTCTTATTTCAGATGTTAACTGCCACTACTACATTGAATGGGAGACACAGTATGCATGCTCATTGGACCTCCTGCAAACAAGTCCTAAATCATGCAAGTTTACCAGCGAAGTTCACGGTGTTGACCTTGATCTCGGCCCTCTGCAGCTGGAGAATGGTACGCTTCACCTTTTCTTTGTGTGTGGCTTATAATTATCAACCTATGGCCTAGGTCCGGATAACCTGCATTTACTGTGTCTTGATGTTTACTTGATGTACATCATTGCATGTCCTGGCCATGGCAGCCTTGTAATATGAATGTCTCAATACCATAAATCCACTCTCTGTTCATCCAAGGTCAGCTATATTCTCAAATTCCACGACCTATAGAGGATGCCACAGGAAATTTAATATGGCTGCCTGAAAGTTGATTCGGTTAGTTGGTGGCAGCGCTATGCTGGCAGAGGCTGCGTTAAAATTAATGGACGGGTGTGCTATTTTGTTAAGAAAGCTCTCAACGCAGGTTCTGTTTTGTTTTCACTGTACAAGCACTCTGTGTGCGGCGCGTGCATTTCAAGTGCGGCAAGAAAGACAGTAGAGACACGTGCGCTGAGAGCAACGGGGGTACTGAGAAAGTTTATGGTTTTTATCCTATTCAAGGTACTAATAAACTCCTGCATTTCAACATGAAGTGCACATCCACGTCATTGGAGGTGTACGCCAACCTTGTGTTCAGTGGCCCCACTTTTCGCTAGATTTCAGCATATACGTCGTCGCACCTTGCTGCCTAGACAATCAAAATGCATAGAATGATGGTCTTGAAGGTGGCACTGACGGTCTGCAGGACTGCTTTCTGCCCAAGCTATTTTGTTTTGGAGCATCGCCGGTAGGCATTGATTTTGAATGGCACATTGTGAACAAGCCCTCATGACAGAATTTTTCAACAGTGATTGCTTGATAATCAGTGATTCTGGTTTTATGGCGAGAATAGCTAAAACTTCCTGGTGTCACTCGTTAATAATTAGAGGATTATTAACGATGTGCCCTTAATGGTGCGCACACTCCCAGACACCCTTAGAGTAAGTGGGGGAGGTAGCTGTTCCATTCACAAAGGAGATGCCCTTGACTTGCGTGATAAGCTCAGCCGGAATTCAACTACCTTGTGGTGACAGAAGGGGGTGGCCATTTGGTGCCCAGCTTTCGCCGGTTCAAGCCAGGGTAAGGGTCGGAGTCAGAAGTAACAAACAAAACACACTTTATACACAGGAAGATACTATACAGAGAAATTCACAAGAACACTTTAAGTAACACTTGAAATACACAGATGAGAGGTTCACAGAAAACAACGCTAAGCATGCGACTACAGGTATTTGGTAACACAGAGGCTTTACAACACAGAACAATACACGAGAGAGTCTAATAAACAAACACCAAATTGTTCACCGGGCACTGTTGCAGACCGACGTCTCGAGAGTCACTGTGTGGCCGCCATGCAAGATGAGCAACGCGTCCTCCATAAAGAGGGCGCGCCGCGTCTCTCTGTTCCAGCGCGCCAAGGCTAGCGCGCATACACACTTAGCATCACTTGTTGAAGCGTTCTTTTTCCTCCCGTTGAGCTGCGCGGCGTCATTGGCTAGGCGCCATCGGAAAATCTAGATAGCACGAGCACATTTCGGCCGGTTGAGTCACCCTTATCGCCGAGTGATGGGAAAGAGGGTGATGCCGATACGTACATGGCTACGCGCTCTCGCGCGCTGAGAGGGAGGCTCTTCTAGAAAGACTTAGATCCTTCGATGCGGCGCCGCGCAAGCCTCACGCCGCGCCTGCTTAATAAAAATGTGCACCGATTTCGTGACATCTGGGTACCACAAAGGCTACTACTGTCTGCAGATGTTCGCCCCACGTCGCCTTAAATGTCTGTATTTACTGCGAATTTTGAGTTTTTCCAACGCTTTCCTGCGGCGCTACAAATGGTGCGAATGCCCAAACCGTGACTGCAGCATTGAGCTCTACGCGCTGCTCGTACATGGTTCCCTCCGTGATCATCAGTAGCTATGTCACTGAGTGCCTCTTCACTGGAGTGCCGGCTTGCCCAGTTGCACAAGCCTAGTTTTCAACACATTTGCTTTATCATGCCAACATTGGGGCAGGCACCCTTTACTTTAGCAGAATCGTTGGAGTGTGGGATAGCAGCAAAGACATTTCGAAGCGAAAAGGGCTAAAAACTGGTGTTATGATTACGGCTGACCGCATGCTTTCGCCAATGATTGATGGATAGAAGGATGGACGACTCTCCCAAAGAAAAAGAAAACTGTTAAGTCCCCTCCCACCTTCCTCATCGTTATGAACTCTCCCCGCAAATTGACGTCAATCTTCTTGAACAAAAGTAGGTTCATTATGTGAGTAGATGCGGTAAATCTCATCGGCTGTAAATAAATGTGCCTGAATGCCTTTCCCATGCTTCTGCATACTTATTTTTGTTAATTTTCATGATACAAATATTTTGCCAATCGTTTGAGATTCATGTCACTGAAGTTTTACTGTATTGGGTGGGAAAATTGGTTCATTATAACCAATATTCGCTTGAAAAGTATGCGCAGAGATTCCTGCAGACAAGTCTGCTAATATAACCAAGCGAAATGTGCTCTAATATGGGCAGCACAAAAGTGCAAAATGCACACTTTTTAAAAATTAAAGCTTGATAAATAAACATGAAATGTCTTCTTTTATTCCATGTTGGGGAGCAAAAATGAACACTTAAGTAGGTGTGTTGCCCCCGCACACAAACAGATTAAAAAAAAAAAAGAATGATTTTAGTCATTTCGACAGCCTCTGCACTGTTTAGAGGTCATTCCTTTATTCTTGGTTCTCTGTTATTGTCATTGCTTGCGTCATCTATAGGAATCAATGATTTCTTGGTTGGTCAGTTCAAGCGCCACGGCGCCACCATCAATTGTCATCAGCAGTGATGGTGTTCAACATACCATTGGGAAATGTCAGCCTGACATGGTGACCAGCTAGCACACATCATTCTTCATGGTGCCATTGGAGTGGATTTTTTCAGTCGGCACTTTCACCTCTCATTCAAGGTTGTCTGCATGCTAGGTGCAACAACTCCGCCTATGGCAACGTCCACTTTTTGCGCCTCTTGACCGATTCTGTCGCACATGAAGCTGATTTGTGCTTCTGCATTGCCGTATTACGCGACAGTCTAGGACTTGCTGAGTGCACCGCATGCGCACGGATTAGTAGGAGAAATGGCAAGGGCACATGGCATGACAAAGGGGATGGTTCGATCATGTGCTGCTCACATGCCTCTCGGTTGTTGGCGCTAGATTTTGTTGCTGTCCCTAAATGGTGTGGCACGCAAATGCATGGGCAGTTAAACATATTTCTGGGGTAGGCGGTTCCAACGACTGAAATATCGCTTTTATTGAAGTTCTTTTCTGGCTCCTTTGTGCATTTTTAACCATGTGAATGCAAAAAAAATTGCTTTGCTAAAAACTGTTGAAAATTTCGAATTTTGTTTCGTTATACAAATAGCAGCCCCATAGAAATAATGCATAATCAACCAAACGCTGGTTTTACTTTGTTTTATCCGATAATTCACTATATTCATGTTTGTTATAGCGAGGTTCGACCTTAGTTAAAAATGTTCATAAATCCCTGGCTTAATTTTTGTGAAATGTTTTCGGTTATGTGGTAGCGGAACTGAAAATTGGCTAGAGATGCGGCTTGGCCTTTATTTGTTTTTGTTGCCTTTCCTGTCCATTGCCTGGCGCTCTAGTGTCATGCCTGAAAGAACACAAGTAGCCCAGGGCAAAACTCTGCGTTATAGCAATGCTTATTTAAGCTTTGTGCAATGTATCGGTGCTTCTAACAGATGACAGTTTTTGCATCTGCCTTGAGTGTGTGTGGTACTGTTTTAATTTATTACCTACTACCATTTGCAATGCACAGGGTTAACCTTTAAATAACACACTTCATTAGTGCCTAGACCTCTCGGTGAACACACTTTGTATGGCCTCTGACATGAAAATTCATTGTTTTTTTTAGTATGGCTAGAGCATTGCCGACTCATGTTGCTTTTCAGGTTACCGCACTACGGAAATGACCATCAATGGCACAAAGGCTGTTCTTTATTACAATATATGTGGCAAAAGCCTTGGCAGTGGCCCAGCCAAGTGTGGGACCAAGAAATCTTCCAAGTCAGCCATATGCGCTGAGATCGGTGGGCACACCCTTTCCTTGGGGCACGAGGAAGAGCAGACACTGCAGTGAGTTTTCTGGCTGTCATGAGCTTTCTGAAGCGCCATTTTTTTTACTTTGTGCTCTACCTGGCACCTTTCCTTGCTGCAACAGTGAATGTTTTGTTCGCCTGGGCACGCCAGCTTTTATGCTAAAGAAAAATGCTAAAATGCTATTGCACATGTTTGGTGGATCGTGAGATGAGGGCATCAACCCTGCTTGTAACATGCTTTAAACATAACAATTGGGGAACTGCTTGAGCATTCCTGCAGAAACTCTTAAGTATATTGCATGGGTTTGATAAGGGCATTGAACTTTTAGTTAACTTTGGAATCAAAGTGGGCCTATTTCTTTTTCTTAATTTTTGGTTTTTACTTTCAGGTTTGTTGATGATGTAGTTACAATGCGGTTCACGGATGGCAGTGAATGCCCTTCCTCACCTGGGTCTCCCTGGTCAAGCAACATTCATTTTGTGTGCAATAAAGAACAAGGTAATTTGTTAATACCACCTAAGTGCTGGTGCGCATTCACTTTTCAATTGAGTGGCAATGAACTCTCACGGGCAGTGTATGCTTGCTTTGTAGCAATTATGGAAGTCTTTTAGTTTGATATGTCTAGCTAGTCATCCTTCACGCCAGAACACATTTTTGAGGCTGGAGTTTTAAGTAAAATTTGTTCCTAGTTTCGGTCTGTTGATGATTGCAGTGCACAGTAAAACCTTGTGGATTCAATACTGCCAAAAGCCTCTCACATAAAAGTGAAATTCGTTTGGTGAAAACCTGGGCAATGGTTGCCCACTTTCAATTGAAAGCTCCATGTCAGCAATGATTTTTTTGCAGTCCCATGAAATACTTTATTTACATTATCAAGATTGTGAGGAGCAGGACTACTGCATAATGGCTAAGGTCTCTTTGGCATCTTTTACTGTGCATTATCGTAGAGCTGGAATTTCTTTGCGTATGCAAAAGGGGAACAGCATGTAATGAGCACAGTGTCAGGCCCCTGGAAGGACAAAAAGGCCATGCATATGGAAGAGGGAGGCACACATTGGTGTGGTGGCGGCATGATAGGCCTTCAAAAGAATGTAAAAGTTATGGGGGACACCTAAGCTCTGCCTTTAAGGATACGTCTCAATAGCATAGGCTACCAACACACACATAAAGCCTTGCTTTAAAGGCCCACTGTTTACCCTCCGGTCAAAAGTCTTTTCTTCCCCGGTGACTGTGAGACTTTGCCCCCAGAACGCAAGGCACCAAAATGTTTTTGAAGAGTATCTAATAAAGCAGTTAGAGTCACCGCAATCACCAGATTCTGTCGTGTTTCTCTCCTCCCGTTCCCCCGCAAAGGTTTTTCACTCTCCTGCCCGGTCGTCTAGCCTCCGCAAGACGAATTCCCCTTCCTTTTCTGCGTTTGGCGGGAGGTGGGGCAGGGCACTCCATGTGCGCGAAAAGAAACAAAGAAAATGGGGGAGCGAGCGCACGCCACTGGATTCAGTCCGGCCGTGGCGAGGGAAAAGCGCGCAGCGAGCGGTAGACACCCATCCTTCACTCTCAGACAGCGAGACAGACCAATGGATGTCGTTTTCGACTACGACGTCATCCTTGTGGCTCGTAGAGAAAGGAGGAAGCTGGTTTCCCGATGGGGAGGATGAGAGGGCTTTGATTTGTATTTTTGCTGCTTGGCAGTGCACATATCGCTGTAGTATTTTGCACAGACTATCTCCAGTACCTGATCGAAACACTGCGCTCCTTTGCTTAAAAGGTCCTTCCCTAGACAGTGGCCCTTTAACCAAGCCTTATGAAGGTGCTTGGGGAGCCTGGGGATAACGTGAATGCAAGGATCCTGGCAGGCTGATTTTGATATCATCCTCCCACATAAAAGGAGAAGCCTGAGTTGGCAGCTCGCTCCTGCCAAACACATCAGGCAATCTTAGTTCCAGTCAATGAGTGGTCATGTCAGCTGCTAGCTACCACCTGCCAATGCCATGCTTGTTATTTTTGTCTCAACGCCGGTGGCGAAGCCGAATTTTTTGTGAATGGGGCCTTTAATAACACTGTTGCGTTACAAAAATCTGTGACGGGGCGTTTATTGTTCTAAACCCCATGTTTGCTATGGGCTCATTATTCAGGCTGATCTGGGCGGCTGATAGCCACTGTCGCCGCGGGCTGGTGGCAAAGCCCCAGAAACGAAATTGTGCAATCCCGACAAATATCGGCACGTAGATTGTCAATGCTTGCAATTGTGTGCATGTTAGAGATTCCAGCTGCGAGGCGTCCAAATAAATGAGCTTCCAACATCATTGACTTAGATGGGTGTTTTGCAAAACTCCAGCAACAGTCCAAATTATTCGAATTTTTTAATTAGTGGGGCTGAATTACTGAGGTTTTATTGCGATTGCCTGCCTTTAGGCTGTGTGCAATCATTGTGTTTTGTGAGTAGGGCACTGTGGATTGTCATTGCAGCTTTGTCTATCGTATGAAGCCCTGTAATACTTTCAGTGCCCTTTTTATGCACAAACAGGATAAATTTTTGTTCTTTCTCTGCATTTGCTAGGTAAATATTCGCTAACGGTGTTGTCCTCTTTATACTGCGAGGACTGGCATTCTTGGTTAATTTGAGCACAGCAGAGGCAGCAGTACACTATTGTGCTCTTTTTCAGGTGCTGGGCAGCTGCAGTTTGGCTTGTTGGATAAGGATGCCTGCACATACCACTTCATTTGGGAGACTGCCCATGCATGCCCCAAGCCACGGGAAGAGGACTGTGTCATCGAGCAGGGTGGGGTCAGAATTGACCTCAGACCACTGTCGCGGTCTGGAGGCAAGTCTTTTCTTGCCAATGATTTTGTTGATAACTCTATGATTCAGCCCTGCCTGCTTATAATGGATACACTTCAGGAAAATGCTTGATCATTGCAACACATAAAATTAGTCTCAGTAGTTGATGGCTGTGGGCTTGACCACTGTACTCCTGGAAGTGGCCAGCCATAGGAAGCTGCAGCATCTGTACGTCAAGTTTGCAGGGCATTAAATCATTAGAAAATATGATTCAGGTAGCCAGTATAAAATTGAGTAAAATAAGTAAATTTGCCAAAGTTCATACACAGGGTTAGCATGCAGCAAAACGGATCCCTGTCTGTGATGATTGGTGCAAGTGATGGCAGTAGGCAATTGGCTTTATTTCTGTCTCTCTCTCTCCAGTGATATGTGCAATGTTTATTTCATGTTGCCGTTTTTTTTGTTTTTGTTTTTGTTTGTTTTTTTCCAGTTCAGTTACTTATCTGATTACCATGAGAGCCTTTTTGCTAGTGCCAGGAGCTGCTGTGGGAACAAAAAGCATTCTGATTTGTGCAATCTGTTACATGAAATATGTGTTGCTGATCACTGATTTTAGTTGCGCTGTGCAATGTTTTTTATGAGCTGTATTCTAGTTTAAGTTGGTTTGTGGGGTTTAACGTCCCAAAGCGACTCAGGCTATGAGAGACGCCGTAGTGGAGGACTCCGGAAATTTCGACCACCTGGGGTTCTTTAACGTGCGCTGACATCGCACAGCACACGGGCGCCTTGCTTTTCGCCTCCATCGAAAAGCGGCCACCGAGGCTGGGAATCAATCACGCGTCCTTGGGAACAGTAGTCAAGCGCCGTAACCACTGCGCCATCCCGGCGGGGTGTTTTCTAGTTTAGTGTTGAGAGAAGCATGCCACTGTAAATGATTAAGCCTGCACTGGTTTCTTGTGAAATATAGAAGCCATTTACATCTCTTACTTGTCTAATGCCACACAGGCTTTTTGTGGTAAGAAGTGACTGCACTGCACCACATATTCCCTTGGTCTTGGGGATATAATTATTTTTTTGTGCTTTCCATGAGAGGCTTTGGCTCAAAGGCGTGACGTGTGAATGTGCAGGGTAGCATAGCTAAAATATATTATGGGGCTTAAATGTTGTTGACATTTGCAGGGATAGCACTGCAGAACATTTCTAACTCATGGTGACGAAAGTTGCTTACATGATGTGTTAAAGAAATATGTATGGTGTATCACCTTGCTAATTTGGCTTCAGTGCGCATATTCTAGTTACAGGTAAAGCTATCTATAAATACTCTCTTGTGGCAAAGTATACAAATTTCCTCTAAATATGCCTTGGTGCATAGGACAGTGGTTTGCATTTGGTGACTGTAATCTCATGGCTTGCTGTAGATTGCTTTTATATGCCGGAACTGTGGCTGGAATCAGCACGTCACATTGCGGAGCTGCTCATAGAGATGATCAGTGATTCTACATGCATTGATATTGTCACGGACAACGATGCTTCACAAGAGGCGTTTGCCGAATTTTCGATGCCGTCGCGAAACAAGCACTGTATTTTAGAAGGAGAGAACGCAGATTGTGCTGCTGTGTTTCCGAGAGATCTGTACTAATATCCAGACGATCAAGGGATGGGCGCACATTTTCAACTTCTCCGAACGTAAAAAATTCAGAAACGTCCGCTAAGGCGTCGGCAAATGCGATTGCGGTAGCACGGAAAAGATGGCGGGGTTCGTTCGTGAAGTTAGTCACCAGGAGCTTAGATCGGCCGTTACGCAGATGGATGAGACTCCTCGCTGAGGTGATGCCGTGGGTGAGCAAAAGGGGCTGGTTGCCCTCAGCGACCGCCATTCCGTCACGTAGTTCATCGCAGTTAACAGTCACAAAAACACTAGAACGTGGTGGAATAGAAACGCTCTCGGCAGAAATTCGAAGAGGGGCACGGCTTTGGCGGTCTGCGGTGTCAGTATCATCAGCTTTCTCGGTCGAAAAAGTCACGGTACGCTTCCAGAGATCGATAATGGCCCCATACTCCCGGAGAAAATCGACACCAAGGATACAGTCGCGGAAGCAGTCAGGTATCACAAGGCAGCTGACAACAAACGTGGAGTTGCGAATTTGGACTCTCGCCGTGCACTGACCGCTCGGAGCTACATGTCCGCCAGCGGTTCGAATCTGCGTGCCAGACCATGGCGTCATCACTTTTTTTAGAAGCGCCGCTAGCTTCCCGCTTAAAATCGAAAAATCAGCACCAGTGTCTACCAATGCGCTAACCTTATAGCCGTCGAGGAGCACGGGTATATCCAGCGAGAGTCTATCTTCACGTGTACGAGCTGTCGTCGGGGCCGTCAAGTCGCGGTCGCTCACAGGTCGCGTTGTCGGGGGGTCTTCGTCGCGTCGATTTGAAGCGGCCTCGCCCCCTGAGGTCGCTGTCTTTAGTTTTCCTGGCTCGGACTAGGCGGCCGTCGCTGCGCCATTCCGGAGGAGCTGGGCTGCGAGGATAGTCTGCGTGGAGACTGAGATCGTGACTGTCGTCTAAAAGTTGGCGCCATGCGCTGCTGGGATACGTAGTCCTCAATATCCCGGGGTCGTTGGCCTAAAGGAGGGCTACGCATGTCGATGGGAAAACCCGTCAGTCCCAGTTGTCGATATGGGCACTGTCGATACAGGTGACCAGCTTCTCCGCAGTGCAAGCACAGGTGCTGCCGATTTGGGGCACGCCACAGGTCTGCCTTTCGCTGGGGTGGTCGGCGGTTGTCGATGTACGGCTCGGGTTGGGCTGAATACAGTGAACCTTGGTTGGGTGGCAGTAATTGTGTGGAATCAGTTGGGGGACGTCGCAAGATGTCTGCATACGTTGGCCGACAGGACTCGGTGGAAAAGGATGGCGGGTTAGCAGCTGGTACCGAAGGCCGAAGTGCTTGCTGGAGTTCTTCTCGGACAATACTAGCGACAGAGCCAACCGACGGCTGGGGAGCACTGAAAAGCTTCTGGAGATCTTCACGCAAAATGGAGCGGATGATGTCGTGAAGAAGATCCGGACTAGCCCCGAATGCCGAATGCGGCTCCATGAGCAAAGCGGCGAGTACCGGCCTGTCGTAGGTCGTAGACCGCTGCTGGAGCATCCTTTCCATTGTGATTGCTTCCGAAAAAAACTCTGCAACTGTGCTCGGCGGGTTGCGCACGAGCCCAGCGAACAGTTGTTCCTTAACGCCGTGCATGAGATGGCGCACCTTTTTCTCTTCGGGCATGGCCGGGTCAGATCGTCGGAACAGCCTAGTCATGTCCTCCACGTACATGGTTATGGTCTCGTTCGGCATCTGTATGAGAGACCGTAAAGCCCTTTCTGCTCGTTCTCGGCGATCCGGGCTGGTGTAGGTGTCCAGGATGCAGCGACAGAACTCGCGTCACGATGTTAGGGCGCCTTTGCAATTCTCGTACCAAGTACGAGCGCCATCTTCCAGGCTAAAGAAGACGTTCCTGAGCTTTGCGGCGTCGTCCCACTGATTAAATGCGGCGACCCGTTCAAACTGGGCGAGCCAGTCTTCGACGTCTTCCGTCTGACAGCCGTGGAAAGGCTTAGGCAGTTGTGGGCTCTGTAGAGTGTAGTACGTTGGAGTTTGCATGACAGGTCGAGGTGCGGCTGCGGTGGTGAATTCCAACGGCCCGTGCTCAGGTGGTAGGCCTAGGTTCCTCCGGCTAGCGCGGTGAACAGGAGTGTCGATTGGCGCAGGACCTGAATCCTGGGTATGCGGAGGAGTGTGGGACATATACTGGGATCGATACCCCGCACCTCCACCAAAATATATCACGGACAACAGGGCTAGACTTGACTAAAATGACGGGACGAAGCTGTACCAGTAGGCAAAGTTCGGCGCACAGCACGCGAGAGTCAACTTCAGTGTCCTCTTCTTCCAGGCGCAGCAAGAACATGGGGACACCAGGTGGCAATATTGCTTGGCCTGAGTACAAATTTATATTGTTTGTATGCATACGTGATGGATGTAGCTGCAGTAAAAGCTCGTTAATTCGAACTTCACGGGACCGGGAAAAAAGTTTGAATTATCCGATGTTCGAATTATCGAATGGCCTCGAAAAAAACTGACCAAAACCATTTGTATTGCGGTAAATGTACCGTATTTAGTCACGTAACGAACTCGCTCGCATAATGAACCCACCCAGCCCTGTTCGTGCCTACGAATCTAAAAAAAAAAAAAAAGTAAGAATAATAAATGCGTCAGTCTTTAGCGTGTCCCTCCGTTTCGCGCTGTCATGGTCCACAACACATTTCTTGGCAGTGCGCCAAGATGCTGCGCAGCGATAACGGCGTGTTTATCTTTTGACTTTAGCTCCGGGGAGGAAAGCGAGCTTGGCAAAGTGCCAGCGCTTGTCCGGTTATACAAGCCTCCTTTTCAGTATGTTCGCTCATGCTGGGGTGGGCGGCGCCATCTACTGCCACTCCAATCATCGGAACGAATGGTGCTAAAAGCTGGCGTCATGATCGCGGCTGACTCGCGTGCTTCCGTTGACAACTGATAGGTGGATGGATAGATGGCTATAGCAAAAAAAAAAAAAAGTTTAACCCATAGTGCCCGTCCGAGATCATAGCCTTTTATGGGCATTGGCTGGAGCCGCGCCGGCAGTACTCATCCCTATTTCCAAATTAACATGGTTGGAATTAACGAGTATTTAGTTGCGAGCTACGGAGGTTGCGCAGAAGAGAGAGCAGGCAGCTGCCGCTGCGCGGCCATGCACTGACCTTGCAGCGGCCGCCGTCCCCTCCCTCCAACGCTGCCGGCCGGCCACCACACCAGTCATAGTGCCATTTAAGTTTTACCCACTCGTCCATAGTTTTACCTGGTTCCATCTTCTGTCCCCGTTTTGGATGCGCAGCCTCTAATTATGCCTACCGATCGCAAAGATGTTTTTTTACTTTTTTTTTTTTTTTTTTTTTTTTTTGCCGTGTGATGTGCGCCAAGCCGCCTAGACGCGGGGGCGCGTAGTTCGAATTATTCGTAGCGGAACCGACTCGCGTTCGAATTAACAGGCTTTTTTATACACAGATCTCTATGGAGCTTGGCCGGACCAAGTAGTGTAGTTCGAATTATCCGAAAATTTGAATTACCGAGGTTCGAATTAACGAGCTTTCACTGTACTATAGTACCTGTCGTCATGCTATCGGCAGTCCTGGAATGCCAGATCAATACTGTGCTTACAAAAATAAGAGACGCTTGCAGACCCTGGAACAGGCTGAAGGTAAAAGCTGTGATAATGACCCATATGGATACATGCATGCAAAAGTTTTAAAGCAGTTCTTTTACTTCACAACACACATGTGCTTCACTGGCCCCCAACTGCACATGTGCAGTTAATGTTAGGGACGGGTGCGTGCGACAAATGGCTGCAAAGTGGCTGTAAGTGGCTGTGGATGGCTGTAAAGTGTGCACCTTGCCACTTCACATGAGCAGTTGGCTCTTTGCGGAACCAGATTGCAGCTGCAGCTCCCATGTGCGTTGGTTTTTCAACCAATAGCAGAGTAATATCACAGCTTGTGAAAATGTGGATTAATGCCATTTGTCGATTGCATCATGGCTGGATGCATTGACTTGGTGCTACTTTTTCCCACTCGTGGCTCCTCGCCAGTGGCAGCTTTCGATGGCAGTCGGCGCATTTCTTGTGTTCTAGCAGTTCTGTTTCTGAGGAAAGAGCAAGCTAAGTCGTATGGAGATTTCAGTGTTTAGATCAACTAGAAATGTGTATTTTTATCTCTTGCAGGTGAAACTCCATGGACTGCTCTCGGTAACTTGCCAAGTGACATGGAGAGTTCTATTTTGAGCAATGTTTGTGAGGGCTTGGACAAGACTACTGTGGGAAAGGACTGTGGCCTAGGCAGCACAGTTTGTGTCAAGAGTAAGTAGTCGAAGAAGAAAAGTTCCAAGGCACAATGTAATGTCTTGTGAAGTATTTTCATGGTGGCATGGGTGCTTCTTTGAACTTGTGCATCATGTTTTGGTATTGAAAGGGAAGGAAGTAGGTGTGCGATGGCAGATTTGGGGACACCAGATTTCTGTTCTCACTTATAAGTGAAATGAGATGTACTTGATCAGTCTGCTTCCCATACAATTGATGTCATCCCTCTTGCTTTTGTACTCACCTTTTTACCTCAGAAACTGCATATGACTTGCATATTGAACATGTGTCGTAAGCGGTATTTTAGAAGGATATCTCTTTTGATGTTCATGCGCTTGTATGTGAATCTCATGTTACGGGCCTCTCTTTTCACAGGACTTCATATACTGTATACACGCGTGCAATGGCCGCACTTTTTTTTCCGAGATTGGGGTGAAAATCGGGGTGCGGCGATTACATGAGAAAAAAGACAGCGAAAAAAATTATTTGCGGTGGTACCTGCCTTTATTATTGTCAAAAAACTCTTGTCCTCCTCCGTTAAACTCGTCGGGATTTCAGGCTCGTCCCGTGTCCAAAACATCACTCAAAACATCCAGTGTCCAAATCCACCCATTGCTGGCTTTAAACACGGTAGCCGCAATCCCCTTGCTGCGTGCAATGTCTAGCGCTTTCATGTGCAACATCTCAGTCGAAACAGCAAAGCCGTTGCGCCGCGTCTCCGTCACGTACTCGAGAAGTGAGTCTTCAACTTGTGGAAACATGCTCTGCTTCCCTCGGAAAGCGTGCCTCTGAACATTTGTTTTCCTGAGGGCATCATCTTGAGAGCATCATCGCCGTACACACTTTTCGTCAACGCCGAACTTTCGTCTAGCCGCTCTTTTTCCTTCTTTCGCGTAGTGAATCACTTTCAGCTTAAAGTGAGCGGTATAACTAAAAAAATCTTCAGCTCACGAGCGCAGAACAAATCAGGGCAGCGATGCGTTCCGATTGCGAGATCGCACGTGATATGCTTCGGGCGATCGAGGAAATAGCTGTAAAACAGAGGAGCGAACAGACTTGGATTGGATTGGATTGGATTTGCTGGCCTCACCCTTTGTAACGGTGGGCATCGCTGCGGCTAGGAGCGCCCCCTTTGTAACGGAGGTGGTGGCCGCTGCCCCCATGCTCGAATTTTTTTTTTCCTCAAATATTTTGTTCTTAATTCTTATTGGCAATTCTTCTTCTAACCTTACGCTTCATTTTGGCTTTCACTTGATTTTTGGGCCCCACCTGGCGGCAGTAACCACAAAACGTTCCGTATTTCTTACACCGCACAGTAGACGGCACTGCCCAACTTCCTGAAACTCATGGTGCGGCTTTTACTCTCGAAATTTTTTTAAAGTTTTTTTTCCCAATTTTCTTTCTAAAGTTCGGGGTGCAGCCATTACATGCGTGCGGCCATTACACGCGTGTATACGGTATTTGGTTACAAGTCTTGTGAATGTACAGCAACTTCAGGGTGCCTTGAGGGAATAGCTCTGTACTTCCTGCTTGCCATAAAAACGTAGATGAGTGCGTTTGCAGACCACAAGCTCATGCAATCTATACGACCTGCTTGGCAACAGATCAGCTTATCCAACACAATTGCAAACTTGGCTTTTCATTGTAGGAAGCAATGGAAAGAGTGCAGTCTACGGCATGGAACCTTCTCGGCTTCAGTACGACATGCAAACCAGAACTGCCTTGCTGTTTTTTGAAGGTAGCCTGTGTTGGAATGGCAAGAAGTATCGTTCTATGATCAACTTCATCTGCAAACCGGGTAACGTTCCTTGTTCTTTCTTTGTTCGGTCCACTTTTTCAATGATGCTAGAACTGTCTTCTCTAATCAAATCACTGGTAAGAAGATAAGAAGGCATCCTGATGTCAAGGTGGTGAAAAGCTGGAACAAAGGGTTAAATGCAGCAGGTGGCAGGCAAGATGACATCAGCCCAGTGGTGTCATTATTAAGGCACACTTATGGTTACGAAGGAGAAAGAGTGGAACACATAGGACGAGAAAGAACAGCACGATGCGCTGTTCTTTCTTATTCCATGTGTCGTACTGTTTTCAGTCTTGAATATGATGTACTAACTTTCCCATTCTCTGTCTTATGGAGCTTATTCCTGTTACAACGACCTAGAGGAGGCTAGTGCAGAAATTGCCTTCAAGCCCCAACGTGCCAGCCCTAGCAGATAGAGCTGTGACCCCCAAACCGTGGTGCGAGGTCGCCACTGCGGCAGGTTCGGTCTAGAGGGGCAAACACGAGTTGCATACTCGAACAGGTTTTTTTCTGCTCGAGTACATGGCAAATTATAGCACTCAAATACAACCACCGTAGCGAGCGAATGTTGCGCTCGCATACAGGGTGATGAAATAAAACAACCAAAAGGGGAGCACACACGAGGAGGTGAGAGGAGCGTTCTGCTCTGGCTTTGCGCTCACGGCCCGCAGCTAAGTGCTTACGATGATCGGGTGATGAAGGAGATGGTGGCAGTCTTGCTTACGGCCTCTGCACTGTGGAGCAGTCTATTATGAGGGTGCACTGACCATGGTGCGCTTCACTATCCTCCCCTATTTGCTTTGTCCAGGCCCTTGCTTTGCTGCCGCACATGTTTTGTGGCTGGCAGGCATGCAGCAGCGTTCGTGCACGTGTCCTTCTAGCATGGTTCTCGTAGTGTGCCATCATCATTGCCGCGATCTTGCTGGCCCTGGATTTTCCGCGAACAGCAATGGAGGATTGTCAGAGAATGCCGACCGGCACCAGACTTGAAGATCTTGTTCCTGATGGCAGTGCAGTTAATGTTTGGAGCATGGGCAGAAGTAAGCTCCACCTTCATGAACCCCAGGCGGGCTTCACTGAGAATGTCGGCAACGCAAAAAGTTGCGAAGCTCCTGCCGACACAGTGATGACTTAACTTTGGTCAACAGTGAGTGATAAGGACAGTGTTGCGTTGAAACTTTTTGCATGCCGGTGATATAGTCACGACAGATGAGGCTATGGTCGCAGCAGCCACTGGTGTGGAGAACGGTGACAGCAGCAACGACGACGATGATCCGGAACCTATGCAGGTTGCATCTGACCAGGAGGCTTTGAGAATGATAGATTCCTTGCGGGACTTTGTTTTTGCTAAGAACCTTCCACTGCACTATGTTCAGCAGTTGGACGCCCTGCAAAAAAATTTCGGCCAGATTGCTGTGAAACACAGTACTTACGGATTACGAGTTTCTACCAGCTACGAAATAAAAAGTATAAACTGCCTCGTCCTCATTAAATGTGTAGTTTAATAATGTTTTATTTGTTGTGTCAGCCTAACCCCCTAACCCGGTTATAGTAATTATCGGTTGTAAGTGATATTTTCATGGCGCTTCTGTATTGTTATAAGTGGGTTTGACTCTATATAAAAAGTTGCAGAGAGCTCACAGCCGCCGGTGTCGCTGCAGAAGGCCATGGATGCTGGACAGGAAGGCAGGGTTGACATCCACCGCAGATGACCATGGAGCGAGGGGTGAAAGTGTCATGACCACATGTCTCTTTTAAGCATTCATCAGTTGGCCAGGGCAGCATGAGGGGGGCATGAGGGTGGCGAACAGGCCAGCCAAGCCACGAGCCCCAAACGGCGCCAGGGCGGTCTCTTTGCAGTAGCTTTCGCTGCAGTACACCTTCCCGTTCCACGAACTTTATCTCGCTCACTCCGTGGCCGACCGGAAACTGTTTTTCTTGGTTTCCTGCTTGACAGTGACAGCAGGCTCTGGGTCCAGGAACGCGGCCATTCTTTGGACAACTTGGTCTTTGATGCCGCTGTGGCCGTCGTGGTGTCCGCCGGCCCCACTCTCGGCCGGCTGCAAGGCTGCTTTTTCCCTAATTATTTTTTTGCCCTTTGCTTTTTTTATTTAAACCAGCCTTCACTCGGACTTTTCCAAAGAGAAAGCGCGTGCTTGTTTTGGAAGCAAAATGCACGGAATATCGACACAGAGCAACCAATCCGTATTCAGCACAAGAAATTGCTCTCAGTTATTTATGCCGTGGGCGCAAGTTGTAACGAGGCGCGATGTTCGAATGTCGACCCTTGCCTCTCTGTACAGCTGCCTGCTGACTGGGGAGTACGTTCTCCCAGGGCCGCTCATTCCCTCTATCAACGTAGGATTTGAGATCAGACATGCAACTGTCCGCCGGCCCGTCTTAACTTCAAGTCTGCCAGCCTGTACACAAGCAAAGCGATCTTCTGCCAAACTCGGTACGGTCCTGACCATTTCGGCGCCAGAGAAGCAGAGAACTTCTTACTGGCGTTGCTCAGGACATGATTGTGCCTCAACACTAGATCACCCGGTTTGTGGTGAATTTCTCGGTGAAAGCGGTCATACTGCGCTTTCTGCTCAGCACGAGCAGTGCTCGATTCCATCGTGCTTTGTCCAAAGTCTCAGTCGTCTTCGCGCGCAGCCTGGTCGCGTAGTCGGCGCGTGCCGATCGAGCATTTGGGTTGTTGCTACGAACCTGTAGAGTACGGTCTACGGGGTTCGACAGCTCCCTGCAGAGGTTGAGGGCGGCAGGTGTGTACCCAGTTGAGCGATTCACGGTTGATTTGAGAGCAAAACCAATCTCTGGGAGACTGGTATCCCAGCCACTGTGCGTCTCCGCAAATGCAACTAGCATGTGCTTGATGTTGCGGTTCACGCACTTCGTGGGATTCTCCTGGGCATGGTACGTGGTTATTCTCTTGTGCTTAATGCCGAAGGCAACACAGGAGTCCACAAAGAGTTTAGCAGTGAAGTATGATGCATTGTCCGTTATCAACTGCTTGGGGTAGCCAAACCGTGCAAACACCTCAACCAGCTTCCCCATGATTATGCGTGCCGTCAGCTTTCGTAGTGGGAAAAGCTCCACCCATTTGTTGAAATGGTCTGTGACAACGAGCAAAATGTGGTTCCCGCTCGGGGTCCTGGGAACAGGGCGTGCCCTGATCTCACCACCCTCCCTTGCAGCTCGCGCATAAGCTCTCTGGATAACGGTACATGGGATTCACGTGTATCCCCACAGCCTTAACACTTGGGATGCTGTCACAAGTCTTCCTTGCCATTCCTAATGGCCTTGCACAGGTGATGTGCTGTCTTTCATTTTCCTTTAGGTTTTACTTTTCTTGCTGAATGTTTGTTTCTTGGTTTGCCAGCTCATTTCTCCTCTTGTTTACAGCATTCCTTCTATTCTTAGGCAACCAGTTTGCGTGCCCCTTTCTGATGGAATTCACAACCCTGTACCCCTCCTTTCTTTTCTGGTAGCCGAAGGGTAATAACTGTGTCCACGCTTTCTCAGGTGCGGTTTCGACTAGCCCACAGGTTGTGCGAGAAGTTGAGTCAGAGTGTCTGCTGGAGCTTGAGTGGCACTCTGCGGTTGCCTGCCCGCAAGCGGCCTATGTTGGCCAAGACTGCAGGGTCTATGATGATGCGCTGGGTAAGGCATTTCTTTTTGGGTCCCTTTGAGACTAACTTGTGTTAGGCAAGACAGCATTGTTAGGTTAACCCTGGAGAGGAGCAAAGAGTGTGGTCAGAGGGCATTTGGGAAAATGATGCAAGGCTAAGGCTCCAGCTAGCTATCGACTGCCCTTTGGCAGAGTAAAAAGCATGCTCTTTATTTTCTCTGAACATGTGCTTATCGGGCACACTTTGCAGGGCTCTTGTCATATGTGAAACATTTCACTTTTCATCCTGTAGTATCCACTTGTTGATGATCTGAGTTGAGAAAGGCTACCTTTCAGTCTCGTTACGTCATTGTGCCTCTGCTTCTGGACCAGTGCACATAATTTTTCCCATTGCAGGCTTTGAGCTGAACCTGAACCCTTTGAAGAGTAGCAAGCCATATGAAGTGAAGCACGGCGGGTACAGCTTTTTCCTGAATGTGTGTGGAGCTGCAGATGGCACTCCATGCAGTGCTGGCAGCAGCAGTGCAAATGCAGCGGTGTGTCAGGTATCAATCTCCAGTGGGTGAGTTTACTGTCGACCATGGAACTATTACCTCATCGCACTTCAGTCGACTTCACGATGGAAAAGGTGTGCAGGCCTGCAGGCTGGCACCCAGAGCTCTTGGCTCAGTCATGTAACATTACAGTCGAACCCGGATATATCGAACTCGAAGGGGATCGCGAAAAAGTTCAATATATCGATAATTCGATATACAGAAATTGGCTTGTGATGGCACTTACGATGCGAAAAAACGATACCGTATTTGCCGCGTAATCAACCCACTCGCATAATGAACCCTCTCTCCACTTTTGCGCCCGAGAATTTGAAAAAAAAAAAATGCTTTAAGGCCAGCTCGCTCACATGCAAGCGATTGAGCGATCTCAGCGACGAGCGGCAGCGACAGAGCGAAAAATTTCCAACTTGTTGGAACTGCGTCCCGCTCGCCACTCGAGCCACCACGGCAGCTCAAAACAAGGTTTCTGTGTCGCTACGGCAGAAAACCGCGAGTGTTTTCGCTTGCATGCCGATGGCGCGCGTCACTCCGTTTGGGTCGTCGCATCCACAGCTCATTTCTTGGCAGCGTGCCAAGATGTTGCGCAGCGATAACGTCAGGCGCGTTTATCTTTTTATAGCTCCTCCGGTGGCGGGGAGTGAACTTGGCAGAGTGCCCGTGATGGCTTGATTGCACAAGTCTGGTTCGATTTATCACGCCGCGCTTGGAGCGGGCGTCATGATCGCAGCAGCTGACGGCGTGCTTCCCTTGATCCATAAATGCAAAGATAAACGGCTCTCGCCAAAAAAAAAAAAAAAGCCTGCCGCTTCTTAACGTCCGCAGCCGCCATATCTTGCGCTACGTCGCACGTGCAGCACAACGATAAGAAAGAATGCCTCTCGCAAAAAAAAAAAACAAAAAAAAAAAACAGAGCTGCCGCTTTTTAACGTCCGCAGGCGCCATAGCCACGTCAGCCGCCGCACGCAGAGGGTTCGCAACACACGCTGGAGAAAGCGTCCCACGTCTGTAACGGGCCGAGCTGGCTTGGCGCATGCTGAAGGAGAGAGCTGGGCAAAACAATGGGCACACCCACGCACATGGCTTGCAAACGTCATGTGTTGGCGCGCGGGAAACGATAACTGCAGATGCGCACTGCAGATGCGCGCGCCTTTGGCGAATGGGTGCGGCGCTGTCCAGAACTGTTCCTTCTCATTCCTTCCGCGCGTGGCTTGAAACGTCACGCGGCAAACGGCCAAGAGTGATGCGATCGTCTTTGGGGAAGGCACACTTTCCAGTGCGTAGTGCGGAGTTCGATATATCGAACGACCGGTGAAATTGAGTTCGATATATGACGCGGCTTTCCTATACTTTTACATGGGATCTTCAAGGGGATATTCCGTGAGTTCGATATAACCAAAATTCGATATATCCGGGTTCGATATAACCGGGTTCGACTGTATTCGCAAATTTATATACAGTCGAACCCGGATATATCGAACTCGAATAGGATCGCGAAATAGTTCGATATATCGATAATTCGATATACAGAAATCGGCTTGTGACAGCACTTACGATGTGAAAAAACGATACCGTATTTTCGCGTAATGAACCCACTCTCCACTTTTGCACCCGAGAATTTGAAAAAAAAAAATAAAAATGCGTAAAGGCCAGCTCGCTCACATGCAAGCGATTGAGCGATCTCAACGACGAGCGGCAGCGACAGAGCAAAAAATTTCAAACTTGTTGGAACTGCGTCCTTCTCGCCGCTCGAACCACCACGGCAGCTCAAAACAAGGTTTCTGTGTCGCCGCGGCAGAAATCGCGAGCGTTTTTGCTTGCATGTCAATGGCGCGCATCACTCCGTTTCGGTGGTCTCATCCACAGCTCATTTCTTGGCAGCCTGCCAAGATGCTGCGCAGCGATAACGTCCGGGCGCGTTAATCTTTTGGTAGCTCCTGCGGTGGCGGGGAGCAAACTTGGCAGAGTGCCCGTGATGGCTTGATTGCACAAGCTACGCCGCGCTTGGGGCGGGCGTCATGATCGCAGCAGCTGACCGCCTGCTTTCGTTGATTCATACATGCAGGATAAACGACTCCCGCAAAAAAAAAAAAAATGTTGCTGTTTAACGTTTGAACAGCACAACGATAAGAAAGGATGACTCAAAAAAAAAAAAAAAAAAAAAGCAAAGACAGAGTTGCCGCTTCTTAACGTCCACAGGCGCCATAGCCACGTCAGCCGCCGCGTGCAGAGGGTTCGCTACACGCGCTGGAGAAAGCGTCTGACGTCTGTCTGAAAACTGGCTGAGCTGGCTTGGCGCATGCATAGCGCGGGCTGAAGGAGGGAGATAGCTCGGGAAAAGAATGGGCACACCCACGCACATGGCTTGCAAACGTCATGTGTTGGCGCGCGGGAAACGATAACTGCAGATGCACGTGCCGCTGCTCAGACCAGCCGTCGCCGAACTGTTCCTTCTCATTCCTTCTGCGCATGGCTTGAAAACGCCACGCGGCAAACGGTCAAGGGTGATGCGATCGTTTTTGGGGAAGGCACACTTGGTGCGGAGTTCGATATATCGAACGACCGGTGAATTTAAGTTTGATATATGACGCGGCTTTCCTATACTTTTAATGGGATTTTCAAGGGGATATTCCGTGAGTTCGATATAACCAAAATTCGATATATCCAAGTTTGATATAACCGGGTTCGATATAACCGGCTCGACTGTAGTACATCTAAGATGGATTGGTGCGATGGAGACTTTGCAAATTTAAATAAAATGCTTGCTAATAAATGAACTTTGAATACACTTTATATAAAAAGCGTAAGCTCTGTTTACACTTTGTACATAGTCAGCCAAGTGGGTGAGAATAGTAAAGAACAAAATTGCTCCCGAACTGAATGAACTGAAAACAAAAACATAACATCAAGGGCAGTCTGCTTGACAGACGACAGGTACAGCCTTCCAATCGCTAAATAATATTGTGTGAGCATCAATTCAATCTTAGTGTAATGCGAACTGGTGATATCAACAAGAGCTGACCCTCGCACAAAATACATCAGTTTCAGCCTTTTTGTAGTGCGACTAAGATTTTACTTTTCAGGAACATGGTTGCCTGCTTCGATTTCATGCAATCTGTACATCTGTTCGCAGGGGGTCTCTGATCTTTCTATTACTTTTAAGCCCTGCTGGTGCAAGTTGGGCCACAACACGTGCTGCGTGCGGCTAGAAGGAAGTTGAAATGGATGTAGAAGGAGAGATGGAAAAAAATGGTGTGCATCGCAGCAACTGTGTCTGTTGAAGGGGTGATGGAAATTTCTTTAGCCTGATGTTATTGCTGTGGGTTGAATTTCTATAGCTGATTGTGCTGTGGTCTGATAGTCAAATAAGTATGAATGTTTGATGACAGGGCTTTAAAGAATGCAGGAGCTATAAAAAATTTTTTGGGACCGAATTTGTGATTGTTTTAGAGGAAATTTGTACCTCTAGAATGATCACAAATTGACCTTCAGAGTTGTGGATTGGGAAGGTTGCAGACAAAGAGTTCTTCCCACAAAGGGAAAGTAGACTTCCGACATTGTGTGGCTTTATGTCATCAGTGCAGGGTTGTTTGGTCATTCTGGTTGCAGGCGCTTCTGGTCTCTGGGGCAGGCCAGTTCCAAGCTGACGTACGTCGATGGCATGCTGAACTTGACATACACGGGTGGCACACCATACAATGACCCTGGCAAGACACCACGCTCGTCTATGCTGACCTTCCTTTGCGACTACGAGGCTGGTATAGGCCAGCCACAATTCTTGGACGAGGCAAACCGCACGTATGCGTTTGCCTGGTACACCAGCTATGCCTGCCCACCCTCGTCCTTTGTGGGCTGCGTGTACAGGGACCCACACACTAACATGAGCTATGACTTGGCCAGGTGAGTTCAGTGACCTGTTATAAAGCGACAATTCTGATGCTTGTTGTCATGCATGCCATTAGAGCTTGCTCTTAGCACTCTTTTTGGACTCTGCAGATGTTCTGTTACAGAACTGTTTTGTAAGCATATCTTGTCTGCTTCGTGAGTAAAAACGTTTATTCGTTTCTTGGTTGCTATGGCAAGTAATGGAGCAAGTAAGAGCATTGGTGGTGAAGGTGTAGAAGACTGCATATTGGAGGAGGTTTTCCAACTCCTATTGTTGAGTGTCCAGTGTACACAAAAAAGTGTTAGAGCAAACATACAGTGAATCCTTGGTAATTTGAAGATTTTGTGCCATCCCATATTTTCCAATTTAAATTTTACTGTATAATTTGAGCCAGCAGCCTCTGTCTACCCGGTAAATTCCTGGTGCTTTGCGGAAATGCCAAATCTCAATTATGACTGAAGCTTGGTGAAGTGATGACCTTCTGGAACTGTGAGGAGACACCAGTTAGAGATGCCTGTGGTTGATAGGTGAAGCGCCTGAGCCCCGTTACTCCCAGCATAACAACTAGTCCTTGATATGGTTTGCAGACTGCTAAAGTGCATGGAGAAGACATACTAGTACTTGCTGTACCACAGCTGGGGAATACTGGCTCCAAAGCCATGTGGGCTTGGCAAAGAGAAGAAAACACGGGACTGGCACCGTTTTCTTTTCTTAGCGCCCACCATACCACCATGAACAGCCTCCAATTCACCGAACTTTCCCTTCTGTTGCTCTTGGCAACTTTGTCAAAGCAACGTTGAGCTAACCTGCTGGCATCGTAGCTGCCTCTTAGCAGCATCACTGCATGCCCGGCAATGCAACTGCTGTTGCTCTGTGCCCAAGACAGGTTTACTTCTGTATGCCATGGGAGTAGTGTGCACAGTTTCTTTGTGTGGTAGGGCTTGGCTCAGGCTAATCACCTGCATCTCTGATTAAGTAATTTCTAAGTTCAACCCATGAAAGTAATACTTTACAGCAGCACTTTTTCACGTGTGTCCTATATTTTTCTGCTCTGCTTGGTTAATTCGAACAATTCTTAAGGTATTTTTCATGGCTCCAATGATTTGGAGTTACTGAGGCCTTACTGTATTACTGTGCATCTCATTTAGCCTGTCAGAAAGTGTACTACAGTGCAGTCCACTTATAATGATATTGAAAAAAAAGAGCGTGCCCACATATTTTTCCATGCATGTAGGCTTACCTACTTACCAGCAGGGACTGAATCAGATCGAAAAACGTGGATCATGAAGAACACTGAAAGTGTTATTACAGGACACAAAAACTTCCATGATATGACATACGCATGCTTAAAAAAGTCGGAAATTTGCTCTCGCTTGAGCGACAGCTAAAGCTTGACAATCGCTGTGGGCATAGTTTCCAGTAGCGTGTATGATGGCGGCAGTCCTTTTACGTGTACGAGACCAGTCAGCAACTGAATGAACTGCAGGACATCCCCAGCCCTGATGTTAAAATCAAGTGCGAACCTTAAAACCCTGCCGGAAATTCCGATGAATCTGCTGTTTTACTCTAAAAACTATAGTCTTCCTCGGTTGTCTCCATCTTCCGCAGACGCACAATCGACGATGGTGTGGTGATACGGCCGCGGGACAGGCATCGATTGTGTTTAATATTGCGCTCAATTCCTAACCGCATGCAATACACCCTCCTGGATTCAGCCACGCTAGTCTGATACTTTTCCGTTTTCAGTTTTCGCATTATTCTCTTCTTAATATTTTATTATCAAAAATTCCAACAAATTATTGTGGTTAACATCTTCCGGGTGGCCAGAAAAGTATAATTGTATCCGATATTCCTCTAATAGTTGAGCATTATATTTTTACATAGGGGCAAGCTCAGCCTTCTGTATAATTTATGTAATGCTTGTTTTTATGACTAAACTTTCTTCTTAAAAAAAAAAAGAAAAGGGAAAACATTAATCTCAAGAATTTGACCATTATAAGCGATATATCGCTATATCTGGTATCGTTATAAGTGGACTACACCGTATACCGTAAAAACCCGCGTATAGTACGAACCCGCGTATAGTATGAGGTGCAATATGAGGTAGCGAAAATGGAAAAAAAAAAGTTTTCACCCGCAAATAATACGAGGGAAGAAGGCCTTTATTTTCACAGCATCTCGTTTTCACTCGTCGTCCGTTTCAGTGTCAGAAGACAGTGAAACGTCTGACAGTTTGTCGGACAGCTCTTCCCACAAGAACTCGTCCTCTGTGCCGTCCAGTGCATTGGAAATTGCACACTTTTTAAACGCCCGAACGATGACCTCCTCAGGGATGGTAGCCCATGCGTCCGCGATCCACTTGCAGAGGACTGCTGGAGAAGCCCTCTTCAGTCGCCCCGATGGAGTCACTTCGGGGTCTCCCGACCTCATCCACTCAGCGTAACAGCGTTTTACGGCGTCTTTAAAAGGCTTGTTTATGCATACGTCGAGCGGTTGCAATTGCGATGTCATCCCTCCTGGGATGACGACGAGCTCAGTGCGAGATTCGCGTAGCAGTCTCTTGACAGTCTGCTAGGTGGCAGCGGAAGGCGTCCAACACAAGGATTGACGGTAAACCGAGCAGTGCTCCAGGCCGCCGACACCATACGGACTTTATCCAATCCAGGACTAAAGTCTCGTCCATCCAACCTTTTTCCTGGCATCGGATGACAACATTCTTGGGAATCTGCTCACCTTTTGGCAACGTTTTCCGCTTGAACACTACATAGGGTGGTAGCTTGCGGCCATCCGCAGTGCACGCCAACATTACGGTCACCCGTGTTTTTTCATTTCTGCTCATACGCACACAAACTTGCCTGCTACCTTTTTCATGCACTGTGAGTGCAGAGGGCATGTCTAGGTACACCGGAGTCTGATCGGCGTTGCTGATCTGGCCCAGCGGAAAGTTCACATTTTTTCGCAGTGATATAACGTACCGCTGAAACGCCACAAGCTGCTCCTCATAGCTTGCGGGTAGCTTCTGGAATATTGACGTCCTTCGACGCAACGAAAACCCAGCGCGGTGCATATACCGAGACACCTAGTGCCTACTGGCTTTGAAATCGCTCCGTGGGATGTTTTTTTCCGCTGCGATCTCTCTTGCCTTTGCTTGGAGCAACTCGATGTTCACAGGCAGATGTCGTCCACGCTGTTCCTGTACGAAGGAGGTCAGGCCTTGCTCAATCTCCGGATATGCTCCGTTTTTTGGCCCCCGGAAACTTCGTCTTAGGCCAGAGCACGCAAAGAGGGCTTCTTTCTGTTTTCTCCATCCACGAATGCTGCCCTCGGTGACGCCGAACTGTCGCCCTGCCGCAGAATTTCCGATGGTCTCAGCTGCTACTATTACTTTTTTTTTTTGAAAGCAGCTGAATATTGCTTCCGCGGACCCGACATTGTCACTGACATGCGCACTTCGCCTAGTAGCCTAGTCGATGTCCAAAATGGCGACAATGGCGACGCATCAACAGAGTACAGTGTTCTAGAACACTGTAAACAGAGAAAGAAAGGTAGCTGATGCCACCACTAGACGGCGCATCCTTCGTTGCGAACCTTGATGATGATATTTCCGGGCTGTAACGAAACAAGAACTACGAACTTGGGGCTGAAAATTTTGGGACCCGAATATAGTACGAGGCGGAAAGTTTACATCCTAAAATTTTGAAAAAAACCTCGTACTATACGCGGGTTTTTGCGGTATTGCTTAGTAGCTGTTTACTGCATGTTTTGATTAATGGTTGTTCAGATTTCGGTTGCACTTTTCTGATAGTCATTTTGCTGTCACCTTTTTACTAGGCTGAACCAAGTGAATCCTGGTGGAAACTGGATAGCTCAGCAGGACGAAGTGGACCACTCGGTGGTGGCCTTCCTGAGCATATGTCGGCCACTGAGGCACCCGTTTCCAGGCTGTTCCTCCAACGCAGCTGTCTGCATCATGCACTCCTACCACAATGGCACGGTGAGGCTGTCCACCCTTGCTCCATTTTAGATTGCACCCCTTCTTAGATTGCATGTTAATAAAACACTCCACCTGCCATCCGTGATAGGTAGTAATGGAGGCCTGTCAAATTAATTTTGACCATCAAAGGTTCTTTGCTTGTGCTGACATAACACAGCAGCACATAGGTACTTTTGCATTTCGTCTCCCATTAAGTTAAGGTCGCCGTGGCCCTGATTTAATGCAGTTTCCTTGATCTCGATAGGCAAACACTGTTGCCACAGTGGCGTGTGTTTTAATTTGTTTCAAATCTGAGTTCCGCACTCGCAGTCACTGGTTTTCCTGTTGTCTGTGGGAACAGCTTGATGAACTAGATGAAAAATGCCCTAGTGCTAGGATTTGACATGGAGTTCATGCTCAAAGGGATGGTGTGGGTGCAGTTGGTTCGCAGCCGTCTGCTGCAGCCTCAAGGCTCAGAAATCTAGTTCATAAACTGATGCGTGCAAAAGCACATTATGGTTTGAACTTAACAAGGGAAAGCTCCAGGAGGTGATTAGAGAGCTGTGGTGTGCATTTTTTTTTTACTACACTGGGCTACCAGTGGACCATTTCGCTGGGGTTGGGAGAGGCCAGTTGTGTGCATGCGTCATTACCAGTCATTACCATGGCAGCCGGAGAGCAGCAGCAGGTGCGGTATGCGCTTTGCCGTCACAGCGGCTGCGCGCCCGCTCCACCATTGGAGCTGCGTGTGACGTCACGCTGATGAGCAGTTGTGCGTATGTGCCAATACCATAGTAACCAGAGAGGCTTCACAGGTGTGCTGCGCGCTTCGTTGCCGCCTCGCCGCACGCTGCTCTCACCCGAATTGTGTGTTGGATGCGCAGCATTGTGTCTGAAAGGCAGAGATGACACAGGCAGCTGTATCACAATGTTTGACGTCGATGCAGAGGAGAGTCCAGCCGCTGCTAAATGGCAGTATAGGAAAGTGAAGATTAACTTTTCTGATCCTAAGGTTCCGGTTGGCACTTGTCTATTCAACAAAGAGAGAATGAGCGTAAGAAAGTGAAGAGAGCAGCGTAGGTGCCCGAACAGAGAGAGGAGCGGCTTGCCATATGGAGATGCCAGACTGCCGAGCATAATAGTCTGTGCATAGCCGCAGAGATAGCCAATGGAGTGTATGAAAGAAAAGTTTGACTATAATTAGTTTTGGACTCTCATATCTACACTAGATAATGGGGAACTGCTATAAACTTTGTATATCAAAGAGACTCTACCAAATCAAAATACTGTATAGGCAAAATTGAGATCGCTGCATGCTACTTCACAGATCATTGGGTAATCTTTGTCTCTGTTAAACAAAATAAATAAAAGATATGTATACCCAATGTCTCTCATTGCTAAATATACAGCGACCGCAACAAGCTCAGCCAGGGAAACATACCTCTCGCTACGTATATCCTAGCATAGCTGAGCTAAGCCACTGTCAATTTTTGTTTATTTTGAGTATCGTGCTGTGATGCACAGACATTGCACTTAAAAAAAAAAAAATTGATAGAAGGTTTGATTTCTCCAACCAATGTAGTATTGGGAAAGCGTCCAAATGTCGGCTGTCCCTGCATATTAAGAACTTTCTGACCTAATCTTTGTTTTGTGGAACCTAAGTTTTGGGGGTGCCCAAGTCTGTCTTAAGCGTGGTATTAGGTTGAGGCTCGCGTGCTCAGCCCACCGCTGACGCCAGTTGTTAGGTTTGGGTCGCGTGTGCCTGAGTATCGCACCGCTGCCAGCAGTTATTACATGCGGGTCGCGCGCCCCTCGGTAGCGTTGGCCTGGCGGCTCCGTGGACGGCGGACGGCATCAACGGTTCCAGCAGAGACGAGGCGTCTTCCAACGAAACAACAACCTCTACTACAACATCGTGAAAGAACGGGCAGAGAAGCTGACCCGGAGAGATTACAGACACTCTCACACAGCTGGTGTCTAGACGTCAACGTAGTCTCTAACTCAGCGGAGTCGGCGGCTGCTTTTTATAGGTTTTCCCGTTCACAGGGAAAGGGTAAACTCTCACAGGAAATGGAGCGCCCAACGTGTCTGGGCAAGATGGGATGACTCAATCGCAAGTGGTCCGAACGCATCTCCTCCACCTCCTGCAGACGGGCGAGGGCGGCGCACTCTCCCACGAGCTCCAGGCTTGGCCGGCGTTTGCACACACACGCACGCACACACATTTGGTGCGTGGCAGGATCACGTTGAGACTCGCCCGCGGGAGGAAGCGTTGCGCGGCCGATGAACGGCGCCGAAATGGCCGATCCGCTCGCGGTTCTGCCTGTTGCTATGCGGTGGCCGCGTCAGCTGTCCCACTTGTCGGTGGAGAAACGTAACAGTGGGTTGACCCAATTTTCGAATTGCACACAGTCAGGTTGTCAATTTTCCGCTTGTCATACAGCCTCTCACCTTTAACGCACCGTAAGAGGGCAATGTGACAGCGGTGTGTTTGGATCCTTTGTGCATGTGTGGGAGTTGGTGAAAACTCCAATATGCTGTGAATAGTTCGAGCAAATGGCAGTAAAACAGAGATTTCAACCCAAGAGAAATTCCTAGGCTGAAATCTGCTCCATTTCAAAGGGCTTCTTCTTTTATTTTTTTCCATCCTATTTCTGCAGAGGTTTCGCACAATGTTCGTTCTTGGATTTGACTGTTTTAAGTTCTGCTCTTGCACTAAAATCTCCCGCAAGCATTGCTGGGCCTCTGCATTGTTGTATGTGTGCGTGTATATCTGAAATGTGAATTTATGTTGGATTTCATTGCAGACCAAAGTTGTCGTTGGAAATGCTGGTCAGGCACGCCATGCTCCTCAAAACATTTCGCAGCATCTGTCGCTCCACTATGACCAGGGTGACCCATGCCCTTTTAAGAAGCACACAAACTACTCCACCCTCATCAATTTCATCTGTGACCCGAACCAGGTGAGTTCAAAGTACCTACATTGATGTGCCACATGCTTCTAGAGTTGTACTGGGTCACATTTTGACATGACAGCATTAAGGTTTCTATGTTGCAGAAAATCTAGCATAGTCGTGCCCTTGGCCATGAGCGAAAGGTCTTAATGGAACAATAAAATTCAGGAATAGGTCAACACTGTTTGCATAACACCAATTTTTTTAGGAAATTAGGGAGGCTCTTGTAACCAAAGGAAAGGCCACGAAGGCTTGTTGGTTCAAGCTGAATGAAAATGAACCAAGTAATTGGACAGTGCAAATGGGACCTAATAATGCTATCACATTCTTTTCTTAAAGGCAAAGCTTAAGCATCCCTAGAGCTTTTTCACTGGAGCACCACTCTCGGTTAATGTCAGTGGGACGCAGTCAGAAAAGTCACTAGTGCCAGAACAAGGTCATTGTGGCACAGTTTGCTCATTTTTATCCTTTTTGTGCGAAAGAGAGGAAATCTGTGTAGTATCCACTACATTATTCTTTTTTACTCTTTCGAGACCACCCCACAAACTATCAAATGACTGTTTTTAACGCGCTGCGAAACGCAAAATTCTGTGTATATGGAGAAGCTCTATGTAGGGAAGCCCATTCCTGCAGCTGCTCATGTGTAAAACTGGTTGAACTAGAGTGCATGTAATCAGGACGGAAGCCCATTTAGCATGGCATTACAGTCGAACCTGGATAGCTCGAGTTTTGGTTATATCAAAATCGCGGAATATTCTCTTGAAAATCCCATGTAAAAGTATAGGAAAGCTGCGTCGTACATCGAACTCAGTTTCACCAGTCGTTCGATGTTCGATACATCAAATTCCGCTCCACGCATTGGACTGTACGCCTTCCCCAAAGCCGATCGCATCACCCTCTGCCGTTTGCCGTGTGATGAGTCAACGAAATCACGCGGTCAGCTGCGATCATGACACTGACTTTTACCGCCGTATTCACAAACACGCCTTCACTCGAACTTCTACTCCAAGCGGCCCTCGAGGCCTGCTTTTCGTTTCACAAAGCAATCTCCACTCGAATCGCTCCTCCAGCGGCAGAGAAAACTTGAGTTTTCTCGAGAATCTCGAGTCTGGGACGACGCTACCTCGGCCGCTCCTCGACCGCCACTCCGCTTGTAAACATGGCCGACATCGCATCGCTCGCTCGCTGTGTGGAATTCGTTCTACCGGTATACCAAAACGTTTCACGAAAGAAGATAGGACAAGGATGCACCGAACCTTTCGCTAAAGCATCAGCTGAGAGTGACAGTGACCCGGGACTTCTGGCACGCTATCGTTTTACGAATGTGGTCATGGCTAGCCTATGGCCGTCCCTGCCGCTCACGCCAAACATGGATAACCGTGATCAGCCACCGACGTCTGTGTTGTTTGATCGTCGCATCGTCGCACTGCGCGTGTGTGGCGCGGGCACATTTCAATAAGTCGTCACTGGATAAATGGATAACCTTTTCGGAGCCCACAGAGTGCAGAATTGAGGCGCGATTTGGCCAAATGGTGAGCTCGCCCGCGGCCGGAGTCGAGCTGCAGCGGCGCACTTTCTGTGGCTCGCCCTGCGCGCTTCCGCAGACAGCGCCGAACTTGTGGGGGAACAGCGTGTTGTATCCAGCTGGTGAGCACCGGAGGCGTGGTGGGATTGTACGGACATAAATGGCTTGCCCGTCGCCCGAGGGTACGTAGTACGTCTGCGGACGCGCGGCCGGCGCGGCGCTCTTGAGGGAGCGCGTTGGTGTGCTCTTCCTACGGAGGGATATTCGCGTCCGACGAAGAGCATGGCTTTTCAAGCACGTTTTCAATTAGGGCTCCTTACTTGTTTGGAAACCGCATGCGGCATTTTCTTCTGGAGGGTCGAATTCAGCGTGCATGAGCTGCAATTCGCTGCGAAGCAGCACGCATGTTTAGCCCGCCTCCGAGCAGGCGGAGGAGTTCGCGGCTTGTATTTTTTTTTCCTGCAATGTATTTTGACGCCGGGCAATAAAAAAAAAAGCATGGTAAAAAAAAGTCAAGAGGAAAGTATAAAACAGTTGCATCTTGCCTGTACTCACTTATGGGGCTGAAACGTGGAGGCTAACCAAGAGAGTTCTACTTAAGTTGAGGACAACCCAGAGGGCTATGGAACGAAAAATGGTAGGGGTAACATTAAGAGATAGAAAGCGTGCAGAGTGGGTCAGAGAAATAACTCAAGTTACCGACATTCTAGTGGAAATTAAGAAGAAGAAATGGACATGGGCAGGACATGTAGTGCGAAGAGAGGATAACCGATGGTCACTAAGAGTAACAAATTGGATTCCAAGGGAAGGAAAGCGTAGCAGGGGGCGGCAGAAAGTTAGGTGGGCGGATGAGATTAAGAAGTTCGCAGGGGTCAAGTGGATGCAGCTAGCACAGGACCGGGTTAAGTGGAGAAATATGGGAGAGGCCTTCGCCCTGCAGTGGGTATAATCAGGCTGATGATGATGATGATGATGAAAAAAAAAGTCTGTCAAGCCTGTAAAAAAAATAAAATAAAAAACGTCTGTCAAAGCCTGCCAATAAAAAAGGCAAAGCGGCAAAGGCCGAGCGTAGATCTCAGACCAAAAAATAAACCGAAGTATTCACACCATTTCTCGAAGCTGACGTCACCAGCAGCGACTGTTGCCAGATGCGAAAACATTTTTCAGCCATTTTTCACAGCCGCCCTTTTTATCCAGCCCGCAAAACAAGTTACACTATGCTGTTAACGTCGAGGTCGGTTGGGAAAGTTGTTTAAAAGACTTTACATGAAAAACTGAGCATGTTACATAGTTCAGCACGCAGTTTTCGGGCCAAAAGTTCATCTTAATCTCGTCCCCATATGCCACTTGCGCTGCTCTGAGTGGAGGAGATATTCTCGAGGAGAACTTATCGGAGGAAACGCCGAGGGGCGTTCATGAATCCGAATCGGCCCTGGAGTGGAGTAGCGGCTGTATTCTCCGCTCCAACGAGTGGAGGTGGAGCGTCGAGTCGAGGCGCGTTTGTGAATACGGGCGTTAGCATTGTTCACTTCAAACGACATTTGCAGCTATCCCATAAAGGAAAGGTCAAGAGTGCAACAAAAAGACACTCACAGCACAAATAGACACAAATAGACCTTTATGTGGCTATGCACCAACTGCAGCTATCACGTTTCCAATGATTTTGTGGCAGTGGATGACGCCAGCCCCAAGCACGGCTTGATAAATCGAACCAGGCTTGTGCAATCAAGCTATTACGGGCAATCTGCCAAGTTCACTCCCTGCCACCGCAGGATCTATCAAAAGTATAGTGAAAAGAGAAACACAGGGTGACGTTATCACTGTGTAGCATCTTGGCACGCTGCCAACAAATGAGCTGTGGATGTGAGGGCTAAAACGAAGGGATGCTCCTCCAACGCTTTTTTTTTTTTTTTCTTTCAAATTCTTGGGGGCAAAAGTAGGGGGTGGGTTTAATATGTGAGTGGGTTGATTACGTAACAAATACAGTATCATTTTTCATGATCGCAAGTGGCTTCTCAAGCCGATTTCTCTATATCGAATTATCGATATATCGAACTATTTCGCTATCCCTTTAGAGTTCGATATATCTGGGTTCGACTGTATTCACATCCATTGTGGCTCATTCATAGTAGCCTGAGCCTGTGTGCTTGGGCATGCCGCTGTAACCGCTAATATATTGTAAATGTTGTGGGCTGCAGGAAGGCCAAATTTGGTGCTCATATGAGGGAAAAGTTCTTCCACTGCAGCGTGGCCGGGCATCTTTAGTGCTCCTTCTCACTTGCAGGAGGAACATCTTCTCTACATCAACCCCGGGAGGAACCAGTGTGAGCAGAGGTTCCTCTGGGTGACACACATGGCCTGCCCTGTGAGCCACTTGGATGCCCGCGACTCGTGCGCACTCACTACCAGCCAGGGCACAACTTACAGCCTTTCTGCTCTGCACTTGCCTGGCAGCTTCTACACAATTGTTAGTGCAGCAGGCCTCACTTATGAGGTGAGATTCGCTTTCTTTTCTTCTCAAACTGTCTGTTCAGTGCTTATCCAATACAAGACCGCGATGAGAGCATCGCATAGTGGGAAGGCTGCATGACAGGCGTAGTGTGTTGCCACCATAATTGGCTTTTAAGCTTGGTGTTCCGTTTGCTTTGTCAGATGGCCTTAGCTGTAATGATAGCTCACACTTAGTTGAGTGTGTCAGTTGAAACATGCATGTTTGGAAAATTTCAACATGTTTGTTTGGGGCTTTGTATCAAATCCTTGCATTATTTAGTTGGCTCAAGCAGACTGTGTGCAGGAAGGTTGTGGGCTTTGCACCTGCACTGTCAATGGTCTGGTTGCCGTTTCTTGCATGTTTCTGCTTTGGTTTTGTGCAGCTCATCAGTGCTGGAGGCAGATAGAGCCTCATGACAGTAAACAGAAAAGCAGTCATTATTGCCTAATACAGCAAAAGCTCGCTAATTTGATACTGAAGGGACCGTGTAAAAATGGTCGAATTATCCAAATAGGAAAATATTGAATGAACAACAGAAACATAATTTGCCCTAGATTGTAATCGTCACAAGAGAGGAGAGTTGTGCTTGTTGTTTTACGGTCATGTTGGGAACAGTGCTGAGACAGGACAGCCTGTATTGTGTTGGCCTGTGTTGTGTTTCACTCCGTCCTGTGTTAGTGCTTTTCCCAACATGGTTGTAATAGTCTGTTTATTGGGCAAGTTTGCGAGGCGACAATAGCTCTTTTTTTCTCAAAAGAATTTTTCAAGACATTCATCACCAAATTAATTATATGATTTGTTAGCCCACCCCTCATGTAATGCCCCTAGTGGGTATTTGAGGTACCAATAAATAAATAGTAGCCAGAGGCTCTGTGGCACGTGCACCATGGGGCAACTTGTCAAGCATGGGTAGGGCTTCTGTGGTTTTTTTTTACCAAGCTGGGGCAGCCGTTCAGACTCATCATCGATGGACACGTAGTTGGTGAGCTTTACGAAGCAGCTGTCATCTTCAGTGGTTGTTGTTGCAGCTGGCAGTTCCTCTCCAGAGCAGTTTGGCGATACAAAGCCACTGTGCCAGAAGCAGTTGATGTCAGTTGCAGGTGCGTTCGTCCATTCAAATGCCAGAATGTTCAAAGCGCTGAGAAGCGTAAGGTTGTACTTCTTCGCAGCTTCCATACACGGAAGCATGCGCTACAGTACATGCTTTCTGTACTTGCACTTTAGGTACTTCGTTATGCCCTGGTTCATGGACCGAAAGGCTGTGGCGGCATTCGGGGAGAGGATCACAACCTTTATCTATTCCAGGCTCGACATCTTGCAGTGAGCACTGCAGTTGTCATCAGTCTTAACGACCTTTCATTTCTCACCTCCAAAACGCCAGTCCAGCTGATGCAGCCAGGATTGGAAAATGCTGGATGTTCAAGACTTCCTTTTGGCTTTGTAATCAACAGGAAGGTTGAAGCATCTCTTTCTGAGCCTTGCCAATCCCGGCTTCTTAGCCTTGCCAATCACTAGGAGCGGCAAACACTCCATTCCTGTCATGTTTGCAGCAAATAGCACAGTAATCCTTTCCTTATTCCTTTTATCTGCTTTGCAGGGGTCACCTTTGAAGGTGATCGTCTTATCTGGGAGGACTTTAAAGAACAGTGCTGTTTCGTCAGTGTTGGATACATTCCACTCCAGGGTACACCAGGGATACAGGGTACACCACTCCTCGATCACTGCTTCATTCATGGAGGCTCTTTCATTGCGCACATTCTTAAAAGCCAGATTGTGATGGTTTCTAAAACGAGCAGGCCAACCTTTGGAAGCTTTAAATTCGTTAATGTTCATTTTCATGGAGAACCCTTCTGTTTGGGCGCAAATTAGTGGCCCACTCACAGGGAGTTAGGCGTCACGTGTATTTGTGATTCATTGCAGTACAGCTTTTTCGGATTCCAAGTGGGCCACCGTCCACAGTCATTTTCTTTTGGCACTTTATGCTTCACCGTTAAACACCTCCATGATGCTCTTTTCATTTTTCATATACGTGTCTAAAGTCGTTCTTCTCACTTTTAATTTGTCCATCACGTCACGGCATGAAACACCTTCCTTCAGCGCCTTCAATATTTACGCTTTCTTGGCCAGGTCCTTTGCATGGCTGTACTTCGGCTTTATTGCAAGTCTCTTCATTGCAGCAGCAAAAAACATGTGGTGATGAAGCACGCCAAATCAAGACTTACCGACGGTAGGTCTTTTATGATGTCAGGTGGCTGCACAAAAGAGACTAATGGCGCATTTCATTGGCAGAACAGGAACAGGAACAGGAAGCATCGAGCAGTGAGGAGCAGAGCAGCAGCACAGCGAGAGTGGAACTGCTCACTTTCCCTTTTAAACACTCTGCGGAGGCATGGGGGCAAAGGTTCATTGCGTGACCAGATCGTTTACCTTCTTGGCATCTTGTGCGGTGAATGCACTTGCAATGTGCACCCGGTGCAGCACGGAGAATAAATGCATTTGACATTCCCTGTCACAACCTGAAGGGGGTGACTCTTTGCCACCATCATTTCACACTAACTCAGTGACAGAGGCTGCACATTCGATGCCTAGTCGCTGGTGTCTTCACTGGTTTCAGTGGCGAAGGTTTGAAAAATCTAAAATGAACCGTCCCCCGCCCTCTGTTTTTGCAGTGATATCTCGACGAGTGTGGCACAGAAAATAACAATATATTTGGCAACTAAACATGAAACTTGGCAAACAGCTTCAGCGAAGGCAATTACAGTTCGCTTAAACCATCTACAAACGTGTTCTGTCTTCCGTCACGGCTCTCAAACAGTTGACACGGAACCATGCAATGCATGCCAGCGATGCCCATGAAACCTGCCTAGTGCAGCCGATGCCTGGCCCTTTGTGACAAGATGCTGGTAGGGTTATCAGTGTCACTTGGGGCAGATTTACAGCGTTCTGTGCCGCCGTCTGTCATGTAGTGTTGGAACACAGCAACGCATGAAGCTGACGCCGTGGATGCCATGCCACTTCTGAATTCCGAAAACTCTGGCTCGACAGAGTGAGAGAGTGTGCTTGGCGGTCTTGAATACGCACTCTTCCTTGCAAAAAAAGGGAGTGCTTAGGTTGACTTCCAAACTTTCTTTTTTTTTTTTTTTCCAGAATTTTTTTTCTTTTTTTAGAAAATAAGGGGGTGATTAGATTCGTGAAAGTAGTTTCTATGTTCTCGTCAATTTTTTGCACAATAAAAGTTTTATATGTGAAGTATAGAAGATGTTGCTTTGGTAAAACGCTTTCGTTCTTGGGCTTTGAAAAAATATTTGAAGGGTTTTAAAGTCCTTGAAATTCCTCGAATTTTGTTGTATCTGAAAATTGGCACGAACCTTGATAGTGCAGTGCTCAGTTTAAAATTATCCTCTCTCTGAAAGGCTGATATATTCAGTCTTATGTAACACGTGGGCGCATAATCACACTTCTGACAAAATCAGCACATTTTCTGGTCCATTGAAGTTCACCTCAGAGGGATCCTAATTGTATAGCTCGTTGTTCCGCTGACAAACGTGACAGCGTGCAGTTTCATCTTTAAGTTGGTTTTCTTTCTCTTGCAGTTGAATGTGTGTGGACCAGTGCATGGAGGACACTGTGCCAGCATGAGTAACACCAGCGTGTGTGTCGTGAAGGGGGGTGTGGGTAAGCAGCTGGCAAGGACCAATGGCATGTCGTTGTCATCAGAAGACCCTGGCTCTCTGCGGCTCACCTATGTTGGCAACTACACCAACCACTCAGGTGAGGAGAGCTGCAGGCTGGCTGCTGCTCCAATTTCCACATTCACAATGCATAACTGCGCATTAATGAGGATACATTATTCCAGCTTATTCTCTAGTCTCATCATTGGCTCAGCCTCACAATCCACCTTTCCTACAAAGTGTGATGACCTCACGCCTGCTGCCATCTGCTGCTTGCACCTTTCGCTGGCAGAAATTCTGCATGCATACTAAAACCTGCTGGGTTGCTTTCAACCTGTGCAGCGTGAGACGGGGTTGAGGAAAGAAGGCACTTGGGCACAGAACAGATCTGGGCAAGAGGTGGATTGCCCTTTGTTACATTTTTTTGTGCACTTTGGCATCCAAATATGTATAGTCGCAGACTGATTTTTCAGACCCTCAAAGGGCTGAAAAAGTGCCCGGAAAACCGGGCAGTCCGAAAAACGAATTCACTCTGAAAGCATCACTTTAATTTACTGAGTGGCTTGAAAAACTGATCAGTCTGTTCTTCAATCCCCTCAGTCTCACAGCCAGTCTCCTCTCTGCATGGTGGCGACCGTGGGGAAACTCACAACAGTCAGAGCGGTGTGATGTTCAAACAAAGAGGCGCAGGACATTGGCAAGCCAGCTCGGGCACAACTTTGCTGTTCCCATATGACTTTATGTCACGCCTTTTTTTTTTCTTTTTTTTTTCTTTTTTTTTCTCTCTTGTGTAAACAAACTAAAGTTGTGGTGGTGGCTCTGCTGGAGCGGTGGACGTCTCCTGCTGCGTGCGTTGGTTTAAAAAAACAAAAGGGACGCTGTCTCGTGAGCCGCAGCAATTGTCTGAAGTTAAAGCACGTTTCGCGCAAAGATTTGCATATTTTATGCCACAATCACTTTCCATGGCTGCTGTCGTTCGGCCATGTTCACACAAAGCTTTCTTGAAGGTCGTGTTTAGTTGGCACATGTGGTGTATTGCAAAATGAGTTAAAACAAGTCTGTTCTCAGTTGGCAATCGGTGGCATTTGGGGCACTGGACAGGCGCGCAATCTTTTTTTCCCTCTGTGCTCGCGCATCACAGTCTGCAAGTGGATGAATGCCGCCACGACTCCGCTTGCAGCCACCGTGGCGAGCCACGATGCTGGCTGGCTCGCTTGCTGCTAAATGCAAGCCATGATGTACATGATAGAAGTACGCTTGCCCATCCTCTTTGCGGTCGACGGAACTGTGGATCATGGGCACAGGCCACCCATAGCTAGCGGTGCCTGCTATTGAGAGTACAGTGGGCATACATGCAGCGGTGATTTGAGGCTGCAGAAAAACAAAATGGCAGTGATGTTGTGGCAGTTCTTCATAGCTTTTGACCTGCGATGGAGAGGAGAAAAGTTTCAAATGTCCGAAATTTTGGTTGGTGTTTTACGTTGACTCTATGGAACATGTGTTGGTGCCATGGCAGAGTTCAGATAATCGGGCAGGTCTGGAAAATCTGGAATCCAAAAAAAAACAATCAACGACTGTATCAATAATGGCCAGTTTTATAGGTTGCGTGCCCAGCCATAGCTCAGTTCTTTTAGATTCTAGCTAAAGCTTAGCTTCTACACAAGTTAAGTTTGTTCTCTAGTTGACGGTGCTTTGTTTCTCACTTAAGGGGGGACATGGGTCTTAAAATTGGTTTTATTGTTTATTACCGAATTTTATGAAACCTCGCAGAATAGTACAGCTTTTTCTACTGATTTCAAATATGCAAAAATTTCTCTTCTAGGGCAATTAGTTCTAATGGTACAGTAAAATCTTGTTAATTTTGACTCCCGTTAATTTGGAAAATCGGATAATTCAACCTTCGCGCCTGGTCCCCAGAATTATGTATAGGAGTCTATGGGACGAAACTCTCGTTAATTCGGACGGATTTGACCGCACAACGGATAATTCGGACAACTTCGGGCAGCTACCGAGGCTCGAAAACGAAAATAAGACGAATGCGGCGCAATAGCGATACCCAAAAGCAGCATCGCCATGGACATCGATTAATCAACTTGGCTCGACTTGTGGCTGGATGGGCGCTTTTTCTTGTTTTTTCACGAGCCGACGTTACTGGCGGTGCCATTTTGTCGTTTTGCTGCTGTCGGTGCCCCGCCAGGGGTGGCGCAGTGGTAAGACGCCCGACTACTGTGCCGGAGTTCCCGGGTTCGAACCCGACCACGACGGCTGCGTTTCGATGGAGGCGAAATGAAGTGGCGTCTGTGTGCTATGCGATGTCAGCGCACGTTAAAGATCCCCAGGTGGTCGAAATTACTCCGTAGCCCTCCACTACGGCTCCCCTTTCTCTCTTTCCACTTTCACTCCCACCTTCCTCCCTTCCCTTACGGCGCGGTTCAGGTGTCCGCAGAGCAAGTGTGACAGATACTGCGCCTTTCCCTTCCTGTGAACCAACCAACCAATCGTCGGTGTGCTACGCTGTTGTATTGAAGATTGCTCGCTTTAGTGCGGCTCATTGCTTCTCTGTTGTGCGCTGGTATCACCGCACTCGCCCCCGATGGCAACACCGGCGAAACGGCCGATGAGCTACGAGGCCAAGGACTTGGCTACCAAAGTGGAAATTTTGCGGGCCCTTAAGAACGGGTTCTCCCGACAAGAAGCAATGAAAAAATATGACTTTAAAAGGAGTACTTTAAGCACATATCTAAAAAATGAAGAACAGATTCTTCAGGCGTTTGAAAGCGAGAAGTTCCAAGCGTCAAGAAAGCGTCTGCGAACAGCAGCTCATCCGGAGTTGGAAGAAGCCTTGCTTCGGTGGGTGGTCAACTCGCGTGATGCAAACCTCCCATTGAGTGGACCCCTCATCATGGCGCAGGCCGAGAGGTTTGCACTGATGATGCATATCGATGGACTCAAAGCGTCAGAAGGGTGGTGTGCGCGCTTTAGAGATAGACATTTTCAAGACTGTGTGCGGCGAAAGAGGTGCCGTCAACGAAGATGTTGCCAACAACTGGAAGAACGCTCAGCGGCTGGAACATATCGCAGCATATGATCCAAATGACATTTTTAATGCTGATGAAACAGCACTTTTCTTTAAGGCATTGCCTGACAAGACTGACAATGAAAGGAGATCCCTGCATCGGAGGAAAAAGGAGTAAAGAACGAGGCACCGTTCTTTTAGCCGCAAACATGACAGGGACAGAGCGCTTGCCACTTGTCGTCATTGGAAAGGCTCAAAAGCCACGGTGCTTTAAGAACATGCCTGCTCTTCCGGTGGAGTACCGGGCTAATAAAAAGGCCTGGATGACATCGGAAATTTTTCCCGGCTGGATACAAAAGTTAGACCGACAGTTTTCCGCGAAGAACCGCAAGGTGTTAATTGTCCTTGACAACTGTAGTGCACATAACAGTGCCACCGGACTGAACAACATTGAAGTTGTTTTTTTGCCGCCCAACACTACATCGGCCCTCCAACCGATGGACCAAGGTATAATTCAGTATGTGAAGACTAAATACCGCAGGCACGTGCTGGAATGCATGCTACTGTGCAATGAAGTCGGTAAGCAGTACGACGTGGATCTTCTGAGCGCGATCAACATTCTTGCCTACGTTTGGAAGAACACACCTGCGCACGTCATCGCTAACTGTTTTCAACACAGTGGCTTCGTTTTGCCTGAGCCCTGCAATGACACAGTAGCAGAAGTGTCGCCAGACGACAATGCAGATGACTGCCCGGATTTCGGAGGTGTGCTGCCGGATGCGGTGACACTCGCCGATTACATCAGCATTGATGACGGCGTTGCTACAGCCGGCTCTCTAACTGAGGAAGAAATTGTCCGGTATGTACTGCACGGCAAAGATTCGGAGGAGGAAGAGGGGCTACGAGAGGAGCAACCTCGGCCCCCTCGCACTGTGAAGGAAGCAGCAGAGGCCCTCGTTGTGTTAGAGGAATTTTGTTGGGGCACTGCAGATGGCATGCGTGCTGCTGAGCACCTGGAAGGGCTGATGAAAATAGTATCCGCGCGGGTTTCTGCGGGAAAGCAGACAAGCATCCGTGATTACTTTAAGTAATAAAGGTATGTTGAGATAAAATCGTGCATGTTTTTTTTTTTTGTTTGTTCTCTCGATAATTCGGACATTCGGTTAATTCGCACATATCTTACGGTCCCTAGAAGTCCGAATTAATGAGCTTTTACTTATTAGAGAATTATTGCTACTGTCTGCTCAAACAATAGGGAAAAAAATGCTCATCAGAAATTAATTTCTAATATAGAGATAGATACTATAAAGTGTAAGGAATGCAATGTTGGAAGCACATTTTTATTTTCTCTTCTTGGAAGTGTATGACAAGGTATCCTAGCCTTGACAAGGCTCATAAAGAAATAGTGTTGGCTTGTTCTTCTTGCTTTTCTGATTTTGTTTGCTTTTCCTGGCTTGCAAGGGCAGTTTTGAATAAAAGTAGTGTCTCTGTAATAACAATGTGTTAACTGGTTGGTGCAGGACAATTTGTTTATCCTTGATGTTCTTTTAACATTAACTCCCACCTTTTTTCTTCCTATTGCTCAGGGTTGGCTTCTGTTTTCAGCTGCATAGTTGAGTTCTGATGGGATAAACCAATTATGTACTCTTTAGGGTGTTGTGCAACCTGGAAAACATGGAACTGCCTGGGAGTCATTGGGTACCTAGAAAAACGTTTTAATTATTAGGGATGCCATTAAAGTTGTGGCCAAGTTGGGGAAAGGGACTGTCTGAAATTAATACAAGGGTCTGGCATGAATTTTGGCCATACCATGAATGCCCAGCACATGGTCCATTCTCATTGGCATGACATCTTTCAGTTGTGCATGAGACATCCTGCCAGTTTCAGCTGTCATGTTGTTGTCGTCCATAAAGTGAGCACTGTGTAAACTTGTTAGTTCAGTACTGTTTGGCATGCTCTTTATTATTTTTAGGCTAGTGCAGATAATCAACGTAGTTATGCTCAAAAATATTGTTTGTAGAATAAGCCGTAATGTACAGAATTTTTACACTTTTGGAGTTTCATGTAGGGTTCCACTTTGACCTGTGGGCATCAAAATTTATCTGGAAAGCCTGCTCTCAGGCCATGGCTTCAAAGCGATCTAAATGGTTTTAGGTTTCAAAGGACGTTATAGGACATTCTTCATTATCATCGGCAGTCATGTTTTCCCGCCTCTTCACTAGCCGGGGAACTTTTGACTGAAATAGTCACAAACATAGAGGAGTCAGGGACATCAGAAAAAGTAGCTTGCTAGGCACCTGCTCTCATTTTAAAGACTTAAATGCTCTGCTGTGCATAATTAATATAGGTGTGTCATGAGTATGCATTCCTGTTGTATTCCACTGCCAATGTATCGCGATATCTGAATCACCACAACTTTTTAATCTTCGTAGACAATTCATATTTTAATCTACAGATCTAAACGTGACCTATAATGATTTGTAGTTGCATTATTCTTATACTTTGTTAATTGGCTTCCTCTGAACAACACAGCGAATCTTGTTTCACTTAACCAAGCATCAGGGCTTGCCATTTTAAGGAGGAAATCGGGATCACATGACTTGCATGGCACACATACTTTGTGGGAGAAAAGAAAAAGGCAGTGACTTGAGGAGAGCACACTGTTGTACGAGTTAGTTGGGCATTACTAAGGAAGGAACTACATGCAACAAGCATGAAATAAGTAGGCGCATGCTTGCAGCTGATTTTATTCGAGAATGTGCTAATTTCATGCCCTCATATTTGATCAATCACGGTTTATGATTTAAGCAAAGTTCAAAAAGCATGCTTTGTTTTCGATACAAGTACAGTAAAAGTTTGTTTATTCGAACTTCATGGGACTGAGAAAAAAGTTGGAATTATCGAATGGCTTCAAAAAAAAAAACTGACAAGAACTATTTGTTTTACAGTAAATTTACCGTATTTGCTGGAGTAAAGAACCAAATTTGCATGATGAACCCACTACACATTTTACACTGAGAATATTGTTATGTATATGCCACTGAAGAGGACGACGAAGCAGAAGAAACTGTTGGGTCTTGTCTGAACTCTTGCTGTGTTCAGCTGTGCTGTGAACACTCGCTCATCACCTGCTGTGGTTTCCTGTGCTAGCCTTCTGCTCCGTATCATCTTGGTGAAGGTGAATCAAGGTCCCCGTACGCACCGGTTAGCCTATTTACGCTGCCAAAAGCTGGATTTGCGCAGCGGCCGCCACCTACCTGGGATCCCAACGATGTCACAAACAGCCACGATGACCTCCGAAGCAGCCCCTACCATCAAGGGAACATTGCCTCAGCCAGTTGTACTCACGAAAATTCGGCACCCTCTCATCTTTAATGGCGACGACCACCCAGATGTTGACGACTGGCTAGATGAGTATGAGCGCTGCAGCCGCAACAACCACTGGGACGCAACCATCATGCTCGCTGATATCATCTTCTATTTGGCGGGAACAGCTCGAACATGGTTCCAAAACCACGAACAAGAGCTTGTTACCTGCAAGCATAAGCTTCAGGACTTGTTCGGGAAGCCTATTGGGCGGGTTTTGCTGCAAAAACGAAACTTTCTTCTCGAGTTCAATCCCCACAGAGTCCTACCTCGCCTATATTCAGGACGTTCTTGCGTTGTGTCGCAAGGTCAGCCGCTCTATGCCGGAAAGTGACAAGTTAGGGCATATCCTCAGGGGTATCGTGGATGATGCATTCAACATCCTATTCTGCATGGATTGCTCTACTGTCGACTCGGCGCTTCAAGTCTGCCGAAAATTTGAGCAAGCAAAACAAAGACGTCTCGTACATCGCTTTGACCGTCTTCCGAACATGGCGGCTACATCATCCTGCGATGACCTGGCCCCTTTGCACCAGCCCTCCCATCCTACGACCGTGACTCAGATCGTCCGGAGAGAACTTGAGGCCCTAACTCCCGCACCACTCCAGTCTCCGCTCCCCGATACCGTGGCCATGATAGAAGCCGTTGTCTGCCAGGAACGTCGGCCTCTCCTCAAGCCCCGTGTCGTCCCAGCCACCATCGCACCCTGTTCCTTTAGTGGCTGCTGCAACCACCAGCCTAGCCTCCCCCCGTCGCTACATTGGTCGCAATCCTGCAGAGTGCCGCACCTCACACGACAGGCCAATCTGTTTTATTTGCTGCCGCGCCTGCCTCACTTCGCGTTATTGCTGTAGCCGTGCCTTCCCCATCCCTCGCTCCTATTACAACGCTGACCGTCGGTATTATGGACCTCGACGCTTTGTTGCCCAACCCGGCCCGCCTATGATGGACTTAGACACTTTCCTCCTCAACCGGATGAGCCTCGCATCGAAACCGACCCAACTGCTCATCGCTCCAGTTGATCTCCATCTCCCCGCGATCGTCGATCCCAATCATCGGTTCCTCGTCGCTGCTCCTCCCCATCATACACCAGCATCTACCCGGGAAACTAGTGAATGCAGCACCCGGGAGTGACGCTGCATTACCGACCCGGACTACCAACTCTGTACTGACCACCGCACCTAGACGTAACATCATTGATATTCTAGTGGATGGAGTCCCAATTTCTGCACTTATTGACACTGGCACCCACATTTTTGTTCTCAGTTCATCGCTCTGCTGATGCCTCAAGAAAGTCCTCACACCCGCTACCTCATCTACCATCCGTGTTGCGAATGGCAACACAGCTGCTGTTATTGGTATGTGTACTGCACGAATTGGCATTGCCGGCCGCAACATCCCTATGTTATTTACAGTCCTCACCAGTTACCCTCAAGATGTTATATTAGGCCTCGACTTTTTAACTGCACACTCTGCTCTTCTTGACTGTTCTTCTGGACTGCTTCATCTAGACCTGCCGCTCTGTCCTGACGAACAAGCTCATGAAACTTCAACGCTCCGTCTTTGCTCCCCTGCATTTACTCGTCTGCCACCTGAAGCCGCTGTGTATGTGCTCATGTCACCTTTTCCCTCCCTTCCTGATGGCGACTACGTTGTTTCCCCCTTAAGGGGGGATGCGGGGATCAGATCACGAAAATCGCGGAAAAAATCGATTTTTGAAAAGTGCGCTTTTCGGAATCTACAACATTATTTCTATGTTGTCCTGAAATATTTCACCAAAAAACAAACTCTAAGTAGTCTAAATAAATATATTTATCGGTGCCGGCGTCGAGATATTCTTCCCGAACCGCGAAAAAGCTGCCAAGTTCACGGCATGACTGCTTGACTTTCCCGCCACGGAGCGCCGCCATTTTGGCATCGTTGGAAAGCCCGACTCTTCAGCTCTTTGTCCCAACCCCTCCCTCCCTTCTCCGCCAGCTAGCAAGCGCACAAAAAAGGAATATCCGCAGGACGGCAGCACGAAGCAGCCAATGAATACCGCGCCCCGATTGGCTCTGCGCCGCGACGTGTTGCTAGGCGCCTCCTCATTGGCTGATGCCGCGGCAATAATGGCAGCCAGCGCAAGGAGCGTCTGCTTTGTCCGCCGCTGGAAAGCAATTCTTTTTCTTGCGTTTCGAGTCTTCGACCACGTGCAATGGATCAGCGAACGTTCGAAAAGAAGTTCCGGACAAAGCATGCTTACGGGAAGCGAAAACGCAAGCCTGTTACAGCAAGGAAGAAGCGGCGATCATCAACAGGTGGTTCTACCGAGCCGAGCGTCCGTTCGGAATCGGCGGAGTACGCGCCCAACGTGCTACGCGATCTCTCTCCCAATGTGCTGTGCGATCTCATGCCGAGTCGGGCACCAGCCAGCGATTGTGAGAACAACGAACAACGTGCTGCGCTGTCGATGCACGTGTGCAATGTTACTTCACAAGCGACGATCGACATGCCAGCGAGCGTCGCCGCACACGTGCGTCTCGCCGTGCACGGACGTGCCACTGCAAGTTCGTCGGGTGAGGCACCAGCCAGCGAAGGTGAGACGGGCCACGATTTCTCGCCGTTGAGCCGTGGGCGCAACGTTAATTCGCCAGTGAGGATCGACACGCCAGTGAATGTCACCGTATGCGAGCCTCCCGGCACAAGCTCATCGAGCGAAGTGGTCTTGCAACAGTCATCACCGCCTGACTGCACAGTGGAGACACGCTTCCGCGATGTGTTTTTCAACTCTAAAATGTGTCCACAGCCGACAACCGCGAGTGAAGGCAATCCTATGCCATCGACGAGTTACGGTGTTCGCGGGCGCGCGCGCGCTTTCGCGGACGCGCCGGCGGCCGAGCCATCGACGAGTTACGGCGATCGCGGGTGCACGCTCGCTTCCACGGACTCGCCGGTGGCCGATCATCGCAGTGACGAATATTCATCCAGTGAACGTCGCACTATTCAAGCTCACCTCAGAACACGATTTGTGTCCGCGGAAACGGCAAAGGTGCAAGCATCGAGTGTTTGCGAATCGCTTCGCGCGGTTTCAGCTACGGAGCGCAAGTTTGCGCTGACTGACTCAAGAGAAGATGCCATTTCCGCACCTCCAGAAGAGGAATTTATGCTTGTGCAAGTAGCAGCCTTGAACTCGCTGATTAGTTCCATGCTTTGCCCAATTTGTCATCAGCCTGGCCTAACAGTGCATCGGGAAACTAAATTAGGGCTAGCTGTGAAGATGGTACTTTCGTGTATTTCCTGTGGTGCCCTCCAATCTGAATGGTCTTCACAAAGGCAGAGTGGTTCTAGAGCCTTTGATATCAACATCAGATCAATTCAAGCGATAAAGAGCATTGGTAAGGGACCAACTGCTCTCAATGACTTCTGGGCCACCATGAATGTTTCACATAGAGGATTACACCACAAAACATATGAGGAGCATCTAAAAAAAACTTTCAAGCCTGCTGCAGAAGCAGCTGCAAACAACATCTTTGCAGACGCTGTAGAGGCAGTGAGAAAGGTGTACACAGAAATGGAAACTATCTTTTCGAAGAATATTACAGTCGTGTACGATGGTACGTGGCTGACACGTGGCCACAGTTCTCACACTGGCGTAGGCTGTGTAATTGAGTTTCATACAGGGCTTGTGTTAGACTGTGTGGTTCTCTCGAACTTCTGCCTTGGGTGCAGCAGACAGCCAGCTGAAAGTGACCCCACTTATGCTGAGTGGAAGCAACAGCACCAGTGCCAGAAAAACACTGATGTGAATTCTGGACGAATGGAGGTGGAGGCTGCACTGCAGCTGTTCAGGCGCTCTTTGAGCAAGAATGATCTCCGGTACACAAACATAGTCTGTGATGGGGACAGCCGCATGTTCCGCACTCTGTGTGACGAAGAAGTTTATGGTTTTGTGCAGCTCTCTAAAGAGGACTGCATAAATCACGTGAAAAAACGGATGGGTGCTGCACTTCGCTCCCTGGTCAGCAAGGCTAAAAAAGGAGAGCCACTAGGTGGAAAGGGGGGCCTGACACAGCAGCTGATGAAAAAATTGACTGACTACTATGGCCTCGCTCTGCGGAACCACTCAGAAGTTGAAGAAATGCAAAGGGCAGTAATGTCGACCTATTATCATGTGACGTCGACGGATGGTGAGCCCCATCATGAGCTGTGTCCCCCTGGCCCCCTCAGCTGGTGCAAACATCAATCAGCAGAGGCAGAAGGGCAACCACCACCCCCTCACAAGTACAAGTTATCACCGAAGGTCGCTGAAGCACTTCTGCCAGTGTACCAGCGCCTCTCAGACCCTCAGTTGCTGGCCCGGTGCAGGGGAGGCAAAACTCAAAATGCGGCTGAGAGCCTCCATTCAGTGATTTGGTCACTATTACATACCTGCCAACACAGCAAGATCAAAAATCAGGAGATTTTATTCAGAACATGAAGGGGGGGGGGGGGGGGGGGGGCAGCGTTAACTTTTCATGTAGTGCCAGAAGAGTCCTTTCGCAGGGCTTTTGCGGTGGCAGATTTAGCGAGCTTCAAAAATTCATCAGAATAGTTTTGTTCAAAGCATGGCTGAGACTGCTTGTGGCCCTTCACCAACAGCAATTGTTCGAGCGTTGTGTTGCACATCGATGAACGGAATTCAGTTCTTGTTTTCCTCACTGTGCTAAAAATCCTCTCGCACTGTGCATTGCTGTGTGGTATTACAAGAAAATCAAGTACCACCTTTGCAACTCGGCCAAACAGGAGTTTTCCATCACTGTTTTGCATTTTACCGACTTTTGTCCACTGGACATCACACCTTTCTTCCTTCAGAATATGCTCCGGAAGATTGTACGCCTGCAGCAGAGCAAACTCAGCTTCCAGGGAATCCAACGCATCTTCAGCAGTCTCACTGCAGTCGTGAGGCAGCAGCTGGGGGAAGCTTTGAACAAAAAAACGAAGACTTGAGAAAGATGCTTCAGAAATAAGATTCAGGTTGGCAACTTCAGCATGCTTCGCAGCTTGGTTCTCAAAAGGAAATTTGTGCCTGATGTAGTCGCACGCAGTGCTGAAATAACTGCGCACAGAAGCAAAAAATTCTGTCTTATCATTTAAATTAAGTTTCTCGACCAACGCTGTGGTGCGACTTCCGATGACCAGGTCATTGTCTCCTTTCTGGCAGCTAATATCTTGATGTAGAACATCAAGCGGAGAAGCAGCAGCCTTTACAGCTGTCGGCAGCACAAACCTTGCCAAAAGCTCTGTGAGGAGCTGCAGTAAAACAGGCCGCAGAATATGTATTTGTGGTGCCTGCGACTGCAGCTGGCAGTTAGCTTTCTCAAAAAGCGGGACCACACTTTTCAAAAAATATCCAAAAGCCAAGTTGATGTCACATGTCAAAAAATGGAGCAGTCTTTCTTCGCGAGATAAAGCAGCTTCTCTTGCAGTTTCAGATATAACTTTGGCTTTTTTTGCAGGTAGAACATCTTTCTTCTCTGTTATTGCTTTACGCTTGTGACTCGCACCATCGGGATTTTCACCTCCTGTTGATGTGGGCCTTCGAGGAATATGATAGGAATCTAAGAAGGATGGGCATCGCTTTTTTGTTTTTACCTCATTCAAGAAAAAACTGACCAGAGGTTTCCATTGGTCAAGCATTCTAGTGAGGCACTTGCCTAAAGACAACCAACGAGTTGGCACATGTTTCAAAATTTTTCGCACCTCCGTATTGTGCATGTCTTGAAATTCTGAAAGTTTGTCTTTGCGTTTGGCACTTTTCTCCAAGTAATAAAATACATCAACGAGGACCTCGTCGAACTTCACTGGCAAGCACGCTGCTCCTTTCTCAGCAGCCAGATTAATCAGATGACACGGGCAGCCAACAACAACTAAGTTTTCTTGAGCTTCCTTTAAGACTGCAGCGACGCCGTTTTTTTTCCCTAACATAACGTTTGCATTGTCGGCGCAAAACGCAATGCAGTTGGATACAGGCACGTCAACATTTCTCAATGCCTCCAACACGAGGTTACCTATTTTTTGTCCAGTTGCCTCCCCATGAAGTTCTTGAAGGCTCATTAGCCTACTGTCGATCTTCGAGCATTCTTCTACGTAGTAGGTCACTACAATCGGGTATATCTGTGCAGCACTGTCATTGCTACCGTCCACAGCAACAGCAAAAGCACGGTGTTTCAAGGCGTTTAACATCGTGCTTTGCACCTCTGAGGCCATTTCGCCCACGATTGCAGTCGCCTTGGTGCGTCCGCATCCATACCGCTTTGCTTCCTCAGACCGCGGAAACATTTTTCGTAAAAGAGGCCCAACATGGTCGCTGACACTTAGCGGCAGGTTATGTTCGATTAGGAAACCTGTAAAAAGGCACTCCGCACGTATCACACTTTTGTCGCAGTCCTTTTGCAGAAAGTTTGCTATGTTCCCTTGCTGGTCAGTGGCGCGAACGTTGCTCACATGCTTCGCTGTGGAAACGTGATGTTTCAAGTCACCTTTGCCGCCGTGACACACACTGACGTCGCATCCACACGTTGTGCAAAATGCGAAATGTTCGCCTTTTCTTGACGTCACAAAACAAGGAAAGTCAGAAGTATACGATCTCAAAAACTTCTGCAAATATTTCTTTTTCGGCTTTGAGAGCGCCATGATGTCGCGAACAACACAAGGATGTCGATCGTCACACAGTGGACCGCAGACACGCTAAGCCTACACACAGCAAGCGACAGCAACGGTGCACACAAGGGAAGGCCTGAGAAAACGTGCAGCCAAACGGCACCACTGGCTTTAGCTTTGATTTGGCTTCGGCTCGCTGCTAGCCAATGATGCTGATGGCGTTGTTGCTGCCGTTAACTTTGATGGGGGCGTTACGACGTGGCTGCAGATTCTGCGCCGAGATTTTTGCAAAAATGATTTCCGCGCGGGCTGACGCAACTTTTCAGGAGATTTAGGCTAGTGATCGTACAATCGGAAGGTGCAGTGAAAAATCGGGAGTCTCCCGACTGAATCAGGAGAGTTGGCAGGTATGCTATTATCGAAAGACCAGCATGCCTCACTGTTCGCTGTGGAAACAGCAGTGCACGAGGCGATTTTGAAGTACAACTCAGGCAATCTGAGAGCATATTCAAACCTGTGCACAACATTGGGCCTGCGCCCTGGAGCCCTTTCTCTTCAGCGGGCCGCCGAGAAAGACTCTCAGCGCATTAAGAAGGCGCACAAAGCCCATCTTTTGAAAGGACAAAAGTCTAAGAAATTGCCTGCTGCCAGAGACATGAAATTTTACAGTGCAGGAGCATTTTAGACAGTGTGTGCCAGTTTGGAACTTTCGAGCTTGTTTTCTGAAAACTTCGTTTTGAACTTACCACCTTGCTTGTGGAAAGCGCAGCATCGCAATGGGTGCATGGATTTTAATCCCGTTTGTCTTGTTGTAATTGCTGAAATGTGCTTTACATCAAGACAGTCTCAGATTTGCTATTTAGGCTCACCATTTTTTTATTACACAGTAATTAGAGCATGATACCTTCTAAACATAAAGAGAAGATGTATAATAAGTCATTTAGGAAAAGAGCAGAGAAGTTTAAAAAAATTTAAGGAGAATCTTGACCTAGACCACACTTTTTAGTAACTATTAAGAACATTTACAGACCCATAGCCCATTTTGCTGTCATGCTAGGCTTTCCACGAGCAAGCAACATGTTAACAACATATAAACAATGGTAAAATAAAAACTACTGAAGCTATCATTTTGAAACTTTATACCTTTCTGTTTGATGCTATTTCAAGCCAGCCTGCCAAATTTCATCCCTCTAAGTCAAAAAATAAAAAAGTTTGCTCCGATCCCCTCATCCCCCCTTAACCGACGTTACTCTGCAGCGTAGCATAGCTCTCCCTCGTAATATAGTGCACGTAGCCAATAATCACACTTATATTCCCGTCCTGAACTTCCGCTGTTCTGTACAAGTTCTTCCTGAGGGCATTTCTCTCGCCGAACTGACCCCACTGTCTGACTTTAATGTGTCTGCACTTTTACCGGACACTACTGCTGAAGGATCGACACGACCTGCAGAGTCCCCGTGTACGGAGGCCTGCATATCAGGAATGGTAGCTCCTGACTTGCGTCCTGATCGTTCTCAAGCACTTACGCGCCTTCTGACTTGGTACAGTGACATTTTTGATTTTGGTAACCGACCCTTGGGACAAACGTCCCTCGTTACTCATTGCATCGATACAGGAGACGCCAGACCAATTCACAGAAGACCTTACCGAGTCGCCATTTCTGAACGTCGCGTCATACAAGAAGTAGGCAAGATGTTGGTAAGAAATATTATAAAGCCTTCGAGCTGCCCCTGGGTGTCACCTGTCATGCTTGTTAAAAAGGACAATACCTGGAGGTTCTGCGTTTATTACAGACATCTCAACAAAATTACAAAGAAGGACGTTTACCCACTTCCCAGTATAGATTATGCCCTCGACTGCTTGCATGGTGCCAGTTATTTCTCTTCGATTGATCTTCATTCTGGTTATTGGCAGATCGCGGTCGACGAACGGTACCGAGAGAAGACCGCCTTCGTCACACCCGATGGCCTGTACCAGATGCCTTTTGGCTTGTGTAATGCGCCTGCTACATTCGAGCGTATGATGGACTCTCTTTTACGTGGTTTCAAATGGACAACGTGCTTATGTTATCCCGATGCCATTCTTGGAGTCTTCCGAAGAGCTGGTCTTCAGCTGAATTCAAAGAAGTGTAGCTTCGGTCGACGTGAACTCAAAGTGTTCGGACACCTGGTCGATGCCCACGGCGTTCAACCCAAACCCGACAAAATTCGTGCTGTAAGTGCATTTCCTACACCCCATTGTACCAGTGCCGTTCGTAGTTTTCTTGGTCTTTGCTATGGCCTTTTCTCGTATTTTCGGCGATTTGTCCTCAACTTTGCGGACACAGCTCGTCCACTAACACTTCTTCTGAAGAACGACATTCTATTCTGCTGGGGCCAAGAACAATCTCAAGCCTTTTCTGCGCTCATTGCAGCCCTCACCAACCCGCCCGTCCTGGCACACTTCAACCCTTAGCACAAACAGAGGTACGTACCGACGGCAGTGGCCACGGTATTGGCGCCATTCTCGCCCAACAGCAGGCGGGCCGCACTCGCGACATTGCTTATGCCAGTCGCCTCCTTTCAGCGGCTGAGCGGAATTATTCGAGCACAGAACGTGAGTGTTTAGCCCTCGTGTGGGCCATTACAAAATTTCGCCCTTACTTGTTTGGCCACCCGTTCTCCATGATCACTGACCACCACGCCTTATGTTGGCTTTCTACGCTGAAGGACCCTACTGGTCGTCTTGGGCGTTGGGCGCTGAGTCTTCAGGAATACACTTTTTTTGTCGTTCACAAGTCCGGCTGGCTACACACTGATGCCGATTGCCTGTCCCGCGACCCGGTAGATCTGCCACCTGAAAGCGAGTGTGACGATGACACCTGTGTGCTGTCCATCTCTGACCTTTCAAACATTCGTAATGAGCAGTGCTTAGATCCCAAACTTTGCTACATTATCAACCGCCTCAGCACTGATCACCCTGACGCCACTCTTGCGTTGTTTGTGCTCCACAACGGCACTTTATATCGGCGGAATATGCGACCAGATGGCGCTAAGCTTCTGCTCGTAGTACCCGAACACCTGCGTGCCACCGTTCTTTAACAGCTGCATGATGCGCCCACTGCGGGTCATCTTGGGGTATCTCGTACATGGCGCCCTTTAAGCTTTTTTCATTCCTCCATGGTTTTACCAGGTTGATCTTCTGTCCCGTTTTGGACGTGCATAGCCACTAAATTTGCCTCCCTATCGCAAAAGCGTTCCTTTGGCCATGTGCTAGGCAGAGACACAGCAGCGCACTTAGTTTGAATTATCTGTAGCAGAACTGACTTGCGTTTGAAATAGTGGGCTTTTTTATACACAGACCTCTGTGGAGCTTGGCCGGACCAAGTAGTGTAGTTCGAATTATTGAGGTTCAAACTAACGAGCTTTCGCTGTAAAGTCCTTGCCAAAAGTTTACAGCCCAGGGTGTCTTCTTCTGAGTCACACTGTATGGCTCGTAATGCATTCCCAGTGTCCCAAATCTCCTCATTGTAAGATTTTTTGTTCTGTCCTTTCCAGTGCAAAGAAGTTCCGTGAATGACAAAGGAGCGCCGCTGCAAAATTTAGAAGCAGGTCCCCTGAGATCTAAACTTTGGCATAGACTGTACATGTTTGCTTTGCCTGGTTTCTTTCTTCTTCTACGAAGATGTAGAATTGGCAATGCAGATAGGAAAGACACAGTATACTGTACTAATGGACGACTTCAATGCCAAGGTAGGGAAAAAGCAGGCAGGAGACCAGGCAGTAGGTGACTATGGAATGGGTTTTGGAATGCAGGGGGGGAGTTACTAGTTGAGATTGCCGAGTGGGGGGGGTAGAAAATTGGGTGGGCGGGTGAGGTTAAGAAGTTCACAGTGGTCAAGTGGATGCAGCTAGCACATGACTGGGTTAATTGGAGGAATATGGAAGAGGCCTTCGCCCTGCAGTGGGTATAGTCAGGTTGATGATGATGATGATGGTAGTGGTGGTGGTGTTTTTCTTAATAACTGCCCGAGGTTTATCTATGTACAGCCTTCCTCAAGATATACAGTCAGAGGGTTTTGCATCTGACTAGCTTAAGAGCTCTCCTAAAACATTCATAGTTATTCAAGTCTTGTAGGGTGTGAGAATGAAAGTTCTTCTGCAGGTTTGAGTAGAAACCCTGGTGATGCATTACATGCCACACAGCAAGGTCCAGGAACACACACTGTGGGCTGTATATTTTTGACATCCACATCCGTACAAATGGCATCCATATTAGTCGCGGACAGAAGAGTATAGACCACATTCTCGTGGTCAGTCTTCTCGCACGTTAATTAGCAAAACGTAACGCATGTTTTTTGCATACGCTTGGGATATTTACTTTTGTCTTTTGCACATGAGGACAGCAAACTTATTTATTTCTATGGGACAGAAGCGTTTTAATCCGGAAGTGTGGTCCCCGGAAGTGTGGTCTATTTTATTCTGTCCGTGACTGTGCATGTACTACTGGTGTGTGTGCTACTGCAAGAAAACAAAGGATGGCCAGGTACCACCATTAAATCTTCTTTTCTGCCAGCTCAAGCTTAAAGTTGATGGTGTGTTGGCTTTTTCTACGTTTTTCAGCGGAAGCTTTCAAAGTGGTCGTTGATGTGACATGCGAGGAAGGCACAAACGGCCACCACTTCTCACTGCTGCGGGCTGAGCCCAAGTTGGTGGTGTTCGGCGTGTCCACACCCCTTGCCTGCGAACCAGAGCCTGCCAAGTGCATCTTTGATGACGTCTATGGCTATCAGTATGACCTGACTCCTCTCCAGCTCCGCAGTGGGAACTGGGAAGTCTACCACTCCAAGAGCAATCGCCACTTCCACCTCTCGTTCTGCCAGCCACTGAACCCCAGCCCCTCCTACTCATGCCCACGTGAGTGGAAAAACATTGGGGGTTTTGTCTCTCGGTTTTGGAATTGCAGTGGACGGCTTGGGAGCTAGTGATCCCATAACTAGGCACACATTTTGACGGATCAGTATGCTGATATTGCGGAAGTCTGTCAAAAAGCGGGGGAAAAACGGTGGATGAGAGTTAGAACTGTCTCGTAATTAGACTCTATTTTGCTTTACAGTTACTACCATTTAATGCAGTGAATTGGGTGGTTGGCATATGTTGGGTTCCACCCAATTAAAGAGGTCACTATGTAAAGGTTACTGGCGTGCAAATTTTCAAATATTCGAAATTTTGGATATGAATGGAATATGTTTGTTATTCAATTCATATTCGAAAACTAAGATCCGATTTTTTACGAATATATTGTCACGACTCAAGCCACAGGGAGCCGTGAAGGTACACGTAGACGAGGACCCGAGAATAAGGTCTGCTTCTAGTTCCGATAACAGAGCCCAGCACCAGCACGCCTCTCGAGCCAACAACCGCTTCGCCGTTGTCGGCACCGAACACAGCAGTCGTGCGGTGCTAGTCATGTGACATTATCCCCCCCTCCCTCGTGAAAGAAAAACATCGTCCCAATGACAAAGTGAGAGGAGAAAAAAAATTTGGTGTGAGGTGAACTGTACTATAACTTCAAGGTCTCACTTGCAGGAAGCGTTAATGTTACGAAACGCGACGTTAACACAAGCTCAGTCACGCGAAAAGTACGGCTTTAAGCACACCACGTGCACAATTTCAGGCCGCTGACGCCGAACACTGACGGTCACAGTTCTATCTGGAATAACTTCGTAATTAACACTGTTTAAGCGGCGCAGGACTTTATAGGGTCCGAAATACCGGTGGAGCAGTTTCTCGCAGAAGCCTTTGTGGCGCACGGGGGTCCACACCCACACTTGGTCCCCTGGTTCGTAGTTGACTTCCCTGTGGCGAAGGTTATAGTGTTGAGCGTCGGTGGCATGCTGCTCCTTGGTGTGCAAGCGGGCCAGCTGATGGGCTTGCTCGGCCTGTTCAGCGAAATGGGCAGCATCGGGTTCGACCGCTTCATCCCCGCACGGGAGCATCGCGTCCAACATTGTGCGGGCCTCCCTGCCATGTTTGAGACGGAAGGCATAAACTTCATGGTTTCCTGCGGCGCTGTATTGTAGGCGAAGGTGACATACAGCAGGATCTCGTCCCACATTTTATGTTCAACATCGATGTACATTGAGATCATGTCCGCCAAAGTTTTGTTGAGTCGTTCCGTTAGACCATTTGTCTGAGGGTGATATGCTGTTGTGCAATGCTCGGTATGGCTGTGAGTTAAGGTGTCCCACAGTAGCCGAGCTGTGAACATCTTTCCTCGGTCAGTAATGATGGTCGACGGTGCACCGTGTCTGAGCACAATGTCGTTCATAAAGAATCGAGCAACTTCGCCGGCAGTACCTCGGGCAAGGGCCTTCGTTTCAGCGTAGCGTGTTAAGTACTTTGTGGCGATTACGATCCACTTGTGTCCGTTTGAGGATAAAGGAAACGGGCCTAAAAGGTCCATGCCCACTTGTTCGAAAGGTATGAGGGGTGGCTCGATAGATTGCAACATGCCGAATGGCTTGTGCACGGGTTTTTTTCGCCGCTGGCATTGTCGACAAGTCTGTACGGAACTTTTAACGCTCTGAGAAAGATGTGGCCAGTAATAGTTCTGCCGGACTCGGTTTAGGGTGCGTGTAAAGCCAAGATGACCGGAAATTGGTTCGTCGTGGCTGGCCAGGAGGATTTCGTGCCTTAGATCAGCTGGTATGACTAGCAGGTATGTTTTTTCACTCGAAGTAGAATTATTCTTATAAAGCACCCCATTACGGAGGCAGTACGACAACAGCCCCCGAGCAAGATACCGGGGTATTGTAGGGTGCCCACCTTCAAGATGGTCGATGATCAGTCTCAGCTCAGCGTCGGCACGCTGTTTGGAAACGAGGTCGGACGTAGTGACTGCTCCAAGGAAGCTATCGTTGTCGGTGGCACCTGACGAAGGAGGGCCGACGGGCGCGTCGGGTCGTCCGCAGGAGAAGGGATCATTGATGGCACCTCCACCAGTGTCACGACTCGAGCCACAGGGAGCTGTGAAGGTACACGTAGACTAGGACCTGAGAATAAGGTCGGTTTCTAGTTCCGATAACAGAGCCCAGCACCAGCGCGCCTCTCGAGCCAACAACCGCTTCGTCGTCGTCGGCACCAAACACAGCAGTCACGCGGCGCTAGGCACGTGACAATATGAACATAACCAAATACACCGCAAATTAAAAAAACAATAATTTTTCCGAAAATGAATTGCTGTTTCATTGCACTTCACCGCAATGCTTGTCCGCATAGACTGTTCAGTGAAGCATCCTCAAAATGCAACTGAGCTGTTTTCACTTTCCTATATTCTTTCTCGCAACTCTCCTGTCTTCTCTTTCCTTGCTTTTCAGTTTTCCCAGTGCCTAGAATTAGCTTTGTGTGACTGGCCACCCTGCGTTATGCAGTATTATGATTGCAGTCAGGGTGTGTGGCTGTTGTGGGCAGGACTGCTTTGCAAGTTTCTGTCCTGTCCCCTTGTTGGGCCACTCTGTAGGTGGGTGGCTGTTACGCTGTCTGAAGGACTTACCTCTCTTATGGCCTACTCCAGACCTTCAACTGATTGTCCCCCTTCGAACGAGGGTGCACAGATGATATAGCCAACTTAAATGAAATTGTAGTGAACTACACGAGGATATACGAAGACGAGGATTAAGTAGGCGAGAATATCCTCGTGTAGTTCACTACAAAAAAAAAAAAGTAATGAAATTTCCAAATTGTGCACAGTGTACACACTCAGAAAGTCAAGCTGTTGATCTCCCCATTTCTGGTTGCAAAAACTCACAGAAACGATTGGCCAAAAATACAAACTGGAAAAAAAATAAATAAAGAAAATAAAAAAACATTAGAGGGTCTCTTAGATGTCTCTCAAGAAGAGAATGGCGAAAGCCTACCCTTCCCCTGCTATCATTTGCCTCTCATCGTTTGCCTCTTATTGGTGTTCGTTGCAGTGCTACATATAATTATAATTGGTTTACAGGAAAGGATAGGCGCAGTATCTGTCACACACTCTCCCGCTAATGAGAGTTTGGACAGTACACCTTGCTCCTGTCGCATGGCATTCCTTGGCACGCGTTCAAGTGCGGGATTGCAGATCGCAAAAATGCTAGACAAAAACTGGCTGTGGTTTAGCTCTGGTTAAACCAGGTTGAATTGCTTTAGCAATACCTCCATGGCTGCGCTTATGGTTCAGCATGTAGTGTACCTCATGGTGTAGCTTGATATGTTTATCTATGAGTAAAGATATGGCACACAAATGAACAACTAGTCTTCATTGCCTTTATTAATCCCAATGAACACACTACATTGGTCTGTAAAGCTGCTTAAGCATGTCAGAATCAGCCTGCCAGGACCCTGGCAATCACGTTACCCCTATACGCCATGCACAGCACCTACAGGGGCGCCACTGAAAGCCGCATAGTGGCGGCTGTTGGAACCTGAGGCGGCCCTCATGTGGCAAGCGTGGCCGTGGTACGCACGTGCAATCTGCCGTTTGTGCGCATCTCGCAGGCACTTCCACAGTGCCAGTGTGCGCAAGGGGATCGCCCTTTATGATAGTGGACATGTGTTCAATATCACTGCCGTCTGAAACTACATCGCCTCCATATGCATCAAGTGTCTCCTGCAGGCTGGCGTCAACAAGGTTGTGTACGAAGTGGAGCTCATTTTGAGTGCCCCGCTTTCATTACAACGCCACGCTAATTCGTTCATACCTTGACCTATGAACCAGTGTTCTTTCTTTGCTTAATGTTACACGCTTGCTTCGCTTACATGCAATAAATTGCTACAGCAAACTAGGCAGCGTCGTCGAAACTGCGAGTGGTTTCGTACCGGTGCGACCGCAGGAAAAGCCAGCGAGCTTGCAAACCAGCATTCCGAGCATCAGAAAAATAGCGCATATTGGGCTCCTGTAGTAAAGTTCAGATTTTTCATGCTTGCGCTTTACCACTACCTGTACAGGACGGATTTCACCTATTCCGTCGTCAAAAAGGTAGATCTGGTAGATAATTTCATGGGGAAGGGAGATATGAGCAGAGGCAATATCTCAAAGTCTGCATCACAGGTTAGCCAAGAGCATATTATATTTAAATTTTAAATCCTATTTTATTATTGTAGTATCATCTTTATCTCATTTGTATCACCCTCGCACCCGACTGCAGAATTACAGCGCGCTTTATAACAAGCTCTAGAACCTTTAGACTGAATATCAAATGCAGTGACATGTTATGTTTTCGCAATCTTGCCAGCTGACAGGAACGCTGGCTCTGGTCTTCAAAGTAATTGTATGGCAAGTTTCAAAACGCATATTGGAAAACGTCTGTTCAATAACCTGCCGCAGCGGCTCAGGCTACTGAGGAAGATCGAGTTATCGGGACCGAAGTAAACCGCGCCGCCCGCGTTCAAGTGGAGGCGAAACGCAAAATGCAACTGGTTGCTGTGCGATGTCAATGCACGCTAAAGATTGTCTGGCTAAGCATTTCGTAAATCTAATGCGTATTGTATATTCCCGGCAGCGGAGGAAATCAAGTTTAAACAAGAAGTGTTCATGGAAGGTGCAATGACATCAGAAAACACTGAAAACATAGTTGTCACTCAGCCCTGCCACACGGCAAATTTAATGCCTTTTCCATCAAATGACGTTCGTTCAAAATGATATTTGTTTGCTGTTACACAAGAAAATATGACATTCAATAAAAACGACATTAGTTATCGAATGAGTTTGAGGTACTCATCTGAATGCGATCAACGAGGAAGTGTGTTCTCGATCCCAGAGACTCTGTGAGAAGATACACCCAAAATAAACTACACACGTGCCACCTGCAATAAATACTACTGTGCTCCTATAATTGTGCAGCTAGTCGTGTTTGTGAAATATGCCAAATACCATTGTAAAAAAAACAACAATCTGGCACCCATCGCTCCCAGCCAACCCGTAGCCACCGCACCCAGCGCGGGCGGAACAGGTCGCTCCTGCTGCCGCGAGTCCCCGACACGGCGAATTTCTTTTGCCACCTTCAGAAAAGCATGCTGTGTTGATCTTGAATAATGAGCACTTAATTTGATGAAGGAATAAAAAAAATATATCTTTACTGATGATCGCTGTGAGAACTGCAATACAAGCAATTTTCTGCTATTAGCAGCTGCCGCCGGTGTGACGCAGCTCATCTGATTTCATTCTCTAGCTCCGCTGCTAAGGCGTCGCCGAAGTTACACATTCCGTTTACTGTAAGGCAATGTGAGAAAATTGAACTGATACTCAGGCAGTTTTATGAATATGAAATTTACTATTTCCAAAGCGCTTCCAGCTGCCTCTTTGATGCAAAACCGTTTAGGCGTTTAGGCATAGCGACTACTAGGGCCTAGCACACGGCCAGAGCGCCGTCGTTGGCCGCTTGCGTGGGCAGAGTCGTTGCGGTAAGCTCGCGGTATTCGATGTGGCAAGCGTTACGAATTTGGCATATGCTTTCTTGACGAGGCCAAGCTCGGCCATTTTTCGACGTGTCTTAATACACCGAGCGAACGATCTGGCGAAAACATACGGTAGTCAGCGGGGCTGTAGTATGCTTCGTCGTATGGCGATACTCGAAGGTTCTATAAAAGCGCCGTCAGAGAGTACACTAGATACTGCCTATTTTACGTTTTGCTCTTGACACTTGCTTTAGTGCGCAAAGTGTACGCTTTGTTGAACCTCGTACGCGTTTCGCAGTCGAGCGCAGACGTGTGCACTTTCCGTGCCCTTTCATAATGAACAGGTTGGTTACAAGGCATGCAAGACATGAATGTTAATTTAAAGGCTGCTTTCGTTTACAGCGCAGTCATCTTCGCAACATACTGAAGGCGCACCAACATTTTCATGTCAATCGCAGTTACCATACTTTGGAAATGGCATTAGCTTTGGTCGTGTAGCAGCGCGTCGAAAAAATGACATTAACCTGAACAAATGTCATTCGGTGCGATTGCTTGCTTTCTGTGTCGAAAAACCGCAATTCACGGCCGCCGTCGTTCTCGTGAAGCATCACTGAAAACTTGTACAAACGTGTTCCTGGCAAGGTTTTATGTCTGTCCGAAAAACCAGCTACGCAGCAATTCTTCCGGGACATTGCTAAAGGTTGACAGCGGCGTTATATCTGTTAAACAAAAACACGACGGGCGCGCATAGAGGCTGACATGAACAGCGCCCGACCGAGCCTGCCTACGCTTTGTGGCTTTGGCGACAGGCGGCATTGTCGGCGTTTTGCGCATCGCGTATAGGCCACTAAGGTACGTTCATACGGCTTAGTTAAAACCGTATTCGGATCGGCTGCGGCTCAAGGTCAAACGTGGCTCTTTTGGGACTATGCGATGGGCTGAAACCTGGCGCAGTATTGCTAACACAATAAAAACGCACCTTGCGGAATCTCGCAAAATAAGACAGATCTCGTGCACAGCTCTCTCGCACGGGATTTCGTTCCATGAGCCTAGAAAGGCTTTCACCTTAAAAGTAAGGAAATGGCTACCGCCATCTGGAAGTTGTTTGACCGCCAATATGAAAAAATGACTGGAATAACAAACTGGAGACATGGAGTGGCTATCACGCAATGCAGATCATTGAACACTGTATGGGGAGTGATTTCAGACGATGAGCTCAAGTATATAACAGGACTCCTGGAAGGTCTAAAAGGGCGGAATGTGACAAATGTTTATCGAATAAAAATGAGATGTGAGAACGAAGAAATTCTCACCAAACATAGTCCTCACATTCGCATCGAGCATACTGTCAGACTTCATTGAGGTAGGCCATACATCCCAAATCCACGCTGTTACAACTACCAAAAATATGGCCACAATTCTCAAAGTTGCCACTCCCAACGTACCTGCGTGAAATACTATGCTTCACATGAACTTCCTACTGACACCTGTGAAGTTGAAACCCACCTCTGTGCAAACATGGGAATGCAGTGATATGGCCTACTTGCAATGCTGTCTTGGAAGAAGAAATTCTAACCTTGAAAGTCACAGAAAATGTAACTTGCTAAGAAGCACGCACCCAACTTTCAATCTGAAAGCGATGCTACTCTGTTATAACGCAACAGTGAGTGGCATCACAGCGGTCTTTAGCACCTGCCCAGGCCACACCCAGCAGCTCTGCCTGCCAGAGACAAATTTTGGACGCCAATGAAGACAATTCTCAAAAACTAAAATTTTTTGTTGTGATTGCGAGCAGTAAATCAGGCTTTCTGGAGATGCTGCTGTCATAATTAATAATAATATTCTAACATATGAACGAAACCACACTGTTGGAAACTTAATTTAGCCATTTGGGCACTATTTCGATCTTAAACTAGTTTCAGTAATATATTCTAAGATAATCTTACCATTGATTAAATGAAGCGTTCACTGTCTGCATTATTGCTAAGGTGCATGTGGTGATCCTTTAGTCTTCAGGAATTGCATAACCAAATCACGGGGTGTGGTACATGCAAGAATGCAGGGAGGCAAAAAAAAAAGACAAAATAAAGCCTGGCAAGTTTTTCGACTACAGTTAAACCTGGTTATAATGAAATTGTAAAATGTCCGCGATTTTTCGTTACATCCAGGTTTTCGTTACATGCAGTTTTCGCGTGAAGACCCAAAAGGACAATGTAGAAGAAAAACTAGATGAAGAATTGATGTAAGCGAAAGCACCTTGAAAGTGTTTACAGTAAATCAGAATTATTTGATGTCATAGAAGGGGATGTTTTGCGATCGTGCTGATAGCGCGGCGCGACTGCAGCGGCAGCCTCCACCTCCGCGGCTCGCTCGATGAGTCTACAAGGGAGCGGGGAAAGAGGGTGGCGGAGGAATCAGTCTGGGGGAGAGCGCGCCAACACGCGTCATCAGCACGTTCCGCTGTTCCCGCGGCCGGCAGACGCACGGGAGCCCGTGAGCAGCCACGTGGTAGCGATGGACGCACGCTGCTCACCCTGTGTCTTATTTGTTTTTTTTGGCAGCTTTTAAGCATGAACTATTGTAGTGCCATGTTTCGTAGGCGAAAGCAGCGGAGACTGCGCTGTCTGCCGCGGAGATGTGTCGTCGGCGCTGAAACACGGCGCATTGTATCTGCTGCGGTCACTCGTTGCTATAGTAGATGTTCCTCTCACTTCAGTTCGTGTTCTATCGTCCTGAAACTTGCGGGGTTCTGGCAAATTTCCCCTAACTCGGCACTAGCTAAGAAACAGTCGGTACCTCGAGTTCGTTATATTAAGGTCAACTGCCGCGACTTGTTCGTTAAATGGAGTTTTCAAATACATTCACTGCAACTGGGGCGGCGTTGAGGAATTGAAAAACTTCGTAATATCGAGGAATTCGCTACATGGAGGTTCGTTATATAGAGGTTTAACATCCAATGTTAGAAAACCTTATAAATTTCAGAAAGGCAAAACCTCAAGCACAATATGTTCGTTGAAATTCCGAAAGAGAATTCTGGTAAAAGTATGCTTCATCCATTAACAGTTCAATCACATCCAAAAAAAAAAGTTTGCAAACTAAATAGTAACTTTTCAGCTTTCACAGTTTCTTTTCTCACAACTCCTGCTATATAAACAAGCATTGAAGAACAAGCAAACATGTTGGGGGAACATTCCTTAATAATCTCTAGCTCCTTGCTGTACACAGACTCATTTCTAAGTACAAAAACACAGAGCAGACATTTGACAAGTGGCTCAACTATGAGCCATACAATAATTCTCATCACACTTCAAGAACTTCATAGAGTACTGGCAGCTGGTAAACTAACTGCACTTGGCCCTGACCAAATGCATTACGAAATGCTACCCCATCTTTTAGAACACCGTAGGGAGCATCTGCTAAAGCAGATGTTTGTGTATACGTAGTACTTTACGACACCACAGAACCCGAGCACCCACGCTTAGCCATGTGTGGCATCACCGGGTCTGTGCAAAATGGGATCCTGGTGGTTGAGCCGACGCTGAGTGATTGGACCTTTAAGGTCTCTCGGCTGAGGCAACACACCACTTTGGCCCATGCTTCCCATAGACTGCACGCCTGACCCGACCAGGGGAAATTGGCACTCTCCTTTTCCTATCCTCCCCTCCATCTTTCGTTTTCTTGTTTTCTATCTTATAGCTGCCCTGTATGCTTCTCTATTCTGGTATCTTTCCTTCTTCCAGGCAGCTAGGTTTCACCTTGTGTGGTATATGGTATAATCACCCTGAGTTATACCATGTTAGGTTATAGCTAGGATGTGCGGTTGGTGAGGGCAGGACCTGCTTGCATGTTCCTGTCCCATCCCCTGGTTGTGTTTTGTGGTGGGTAGCTGCCACCCCTGCCGAAAAATGCGCCTTTTATGGCATCCTTCTCAAACCGAACTGATCGCCTTAAAGAAGAGGCAGACCGATGATACAGCAGAATTTCTGCAAAAAATGCAAGGAAAAACATTGCCAGATACCGTGCATACATTTAAAAAACGAACAGAAATCAGACCGAATTTTGTCCTTATTTCTAGCAGCCGTATGTTTGACTGGCACCTTAACCAAAATACAAACTTAGCAAAATTGCCAGCATGGACCTGCTCCTCGAACTTGTTGACGAAGCACAGTATGAACGGCTAGCAAACATTCAATCACTTGGGGACCCCGCCGGGGTGGCGCAGTGGTTACGACGCTCGACTACTGTTCCCAAGGACGCGGGATCGAATCCCGGCCTCGGCGGCAGCTTTTCGGTGGAGGCGAAAAGCAAGGTGTCCGTGTGCTGTGCGATGTCAGTGCACGTTAAAGAACCCCAGGTGGTCGAAATTTCCGGAGTCCTCCACTACGGCGTCTCTCATAGCCTGAGTTGCTTTGGGACGTTAAACCCCACAAACCAACCAACCAACTTGGGGATGTCGCCGTGACTGTCACTGCTCAACATTTTAGGGAAGTAATTTTATGTTGCTTGCGCATTGGACACACCCACCTCAAAATTTCTTACCGCCAAAACAAGATGAACTGCTCTGCGAAAGGTGTGGTGATGGACTGACAGTAAATTACATCATAATTGCCTGTACACGACTTGAAGAATAAGAAAAAAAAAAAAAAAATCTTAGAGAACACATCCCATTACACCCCAAGCTGCTTTTAGGCGGTCAAGCATTTGTTGATTCCGCACAAATTTTTAACTTCCTCAAAGAAGCCACCATTTTAAACAAACTAGTATAAGTGTCAAACTATCTTACCTGTACAATCAGATTATAATCCTTTGTTTGGTGCATCATAGCCTTGGCCGCTTTTGTGCCATAAAACTCGGTACAGTCAGAACTCTATTTAATGAAACACGATTAAACGAAAGTCTTGATTTAATGAAGGTATCCCGATTCCCCCTCGGATGTCCATATGGTTCAATGCTTCGAGTAACTTGAAATAACGAAACTAATTTCGTAATTTCGTTATCCATCGCAATTTAACAAACCTTTTGTTGAAAATGAAGATGAAAATGTGTATTTTTGGTCTATTTTGTACTAAATGTTAATGAATGTACTGACTCTGAGCTAACGGTAAAATAGTGCAGCAACTACGTCCCGCTTTTGCTGAACTGCGTGGGGCACAACATGAGTTATATTGATTTGAATTTACGAGATTTTGCCAGCGGTAAAAAGCCTGCCCGTCGACCTGCAATTTCATTGTAGCAACATAGCATAGTGGACAAGTTGGTATTGTATTTAAAGATGAAGTAACAGTACAGCTTCCCTGGGCCTTTGTTTAAGTTGCGCTGTTATGTTCTTTCAAAACATCATTTCATTTTCAGCGCATTTACGCTTTCCAAATATGATGCTGCGGTACTTCCTTCATGCCTCGACACCATATAATAATCGATTGTATCGGATTAAGTGACTGACAAATGCCTCCCTCAATTTAACGAAGTTCTCGATTTAATGAAATATTTCGTGGCTCCCCTCAACTTCGTTAAATCAAGTTTTAACTGTATAACTAACTATCATCTCTCAGACCCTGTGGTAGGAGCACTTTTAAGGTTGTCCAACGAAATGGGGGGAAGCGTAAAAATAGCATAGGCTTGGAAGAGAGCAGGGTTAGTACCACATCTGAAATAAAGACCACCTACATCTCCCGAGAGATTTAGGCTAGTTGTCTTGCAAAGTCATTTGAAAGTATCAGGTTTAAGTTCATTTTTGAATTTCATGAACTTCCTGACATTCATCAGTGCAGGCTTAAAATAGCATTCTCTGGCCACCTTGTCAGACTTGAAAACATAATCTGAGAAGCTTTCATACACAAGCAGCACTGTCTGACAGTTTTCTTTGACAAGGAGAGGGCGTACGACACCAGATGGAGGTTTAGGATTCTCCGTGACCTGGCGCACCTAGGAATTTGGGCTTGTCAAACCATTCCATGTACGCCTAGGTTCGGCCTTTTTGAGAGACTTTAGTTGGGAGAACGGAGGACCCCCATGGATGTATTTTGAGTACAACACTCTCCATTGTAAAAATGAATTCATAGCAAAAATAATCCAAATCCTATCATGTGTTTCGTTCATGTCAATGACCTTCAAATCGCATGCACATCCTCGGGTGTATCAACATGCGAGAGATACTATATACAACTGATATTAAACAAACCAGTGATCTGGCCAGACAGCAATGGATTTCTTTTCTGACTAAAGAGAGGCCTGCAGATTGTGCCCACTCTGTGCCCAGGGCTTAAAGTATATAAAGTATTTAAGAGGGGTCTGAGACCTTCCTCACTCAAATGTATAAGGACTGCTTGAATACGAAGCAAGCTGCCATATTTTATTTTTTCAGTGGTTTTCAGAACATTTCTTTATTATTTCCACATTTTTGCAGTTAGTTTCAATGTATTTTGTAAAACCCAAGCTACAGAACAATTATTTTTTGCTTTTGTATAATAGGTGCAAAGTAGACTACCAGCTGCTTTTTCTTTCCCTTTTCACCTCTGCTTGAATCGCCCCCCTCCGATGGAGCCAGACTTTAAGCACTGTTTGTACTTGTATGAAAACATATTACCTGCGAAACAAGAACAAATTTTTAGGCATAGAGGATTAGCCAAAAAACTAATTCTGCCACACATGGAAAACCCCCAAAACAAAGCTTCAGAATGTGTCAACATACTCAAGGCACTCTCATGGAAGCACTGGAGATATGATAGGACACATTTTTAACATATTTATCGCTCTCTAGTATGCTCTTCGTTGTACTAAGATGCATATCTTTTGGAAGAAGGCAGCAGAGCAGGTAACAACACAAAGCATAAAAAGCACACACAAACACAAGGACAATGCTACACTGACAACTATATTGACAAGAACCCGCACATCTTCATCTCCCTGTGCAGATGCATAGTTCTTTAATTCAGCGAGACCATCATACTTGAAAAAATTAGACCCAGTACATAACTCAGGCCTGTGTTTTCCATGCGGAACATGCAGAACATCTATACATAACCTGTTTGTAGAAATGAATTAATTCCCCTAGAAAGTAGATGTGCTGTGCTTTCTTGTGCGTATATCGTTAAAATCAGATCTGTTATCACCGGGCAGCTGATTTGTTTTTGCAAAGTGTCTCGTGAACTGTATTCACTAACAAACCTCAAGCTACCAGGCCACTGCACTTAGTTTGAACAGTTGTGTCAAGACCTTGTTGACCTTTCCTGGTTTTAGTTTTTTGCTTTATTTAAAACAATTTTTAAGGAAGCAAATGTGTGTTGTAGGTCTGAAAACCTGTAGTCTAATACATACAACTAAAATGTTGTACCACGTGCTTGGTGCAGGAAGCCTTAGCTACTTATATGCTACTAAACCCAACACAGCTCAGTTATTTTCTGTTTTCTTTTTTTCTTTCACCGATCAGATATTCAATATACGAATGTATTCTTTTTTTTCCCACAATTGTATTTGATCCATATGCAGAAACTTCTATATTTGCACATGCCTAGTAAAAGTGAACTTGCATATTCTGAGTCAGTTTTGTGTGCTTCGGCATGTCTGTGCAGCCGGTGTTGCAGTCTGCGAGACGGACACCCTGCACCCCAGTCACCTGGGCGTCAGCTGGGGAGGCACTTACAGAGCCCCCATGGTTACTGACAAGAGCACCTTACTCCTACAATACCCAAACGGTGCACCCTGTGCCAATGGTCAGCGCGCACGGAGGACTCTCATCTCTCTAATCTGCAGTGACGAACAGGCAAGTGGCATGGAGGCATTGCCAACTTTTCAGCAGTATATTTGTGCAGCCAGATCATGTAGCATGTGACAGATCACATAGCATTCTTATGTATGCTGGTCTCTGTATGAAAGCAAAAGTGGCCCTAATCTTGTTCATCCTGTCTCCAGCAAAGGTAAAGTTTGAAAAGCACCACCACATAGCTTCGAAGTGTATCATTTATTGAACCTCTGCCAGTGCCTCTGAATTATTCCAGTGGCTGCTATGTTGGAGATCTAACTGGCAGTTAGTTAGGCCCTCTCCCATTTGCTTTCACAAGCAACTAGCAATTCTGTGCCAACTGAATTACTTGCATGGGCATCTCACAGCTTTGCAGGCATTTTTCATGCATTTCTTTTGCTGAAAGTCCTTTTAGTGCTAATAATGAGAGCAGTCTGTAAAATTGAATAAATATAAAAAAAAAGTGGCTCTTGTGGCGAATGGTCGATATCCTTGCATTACTATACAGTCGCCTGGGACAGACTGGCACGTGTAGTGCACTGGGAATGGACACAGCCTTGCAGACACTTGCAGCTTACCTCGAGGAGACACTGTGTTTGCATTGGTGCACCAATTCTCTGAGGAGTGGAAATGCACGAGACTCGATGTTGCTCTCAGGGCCAGTATTAGGAACTTTCTGGCAGCATCAAAATAACTCTCGTGATATGTATGGTCATCTGGGCTGAAGAATTGTTTTGTTTTGTGCTTATCTTTGTCCTGCACTGCATTTTGAGGGCCTCATTAAAAGCTCGCATTTTAGTTGAAATGTCACCCTAAACAGATGAGAGCGTGAACATCAAAATTGCAAAAAAAGGCGGTCTTGCTTATTTCTGCCAACTTATAAAAATTTTCAAGGCTCATGCGAACCTAATTTTGCCACGCTGACTGCCTTTGAGCACTGTGACACCATTTACACTGCCAGAGCTTGTGACTTTTTGAAGGTTGTCGAGAACAGGCAACTATTTGGCTGTCAATTTTTTATTTGGTTAGTCTTATTTTTAAAAATTAACATGGTTGCTCTCAAACTCACATGGTTTATTCATAAAAAACATTTTAACTCAAAAAAGGGGTACAGAACTGGTTTCACATTCGAGGTTTCAGGAGACGGACAGGACACTATTCAGTTTGAGGTATACAGGGGGGGGGAACAGTCATGGATTGCAATCATGGTTGTGCATTTGACAGTGGTGAAGGAGATGCTGCTACTCTTCCTGTGCGGTTAGCTTCATTTGCCTGTTGGCACTCGTCTGGAACCATACCATCTTTCACCATTATCTATAAAGGTGTTTGCTCAGTCTAGATATTTTGGCGCTTTTCACAGGGTGCATTCTTGTAAGGATATCAATGTTCAAGGTGTCTTACACCACAAATCACTGAGTACACTTGCCTGGATAGGAAGGGCCTGAAGTTGTTGTATGGAGAGGAAGAGGGGCATGTGACATGAGTGCAAAATGCTCTTGCAGAGCTTGGCACCTTTTGTTGCCTCAAGCACCCTTGTTCACTTCTTGCAGGTTGGCCCCAGGTATCTTGCTGAATCGGAAGACTGTGAATTGCTGTTTGACTTCCAGACACCAGCCGCATGTCCTTTAAAAGTGAGTACTTTTTCTTTTCTCCCTCTTTCTTTCTGTTTCTTTCTGGCATGTTAAGAAATGCCGCACAAACTATGGCAAACAAATGTTGCAGCATACCTTACCGACCCTTCTGAACCAGTTGTACTGCTCTGAAAATATAGATTTAACCAATATTTCTTTGAAAGAATTGCCCCAAATGTTCATGTAGTTTTGTACTGTACAAGTACAATGCACTGCGTACTAAAAGTATGTCTCTTTCTTTGTACAGACGATGTTTTTTTTTTTGTTTTTTTCCTGACATCTTGTTTGATGTATTGTATTCCGCCGCCGTCAATGCTGCTCTGTAAGAGGAAGCCAGGACCTCTCAAGCTGTCTATACAGCTTTTTCCCTGGCTGTCCTCGCAACACCAGTTGCAGAAATAAACCTTCAACCTTCAACCTTCTCTACCATCTTTGTCATATTCTTGCCAAGTCTGTGATAGTGACCTTATTGTGGTTAATGAATGACATGTTGTTACAGACAGAACGTTGGTTAAGAAGGTGTTGGGGGGGGGGAGAATCTTAGCGCTCTATTTTTTGCCTATATGTAATGAAAATGTACAGCCATACTTGATTCCTTGTGCTGATTTCAAATATTACATAAGCATTTTTGTGCGGTGGATTATTGCTCAAGGTGCTGCAGAATTTCTTCATTCGACCAGCATTCATTCAGAACAGAAGAGCGTGTTGTCGGGCTAGTTGGTTCTGCATAGTATATAAGAGAAATGCGCAACAACTTCACACTGTTTTGTGTGTTTCTTCCTGTGTCCTGTTGAAGTTGTTGCGCATTTCTCTTTTATACTATTCATTCAGAAACTTGAACTTGAGTATGTGTCGTCGGATGCTTGTAATTTGTACATCTGTGGGGTCACATCAAAGTACAACTCACAAAGCCAGTTATTGTCTAAACAGACCTCCTTGATTCAACAGACATAGTTCTAGCGCTTTAGACAGGTACGAAGGGAGAACAGACACCACAAACGCTTGAACCAGAGTTGCATGAAACAGTGGTGCCTGTGCACCTCAGGCAGGTGCAATATGGCGCCAACTATTGCAAATCCCCCATTGCCTAGCCGCACAGTGCAGCCACTTCACTGTGTTAGAATTTAAAATTTTGCTTTTCTTCTAAATGTTGGGACCCGTTAAAGTGTATTCTTGATTAAAGCTTTCATCTTCCGGTCGCAGATGGCAAAAGGTGCAGATTGTGTGGTGCAAGATCCTCGTTATGGTTATGTGTACAACATGTCCCTGCTGAAGAATGCCTCTGGTGACTATGAAGTATATGCACCTGGCTTCACGTACCTGATCAACATTTGCCAGCCTCTGAAGACTGGCGCAGCTGGCTGCGCTGGAGCTGCAGTGTGTCAGACTAAACCTCACGATGCCCAGTTTAGTGTGGATGCTGGTAAGTAGCACTGCTCATCTTCATTGTGGCTGCATGTTAAAAAGCAGGTTTCTCGGTTTCGCAGTGGTCAGTACAAGTGGCTGGTCATGGAAAAGCATTTGAACAGATATGAAGTATAATTATGATGGTCACTCTTAAAAGCGATTCTTCACTAATTCTTGCTACCCAGCTGGTGGTGGCAGTAAGGAGTGGATATATCAGATGTTTCTCTCAACACAAGTGCCTGTAAAAATGATCTGAAAGTGATGTGTGTTCATATATCCTTGTCATACCAGAGCTAAATGTTCGGATGTTGGAATTAGTAGTTTAAAATTCTCTAGCTTAGGCGATCCCACTAATGCACACATTCTTCAGCTATAGGTCCAACAGTTCTTGCAAGAGTTTTTTGACTGTCACTGTTTGAAGCCTCTGTGCCTTCAGAAACATGCAAAAAGTTTTCTTGATGCATCTTTAGCTAAATACTTGCATGCCAAAATGTGTATGTAAATCACAATTGCTAATATCATTGTAAAGCACGAGAAATGTGGGTACTTCTTAACTGATTTGGACAGAGGTGGCTCAGAGTGCCTTTTCTATCTCTGTCCATGAAAAAACTATTTTGTGGGTGCACGCTGCTTGCTCTGACATACAGTAGCAGACAGGTCATAGAAGTGACACATTGTTTAAAATTTTTGCAACCTTTAAAATAGGCATTTTAATGTATACGGGGTCTGACAAGTGTATACAGTACAACCTCGTTGGTATATTCCCGATTCATATGATTTCCCGTTTCGTATGCTCAAAACCCAGTTAGTATGTTCAGCAAATTGTGGTTGCATACTATGTTTTGCAATCAACTGTACATGTGCCAACGAGCCCTTGTGACATGAAAAACTGATCAGCGGTGCTCACCCACCACAGTTGCTTTCCTGCGGTGCCTAGGTGCAAAAGGGCGAAGCATCAAAGAACACCAAGCCAACGTACAAGTCTCCTGTTCCTGCCGAAACATGACTTCATTAGGAGCAACGCAGTGGCTTCTTTGCAGTGAACTATTTGATAACTATTTGCTTTCATACGAGTGGGCTGGGTCTGGGAGATGCAGCATAAGCAGAAACGTGACTGTAAGCCAGTGCGATGGCTTCTTCACATGTCACTGGTGTAAGGGCGAGAACCATTTGGAAACAACCAAGGAAGCGTTCCCAGTGCATCATTACAGTCTACTAACCGGATTTGTTGCTAAATCTCTTCTGCGCTTAGGACAATGCAAATACGGACTGAATTCTGCGAGGTGTGCATACTGGATGCATCTATTCTTTTATGCAGTGAAAGATGCACTACTTAATGCCTTTGTACCTCATTAAGGAATTAATTTTCAAAATCAGGCAGTTCAGATTATACGTTTTTCCTGATAATACGAGGATGCACGAGTATGCGGTTGCTGGTAGTTCATTCATAATGGTCTGGATAATACCTAGCATGCCTAAATTCTGTTCATTGCACACATTGAGATCGAACTGGGGATGTTTATGAATTTGTATCATCCTGAAGGTTTCATGCTCAGTGTCCATATTGTCGACAATCTACTGTCACCCCATGCTCCTGCTTCTGGCTCAGTTGACATGTGCCATTTCTTGACAAGAAATGCTTTAATTGTGGATGAGTGTTTCTTGTACACTTTTGGTTTTTGGCAGTACAGAGCTCGACATGACTAATCTGGCATTAAGCTCTTGTGTAGCCACAATATCGACATGGAAAGTGCTTAGGGAACCCCCTTTGCATTGTATCGCGGTTAGTTATCAGCAGTCGAATGTCTCTCTTTCAGGGACCTCTAATTCATTTTGTGTGTGTATGTATAAGTGTTTGTTGAGTATAGGTAATATTCAGCTTTATGCACAGTGGTATGCATTTGATTTCCAGGCAAGCCCAACAGCACACTAATCTACAGGAATGGGCTCGTGACGCTCACATATGCCGAAGGTGCAGGTGGCTGCAAAGGAAGTTTCAACCGCACTTCCATCATCACTTTCGTGTGCGACCATTCAACAATTGGCTGGGAGGGCCCCGAATTTGTGTCAGAATCGGAAGACTGCACCTACACATTTGTGTGGCGCACGACACTTGCCTGCCCACCAGTTGTTAAGAGTGAGTGCAGCGTTTCACTTGGTGATGCTGGCATTGTTGACCTGTCACCATTGTCGGACCCCCGGGAGAACTACGTCATCAAAACACCCACTGGCACGAAGTATGTCATCAATGTTTGCCGAAGCGTCATCTATAGCGCAGGTAATTATGAGCCTTAGCTTGCATACATCTATGTTGGTGAAAATTTCAATGAAATCGCGGGGTCAGTTACTTTCCACACCACACACCACTGTGAGTAGCCACTGTCTTGATAGTGTGCCATTATGGAACCTATGCCTGGCTTCTGTCAGTAAGCATATTCAGTGAAACTTTTGTAGGAGACAAGAGCTCCTAGTGAAGGTCAATGGAACTAACCACTCACATTGTGTTTTGCAATTATTTTGCTCTAGATCAGGTAGCTGGAAAACTCATTTAATATCTACAAGAGAAAATTGAAAGTACCGACAAGGACTTTTATGCTTGTTTGAATTTGTAGGACATTAATGTGTCCATAGCATTGAAATATGTAACGTAGCAGTTGCTGCATGATTAATATTTCGTATTTTGTCTTGAATAAGACATGCTTCAGCAGTAGATTGCTATTGCTTTTTTAGAATTTGTGCTGATTAAGGAATGAGACATTACCAGTGGTAGGTTAGCCAATGTGCAGAGTTTCATGTGCCAGAAACTACAGGAGTAATCACGATGGTATGGAAGCGTTGTCTTAACTGAAGGCAAAACAAGTGGCGCATGAATGTTCGGTAGTGCTGACTACCTATAGAATTGTTTTACTTCATGCTTCTGATTTTGTTTTCTGCTTGTCTATTTTGTGCTTTTTCAAGCTCTTCCCCGTGAGTAAATTATCTTGTTTCTTTTTTTTTTTTTTTTAGCACTTGCGCATAGATTTTTTTCACTTCATTAAAGGTTTTGATGCAAGACATGTTAATGCTCTGTGCACTGAAATAGATGGGACTAATAGGGCAGCCATCTCTGAATTTTTCACCATACAAAATTATGAATTAAAATTACACACACGTCTTGTTCTCTACTGTCATCCCGAGTAGTGCTTTCTTGAATCTCTTTCTTTCTTGCTTATCTGGTTTGGATTGGTCTTGGTTTTCCAGGTTCCGCTTGTGTGAAAAGTGCTGGTGCCTGTGCTGTTCTGAAGCCCCATATGTGAGTTCCTGACTTAAGCATGCCAGTAGGCCTGTTGTGTTTCTCTTCATTTTTGCTTTCTTCTTGCGCAGGTTGTGTTCTGTAAGTAATGAGCGGAATTTCAGGGAGGTGTTGACATTGATTCCTGATAATACTTTTTCTGCATAGTGATGTTAAGAAAGGATTTTTTTTTTTTTTTGCTATGATGGTGCTTACATTCACTGCATCTCTGATATGCATTGTGCTTGAGGCTTGCATGTGCATGCTTTGCTTCTAGTCATTGCAGCTTTAATTTGTTCTTATATTTTTAGTTCATGTGTATCATAGTGCATTGGTTGGCTCATTGTTGGTATACTTGCTTCGTGCCCCTTTACCTGGAGTCAGCCATGCCCCTGCTGCCTCTTTGCCCCCTTGCAGCACCCAGAACATAGGCCAAGTGCAGTCGCCCCCAGTCTTTGAGGACGGCATTGTCAAGATCAGGTACGCAGCGGGCGACATCTGCAACCGGAGGAGTTCGCGCAGTGCCCCCGTTCGGATGCAGACTGTAATCGAGTTTGAGTGTGACCACAACATAAAGGTGGGCATCTCCTTTCTTGTTTCATTGGGACAGTGTTACAGGCCTCATTCCTTATAAAAACCGGTTTTCGACATCTACACCGGTGTTGTGGGCAAAAAATCTCGAGCATGCCTCTGGCAGGAGGTAGCTGGCAGGTGGCTAGGCAGGCCAATGATTAGTCAGTGAATTGTGCGATGTCATGAGACCATGTGACATGGTAGCTCCGGTGTCAGGGGAGTCTCCTCCCGGGACCCTTGTATCGAGAGTGACACACTGCACGTTCAAATGGCTTGGTTAAGGCAGAGCTTTATCTTTATACATGCGCGCGCACACACACACACACACAGACAGACAGACAGACAGACAGAGAGTCGATCCCGGATATATCAAACTTGAAGGAAATCGCGAAATAGTTTGATATATCGATACTTGAAAATATAAAATGTGCATGTCAAAACCTTATCTAACACACATCTCAAGGCAGTTTGCCAATGTCGTGACTAACGGGAACTTATCTATTTGTGTCTCCAAGGCGCGTACAAAACGAAAACACAGTGCAATGACCAGAGCACTATTTCGGAAGAAACAAATCTGACCTTTGGTTGCTTCTTCTTCACCATCAAGTTCATTAAGCAGTCCTCTAGCTTGTTGACAGTGTCCAAATGAGAAAGGCCAGCTCCTTCCATTGTGCCACAACAGTGGCGAATGACGCTGAAAGCTGATGCAAGTTAGCTGCATTGCATGAGGGTTGGTCCTTTTGTCAGAACCTTCGCCACTGCTAGAGTCTGTGTCCTCGGCACCGATGATGTCAGCCACAATCTCCGCATCAGCACGATCCACTAGAGGTTGCAGGCCATCGTCAGCACTGACGAAATTGCATGCTGTAATGCCGCTTGGGATGGCGCCTGGGAATGCAGAGAGCTTGTGAAATTCCTTGTCCAGGCATCCAGCGTCATCTTCACTGTCAACACACCCGTCGTCTGCAGCCACCACAAAACCTGCTTTGCGGAAGCAGTTCACAATTTTGTTTTAGTGCGTAGCACTACTAGCCGTAATCACGGATTTCGCCGGGGTCTACCCGAAGCTGCTCACTCTCTCTCTCTCTTCGTGAACTTGAAGCGGAGAAAGAGAAGGTGGCTACGCGCGCGTCTCAGCATTGAGGAGGTGGAGCAGCCTCGGAGCTGTAGTAGAAGCTTCTCTCTTTCTCTGTCCATCAATCTCTCCGTGAACTTGAGAGGAGGAAGGGAAAGTGGCGACGCCTACATCCCGCGATCTAACACTGAGGGGGCGGAGCGACAGCATGATGCACCCAGTTAGAAAGTGACAGTGAGAGAGGGGCGTGTCAGTTGCGGACGTGGCGGCCGTCCCAGGGCAGCGTTGCACAAGCGTGTGTGCGTGTGCTTAACGTCGCAATGGGCGAAGCCGGTCCATCTGGCATTGCGGCGCAGGTTCGCCGGGCTCGACGTGCTAAAGCACAATGATTACGAAGGCAGCGGGAACATGAGTCTACTGAATTTGGTGTTGCAGCTAAACTGTGCAAGAATTTAGAAGCACAAAGAACGAGGAAACGTGCCGAGCGGGCTCACGAAACGGCTCAAGACACTGAGCGTCGGCGTGAAATGGATGCCGAAGCGAAGAGGAAGAAACGTACGGTAGAAACTCCAGGGCAACGAGATGCTCAACTGCAAGCGAAGGCTGCTGCCAGAAAGGTACACGCCACTGAGAGGCTCGCGAAAAATCAAGCTGCGACTAGGATATTTGAACGCGATTTTCTTGGCAACCGTGCAACCGCTGGCGTTGTTTGTCTTTGTGACTGTTGGCCACCTCTTGCGTGAGCTGAGGGAAGATTTTGGAGAGAGTGTAAATCGCTGAAGTGTATGCATGAAAGGTATAGTGGGGATAAGCGGGGCTACGCACCTACTTCATATTTGATTAACTATTCAAATCGGCCATATTTTTTCTTCACGTCGTTCCAAGCATCAACCAGCATTTGAATGGTTCCGAGGAGGTCCACCTTTAGTTCGATTCCCAATCGTAGGTTGATTAGGAGCCTCTGCACCAGTCGTCTGCAGCCAACCTTAAACGCTTTCACAATGCCTTAGTCGAGAGGCTGAAGTTTTGCCGTTGTGTTCGGCGGCAGAAACTTGAGGGTGATCTGCTTTAACGGAAAGACGACGTGATGGGCTGAACAATTGTCAAGAAGAAGACAAACTTTGCGGTCAGACTTCTCCAGTTCGGCATCCCAGCCTGGAACCACTCAACGAAAAAAATCTCGTGTCATCCATGCTTTCTTATTGGATGCGTATCGAACCGGGAACCCTTTGCGGTCTTAAAACAGCGTGGCTACCTGCTCTTTCCGATAACAAAACGCCGTAGTTTACATGACCCATCCATATTTGCAGCATGCAAAATCAATATGCGCACTTTGCTGTTCTTTCCACCATGGCATACAGTGCCCTTCAGATGCAGTGTCTTGTTCGGAAGCATTTGCCAAAACAGTGCCGTCTCACCTGTGTTGAATATTTCCGATGGTGAAAAGCTGTCGGAAATATTTGGCCACTCATTGGACAGCCACTTCTTCGTGTCACTTCTGCTAATTGCCTCGCTTTCGCCCGAAAGGGTCTTTCCGACGATGCTGTAGCGACTCTTAAATCGCTGCTGCCAACCAGTGCCACCATTGAAGCTTTCTTCTCCGAAGGCCACAGCAAACCATTTGGCCTTTCCATGAGCATTGGGCCGTCAACAGGTATGTTCTTGTCACGTGTCTCCAAAATCCAGACGTACAATGCCTTCTCGACCTTGTCAAAGGTTGGGGCATGCACACGACACGCTCGAGGGTGACTGGACTGCACTTCCTTCAGCTTAATATTGGCCTTGTTCTTGAGGATTGTACTCAGGGTGTTGCGAGGAATCCCGAACATCGTGGCAACAGGCTTTTTCTCACCAGTCTCCACCCGTTGAATGATGTCCGCCTTTGTTGACAAATCCAAATTCTTGCATTTTTTTGCGGCCATGGCTACGGAACATGTGCCAAAAGTGAAAAGAAAAACGCACTGCACCACAAGAGTCTCAAGCCTTCGTGTTGACCTCATGAATAAAAGGAGCAAAGTGAATCAAAAGATGCACGGCTCCGCACTACCACAAGAGTCTCAAGCCTTCGTGTTGACCTCATGAATAAAAGGAGCAAAGTGAATCAAAAGATGCACGGCTCCGCACTACCACAAGCCCAAGCTGCATTGACCTCGTTAGTCTCGTTGCACCAGTGGTGTCTGCTACCAACACACAGGAAACGGGCGCCTGCGGTCAGCATGGTTTTCCTCTTCTCCTTTCCCTTTCACACTCAATCGCACTCCAAGTGCTCCTCGTCACATGCCTTTTAACCTTACACCCCTTTCTCAGAGTGCGGGGCGGCGCGCGAGAGATCGCGGGAACATCTCGAGCTGTGTGAAGAGAAGCGCACTTTACGGGGCGCGGCGCAGCACGGAGTTCAATATATCGATATGCCGGTGTGCGGGAGTTTTCTATACGCGAACAATAGCGGTATACTTTTGCATGGGATTCCCGAGGGGATTTTTCAACTGTTCGATATAGGCAATAATTCAGTATATCCGGGATGGAGTGTGTGTGTGTGTGTGTGTGTGTGTGTGTGTGTGTGTGTGTGTGTGTGTGTGTGTGTGTGTGTGTGTGTGTGTGTGTGTGTGTGTGTGTGTGTGTGTGTGTGTGTGCGTGCGTGTGTGTACAGTCGAACCCAAATATATCGAATCCGGATATTTCCAATTTTGGGTATATCGAACTCACGGAATATCCCCTTGAAAGTCCCATTTCAAAGTATAGGAAAGCTGCGTCGTATATCGAACTCCGCACCACGCATTGGACGGTGCGCCTCCCCCAAAGACGATCGCATGACCTCGGCCATTTGCCACGTGATGTTAATGAGAGAGCACAGCACGGCGACGGCTGGTCTAGGGCAGCACCGCGCCCTTCCCCCAAGTCATGTCATGTGGGTGAAGGAATGAGAGGGCACCAATGCAGCCGTGGTGTTCGGGAGAGGGGAAAAACACGATAGAGCGAAGTGCAAGGGTGTGCCCACTCTTCTGCTGAGCTTTATCTCTCCCCTTCCTCTCTCTTTCCCGGTCTTTTTTCACAGCAGCATGCACTACGCATGCGCGGACAAGCCAGCTCAGCCCGTGGCAGACGCTTCTCCAGTGTGTGTTGTGAACGCTCTGCGCGCGGCGGCTGGTTTGCGATGTGCATCTCGTCTCGTGCTGAACGTGCGTAAGCTACAGCGGCTGCGGACGCTAAATAGCGACAGATCTTTTTTTTTTTTGCGAGAGTAGTTTATTGCCGTCATGCTGAACGTATGCTATGGCGGCTGCGGAGGTTAAGAAGCGGCAATTTTTTTTTCTTTTGTGCGAGTTGTTCTTGGGGGTGGACGTGCTGAATGTGCGGTGCAGCGTAAGCTATGGCAGCTGCAAACGTTAAGAAGCGACAGTTTTTTTTTTTTCGAGAGTCGTTCATTCTTGCATCTATAATCAACGAAAGCATGCGGTCTGCTGCTATCATGCCACCAGCTTTTAGCATTGTTCGCTCCAAACGGCATTTGCAGCTATCACGCTTGCCAATGATTTTGTAGCAGTGGATTACGCCCGCCCCACCCCAAGCGTGGCACGATAAATCGAACCAGGCTGGTGCAATCAAGCGATCACGTGGGCACTCTGCCAAGTTCGCTCCATGCCATCGTAGGATCTATGAAAAGTATAGTTAAAAGATAAACACGTCGTGACGTTATCGCTGCGCAGCATCTTGGCGCGCTGCCAATAAATGAGCTGTGGATGCGACGGTCGAATGCCTTTTTTTTTTTTTTCTTCTTTTTTTTTTAAAGTTCTCGGGGGCAAAAATGGGGAGTCTGTTCATTATTCGAGTGGATTGACTACAGGACAAATACCGTATCATTTTTTACGATTGCAAGTGGCGTCTCAAGCCGATTTCTGTATATCGAATTATTGATATATCGAACTATTTCGCGATCCCCTTCGAGTTCGATATATCCAGGTTCGACTGTATCAACGGTGCTCGTGCCGAACTGGAGTTTTTTGTGCTTGACTAACCGTCACCGGACGTTCCTTTTCCCAAAGTCGTCTTTGCCGAAGATACTGACCTTCCTGCGTGCTCTTTTATTCTTGTGCCCAGCACTTGTGCTTTTTCCCGCAGTACCGAGGTGCTTTTCACCCCATCACCCATCTTTCTAAACCGCAAAAATCGTCCCCTGCCTTAGGCCGCACTTTCTATATCAGCTGACCTCACCGCGCTCTGGATTTCTATTCCGTTCTCATTTACAGTGTCCCTGCATCTCGGTGAATGCATCGGTGAATGTCTGGTGACCTTCTCACACTGCTTCATCAGTTCCGTTCTTCATTCGATTCTCACCAGCCTGCTTTGAGCCGTACAACTGTCGCCCATCATATTGATACCGGTTCCCATGTTCCTCTGCGTCAGCGCCCCTACTGAGTGTCTACCTTTGAGCACCAAGTTATTGAAGCCAAAGTTCAAAAATATTGTTACGTGGCGGTAAGCCGGTGAGCACAGGAGAACGTTTAATGAATGGTTGGCGGGCCTAGCGCAAGCGCTCCTGCCCGCGTCACTGCCCGCTTCCTCCTCCTTGCGCGTCCGTAACATAACCCAGGGCCATCGAGTGATCGTCCTGATCGTGGATGAGGAAGTTTACTGAGGTTTATGAATCCATGGCATGATGATGAGCGTGTCTAGATGCTTGAAGAAGAAGATGGAAGAATAGAACAGCTTGCCGGTGTATCGAACAGTCGGCCGGAATGACGAACGGCACCGTCAGGGAACAACCCCCAGCTTTATTACGGCTCGTGCATATTTAGGACCGTGGGGAGAGAAGGCAGGGTTAGGAAGAGAGGAGGCAGTGCGCACGTTTCACATGAGCTGGTGATAACAAACGGGTATCGGCACTGATATGATACATCCCCCTCCCTTTAATAATAAAAATCAGTCGTTGGTGATTTGTTGAAAGTTCCTGTCATAGCCTAAACGCATGGGTTGCCTTGTGGGTCGCGTGGATCGCCTTGGGAGGGGAGGCTGTGCCGTCGCAGAAGTGGCTGTAGGCTCCTGAGGTGATGAGGTGACATGCTGGGCTCCAGCCGGTAGGTCGTCAGCAGATTCGCTGCCGTCCGATGAGTATGAGGTGAAGCGCTCCCTTGTGGCGAGCAAGTGCTGCCGGTTGCGCCTCAAGATGCTTCCGCCGGTTTGAACGTGATAGGACCGTGGTCCGGCAGGTGATATCACTTTAGCTTTTCTTTCCCAAGAGGACCCTTTTATCCGTACGACATCACCTTCTGCAAGGGCTGGCAGGTTCCGGCTGTTCTGGCTCGACTGCTTGTGCTTGCCGACCTGGATGGTCGGCTGCGGGCGGAAGTCAGGTAATGGAGTGCGAAGACTTCTTCCTTGAAGCAGCTCTGCAGGCGATCGGCCGTCTTCCAATGGACTCGTCCTGTAATTTAATACACCAAGCCAAAAATCTTCATTTCTTTCGCTTGTCTTCTTAAGAATCCTTTTGATCACCTGCACGCCCTTTTCAGCAAGACCATTTGAGCGCGGAAATTGTGGGCTGGATGTAGTGTGATTAAAGTCGTACAGTTTCGAAAAACATGCAAACTCGCGGCTAGAAAATTGAGGTCCATTATCGGTGCAAAGTTCAGCTGGGATGCCATATCTTGAAAACATTGCACTGAGCTTGTCAATGTGTTCGCACTCAGATCATAGAGCTTTTCTACATCCGGGAAATTTGGCACTGCGTCATAGGCGCACAAATAGTACTTTCCCCCGTACTGAAATATATCGGCACCAACACGCTGCCAAGCTTGATTCGGCGTTGAACGAAGCATTAGTGGTTCTGCTGGCTGACTGTAGGCGTACTTCCTGCAGATTCCACACTTCTGGTTCAATGATTCTATGTCAGAGTTCATCCCAGGCCAGTAAATCAGTAGCCTAGCTCTTGCTTTGCTCTTGGCTATACCGAGGTGGCCTGCATGAATGCGCTGCAATATCTCGGCACGCATGCTTGTTGGAATTATGACCCTGGTGCCCTTCATGAGTACGCCGTTCACAACTGATAGCTCCGGCGCGATAGGCTTCAAACACCCGTCTATATGCCTGCCTGTCGAAATGCGCTCGATCACACCCTGCAGATAGGGATCCGCCGATGTCTCACGCACAAGGCGCGTCCTTGTTCTTTCACTCACGGTTGACGATAGGACATTGATGGCGTGCACTTCGACATCATCCGTGTCCACAGCGACGACATCAGCAGGAAGCGGCGACCTTGACAGCATATCGGCGAGCTCCATCTGTTTGCCAGGAACATACGATAACACGTAGTTGTACTTCAAAAGCCGCAAAAAGAAACGCTGCACTCTAGGCGGCATGTCCCCAATTACTTTCTTAGCGATATCCATTAGCGGCCGGTGGTCACTTTCTAAAGATATTGGATGGCCATACACAAAATGATGGAATTTTTTCGCAACCAAAGACAAGGGCAAGTGCTTCTTTCTCAATTTGTGAATATCGTTGCTCGGCTTCTGTCAGGACTCGAGATACATATGCTACCGGTCTGAAGGTAGCCCCATGACGCTGTAACAGGGCTGAGCCTATGCCAGCTTGTGATGCGTCTGATGTCACTTTCGTTTCCATAGTTGGGTCAAATATTGCCAGAAGAAGTGCTTTGGTCAATGCTTTGCAAATGTCCTGCCAGTCCTTCTCATGATTAAGTGTCCACTCAAACAGCGCATTCTGCTTGATAAGGGACCACAACGCTGTCGTTTGCTGAGCTAGTGCTGGTAAGTATTTGCTAAAGTAGTTCACAACGCCAAGCATTCTCAGCACCGCTTGTTTATCTTTCGGTTTTGGCATTTCTAGAAGGCACTTCACGAGGGTGTGGTTTGGTCTTATGCCTCTGCTGCTAATAATGTCGCCCAAGAATGCAATTTCTTCAACACCGAACTGACATTTTGCCTCATTAAAGGTCAGTCCTGCCCCTTCAGCCGCCCTTAGGACGTTATGCAGCCATTCGTCATGCTCTGCCCTAGTTGCACCCCAAATTAGAACATCGTCGACATACACTCGCACACCTGGGAGGCCATCAAATATCTCATTCAGCGCTTTCTGGAACACTTCGCTGGCTGAGGCTATGCCGAACGGAAGGCGTAGAAAACAATAGCGTCCGAAGGGCGTCGCGAAAGTGCATATTTTTGACGAGTCCTCATCGAGCGGAATTTGGTGAAACCCCGCATTCGCATCCAAACGAGAGAAACATTTCGCGCCTGCCAGCTCCGCCTCAATGTCTTCTCGACGAGGCATCTGGTAGTGCTCTCGTTTCAGACTCTCGTTAATCTTCCTGGGGTCAAGACATACTCTCAACTTGCCGTCTTTTTTGCGCACAATGACTAATTGGCTTACCCAGTCGGTCGGGTTGTTCATTTTCCGTACGATGCCCTCTTGTTCCATTCTGTCCAGTTCGGCACGCAGCGGTTGCTGAAGAGACAGTGGCACTCTTCGCGCCGGCTGTACGATGGGTACGGCGTCCTTGCGGAGCGTTATTCTGTGTTTTCGCTGAAGGCATCTGGTCCCCTTGAACAGTCCAGGAAACTGCTGGGCTACGCCTCCCGCTGTGGTCGTGACTGCCTCTACCGCTCGTTGGATCAGGCCCAATCGCTCGCTTGTTTCAAGTCCCAAAATGGCTTGGTGGTCCTTTCTTACCACAAAAAAGTCAGCGGCCACCTCTCTGTCTCCAACTAGTATGCTTGTTGCAACCACGCCGCAATGCTTGGTGAGCCCACCGTTATAAGACCGGAGTGTGGTATTACTGGGTTGCAATGCAGCCATACGTAACTTGCGGTACACCGACAAGGGTATGATGTTAGCTTGTGAGCCAGTGTCAACTTTAAACACCACTTCTCGGCTGCCCATCTTCGCCTTGATGCGTCACTCGCGGTTGCTGTCGACGGTTCCAACAGCGACGGTTAGCACTTCGAAGCTTTATTCTTGCTGAATCTCATTTACACCCGCAGTTCTGCAGCAAGACGCGAAGTGGTTCAGCCCATGGCATGAGTAGCATGTCTTTCCATATGCTGCGCAACGGCGAGGGGCGTGTACTCGGCCGCAGCGAGTACACCGGCTGTCTCGTTGAGGACGTCTCGAGGCTTTTGAAGTATGCGTGCTCGAGTAAACGGCATCCACGTCCGTCTCTTCTTTTCCTGCGTTCCAAACTTCGTTTTGACGGGCTGCAGTCTCCGCCGTCTTGCATAAAGCAACAGCTTTTTCAAGCGTCAACTTTTTGTCCCTTAGCATCTTCTCCCGAAGTTTGGGAGAGTTTGTGCCAAAAACTATTTGATCGTGCACCATGTCGTTGACCATTGTGCCAAAGTTGCAATGCCTGGCTTGTTTCTTAAGATCCCGAAGAAACTGCTCGAAGGACTCCCCTTTTTCTTGAATGCGAGTGCGAAATATGTATCGCTCGTGAACGTCATTTTGCTGCTCGACGCAGTACGACTCGAACTTTGCGACCACTGTATCAAAGTCCTCTTTGCTTTCCCCTGTGGCAAACGTCAAGTTATTGAAGACTTCTAACGCGTCTTCACCCGCAAAGCTGAGAAGCTGTGCAGTTTTCACGGCACTGGATCTTGGCTTTTCACTGCATGACGTTGCTTGCCAAAATATTTCAAACTTCTGCTTGAAGATGCTCCAGCTCTTACCGCCGTCTCCAGTGATGCGCAGTTGTTCCGGTGGTCTGATGCTTTCCATTCTTGCTCTTGTAGTCGGCAACCGCCACCGCTGCTTTCGGACGAAGGTGGCTATCCCACTTCTGACACCATGTATCGAGCAGTCGACCGGAATGACGAACGGCACCGTCAGGGAACAACCCCCAGATTTATTACGGCTCGTGCATATATAGGACCGTGGGGAGAGAAGGCAGGGTTAGGAAGAGAGGAGGCACTGCAGCACGTTTCACATGAGCTGGTGATAACAAACTGGCACCGGCACTGATATGATACAGCCGGTATGATGTCTGATGCGTGGGTGATCCGCCTGCCCTGGAGCTGTCAACCATCCGTCACCAGAGTCCATGGGACCGATGGCTCGAGGTCACGTCGGGCAGCTTGGGCGGGGGTTGTGTTTTCATGTCCATCGGTTCCTTCGGGTTATTCGGGTCTTTCGGGTCCTTCGTCTCGGTTCTGATTGGTCTGTCTGTTCTCCTTGTCTTCAGGTCAGGGCTGGGGGCTGGGCGGTGGTAGTTGGTCAGGTCTGGGCTTGAAGGGCTGGGGCAAAGCTGCTCGGCGATGTCCCTGGGCCCTCGGTCGACGGTCCCGGCTTAAAGATGGCGTCTATGCTCCAAAAAGAGGATGGGGATGACCACCACGCACCTCTACCAAATGTTACGTGGCGGCAAGCAGGTGAACACAGGAGAACAGAGGACAGAGAGAAGATGTTGGATGACCGTGAGATGAGGTTTAATGAATGGTTGGCGGGTCTAGCGTGAGCGCTTCTGCCCGCGCCACTGCCCGCTTCCTCCTCCTTGCGCGTCCGTAACAATATGCTTCAGAATGGTGTGATTGAGCCCTCTAATAGTCTGTGGTCCTCCCCTGTCGTCCTGATGAAGAAAGATGGCTCTATTCGCTTCTGCGTTGACTACCATCGCCTAAACATTATCACACGGAAACACGTCTACCCTCTTCCGCGTATAGATGATGCATTGGACTGTTTGCAAGGCTCTTGAACTCTTTTCTTCGCTCGATTTACTATCTGGTTAGTGGAAGGTGCCCATGGCTGCGGAAAATCGCCCAAAAACCGCATTTGTCACCCCCGATGGCCTCATTGAATTTACCGTCATGCCTTTCGGTCTCTGTAATGCCTCTGCTACATTCGAGCGTACGATGGATACAATTCTGTGTGGCCTGAAGTGGAAGACTTATCTCTGTTACCTTGACATTGTGGTGTTCTCGCCGGACTTTGCGACCCACCTTTCTCGCCTGAAGCAGGTCTTGACATGTCTTGCGAATGCCGGTCTGCAGCTCAACTTGAAGAAGTGTTGTTTCGCTGCTCGTGAGCTGACCATTTTCGGCCATGTTGTGTCCAAGGAGGGTATCCGCCCTGATCCTACCAAACTTCGAGCTGTAACTGCATTTCCGAAGCCTACTACCATTAAGCAACTAAGGAGTTTTTGGGCCTGTGCTCATATTTTCGGCGTTTTATACGGAACATTACTTCCATTGTCACCCCGCTGATTCAGCTCCGGGGCAATAACTCAGATTTCTCGCTGTGGTCACCAGTATGCGACGCCTACTACAACACATTGTGCCGCCTCTTCACAGCCCCTCCCATACTGCGCCATTTTGACCCTCAGGCGCCCAGCGAAGTGCACGCAGATGCCAGTGGTGTCGGCCTCGGTGCTGTGTTTGCTCAGCGCCCCTCTGGCTTCGGTGAATATTCTCTTACTTAGCTGTACCCTCGCGAAAGCTGAAGCGAACTATGCAACAGAAAAGGAGTACTTGGCCATTGTCTGAGCACTCGCAAAGTTTCGCCCTTACCTTTACCGCCGCTCTTTTAATGTAGTCACGGACCATCATGCCCTCTGCTGGCTTTCATCGCTCAAGGACCCCTCTGGCCGCTTCGCACGGTGGGCTCTTCGTCTTCAAGAATAAGATATCCGTGTTATTTACCAGTCTGGTCACAAGCATCAAGACGCCAACGCATTGTCTCGCTCGCTGCTTCCAGCCGACCTTGCCAGCCTCTCCATCTTGAACTCCGTGGCATCTTCTCTCGACGTCAGTGACATGCCCACCGAACAACGAAAGGATCCATGGATCGCATTTCTTGTTAACAATTCCTCTCCAACAATTCGGCGATTACCCCTTCACGCGCCCTTCACTGCCAAGCTCCCCACTATGAACTCAAGCGGACAGAAATGGCTCCTCGTGGTTTCACACCATCTACAAACTCAAATATGTACAGCTTTTCACGTCGATCCTTAGTGCAGCCACGCCGGAGTTTTCAAGACGTACACTCGAATTCCTATTGGTGTGATGTGTACAACTCCGTTCTTAGGTACATTCGATTGTGGCTGACTTGCAAACGTTGCAAACCTGCCTCTCACTGTTCGGCTGATGAGTTACAGCCTCTCGTATGTCCACTTAGACCCTTCGACTGCATTGGCGTTGACCTCTGTGGCCCTCTTCCATACATAGCTGATGGCAATCGCTAGGTCATTGTCGCTGCCGACCACTTAACGCGATATGCTTAAACCGCTGCACTGCCAGCTGCAACAGCCAGTGATGTGGCCGGTTTCCTATTGAACTCTGTTACGGTGCTCCTCGTGAATTGCTCAGCGACAGAGGCCGTGCTTTCTTATCTGACGTCGTTCAAGCCCTACTTGCTCAGTGTAAAATTATTCACCAGACATGCAACGCCTGCCACCTGCAAACAAACGGCCTTACTGAATGATTTAATCGTACCCTCGGTGACATGCTCGCGAAGTATGTCTGGTCCAACCACATGAACTGGGACGTTCTTCCTTATATCACCTACGCGTGCAACACTGCTGCGCAATTCATCATGGGTTTCTCTCTGTTCTTTTTGCTTTACGGTCGGCATCCATCTGCTCCCTTTGATACTGTCATCCCTACAACCCTGACGCATCTGAATGTACCACCGTGACCGAAGCTGCATATCACGCCAAAGAATGCCGCCGGATTGCCCGGTCGTTCACGACAGACTCTCAGTGGCGCCAAAAATATCGCCATGACACCGATCAGAAGAATTCAGCACACTTTGAGCCCGGCTCACTCGTGTAGCTGTGGGTTCCATCCAGCAGCCCCGGCCTCTCAACAAAACTCATCTCCAAGTATCATGAGCCCTACCGTATTGTTGAGCACACTTCACCAGTGAACTACATTGTTAAGCCGCTTAAGACATCTTCCGATTTCCACCGCCGTGGCCGTGAGACTATACATGTGCAGCGCCTTAAGCTGTTCTATGACCCCATTGTATCTTCGTCCCCTTAAGACGCCAGGATAGCTCCTTTTTCTCTGGGGGTCATTGCGAAGAAGAAGATGGACCCCTTCGCCAGATGATAATGAAGAAGTTTGTGGGATTGCTATCACGCAGATCATGCTGGCATTGATCGCCCCGCTTCCTCGCCGACCTCGACGCCATCCTCTACGTGTAAATTAAACCTACATTATATATATATATGCTAGGTAGTCTTTCACATGGTGTGATAGCTTACAACTGTATGCTAATGGGTATGTGTGAAGTGCACAAATTAAGGGATCAGTGATTGACTAGCAGAGTGGATTTTCGTGAACGAGAGCTAGGGGAGCCGCATCGTACCCTTAGGTGCACTAAAAGGCCTTCTGGAGAATTTTTTCACTCTTATTTTTTGTTTGTTGCCATGAGAACTATGGTTTTAGTCTCAAACAACATGGCTGCAAATTGAGTCCACAGAAATATAAATATATGCATATTATTTGATTTTGTGAGACTTGACCTCATCACTCTACAGTGGACAATGAAAATGCTAAAATCTACGAAGACACTCGGAGTAATCTTCTTTTAATGTTTTTGGACACAATGTAAAGAATACCTTAAAACCTCTTTGTATTAGTGATGCGGAGAACACATCGATGCCTCAGCTCCTTAATTTGGACAATACTACTTGCCTTATATCAAGAAAGGAACACCTTCGACGCTGCACATGTGGTGATGTGCATCCGTGTGCAGTAACTCTCTCTCTCTCTCTCTCGCGGTCTCACCCGTGCGAGGAGGTTGCACTACAGAGGATCCTGGTTGGGGTGGTCCCTACTCCCTCCATCATTTGTATCGTCGTCCAGGGTGTCTGATATGCAAATCCAAAAACATTGAAGCCAACTTTCACCACTTGCTGTGAAGCTGCCCAGTACAGAAACCTACCAGAGTCGGGCACCTGACGGTAGCAGGTTTTTCATTGAAAAATTCTGTTTCATATAGTTACGAGCGAGATTTTATTGGCTGGAGAATGAATGTCTGAAACCAGCTAGCGATGGGGGCCAAGGAGATCAACGCCCACTTGTTCAAATGGTGCACTGGGGGGTGTGACGTGGTGAAGCTGCCCCGCTGCCACGCTTGTGGGATGTTTGTAGCGCTGACTTGGGGTGCAGCTGGTGACTTACTGCTCATTAGTACTCACATTTTCGGCCAGTAGAATAGAAGCTTTCCTGGGCGCAGTGGAACGCTTTCGCAGTTCCAAGATGCCCGGAACTAGGGTCGTCATGCATGGCCTGCAAAATCGGATGGTGTAGGCTCTTCTGAATAACCAGGAGGAAGCGGGGGCCCGTAGAGGAATAGTTTTCCTTCCAGAGCAGGCAGTCACGCACACAAAATTACTGTGCACCTGATCGAGCTTGAGCCGCTGCGAAGAGAGGTTCTAAGGTGGGATTCCTTTGCTGTTCTTCACCAAATGTGGGGGTGTTGGGAAAAGCTGGACACAGACACGATGCAGTTCACGAAATCATTGGCGTCAGACTCTGTCATAGGAAGAGGCAGACTCGAAAGACAGCCTGCATGAGCGTGCTTACGATCAGTTTTGTATGTGACTGTGAAGTCATACTCTTGTAGTTGCAGGGCCCATCATGCAAGGCAGCCACACTGGCCCTTAGGTTAACTAACCAGCAGAGGGCATGGTGATCCATGACAAGGGTAAAGGAGTGTCCATAAAGATACGAGCAAAAGTGTTGTATAGCGAAAACGACAGTGAGGCATTCCTGCTCTGTGACAGTATAATTCCGCTCTGGCTTACTAAAGGAGGGACTCGCGTACACTACGATGTGCTCCTTGCTCTCACAACACTGGACAAAAGCTGCGGCAATTCCAACACTGCTTGCGTATGCACGTCTGTGGGTGTTCAAACAACATAGGATCAAAGAACATGCACAAAATACGGAAATGTGCCCATTGATCTGAACGCCAAAGTTAATAACTAATATTCTGACGGTCAAACTAATATTTTGACGTGCTTAAGTGTCAAAATATTATACTCCACCTTTCAGTCTGCCAAGTCAAGATAGGCAGAAGCCTTACCTTAAACTTGTTCATTTGTGAGGTGCATAAACGAGCGTTCCGTTGCTTCAAGTCTGTTCCTAATTGTTGCTTAGGTCAGCCTGTGTTGTTTTAAGCATTACATGTTTTGACCATTTGCTTTTTCTTGTCAGAGGTGCATGCATAGTCGGCAAAAGCACTGAACGTTGTATAAAAGGGGATAAAAGGAGGGATTTTGTCTGTCAGGAACAGAATATTGAAATTATTAAGGGCATTACAGCCTAGTAGTGTGCTGCAAGACATAATTTGAATGCTCCAAAACTCATTTTATTGCTTCAAAGCTGCTCCAAAATGCCATTATAACTGCTCCCTGACTTGCTCAAAATGCTTGAGCCTGCTTTCCCTCCTGTTTAGTGCACCTTGAAGTGTCTCCCAATTATTTTTTTTTTTGCCTGTAAGGGTGTAAGCTATTCAGGCAGCAGCTGGCAGCCTGACTAGGTGTAAAATATTTAAGAATGCACTCTGCTCGGTTCTGGAGAGAATCCTTTGCTGCAGCACAGACACCCAAAATTTGCTGACACCCCAGGAGCTCGTACACTCATTTTTGGCTCATTTTTGCATTTTTTTAAATATCTTGCTACCTTTCTTTGCTAATGTTTAATTAATAGGGTTGCAAAAGGAGAGGTGCATGTCCTCTGTGGCAGGCAGTGCAGTTGTTGCGACATCCCGTCATTACTGGTGCATATGAGTGTAAGTGGACTTCGCTAGGTCAGTTTCTTGAGAGCAAAGAAATGCGATGCATGCTGGCACAAATGTAGTTTGTTGTTGTCAGAACCAATGTTGTCAAGAAAGCTTGGTGTCCAAGGTTTTTGCGAATATCAAAATTTTCAAATGATGAGGTTAAATTTTATTTTTATATTATTGAGAAGTCATAATAGTAGAAAAGTTGCAAGGTAGACAGAATGTTGTAAGAGATAATCATTGTCACGTTGCAGCCTATTCATGCCTATTGTCAAAATGTTACAGGCTGGCTATCCCATCCTTCTGCGTGAGGAAGGGTGCACCTACTACTTCCAGTGGCGCACTGTGTATGCCTGTCCCATGGCAGAAGAGTCGGTGTACGACAACTGCACAGTACTTCATCCTCTCACCAGTAAGCATCATTGCTGGTCCTTGTGTGAATTGCTTTCACTGTGATGTTATCTTCAGTGTGCTATATTTAATGATGCCTTATCACTTGCCTTTGATCACTTGTTTTAGAAGACAGAATACAGTACTATCACCTTTTGTAATGGAGCTCATCCCTTTTAAGCTACACGTTGTGTTCCACTGCCTGGAAAAGTCTGAAAAATCTGAACTTACATTCTTGCAAAATTGCAGGCTTTTTCTGCAAAGAAAATTCAGCTAGTGCATCCTTTAGTAAAACTTTCCACTGATTTACCCAAGCAAGAAGTGACATTCAGTGAATTCAGTGGTGGAGCAGCTGTACCAAACGGCGCCAAATGGTAACTCCTGCTGCAAAAGTATTTGCTCACCTTTGCACCACACCTGCACCAGAAGGTCATTGATAAACCTTAGGTAGAGCCAGGCAGAAGCCAGTGCTTCTTGACATTAGCTGCACACTGATCCCAGGACGGTGTCAAAAGTAGGGGTACGGAAATATTCGAAGTTTTGAATACCGTATAAACGCGTGTAAGGGCCGCACCCGTGTATGGGCCGCACCCTGTTTTTCCGAAGGAAATATTAAAAAAAAAAATATCCTTGTAAGGGCCGCACCCAAACTTTCCACGACCCACGCGGGAATAGCCCTCGCAATGCATGCGCACAGGAGCTTCCACGTGCTGCCTACAGATGACGCCCGAGGCCGCGGGTCATCATCGTCAACTTTTTCTCCCTCGCGACCACTATCCATATCGGCATCAGTATCACCAGCTCCATTTTATTGTGGCTGTCAAGGGCACGCGAGTTGTAGCGTGGCAGTTTGTTCTAGTTGTGGCTTTCGTGCGCTGTCTGCTTTTGTTCATGAACTTGCGCCCAGCGTAGCAACTTTAGCACGATGGGCAAGTACCTGAATAGCTACACAGCCGGCTTTAAACTGAAAGTAGTGGAGTTTGCTCTTGAACACAGCAAGCGTGCGGCGGGCAGAAAATTTGACGTGGACGAGAAGTGCGTCCGACGATGGTGCCTACAAAAAGATGCACTGAAGAACTCAAGTTGCAAAAAGCGCGCCTTCCGAGGCAAACCGTGCAAGTTTCCGGGACTGGAGAACGAGCTGCTCTGCTACGCCATGGAAGTGCGGAACAACGGCTACACGTTAACCACGGACATGTTGCGGGTGAAAGCGCAAGCCTTGGCGCGTGCGAAAGGCATACCGCGCGACGACTTCAAAGCTAGTGCAGGCTGGATGCGAAGATTTTTAAAGAGGAAGGGCCTGTCCCTTCGGCGAAGGACCACGCTGTGCCAGCAGCTGCCGCAGGACTATACTGACAAGGTGCTCAGCTTTCAAAAATATGTAATCGGTCTGCGCCACGAGCACAACTACATATTGTCACAGATAGCGAACGCCGATCAGACCCCCGTGTGGTACGACTCTCCCGAGAACTGCACAGTTGACGTGAAAGGGACGAAGAGTGTCGTCGTGCGGACAACCGGCGCGGAGCGCCAACGGTGCACAGTTATGCTGTGCGTCACCGCGGACGGACGAAAGCTGCCCCCTTATGTTGTGTTAAAAAGGAAAAGGGTTCCTAAAGACGCTTTCCCCAAGGGAGTAGTAGTTCGAGCCCAAGAAAAGGGCTGGATGGACGATGAGCTTGTGCTCGACTGGGTTAAAAGCGTATGGCAAAATCGCCCAGGCGCCATGTTGGCCAAACGGTCGCTCCTCGTCTTGGACAGCTTCCGCGGTCACTTGACGGATAGGGTTAAAGAACGCCTGCGCAGTATCGGCACAGACATGGCCGTGATTCCGGGTGGCCTCACCGGAATGCTGCAACCCCTGGATGTGAGCATTAATCGCCCTTTTAAGGTAGAATTCCGAAGACAGTACAGAGAGTGGATGGCAAGCGACGATCACGAAGAGACGCCGACCGGACGACTCAAGAGGGCACCGCTCGCAACTGTGCTTGGGTGGATTGTGTCCGCATGGAACTCAGTGTCTGCGGACATTGTATCCCGCAGTTTTAAGGTGACCGGAATATCCAACAGTTTAGATAGGACTGAAGACTATTTCTTGTGGAATGACCATGCATCAGAGCACAGCAACAGCTCGGAGTCGGAAGACTCCACGAGGGAAGATTGAGCCTAGAATAAATGCCGTACTGCTCGTTCCCTGATTGGTGTGTTTTTAGTAGAAAAAAAAATTTTTTTTTTCGTATATTCCGTGCAAGGGCCGCACCCCGAAAATTGGCCCTCGAGTCTGGAAAAAGAAGTGCGGCCCTTACACGCGTTTATACGGTAAGTTTGTGACCAGAGTCTGTTTTTTAATTTTATGTGTACCATGCATTGAGTCAAAGCCCCCCAAAAATGTCCAAAAAGCAAGGATATTCCTCCTCCCCAGGACTAGTCAGATTGTGGCATTTCTAAACAGGGCACACTAGATTGACATGGATCGCCAGCATGTTTCAAAAGCACGTGCACGAAAGTGGTAAGCTCTGCATGGAAGAAATTAGTTGACGGCCATTGTGAGAGCCTCCATGGCCACTTCGCTGTTGTAGATTGGAAAGTGTAAGGGCAGCACCCCCCCCCCCTATGTGTGTCATTGCATCACTTCATGATGCAGCCGACTGTTGGTTTTAAATATAGTGACTATGCAGCAGTGATGGGAACAGGCACCAGTTATCCTGCTTTTTCGGTTCCCATAATGCACTGTGCTCACGGAAATGGTTTGTAACTGAGTGGACGTAACTGTGGCATACAAGCAATACTAGGACCACTTTCGCCCTTCACAGTGTTTATCTCAGAATGTTCCTTTTGGCCAAAAGGACGTCTGAAACAGACTTCTGAGCCAGCTCGTGCCGGTCTCTCCCATAAGAGCCAGCCTGTGGGCTCTTTTGCAGTGTAGTTCTGTTTTAATGTGTTCAGTTCTTTGCGCTCACATCACTGCACTTATGGGACTGCACCAGCATCACTAGTGCATACCTGCCAACTCTCCTGATTCAGTCGGGAGACTCCCGATTTTTCACTGCACCTTCCGATTGTACGATCACTAGCCTAAATCTCCTGAAAAGTTGCCTCAGCCCGCGCGGAAATCATTTTTGCAAAAATCTCGGCGCAGAATCTGCAGCCGCGTCGTAACGCCCCCATCAAAGTTAACGGCAGCAGCAACGCCATCAGCATCATTGGCTAGCAGCGAGCCGAAGCCAAATCAAAGCTAAAGCCAGTGGTGCCGTTTGGCTGCACATGTTTTCTCAGGCCATCCCTTGTGTGCACCGTTGCTGTCGCTTGCTGTGTGTAGGCTTAGCGTGTCTGCGGTCCACTGTGTGACGATCGACATCCTTGTGTTGTTCGCGACATCATGGCGCTCTCAAAGCCGAAAAAGAAATATTTGCAGAAGTTTTTGAGATCGTATACTTGTGACTTTCCTTGTTTTGTGACTTCAAGAAAAGGCGAACATTTCGCATTTTGCACAACGTGTGGATGCGACGTCAGTGTGTGTCACGGCGGCAAAGGTGACTTGAAACATCACGTTTCCACAGCGAAGCATGTGAGCAACGTTCGCGCCACTGACCAGCAAGGGAACATAGCAAACTTTCTGCAAAAGGACTGCGACAAAAGTGTGATACGTGCGGAGTGCCTTTTTACAGGTTTCCTAATCGAACATAACCTGCCGCTAAGTGTCAGCGACCATGTTGGGCCTCTTTTACGAAAAATGTTTCCGCGGTCTGAGGAAGCAAAGCGGTATGGATGCGGACGCACCAAGGCGACTGCAATCGTGGGCGAAATGGCCTCAGAGGTGCAAAGCACGATGTTAAACGCCTTGAAACACCGTGCTTTTGCTGTTGCTGTGGACGGTAGCAATGACAGTGCTGCACAGATATACCCGATTGTAGTGACCTACTACGTAGAAGAATGCTCGAAGATCGACAGTAGGCTAATGAGCCTTCAAGAACTTCATGGGGAGGCAACTGGACGAAAAATAGGTAACCTCGTGTTGGAGGCATTGAAAAATGTTGACGTGCCTGTATCCAACTGCATTGCGTTTTGCGCCGACAATGCAAACGTTATGTTAGGGAAAAAAAGCGGCGTCGCTGCAGTCTTAAAGGAAGCTCAAGAAAACTTAGTTGTTGTTGGCTGCCCGTGTCATCTGATTAATCTGGCTGCTGAGAAAGGAGCAGCGTGCTTGCCAGTGAAGTTCGACGAGGTCCTCGTTGATGTATTTTACTACTTGGAGAAAAGTGCCAAACGCAAAGACAAACTTTCAGAATTTCAAGACATGCATAATACGGAGGTGCGAAAAATTTTGAAACATGTGCCAACTCGTTGGTTGTCTTTAGGCAAGTGCCTCACTAGAATGCTTGACCAATGGAAACCTCTGGTCAGTTTTTTCTTGAATGAGGTAAAAACAAAAAAGCGATGCCCATCCTTCTTAGATTCTTATCATATTCCTCGAAGGCCCACATCAACAGGAGGTGAAAATCCTGATGGTGCGAGTCACAAGCGTAAAGCAATAACAGAGAAGAAAGATGTTCTACCTGCAAAAAAAGCCAAAGTTATATCTGAAACTGCAAGAGAAGCTGCTTTATCTCGCGAAGAAAGACTGCTCCATTTTTTGACATGTGACATCAACTTGGCTTTTGGATATTTTTTGAAAAGTGTGGTCCCGCTTTTTGAGAAAGCTAACTGCCAGCTGCAGTCGCAGGCACCACAAATACATATTCTGCGGCCTGTTTTACTGCAGCTCCTCACAGAGCTTTTGGCAAGGTTTGTGCTGCCGACAGCTGTAAAGGCTGCTGCTTCTCCGCTTGATGTTCTACATCAAGATATTAGCTGCCAGAAAGGAGACAATGACCTGGTCATCGGAAGTCGCACCACAGCGTTGGTCGAGAAACTTAATTTAAATGATAAGACAGAATTTTTTGCTTCTGTGCGCAGTTATTTCAGCACTGCGTGCGACTACATCAGGCACAAATTTCCTTTTGAGAACCAAGCTGCGAAGCATGCTGAAGTTGCCAACCTGAATCTTATTTCTGAAGCATCTTTCTCAAGTCTTCGTTTTTTTGTTCAATGCTTCCCCCAGCTGCTGCCTCACGACTGCAGTGAGACTGCTGAAGATGCGTTGGATTCCCTGGAAGCTGAGTTTGCTGTGCTGCAGGCGTACAATCTTCCGGAGCATATTCTGAAGGAAGAAAGGTGTGATGTCCAGTGGGCAAAAGTCGGTAAAATGCAAAACAGTGATGGAAAGCTCCTGTTTGGCCGAGTTGCAAAGGTGGTACTTGATTTTCTTGTAATACCACACAGCAATGCACAGTGCGAGAGGATTTTTAGCACAGTGAGGAAAACAAGAACTGAATTCCGTTCATCGATGTGCAACACAACGCTCGAACAATTGCTGTTGGTGAAGGGCCACAAGCAGTCTCAGCCATGCTTTGAACAAAACTATTCTGATGAATTTTTGAAGCTCGCTAAATCTGCCACCGCAAAAGCCCTGCGAAAGGACTCTTCCGGCACTATATGAAAAGTTAACGCTGCCCCCCCCCCCCCCCCTTTCATGTTCTGAATAAAATCTCCTGATTTTTGATCTTGCTGTGTTGGCAGGTATGCTAGTGTAGTAAAACTTGCGCTGCATTTAAACATGTGGGAGCATCATATGAAAACATTGTCATGGTTTCTGAAACTTGAGGTTTCCCTGTCTTGTGAAATCATGGTTCATACACTTTTGGTTATGACAGTCACTCAGTTGTGAATGAATTAAAGCATTGCAAAATTTTTCACATGCAACTTAATAAGCTGGCTCAAATTATTCATGCATTATTGGTGTGCCAAAAAAAGTAATGCTGCCAAAATTATATCACTGCTCATTGTCCAAATCTGACGTTAATGAATTCATCGCTGGGCTGTTTAGAGCAGAGCAGATACAAGAGCATTAAACGCGCTGCATGTCACCAAGTGAGGAACATTTGGGTGGGATTCCTCTGCTAGTACTGCTATCTCAGTATTGCAAAGGAATGTATAACTGATGGTGGCTCTTGCATTTATTCTTGAGCTAGCGTTTCTGATTTCTTCTTTCATTTTGCCGAGGTGGTGCAACTTCATACCTCTTCACAATAATTAAAGATGAGGCATACTACTTGCGGCTTCAGTGTCAAGAGTATGGTTTACGCATTTTGTGCAGATTTCTTTTCATATATTTATTTTTTGCTTTGGAGCTTTCAAAAGCGCTATAAAGATGAAACTTGTGTTCTGCTACAAGTTGCATTTTCTTCAGCTACAGAAGGGGCTGCAAAAGACTGCTGTTAATTTCACCTCTGTAATTGAATGGCTAGAAGAAAAAAGAAATTGCTTCAGCTTATGTGGCCACTATACGTCCTGTGCACCGCCTATGGTGCACCCCTGAAAGTCGCCTGGCGGCAGTTTTCAAAAGTCCTTCCGGGATAGGAGCTGCTGTGGCTCATGCATCGCTGCGAGGATTGCTGATGTTCGCAGTGGCAATTTTTTTTTTTTTTAGCTTCGGTTGATTTTTTTTGTCGGTGACTTAAAGCATAAAATTAAGGTTGGCCTTTGTGTATAAGTGAAAACATTGATGTTGCCACCTGGGATAAACTAATGCGTACATTCACCAGATGCCCCTACAAACAAGCGCTAAATGACCAGCTGCATTTTTGAGCCCTGCTTTACTGGTGGTGTGTTGCATTGACTGATCAATTACTTCAACAGAATAATCAGTATTTTTTTCTTTTCGTTTACTTTGCTTTGCAAGGTCTTTTAATATTTGCTCATGGTAACGCCCCTCAACCCAATATATACGAGACATTCTGCGTCACCTGGCACTACATCGTGCCAGCGGTGCTCTCTTCTAGGTATATCGCTTCATCCATCGAATTCACAGAACTTTAATGCAATGTTGCTAAGGGTCCTGTGTCGCAGAAAACCTGGTGTCATTGTTGTCATTGGCAGTGAGCAAAAAATCCTGACAGAAAATTGAGGAGCAGTTTGAAATGTTCAGACTGGCGCTAGATTTCACAAATAAGTTCCATAATGAAAAGAAGATAATTAAGCAGAAATGAAAACATAGTCAACTTTGAGGGAGGGTGGAAGTTGAACCCAGGACTTAAGTGTTGCGAGACACACACGCTTATAGGTCGCGAAGACTGTCTGGTTCAAGTTTAATGAAGGTGGACCTACTGAATTCACGATGCGAACAGAGTCTGGCAATGCAATCCCGTTTCGTTCTTTATAGGCGATGCTTAGTTAAGCGTCCTCATGTTTAAAGCATCCCCCATGTGATTAGATATGACGGTGGATTGGATCGCGGTGATGACGCGTTTTATATCGTGTAGTCTGAAATTGGTGAAATGCGATAAAGTGAGCACTTGCAACCTTCGATAAATTCTATGCTTAGGTAAAAAGACAAAATTAGAAGCTGATGCGCTTAGGTAAAAGAACAAAATTAGAAATGCGGCTCTTAACAAGCACCGCTTATAGGCCGTTAATTGCACGTACCATACGCTTGGAGCATAGTCTTTAATTTGTTAAGTCTCGTACCTGACGCTCATCATATCCGCCTTTACTTTGTGCTCAAGACCTTTAGAATGACTTGAAAAATTAAGTACCACAAAAATGGGCAGCACTGTACTAAATAAATAAACTATTACAGGTTTACGGAGTGACCTACGTATTTTGTTTCCTGTACCTAAAAGCGAACGGTAGCGATCTTCATAAAATCAAGTGAGGCGCCGATACTGTTTCAAGTACTCATATCGAAATATCAGGAATTACAAGCAGCTTGTAACACGCAGTGAACTCGGATCAAGGACATGTCACATCACATCAGGAAGGCTCTCGGTCGTATTGCTTGCCAAGCTAGGACGAGTAAATAAAACCTACAGCAAGTTTTTTATAGGTATCAAACATTTGCCAATGTAAAAACTATTGCTGGAGATGCCCCATAGTTTGTGTCACAGTGCACTGGCAGTGGGTACTGTTTATGCAACAATGCAAACGCCGTGTGAAAATGAATTCGTGGCGCGATGACTGCATAGAAACACTGCTAGCAGACGACGCGGCTGGCTGCACTCTCGGATTTACTTATCAACTCCACCACTAGCGGCATGACTGTCGCTCTGCACAGGGCATATACCTGATACAGTTGAACCCGGATATATCGAACTCGAAGGGGATCGCGAAATAGTTTGATATATCAATAATTCGATATACAGAAATCGGCTTGTGACGGCACTTACGATGCGAAAAAACGATACCGTATTTGTCGCATAATCAACCCACTCGCATAATATACCCACTCTCCACTGTTGCACCAGAGAATTTGAAAAAAAGAAAAAAAAGCGTTAAGGCCAGCTCGCTCACATGCAAGCGATTGAGTGATCTCAGCGACGATGCGGCAGCGACAGAGCGAAAATTTTCAAACTTGGAACTGTGTCCCTCTCGCCGCTCGAGCCACCGCAGCAGCTCAAAACAAGGTTTCTGTGTCGCCGCGGCAGAAATCAGAAATCGAGAGCGTTTTCACTTGCATGTCGATGGCGCGCGTCACTCCGTTTCGGTCTTCTCATCCACAGCTCATTTCTTGGCAGCGTGCCAAGATGCTGCGCAGCGATAACATCAGGGCACATTTATCTTGATAGCTCCTGCGGTGACTGGGAGCGGCATCATGATCGCAGCAGCTGACCATGTCTTTCGTTGATTCATACATGCAAGGATAAACGACTCCTGCCAAAAAAAAAAAAAAAGCCCTGCCGCTTCTTAACGTCCGCAGTCGCCATATCTTAGGCTATGCCGTGCGTACAGCACACCGATAAAAATGGATGACTCTCGCAAAAAAAAAAAAAGAGGGAGAGAGAGCCACGTCAGCCGCCGTGCGCAGAGGGTTCGCAACACACGTTAAAGCGTCCGACTTCTGTCTGAAAACGGGCTGAGCTGGCTTGGCGCATGCGTAGTGCGTGCTGAAGGAGAGAAATAGCTCGGCAAAAGAATGGGCACACCCACGCACATGGCTTGCAAACGTCATGTGCTGGCGCGCGGGAAACGATAACTGCAGATGCGCGCGCCTTTGGGGAATGGGCGCGGCGTTGCCCAGAGCAGCCATCGCCGAATTGTCCCCTCATTCCTTCCGCGCGTGGCTTGAAAACGTCACACGGCAAACGACCAAGGGTGATGCAATCGTCTTTGGGGAAGGCCCACCTTCCAGTGCGTGGTGCGGAGTTCGATATATCGAACGACCGGTGTAATTGAGTTCGATATATGACGCGGCTTTCCTATACTTTTACATGGGATTTTGAAGGGGATATTCCGCGAGTTCGGTATAACCAAAATTTGATATATCCGGGTTCGATATAACCGGGTTCGACTGTATATAATCACTTTAATGCCCTGATTTTTTGCTCTCCCAGCATGTGACTTCAGTATCTCTTGTTCTTTGCCATCGTCTTAGATCCTTAGTTAAAGTCTAATTGATCAGCAATGATTTGTGCATCACTGAGGGATTCTGTGTGATGTGTTATTGATCTGCCTCCTCTTTTTTTTTTCTTCGTCCAGATGAGGAATTCGACTTGTCTGTGCTGAAGAGCTCATTGCCAGTGAATGTGACAGACAATGGGGATACCTACTTTATGAGTGTGTGTGGTCCTTTGCCAGATAACCTCTGTGGCCCGGGTGCTGGTAAGTGTGCATTGATTGATCGATGCCTTTATTTGGTTCATATTTTGATTTATTTTATGTGGTCAAGTGTTCAGTCTCCAAGGCAGGGTCCAGTGGGCATTGCAATCTTATTGTTGTGGTCTCTTTGGATCTCTACTTTGAGTAAAAGCAGTGGCTGCAAACTGAATTGCAGAGGTCTGTACTCAGTGCAAAACGTGTATTTAAGCAAATTGGAGCATGTATCAGTCTGCTGTTCGTGCCTTTGTACAGCTGTGTAGGCCTTGCTATATTATTTCCTCTCCCTTGCTGTGCTCAATGCTGACTTGTAGTTTTTCTCAACGTGGCTCGGAGCTAGCCTTGGTAACTTCAGTTTTGCTTTATCATATATCTAGTCCAGGCTAACGGTGGTACGGGGAGGCTGGCCTACAGAAATTGGTAGCAGAGACAGCTATGGCATTTGCATTGACAGTGTTGCCAGTTCTGGGGATGGGAATGTAGCTGCACTGGTCCGCCTTTCCTCGCGACACGCGTGGCTGCTGGAGCCACGCGATAGAAAGAATAAAGAAGCAGTTGAAATCTGGGGAAGCCTCCGTCTCCCTACAGTCAGTATAATAATTATTTTAAATGATTGTTGAAAATTTTTTTTCGTTCATGAGCAAAGTTTTCACTGTAAGTTTTGCATTTCTTGCAAGCCTTAGGGGACTGACTTAAAAGTCCCCATATTCAACATGAATGAATGTTTTGCATATTTGAGTGTTCGTCACAGGGGGCTTTACAGAACCTTTTGTTTTCCCTGTGCCAGGTATGTGTCTCAAGCAAAACTCCAGCAACAATCTTGTAAGCCTAGGCAAGGCCAACAAGAAGGTCCACTTCAGGGATGGGGTCATGTTTGTGAAGTACCAGGATGGTGATGTGTGCTTTGACCCCTCTTCCTCCGCTGCGAGGCGAAGCAGTGTGATACAGTTTGTGTGTGCCTCAGCCGGCCGCTCTCACCTGGGGCCTGAGCTTCTGCACGTGGACAATGGCTGCACCTACTACTTTGCATGGTACACGGAGATGGCGTGTCGTAGGGTGGTGAGTGGCCGTCATCTGTCACATGTGGTTGCACTCTGCTCTCACTATCACTTGTGTGAGACAGACTGTGCTCGATGTGTGTGCAGTTTAATGGGAATGTTTGGTACCTCTACCGATAGATAAATGTTCTCATTGCATGAGTGTTTGCCTGGTGTTTGTTCTCGTGCAGCTGCACTGTGTTGTCGACGAAGGAACGGAGCAGTACGACCTGTCTCCCCTCATCAAGTCGACTGGCAGGCACACGGTGCTGAATCTGAGGGACCCTGGCTACACATACTACATCAATGTCTGCCAGCCTGTTCACGCCGTTGCACCTTACCACATGCTCGTCAATGCTGGTCTCATCAGGCTGTCCAAGACAACGAGCTCAGTGGAGGTACTGTCACTCCTGTCCCTCCTTGTTCTGCAAGTACTTAATTGCATTTATTTTTCGCGGGAATGTGTTGAACAGTTTTATTATACATATTCAGAGGTCCACCTGGTAGCCGTTTGTGTGTGGTCAGTAAGAGCAGGATATAAAAGCAGGTAAAATATTAATATTTGAACATACAATCAAAAGCTGCTTCTGTGTGCTTTTCTTGCTGGAATTATCTTTTACAGGAGTCATGAGAGAAGGTGCGCTATAGGCAACTTTGGCCGGTTGTGACACTTGTGATCCTGTCACAGTCTCTTAATTTGGCTACCAAGAATATATGCAGTTGTGAACCTGTCTAACCTTTCTCATCACAGTTTCGCATTTGTTAATTTATGAGAATAAGATAGCACCCAACTCTTAAAACGACTATAAAATGGCTGGGAAGGCCGCTGATAAATATTTTCAATGTGTGGAACAAATGCTTTTAAGCATTCAGCCAAAGTATAACTCCTTGGAACGAAGCCAGCGATTATTATTAATATTTAAGAAGAGTGTTTTTTTAGATTTGGAGCTAACTCTCCTTGAGAGCATATGTCACAACTACAGAGAGTGACAGGCCATTGGAGGCTGCCATTCGCAGCAGCCACGACATCATGGACACACTTCCGGTAGCTGTGAAAGTCGTCTGGTCGAGTGCTGCATCCATGGACCTCGCTTGCCACTTCAGTTCGTGTCATTAACCGAGAATGTGGTGGCGTCTGTGGACTGAAAGTGCACTTTGGCGCTTGAGTGTGAAAAGCGCACGAGCTGCCGCGATTCAACATTGTATTGATTGTGCACTTCTGCTTTAGATCAGGCTCCAGGAGCAACACATAAAATGGGTGTCTTCAACCTTTGAGTACTGACCGATGGGGCAGCAACAGCATACTATGGTCCTGTTCCATCTTTGCAGCATCGATTGTTTGTGCGGCATGTTGTTAATTAAATGGAACGTGTCAAAAAAGGTCTGCCCCCAGCTTTATCGCGAAAGTGCACAAATTCACACCGGTTACGTGCAGCACCGGATGCCATGAGGTTACCGTAAACGTGCCATCTGCGAGCACTGCGGGTGAGAAACGGCACTCTGGTCGTGCGCTGCTCTCTGGTTGTTGCTAGGCCTTGCTTGTTTTGCATTGAAGCCACGGCGGAACGGCGTTCTGGAATCGGCCAACGCAATCGACAATTTGCGGAAAAGCGGGCACCACCTGTCGTCCAAAATGGAAAGCTTCGCCGGCACTTTTGGTTGGAAAGGGCTTCTCGAACTGGCATGCGCAAGGCAGCGTTCGGCGTTTCCCATGCGCTTAAATCGTTGTTTTAGTGTTGCTCTTTTGCTGAAAACGTGCATATGCTGAAGAAAGAGGATGACATAAAAGGAAAACGATGTAGAGCGCCGACTTTTCGGGTTGTAGCCAGAATGACCACGTATGAGCAATACGTGCAGTTTGCGTCCTCAACTGTTCGCCGGGCGCATCCTGGCCGATGCTTAGAGGAGGAAGGCCATGTCAGAAACTTGAATCTTCATACCACTAATAAGTTTAGATAAGAGTGAGCACCATTCATGAAGACCGCAGTGTTTATGCGACAGTGCCATGGTTCGCTGTTGATTCGGGCCGCATCGTTTGAACTCACTGCGATTGTGTTGCGGGGTGAGATTTTGGTTAGAAACATGTGTATCTCTCTTGTGCAGAATGCTGATACACAAATTGAACGTGTATTGCATGGGCGCTAATGCGCAGACGAGTGTTACAGTGACATGGGATGCAATATTTTGTAACGCGCAAATATTTTTCTGGATTTTCTTGTGTAGGGCAAGAGTTTGTGCTGACTTTATCCCTGCAGCTTTTGATGTAGGCCAGGCTTTACTGATTAGTAAATGACTCGTATTATCTCAACCACGCTCGCGCTAATACGCGAGAGCTTCGCTTACTGACGGGCCGCTTCCTGCGTCTACTGCACTCTGCCGTGCACCCGCTGTTCAGATATAGAGCATTTTGATATTGTATTGTTGGATTTACGGTGGATGTTTATACAAGTATATAAAATTCATTTCCCACCGAATAACTCTTATATAACCGATATGTGTTGATTTGGCAGCAAGCGCCAAATACAGCAAGAACGCTCAGCTACTTCGGAAAGGGCCGGATATGCCCAACCGACCTCATCAACGACTTCGTCTTTCACGCCTTGTATGTCGTCGTGGTCCTCGTTATATATACGTACAAGTGTCGCTGTTGCATGGCGCATGCTTAGCTTAGATGAAGCCGCTCCAGTCAGATGGCTGTCTTTAGACTGCATGCAGTAGTGAACAATGCTGCGATTCTTTACTCCTTATTGAAGGCTCAGCGAAACCTCTCAGCATGTAGCAGGGCTGCTGTTGAGTGTTTCTGTGAGGGCACTAGGATGGTTCTTCTTGCACGGGCGTACTCTGCAAGTTGATAGTTCTTGGTGAAGGTATAGAACTCACTCCAGCAATTTACGTGTCAAAGGCAAGCTCTACACTACCTTGTCTCAAGGCAGAGATGGCCCCTTTTCCATAAATGGTGCGGCTGTAGAAGGAAACAAAACTCATTAGAATAGATTATGGCACCGACAAAAAAAAAAGAAACAGAACGGGGGAGAAGAAAAGCGCCCCCGCAAAGGAGCAGTGAAAGAGGACACCCCACACTACTTTGTTAGCAGACGACACGCGCTCTGGGACCAGTCATGAAATATTCAAACGGCCTTTTTTCACGTGTCCGGCTTTTTTTTTTAAATGTGTGATAATTTTTCCCGAGCCACGGGCGCACACATACTGCGAAAGCAAGACAAGCAACTGAAATCATCCACCGCTCTACAGCGCAAGAATGCACGGCTAAGCAGCGCTGGCACGTCATGTTTTCCAACCAAAACCAAATCGCCTACAGAGGGCGCTAGTTGCGCCATTGTCGCACATGCACAGGAGCTTTTCCGCAAATGGTCCATAGCAGATAGCTTATATATGACACTGCCTTATTGGCAACAGCATTACTCCATAAAAATATTAAGTTCAGTGATGCCGCTGCAGCGGGGCTAGTGTACAAGCCGACGGGGTCAACCGAGCCGTACCGCCATCAGCTGATATGTCACTGCATGTGTATAGAAACTTGCTTGTATCACAGCTGTCACCTCTACTAGCAACTCGGTGTGTGTCAGCAATCTCCAACCAGGTTCAATTTTGGCGTAATTTTATCCCAGTACTGTACTGTAAATACCCTGTAGGGGCACTTTGTGTAACGAGGTGTTGGTGCTTGGTGCCACCACGGACCCTGAGCCCCCATACCAAAGCTGTCATCCATATCGTGGCGAAAGGTTGAGAGGTGGGGGGAGGAAACCATGAGCGGTGGCGGTCGAGGCCGTGGTCAAGTCTCTGCCGATGAGCTCCTCACCTGCCTACCAGGTGAGGGGCTCCCGGACCTTCCTCTGCGTATAAGGGTAAACCAGAGGCGACATATATTAGGACCCCTTAGACTATCCATTCTGTATGCAAAACTATCTTCAAAGAAACTTGATCGACCTCTGAAAAGGAGTCGTACCGAAGTTACGCAACAGATCATGGCACCAACTGATCACTTCCCGAAGTTTCTTGCTCTGCGCTCTATAACAGAGTCTAAACCTGTAAACAAGCTATCAGTTTTTCTGATTGCCAACTCGCTGAAGGCCATCATTGGAGCAAACTATAAAGCCAGAAAACTGGAATCTGGTGACCTACTAATAGAGGTATCAGACAAAAGCCAGTCAGACAAGCTCCTCATAACGAAGACATTTGCTCACCTTGACGTTCAAGTATCACCGCACCGCAGTCTGAACAGCTGCCAGGGAGTGATTTCTGAACGAGACCTCCTAAACGAAACAGAGTCAGATCTTCTTAAGGGCCTCCAGAACCAAGGTGTAACTGCAGTTCGAAGAATAACAATCAGGCGAAAGAATGAGGAAATAAGAACGAAACATATTGTTCTCACTTTCAACCGGAGCACACTTCCTGAATTCATCAACTTGGAATTCATCTGATGCAATGTTAGCCCGTACATACCAAGTCCCCGCAGGTGTTTCAAGTTCCAGCGGTACGGGCATGGCAGCTAGACATGCCGAGGACGCCTTACCTGTGAAAAGTGCAGCACTCACGACCATTCAACCGATAACTGCAATGCAAATGAGTTCAAATGTGTCAACTGTGAGGGCACCCACCCCGCATACTCACGGTCCTGTGCGGCCTTTCTGGCCAAAAAGGAAGTAATCAATATAAAGGTAACTGAGAAGATAACATACGGAGAGGCGCGAAAAAGCTTTCCTATGCTGACACAGCCCGCAGAGGGGCCAGGCCGCGTCTAGTAACGGTGGGCACGCAGTGTAATGCTGCTGACGTGCTACCACCACGGCTCCTCACTAAGCAGACACCGGCTGCACCAATGTTTGCAATCCCGGAGGTCACTTTCTCCCAGACGTCCGGGACACCAAAGACATCTGAGAGGGACTTGGTTCCTCTTGAAAAATCTCCTGCCTCTATGCCTTCACCAGAGGCGATGGAGGTGAGCATGGACTCCGCAGCGTCAGTGGCACCTAAGGAGTCCGCCAACGAGAGGCGGGGCCTGCTGGACCGCTTCAAATCAAAAAAACATACACCAGTGAAGCCACCTGATAAGGGCGGCGAGTCTTAATCCTACTCTATAGTATTCTTTCCACACTTACTAAAATGGCTACCGAGAGCATCATTTATTGGAACTGTCAAGGACTCCTAAAAAATCTGGATGACGTATATGAAATCCTCGCCGAACACCAACCAAACATAGTTTGTCTGCAAGAAATGCATTTGAAACCAACAGAGACAAGTTTTCTCAAGCAGTATCATGTATTCAGGAAAGATAGGCAAGGCAGTACTCACCCCTCCGGTGGTGTTGCCATTGTAACTCAAAAGTCAAGCACTTGTCGAAACATCTCGCTTAACACAGACTTAGAGGCAATGGCAATACAAGCCTTAATATTCGGTAAAATAACAGTATGTTCGCTGTATATTCCGCCAGATTATAGACTATGCAGCAAAAATTTTGAAAAGCTGATTGACCAACTTCCAGAACCATGGCTGCTGGTCAGAGACTTTAATGCCCACCACCCATTATGGGGATGTACAAGAATGGGCTTCCGAGGTGCACTAATTGAAAAGTTCTTGTTGTCCTCAGGATCATGTTTGCTCAACTCAAAACAGCCAACATACTACAGCTCTGCTTATAATATGTATGCAGCCATTGATTTAGCTATTGGCTCCTCGATGCTCTTGGCAGCTACAGAGTGGGTTGTTATTGACAATCTATGTGGAAGCGACCATTTTCCTATCTCTGTGAAGTACACAGGCTATAAAAATGCTAATGTGTCTAGTCCCAGAAAATTTAAAGAATATGCGGCCAGCTGGAAGATGTTCAGAGAACACTCAGCTCTGCCCTGTTCATCAGTTATTGCCTTAGGCGTTGACGAATCTCAACTCTTGATCATGCTGCACATTATAGATGCTGCAGAAAAATACATTCCACAAACATTAAGTAAGCCACGAAACAAACGAAGACCCTGGTGGAATGCAGAATGTAAGACTGCCCGTGAAACACAAAACGGCATGGTCGAAGTTACGCCGATACCCCATGGCTGAAAACCTAATAGGATTTAAGCTTGCAAAGGCAAATGGCAGGCGTGTTCGACGCATTTCCAAGCGAGAAAGCTGGCCATCATTCCTTTCTTCTGTGAACTCTTATTCTGATGCACACAAAGTTTACAACAGGATAACAGCACTCAAAGGATATAGCACAATCCCAATACCCCTTGTCAGCACCAGTGGGGACTCTCTTGAACATCAAGCAGACACACTAAGGCAACACTTTGAATGCATATTCAGCTCAGCACACTATACAGATTGCTTTTTGCGGCACAATGCAATTGAGGAGAGGAAGCACATACATGATAAAAGACCATGCACAGGAGGGTACAATAGCCCTTTCACCATGCAGGAGTTGAAGGTTGCACTAGGCACATGTGGTAACACAGCACCAGGTCCTGACAAGCTCACATATGGAATACTCAGGCAGCTGCATGTGAACACTCTTGAAACCCTACTCTGCCTGTATAATAAAATATGGGCCACAGGACGCTTTCCTAAATCATGGAAGGAAGCGATCATTATCCCAATATCAAAACCCGGAAAAGAACCCACACTTGCTGCTAATTATCGGCCTATTGCTCTAACCAGCTGTCTATGCAAGCTTTCTGAAAAAATGGTAAATCGTCGCCTTCTTCATTTCCTTGAATACAAGGTCTTCATCAAAACCAAGCTGGTTTTAGAGCTGGACGGTCAACAACTGATCAGCTCATTGCATTTGAGTCTTATGCAAGGGATGCTTTTGTACATAAACAACATTGTTTATCTGTCTTTTTCGATCTTGAAAAATCATATGATACCACTTGGCGCTATGGTATCATTCGCGACATCTTCTCTCTTGGCATCACAGGGAACATATTGAATACAATACGAAGTTACTTGTCTGAACGGACCTTCAAAGTTCATGTTGGCAATGCATACTCAAAGCAGTACATACAGGAAAATGGTTTTCCTCAAGATGGTGTTCTCAGTTGCACACTTTTCATAGTCAAAATGAACTCTCTAAACAGCGTGCTGCCAAAAACCATTTCTTGTTCTGTTTATGTTGATGACGTCCAGATAAGCTTCAAATGTTGCAACCTGGCCATCTGTGAACGACAGATTCAGCTAGATGTTAACAAATTGTCCAGGTGGGCTGATGACAATGGGTTTAAATTTAACTCTGAAAAGAGTGTTTGTTTACTTTTCTCTATGCAGCATGGCATCAGACCTGACCCCAACATTACACTGAATGGTCAGAGCCTTGCCTTTGAAAAGGAACACAAATTTCTTGGCGTAGTTGTTGATGAAAAACTTTCCTTCATTGCCCACATAAAACAGTTGCGACTGAAGTGTCTCAAAGCAATGAATCTGCTAAAATTTCTCTCACTGGTCATGGGGCACGGACCGCGACTGCCTTCAGAGTCTTCTGAATAGTGTAGTTCTATCACGCATTGACTATGGCTCGATTGTCTATGGGTCAGCATCATCCTCTGCCCTAAAATTGCTCGATCCCATGCACCACCTCGGCCTTCGCCTCGCCACGGGTGCTTTTCGAACTAGCCCAATTGCTAGTCTTTATGTCGAGGCGAACCGATGGTCACTGCAACGAAGAAGAGAATTTTCTTCTGTAACTTATGCCACGAAGGTACTATGCCAACTGGATCATTCATGTCACCGGCTCCTGCTTGACACAGCTAGCACAGAACTTTTCTCAAGAAAACCATCACTAACGCCACCATACCGAGTTGCCACGCATATTGAACATCTGGACATTCTGGTTACCAGTCTTCATACAACTTCCATGAAAGATCTATTTCCTCCTTGGGAAATAAACGCTGTTAATTGTGATCTATCATTCCTTGAAGTCGGGAAACATGCGTCCCCCATTGCCATACAGCAGCACTTCATGTCACTTCAGGCAAAGCACATATGCAATGAGTGTTACACTGATGCTTCAAAGTCTGCTCAAGTCTCCTGTGCAGCACATGGACCACAGTTTTCACAGTCAAAAACACTGAACAGACATACAAGTATATTTACCGCTGAATGCTATGGTATTCTTTTAGCTGTGAGACACATTATAGAAAATAAAATGCAGACATCGATAATCTACACAGACTCCCTCAGTGTTTTAATGTCGCTATCCTTTTGGAAGTGGCATAATAAGAACCCAGTCCTGAATTCGCTTTATAACACTCTTATGTCTGCCCATAAACTAGAACTTAAAATTACACTGTGTTGGGTGCCAGGCTACCACTGTATACCAGGTAACGAGGCAGCTGATAGGCTTGCTGCATCAGCTGTCCTTCGGAACACTACAGACATTGACAACATATCATATCGGGACCTCAAGCCACACATCAAAAACATGATTCGACAACAATGCCAAGAGGAATGGGACGCAGCAACAGAAAATAAACTACACACAATAAAGCCAAGGATAGGCAGGTACACCACAGAAAAACAAGACAGATTTAAAGAAGTAGCCCTGTGCAGGCTGAGGATAGGTCACACATATACAACACATTCATACCTTTTAACAAACTCTCCTGCACCACGTAGAACGAAAGGAAGAAGATGGTTTGCACGGTATAAAAAAGAAGAACCGAACAACCCCTGCCAGTGATGATCGCTATGCCCAGACGAAGACAAGTCCACTTGTCGAAACGTTGGCTCATCTGCGACCTGAGGCGTACCCTATTTACCCTTGTTCGGTTCTTCTCCTGCACCACATTATTCAAGATGCGGTGACCGGCTAACAGTGCTCCATGTTTTAATTGAATGTCCGAGACTTGAGCAGCATAGGAGACGTCATTTTCCCGAATTACACATGAAACAAATACCCACACATTCATTCATCTTTCTTGGCGATCATCCAACGTTACCTTTAGAAAGAATTTTTAAATATTTATTAAGAGTAGGCTTTTTATATGGCATCATTTATCAATGTGAGCGTCAGCCCGTTTCTTTTACTTAAATGACTTTCTTTTAAAGAAATTGTTGCTGAGGCAGCTTAGCCTTTTAACACGTACATGTCTCCTTTTAATTTTAACTTAGACCACTATACACCGCAATTCAATGTTTTAGGCTCTATACACCACTGTTTTTAGACTATACACTCCGAAAGAACGTTTAGGCCTTATACACCACCGTTTTTAAGTACTTCAGCTGACACCTCATCTTGTGTTTGGCGCTCTCTGCCCTAAGATGCCCTTGCACCATAAAAATGAGTTCATCATCATTACTGTACTGTAAATAACAATACGATGCTTGCAAATACGGCTTAAACTTTTATGTCGATGATCACTTGACTGTGAAAATAGCTGGTCACTTCTGTATCCGTAAGCCGCATTGTTCGCCTAGTTTTGGTGACCCTGTCACACCGCATCGATACGAACCCTCTGGAAACACACATCTCTTTCGTCCAGCTATATATGTCATAAACAAGCTTCTGCGCAAACGGTCGGCAAACTCCTTGTTACACCGGAGAATATCTTGGCAAAGCTCCTGCACTGCTTCTCTAGCATAGCTGTTAGCGTCCTCCCTTCTGTGCGCAATTCCTGTTTGCAGCCACGGAGATCAGTGACACCCTGCACTGCCGAACTGCATGTGCTGAGCTGCTTTGCTGATATTTTTTGCTGTCAGTTCTGGCTCAGACGATGCATACACATGAGATAAAACATGTGCACATTACGATTTAATTGGCACTTCCTAAACTATATGCGAAAGAATTTCAAGAAAGGCAATGCTACCCTTTTGTTAATCCCAATTCCTAAAACTCCTGGACAGGTAATTTGTGCTCACCTGTAATGTGATATCTAAACTTTGTATCGATGTCTTGAAATGATCAAGGCATGCTCACGCCAATGATATGTACATTCTATTCGTTATGCACTGCAAGAGATGTCTCTCTGCGACCATTGTGAAAGCACACGTTCCGGCTAAAAGCGATGGTGGCATGTTTGCACGCATGCAACTCGCACGCTGATCTTCCAGCATTCACAGTTGTTGCTGGCTATCACGCCAGCTCACCGGCTGCCATTGGTCAAACCACGCAAGGCTCTACCAAAGCTGCAAACACGGGAGACTAACAGGCAGTGTGAGAGAAGAAAGGGTCTTTTGAAAAGCCACACTCGGCAGGAGTGCACACTAATTTGGGCTCAATGGGACACTGATATGAAGGGACGTGCTTCTCGGAGGCGGCTGCCGGAGTCTACAGCAACCTGCATGCCACCTGCATGCATGTGCTCACAAACAACCTGTTTGGGCCACTGTCGCACACAATTCCGAGAGGTCAATAAACTGCAAAAGCCAGCTGCCAAGGCGGACACAAGACAAGGTTTAAATCTATGCAAGCGCTGATGAGGAGGGAAATGCAGAGACCAATCTGTGTGAGCAGTGTGGGAGGGAGAAAATCGATGGTCTTGAAAACGGTTACTTCTGCAACAACCAGAAGTCTACGAACTGAACATCACCCGATAATTTCATGGGCGGGGCAAAGTCCCTGAGCTGTCTTTTTTTTTTTTTTTGTCCTTGGAGTATTGAGTTGAGGGGACCCAGGAGGAGCGTCATTTTTAATCACCGAGATCTCCGGTGTTAACAAAGCAAGCTGAAAAATTCTTGCGATAAAGTGACTACTGAGGGAGGACCCATCTCTCGACCAGCTTGCTTTGCCTCATTTAGGCATTTCATAGTCTCTTTAAGCAGCATACTATGGGGAATCAATAAGAATAATGTAACAACCAGTGTTTAAGCAGCATACCAAGGTGGGATTACCTTCATTCTTATAGTGGTCGCAGCGTTCCTGAGGTCTCTGCTAGCTTGACTGGTCATGCAGCCTTCTTTCTACTCCAGCAGTAAAAGCGGTTGCCTGTTTTCATTTGAGCTACCAAGATGGAAGAATTCAGACTTTTTTTTTTGTATTTATGAGTGGAACATCTGTTCTTTTCAGAGCTTGGGAGAGGTGTTCATGGAGCCGTTCAATGACTTTGAAGGGCATGTTACCCTCCTTTATGTGAACGGATCTCAGTGTGCTTACAACGCATCGATATCCAACAAAGCTCGGGTGATATTTGTTTGTGACCCATCAACGACCGTGGTAAGATTTTATTCTTTATTATTAAGGTGCTTGCTGCAGCTATGCGGTCATTAGATCTGTGCAGCTATTGCTGTCATATGAAAATGGTCCGTGCGCACAAAGCCATAGGGTTTCTGCTTGTAGAAACTCCTAGGCTGTGGCTGGTGTTAACCTTGTTTTGGTATCCAGCTGTGGCGTACTGCTTTTCTCGCTTTTTCTTTCTGTGTACATCTGCCTGAGGTGCCATTTGCATGTGTTGTAGTTTTTTCCCTGTTGCATTTGCTTTTTTATTGCATTCTCTCAATGGTTTTACACTTGTTTCGGAAGAAGTGGTGTATTCTTCAGGTGGCAAAATACACCTCTTGGTTAACGAAGGTTCATTGTTGCATTCAATCATGCTTAGTTGTAGGGGTATAGTTAGATGAGTATTCAGCCTTATTTTGCACCTTCAGTCAACTATGCCCATAGTTTACAGCTGGGCTGCTATATTAGAATAGATGTGTCTGTGAAGCAGACTTGAGACTTGTGTGAGGCAAATTTTCAAGTTGTTATACTGTGTTGTGAGTCCGTGAGGATCACGCAAAGGTTTCAAGTTTTACAGCTTTCCTAAGCACTTTCAGCAATATCACTGTGTCTGGAGGGCCAAATGGCCACCGCACAAGCCTTCAGTGTTTTAGGAGGCTGCCTGTCCTCCCTAGACCAGTAGCATTTTTCCATTATGCACTGCTCATGAATAAGGGAGAAGCAAATGCCAATGCACATAGATGGATGCAGCAGAAACCAAATTTGTAAATCTTGGGGATGGACAGAGAGCTAAGCAGTGTTTATGAGGTGGGTTGTTTTTGTAGCGAGAGCTACATTGGCTACAATGTCACCATTTCGCCGTGCCTCTCCGTGAGAAAAAGAAGAAAAAGAAAAAGGAGAAGAAAGAGAAGACAAATAACTTGGTAGTTGGTAGAGGCTAACGACAACAGCAAGTTGCTAGGACAGAAGGTTCGTTCAAACGTTGTGACGGTGGTGTGCCCCAGAGTTTGTCGTAGAGACGATGTCATACCACTAGAAGTCTTCTACACCCAAATAAGAATGGTCAACGATGAGAGTCAAGGGGTGCTCATACGTGAAGTGATTCCCCCATGACACAAATACAGCTGAAACCATAGAGTAAACTACTATGTGGAAAGGCCATGTCTTTAGTTTCAAGCTGAACCTAAGCGTAGCCATGCAGGTTGCTTTCGCGTAACTCCAGGTTTAACGACAAGCTAACTACAGCTAATTTCCTTTCTCACTAGGAGGAGCCTGTTCTCCTGGACATTGATAAGGACAACTGCCTGTACATTTTTGAGTGGAGGACCAACCTTGTCTGCCCTGAGGTTAACAGGAAGGTTGTGCCTGGTGAACAATGTGTCTTCAGCATTCCTCAGCATGGACTCAACTTTGACTTGTCTGGATTGAAGCGCAACAACAGCACTCTATTCGAGGTGTGTAGCGGAAATCTGGGTATTGACCATTTCATTGCTTGTTGACCAGATGTTATTTTCCGCAGTTACTTTCAAGCACAGAATGTAGGTTTTGGGCATCTTATGGGCCAGATATTGTTGTACAGTAGACTCCCGTTAAGACTAACTCGCTTAAGATGAACCCTCGGTTAAGATGAACAGTGGAGGTCGTTTGTATGGTTCCCCATAGAGTCAATGCAAAAAAAAATCCGCTTAAGATGAACACTTCGCAATCGGTAATCGGTTAAGATGAATTTTCACGGCCGGCCACACCTCACCCGCGCAGCTTACTCGACCGTCCGAGCAGCGCTGCAGCGGAAAGAAAAAAAAAAAAAAAAAAAAGCTTTTCAGTGCCACGACCATCCGTGCCGCCGACGCACGCAGACCCAAGCAGGTCGGCGTCGGAAATGCGATTCTACGAAGGCAGAAGAGTGCCGCTGCTCGTCCTATCCCACCGTTCCCCCGCTCACTCCTTTTGTCCCCGCAGTAGGAGTAGGGTTCGCGTTTCGCGTCGCGCCGGCTGTCTTGGTACGACCTCGGGCAAGGACGAAACAGAGCGCAGAGAGGAAGAGAGAGAGAAAAAAAGAGCATGCGCAGCCCGGCCAGCAAAACTAGCGAAACGCGAGAAAAAAAACTGAGAAAAAATGCAGCCAATGACGTTTCCCAATGATGATCACGTGATAGTGTCGTCATGCCAGTGCTACCGAACTCTGCGCCTTTGCTGACCGCCAACGACGCCTACTACGCAGTGCACAGATCCATTGTTCTTGGCGGGTGTGCGCGTCATGTCCCGCAATTTTCTACCAGGCTGTACGCTGTCACCTCGTGGTGTGCGCTGTTTGTTTTCGTGCGCGCCGTGTTCGCCGTGTTGCTACTATGGCTAGTCGGCCAACAACTCGAAAAAAGCCGCTCGAGCTTCGTGAGAAGGCCGAAGTTTTGACCGAAGTTCGCGCCGGCCGGCTTTCAAAGACTGAAATAGCATTGATGAAAGTGTGGAAACGTGTAGGGCTGACGCACTGGACGCTCTGATTGAAGAAGTGCTTGACCTACCATCTGAAACTGCTGCTGAAGATGACAGCTTGAATGTTATGCCTGAATCTGCACTAGTTACCTGTGATGCAGCTGATGCCTCCCTAGACACTTTAGTGCAGTTTTTTGAACAGTGTGAGGGCACTGAAGGGTATCTTCAAAAGTTTAACGAGATGTCTGCTTTTGTAGCAGGCCGTCGATTTTCACGACAGACACAAAAGAAAATAACAGACTGGGTAACAGTCAACAATGCCTGATGCCTTACTGCTGCAAAGTGTAGTAGACAATCATTAGTCTAATAAATGCTTGTATTGCAGTTTATTTTCCTGAAAGGCCATCTTATTCATTTGTTCTCATATACGAGGTATTTGGACACACTCTGCATTCTCAAACATCATTTTTGGAATCACTCCTGATTAGACGAACTTCCGATAAGACTAACAATTTTCATGGTCCCTTGGAGTTCGTCTTAAAGGGAGTCTACTGTATTCTTTGGTCATCATCTCTGACTCATATTGCTCCCGTTAATGGCGGCATTTGTTTATTGTATTTATTTGCTTAAATACTTAAACCAGACACAATGCACAAATGAGGTGTTTGGATTGTGAGTGGCCTGAGCAGGCATGGAGCTATGCCGAAAATTATACAAGCAGCAAAAGAATATTGCAGCATCCTAAAATGAACGCACAATTAATAGCTGACGTTACTCTGTCTTTTACTTTGTCAGTAAGTCTGGTTTCCAGATGGTGGCAATGTATCATTGGCAGGTGAATTTTACAAATTGCCTCTGTGCACATTACATCATGGTGCTGATTACGTCTACCATTTTTTATTGTTCTTCACAGGTAGCTGAGCCGAATGGAAACAGGAAATTCATGCTGGACATTTGCGGCCGAACAAAGCTTTCTGGTTCTGGCTGTGGCAGTGGTTCGGTATGCCTTGTTTCTGCAGATGCAGAGAGCAACTATGGGATGCTCAGCTCGTTTACATACATCCAAAGTGGTCTCAAGGTTATGTACACCAATGGGAGCACATGCACTGAGAGTGGTAAGAGTGGAGTTTTCTGCCCCCATTACTGATGCTCACATTCTAACAAAAGCTGCCAAAATTGCTACCATATATTGCAGATTATAAATCAACACGAACTCACTAAACCTTCTTGGAAAAAAGTTTGACTCCAAATATACCAGATAGATCGACAATAGGCTTGTGAGAATAGTGCTTTTTTCGTTCAAAGCAAATAGTGATTCCTCCTTAACAATTTCGCACCAAAAAGTAAAGAAAAAGAACTAATTTTCGTGTAAAAACACCAGCTGTTCCACATGCTGAGGTTTGAGGTGCTCCCTTCTGCAGCTTAAAACAGCTTCTGCAGCCGAAAAAAGCCTTTCACTTCTTGTCTGTGTGGCTGGCATCGAAAAAAACCTATGGGCAGTTACAACCATGGTTGGGTAAAGGTGGCTGCCCTTGCTTATCCACCACGCAAGGGGGTCTTCGGTCTGGGAAAGAAGGGGGGCCTCCAAGTACCCAGCAACCTCGTCAGAGATTGTACGGCTTGACTTATGGTGTGCATACCAACTGAAGTGTGTAAAAGCACTCCACAAATAGTCTCCTGATGGGTCTGCAGAGCAGGTACTGTTCTCACTTGTTGCTGTACCATGTTGATCAACTGGCACAGTGTCTTCTGCTGCTGTTGTGAGTCAACTACCATTGCTTTGCGGGTCGTTCTCTGGATTTCTGTACCTAGGATCAGCCAGCGTTGCCAATGCAGGAAGGCACGACATCTTAATATCGGGGAACCTAGCCTTGATGCTACACAAAAGGCTTGAGGCAAGCAATGCTACCTCATCACCTTCGGAATCATGTTCAGCTAGAACCACCTCAGTACACTGCAACAGAGGAATGACTTGTGACAGTACAGCATGGAGTAGCTGTCCTTAGACAGTTCATCTGTGGCATGGTCATGTAGCTTCAAGACTTGCACTGCTGCATTCATAAGCTTCCACTCACTTGCGTTCAAGTTTGAGACTGCGTCAGATTCTGAAAATTGATGTCCGTACAGAGCTTCACGAGCCTGGCCATCATGGCATGCTGACTGTGCCATCGCATCGGGACATCTTGTATAACTTCGAGAGGGTCCAGCTGCATGTTTCTTTGAATTTCCTGAAGCCGTCCTCGGGCCTTGGCACTTCGTTTGTATCTAGCCACAATCGCTCTGACCTTAGCACAGAGCTGTGAAAACCTAGACACTTCTCTTTTGGTATCACTGGTACACGACTGAAGGGTGTGTCCGAAGCAATGCACACCACCCCAGCACGGCCGTGCAACTGCTGAAGTAAAGTTCCTCCCATTATCTGTAACGCCGAAGGTTGGCACAGTATCATGGGCTGGAAGTTCCCACTCTTCAATGACACCTGCGATAAATATCTCCAGGTTTTCTGCAGTGAGAGTGTTCGTCATTTTCGTGCAACACATGCATGCATGTGTTGCACGAAGTCCCTGCCTATGACTTGACAAGTTACACAAGCGTAGCTGTCATTTGCCCACGATGTCCAACCCTCATTGAGAGCGACTCCACTGTGCTTTGTTGTATCTGAGCGACTCCACTGTGCGTTTGTATCTAGCCACAATCGCTCTGACCTTAGCACAGAGCTGTGAAAACCTAGACACTTCTCTTTTGGTATCACTGGTACACGACTGAAGGGTGTGTCCGAAGCAATGCACACCACCCCAGCACGGCCGTGCAACTGCTGAAGTAAAGTTCCTCCCATTATCTGTAACGCCGAAGGTTGGCACAGTATCATGGGCTGGAAGTTCCCACTCTTCAATGACACCTGCGATAAATATCTCCAGGTTTTCTGCAGTGAGAGTGTTCGTCATTTTCGTGCAACACATGCATGCATGTGTTGCACGAAGTCCCTGCCTATGACTTGACAAGTTACACAAGCGTAGCTGTCATTTGCCCACGATGTCCAACCCTCATTGAGAGCGACTCCACTGTGCTTTCAAAAATGTCCTCGAGCTTCTTTTTCACCTTCTCTTTGCTTGATGCGTAGAGGTCGGGAAAAATTTTTCTTAAGAATGGTGTGAGAGACAGCACGGCATAATCCAGCATAGCGAACCATCATGTCGAGGAAACCCAGTTCTTCGACAATGTTGTAGGGGTGCATACCACGAGCTACGAAGCGAGCTACCATTTTTGTCTCTTAGGCTTTTGGGGTCGATGCCTTTTAATTTCAGCTTGAAACTGTCAGCTGTGGATGGCTGTTGACCACTTGCCTTGCTTGCCCCTTTGAGCTTGAATGGCCTTTTGCGTGCGTCCTGCTTCTCTTGGTAGTCCTTGTACAAGTCCGGATGTCTCTTTAAATGCATTGCTAGGGTTGTTGTCATACATGTCGGAGTCTTCAGGACTGCCTTGTATTTATAACATCGAGCTTCGGTTCCCGGTGGAGTCTTTATAAAAAAAATTCCAAATCTGATTGCTGGCTGCATACAATGTCCCCCATGATGCTCTGGAGTGGTCCAGAGCAGCTGGGACTGGTCAAATGCCACCGCGGCAGAGACAGTTGCCCACTAAATGCATTCGATCGTGTCAACGAGATGTGCTTTTGCATGCATTTGTTCCGAGCTTTCCTGGCTTGGTTTGGACTCGATTGGATTGGGAAGTGTTTCTGAATCCAAAAACCAAAATGCTCTAAAACGCCTTCTCCCTGCAGCATGTGGCTATTCGTTCGAGCCAAATACTTAGAAATTTCCAAATAACAAAATTCGAATCACAGCGAATATCGAATAGCACAATTTTTGTTCAACTATTTTAAAATATGGAGTATTCGCACAAGCCTGGTCGACACTAAATTGCGCTATGGCCATCACTCGCCAATAAGTTTTCAGAAGACCGAGTGAATCGATGACGTTTATTCGTACGCAGAACTCCTCTTACTATTCGTTGTCGTCGCTCGCGAGAACGACACTGTCGTGGTCATCTGAGCTACTGCTGCTGCTGGTCGTTAGAAGTGGGATGCGATAAGAGCAGAAAGGAATGTTTTGTCCACAGCTTATTCACGCAGTGCAAAACACACTCTTTTTCTCTCCATATGCTTTGGGTAACTTCTGGCATATGGTCATGCGTCTCCTTAGAGTTGGGCTGTTTCGCCTTATAAAATTTTTCAGTCATTTCTTAGACATTTGAAAGGAACGACATGTAGCAGTGCATGCAAATAGTTTACTTCTTTGCTTCTTCCTATCCCTCATGCACGTTTACGACGCATAAAACTTCCATCCTGCTGTGACATTGTTTTGAGATTCTGAGCAGAGGATCTCTAGCTGCTTGAAAGTCATCGCCGTACTGCAGCAGCATGTTGGGGTCTGTGGGGCGCACAGATCGCACGTACCACTGATGGTCAGTGATCCGGTGCCAAAGAAGTATAACCTTCTGAGAGCATCTGACTGGTCACTTGGTTTGGGATTGGATTGGACCTGAGGCACAGCAATGCCCGTTGTTTGTCTACAAAGCTTTTCTATCATAAGAAAGAAAATTTGGGGCATATCTATAAAAACTGGGACACCCTTTTGCCTTTCGTTACCTATGCCTATAATTTCGCCGTCATTCTTTTTAGTTTATAGCCGTCAACCAACAACTCTGTTTGACACCACCTTCTTCTCTGCTCCCGCCTCCCCATCTGCATTTTTGGGTTACCAGTTTTCTACACTTATGGTCTATTACTGGCAAATTGCTCGCTGCAACAATGAAGCCGCCCAGCAAAAATGGAAGCACCACTATGACGAGCATCACTGCACTGCCTCCTTCTCAACCGGTGATGAAGTGCTACTCTGGACGCCGATCTGCACGCCTGGATTGTGCGAGAAGTTCCTCCATCGCTATATCGGTCCTTGCACCATGCTCCAGCAAACATGTCCCGTGAACTACTGTGTTGTCCCATCGCATACCGTTGCCGATCGGCGTTGGCGCTCAGAAGAAGTTGTTCATGTTTCGCGCATGAAGCCGTACACCCGCCGACCCGCTTTCATCTAAACAGCAACCAGGGTGGCTGCTTCCTTGCCGGGGGGATTTGTGTGAGCCCGGTGTCAGAACTTTCACCTCTTTCACCTGTACATGCGCAGCATTGTCATCATTCACCGGTGTTCGCAAGATCACGCGCAGCGTTCCAGATTGTGGCTGGAATAAAGACGTTTGTTCGAGCGGTGGCTCACAATATTTATTTTTAAGAAGCCCGTTTTCGTATCATGCCCGACAACTATTGCAGAATTACCCTTGAACGCACGTGATATTACCCACAGCTCAGCCAAAACTACTTTTTACCCTGTCAAAGGTTGAATTTAAGACTCCGTGCATAGGTCGACTCCGATTATAAATCGACCCTTAAACTACAGAAGGTCATTTTTGAAAAAAGGTTAACTTATAATCAACACTATATGGTAATGTAATGTCCATTACTAAGTTTTCTTCGTAGTTTGTTTGCTTCTAGCCTGTGTTTATGCATGAGCGCTGTATAAATCAGCACTTGGGTGATACTGATGACACACTTTCCTTGTCATCTCATAACTCTATCAATTTTCATATTGGAGTGCATTGGTGTTACTGCTTGGCCAGCTCAGAACATTTTCTATAAAGGAAAAAGAGCATCATGCTTGGGAGGAGTTATATCAGCAACCTGGGCTTCTTTGTGGTGGTTCATGTTGGCAAGTAACCAGAGCACAAATGATGGCAAATGAACACTTAATGGGCCTGATGCACCCACTTTTGATGGTGATCGGCATGCACTTCCCTCTAATTTACCTTGTGATGTCGCATGAGCAGTGCATAACTGCATTCGGGCTACAATGGCCATGAGGATGCTGTAGCCATGCTTTGGCGGAAGGTAATGCTCTCAGGTTGTGCTCACCTGCTCTATTTCTTGTTTTCTTATGTTTAGTGCAGACCCTGTCTTGCCAACTGGTCTCCCCTGTTTTTGCAGAGGGTGTGGCCCACTCTGCTGAAGTGAGCTTCGAGTGCGATGAAGACGCTGGTATTGGCCGGCCAGTTTTGGATCATGTAAGCTAAGCTGGTGTGGCCTCCATTCTTGTATCGAGTGGAGCCACAACATGCAATGTGGTTACATTAATGCCTTGAAAAGTTTTCTGCTTTGTACAAAACCATGTCAAACATTGAGGGTCAATTCTTTATGAAATGTAGGTCTGTTATACTGTAAGTGACAATCTGTGTGCACATCTAAAAAAATGTTTGTAGCATTTTCATTTTTTTTTTATTCACTTCTAGGCACTTGCTGTATTGCATGCATATATTATTTCAAATAATTTGTTTTTCACCCACTTTCTGGCTTCCACAATCATATGTGTAACTTTTTTTCATACAGAAGCACGCTTGCCACGCAACCTTCATCTGGAAGACAAGTTTGGTGTGTGTGGCTGACCACAGGCAGTGTGTGCTTACATCCGGCGATGACATGTACGACTTCGGCCTCCTGGCCTCTGTGAGCCACGTGAGGAACGTGACTGATGAACAAGGAAACATGTAAGCTTGCTTCTCTCAACGTTATCATGCACGTAGGGTGCAGCCGTGCACAAGTGGTGTCTAGGCATGTTACCAATGTTCTTGGTCTGCTTTTGTCAACTGCTTGGGATATCCCCATAGATGTGTGCATGCACTTTTGTCCTCAATTTCAGATACTGGCTCAACGTATGCAGCGACATGAATGCAGACCACCAGAGTGTTCAGTCCTGTCCCAGCTCTGCTGCTGTCTGCATGCGCAGCAAAGGCCACAGTGGACATGACTTCACAATTGGGAAAGCACAGTCGCTTACACTGTCTGCTGTTGGTAAGTTGTGCTGGCATCGCTCAGTAGGTGTGGGTGACGTCAAAGCAAACCGTTTGGGAAATGAAGCGCTGTGGACGGGAACTGTACTGGACTCGAGAGACGGAAGCCCAGCTGCCTCAGCCGTTGTGCTACTTTAATGGCACTGGGTTTGCTTTGCCTGGTCATGGGTGAAACTCTGCCAGTTCTACCTGCCTTGGAATGGTATTTTTTAACATCTGCGTGCACCACTTGTGTGGTCTTTGGTGCTGCAGCCCCTGGTCGTGTTGACATGACCTACGGCGGGGGGGACCCATACGTCTGCCACAACCGCACCTCTCAGCACCCTACCACGCTGATCCAGCACGAGTGCGTCACTGGTGGCAGTAGCACCGGAGTCCTGGAGTTTGTGATGGGTCCCACACCAGACCAGTGCTTGTTTGTCTTCAGGTGGAAGTCGAGGACAGCTTGCCCTATCGTTGAGTGAGTGTTGTGGCCAGTTCGTACTCTGTGGAACACTGCATGCACTTTGGGCTTTTTCGATGTTTTCTGAACAATGGTCTTGAGCAGAGCATGCAATGTGGCATCTCGTTTGAGTCACAGTAGATGTAAGGAATAGGAAAATTTGTTGCATGTGACAAAGAATCTGATGAAGGGATGGCATTGGGAAGTTGGCTGGTCTGCATCCTGGTAGAAGGCAACTGTAGTTGGCTGAGGTCTGTATTTATTTATTTAAGCATACTGTAAGCCTTGCTAGGCTCTTACAGGAATGGGCGAACGGGACCGTTATACAAAATGCAAAACATCAGAAACACACAAAAAATGGAAAGCTTACGCACTGCGACACTATAATGGACATTCAATTCGTCGCATATGAAGCACTGAAAAGAACCGCGAAGCGACACAATAAAAGAACACGTTAGACGATAGGTACTAATAAGATAAAATCTGAAACTGAACACTCGCAGTGAATAAAGAAAGACATCTTAGGACCGATTTTTTTGTTTACACCATTTGCTTCTCAAAAAATGACTCGTTTTTAAGAAAAATATCAAGGCACATTTCATCCATAAATTCATGTGGCATTCAGCCACCATTCAATGGACGTGTCCAGGTTAGTATGCATTGAACTCATGGATAAGCTGAGTCTGCGATTGAGCATGACAGTGTGTTCCAGTTTCAGATGTCCAGTTATGCATCCATGCCATGTCCTATTGTCTCTTCCTTGGCTCTCTGCTTCTGAAGCAGAAGTAGGGTGTGCTATTTGCAGTCCATCTTTAGCTGTTCAGGGAGTGTAGCCACATGTCTATCTCAGACCTTATCTTAATGTATGTTACTATTTCTTTTGGCGGCCATGGCTATTCTGCTTCTAGTAAAGTGCAGTAAAGTGGCAGAAAAGAGCAAACTGTATTTACTGCATTGAAAAAAGAAACTAATTTCTTCTATCGGGGCTTGCAAAAATAGAGGCCAATTATGTAATGTTTCTTTTTCTTTTTTGCAGAGATGTGGCTATTCCAGAAAAGGATGGTATCCTCGTGGAAAAGAGGTTGAATCTTGCTATGAATTTGTCTTCAGTTTTGAGCAGGTAAAGGATACTTTGCACTATGGATGAGGCTTGTATGTGCTCCCCTTGGCGTATACCTGTTGTTCAATTGGTTAAATAGTAAAACGGTAATCTAATAGTAGCATTTAAATTAGTCTAGTGTTTGCTTCAAATTGGAGGAGGGAGGGGAGGAATATGTGCTTTTCATGTTGACAAAATTCATTTTTATGGCGCCTTAACTTCAGTGTGCCATATTTACTCAAATATAACTCGAGGTTTTGCAAGATTTTTGGCTACCCTCGCATTATAATTGGATACAGTAGAATCTCGATGATATGAATTCCACGGGACCTAGATAAATATTTGTATCATCCCGAATTTGTATGATCCTAAACAGCAAATTTTAACATGAAAATGAAACACTGTTCTTTTGGCTTAATTACTTTTGGCTGAAAAAGTCAGAAATGCTGGTTGCACTTTTCTGGGCTCGATGTCAACAATCAGCCCAGCCTGAAAAAATAAAAACAAGCCGCAGTTGTGTCTCCCACGCTGACTGTGCTGAATGTCGGGGGCATTGAGGGTCTCTTCTAGCGATGGTAGTGGATCAGCCTCTTCTTCTTTTCTGTTTGATGACGACAGCTAATTTTTATTCATCAATTAAGTCTTCAATGGTTTCCAACCCGCAAGTTACAAAGTTGTAAGTAGAAACTTGAACTTCTGGAGACCTTCACTAGCCAAATCGTCGTTGGACTCTTTGGCAACCAGTGGTGCAGGTGGTGCGTGCGGTGCTGTCGTGGACCCACATTTGCGAAAGCAGTTTGCAATCGTTTGTGGAGTCACCTTGTCCCAGGACATGGTCAGATAATGAATTGCGTGTAGAAGACTTTACGTTCCTGATTACTCTGGCGTCCAACAGCTGCAGGTGGCTTGTGTTTGCAGGAACGAATATGACTGTGACATTGATTATTGTCACTTTCCTGGGGTGGGTGGAGCACTGGTCGACGAAGAGCAAGATTTTTCTATTCTTCGATTCCATTTTCCAATCTAAGCCTTTCAGAAACATTCAAAAATCTGCAGTCATCCAGGCTTTCTCATTAGCTTTGTACACACAAGGCAAAAATCTAGCCATTCGAAAACATCTGTTGATTTGGCTTGCCGATAATGGTGAGCGTAATTTTTTCGGAACCATTGGCATTTCAACAGAAAAGTGTGGACACTCTTTCTTTACTCTTCTGTCCACCCTAACAGGCTTGGCCCTTCACAGTCAAGCTCTTGCTTGGTTGCAGGTTGAAGAACACACCTGACTCGTCGGCACTGAAAATGTCACGCGGTGCGTACCCGAGGTCAGCACCGGCAGCGAGTCAGTCCAGTCACCAACAGTCGTCTAGTCCATTTTTTTGCCTTCTTTGCAAACAGTTCTGTAAACAAGCCCATGCCTTTCCTTAAAGCGATGCAGCCACCCTCCGTACACTTGAAAATTTTCGGCGCCAATAGAAAGTGTAGTGTCGTCACTTTCTCTCGCAGCACTTTGCCATCCACATTGATGCCGGCTGCAATCACTTTGTGAAGCCACATCAGCAGAACTTCTTCCCACTCAACATGTGCTAGGCATTGAAACTGAAGTGATGAGCATTCTTCAAAATGACGTCCCACCCACTGCCCAATCACAATGCAGTGTCGACGGGGCTATACTCCGTTTCATATATCAGGTGCAATGCTGTCATAGCTAGAGCTCTTTTTCGTGCTCCCCGCATCTGCGATAAAAAATAGTGTGTTCCCTTGACGAGAGGAAATAATAATTGCTTTGTCTGAAAGCTTAATACGTATTACATTTGCCATCAGCTTGATAAAAAAAAGCCTTTTTTTTTGGAGGGGGAAAAGGACCAGAATCGGTGAATTTAAACGTTTGTCGTTTTTGTTCGTGTCATGTTTTCACTGCTCTGCAATCCTGTCAACTGTGCTCTCTGCACTGTGCATCTTTTTGCGAAAATGGCGCCCAACACAGTGACTTCGGCCATCTCTCTGGAGTGTATTTTTTTTTTCGAAGATTCACACTTAGAAGATGTTCAGGCACACGAAGCAAGTTATTTGTTCGGAAGGGTTTGGATGACATCGTCTGGGAGGACGAGAGCAAAAGGAAGGCTCATTTCTTTTTGTAGAACTCTGCCTCCAATGGCGAATTAGCGTTTTTAATGAGACTTCCATAATGTCTATTAAAGTTACTTTTTCAAGCACTTATCTCTCATTAAATTCGTGGTTTTACTTTTTTCCATTGGGCAATATGCAAAATTGCCCCTCGCGTTACATTTGCAGTGGCATTAATTCGAGTAAATATGGCAGTTATTGCTGATGCATTCTGAGTCATTGTTTGAGGTGTGAAATATATTGTAGCAGGACACAATTTAAACGGTAGTGGGTAGCAATAGACCCTGATTCGCGGCATCCTGTTATTTCTCCATTGGCCAACCTGAACAGTAAAAGAGACCAGCTTTTTAATTTTCCTTTATCAAATAAGTCAGAGGCATCAGAATTCTTGAGTTGATTAATTTCGTTAAAGAGCTTTTTATGTTATGGAGAAATTCTGTATGGCAGGCCTGGTTTAGGGCAGAGCTTCGCTGTGGAGTTGAGTTGTATAAAACCATAGCTACTTTCATTTTTCTTTATTTTTGTCGATGTCGTCATGCAACTCAGTGGAGCAGCTCAGTGCTACACGTTACCTGGTTTGTTTTATTTAGTGCATGCGCTGTCACATTTGTGTGCCCCATTGCATCCTGTGCTCACCGGTTGCTTGCCCGCAGTACCTTCAACGTGTCTGAACAAAGGGGCAAGGATGGCTACGTCTACATGGTGAGGCTGGGAGCGCCCGTTGCTGCTGGCATTGCTGGAGCGTGTGTTGAGGCCAGTGTGTGCCAGACCAAGGGCTCTGCAAGCTTTTACAGAGATGTTGGCAGCTACAGCACCAAGAAATTTGTTGTTAGAGGTAAGGCACATGGGCAGCATTCTGCAGAACCTACTCATGCTTGAAGCATTGCAATACCGTATTTACTCTCATAATGTTTGCACTTTTTTTCATGGAAAACCGTTACTAAGTTAGGGTGAGATTATTATGTGGGGAAAATTTTAGAGCAGATGTTTTGGAGCGCAAAATGCAAATTTAAATAGGTGTGAATTGGGATTTTTAGGCCAGTTATTGTAAATATGAATAAAACATTATTTTAAACCGGAAATTACCTTTGTTATAGAAGTACAGGGTCGTCAGAAGCAGAAATTGCTAAAGCACTTTATTTTCCGCATGCAGCCTCACTATCACTTCCCGCGTTTCTTGGTATAACGTTCACAGCAGCCCACGCAGTTCCATTCTTGATCAGAGTCTTGATCAGTGCTCCATATTCAGCTTCTGATGCTTCATCGTCCCACACCAGGTGGTCTACAGCTATGTCCAGGGCATTTGAAATTCCTGTTTTGAAGTGGCAGCTTCACTACTAAAGGTCTCGAGCTCTCTCCGGTATGCATTGACCATGACCTTCAAGGCTCAGGCAAGGTCATACCTTCAGTTTATAAGTTAAAGAACCACTTTATGGTCAAGTCACTGCATAGGTCCAGGTCATTTGAAGGTTTTCAAGGTCAAGCAGAGGGGGAATATCAAGGTCACTTCAAGGTCAACCAAAATCTGGTTACGGAATCAACCCAGCTCACTGAGAAGCCGAAAAGCAGCATTTACGTGATAGGGTGTGACGTCACACCATACTACACCTAGTGCATGACTGAAGGAGCACCGGTGCGCCTGACACCAAGTCCATGTGTGATATTCGCATGCTAGGCCATGACGTCATACGTTCAGGCAAGCATAAATAGCAGCTGCGGAGATGCCTAGTAGTCGTGTCCGGTGCTAAACAAGTGTGTCGCCGCACATGGTACAGCCGGCGTTTAACCTTGTGTGACGATCTGGACTGCATTGCGATTCGCCAGGAGTGTCTATGGAAAGTCGGTGAACGGGAGAGGGCGAAGAGAGCAGCTGAGATGCCAGAGGAGCGAGAAGAACGTCTCTCCAAGCAGTACCGTGCCGACGCAACTAGGCGGAGACGCTGTGCGGCTGAATTGGTGCTTAAACGCCGTCTGAAGAGCAAAGAAGTTCCCAGCGAGAGTCAGATGAAGAGCAAGAAACTAACGGCAACTGTACACAGGACCAACAGTGCCATCTGACTTAGCGAGTTCGTAGCCGCCACTGGTCAGTTTCACAGCGCTCCACACACAACCCATTTGGGAGTGTGTGCGGAGTATGTGACCGACTGTGGCACAAGCAGGACTGCTCATCGGTAAATGAAGGCATGTGGCCAAGGATTGCGTAAGCGTTTCCGGATTGGGATGAGGAAACTGTGAAAAATGCGGTTGTGTGTCAAATTTGCCGGGACAGTTTGAGCAGTAGCTTCACTATGGTTTAGCCTGGCAAATACCAAAGAAATGCTCAACAAACAGTATAACAAGACTTTGCCAGGCTAAACCGTTGTGAATCTGCCGCTTCTCACTCGATTTAGCTAAAGCCAAACCATCGTTAATTTTTTTTTTTTTAAGCTTATGACCACGTCTGCGGCATTCATGCCCCATGCCTCCCATATCCAACTGCACGGCAGCTCCACAGACAGCCTTGTGATGTTTTCGCCCGGTGTCATAGCATGGTTGCCTTCGGTCATCCATTTTGCGCACAGCCTCCGAATGTTATCTTTAAACGGCTTGTTTAAAGATACATCAATAGGCTGCTGCACTGACGTGAGGCCATCTGGAATAACAGCCAGGTCCGTGTGCAGTTCTTTCAGCATGGCCTGAACAGTCTCCTTGTTGTGACCACGAAAGCTGTCCACAGCAAGGAGCAATGGAAAAAGAAGTGCTCCTGGTCGCCGGCCCCACACAGTCTTGATCCCGTCAACCATTAGATCTGCAGTCGTCCACCCTTTTTCTTGCATATGCACGTACACACCAGGGGGGAGCTTTTCTTTCGGGAGTGTCTTGAGAGCTTAAAAATGAAAAAGTGGCAGCTTCTGGCCGTCCGCTGTTACGCCTAGCATAACCGTGCACCTCTGCTTTCTGGTGCCTGTTGTCTTGATACGTACAGTGTGCACGCCTGTCTGCTCTACTGTTCTGCTTCTTGGCATGCCAAAATTAAGCGGAGTTTGGTCCACGTTGCCTATCTGAGAGAACAAGAGGTCTTTCTTCTGTTAAATCCTTATAATGAAACGATGGAAGTCAACGACTTTATCCTCATAGGCTGCAGGTAGCCGCTGGCAAAGCGTCGTCCACCTCCTCAGAGAAAGCCCATTGCAGCGCATGAATCACATGGCCCACTTGCTAGCCCTGAAATCTTGCGCCGGGATGCCCTCCTTCTTTGCGATTATGCGCGCTTGTTTCTTTATCAGTTCTATCAACACTGCGCAGCTATCTGCCCGTAGAGCTTTGATGTACTCAAGCAGTGATGTTTTAAGGCCAGGCAACTTCTTACTCTTTGAACCGCAGAAGGCCCGGCGCGTCCTGTTTGTCATCTTCTGCTTCTCATGGTGCTGTCTCCAGTAACGGTGTGCAGAGCTCGTTGACACCGAAATGCCCGCTAGCTGTGCGGTTACCATACTCTAGCATGTACTCGATGGCTTGCAGCTTGGAAGCAGCTGTGTAGCTTGCATACTGCCCCATCACGATGCAGCACGAAGAACACCTAGACGGTGGAGCAAAACGAATAACAAGGATGGAACGAAGGAACACTGACAACAAGACATGGAGACAGACACTGCACAGAATGGCAGGACGAAGACTAGACAATGAGCATAACCTATGATGATGATGATGATATTCCTGAGCATGCTTTTGCCGCTTGGTAGCACACGCACACAACTCTGCCAGCTAGTTTCAGTAGCGCTCCAAAAATGGTGCTTGCTACTAGTACTAACAGACTACTCTCGTGGCAGTAACCTTGGTGGTGCGATGATTATGCGAGGGGAAAAAAATTTTAATTTTTAATAGTCACTGTGGGGGGTGGAAGCATTACGCGAGTAAATACGGTAGCTGTCTTAAGTGTGGCTGACTAGAAAAAAGCACTTAAGAAAAAAACAACTGTGCACTTCTGAAGCATTGAGCTAAGCAGCTTGGCACAACAATGGCAAAAAGCAGTATGTGCTGCTTAGAACACCTTCCAAATGATTACAGGCTGGTAGTGCTTTCGGAAATCTCTCAAGTTAAGTCTCAGGCATATCAATCCAGTGCTTTCTGTGCTTACTGTTTTTCACTTCTTATCGTGCTCTCTTGTTTAGGTTCAGAATTATTGCTGGAAATGGAATCTCTGGGTAGCAAATGTGGGCGAACTTCGAAGGCTGTAAAGTCCATCATCAGCTTTGAGTGCTCCAGAACTGCTGGCCTGGTAAGACACTTCTTGCCTCTACAGGCTGCATGACCTATTTGTTTAGGGCCTGATCTTTAACTTAACCGCTTTTGTTGTTCACAATAACCTAACCATAAATGGTGTTTGTACCATTCTTGCCACATTGACAGGATTGCATGTTTTATCTATTGCTGCTAAATTGCTTCACAGCTTCTAACTTATGAGCAGCTCAGGATGCGACAATGTTTAGAACATGTGATGCTGCTTATTTAGAGCTCAAGGAAAGCTAAATGTAAACTGTAAACTAAGTAACTATGCTCGGGGATGTCAAGGAGGAGTGTGCACAGGGTTCAAATTCCCATACCCAGTGTGCAGAACTGCCTGTGGTGTTTATTATGTCGTTGTTGATTGCGAAGTCTCTATACGTTCTTAAACAAGGGAATTGCGCTGAAAAAGACACGGACGAGAAGAGGACATGGACGGGCGCCCGTCCATGTCCTCTTCTCGTCCGTGTCTTTTTTAGCTCAATTCTCTTGTTTAGGAATGTACGACCGACTAGCCCAACAACGTGCTCTCTTAAATCTCTATACATTATTTGGCTGGTAGTGCTACTGCGACTGGCTTAGCGACAGGGTTAGGAATTTTTTCATATTTTGTCTGCTGATTGAAATTTTGAGATCATAAGCCTTATGCCACTGATATTTGGTTAGTATTTTCATATTGCAGTGTTTCCATACAGGGTGTGTTTGCACATGCAGCAGACACTAGCAGATTTGTTTTTTGATGCAGAGGGAAAGCTACACTAATATACGATGTCTGAACACGCCAAAAAGATTGCAATGGCATACTTTAAATACGTGCTGAAGGTATGGACCTGCATACAATATGAATTGGAATTTAAATAGCAAAAACAAAGTTATCATCCATGTATATTGCGAATGAGGGAAGCTCACTGAAAGCATTTGCACGGCATTTCACACTTGAGTCGGTTACTTGATGGACACTCTGTAAACATGCGCGCTTCTTGCTTGCCTATATTGCGCTACCCAGCACCAGATGTCAGCAGAGGGAATGAGTCTCCATGTATCTGATGCTGTCTCATTCGCCTTCTCGCACCAGTATTCTTGATTGGAGAATTCCGCACCGTGGGAAAAAAGCAGCTGCTACTCACCTTGCCACTTACAGAAGCTACTTGGTCCTCTCGAACTGTGGCAGGCTGATGTGCCACTTTCTTTGTTTGCATGGGAGTGCAGTGCAGGTGCAGATATGTCGTGCTCGGACCAAGGAAGTGTCCTCAAAATCAGGGCTTTACTGACAGTCGCCTTAGGGTGTGCGGTCTTCGGAGAATCTCTTCTCAAAGATCATTCAATACAAACTACTCTTCAGTACCACTGTGTGCATTTGATACCTTGGATTTCTTGAAAGTGCGACCTGCGAATTTCTTAAGAATGCCAAGTGTCCACTGTCAAACTGCAGAGCGTGGCTGTATCAAGGTTCCATTTCAGCTAGCTAGCAGCAGTAGTAACTACAGGCTCACCCTACTTTAATGAGTGCACGTGGGAGTGCCTGATGCAGTGCCAATGCTTAGCTAAAACTACTTTTCGTTTAAAAGCAACTGTGTACTACTTTCACAGTCTTGACATCATTCGAGGTGCTAACATCCGGCTCGTGGTAATGTGACAGTTGTGAAGTCTGTGTGATGAAATGGCATTGGAATCAAAACAACACAGTTGTCACCGCTAGATAGCACCCCATCTCACTGGAAGCCTGATAGCAATAGCAGTAGATAATTACGAGATAGAAACTGAGAGTTTAAGCTGAAAATTGTTTTGATTTGCGTATAACTCGACATGAAATTTTTACATGCTAAACTCTGGAGAAAATCCTCATAATATGCTGGCTTTTATGGTGCCATTTCTTTCACAGTGCATAAGCTGAGTACAGAAATGCCCCCTGCAAGCTCCTGTGGCATTGTTGCCCTGAAAACAAGCTCCCACAGACAGTGTGGCAGCAATACAAACAACAGGTGCACACAAGAAACATGCAATGTGTGTCTTAGTAGTAGAGATGCAGTATATGTTCTAAAGTGTTCTAATTGCACTGACGAAGAGGCAGCGTTTGCAGTAATATTTTCCTTTGAGTTAACATTTCAAATGTGAGTTGGATGTCTTTAAGGTGCTCTAAAGAGAATTGTGGGGTGTTAGTTTAATCGTGGGAACTCAGTAAGAGCATTCATACGAACTTTGAACTATTGCTTTGTGTGGCCGATTTGACTCTTGAAATTGGATAAAACGTCCTGGCTCCCACCTCTCTTTGAACACACTGCAGAGAGTAGGAGGAGTCGTAAGTGGAATAAGTTCTAGGTAATCGTGTGGCAGGTTGCCACTCTGGTGTCGGCGGAGTAATACACGGAGTGACGGTGTAAACATAGCCTACTTGCTTTGGGCTTGCCAATTTGGTGATGAGACTCTAAACTACTAATAAGTAGTGGTTCTATCACATTATTATTTACTTCTTGCCCAAAAACACTAATAACAATTACTTTGAGTGTCTTCATGGATTAGATGATTTTCTTTGGCCACTGCAGTGTGGTGAGGTCTCACAAAAGCAAAGGGTGCACACATAATTTTATTTCTCTGCACCTAATTTATGGCTGTGTTGTCTGCAACTAAGACTATTTCTTCGCAAAAACTCAAAAAACAAGATAAAAACAGACTGAATTATCTAGAACTGTCTTTATTGCACCTTTATGTTAGTCTTGTAAGGCTGTATTCTTGAGAATCTGTTCTTTTTAATAGCGCCATCCCCCTTGCATTTTTAAATAATTTATGTCAACATGTGTGCTTTTTGTCCTGCAGGGTTCACCAGAGTTCTTGTACGAGTCGGGCAAATGTCACTACCTGTTCCGATGGGCAACCGCTCATGTATGCCACGATGCCCTTATGTAAGTTTAGAAACAGAGTTAACGTGTTCTTCAGGCAATGGAAAACTGGTACACTGCCGTAGTGCATTAATCGTCCTTTCAAACATAATTCCACACAGCTCAGTGCACTCGCACCGGCAGGAAACAAGCAACTTTGTTTGTGGACAAATAGTCTTTGATGAACCCTTCAGTCACTTATGCTCATGAACACTTTTCATCAGTCTATATCTACTAAATGGTATTGCAGAGATAAAGCAGGTAGCAAGGCCTCTAATTAAGATAGTGTGGACATAGTGGTATGTGTTAAAGTTTAGTGCTGTTTAAACAAGGGAATTGCGCTGAAAAAGACACGGACGAGAAAAGGACGTATGTATGTACGAGAAGTATGTATGACCGACTTGCCCAACAACATGCTCTCTTAAATTTAGTGCTGTCTTGCTGGAAACATTTTCACTGTGGTGCTTGTTTAGCATCCTGGAAGTGCACAACATTCACACATCATAGTATTCATTTCTGCAATAACCGCTGATTCATACCGATGTTTTGTCAGTTGGGGTGCATGAGTATTGAAATCTTCAAATATGAGTATGGGGAACAAATGTCTTCGAAAAACAAATCAGATATTTGTACAGCGAAAAAAAAGGTGGAAAATTAGAAAATAGCTAACACTATTTGTGTTTTCAGAATTCACATGCTGTTTGCAAGTAAAATTACAACTGCACAGAAGTGTATACCCTATTAAAATATCCGGTATATATTTTATACTGGATTCTGTATACCAGGTTTTTTTTACGGGAAAGGCCTGCATGAAGCCAGATGGAGCTGTGATACAGTCGAACCCGGATATATCGAACTCGAAGGGGATTACGAAATACAGTCGACAACTGAGTTTTCGGACTCTCAACGGACCACAAAAATGTCCGAAAAATCGGGCAGTCCGAAAAAACAAATGTGCACCAAAAAAAAAGGAGGCCGGAAAAGGTCATGAATGCTTTTCTGCACCATGCTCCGCTTCCGTGCTAACAGGTCTGCCTGAATTTCGCTTGCATCAGCTCAGTTTGCGTCGGCTGCGCTGTTGCAGGTAAGTCATTGTCGTCATCGCTCTCAGACTCCAAAAGCACTTGGCGAATAATTTTTACATCTGCGAGCCCAGCGCACAGTTCCAACTCGTGGCCCACGTCTGTGAACTCTGAAACGAGACGGCCGATGGAATTTCGACACCAGCAGTGCGAAGGTCGTGAATGAGCTGCTCACTGCCTGACAGCTGCTCGACGACGCTCTCCTCGTTCAAGGCAGCCGACTCGTCATTCAGCACAAATCCTGCGTGGCGGAAGCAGTTGCGCAGCGTTGTGGGTGCTACAGACTTCCATGCATTGCCGAGCGTGCTAACTGCTCCAAGCAAACCGACAGAGTAGGTTTTCCCACTGTCAAGGCACACCACAATCATTAACCACTGGATTACAACACCAACTCCATTGAGCGCCTTCTCGCTGCCGCGTTGCATGCAAAAAAAAAAAAAAATCTTTTTGAAATTCGGAGACAGCTTTTTGAAGAACTACAACCACCAACTACCAACCACTGGATCACAACACAGACTCCGTTGAGTGCCTTCTCGCTGCCTCGTTGCACGCAAAAAAAGAAATCCAGAAACAGCTTCTTGAAGAACTGAAGCCGATCCAATTAAATGAGAGCTACAGTAGCGGCAGAACGTAGTTCTCGCATAAGCACGACTACGGCTAGGCCTACTCGCTACGCTCGGCAACGCACTTGAAACACACGGCAAACACACAGAGGAACAGGCAGTCGTAGTGATCACGCTAAAAGAAGAAAAAAAAGCACTCCGGAGGTGAGCAGTGACGGCAGCGACATTGTTCCGGAAATGGAAGCTGCTAGGCAAATAATATAGCCTTGATCCAGCGTCAGTTTAGCTGAGGAGCGGCACGCAAGGCCGGCACCGGTTTCGAGGCTACCGAAGGAAAAAGTTAACAAACAAGATGGCGGCGACACCGCTCAAAATGTGTAGCAGTTGGCCCGGCTGACGCTTGGAATGTTCGAAAAATCGAATAGCCCTCCTTAGTGTCCGAAATTTTGAGCAGCGTAATACATTAACTTTATAAGGTATGTCCTGGGGCCGGGAAAATATCTGAATAATCAAGCATGTCTGAAAAATCGGTCGTCGACTATAGTTCGATATATAGATAATTCAATATACAGAAATCGGCTTGAGACGGCACTTGTAATCATGAAAAATTATACTGTATTTATCGCGTAGTCAACCCACTCGCATTATGAACCCACCTCCCACTTTTGCCCCCGCGAATTTGGAAAAAAAAAAAAAGTTTGGTGGCACCCCCTTTCGTTTCGACCGTCGCATCCACAGCTCATTTATTGCCAGTGCGCCAAAAGCGATAACGTCAGGGCGTGTTTATCTTTTGACTATACTTTTGATAGATCCTGCGGTAGCAGGGAGCGAACTCTGCACAGTGCCTGTGATGGCTTGATTGCACAAGCCTGGTTCGGTTTATCACGCCGTGCTTGGGGCGGGCATAGTCCACTGCCACAAAATCATTGGAAAGCGTGATAGCTGCAAATGCCGTTTGAAACAAACGATGCTGAAAGTCTGTGTCATGATCGCAGCTGAACGCGTGCTATCGTTGATTCAACGATGTAAGAATAGAAGACTCGAAAAAAAAAAAAAAAAAGAACCTGCCGATAGCTTATGCTGCGCCGCAAGTTCAGCACAAGTAAGGATGACTCTCGCAAAAGAAAAAAAAAATTGTGCTTCTTAACGTTTGCAGCCGCCATATACGCTACGCCGCACGTCCAGCATGACAGCAAGAATGAACGACTCCCGCAAGAAAAAAAAAAAAAGAACAGCCGTCGTCACGCGCAGACCGTTCACAACACACGGTGGAGAAAGCGTCTGCCACGGGCTGAGCTGGCTCGTCCGCGCATGCATAGTGCGTGCTGCTGCAAACGAAGGCCGGGAAAGAGAGAGGAAGGGGAGATAAAGTGACCCATAACAACAGCACGACAGATGGGACATAGAAGAACAGATGACAACACAGAGCGCTGATAAAGCTCAGCAGAAGAGCGGGCACACGCTTGCACTTTGCTCTATGGCGTTTTTCCCCTCTCCCGAAAGCCACGGCTGCATTGGTTCCCTCTCATTCCTTCACGTACATGGCTACCAAACGTCACATGCTGGCGCGCGGCAGCGATCATCGCGGATGCGCGCACCTTGGGAAAAGGGCGCGGTGCTGTCGTTGACCAGCCGTTGCAGAACTGTGCTATCGCATTCCTTCCGCGCGTGGCTTGAAAACGTCACGCGGCAAATGGCAGAGGGTGATGCGATCGTCTTTGAGGAAGGAGCACCGTTCAATGCATGATGCGGAGTTCGATATATCGAACGACCGGTGAAATTGAGTTCGATATATGACGCAGCTTTCCTATACTTTTACATCGGATTTTCAAGGGGATATCCGTCAGTTCGATATAACCAAAATTCGAATTATCCGGGTTCGATATATCCAGGTTCGACTGTATATAATTTATCCTTATCAGCCATCGGTTATCCTCTCTTCGCACTACATGTCCTGCCCATGCCCATTTCTTCTTTATTTCGGCTAGAATGTCATGAACTTGGGTTATTTCTCTGACCCACTCCTCACGCTTCCTATCTCTTAGCATTATTAGTATTACTTGCATGCAGACTAGTTAGTTAGATGATTCTGAAGACCTCTGGTGCTGCATAGTTACTCACAAACACAACACACACACAAGAGATTACAGCAAGACGTTCACATCGATGATGTGCTCACTACCCACTAGCTGTTATTTGTGATACGAAGGAGAAGAAAGCATTACAAAAAGACGTGAGGGTGCAATAAGAAGAAAACAGAAAATTCAGTGAAAATGCGAAGAAAAATTCTGAAAGAAAAATAAAACGAAATGGCTCCAGGAAACCTGGCAACCCATTGCTCTCGTTGTCGAACGGAAGACTCTCAACAGGACTTGAGGTGTAAACATTGTGTAGCAAGGTTCACGGATAACAAGGTGCTGGCCTGGGCAAAAGACACTTTGAAAAGACATTATCGAAGTATTTAAGATGATTTTGGGTCAAGAAGGAGAATGTGAGAGTGTTCCGTCTGTGGCGCTCAGCAAGAAGGAAGTGATACTGCCTTGTTCGGACAATATGTATGACAAGAAGATAGACGCAATTTGCCATTATTTTCGTTTTATTTTTTCTTGAAAATTTTTCTTCTTTTTCTTCTCATTTTTCTTCAGTTTTCTGTTTTCTTCTTATTGTACCCTTATGTCTTTTTGTAATGCTTTCTTCTTCTTCATATCACAAATAACAGCCAGTTGGTCGTGAGCGTATCATCGGTGTGAATGTCTTGCTGTAATCTTGTGTGTATGTCTGTGTGTGTGTAAGTATGCAGCTCCAGAGGTCTTCAAAATCTTAGCATTATATCTACCACTTTTTTTTTCTTGGCTCTCTATGTTGTCCTCAAATTCAATAGCCATGTAGTTAGTTTTCCTCGCACTTCTAGCCTTTTTGATTTATTCAAAATGATCAGAATGCTGCTTTTTTCCTATTACTGTGACATGTCTTAGGGTAACACAGTCAGATTTCAAGTCTGAATTTTTTAGATTTGTTTAATTGTGAACTAATTTTCTGTCCCTTTGAGTTTAGAATGAGATTTAAAATCATGTGGAGGAAATTGCTAACCGGGACGTTTACAAACCCTCAGCTGTACAGTAAATGGCATCTAAAAGTAGTTATTACTAGTAGATGTATGCCTGCAACAGCATTGCAGATCTTGTCCATGTGGCCTGAACCTGCCCTTCGTATATTGACACGAATAGAAACAGATTTCTTGGAGACCTTGTTACTCAAGCAGAAGAGCAACACAGTCATAGGTCTCGCCCTGACCGCTGCAGAGTCCCAAGGGATTCGGGCGACGGTTAGGGGAATGATTGGGGGCTTAGGCTAAATCCTTCTTTCTCCTCATTTTTGACGGGTGCAAATAAAGGTTATTTCTCTCTAACTACAATTCTTTCTGGATTGCTAATGGGCTATAGTGTATGCAGTATTTATTTTCACAACTTGTGCCATTTTTTTACATTTCCAGACGAATTGCTGGACCAGGCTCTGACCGCCTTGTCGGCCCAGCATCTGCGTCATCCAGTGCAACTGTCGGAATTGTCACTGCTGCTGTTATTGTCTTTGTACTTGCGTCAGCAGGCCTGTACCTGATGAGAAATAAATTGAGGTATGTTTGTAAACTTCTTTTACACTGCTCTGTGTTGATCGAATATTTAGGCAAATCTCCCAAGGTAGAGTAGATTTGTAATAAGGGGGTAATGGAGTAATTTCCTTCGTAGCCATACGTAGAAATCTATACAGCTTTCCTTTGCAGACATATGGCGACACTTGTGTAGATGTGAGTGAGTACACCCTTATTGCAAATTTACTCCACCTTGGGGGATCCCCCTAAATATTCGATCAACACATGCTGCGATATGAAGTAAAGGTGCTTCATAGTGTTGTGTTCCTATCTATGATCCTGCATGAAAACCCATGCAATAGCTTTTATTTTCAAATTTTCTGTTCTTATTGCCAGCATTAAGTATCTCAATCTCCTTCCCTGAGTGTAATGTAAATCCTGACTCTGCCTGGCACTTTCTTTCAGGACTTTGCTTGACCTCACATGTTACAAGTCCCTTGGAGCAATAAGAGTTCCTCAGTACCACTACTCAAAGGTGTGTTGCTTTCCCGGCAAGATTTTAACTGCACTCAATTTACTAATCTCTTAGGCATATAAAACCAATAATGAAACATTAAAGTATATACAGGAGCCAAATTGTCTTCCTGTGGCAAACAATAGTGATGGAAATGGGATTCCCCCTCTTTTTTTTTACTCTCTTTTTGGTGCAGTCAATCCATGGCTAACTTTTCTGGCACTGCCTTGGTCTAGACATTTACAAGGTTTCTGCTCTCTGTTATTGTGATGGCAGATTTATTATTCCTTTGAAAATGTTTATCAACAGCTCTCAGTAGCTGTGGATAACTGCTTTGTCATTCTGCCTTGCAGACCACATCTCAGCTACGGAGCACAGATGAAAATGGTGACACGGAGCTCTTGACTTCAGGATCATCCATGAACTCGGGCGATGATCCCACTGACCCGCACATATTAACCTAGGGGGTTCTATTCATTATTATTGCTGAGACTTGTTGAAAGACAGAGGCATCATGCCTGATAAGGCTTGCCTGATGCCTGATTAGCAGCCCAGTCTTATAGTTCCATTTGTGATGTAGGTTGACCAGGTTCAAGCCTTTCTTTCTGTTTACACAGAGCCATCTAGTTTAAGGCATTTCTTGAGTTATTTTGCTGATTTAAACCTAAGGAAAGGCAGACCAAGAAGACGTACATTTCTATTACTGTTAGCAAGGTGCAAGATAATGTTGTGATGCACTATGGCGAGCACCTTTCTGGTTGGACGTGACGACTGTGATACTGACCTCTCACTGAAGTGATTTGTGCCCATTGCAGATTCTCCCTGCACCCTGAGATTTCTAAGTGAATCCAGCTTTACCTCAGCACAACAAGGCTTATTTTTTTATCTTTCACTCTCATAGTGTCGTTGGGTAGGCGGCAACTAGGAGTTTCTGTGAATTCCATCCTTTTTTTTTTTTTTTTTTTTTTCACTGCTCTATTATTGTTCTCATTTAGTTTCGAGCTAGTCTAGTGCTTATATCTTGTGGCTCGAGCTGGTCTCAAAGTTACTATGCACTTGTTCAGATTCAACTCTGCCTTAGTGATTAAGCCTGTTGCGCGCAGCTTTCTGTTGTCTTCACATTTGCGGTTGCGTCCAAGCTGCGTTCTGATCATTTGTCTGTCAATAGACTTCTTGGTGGGATGGTGTGCCTTGTTCTAGTCCATGCTGACTCGCAAGTACTAGTATATCCTCGTGCGCTGTGTGTGATAATGCGAAGGACAAGCGGTGCATCACTGGCATATAGCCAAGACAGAGTGTTTAATTTTTTCTCGTTTTCCTAAGCGATATAGTTAAGATTGACGTATGTTGTGGTTTTTATGCACCTGACATGTTTGCATTCCAGGCTCAAATTTCGGAGTGCTTGGCTTTGTCAAGGTCAGTGTTGTGCTCTAGAGTAACCAAAAACCAGACAAAAGCATTTTTTTTTTTCTCGCACAAGCTAGCGATTACCTGGACTGTTACATGTATATATACATTTTCATGAGAGAAAGAGGTTTGTTTGAATAAATCTAATTTATTATACACCTTTGACTTGGCACTCGTTTTTTTTTTTTCTTTTTTTCTACTGAATCCACAAGTCCCTGTGATGCTCCTGCAGATGATGCTGACTCCCCAAAATTTCAAAGCATCAAATTGGTCTACTGGAGCCCAGTGGACTAGTGGTACACCTATCTTTGCTTCTTACTGTTGTTGCATGCAGCTAAGCTGCTGTTAAGCTTTGTTACTACTTCATACAGGCAGTTTGCAAACAGTGGCTGTGTCTCCTGGCATTTGATGGAGAACTCCATCAGTGTCTTTGCTGTACCAGAGAGCTTGCAGCAGTCAAGATGGGAAATTTGTTTTAGTGACTCGACAACCTTCTCAGTGCATTGCAGCAAGAAGAATGTGCGGTCAAAATACTCCCATCGCTGGTCTTCTGGCAGCGTGTTGATGTAGCTTGCAAACTGAAGCAGCTTCTCCATAAGTTGAGTGGTGATGTAGAGCACAAGGGCTTGTCCACTGGCCAGGGCTGCCACACAGCTTGAGAGATTCTCCAGCTGCGTATACTACAATTGGAAAGAAAATGTGTGCACAAGGGTGTAGGCAAATCTTGCGTGGCCTTAGCTGTTCATTGGGGTTTCCAAAAGGACTTTGCTTTGAGAGTGTGATGCAAAAACTACATAAACACGAAGAATGGGCATGCATTCTATGAACACCATTATCTTGTCGTGTTTATAAATCTGGCACTGCTGCACGCACACATTGCTGTCAAGTGTCAGCTGTGTCATATGGTATGCAAGAAACATTGCACAGACAAAATGTGTGAAGGAAAATCATTTTCACACTTAAATCTCACACAGGAGAGTTTGGGAGTGGGAGGTTGGGGGGGAAGTTACTTGCCAGCATGTTTGGAATTGATAATGAGAGGCATGGCAGAAACTGAAGTTCATGGAGCAGACTACATTTTATAAGGTGCCCAAATAAAAGTGTGGCAGTTCTATTTCTTTTGCTTTTCTATACCATACAAAACAGTATAGGCTGCTTATATTTTGCTACATGTATGGTTTACAGATAAATGTAGTTGGCAGCCTCCCAGCCTCCTCCAACCGAGATTCCAGTGTTTGTATTGCTTGCAATATCTGACAAAGTTTAACAGAATGCAAGTGGGTTCACTAGTCACCAAAATATGCATCACACAATTTAGCTTTTTAGCCAGAGTCAAGCTACACCCATATAGTGAGACCCAGTGACTGCCCTAGTTACCCAGCTATGGTTGCAATGTTTTGAGGTCTGGGAAGGTGTAAAATATGAAACTGCTGTACCTGTACAGAAACTGCAGTTTCGTGGAAACCTTGGTGTGCTGCATTTTGAAATAAGGGAGGTTGATGTGGAGGAAGTGGCGAGGGAGACAAAGAAGATATGCCTGTTCCTATTTGAAAAATATTCTATAAGAATCCACTTTGAGGCACAACCATGAAAGAAATGAATTCTGTTTCACAACTAATTTGCAGAATGAACCCTGTAAATGTTGCAGAGAAATGATGGAAAGGAAGCGATTAGAGTATATCACAGATGAACCATTTGCAAAGCAATGGAGAAAGTTTCATATGTCAAAATAGTGCCTCCTGAAGTAGATTATTGAAGAGTTATTGGGGAAGTTCATTATCAAAAGAAGAAAACGTATTGCAAGTACAGGGCCTACCATGCCATCCTGTGGCCGTTCAGCATGCCCTGTCTTGCATCTTGGCTAACACATGCGCATATCTGAGCGTTTCTGGTCCGGTAAATTTTGTAAAATTCATTGCTAGCACAAGTGGTGACTTTTTTTTTTTTGCAGTTATTGCGGGCAGCATGTGTTTGCGTGGTGTGGCAGTAAGCTTACGTTGAACAGCTCTCTCCAGGCTACGATTTCGCGAACACATCCAGTGATGAAATTCATGGCAGCTGCTTGGAGCGACTGTCTCGCGTTGCAGCGCCGGTCGTCGCACAGTCTTCCGAAAGCTGACAGTGCCTTCTTGCAGAGCTCTATTTCGACGTGCCCTAGCGGTGTACCTTCGCGTATTGTACGTAGAAGGTTATCTGCAGAATGTAGCAAGAGTTGTTCGGACCCGGTGCCGTCGCCTGACTGGTCGAGAAGGGTTACATTGGATGCAACTGCGAGGTAGTTCTCCAAGAACGTCCAGTGCTGACTGACGCGTTCTGCATAGTCGGAGAGTTCTTTCGGGCAAGTTTCCCAGGGTAAGCGATGAAAAACTGCAAAAGGGCGCAATAAGAATGATAAGTTGTTTACAGGAAAGGAAGGGCGCAGTATCTAACACTTATTCTGTGGACACCTGACCAGCGCGGTAAGGGAAAAGGGGAAAAAGGTGCTGTCGGGGAGGCAATTAAAATAGCTCATTCTGACGACCCGGATAGCTGCGCACCTTCAAAACGCATTTCTGTCGCTGACAGGCGAATAACTTTAAAGGACTAAAATATGCTGCTTCGGGCATGTTCTTGAGTGATCTAAAACAGTTTAAAATGTGTCCAAATGCAGTAAAAGTCGTGCTCACCGGTCGGTTCTAGGCGGATGCCGCCCCTGATGTTCATTAACGAAACTTTTTGCCGTAAATGGAGGACGTCATTTTCAAGGCTTTTGCATCTCTCCAAGATTTCGCCGTCTCTGTTGCGCATATCTTCTGCCAGCTTCCTCACGTAATCGCTTGCAGAAACTTCGCTGGGTTTGGAACGAATCAATGCCATGGCGAAGGCTACCTTCATTGTGCGATGGCGAGCATCTGGAAGACGAATCAAACACTCCTGCATCAGTAACTCTTGCATGTGTGCAAGGCAGTCAAAAAGACTGCACCACGTCACTTGCCTTGCGGCAGTAGAACGGGCGTTTCTGTGTCCCCATGGTCGTTTGAAAGATGCATAATGTTTTGGTCCTTCTTCGACCTGAGCGCTGCGATGTGAGAACGAAAAGGGTCACGTCTTCCCGAGTCGTAACTCCGAAAGTCCTAGAGATTTATGTTTCCCGCGACGTGACGCATAAGGCATCCGGCGCGTCATCTGCTCAGCACCACGGCCGCTCGATAGTGCGCTTCCATCGAGCGGCCGTCAGCACAAACTGGCGGCAGAGGCGTTAGCGACATTCTATATTAAATCAAGTTTTGGTTTTTAGGATTCAGCGCGCTTCAGACATAGGACGCAAAAATAAACATTCAAGATACTGGAGCATAAATTAGCCATTCTTTGCTTACTGGTGCGGCATCTTCACCGAAACCGAAGGTCAAAAAGAAGGGCATTCCAAACGGTACAAACGGGGCCCGTTTTTTGCAGAGTTAGCCCCGATGGGCGGAGCGTGACGTTAGCTGACGTCATAAAACAACGAATTACAGCAAATATTTCAAGCATTAAGCAACTTTGTTTTATGTGGTGCGAGTTCGAGGCCAATTTTGGTTAGTGTATCTTCAAGACAATTAGAAGGGCCGCCTGAAGTTCAGTCCCCATAGAATATTTGTCTACGTAATCCGCTGCCCATCCATGGCCATGAGCCTTCCCATTCAATAAAGGACATTCAATGAATCAAGCAACTTTAGCTGTATTTATTTCTTTTTTGTTTACAGTTTCGCGTCACGGCCGGGCTTTGTCACGTGAATTTTGACTTCCGGGTTGTGGTTTGGTTTCTGCTGGAATTGCATGCAGGCGGGCGGATGTGACCTTTATTCTCTTGATATTTGCGCCCAATTTGCTGGGAATGTGGTGTTGTGCTCGGCTTCCAACTACGGCAACTCAAATAGAACGCGATACAAGATGTTTCGAGTGCCGTCGAGGTCTGAACGAGTTGCGCGTTGTTTTCTTCTTCTTTGCGAGGTAAGTTTGATCATTGTGCTTACTTGGTTTGGACGCGCATGATGAGAAACCAGAACCGTTGCGACGAGACTGAATAGCGAAAGACGCAAACGTAAATTTTCCGCCAAAGGGCAGCAGTGGCGTCATCCGGCACCATTACAGAAAAGTGCCATGCTTGTCTCGATATGGTGGCTAGTCTCGATGCTCTTGTCTTGAGCCGCAGCGCTTTCCCCAACGACGCCAGATGACGCTACAGCTGCCTTTTGCTAGAAACTCTGCCCTGACGTTTTTCGCTCCTCGTCGCAGACAGTTCTAGCTTCTCATCATGCGCGGCCAAACCAAGTAAGCACCATGATAAAACTTACCTCGTAAAGAAGGGGACAACAACTCGCAAGCTTTGTGAGCAGTTTCAGCGCAAATGAGCCTCCGGTTCAGGCGGGAGAATTTTTCAAACGGGGGTTCGATAAAGTTGCAGAACACTGTGTAGAGAGCTACATTCATTCATAAACCTTTCTTCACAAGGATGACCTGAGGCCTAGAGGGGAAGGGGGTGGGTTAGGTGAGGTTGAGGGCGCCAGACTCCGACATGAAGTCTAGCAGGGCACTATAGCTTGCGCTTGGCGTTGGTTTAGGGAACCCAACCTCAAGTTTGGCTGCGCGACTGCAGCGCGCGCTCCTCCGCAAGCGGCAAAATATTGAAGCATTGGTCTGGCGCGGCGCTGATGCGGCGCTTGACCGAACGTACGTAATAAGCAGAATCAATTACGCCACGCCCTACCTGGACATCAAGGCCGGCGAAAAAGAGAAGTTAGACTGCCTGATTCGAAGATGCGTTAAGAAGGCGCTAGGACTGCCCATGGGTACCTCGAGCGAACGACTGCTCGAACTCGGGGTGCATAACACGTGGGCAGAACTGGCGGAAGCAGTGCGAGTCTCCCAATTAGAGAGACTAAGCACGACCGAGACGGGCAGGGTAATCCTTGCAAGAGAGGCCTCAACCCAGACAGGGAGTTAAAAAAAAAGTCACAATTAAAAGTGAAATCAGGAATGCCTTAGTAGTCCCCCCCCCCCCTTCCCTAGGAATATGCATCCAGAATTTAATGTCGAAAGAAGGGCCAAACGAGCCGAAGCTCTAGAGCGACGGTTCAAGAACATGGGAGCAAAGGAAGTAGTCTATGTTGATACAGCAAGTGGCAGAACAGGTGCGGCGGTAGCTTCGGTAGTCGATGGCCGAGGGGCACCGGTATCTGCGGCAGCCATCAGAGGCCGCAACATAGAGACTGCGGAGGAAGTTGCGATAGCGCTAGCTTGCGTAGGAACAGAAGCCAAGTTCATAATTAGCGACAGCAAAATTGCCATTCAAAATTTTGGGAAGGGGAGGATATCGCCGGAGGCGGCCAAAATTTTCACCCAAAGAACGATAAATAGGAAAATTCAGTTAATTTGGACACCCGCTCACGCTGCCGTCCCTGGTAACGAGGCGGCTCACGAGCTAGCCCGAGCTCTCTACTTCCGGGTAGCCGTCGAGCCCCCCGAACACTGGGCATACGACGAGCGTCTGCAAAATTACGGTGAAATCATCGACCATTATAAATTGGGACGTAGACTGGTACCCCCGCCAGATGTTAGACTAAATAATAGAGAAGCTGTCGCGTGGAGGCGGCTACAAACTAATACGTTCATGAACCCGGTCTGGGCGTTTCACGCGCTACCAGACTTTAGGGACAATGATCTCTGCAAACACTGTGGGGCGAGAGGGACCCTCGACCACATAATTTGGGAGTGCCCACAATCTCCAGGGATAGGGCAAAATATTACAAGTAGAGAAGCCTGGGATACCCTGCTGCGAAGCGCGGACCCTGCGATCCAGCACCGCACCGCCCATCTGGCGGAAGAGGCCGCAACAAGCCAAGGGCTACCTGCCAGCCTCTAATCCGCGGGCGCACGACTCCCCGTTTCCGATGGAATTAAAAGTTGTACAACCAACCAAGAATCCAACCAAGAACTGATTTTATATGTGTTTATTAAAGTCGTATTTCTCGATCTCGCTCACGGAACGGCTTACGTTGAGCTCGTCATCGCCGGCGTCGCGGCGCACGGACTCTGTGCTGGCTTCGTCTTTTGTTGGTATTTCTCTCTGAGCTGCCTGATTTGCAGACGTTTTGGCGGAGCTCGATCTCGAATGACCATCGTCCGCTTTGCTCTCGCCGGCCATTTTTTCCTCTGGCTATGACTGCTCTGTCCGGCTTCTTCCGTTGGCCTCGTATTTTTTCTTTTTAATTTGGGATATTTGCGGCTCTTCCCTCGCCGTAGCCGCAGCATTTGCCGCTTCGTTCCTGGTGTGGTCTTCGTGACAGGGTGCGCAAGTGGTTTTCTGACCTGTTTTATAAAAGCGAGGAATAAGAAAAGACGTGACACTGTGCATCGGCAAATAAAAGCGTGTTCGGAACATCTGATCGGTTGTTTATTCAAGCTAATAAAAGATCAAAGATCAATCATATGGTGCTGCCTATGCGAAAGATATTAGTGAGCAGCCCTACACAGACGTAGTTATAAGAGAAGAAAAAGAAATATTAGAGAATTTAAAAAACATGCTTCACAAACTCAGTAGGGAACAAGTCCACTATGCTCTCTAAAGGCCGACCCACATGGAGCGATTTTCCCGCGGCAAACCTTGCGAACTGCCGCCCGGCGGCCGTTCGCAGGCTATCAAGCCGGGCTGTAGTGCCGGGCCAGATATTTTCGCCGGCGGCCGGGCGAACGGCCGCTATTGGGCGCGACCACCGTGAGATGGCAGCACTTGCTGCCGCACCGGTGGTGGTGGTGGTGGTGAAAACATTTATTATTATAATACATATAGGTATGTACACTAGGTGGAATGCCTAGACAGGCACTCCATTGGCGTTTGCCGCAGCCCGGGCGCGCTGCGTTAAGACCTTTTGGACGTACCTCTAGGGTGCAGCAGCCGGACAGGGTCGCCTCCCAGTTCTCTCGGGTGGGGTTGGGGATAGGGAGCAAAGATGGGGTTTTCTGGCAGGCCCACACCATGTGGTAGATGTCAGACACCTCCCCACAGTGCGAGCACAGCCCGTCGAATTGCGGATCAAAATGTTTTAGAATAGCCGGGCACAACATTGTATTGGTGAGCAGGCGCAGAAGCACCCACTCGTTAGCCTTCCCCAGCCCTTTGCACGGGGTGGGAAGAGTTTGGTGCGTAGATCTGTAATATTCACATATTTCTTTAAATTTGTACACTGGGCTGAAATCAAAATCCCGGTCCGCGTCGGGTTCCGTGGGAAATGCCCGGAGAGAGCACGCGGGCGGCGGTGTCGGCTGCCTCATTACCTTGGAGACCTTGGTGACCTGGAGCCCAAACGAGAGATCGGTACGCGGGATCCGAATCTCGACTGCAATTTTTGTATATGCGGTAAGCGAGAGGAGCAGTCCACCCTTGCTGGACGTTCCGACAAGCCCCTCGCGAGTTGGTTATGATGTATTTGGAGGAGGAGTCAGAGGCTGCGAGGGCGATGGCAACCTCTTCTGCGTGTGTTGGTGACTGGGCCTTGAACGTAAGGCCATCTACTGTTTTACCCTTGTGGATGACCGCGGCTGTGTACCAACCCCTGGGGTTTGGGCCGGAGACATCCACATAGAAAACTCCTGGTTTGCTTCCATAATGGCGGTCCAAGGCTTCCGCCCGCGCCAGACGCCGACCATTATGGTCCTCTTTGGACATGTTGGCGGGGAGAGGCCGCACATGGAGGGCGCGTCTCCAATTTTCGGGAATGCGATATCTCTCCTCTGTGAGTTTGGTGTGTTGGATGTGAAGTCGGGCAAGAAGACGGCGACCCGACTCTGTCTTTGTTAGACGCGTGTACTGATTGGTGAGGTGGGCCTCCCGAAGCTCTTTGAAAATATTCACCACACCCAGCGCCATGAGACGGCTGGTAGAGGTGGAGACCGGGAGGTCCAGGGCTCGTTTCATGATTTTACGGAGGATAACTTCGAGAGTATCCTCCTCCTGTTTCCGCAGGTGGAGGTAGGGAGTCGAATACAAGATTCGACTGGTCACGAATGCGTTCGCCAGCCGCAAGGCGTCCTTGCATCGTAACCCACCGCGCTTGTTGGAAACCCGGCGGACCATGCGGCCCACCTGGTCCGCCACCTGCCGGAGCTTGGCGAATATTGTGTCGCATCGTCTCTGGTTGTGTATAAAGAGCCCAAGAACTCTGATTTCCTTAGATTCTTGAATGGGACCGCTTTGCAAGGTGAGATTGATTTGAGTCGAGCATGAGCGCGAGGGGCGCAGATGCACGAATTCAGATTTCTGCGGTGAGCATTGGAGACCACAGCCGCGGGCATAGCGGTCCACTATGCTAGCAGCCGTTTGCAGGCTTGTCTCCATGTCCCCCAGACCAGACGCCCTTGCGTGGTCCAGAGGGTGATGTCGTCGGCGTACAGCGCGTGCTGCACACCTTCGACCGCACCCAACAGAGCAGGCAAGCGCATCATTGCAACGTTGAATAGCAGAGGGGACAGCACTGCGCCTTGCGGAGTGCCCCTCGTGCCGAGTAAAAAAGGTCCGTGTTCTTGATCCTGTATTCGGATATAAGACAGTCTGTCTGTGAGAAATTGTTTGATGTAGTTGAAAGTGTTCGTGCCGCAGTGCGTTTGACTCAAGTGCGTGAGTATGACCTCGTGTGTTACATTGTCGAATGCCCCTTTGAGATCCAGGGCGAGGACGATTTTGTCGTTTCTTGTGCATGTGATGGGGTTCAGTATTTCGCGGTCGAGTTGAAGCAGGACATCCTGTGTGGATCTGTGTGGGCGAAATCCGAACATGGTGTCCGCGAAAGTGTTGTGTTGTTCAAGGTACTCAGACAGCCGATCCCGCACCATCGTCTCCATCAATTTGCCCACACACGAGGTGAGAGAGATGGGTCGGAGGTTGTCCGTGTCGACTGGTTTCCCAGCTTTGGGAGTAAAGGTGACGAGAGCCGTCTTCCATTCAATGGGAAGGGGGGTTTCCCCTGTCCAGATTGCATTGATATAGTCAAGAAGGCACTGGTGCGCCGTGTCAGGGAGGTTCGCCAGAAGTTTAACGGTGACCTTGTCCCTGCCTGGCGCAGTGCCCTTCTTCATTTTGGCCAGACTGGCCCGCAGATCGTGGAGCCGGAATGGGTTATCCAACTCCGAGTTTTCCCTGCCTGCATAGGAATAGGCCGATCCGCGGGGGTCCTGAATTGTGCACAGGTAGCGATCGCGTAGCGCCACTGCCAGCCGCATTGTGTTTCCTTGGAATGAGTGCATGGCTTTGTGTAGGTGTTTTTGCGTTTCCGTGAGTGTCTGTGTTGGATTGATGAGGGCTCGGAAGAGCCGCCACGTGTTGCGGCTCGACATTTGCCTCGCCGCCGTGTTGCAACTGTCCACCCAGTTAGAGTCAGCGAGTTGGGCCGCGTACTCTGCTGCCTGCCTGGTGAGATCCGCAATGCGAGCTTTCAGCTTCTTGTTGTGTTTCTGACGCTTCCAGCGGCGCGTGAGGCCACGGCGTGCTTCCCAGAGATGCAGGAGGTGGTTGTCCACGTCCGTAACTACCTCTGTGAGCTGTATTTGTTTCTCATGGGAGTGAAGGTGCGCCATGACTGACTGGAACCAGGTCGTGTAGCCCTGCTCTGTGATGTTCGTGTTAGTTTCTGTTGGGAAATTTTGGCGAAAGGTAGTCCAATCGGGGATGCGGGATTTCGTTGTGGGGCGCTTCAGGGGGCGTGTGTAAACTGTTGTGTTGAGGATACAGTGGTCGCTACCGAGGGTCTCCTCGGTGTTGATCCAGTCTGCGTGTCTATGTTGCGAGTGAAGGTGAGGTCCGGGCATGTGTCTCGGGTCACCGAGTTGCCTACGCGGGTGGGAAATGCTGGGTCGGTGTGGAGGGTGAGGCCCAATGTGGACGCCAGTTCTGCCAGCATGCGTCCACGCACTTCCTCCTTACGATAACCCCATAGCTGGCTAGGGGCGTTGAAGTCACCCACAATCAGCAGGGGATCACGACCCGCCTCTTTAAGCGCACGGCTAAAGAGGCCCGCGAAGGTCACTCGCTTTATTTTCGGGGAGCAGTATACGTTAAGCACGTGCAGGGCAGGATCCGATCGCCTAAGAGGGAGGATCCTCACCATCATGTATGAATAGGGTATGTTGAGATCGAGGTCAATTTCGGTGGCTGTGTATGGTTTGTGCACGAGGAGACACGACAAAGGGTCATGCTGGAACGTCGCGTAATTAGTCAACTTGGCTGCCGCTCCTGGCTCTTGGAGGGCGACCACGGCGGGCAAAGCCTCGAATGTTTCGAGATAGAGACGCAGGTTCGCGCGTTTCTGCCGAGCCTTAAAGCCTCTACAGTTCCACTGCGTTACGGTTATGGAATTGTGAGCTTTGGGAGGAGAGGAACGCGTGTTAAGCCGTCCTGCCATGATTAGGAACGGAAATGATAGATGGGGGGCTATGAGACTCCGACCCAAAGCCAGCACCGGGTGGGGGTGCGGGTTTGGAGTCCTCTGATTTCGGATCTGTGGGACTGACGACAATTTTCTTGTGCCTGTTGAAGGCTTGGATCCCTTCGAGCCGATGGCTCGTTCGGGTGGTTGATTTCATGCAGCGGGTGATGGCTGCAGGGACCGATGCCTTACATTTGGTCTCCAAGCAGCCCATGGCCGCTTCTACCATTTTCTGGAAATGGGAAGTGAGGCGCGCCTCCATCGCGGCCATTGCCGACGCGAACGCGGGCGGCAATTCGGGCTCACTCTCCATGGCGTCGGGACTCGAGACACCCGTCACAGCGGACAGTTTTTCCTCTAAATTTTGAATTTTGGCGAGCAGTTGCCCGATCTGCGCTTTAAGCTGCTCATTTTGCCTGCGGCTTTCGACATCAACGCCGTGTATCGAGGAAGGGGAAGCGAGTGAGGATGAGGGAACGCAGGAGGCGGCCCGCGCCCAGCTGCTCACCTGAGTGTTTTGTTGCTGCGCCGGGGCCCGGGATCCGGCAGCGCCATCTGGATTGAGGGCGGGGAAGTGCTTAGCATCGTCTCCGTTGGGGGGCGGCGTCTGCTTCTTTTTCTTGTTTTTCTTCTTCCTCTTCCCCTTCTTCCCAGTTGACGACTGTAAGGGAGAGGAGGAGTCTGTGTTCACGTCACTTTGGTGTGAGCCGGTGGTAGGATCGCACCGTAGCGCTCCGCCATTGGCTCTGCCGGTGGAGTGACCTTGCTTGCTTTCAGACGTCCTTCAGGTTGTGAAGGTCTGGCTCCGGCAAGATGGAGTCGGCGAAATTTGGCCGTGCAATCTCTCGATCCCGTGGGGTGGGCTAATCCACAGATTGCACAGGTCGGGTTGCAATCGTGTGGCGCAGGACCGTCCTGCGTCACAGTCACAGTTTGGCCGCAAAGGCCGCACCTTGGCGAGTTCGGCGTGGGGCAAATGTCCGAGCGGTGTCCCACAGCACCACACTTTACACATGCCGGCACAGTTCGCTTATATTCTCGGACGGGTGTAAGTTCCCCGTTGTAGTGGACGTATCGCGGGACCACCTTTCCCACAAATGTGATGAGCGCGATGGTTGATTTTCCGAGCCGGCGGATGCTGGCGATCTGGCCTCCTCGCCAGACAATTTGGGCAGTGAGCGTCACACTTGTTTCATCGTCCGCGATACCCCCGATGATACCGTCTCCGGACTGGTAGGGGGTCTTTACCAGTTGGCAAATTAAATTCGCCAATGAGGCGATCGGCGAGGTCTGGATTTCGTGTCCCTACAACAAGCAGATTCTGCTCCCATGCGGGTACAATGTCGAGAACATTGTCGGCAGCAGAAATGCCTAGGTGCGAGTTCAGTGCCTTGCCTAGCTCACCGCGTCGGAAGGTGTTCCTCAGGTCCGCGGTGACCCTGGGCTTGATGATGACAACATAGTCTTGAGGGTGCATCCGTGGCATAGGACGGGGCTTCCACAGACACGGCTTAGCTTGGTTTCGAAGCGATGAGGCAGATTCGTGCGCTGGCGCTTGCTGCTTGGTTTGGGACGCCGCCGGTGTAGCAGCCGCTGTGTTGGAGCCGGCTTTGGAACGCCGGCTGACAAGTTGAAAGAGCTCCTCGTGCTTGAAACGGGCAGGTTCCGTCACAGCTTCAGGTTGGACAGTCGAAACAGTCTTCCAGACCATTTCGGAAGGGTCATATCCCCTCAGAGAAGCTTGAGAAGCCATCTTGATAGGTGACGAGGGTGAGTCACTGCCTCCGGGAGCGACGCAGCCGTTAGGCCTAGCGCCAACTCCTCGCGGCAGAGTGAAAATCTCCCCTCGCTAAAGGAAAATTGGGCCACCTGCCTATATTTGGCGTTCACAGTATCCTGATGATGTTAGGAATACAGCAGCACAAATTTCAAGATGGCCCGAGTTGATACGCCGCAATAATTAGCGAAACTTGACGGAGCCGATGTGGCATGCGTCCGCTCGCCGTCACAGCAGCAGCCTCCCGCCGCACCGCGCCGGCTGCAGCTCCGAGTCGTGAGCGCCGACGATACGCAAAACTTTAGAAACGTGTGCTAAAGTTTGTTGTTCCCGTAAATAATAAGCGAAATGTCAATACTGAATCCTTCCTGAGTATCGCTGAGCCGTACCGAGTGGCTGATATAGAAGTGACGGCTGCGATGCAAGCAAAGTTCTGCTCACAACCATCTGCCGCCGTCGCGGCACGACTGCTCCGGTCCGCTTGCACGCCGCCTCCGCTAAAAGTGGAGCCGAAGTTAATCATATTTGCTTTTATTGATAGAGAATGGGATTGAGAGTTAGGCAGTTCTATGAGTAGACCATTTACTATAGCACGAAGGAATTTCATAGCGCCATTTCATGTACTGTATCATCGATGTGAAACAAAATAGGCCTAGCGACGACTAGGGAGCAGCGCACGGCAGAGCACTGTCGTCCGCCGCGCCAGCGGGCGGCACTGGTTTGGTGAGGTCCCGCCACAAGATGCTGTAAGCGTTGTGATTTTGCCTACTCTGGTGATACAGCTTAAGCGGGAGCTTTCTCGACGTTCTGCTCAATATTGGCTCAAACCCTACTTCAGAGAGACGCGCCTGCAGTACGCTGTTGCTATGGCGTCGGACGTATACACTCGTGGGCAGTTTACAAGCGCTGTCGGGCGCAATTTGAAACGCTGCCTATTTTATGTGTCGCTCTTGAAATGTCATTTAGTGTGAAAAGTGCGTTGCTGAATCGGACCCAGGTCGTGCGTTTTCTCACTCGGACGCCGACGCTGCCGACGCCGCCAGTTTTTCGCTGCATGTGGTTCGGCACGGCGACGGTGCGTCGGCGTTCCGCCGCGCCGCATGAAGTTCGCAGAGAAAGTTCGCTCCATGTGGTTGGCCCTTAAAGAGGGCTTCGGATTTTTGCCACTGGGGTTTGCCCCATTGTTGTGCCTGGCTTGTACTAGTCTATGGTCGTCCCGTCACATCAATGTTGGATGCTATGCTACCCATAAGTCACGGCGACGATGCCACCAACGCTTATGCGGACGTCGACATATTTCTGCAGCGGGCCGAAGAAGCGCGCCAGCTCGCACGGTGCCGTATTCAAAGTCAACAACACCGCGATGTTACTCGGTACAACCTCCGACACCGAGACGTTCACTACCAGCCTGGCGATCTTGTATGGGTGCGGACACCAGTGCGCCGTCGAGGACTCTCCGAGAAGCTACTTAGCCGTTACTTTGGGCCATATGAGGTCATTCGACGTCTTAGTAACGTGACCTATGAAGTTTTTCCTCGGGGTCAACAGCCCTCAATACGGCGGCGCTCAAGTGCTGAAACTGTTATTGTAGTGCGAATGAAACCGTATGAGGCAGTGATCGTCTGCGCGTGTGCAGTGTTCCCTGCTTCTCCTGTGTGCATATAGCTCGAGGGCACTCCTAGCGTCGAGTCGCCGCTTTCGAAAAAAAGGGGGGGGGGGGGGGGGTAACGCCGCGTGCCTCGCGGGACCGAGAAAGAGGAGAACGAAACAGTGGATTGTGTGGAACTGATCGGTTCAGTGTTCGCTGCGTTGCACTCGTTACAATATAACTAACGTATAATGTGCTGAATAAAAACTTGAAGACTTCCTTGCATTATTGTACAATAATTTCGTTCATTGCACTGCAGAGAGAGCAGAGTGGTAAGGGGTGTGCTTTACTAAAACAAAAAAGGAAGCAAATATGTAAGTGCTGGCCATGGTAACTGCCGTTTATTCCTTGGGTATCTGATGTGTGCCGTAAGTAATACAACCGATAGGGTAAATAGCATAATGCTGCGAAACCTTCAAAACAGTATTTGTTGTTTTTTAACAGCCGCCGGCATACAGGCTTATCACTCTGATTCTGGACCGCATATCAGTTCCGTAATCTTTGTTTGTTAATGCTCGATGTCGCGAGTCACACCTTTATCAGTTTTGTTGTAGCGCAAGATGCACCGAGATCTTTCTCGAAGGTTCCGGCCACTCGGGTGTCTTTCCACAATGTTCCAGCCCGTGCTGGTAGCTGTTTGCGACGTTATCTAGATTGTTCTGTGCAGCCTTTAAATTGAGCGTTGACGAGTGTGACGAGCATTCTTTGTTCGACGATCGACGAGCACGTTTGTTTCTATCGCCGCCGCCGCCGAGTTGCTTAGTTCTTTTGCGGGCGCAAGTCAGCCCAAATAAAGAGTTTCTTTAGTGCAATCATCGACCCCTTCATTTGTGTCGTCGACCTCGTCACCACTACGTGACATCTGGTGGAGGTGCTGCCTTTGATCCTTCAAGCGAAGATCCAAGCCGTGTTCCTGTCGCCCTGGAAGATCAGCCTACAGGTAACCGAGCTAGCCTCCGACTTCAAGGCCTACAACCCGAAATTCATTATTAATATAAACAGCGCGAACACGAAGACAAGGGACAAGAAACAAGAAAGCCACAGTACAAGCGCTGTAAACGAAAGGTTCTGTAAGACACACGAAGAGCCCGTTGCACAAGAAATATGGCTTACCAAGATACTTTGTTGGGCGAGTTCGAACTTATTCATTATTAATATAAACAGCGCGAACACGAAGACAAGGGACAAGAAACAAGAAAGCCACAGTACAAGCGCTTGTACTGTGGCTTTCTTGTTTCTTGTCCCTTGTCTTCGTGTTCGCGCTGTTTATATTAATAATGAATAAGTACCAACTCGCCCAACAAAGTATCTTGTTAAGCTACAACCCGAACACGGTCTGCTGCCTGACCCCATTCGATCTCGGAAGGCATCGACGCTGACAATGGCCCAGCCTACTACTGCACCGGTTGTTTTCGTCCAACCCCGTGAGCCCCCCTGCTTCCACGGATGACCGGATGAAGATGCTAGAGACTGGATGGACCTTTTCGACCGTGTGGTAGAATTCAACGGCTGGAACGACGCTGCGAAACTCTGGCAGGTCTACTTTGCTCTTCAAGGACATGCCCGAGTTTGGTTCGAAAATCATGAGGCAGCTATGAAGGATTGGGAGATTTTCAAGGAAGCGTTTTTGATTGCCTTTTCAAGCATCGTCCGAAAGGAAAGAGCCCAGGACCTCCTTCAGTCAAGACTTCAACTTACTGACGAGCCTGTCCTGGCATACGTTGTGGAGATGAAGCGCCTCTTTCGCCGCGCCGACCCTAACATGACCGAAGGTGAGAGAGTCCAATTTTTAATGCGAGGCGTCAAAGAAACGCTTTTTGCAAGTCTTTTGTCCGAAATCCGCCAAAAACCGTGGCGGAATTTGAAACGGAGGCGTCTACTATCGAGAAGACGTTGGCCACCCGGATGCGCCACTACGAGCGACCACTTCAGCTGGACTGCTCAACCCACTACCCCAACGCATCTGCAAGCGGAGAGAACCTTCGGGACCTCGTCCGGGAGATCGTGCGAGAGGAGCTCCGCCGAATGCTACCATCATTGCAACAACCCCAGGTGGCGACGCTCGCGGACGTCGTCCGTGAAGAAGTTCAGCAGGCGCTGGGCGTTCCTAAAGCGACGACTCCGACGGCTCCAGAGCATGAATCAGCAGCGATGGACTATGCAGCTGCATTATGTCGTCCTGCACCCCGACGCGACCTCCCAAGCCCTCGTCGCTACCATCCTGCTTCCGAAAGTCGCCCCTTGGTCCCCGCCCGCCAAGCCTACCAACGACCCCCAAGCCTCAGAAAGTGCGACGCCTGCAGGACAGCAAACAACCGACCGCTCTGCTTCCATTGTGGTGAGGCAGGACACATCCTCCGTCACTGCCCGTACAGGCGGATCGGCCTCCGCGGTTTCGCTGTCGACGCCCCACCACCCCGTCCTGGCGAGCGACCACAGGAAATCAACGACTTCCTGCGCAGCGGAGAGAACTCGTCGCCAAGGCGTCTGTCACGCTCTCCATCACCGTACAATGCCCGATTTGCGTCGCCGGGCCGCGGTTACGTTCAAGGACCGTCTCCTAGCCCCCTTAGGGGAAACTAAAGGCAGCAACCTTTGGAGGTGAGGTTGCTCAACGGCGAAAAGACGAAGATCCTCCGCCGCCGACGACCACTAACGACGACGCAACCATTTCATCGCCGCTCCACACGACGACATCGACGACAACACGACCAGAGTGCAAGCAGACACTGCCGCCCAGCGAAGTAACAACGGTATGCCCCGGCCATGACCTGAAGAAACGACGGAGCCGAGATCGGACACTAAGGCCCACGTGCAATGCGAGGACGCGAACAAGTGACCTTGAAGTTGATGTCGACGGTCGCAGAGTCACTGCCCTTGTAAACACCAGAGCTGACTATTCAGTCATCAGTGGACCGTTAGCCTCCCATCTCAAGAAAGTTACAACCGCTTGGGATGGCCCGCTGATTCGCACCGCAGGTGGCAACCTGATTACTCCATCGGGACGATGTACTGCAAGAATAACCGTAAATGGGTGTACTTACCCCACCAGCTTTGTGGTCTTGCAGCCGTGTTCCCGCGACGTGATTTTAGGCATGGACTTCCTAAATGAAAATAGAGCTATCATTGACCTCCGATCCAAGCTCATCAAGCTCTCTGTAGACAAAGCCATACCTGCTACAACGACTTCGACGCAACACGTCGCTCTAAACGTCCTCGACGGTGAATTGACCGTGCCGCCCCGATCAAGCGTCGCCGTCAGCGTAGGTAGCGCAAATATCGAAACCGCTGAAGGTATCGTCGAAGGAAATATCCAATTGCTCTTGGAACTAGGTATCGGCATCGCAAGAGGCATCGCGAAATTCCTGAGAGGACAAGCTCAGGTGCTGGTAACAAACTTCACTGAAGAATACCGGCATCTCAACAAGGGCACGACCATCGCTTTTCTCGACGAATTAGCGGACCTCAAAGACGTATTCGCCCTCCACGACTAACCACTGGAAGACGCACCGGACCAATTCCGTCAGCCCACATTTGACATCAACCCAGTATTGACCCACAGCAGGAAAAACCAGATTCGCAGTCTTCTTCGAAACTACAGGTAGTGCTTCTCGTCATCATCGAAGGTACGACAAACGCCACTGGCCAAGCACAGCATTATAACGGACGAACACGACCGACCTCTGCGCCAAAGCCCTTATTGTGTATCGCCGCGAGAACGGCAGGCCATTCGCGATCAAGTTGAGGAAATGCTGCGTGATGACGTAATCCAGCCATCGAACAGCCCCTGGGCGGCACCAGTCGTTTTGGTCAAGAAGAAAGACAGCACACTTCGCTTCTGCGTTGATTACCGCCGCTTGAATAGCATAACGAAGAAGGATGTCTACCCGCTTCCCCGCATCGACGACACTCTCGACCGGCTCTGCAATGCAAGGTACTTCTCATCGATGGACCTGAAGAGCGGATATTGGCAAATTGAGGTCGACGAAAGAGATCGCGAGAAAACCGCATTCATCACACCGGACGGCCTTTATGAGTTCATGGTGATGCCACTTGGCCTCTGCTCCGCACCAGCCACGTTTCAACGAGTAATGGACACAGTCCTGGCAGGCTTGAAGTGGCAAATTTGTTTGGTATATTTGGACGACGTTGTTGTCTTCTCGTCAAACTTTGAAGACCACATAAAACGACTACAGACAGTGTTGGAAGCCATCAAGTCATCAGGACTAACGCTAAAAGCAGAGAAGTGTCACTTCGCCTACGAAGAACTCCGGTTCCTAGGTCACATCGTTAGCAATGACGGTATTCCCCAGACCCGGAAAAAACAACTGCAATCGCACAATTCCCACCGCCTGCCGACAAGAAAGCTGTGCGCCGATTCCTTGGGCTATGCGATTATTATCGACGATTTGTCAGAAACTTTTCGCGGATCGCCGAACCTTGACGCAGCTTACAAAGGCTGACGTACCGTTTAAATCTGAAGCGCCGTAAGGAGAAGCCTTCGACGAACTTAAGCGCCGCCTGCAATGCCCTCCTGTACTTGGCCACTTTGATGAAAACGCCGAGACCGAAATTCGCACCGACGCGAGCAGTGTGGGCCTAGAAGCCGTTCTCGTCCGTCCAGAAGAGTGCCGGACAGGAGAAAGTAATCGCCTACGCTAGCAGGTCCCTCACAAAAGCCGAAGTCAATTACTCGACGACCGAGAAGGAGTGTCTTGCAATCATCTGGACCACTTCCAAGTTTCGTCCATACCTATACGGCCGACCATTCAAGATGGTAAGCGACCATCACGCGCTCTGCTGGCTGGCTAATTTGAAAGATCCTTCCGGCCGCCTTGCCAGATGGAGCCTACGACTTCAAGAATTTGACATGACTGTAGTCCATAAGTCGGGCCGGAAGCATTCCGACGCAGACTGCTTATCCCGCGCTCCCGTCGATGCTCCCCCGAAGGACGATGACGACGACGCCTTTTTGGGACCGGTAAGCGCCAGCAGTTTCGCAGAACAACAGGGATCAGACCCTGAGCTGAAAGCGTTAGCCGATTACTTGGAAGGAAAGACCGCTTCCCTTCCTGGTGTGTTCAGGCGACATTTATCATCCTTCACGTTAAGCATTGGCCTCCTCGTGAAGAAGAACTTCGCACCCAACAAGACCGCGCAGCTTCTCGTAGTGCCTAAAACACTTCGGCAAGAAATTCTGCAGGCGGTGCACGATGAGCCCACAGCAGGCCACCTCGGATTTGCGCGCACCTTGCGTCGAATCCAGGAGAAGTATTACTGGCCGCGACTGCCTGCCGAAGTTGCCCACTACGTGAAGACGTGTCGTGAGTGCCAACGACGCAAGACGCCGCCGATCAGACCAGCAGGACTACTAAACCCGATTCCGCCCCCAATCATGCCCTTTCAACAAATTGGGATGGATCTCCTCGGCCCCTTTCCATCTTCGTGTATGGGTAACAAGTGGGCCATCGTGGCCACTGACTACCTTACCCGTTACGCCGAAGCAAGAGCACTACCAAATGGTACCGCGGCAGAAGTCGCAAAATTTTTTTTCGAACAAATTTTCTTGCGACACGGCGCCCCAGAAGTGCTCATCACGGACAGGGGAACGGTGTTTACGGCAGAGTTGACACTAGTTATCTTGGAATACAGTCACACAAGCCATCGACGAACAACTGCGTACCATCCCTACACCAATGGCCTTACGGAGCGCCTAAACAAAACGATCGCGGACATGACAGCTATGTACGTCGACGCTGAACACAAGACCTGGGACGCCATCTTGCCGTACGTGATCTTCGCGTATAACACGGCAGTCCAGGAGACGACCAGAGCGACCCCGTTTAAGGTTGTGTACGGCAGGGAGCCCACGACGACGCTCGACGCAGTGCTGCCGCACGTAACCAGCGAAGACAACCTTGATGTCGCCGCCTACCTGCAGCGTGCAGAGGAAGCCCGACGACTCGCACGGCTGCGTATTAAAGACTAACAGCGCACCGACAGCCGACGATACAATTTACGACGACGCCACGCAGAGTACAATCCAGGAGACCAAGTGTGGGTTTGGACACCAATTCGCCGTCGCGGATTAAGTGAAAAGTTGTTGCGTCGATACTTTGGGCCATACAAAATACTTCGCCGCCTCGGACCACTGGACTATGAAGTTATTCCCGACGGAACGTCAGCATCACAACGGCGACGCGCACGCCCAGAAATTGTACATGTGGTGCGACTGAAGCCATATTACGCGCGTTAAAGAATCTGTGGTGTTTAAACGTTGCAGTGTTTATGTTTAAGTTTCTTTGTTTTGGAACATCGAGGCGATGTTTTTTTAAGGGGGGAGTAATGCCGCGAAACCTTCAAAACAGTATTTGTTGTTTTTTAACAGCCGCCGGCATACAGGCTTATCACTCTGATTCTGGACCGCGTATCAGTTCCATAATCTTTGTTTGTTAATGCTCGATGTCGCGAGTCACACCTTTATCAGTTTTGTTGTAGCGCAAGATGCACCGAGATCTGTCTCGAAGGTTCCGGCCACTCGGGTGTCTTTCCACAATGTTCCAGCCCGTGCTGGTAGCTGTTTGCGACGTTATCTAGATTGTTCTGTGCAGCCTTTAAATTGAGCGTTGACGAGTGTGACGAGCATTCTTTGTTCGACGAACGACGAGCACGTTTGTTTCTATCGCCGCCGCCGCCGAGTTGCTTAGTTCTTTTACGGGCGCAAGTGAGCCCAAATAAAGAGTTTCTTTAGTGCAATTATCGACCCCTTCATTTGTGTCGTCGACCTTGTCACCACTACGTGACAATAACATGAAAGATGCGTAGTAAATTAAAAAAAATGTAACAGCACAAACCATGCGATCAGGAGACACAAGAGAACACAACGTGACAAAAGCGTTCTGTCACGTTATGCACTCTTGTAACTTGTGGTTGCATTCCTTTGCGCTGTTACGTTTCCCAAATTCAAGATGCACCAACATCGCGTAATGATGCATAGTAAAAAATAGCGAAGAGAAACGTGTTCGCAAATATATGCTGCACTCACGCGTACACTGCATCTACACCACGAAGATAATGTGAAAAGAAAAACTGCTCCTGCTCATGTCTTTCAGTCTCGTGTAGTGCGCGAAAGCAAAAAAAAAAAAAAAAAAAAGAACTGAAGTGAATATATCCCCAGCTATTGCGAAATTAAACAGACGGACGTCTCCGGGTAATGATGAAGTGACCTACGACGCAATCGCAAAGCTACCTCTCAATTCCCGCCTTCGACTTCTGGAATATTGTAATTCTTCCTGGATGTCCGGTGAGGTCCCCACGGAATGGAAGTTGGCGAAAATTGTGCCCGTTTTGAAACCTTTTAAACAATCAACAAGTTACGCATCCTTCCGACCCATCGCCCTATTGAGCTGCGTAGGTAAGCTTATGGAGCGAATGATCTGCAAATGCGTCACCTGGTTCCTCGAGAGCCGAAATGAGTATCCTAAAGAGATGAACAGGTTTCGCCAAAATAGATCTGCGACTGATAATGACATCGCACTTGTGTCATCACGTGAAGAGTATACCTTCACGCTGGATACATGCATCCCGACAGCCGTTTTCCTTGACATCAAGGCTGCATTTGACTCAGTAATTCATCATGCTATTCTAGCAGCTTTGGCCATCCTTGGCCTCGGTGGAAAGCTTTACATCTGGATTGGACACTGTTTACAAGAGCGGCAAATTTTTATGATCACTCCACATGGTCCAACTCTCACGCAGTGAAGAGGGGCATACCCCGGGGGGCTGTGCTCAGCCCTCTCCAGTTTAATATTGCCCTTGTACATATAACAAGAAACCTTCCACGAGGAGTACGCATAGCAATTTTTGCAGATGATATTTGCCTCTGGATTGCATCAGGTTCGCGTTATACTACGCAGCAACGAATTCAGAGAGCGTTACTGCACATCTCAATGTATACCTGGCCCCCCGTGGTCTTCGTCTCTAATCAGAAAAGAGTGTGTCTATGGCTTTCACAAGAAAAAGAATGACTCGATATCCGCTCCTTCTGGGTGGGCGGTCACTATCGTATCACACCGATTCCTAGGTGTTATGATTGACAGTAATCTCTCTGGGGCACCTCAGATTAAAAAACTCCGCGAGAGAACTATTGCAGCATCACAGGTTTTCAGATTCATGGCTGGAACACGATGGGGCAGCAACTGCCGGTTGGTGGTTCTGCTTGAAAAAGGCTACGTTGAAGGAGCGTTGCTCACTTCTTAAACCGTATCCACATAACTCAATGCAACTCTGGCTTTGGTCAAACTGTACAGTTTCTGCCCCTCCCTACTATTACTCAGCCACGAAATCTACTACCACTCACCTTTCCCCCATGGACACTATCGTCTCTAAATGTGAATATGTATGTTTCTGGCGTAGATGTAAACAGCCGCATGCCACAGGCAGCACTTCTGCAAGCCACTCTCGCCTACTTAGCCAAGGAATATACACAGTACACCCACATATTCACCGACGGTTCAACTATTCAAAACAGTTCTTCATGTGGCCTTTATGTGCCCTCAACAAACCATGTCCTATCTTACCGGCTGCTGCGGAAGACATTGTCTACGATAGCTGAACTCCATGGCATTAAAGAAGCTGTTTTCTATATCCTGCGTCAGACCCCCGGCCGAAGGGTTATCTTCACGGATTCCAGAGCATCTCTGCAAATCCTGTATAACTTGCTGAAGAAAACCAAGCATCAGCCTGTTTGCCTTGACATCGGGTATCTCCATCATTTGGCTATTGCCGCAGGGCACTGCATAGCATTTCAGTGGATACCAGCCCACTGTGGCATTAAAGCCAATGAAAAAGCCGATAAAGTGGCTCGTAAAGGCCACCAACATCAAAGACATTCGGACCTTCTTCACGAAATCTGATGCATCCCAACTGGCTAAAAAATTTGCTGCCGAAGCAAAGTATCGACTTTGGAGCTTGCCGACAAATCACTATCAATATCTTTACTCGATTGACCCACATCTAAGATCAAGACTCCCTCCGAAATTTCCTCGCCAACTAGAAATTCTTTGCCACCGACTTCGCCTGAACTGTGCATATACAAATAGCTTGCGATACCTTTTTGGTCAAGTGAACAGTCCGCATTGTGACAACTGTGGTTCGCCTGAAACTGTGCAACATATCCTGCTTGAGTGTCCTGCGTACGCTAACGAGCGTGCGTACTACGAACATAGCATGGAAAAGCTCTCCCCAGTGCCTTTAACAATGGACATTGTTATACGTGCCTTAGCATTCCCTAGGCAGTACAGACTCGCAGTAAGCTTTCTATTTACGTATTTAAAAGAAATTGGACTTTTAGACAAACATTAAGTTCACCTTGAATGTTATCCTCAGGAATTTTTCACGCTGTGAGCTCTAAGAGCACATTTATCGACTAAGCATTTCATCATTTCATTTTATACCATTACTCTACGATGCACCTTACAACGCATTTATTGGCCGTATTTTATCTGCCCCTTCATTTCTTTTCATCTCCTCACGATTCTTTTTTGATCTTTTCCTCCCCAATTTTCCTTTCTACAGAGAGCAGCATGTCAGCGAAATTTGAACGTCAGTTAAAATCTCTGTTCTTCAATAAAGGGTCTCTCTCTCTCTCTCTCTCTCTCTCTCTCTCTCTCTCTCTCTCTCTCTCTTTGTCTTATTTTGGAAGGCGCGGCTCTAAAGAGATTTTTATCGACCGACGAACCTTGAAACACCGATGAAACAGTGAACTGTGATGTCTAATCGACCGCATCGTGCTAACTATCCGTACCGTGAGAAACAAAATGTGTTATGATTGATTTTGGTTCACAAGCATCAGTTAACTTTGACTCATCGCACTGCGATGATTCCACTTAGTATCCGTGCCTTCTCCAAAAGCTTCAACTGAGAGCAGAGTCTATAGGTGGTGACTGTGGCAGCCTTAGAAGCATCAGTACCTGCGCCCACTTTTCTTCGTCTGAACTTTGGTAATGAGTGATTACACAGTCCCGATTATGCCACCGGGCCCTAAACTACACAAACGATGTGCACCACTAGCAGTTGCAAAATGAAAAACCATGTTTGTGTACAAAAGACGGTCCAAAAAGCACACGGCATTGAACGGCAAGAAAGCAAGGCCAGCACGCGCGAGCGCCTTCAAGCTTCTTAATGTTTTAGCCGCCAGACGGCGCGAGCTGTTTCATGAAACTGCACTGCAGGGTGACACAAATCACTAAAAAGACGACAAGAAATTGTCTAGAGAAAACTACACACAAACTCCTTCTCTGCGATTTACGCACACATATTGCCCGACAGCATAAGCTCATCCTCACTAGGCGCGTGGGAAAAGCCGGCCTTAATCATATTCTATGTGATTGCTTATAGGGTTCACCTTCCAAGGCTCCCATAGAAGCTCCCTCACTTGAACCCTAGGAGTAAGTTCTGTGCAACGCGAACTCCGATATACAATTGGACGCCGTAAACCGCGCTGAAGATGTCGCCGCAAGAGCTGACGGCCACTTGGCTCTTCCACTAAGACCTAGTAACTCACCTCCGGCGATAAAGTTTTTTTCTCTCTCTCTAAAACTAAAAAAGTTATATTGAATGAAAAAATTAATAAATAATTGAAATAATAACAAAAAGGAGAGTGAACAGAGAAAATTAGTACTACGCGAACTGTCTATTATAGAGTTTTTATACGATGTTGCTATATAGTAAGGAGATAAAATTATAATCACAATCGCTTGCAGAATATCTTACATGCACAGTACGGTCTTGCTACCGAAATCTTTGAGCCATTTTCCAGTCGTGCAATTCTCTTGCAAGCGCAACAGGGCTGAGGTGCAGAATTTATGCGAAGCGGCATGGCCTGGTTTGTGGGCGTTATTTAACGTCCCAAAGAGACTCACGCCATGAGGGACGCCGTTGTGGATGGCTCGGTTAATTTCCACTAACTTTTTTTTTTTTTTTTTTCTTTTTTTTTTTTTTTTAACGTCCACTGGTATCGCACAGTACTTGGGCGCCTTGTTTATCGCCTCCGTCGAAAAGCGGCCGGGCGCAGCCGGAGTTGAACTTACGTGCTTGGATTCAGCACGCGAGTACCCTGACCATAGCGGCGGTTTAGCAATCTAATACAGAAATTGACATAAAATGCAAATAATGAAGCATTGATTTAGAGCTGCTGCCTAAAAACGTAACGTTAATGGGGTCTGCATTATTCCCTCTGTGTTGTATATAACGCATTATTCCTTCTGTGTTGTATATAACGCCCTATATCGTAGGCTTCAACGTGCTCCAAACATACACTGAAATTCTCATGCTGTTCGCGTAAAAGGATGTGTAATTATTTAGCTGACATCTCGAGACACTTGGTCTTCCTTCGGCGTTCCATTTTCCTCTGTCCCCAAGCCGTGCTTTGAATCCAGCCGCATGGCCTGTAGCCGTAACCTGATTTGCGATCTGCAGTACAAGGTTCACGATGTTCGGAGACTAATGGCCCTTCGAAACTTTAACGCGAACTATGGGCACGTTGTAACTTTTTTTTTTCTCTCTCTCTTGAACCAGTTAAAGAATTAGCCCGATATCTCACTTCTACGCGCGTTTTTCGAACCACGTCGCTCGGCACTGGCATCGATCATCGCTGATTACCAAACCTGTTCGGAAACTTTGAAAGCGTTATTTGTTATACCGAACTAATGCACGGAGTTTCACAAGGACAATGATATGAGGACCGGCGGGGATCCGAGGGCGCAGAAGGTCTCATGAGAGCTTGAGGTTCAGAGAATTTGGCGACAGTTATTCTGCTTGAATTGGTGAAATTGAATGAAGCAAGCATTTGCGGAAAAATTACCTTTAAATGTGAAGTGTATCGTCTTCTTCTCGATGCGTCTTTTGCCTTTCTTGAATGTTTCGCTCTTTTACAGCACCGCTCAGTGATTATGGAGTGCGGTTGGAATCCCTGCAGTTGGATGCACTTTCGCTAAATGCGAAAGACTGCGAGATGATTTAAATGACTCAAAGAAGTCGAAATTAATCCCGAATCAACCTCTATGAAACTTATTTCTCTTCTTTCATACTTTAATATGCGATTGAGGTACACAGTGTCAGTCAACATAAAACAAACGTCAAAAAAGAAATAAGCAGTCAATAACTACGAACTCGAGGAGCAATGCTGCAGCGAAAAATAAAAAGAAAATGTTTTGCTTTTGATTCATTTGTGCTTTGTGCCTTTCACTCGGCGCGGTAGTTCAGTGGTTTGTGTGTTCGACTTCCGTTGGCTGCGCGATGTTTTAAAATGTGCGTTAATAAACACTATATATGTGGTCTAAATTCTTCCAGACCACTCCCAATGCGATGTTTTTCATAGGTCGTGTATGCGTTGCTTCGGGACCTTGCACTCTACTATTTACATGCTGTTGGTTTCGTTTTCCGCGTATGTGTTTATGTTGATTCTATGTTCATACCCTGATTTCGGAGTGACGTATACTGCGCCGGCTATGCATTATAGTGGTTAATTCGTGCTTTTATGTAGATAGTAATGAATGATTTTTAGTCACGAAAGAGCAGGCCTTGAGCAATTCTAAGCTGCGTGCTCCGGACCACCTCCGGACCATTCGCGCAACATCTAGCAATAACACCTAGTTCCAGGAGTCGTTTTCGCTCGATATTGAACGTAGAGTGAGCAAGAGAGAGAGAGAGAAAACTTTATTTGGTTGACGGAAATGCGTGGGTAGTATTCTTAATTCGGTATTCCAATGGGTTGGGGTGCTTCTCGGACCCTCGTAGAACGCATCTCGGGTGTTGAAGACGAGCTCTTGTTGACTGTCTGTACAGCATATTCCCCGTGCGGGCGCTTGTACATCATTCGAGCTTGAATAAATGACTCCTGCTTTCCAACGTGCACAGCGTATGGTATGCCTATTTTCCGGCTAGTCGCAATTTGAGACCATTAGCGAGCGCACAGGTATGCACTACCTTATATGGTCAGCAACTGAACCACGTCAGTATATAAAAATGCGCAGGTGACGCAGAAGTATTCTTGGCAATGAGATAATGGAGTTCTGGATCGCTTGTGCTTATTCGAGGCTAGGAGGAAAAGTTAGGTAAGAGCTAAAAAAGTGTCCCTTTTTCCTGTTATACAGCAGTCATGCGCCGGGGCTTCTAAATATAACGACTGTCCAGTTTTAACGCTAAGGACTACAAGCCACATTAGAAGAAAATATTTAGGCGGCCGTTGCTTTCGAGGCGGAGCAATATGTCCCCAAAAAGATGGCGTCAAAGAAGCTACCTGCTCCCACAACCACCGGCTCGCCATTTTTCTCGTGTGGCATAACCAGCGGACCTCTACGTGGTGCCAGTCTTGTCTTTTTCCGCCTCAAAACTGGGGCTCCATCATTAGGCTACGATGTTTATTTATTTATGCGTATGTCGCCCATGGGGCATTATTGTAGGGGAATTATAAACATTGTATGCGGTAGGTAACAAAAGTCCGGAGCAAAAAAGAAAATACTAAACACGGCAAGAACAATAATAAAAACAAAAAAACTAATAGAACTAATGCGCAATGAAATATCACTTCGCGTCGACCACATAAAAAATGTCACTGTTCAACTACAGGACCTGGTCTAATTTCTTCCTTCCTCTCCACATCGACCTTGCGCTTTTTAGAGCCGCCCTGTTCGAATATGACAAATCGCAAGTTGATCTGTTACACACTGATTATAGCTCACTGATATATGTTTCTTTTAGGTTGCTATTAGAGAGAGAAAGAGAGAGATTAAACGAAAAGCAGATAATTTAGTCGGCGTTTAGGATTCGCTGACGTGTTACTCTGCGTAGGAACGGGAGAGAAAGCTGGAATGAGAGAGGTGTGGAAGATAAATAAAAGAAGGCCATTAAATGCGTACAAAGGTGCATCGTCGAGTAATGCTAAACGATCAAGTGATGAGTCCTACCGTGTGATGGGAAAGCCCTGAGGTCAAATGGAATTCACAGTGAGCATATCGAAAAGTAACGGAAGATGCGACTCCATTCGCTTACCGTGAAATGAAAAAAAGGATTGAGCAGAAACGTTCGTGCGGAAAGCAATCTCTCCTTTTTCGGACGATCACTTTTAGAGGAAACATAGTGTGGGGCCTTCAGGCAAATATTTTGTCTATTTTTAGTGTCACCATTAAATACACTGTGGGAAATATTTCAGTCTCAACAATTTTCTCTTTGGTGCAGGGGTTACTCAAAGCTCGGTTTTATATTTGTTATGCTGGAGGCAAATTCATAATTGTTTGCATCAGTTCAGGAAGGCACGGCATAGCTTCCTTTGTGTAAAAATACTGATTTGAAGTACGCGTTAAAAAGCATCGCTTTACCAGCATGATGTTATATCAGTGCGTACATATGCTAGTCAATCTGGAGGCGACACATATTTCAGCCGGCGACGTAAAAGCTCACTATGAAAAGGTTGGCTTTGAGGAACGGTCTCACATCGTGCTGGACACTTGAACCATACGGTGAGGGAAAGAAATGTATACCGTGCTGCTTAAAGAGGTGCATAATAATTTGGACCCCCCGATACCTTTCTTAAGGCTATAAGGGACGCCGTAGTCAAGGACTTTGGAAATATCGACCATGTGGGGTTCTTTAACGTGCAGCGGCATCGCACAGCCTACAGGCGCCTTGGTCCGTCTAATAGCGGCAGCTGCGGCAAGGATTTTATCTAGCACCCTTGCGTTCTGCAGTCGAGCGCCTTAACCCCTGAGCTACCACGGCGGAGTGGATTCCGCAGAGTTGGGGTTCCTTATTCGTCAGGTAAACAACAGCGCCGGTGTGCTGCGCCGTTTGTCTAACAGACCGGAAATATTACAGAGGCAAACACGTATCAGCAATATTTATTTACCTCACAAATCAGAGAATTGCAGATGTAGAAATATTTATCTTTTATTTCGCATGGTACGCTACAGTACAGCTAACTCGCTGACCCAACGAACGTCGCCATATACCAGCAGCGCTTTCTGCAATTCCCCAGGGCAGTCAGTGAACACTGAATAATAATAATAAAAAAGAACGCTAGGATATAAAGAGCATCGGGCAAAAGCAAAATAAAATAAAAATGACGGCATCCTTTTTATTTGAACCCTTTCTCAGCCAACAGTGTCGACGTACTGTTTGCCGAATGCAGTTAGGTCTTCGATGACATGCAATGGCAGCTTCACAAGCTCAGTTTTTCGAAGACATACCTGCAATTCAAGAAAAAAGAGATTAAATACCATTTTCAGGTGTCGTTGATACGTCTGTTCTAGAATCGTAAATACACCACATGAAACAGTGTAACGCTCCAGCCCTACCAAAACAAACAAAAACAATGACAAATTTTCTGACGCAGAAGTTTGTTGTATTTGTAAGGGTGTTTATTTCAAACCGACCCAAATGCCATAGATTTGCATGCCGATTCGCTTAAAAATAGGCTGGATAATATCGAATCGAGTACGAATCAAGTAGTGAGAGAACCGAATAGAGCACGGACAGAATATTTTACTATTCGCTACTTACACGAATATTAAGCCAGTGCGGTCACACTCTACTCTACTATACCTACCCCTGCCGATCCCATCACCATCCACATGGGCATCCTCGGATATGAGCGCGCTCATGCGTTTGCCCGAGAGCTTCCGGGCGCCGGTGGATGGCCTCCCCAAACCTTCCATCGAACCTCTTGACTACACTACATATCGTTGTTGCCGTGTCACGTACCCGCCACCACATCACACGCTCTCTCACATCGACAGCACGTACTGTCGACAACTCCAGACACATTCGTTCCCATCTCCTCAATTTGCCCACCTCTTTCACCCCATGGACTTCTCACCACACTGCACCACATATGCAACGCCACCCCACCCACCCTCTACCATTACTAATGGGAATGCCCACATGCCATCCGCGGTCCTGCCGTCAAACACCCCACCCCCTCACCCTGGGAGGCTGCCCTTCTAGCCAGGCAACCCGCAGATCAGTTGCGGCTGGTCGAGCGGGCTAAGCTAGAAGGAACAGCCAAAGGGCTCCTGGACTAAGGGATCCTCCTGGGAGTGTGTACATTTTTTGTTTATTTAAATAAAGCTTTTCCTCCTCCTCTGCTAAGCGGCGGCAGTGGCGCTGCGGTACGCCGATATTATGCACAGCTTTTAGAGGAAGCAACACTAATTCCAGGTGCGGGGTCGCAGTACGAACTCAGTTACGTGCATAGGACCCAGCAAGCAACGTAACTCCCCGTGTTCTCACCGAAAAGGGTTTAATGTCCCAGTCCCACTAAAACGCTTTTAAGACATTTCCAAGCAATGGAGGCGGAACATAAAAACTATTCAAAAATAAATATGTCCCATTAATCAACCAGAAATCGTTTTTTCAGTACGATTTAGCGGGTTAAAACGTGAGGGAAACAAAACAGCCTATTTTCTTCAGAGAAAACATATCTAATTATTCTAAAAAATAAATTGTAAAACACAGTTCGGTTTGCACTTCTTAAAGCTGCCGAGGAGCACATTGCATCAATCTCGGCGCTTCGGCCGTCGTCACCGCGCTGCAGGCATTTTCTGCCCATCATAGCGAGCCCCTGCCTGCTTGGGTTGGACCTACCTAGCCCATTTGTGGTTCGCAGCGGCCGCCCGTGCGCACTCCCCGACTTCCTCCCAGCGACCATTATCGTACACAATAGGCCCCGCTGTTCGCGAGCCCTCTCTTCTTAGTCATGTAAACCCAGGGTGACCGTGCCGGGCGCAGGCCAACTGCGCATGCTTCTTGGTGTCCTTGGTATCTTCGTGCTACATTTTACCGGCTTATTCTTCTGTAAAGATCTTTACCACGTATAATCATTAGTAATAAAACTTTCGCTTACACTCTAGGTTTAATCAAGCTAAACCATCAGCAATTTTTCTTGTTTGGGGTACCTTTCGCTGTTGGTGACAGAACACAGAACTAGCAACTCCGTACGCTGCCGTTGACGGAAAAGTTAATATATAACGAGAGTACCGGGCCGTTCCCCTTCCTCAGTATGGGGGGATTCAGCAAAATTTATATTTGCTCATATAAAAGAAACAAAAAAAAAAAAAAAAAAAAAACAAGCCATCGTTGTTCATGAGGACTGTAATAAAAATAACTATGCGACTTGCGCACTCACTCAAGGGCGGTACTTTGACACTGGGGCGATGGCTCGCTTGTTGTTGCTGGTTCGCAGCAACAACAAATGTCTGTGGTATTATGCAGACCCTATAGTAACGACAGAACCATGCCTGCTGTGACAACAGGCGACTTCGTATACTAGAGATAAAAAAGGCCGACACATAACACTCCTTACGTGTTTAATGCGAAAGCATTATAGTCCCACGGAGGAAATGTTTATTAGTGAAGTTTTCGGCAACGCATTTAAGTTCGTTCTGCTGAAATTTTATTCGTGTGTGCGTGTTTGCGTAATACATGTATAATATAATGCTTCATGCGGCGTCTCGCAGCTGTTTTCGCTGAAGCCTCAGTTTGGAAGTATACGCAATTGTAGGTTCAGTTGGAATCCCTGTTTCTAGCTAGCTTCCAATTTGATTAGCAGATATGTGTCATATGCAGCGAAAAATATTATCACAATACGCGGAACGCTGTGCGACCTACGCTTGCGTTCCAATTCCGATACGAATGTCGGGAGGCTGTAGCAACGTGGAGGTCGGCCACTATATTGTAACGGGTATTGCGCCAAACGTCCAGGCAACGCCCTGAGCCTAGAGGACTGCCGAAGTCCGAGAGCGGTCCGAGCAGCGGTCTGAGCGCGGTTCCATGCAACCAACTTCGTCGTCTACGCCAACCAGCAACCACTACATCGTCTACGCCAACTAGCCACTGATTGTCTCCGCTTCGTCGTCGACTATAGTTTGTATCATTTGTGTCAATATAGATGGGTGGACGATAAGAATGTGATTTCCTGATGAGATGGTGGCCTTGATATCGGATGGGTGTGGATGCATCGTAGGGTCATCCAGCCGCTTGATGACGTCACATATTTTTCTTGCTGTGCAGCTATTGATGGCGTTCTTTTCAAGCAGCCGCCGCGACCGACGCGGATGACGTAGGCATTTATCTTAATGGGATTTACAATGCTTTCGCATTAAACATCTTCTTACGACGATGTCAAAAGCATGTTCTTATATTTTTAGGCCGAACTGTTGTGTTTTTCGATTTCCTTCCGCATTGTCAAACAGAAACGATAAGGTAGAATGACGGCAAATGAATTTGCTCACGAAGGCGTCGCTGACGGCTTGGTACCATCTGCCACCAATCTCCTCAGGTGCGTAGAACGAGGCAGTCTTTGAGGGCAGATTGTGCAGAAAAAGCAATCACAAAAATGAATGTGTTACAAGGCTGCTCTTAGAATCTTTATGCTATGCTTACAGCGTTGTTTTTAACGCGTACACTGTTTTCGACAGTTTCCAGCGTGCGTTCACGCAACCCTTCCCGTGTAAGTAAAAAGTGACAACATTCGAGAAACGGGGGCAGGTGTAAGAAGTTTGCCGAGTCTTAAACCTTTCACAAGAGCACAAATGATGCACCCACGCAGTCGTTCGAGTATGTACAAACAGCGTCAGTTATTATGTAGAACCACGTATTGGGGTGAATGGATCTAATTTCTCTGTAACAGAGAGCGCTAGCGTTGAAAGAAAAAGAAAGAAAAGGAACCACATGACGAAAAATTCGCTTGAAAATTTTGAAGCTAAGTCATGAAAACTAAAATAGTGGGCCCAATGTTGGCGACACGTCGTGGATTATGTCAAGAGCTGAGCACGGGTAGTCTAGTTGGTTGGCCATTCTTTCTTTCTTTCTTTCTTTATTGATTCCTTAGATACAGTCTAAGAGGGGGCCGAGGCTAAAGGCGACAACGCACCTGACAAGGGCCTCGACCCTCTTACACAATGTACACAAACAAAAATAGTAAAACAAAGTTCGGTCAAGCAGTCTATGTGGGTACTAAACGGGACTCGTCACTGCGAGATTGACATGCAGTCACAAACACTTTGATCTGCAAAACAACGATAAGTACAAAATAACAATAATTTAATGATGTATCGCGAACATGATGTCTGTAACAATAGGCCATTGGACAACAAGCCGGTTTCCAATCAGCAATCAGCAAATCATCACACATAACCATGACATGCATCGTGTAACCAATACGCTACAGTACAGTTTCACAGAAGTACACTAAAATTGTAAGAAATGACAAGGACATGGCGAGAGATCATAGAACGCATGAACACATTTTGCAATAATTTACGCCAATGAGAACTGAATATTACTGTTCACAAGAAAATTCCTGCAGTACTTTTTAAAACTTTTGAGACCCATATTAAAGTTTACCTGCATATCGTTGCTGTTCAATGCATTAGTTATTTGAAAATCCAGTGCTTGCCTTCCGTAATTGGTTCTAACTTGCGGCATTTTTCGTTTTGGGTTCCGAATGTTGTATGAGCTTGAAGTATGTGCTGGGGAAATATGTAGCTTGTGTTTATGGATCCATTGCAATAGTTTGAAGAAGTACACCTGGTCAGCCTTCAACATATTATATTTGACAAACAATGGTTGTGTTCTCAAAGACTGTTTATTACCTGCGTAATCTTCCAATATACGTAATATTTGTTTTTGTAATACATTAAGTTTATTGTAGTTAGAGCTTGTTGTCGTTCCCCAAACCAAAACACCATAGTTTATTTTGGAGTAAACTAGAGAATAGTGCAGTGCTTGTTTTAGGCGTCTGGGTATCAAATGTTGAACTTTATAAATACACCCAATGGTACGAGACAAGGTTGATTCTAAGCCAAGTGATCCAGTCTATTGTGGACCTTCACAGATTGGCTCAGAAAGAAATATCACATATTCACTACACTTCATGATTACACATACCGGCTTATGTTTTTCTTTTTCAAAAATATTTTCATCTCTGTACGGTACTATACGTTTTATGTATACGGTAGTTCTATTTTATTTCTCAGTATAACTGGCAGAGGTTGCAGTGCGCAATATACACACACACACACACACACACACACACACACACACACACACACACACACACACACACACACACACACACACACACACACACACACACACACACACACACACACACACACACACACACACACACACACACACACACACACACACACACACACACACACACACACACACACACACACACACACACACACACACACACACACACACACACACACACACACACACACACACACACACACACACACACACACACACACACACACACACACACACACACACACACACACACACACACACACACACACACACACACACACACACACACACACACACACACACACACACACACACACACACACACACACACACACACACACACACACACACACACACACACACACACACACACACACACACACACACACGCACGCACGCACACACACACACACACACACGCACACACACGCGCGCACGCACACACACACACACACACACACACACACACGCACACACACACACACACACACACACACACACACACACACACACACACACACACACACACACACACACACACACACACACACACACACACACACACACACACACACACACACACACACACACACACACACACACACACACACACACACACACACACACACAAACACACACACGTGTGTGTGTGTGCTTGTATATGCATATGTATTGGTAGAAGTATATTGAATAGCTGAATGGATTTAGCGATGTTGATCGAAGGTCAAATGGCATAAACTATCAGGAATCATTTTATTTCGAACTCACTCATAAAATTGTAAGTATAGCACACACGAAAATGCAAACAATGAGAAAGTCCGAATTTTTACTGCATATGTTAAAAAGCAGATATGCAAATCTTTTACAAGCGCTTGTATTGCACACGCAAGATCATATGAAAAATATTTATGGTATAAAATAATGAACACTGTCTCAAGACAATAATGCCAAATAGCATGAAATTAACAAAAAAAAAATTCTATTTTGAGAAGCTGACTTGGTGGTCCAAGAAAAACTACAGAACGTCTTGCTTTTGTGTTTTACTTGGTCGACGTTCCAATTTTACATTTCAGAACTACAGAATAAACATCTTTACAAAATCTGTGCTCTGCCTAACACCTAAGGGAAGTTTCAAAAGGGCATTCTTTTTTAAGCCGAGGAATAATTTTGTTTATACGTTTTGCAGCACTACAGAACACACAGAGCACTGTGCGTTTTGCAGCACTACAGAACACACAGAGCACTGTGCAAGCAGACAGCACCATGAAGACAGCTGTCTGCACAACGTCGAATGTTTGAGATGTGTTCTGCGTGGTGTAGTAATTTGAGAAAGGATTTTTTCGCTACAGAACGTTAGTGCAAAAAATTCAGAAATCATTTCTTATGTGCTAAACGTATTATTTTGAAACATTATTCTTAAGCAAAGGGCCAAAGTATATAAAGGTATGCATTGATGATGTTGTAGTGTGAAAGACGCCTGTTAATTAGAGGTAATTATTTCTCACTTATCGCCTGCGCTTGCAAAGTACAAATAGGTTGCAGACGACCATCTCATCCAGCGGCGTTTGTCTGGGGTCTCCACAGTGCCGGCTGCTTGCGGCATGCTTTGCGCTCGCTAGTCTCGCGAATTGTAAAAAAAAAAAAAAAAAGAAACAAAAACAATCTATCGCATTTAAAAAATACTTCCATTTCGAACCTTTTCGTATATGTTGGCCTGGGCCTAAGCTTGCTAGCATTGAGGTGCGGGATAACCGGTTGTTCACGATGAAATTCTAAACAGAGCAAAGGACGACGACGGGACACATACAAAGAGCGCTGACTGACAACTGATTTTATTTTCAGAAATTCAGAACTTTATATACATGACTCGATGCCTGACAGAATTTCAATGTGATGTTCACGCTGTAACTGAGCTAATTATCTTTTCTTGGCCTTGCCAAGAACGCCAGATCTTTCTCCGTTAACGCCAGAGAACCAGAGCTAACGCAGCGGTCACCAAGCTCTAAGGTTATTTTCGCTTCAATTATCTCTCTTGTGATGCGGTCTTTATCTTTCCTGCACTTATCGAACAGAGGTTTGCATTCTATTTTAAGCTCCTCTGTATATTTGAGTCAGTGAAGTAGCACGTTTAGCAATTAACCACATCCATCCTTGTTATAAGGATAACTGATGGTCTCTAAGAGTAGAATTTGCTATGAGATGACTGTGACGAGATGTGATGTGGCGTGCCTGTTATGCGACTGTACTAACTTCAACTATCCCTCTCTCACAACCTTTATATCCACTCTCCCCTTCCCCCAGTGCAGGGTAGCAAACGGGTTGCTTTTACTGGTTAACCTCCCTGCCTTTCCTCATCTTCCTCCTCCTCCTCTTCTAAAAGTAATCAATTGCATTCCGAGGGAAGGTAAGCGTAGCAGGGGGCGGCAGAAAATTAGGTGGGTGTATGAGAATAAGAAATTCGCAGGGGTAAAGTGGATGAAGCTAGCACGGGACCGGGTTAATTGAGAGATAATGGGAGACGCCTTCGCCCTGCAGTGGGTGTAGTCCGGCTGATGATGATGATGATGACGATAATGACGACGACGACGACGATGATGATGTTATGCTCTCTTAATTTGTCATTCAGGTGCCATTCAGTTTGCCCCACGTACGTCTTCCCACACAATAGTGGAGTCTCGTAAACCAATCCCTCAGTACAGTCAACAAATCTGTTTTTATACTTTTTCTTGCATCTATAGGAGTTGGCTCTGTCACGGGATTAGTAACCCGGCTAAGCGCTGACTACTTGCGAGGAGCTGAGAGGGCTACTCGTACATAAGAACGTTGCGCCATCTTTTTTGGTTATGTGACAAAGTATGCAGGTAGGGAATCTCAGCTGCCTTTTTCTGCTTGCTTGGGTTATCAGTATGCCTGTTATTCTCGCTTTTCAGTTCCTTTCTAAGCAGGCACTGAGAAACTGATACCTGCATATGATTCGGGTAGCCTGCGGCCGTGAGTCTGTGTGATTGTTGGGCGAAAAACTGTAACCTAGCACAGGCTTTGTTAAGGGCATTCTTACAACATGAATTGACTATTGCTCTTTTACCTAGTTTGAAATGCGCCGATTGAATCTGCACTAGTAACTTCTTAGAACGGGGTTCATAAGCAAAGCACACGTGGTTGTCGAAAAAAAAAAAAACGATCATTAAGCCTAAAAAAATGGATTGCTCCATTCTCCGGAAGTTCGTGCGTCAAAGTTAGTGGACTAAGTGTGAGTGTTTTAAAAACATCATGCTCGTAAAGGTTTGCAAATATTTCCGTTGCTTATTTTTGCTTGGATCATGAAAAGGAGTCTTTATTTGTTCAAAAGCGGTATTTTTGCTGAAGTTCAGCTTTTTGACACCCTTTTCTCGCGATCGTGTTGATTATTTTTGTCCACAAATATTTATTTATGTTCTCTGTTTCACGCCCCTATGTAAAGTTCTATCTGCTTTGGAGCTTTTTTGAAAAATAAAAAGAACACAGAAAAAAACAACAGAATATAACTTTTTGCATTTTTCTCTGTGGAATGTGCCATTTTTTTGAAGGAATGTGAAGTAAAATGTTTTCAGGTAATCTCTGCAATTATGTAGCTTTACATATGCTTCAATAACCGAATTCAGCATTGTAAATTAGTTTCACCAAAAATCATGTTTACCGCAACTTCTGCTGGTCATATGGAAATTTAAAGGGCTGCCAAGACGCGAAAATAGCGTGTTGAGCGCACGTTGACTAGCATACTCCACATTTACGTCTTTGACCACCGTTGTGCCTGTTACGTCATTTCACCTTTCGTGGCATATGCATATAGCTCCTCCCGCGAAGGTGCCATCAGCTACTTAGCCTTTTTTCTACTCTTTGGCTGCGACCCTTTGCTGAGCTTCGACAGTATGATGCCTCCTGAGTCCTGACGACCACATCAGTAGTTATGCTTCTGATTCCATAACATGTACTGCCAGATGCCACACGCCATATTACTTGGGGCCGACTCAGCGCTTCTCAGACTGTTCAAAAACAGGACTAAGCTTTTGTCTGCTCAAGAGCGAAAATGGTGAAATCCCCTTTACATGACTGTTTCCATTAAACGCATCTTCATTGCTATTGTTACTATCATCATTATCACTACTGATAGTGTCGCATTGTAGTGACAATGCCGTAGATGACAAACGAAGGGACTATCTCTGTAAAGAAAGGAGCTCTTTATTGGGCTGACATGCGCAAGCAAAAGAACTAAGCGTATCGGTGGTGGCGATGACAGCAAGCGTGCTCGGCGGTTGTCGATCTACGAATGCTCGCTGCTTGCGGTAGTGCTCAATTTAAAGTCGGCACAGAAACATCTAGATAATCAAGAAATGATACTGGAAAAGTCAGAAATAAGACGGAAACTGTTTTGCTTGCCTGCGACCATTCTAGATTAATCTCGACGCATCTGTCAATGATAAAGGCCCGTTTTGCGCCACTAAACAAAGAGCACAGAGTCGTTCCGTGCTCTTCACAGTGATAAGGCCGCATAGCAGTGGCTGTTGAAAACAACAAAGATTTGTAACCTTCGCGCCATTACTCCCCCAGCTCCTTGAGAGCATCATGTCGATGCTTCCGAAAACAGAACAGAGGAATGTAAGAATAAACATTAGAAATTAAGGAATAAAAATATATTTAGCGCGCGTATTACGGCTTCAGGCGCACAACATGAACGCCTTCTGGGCGCACACTTTGCCGCTGCGATGTTGTCGCGCCATCGGGGATCACTTCGTAGTCTGGTTGTCCAATGCGGCGAAGGACTTTGTATGGGCCGAAATATATTGCCGTAAGAACTTTTCACTCAGTCTGCGACTGTGGATCGAAGTCCAAACTCAGGCTTGGTCTTCTGGCTTGTACTCTGCGTCGCGTCGGATACCGGTGGGTTGCTGGTCTTTAATGCGCAGCTGGGCGAGACGTCGGGATTCCTCTGTGCGCTGAAGGTATACGCGGCGACGTCGAGGTTGTCCTCGCATATGTGACGTGCGGAAGCACTGCGTTGTGTGTGGTCGTGGGCTGCCTACCATGCACAAGCTGGAACGGGGTCGACCTGGTAGTCTTCTGGACGGTGGTGTTTTAGGCAAAGATCACATAGGGCAGGATGGTGTCCCAGGTCTTGTGTTCAGCATCGATATATGGCAATCATATCTGCGATGGTCTTGTTCAGACATTCTGTAGTTCGCTTATCTGCGGATGTTAGACTGTTGTACGTCGGTGGCTTGTATGACTATGGGTTAATATGGCTTGCGTCAGCTCCGTATTAAATGATATTCCCCTGTCCATGATAAGCGCTTCGGAAGCGCCGTGTCGCAGAATTTGTTCGACGAAAAACTTGGCGGTTTCTGCTGCGGAACCACTAGGCAAGGCTTTCGCTTCGTCGTAGAGGGGCATGTAATCGGTGGCCACAATGACCACTTGTATCCAGTTGATGAAGTTGGGAAAGTGCCGAGGTGGTCCATCCCTATTTCCTGAAAGCGCGTACTAGGGGATGGTATCGGGTTTAGTAGCCCAGCAGATATCATCGGGGATGTCTGGTGTCGCTGACACCCTGGACACGTTTTCACGTAATGAGCAACGTCGTCTGGTAACCGTGGCCAGTAATACTTCTGGATGCGGTGCAACGTGCGCTCAAGCCCGAGATGCTCTGCTGTCGGCTCATAATGCACAGACTGCAGAATTTCTAGTCTGAGGGTCTTGGGTACAACAAGAAGCTGCGCGGTCCTGTTGAGCGCGAAGTTCTTCACGGGGACATCGTTGCTTATAAGGCGAATGACGACAAATGACATCTAAATACAGCGGGAGGTGAAGCGCTCTTGTCTTCCAGGTAATCGGCTAGGCCTTTCTTCTCAGGGTCTAAGCGCTGGGGCTGTGCGAATCTCCTGGCGCTTACCGGTCCAAAGAATGCGTCTTCATCACCTTCTTTTGGCGGCGCCTCAACAGGTGCTCGTGGCAAGCAGTATGCGTCGGAGTGCTTGCAGACAGACATGTAGACAACTTTGATGTCGAAGTCTTGAACACGTAAGCTCCATCGATCAAGGTGGCCGGAGGGGTCTTTCAATCTGCCGAGTCAGCAGAGCGAATGGTATCGCTTCCTACCTTGAATGGTCGACCATAAAGGTGCGGATGGAAATCTGACGTGGCCCAGATGATCGCGAGGCACTCATTCCCGGTGATCGAGTAGTTGGCTTCGGCTTTTCAGGGGGACCTGTTGGCGTAAGTAATAACGTTTTACCCTCCGGCACTCCTCTGAACAAGGACTGCGTTAGGTCCACGCTGCTTGCGTTGTATGAATTTCAGTTTGGGTGCTTTCAACTAAACGACCGAGGACAGGAAGAGACTCTAGGCGGCGCTTAAGTTCCTCCACTGCTTCCGCTTGAGGTGCTTTCCATTCAAATGGGACGTCTGCTTTTGTAAGCTGCGTCAAGGTTTGACGATGTGCGAAAAGTTCTTGACAAATCGTCGGTAATATGCGTGCAGTCCAATGAATCGGCGTACATCTTCTTTGTCACCAGGCTGTGGGCTGTTTATACAGGTCTGGGCGAACTCCCTCCTTGTTTACGATATATGACCAAGCAACAACAGCTCCTCGTAGGTGAAGTGACACTTCTCGACGACCGGTTTCTTCTTCCAGTTAACCTCCTTGTGTTTCCTCCCCCTACTGCTCTGCTTGCAGCGTTAGCCTCGATGACTTGATTGCGTCGAGAACTGTCCGAAGCCTTCCCAGGTGGTCTTCAAAGTTCGAAGAGAAGAAAACGACGTCATCTAAGTACGCCAGACAAATATGCCGCTCCAGGTCAGCCAGAACAGTATCCGTTACTCGCTGGATTGTGGCTGGTGCGGAGCACAGACCAAGGGCATTACCTTGAACTCGAAAAGGCCGTCTGGTGTGATGAACACTGACTTCTAGCGGTCTCTTTAGTCGACCTAATTTGCCAGTACCCGCTCTTCAAGTCTATGGACGAGAAATGCTTAGCGTTGCAGAGTCGATACAGTGTGTCATTGATGCGGGGAAGTGGGTAGACATCCTTCTTTGTTATGCTGTTCAAGTAGTAGTAATCAACGCAGAAGCGAAGTGTTCCGTCTTTCTTCTTCACCATAACGACGGCTGCAGCCCACTGGCTCTTCGATGACTGGATGACGTCATTACGAACCATTTCATCGACTTGCTTGCGGTTGGTTTGGCGTTCTCGAGGCGATACATGAGGGTTTTTACAAAGAGGTCGAGCGTGTTCGTCGGTGATAATGCGGTGCGTTGCCTACGGAGTTTGTCGCACCTTCGACAGTGTGAATCTGGTCTTGTCTGCCCCAAAGTAGTGCCGGATTTATGTCGAATCTAGGCTAATTTCCTTAGGTGGGTGCTTTGTTTGCGGGCTGGTCGGGGGTGGGGAGAGGAGGGTGAATATATCTTGGGTGTCTGCTGGCTTGTCGAGGAAAGCAATCGTCGTGCCTTTGTTGAACTGCCAGTATTCTTCAGTGAAGTTCGTTACCAGCATCTGAACTTGTCCATTTCGAAAATGAGCGATGCCTCTTGTTATGCCCAGCCCTCGATCCAGTAGCAGCTGGGTGTTTTCCTCGACGACTCCTTCGGTGGTTTCGGTATCTCCGCTACCCGCGGAGACTACGACACTTGATTGGGGAGGAACGCTCAATTCTTATCGAGGGCGTTTATGGCAGCGTGATGTGCCGGAATTGCTGCTGCAGGTATGGCTTTATCTGTCGAAAGCTTGATGATCTTTGAGAGAAGGTTGATGATTACCCAACGTTCATTCAAAAAGTCCATGCCAAAAATCACATCGCGCGAACACTGCTGTGGGACCACGAAGGTCGTAGAGCAAGTGCAGTCTTTGTCAAAAGTCTAGAGATCAGGGGGTCTGCTTCTGAGTCACTTCGTGCGGCTTGTAATGCATTTCCAGTGTTTCGAATCTCTTGGTGGTAAGAAGATTCGTTGTTCTATCTTTTCCAATGGGAAAGACCTCCACTAATTTTATATCAATGCCAGAACACGGCTCAGAAGCAGACCTTTTGGTGTTTACACTTTTGACAAAGGCTGTACGTCCAGTTACGCTTACTCTTGCAGTGCGTCGCCGCGACGGATTAATGGGATTACCACCAGCAGTGCGAATCAGCGAGCAATCCCAAGCGGTTGTTACTTTCTCGAACTGGGCGGCGAATGATCCACTGATGACTGAGCAGTAGGCTCCTGTGTCTACTATAAGACGATAACCGTGTGATCGCCGAAATAACTTGTAGTTCACTTGCTCGTGTCCTAGTATTGTATGTTGGCTTCGATTCTAGATATTGGCTTCGTCGTGTACCGAAGTCGTGGCTTGGGTACTCCGTTGGGGTGTCGCTGGGCGGCGATGTCACTTCGACATAATATAAGATGGATCACATAAGAGCTGAATCTTAGTCTGGAGGAGCATTTTGCACTCTCTGTTTTCTCACAAGGCTTGTGAACACGCTCAACAGCTCCTTATTGAAGTCTTCCCATGCCGTAAAAGAAGACTCATGATTCTCATGAGTGTGGGGTGCCCAATCCAGTGCAAAGAAGACGTTCTGGAGCATCAGGGCATCGTATCAACCATTAAACGTGGCAACTAGTCCGTACTGGTCGAGTTCACCCTCTGGACCGGGGTGCCGTTGAAAATGGGGCTTTTGAATCACAACCGAAACCGGCAATGTGGACTGAGCCATCCTCCTTCCGGCTTCGGGTCCGGCAGTAGCCCAGGCTGGAGCCCTTGTAGTCGGCGGCTGGCAGGGTGGGCTGTGGGTAGGACTCCCGAGGTGGCACGAACAGGGCTGTTGTCTCAGCTGGTGGGAGGAGTCCGAAACATGGAGCCCAGCACCTTCACCAGATGTCATGTGGTAGTAACAATGCCGTAGACGACAAACGACGGGACTAGGGTTGCAATGAAACTCTTTGTTGAGCTTCGTTGAGCCCGCAAAAGAACTAAGCGTATCGGCGGCGGCGATAGCAGCGAAAGCGTGCTCGGCGGTCGTATATCTACGAATTCCCGCTGCTTGCGGTAGTTTTCAATTTAAAGTCGGTACAGAAACATTTACATAACTCAGGGCACGACATCGCACCAAGGAAGATGCGCTCATTCTGCTTAATGTTGCAGGTTAGTTACCTAAACAACGCGATGTGTGTTAGGAGTAGCAACTACTGTCTTGTCGCGGTGTCGTGCCCACCCACTCTCGAACACTTGTTTAAGCGTTTGATGGCGTTTTCGTCTGTGAGTTGTTCTGTCTTGTGCAACATCTTACTGATGCTCTCGAGTGATATCGAATCTAACCCTGGTCCGATGTCGAAAAGTGAATCTGATGCATTTGCCGCGGCTCTCGAAACTATCCGTATACTTGAAGAAGGTCATGCTTCCTTACTGCAGGAGATAAAAGACGCCAAAGAAAAGCAGGCAGCAAGTGAAAATGAAGTTCGTCTGCTTAGTGCTAAAGTCGCGAATTTAGAGGCAGCCATTAACTTACGCGGTACAACGGAGGAAGGAAAAAACGCTGAAGCTGTGTGCCTTTCGACACAGCTGACTGCCATCGCGTCAAAGTGCGACGATGCCGAAAATAGAATGAGGCGCTCTAATCTTCTCTTTTTTGGGATCGAAGATGCCGCTGATGAAGACTGGGCAAAGTCTGAGGAAAAGATTATAACCTTCTGCACAGAAAAGTTGGGTATCGCCACCACTAGCCAACAATTTGAGTGGGTTCACCGACTGGGAAAATATAGCGCTAACAAACAGAGACCAATAATTGTAAAGCTGACCTACTTCAAAGACAAATGACTCATTCTATCTGCTGGGCCGAAACTGAAAGACACAGATTTTGCTATCCGTGAAGATTTTTCGCTTGCCACGCGGAAAGCAAGGGCAAAACTGATAGAATTCGCAAAACCGTTGAAAAAAAAGTATGAGTTAACAGTTGACAAACTGCGTATGGACTCAACAACGTATGTCTGCAATGTCACTACAGATACGGTCGAGCAGTTAGATCAATTGCGCGCACATACACAAAAAACCGAAATCGTCCACCTCTACCCAGTTATCACTATCATTTACTAATATTCGTAGTATCTTATCAAAGTGCGCCCTAGTTTGATCTTCATTTGCCATCAATACAGATTCCGAACTTGAAATAATCTAGACGGCCTGCATTGCATCTTCCACAAAACTCTTGATAGGCAATTGTCACCGCGCACCTAACTCCGACCACTCTTTTTCAGATAAACTGCGTGAAAGCATTACGAGGGCATTTGAGCTCTTCCATCCTGATGTCACTTATTTACTCGGCGATTTTAATTTTCCGCAAATTAACTGGGAAGAGCTCTCGTCCCCTTGTTCTGCTTCAACAAGCTTCATAAACTTAGCTTTAGACTTCAGCCTATTTCAAGTAGTTACCCAACCCACCCGTGGTCCCAATATATTAGACCTCATCTTTACTACCACCCGTGATACAGTTTATAACATTACTTATTTCGATGGGCTTAGCGATCATAAGTTACTCCAAGTAACACTTAATATTCCGCTTCCATTCACTGGCGTTACGCGAAAACAGATACGTGATTATGACAGAGCTAACTACGATCTCATTAATGCCGAACTTACATAGTTTTCAGAAAACGTCCTATTACCTTTGTTTCACCACCGGTCAGTGCAAGATAACTGGGTTCTTTTTCGAGACAAGCTAAATAAACTGGTAGAAGAACATGTGCCACTTATCTCAATATCAAATGATAAATCAAACTCTTGGTTTACAGGAAAGCATCAGCGTATGAGAAATAAGAAAAAAAAAAAAAAACGACTTTACCGAAACGCAAAATGCCAGTGCACGCAATTAGCTTGGGATAAGTATAAAAATTACCTAAAACTGTATTGCTCTGCTCTTTGTGAAGCAAAGGATAAATATTTCAGAGAAGTCCTTCCTATACTACTGAAAAATAATCCAAGCAAATTCTGGAAAACAATAGGTCATCCTAGCCTGTGTAATAATATTTCAATACATGATGTGAACAACACCTCCTACTCTAACACTGAATGTCCTAAAGTCTTTAACTCGTTTTTCACCTCTGTTTTCACCAACGAAGATGTTTCTAACATCCCGTATGTACCAGATTTTCATTACCCTTATATGGCGTCAGTTGACATTACACTTGAAGGCATAGTACACTTGATTAATAAACTTAAGGTTTCCTCCTCCTCTGGTGCCGATAACATTAATTCAAAAATACTCAAAAATACCATTTCAGCCTCCAGCACCATCTTACTTCATATCTTTAGGCAGTCCCTGTCAACAAGTGAGCTCCCCTCCGATTGAAAAATTGGAAAGGTAGTACCGGTATTCAAAAGTGGCAATAAACATTCATGCCAAAATTATCGCCCGATCTCATTAACTTGCATATGCTGCAAGATGCTTGAGCACATAATCGCATCGCAAATTTACAATCACTTAGAATCTAATAAATTCTTTTTCCCCGGGCAGCATGTATTTAGGAAGGGTTTTTCCTGTGAGTCGCCGATATTTGAATTCACCACTGACCTACATTTCAACATGAACAGTAACTTACAGACAGACTGCATCTTTTTGGACTTCTCTAAGGCATTTGACCGTGTAGCACACTGCCAACTAATAGCTAAACTTTCTGCCGTCAAAATAGATTCACTAACTTTATCACGGGTCCGTAACTTTCTTTCCAATCGCCAGGAGTTCACCGTTGTTAAGAATTATTCCTCTCCTTCCTCCTACGTCACATCAGGTGTGCTGCAAGGAAGCGTCCTTGGCCCATTACTCTTCTTGATCTATATTAATGACCTGCCGAATAACAACTCGTCTTGTACACGCATATTTGCTGATGACTGTATCATCTATCGTGCAATAAAGGACACTGAAGACCACATTTTACTTCAAAATGATCTGAACCGCGTTAACGACTGGTGTAAAACGTGGCTAATGACCTTGAACACTTCCAAGTGTAACATAATTTCTTTCTCTCCAAAATCAGCGAATTCGAATTTTTTCTACCACATTAATAACGTTACATTGGCTCGGACTATGCGGTACAAATACCTAGGTGTCCACCTCACTCCAAATCTTTGTTAGGCAGATCATATAGCAACCATTTCTGCTCACGCTTCCAGGTCATTAGGATTTCTTCGCCGCAGCCTACAAAACACTACATCTCATGTTCGTAGATTAGCCTACATAACTTTTGTTCGTCCGCTCCTAGAGTACGCTTCCTCTATCTGGTCACCTCATCAGCAATATTTACTAGAGAAGTTGGAAGCAATACAAAACAGGACTTGTCGTTTCATCTCGCCTAATTATAATTTCTATTTCAGCGTAACCCAGCTCAAGCTTGAACTTTCACTTCATCCTTTAAATGTCCGTCGTGATATCGTCCTTCTATCTCTTTTTCATAAATACGCCCATGGCACTCGGTCATCCCTAAGTCATCTACAACGTCCCTCCTACCTATCGCATAGATTGCATAACGACTACAGCTATGCTCGCATTTACGGCAGTTCTAACGCTTTTAACTTCTCATCACTCCCGCGCGCCATCCGCCTGTGGAATGATCTTCCGAATAGCATCACATCGCTCCACAATCACGAAGCGTTTCGCGAAGATATGCTGACGCACTTCATTGATAACGCTTAGCATATCATGTATGTTCCCGTCATTTATGTAACTATTCCTTGAAGGGGCTTTTTTGATGCGCAGTAGTTCTGTGGCATAGTTCAATCTACATTTTTTTGTTTTCCATCTTCTCGCTTGCCTTATATGATTTGTGCTTAGTAGTTGTTATAACTCCCTCTGCATTGCGATATATTGTTTATAGATTTGTATAATTACCACTGTTTTCCTGTACTTGCGATTGTGATTTTGTTTTTTACCCACTTTGCGGATATCTTTGTATTTGTCCCCCCTTACACAATGCCTCTCTGGAGGCCTGTAAGGTATATGTAAATAAATAAATAAATAGATACTAGAAAAGTGTGTAACAAGTTGGAAACTGTTGTGCTTGCCTGCAACTATTGCAGGCTAATCTCGGCGCATTTTGCGCTACAAAGAAAATGGTAAAGTCCCGTTTTGCGGCACTGAGCATAAACAAAGAGCACGAAATCGTTTCATGCGCTGCAATTGACAGTGGTACGGCCGCATGCCGGCGACGGTTGAAAACAAGAAATAAAGATTTCTAACCTTCGCGGCACTATCATCATCGTCATCACTATCGTCGTTATCACCGTTATCAATTGAATGCACCGTCATTGTCATCCTTACGTGAGACAAGAAGAGTTATGAGCCCGGCGTGGGGTTTGCGCGCTAGGCTGGGGATTGGAGGTTCGATCATCAGGTGGACGTTTTCTGATCACACTCGTACACGGCGTGCATAAGCCAAGAAAGGCCTTATAAATGCCGTTACAACCGTAATCGTCGATGTGTCCTCTCGTCCTCCTCTCACTCCCGGCGTGCCGTGTGCGCCCGTGTAAAAAAACTACTGCCTCTTGACGTGTGTATCTCACGGGGTCTTGAGGCAACTGAGTAACGAGATCACGGCCCTACACTGCCATTCCACTGCACCACCTGCCGAAATTGTGCACGTCGTTCGTCCTAACCCTGGCCATTCCAGTTCGGCCGTGTAGTAGACATCTGGACTGTGTTTGTTGTAGCGTTAGTAGAGTTATGATGCGTTATCGGGAGGCGATGAACATGTTTTTGGCGGTGCTGTCGACAATAACACTAAAGTTATGGAGGTGATGTGTTTGAGTTAGTTTCGTGGGTGTTATCGACTGCGGAGTACCTGCCGCTGGGAAAATCTTCTTAACAAATTTTAGAAAAAAAAAAAAAAAAAGCCAACTGTTACGTGTAACGTTTATGTGTGGTTTACATGTGAGCTTTTTTCAGTCAAGTCCATGATAGTCTAACGTTCGACGGAACACCGCCTGGTCAGAGTGTAGCACTATTACAACACACCAATGAAGGCCGGGTCACTGACCAAGTCAAAAAATGAAAATGACGTTTGGGCTCACCCTACGGCTCACAAGCGTTCAGTTGTTGCTTCACTGGTCGACCGTGCAAAAAACAACTGTTCTGACGCATCCAGCCTTGGCTGTGAGATGAAGCTGATACAGAACAATCTTGATCGAAGCAGTTACTTTTTGTCAGCAAAGTGACGAAAGAAGTCAATCTCACGGGAGGAGCACAACATCTGTTAGCAAAAAATATGAAACGCGCTGCGATTCCGTACGTGCCCCAGATCAGCGAGACCCTCTCTCGTATCTTCAGAAAACACTGTCCACGTGCCAACAAGTAAGCTGCGAGTCGAAGTTCTTAATATTGTTACGAACGACAAGGAAGAAGAAGCGGGCAGTGGCGCGGGCAGGAGTGCTCGCGCTAGGCCCGCGAACATTCATTAAAACGTCATCTACCATTGCCATCGGTCGTATTCTGTCTCCTGTCTTCATCGGCTTGCCGCTTCGTAACAACGTGAAGGACGTGCCAAGTTCACTGGGGTTGTATACGTTATACCATGGAGCGACTGCCCCTGCGTCTATATTGGGGAAACTATAAGCGACGCATAAAGGGGCACCAGGCCGATGTGAGAAAAAGCAATTGCAGAGCACATACTGTCCCTGGGGTGAAGGGACAATCTTGGCAACTGAAAGAAGCACATCGGCCAGACTACATTTGGATTCTCTAATCACCCAGACGACAGCTAACAAGAATCAGGGCACGCTTCATAATATCTATGGAAAACGATTATGGAGCGTACTCTTCTTCTGTGACAATCCTATTGTGAACAAGAACCCCGTATGGGACCCGAAACGTAATTTTCATTTGACTTGGTCAGCCTTCATTGTTGTAATGTTCGAGACCACTTGGCATCGAATGACTCAAGGCCGAGGCATGCCGGAGACAGCTTGGCTTGTGAAGGCCTGCTGCGTACTGGCAGATGACCGACTTCTTTCTGAGCTTTTTTTCTGTCCCCGTTCTTCTTTAAGTCAAGTAGGTGCCGTTTCCAGTAAGGAAGCTTTTGAGGTGCCAGAAACTTCAAGCAGGGTGACAAATGCTGTGTCCTTTTGATAAGCTCTAATACTAATTGGGTATTTTCTTTCAAATTAGACCGGCCTGCAAATGCGCGATATCTGAGGTCCCGACTGGAAGACAATTAATCGAAGCCTCATTGCGAGACTTGTTCGCAGAGTGGTGTAAGAAACTTCTGCACGGTTTGACCTCTAATAACAGCGTGGTATTGCAAAATAGAACTTTTTTAGTGTCTTCTGAGGCTCAGTAACGCAATCTAGATATGCATTCAAAGCGGTCTTGCGCATCTTACCTCGTTCCGAGTAGAGTTGAACCAGCAGTCAAGGAGCTGCATTGTATAATTGTTCTTTGTAGTTATATGCTGTCCTTTTTCGCTAACACTAAGAAAAAATAGAACATTACCTCATCCGCTGTTTCCTTTTCTATCGAAATTAAACAGGCATCGTGAATTTCGCAGAACACGTCCATCCTCTGGAAAAAGGAAAAAAGCAAAAGTGGGCCAGAAGAACGAAGGTTGAGGTATAATGTCCAAGTTCTACGGAGACAAAGCTGCGATCCAGTAAAGTCTCGATAATCCGAAAATGTTTATCGTAGTATATAAATGCAAGTTTCCGCAAGTCTGTACAGATATAGTCCGTGGCTCGCTGCGAGTACTTTAACCACCCCTTGTAGCACGGGTTTTGCACTGATAAATATATAATAATTAATAAAACCCAATGTTTCGAAGTTCGTCTAAATGCTTAGTATTTACGTGGTCTTCAGGAGCAGCGACTATGGAGTGGGAAGCTACAGAAGTGGCATATAAATAAGCATTGTGAGCTCTTCTTGAAGGTGCAGCGTAGACGGCGTTGTGCATCAGGATAGTTGCAATAATGGCTTCACAACATTCAAGCGTTCACATGAATTGCTTGTTTATTTGTATCTACCCGCAAAAACCAAGAACAGAGGAAACAACGTACTTTTCTGAGGTCTCCCCGCGGTACCGATTTCATGGCTGTTTGAATTTCTTTCATGCATTGGTTCATTATCTTTATAAAATTTGCTTTAATCTGCAAAAGCCTCTTCCCTCGAGCTGTAAAGGAAAAATAAAATAAGAGAACAGAATCAGTAACTGCTCAGCCTGCCTCGTTTCGTGTCACACTTATAACGCGTCCTGCTCTCTCCCGCTAGAATAATGAATTAAACTGGAATTAAATTTGTTTTCAACACCAACTTTCACAGATGCTAATATGTTGTAAAATATGGATGGAAGGCCTCTAAATAGGTTTGGAAGCATCCGCACATTGAAAGATGCCGTTCTCTCAGCTGTATAGCACCAATGCTTTTAACTAAGAAGCCCCACCTGAAAGCAAATAGCAGAGATGTTATCAGGAGGGTTAAGAGAACAATTACGAGTGGTCATCGAAAGCGGTGAACGCGCGAAAGATGCGTTTCTCTCTCTGTTGCGGCACGAACCTCTTATGATCGCTCGATAAGCAGTGAGCGTGCCGGTTTGTTCGCCATTTTTTTTTTCGTTTCATTTTTTCTTTGCACACAGTAACATGGGTGCGTCTGCGAAATGCTTTGCACGATCGTGTTTCCTGATCACCCTTAATTTGTAGACAAACGCATTTTATTTCAAAGGAAAGTTTCTTATGAACCCTCTTTTTTTTTTTTTTTTGATATTGTCACGACTCAAGTCACAGGGAGCCGTGAAGGTACACGTAGCCGAGGACCCGAGAATAAGGTCGGCTTGTAGTTCCGATCACAGAGTCCAGCACCAGCGCGCCGCTCGTGCCAACCGCTTCGTCGTCGTCGGCACCAAGCACGGCTGTCGCGCGGCGCTAGGCACGTGGCAATATCATAAGATTTCGATCTAATAAGAAAAATATCCGCAGAAAATCTCTCTGGGCGCTTGTAATTTTCTGTTATTTATTGTAAGAAACGCACCTCTTTGGTCTGCCCAACGCAGGATCTTTAAAAGTAAGACTTTGCCAAACCTCAAAAGATTATATCATTAGCATCAATCAGTAGTTGTTTCGTAATTATTGTCACAAACACATCTCGTAAGAAAATAGAAGCCCGGTTCTCGCTATGCATTGGAATTCGAAGGTTATACCATTTCCTATCAATAAGTACATGTTAACATCGTGCAGTATTCCACATCTGCGTTATAATTGAAAGTAATGTGCAAGAAAACAGGGTTTTTGTTGTTGCACTCAGTACCTCGACAGGATATCTGCGGAAGAGACAGCCATGTTGGGCGTCTGTTTCGCTTTAGAATTGTAAGTTTGCTTACGGTTTTACGCTGGTTCCCCTGCACCTGTTCGCGTTGCGTCAAGATCAGGTCAAGATGCTTTAGTAAAAGAATGCCCATATTAACTTTCATAAAATCTCTTTTCTTTGGGCTGCACAGAAGTACCTTCCTAATAAAAACATGGATCGGCGCGAAAGCATCTTTGTCCCCTCTTCAATCAACTGTATTTGCTGCGAAAAATCGGCACGCCACTCTCCAATGTTGGTATGTCATTTCCCACTTGTAAAGGTCCCTCCAGTGCATATAAGAAAAAGATATTCCTGTCAAGAACAAGGCGAGGTTCCGTATATGATGTGGTAACAGTCTTAATTCTCCAGAGCCTGGGAAGGCCAGAGTGACAGCCATGCATGCGGATGTGAATATTCGCTTTGCGCGTGTTAACTGCACAGAGAGCGGTAGATAGCTGAGCTGAACCAGAGCCCCCCCCCCCCCCCCCCCCCACACACACACACACACACACACACATACACACCCGCCACCACTGGTTGCTCGCCGTTCGATCATTTCGCAGCGTCCACAAGTTGTGCCGGCGTGACAACGCCAGCAGGCTAACGCATCTCTTTGTGTGGCCTCACTTTTTTATGCCTGTAAGACAGACGTTCGCATGCCTTTTGGAAAGTTGGTTGCATATTAACGTGTTTTTAAGACGAAGTCGCCCTTCAAAATGCTTTGAAACGAGCCGAGAGGCGGAACCACAAGTTGGGGACTGTATTGTTGAGAGAACTAAATTACACAAACTATATTGGTCCATCGAATTGACAATGTGCAAGGAAGAAATGCAAGCAAAAAATATATCTCTACAACATTGACGCGAATACTACTCAACAAGGAAGCATTAGAGGCCCCTCATCGAAGGCTCCCCAGCCAATGGCATCGACTGATTAATATGGCGTCATGAATAACCAACTTGGAACTGCTAGCATAAAACGGCAGGGCGTGGAAGATGAAGGAGGTTCACCATGACATAAACGGATTAACCACGGATTCATAAAAAACTGGCATTGACCAAGGATCTCCTTTGAGGGGCCGCTTGAGTTGTATCCTGCTATAGCTGGGTACGGCGTATGGTTGATGATGATGGAGTTGACAGCGATGGAGTCTGCGGACTGAAGCGAGCCTTTAACATTCGGAGGCATGTTTTTGAGCGTAGCGCGTGAAATACGCGCGACACTGAATTGGGGAGAAAAAAAAAAACCGCACTGTGAAATGACGCAGGGTGGATGAGATATTGAGGCAGTGAAAACAAAGAATCCAGGCTTCAAATCACGCTCCCACATTGCTAGAGGCGAACAGAACATCTAACGCGGCTCCGAAAACCATGAGTCTTGCACGAGTGAAAACTCCGCCACACAGGCACCACGCAACTAACGCACATAATATGGCCACGCTCAATTAAGGAGCAGACGGCGCAATATGATGCGGGTTACTATTCGTAGTGATGGCGATTTGGTGTCTGTACGGCTTGAAGTTGGGCCATTTTTTAACATCTGAGTAAAGCAAAAAAAGAAAAAAAAAGCATCGCCTCGAAAGTTCTATTAAGGAAACATATCTTTATACGCGTTGAAATTACGTTTGATTGTACTAAATATGTTAACTGATATGACCTCCTTCGCCAAAAACTGTACACTGACCTACTTCGAAAGGCTTGCAGCATAGGACTCCTCCACTTAGCGCTGTGAATAAGACCAGAAGCGCCTTCCACTGCATCTCAGTCAGCAGACTTCCAGGTGCGGTTCTGAGATACTGTTTTTGTTGAGGCAGACTCGTTGGACAGTCCGCCAGGAGACCTCGGGCGCCTTCTTAATCATCATGGCCGACGTCACAGACGGTGGCAAATGGCGGAATAATGTTCTCCGTATCCCTTCCACTGTGCTGCTGAGCAAACGTGCCTATGATTGATAGCGGGGAAGGCAAAGAGTGCAACGTGGATTTTTACCTGCTTTATTTTGTACCTTAAAATGGTGTAATAGAGATGCGCGTATGTTCAGGTGCGTCGCGTATACTAGTGGCGTTAAGTAGGCCGCGTCCGGCTGTCGATCTTTCATTTTCGGCCGCAAGTGCAATCATTCTCTCGCTGAAGCTGGAGATGCTTCCAAGGGCTTCGAAAACAACTCGCGCCATGCTGTGGTTCGAAGAGAGGAAGGCAACACCAGTGTGGTTATTAAAATAACGATGGTTTATTTACTGTCAAGACGGGAGTGCAGCCGCTGTGTCACAAAATGCGAAGGACAAATCACGTGGGAATTCCGCAATAGGCAGATGACCATTGACTACTGTCTAATGTTGCAAGGTATTTATAGCAAGGTCACAAAATTGGAAATAGGCGAAGAAGGGGAGTGTAGTCTGGGCAGTGATCATAAACGTATTAGTCTGCAGATGGGGCCCTTGATGAAAAGAGAAATGGGACTTAGACAAAAAGTAAATGAAAAATTAAACTACGATCAAATAGCGCAGATAGCAGCAGACATAGAGGAAGCAATAGAGAAAAGCCCCATGGAAGACTGGGATTATCAACAGGTACAACTACTCATAAAGAGGAAAATTAAGGAGGTTAAAGTAGCAAACCGCTGGAATGGAAAGAGGAAGCCACGGAGCTGGTGGAATAAGGAAATCAGGGAAGCTATTGAACAACGACGGGCTGCTTCAGGGGAACACCGAATGGCGAAGAAAGCGCAGGTATCTCAGAAGGAAATCGACCAAAAATGGGAATCATATCGACAAAGGAAACGTGATGTACAGGCCCTCGTCCAAAGTAAAATAAAGCAGTCCACCGATCGCTGGATGGTACAGCAGTCCGGGTATGTGTCACTTGCCAACGAGCACTTGCCAGAGCCATGCTTGTGATTTTTCGAGGCTATGATGCTTCAAGCGGGAGGTAGAGCAGTCCGGGTATGTGTCGCCTGCCAGAGCCATGTTTGTGATTTTTCGAGGCTACGATGCTTCAAGTGGGAGGTACAGCAGACCGGGTGTATGTCGCCTGTCAACTGCAACCTACAAAAGCCATGCTTGGGATTTTTCGAGGCTACGATGGTTCAAGCGGGAGGTGCAGCAGTCCGGATATATGTCACCTGCCACCTGCCATCTGCCAGAGCCATGCTTGTGATTTTTTGAGGCTACGATGTTTCAAACGGGAGGTACAGCAGTCCGGGTGTGTGTCACCTGCCAACTGCCACCTGCCAGAGCCATGCTTGTGATTTTTCGAGGCTACGATGCGTCAAGCGGGAAGTACAGCAGTCCAGATGTATGTCACCTGCCAACTGTTAGTTGCCAGAGCCATGCTTTTGATTTTTCAAGGCTACGATGGTTCAAGCGGGAAGTACAGCAGTCCGGGTTATGTCACCTGCCAACTGCCACCTGCAAGAACCATGCTTGTGATTTTTCGAGGCTACGATGATTTAAGCGGGAGGGACAGCAGTCCGGATGTATGTCACTTGCCAGAGCCATGCTTGTGATTTTTCGAGGCTACGATGCTTCAAGCGGGAGGTACAGCAGACCGGGTGTATGTCACCTGTTAACTGCAACCTGCAAAAGCCATGCTTGTGATTTTTCGAGGCTACAATGGTTCAAGCGGGAGGTGCAGCAGTCCGGATATATGTCACCTGCTAGCTGCCATCTGCCAGAGCCATGCTTGTGATTTTTTGAGGCTACGATGTTTCAAACGGGAGGTACAGCAGTCCGTATATATGTCACCTGCCACCTGCCAGAGCCATGCTTGTAATTTTTCGAGGCTACGATGCTTCAAGCGGGAGGTACAGCAGTCCAGGTGTATCTCACCTGCCAACTGCAACCTGCAAAAGCCGTGCTTGTGATTTTTCGAGGCTACGATGCTTCAAGCGGGAGGTACAGCATTCCGGGTGTATGTAACCTGGCAACTGCCAGAGCCATGCTTGTGATTTTTCGAGGCTTAGATGGTTCAAGCGGGAGGTACAGCACTCCGTGTGTTTGTCACGTATCTGCCACCTGCCAGATGCATGCTTGTGATTTTGTCACTGTATAGGCGCATACAGGCTGGGATATCTGTCTAGGTCGGTTGTTTGCATATGGTTGTCTGCTTACATGGGACGTCTCGTCCGCTTTTCATGTGGTCCTGTTTGGATAGGGTCTGTCAATATTTCCCCCCACTGTAGTGGCTGACGTACACGTATTTGCCGTCATACGTGAGTTTGAGTAAAACACAGTATAATCCGCCACCTCGGAGTTCTACGAGCAAGCGCATATTAAGTGACGCTAACCGTGTGCCAAAGGCAACTTGCTGTGGGGTCCACCTTAACCGGTTTTTGATAGAAGGCTTCCTACTTTCAATACACCTGAAATGACCTCAAAAAGCACGCTTTCTCTAATACAGAGGTGCTTTCCTCTGGTTAGGTTTTCATTCATGATGACACCTGGCTCAATTTCTTTTTGCGGGGCAAAAATTTAAGGCCTCAAAATGTTATCTTCGTGCACATGAACTCAGTGATAAGCATTTATATATGTGATCGGCTGCATAAAATGCAAATAATGAGTCAAATTAATCATGTTCACGTCAGGCAATACGCGACCCCTGATACACACTCTTTTAGGAACCTGTCTTGTAACTTCAGTACTCATCAACAAGTGTAATGACCGCAGAGCTCAGGAAAGCTCCGTGGATGCTGAAAGTGAAACAGATAGGCCGGCAAATGAACTTTTTTGTGTTACAAAACGATTAGAAATTTTTTTAGTTTGGTTGTTTATTTAGAAGCAATTTTCACAGTGTTAATTTTCGACAATGATCTTCTCTGCAGACGTTTTAAGTTTTCAAGAACTAATTATCGAATCAGTTGCAGTAGCAAGGCATTTCTTCAACAGCTATTCGTAAAATTTATGTGCCGCTATAAGAGAAGGTTTGAAGGTTTGAAGGTTTATTAAAACGAAATACAAGTCAATTATAAGTGCATAAAAAAGTTTGTACAGTAGGAGGTCCCGAAGTAAGACTGTCTGGGGGACCTCCCATTAGGAATACATGAGTATAAATACACAAGTGTGGCAGAGGATCTAGAAAAAGATATAATCAAATTGAAACCTATTAAAATATCGGCAATGAATAAGTTACACAATAGTAAGCGGGCGTAAGTTTTCAAACAAGAAAAAAGAAAAAGAAAAAAAGCAAATCAAAGGCATACATCAGGCAAAGCGCAAGAACATTATCAAAACACAAAAAATATCAGACATGGATTGGGCAATGGATGGATGCAAAGATAATAAGAACGGAAGCAGAGACAGATAAGAATGTTCACAATGACAAACACTTTGACCGTTTGCTGTCGGAGTAGGGAACAGAAAATGCGATTAAGGTAACCTTAGGTAAGGTATGAGGCTGAATTGTTTGATAAGAGATGTTTTTTTAGTAGAGTGTAGAAAGCGGGTTGCGAACGGGCTGATTTAACTGCTAGCGGTAATGAATTCCAAGTTTTTATGGCGGAGAAAAAAGTAGTTTGTTTTCCGTAATTTGTGTTTACTTTTGGTAGTCGCATATTATTTTGTTCAGAGAATCGAGTGTTATTATTATTAGCGAGGAAAGATTCAGAGAAACAGAGAAGTTGACAATTATCATTGCGAGCGCGGTAAATTAAAAGACCTAACCTAAGATTAAGGAGGCAATTCAAGGGAAGAATGTTTAGGTCAGAGTAAAGGCGTGAAGCAAAGGCTGTGTATGGGCTGAATGATATAATTCGAAGCGCTTGGTTTTGAAGATGAGAAATACATGATAAATGGCATGAGTAGGTATTACCCCATGATGATATGCAATAATTAAGATGACTGTTAATGAAGGCATAATACAGGGATAAGAGAACATGGCGTTGAAAAAAATGTCTAGTTTTTATTAACACCCTTATTCCAAATGAAATTTTTTTACTGACAGATTTGGTGTGTAAATTAAACTTTAGGTGACAGTCGAGCGTGATGCCGAGAAATGTAACGGATTCGGAGGCAAAAATCATATGATGTCCCAGACAAATGTGTGGGTTCGTGATTATTTGCTTTTGATGAGTGCGGAATATCATTAGACGAATTATTAGAAGAACTAGAGACGAATATCATTAGAAGAATTAGACATTATTTAGTTTGTTATTAAGCATGATGACCGTAATTTGCTGGTGAGGCGTATTAAGGCGTGTGCGCACATCCGTCTCCGACGATTGTATTATTAGAGCGAAATTTATAGAACCCGGATCAATTACTTCAGCGCTTCTTTAGCCCTCCATAATGCGGTCTAAGAAAATACGCGCTGCCAAAAGTTAACAGAGGCCTTTTGCAAATGACAGGAACGATGGCGAGTTTCAGTTTACACGTCTCAATAAAAATCTGGAGTTAAAGGAGCAATTGTTCTATTGACGTCGGTTAAGTGCCTATAAATACAGACACGGGAACAAGCCTAAGAAGTCCGGACAAAATATTGTGATTTTCGCGGCTGCAACCACGTTCCGTGCGACGCTAAACGCTCAAAATCACGACGGAAATGTCAAAATTTTCATTAATTTCATCATCTAGGACCATCGGGAAGTAACTGGAGTGAAGAATTTCTTGGACCAATTTTTTCCGCCGGAAGAAGGGTCAACCACGATAATCTCATTAACAAAACATGGCTTCTTTTATTATAATTATTTCTCTTTCAGCAATAACATAATTGCAGTATTAATTTCCCATGAACGTCGCAAATAAAAAGGTTAGACAAAACCGTTCCTTTCTGCTTCGCTTGGTATCGGTGGCTGCTGGAAAGAGCCCCTCATTTCCCTGCATTTGAGTGCTCGGAACTTTGCAGTTTTCCTAAAATAAAATATGATAAATGAGATAAAGTTATAAGTTACAGATTATTATTAATATGTTGATATTTGGCATAATTAAGCAATAAACTAGTATAAATTAATTTTTATTATTAATTACTAAGATATGCCGTTTGTACGGCGGATCTCACCATTACCTTGTCTACATTCGACTGTGATCTAAAAATGCTGCAAATTCATGAAAAGGCTAGCTGATTAGTTAGGCAGCCTACAGTCAAAGACCACCAAGTACGCTTGCCTGCACACATGCACACACTTATAAGAAGATAATTATGCGCATGAAGGCAGACAAAAGCTAAACATTCTGCTATACCAACGTCCAACTCATTTCGTCAATTCCGACGTGAGCGGATAAGACCGTGGTTTTTAGACAGGTGTGAATATCGCTGCGCATCTGAGCGGTTATTGAAAAAAGAAAAATGAAACATATATGGTCTGAAGTGCTGATTAGGTTAGCGTGTCCGCTTAGGTTATTTTTCTAAGTCAGTAAAAAGAAATTGGTTGTTCTAAGCGCATTTGTCTTTTACTGTGTCGCTGTTTACAAGCGCGTCGCTGTTGCATGAAGAGCTCAGGGCAACAGAACTCACTGTCTAGACGAAGTCCTCATGCGCAGGAATGGTAACAATATAAACACAGAGAAAGAAAGAGAAATTGAGATAAGGAAACTGCGAATAATTCACTAAGTTATATTTTTGCACCTAACGTGCACGCAAAGAGCTTTTCGCGTAATTAGTCGTGTAGTTTAGGCGGTGCGCCGATTAGCGAGTCATAGAATAAACATTTGAGGACATCCGCGATTGGGACGAATTGCCACAGAGCGTTTAGGAAGAGAGAGAGAGAGAAAAAAAAAAGACGGGCCGTACTGGTCACTCTTTGCGTAATTTAGTGACTGCAGGTTCGTGTGTCTGGCACTCCTGCAGCAGTAGCGTGGGGTATCCAAGCTTTGGGCCTCTTGTAGAAACGGCTTGTGAATGTTTGAGTTTGAGGCTCAATCATGAGCGGTCGGGCAGATTTATACAGACCGTGTACACTTGCATAATGCAAATAATGCAATCCCCCCTCCACGATTACGCGGGTTTCTAAAGAAAAAAAGAAAGAAAGAAAAAGAAGGAAGGCAGAGGAGAGGCAGAAAGAGAAATAAATATTGCGCACTACACAGAGGCAAAGAAAAGAAGTCGGACGTTCACTGGCTTATATGAAAATGTGCCCGACAGCCGGTTTTTGTATGCGCCTGCCTGCAACGTCTTCTCTCCTTCTTTTGTTTGCAGTGTTCTGTTTTTGTTCGTAGCATTCTCAGCCTCGGCGTGCTGTATTCTGCTCCCATAAAGCCATATTTTACGCAGAGAGAGCAGGCGACAGGCAGTGAGACATCGATTGCGCAAACTTGTTTTCATGTGAACAAGTTTCGTGGTTCAGGTCGGTCAGTGATAAAAAAACGGAACTCTCGATAACAGCGGCGTTAGACGAGTCGCTCAACCGATGCCAGCTTCGGCGCCTCATCATTGTGAAGCAGAGCGCTATTCTGCTCTAGGTGGGCTGATCACAGTCCACCTGCAGGACTCCAGAAAAGGGGATGGTAAATAAATAAATAAATAAATAATCTTTTGCCGTTAAACTCTTATCATTGCTTCTATTTCAGGCCAATAATTTTTCGTTCATATATCCGTTTTGTGGATAAGAAAATTTCCTTCCTTTCTTTATCGTTTGCTTTGAGGATAGTGAATAGAAAAAAAAAAATAAGAGAGCTCAGTGGATTAGATATATTGTACAGATACATAGCGATGTAAGTTATTTTCACCCACACATCATTAGAATCGTCTTTAGTGTCTCTTTGTAGTGAAAAAGGAAGACAATGAAAAGAATTGTAAATGGTACAGGATGCTTGCGAGCCGTGTCAATTTTACGCAGGTGCCAGTGACATATTACCAGCGAATCCTAGGCACGAAGTATGAATTGCTTGTCACACATCGCCACTAATTTCAAAGGAAAATAGTCGTTCATCATAATCCTCTGCCCGCAGCACAACCGTCCCGTGACGGACTTAACTGTCTACAGAACTGAAGCGCTGCTGAAACGCCCGTACTGAAAATGGCTTCTCCATTTTTTTCCTCAATTTGCTTTCGTCGGAAGGACATATCATTGATATATGAGGCTCGATAAGATCGGCTGCCAGCGGCTGCGCAAGGAGAGGAGGACGTGCACCATTTTTCTCTCCTGACGTTTTCGATTGTCCCCAATTCCTGCGTCCATGTCTCAGAACCGCGCAACTTGGTCGTTCGGGTGTTAATCGCTTCAGTATGCTAAACGCGTTCCGAGCGATGGCTTCGTTGATGCCCAGAGCATTTCGGTCTTTGATTCTCTTGTCGGGGCGCAGATCGATATTGGAACGGGTTACGAACAAGTCTAAAAAGCGGCAACGTTCATTCTTAGAAGGAAGTCGTTTCTTGATTTCTCTTTTTGTTTTTATTCTGGCGCGCACAAGGAAATAGACAAAGGCATCTAATGACCTGAAATATCTGGACGCATCACATCATCCACGTATAATTCATCCATTCCCTTAAAATAACTTTTCACTTTCTGCTGTGTTTAAAACAAACGCTCGATGTTTAATGATGTGGCAGGCACAGATATATGAGCAGGCCGCGCGCTTCCCTTATTCAGCATATAGCTGAACAGAGTAGTGTAAAGGTATTATCTACACGTCTTCACTGCTCAATATCAAATGAAGGCGCTGCAGTCAGCAGGACCGAAACACGCAGGGTTGTTTTTACTGGCAACTAAATACATGACCTGGCGGGCTGGCAGCACTTGGCAGCGTGGGTTCTCATCCCACATTTCGTGTTGTAGCTTGGACAGAGTGCGACAGCACGACCGCATGGCGATTGTCATTTGCTGCGCTTCTAGCGCCTGCGTCTTAGTAAAGCGACAACTGTTTATGTTGTGAACAACATAGTGTGCCAAAATAACCACTCATTTTGCTTCACATAGACTGACAGAATATATGCAGTGGGGTCACTTGGAATGTGGGTGAGCTGTTTTCCTATCGATGGATTATCGCGAAGAAGGAATTCGTGACTGTCTGCCGTGCAGCATAATAATCAAATTCCGGACCAAAACAAATAAAAACAAAGTTGTGTTCTAGTTACGACATGCGGGAAACGGGGTACAAATTTAAAATGTAGACACTTCTACTCCTTTGTTGAGTATATATGCCACGTTTCTGCAGACAGTCGCCGCAGAGTTCCATTCCACAGACTACACTGGGAGAATTATTGAAAGACTCTAAAATAAAATTGATGCCATTGAATTAAAATTAGCTGGCTCAGTGCTATAAACAGAACCGATTATATTGACTCACATAAATACTTCGCATTTATTTCTCAAGCAACTGTGACCCGGCCGTCACGAATGAAATACTGCTTGAAAATGTTCTAGGGGCACTTTGGACCACTAAAGTGCGATGAGGCGAAAGCGTCTGTTGCGAAGTGGTCCGAAGCCTTCCACTACTGCCACCTCTTTCTCTCTTTTTCCACTGCACTTTCCTCCTTTTTAATGCGACAGCATTACTTCGCTATGTTCACAGATTTCTGTCCGCAGACCGTGTCCGCAGACCGTGTCCTCAGGCCGTGTCCGCAGGCCGTATCTGTAAAATCGTGTCCGCAGCAGTTGTAATTGAGAAGTGGTAGAGGTTAATGAGTGGTGTCATTCGATAGAGGGTGACGTAATGTTGTTGCCGCAAAAATAATTAGGCTAATAAGTTAATTAGGCAATTAAAATAACTGGTTCACAGGAAAGGTAAGGCGCAGTATCTGCCACACTTGTTCTGTGGACACCTGAACCGCGCGTAAGGGTCGGGAGGAAGTTGGGAGTGAAAGTCGAAAGGGAGAAACGGTTTGTTGTTGTTGTTGAAAACCTTTATTCCACCGAGAAAAAAAAAAGAAAAAGCTCCGTTTCGGACTCCCCGGCACGCAGGCCTGATGGAGCCTTACTCAGGAGCCTCGCGAACTAAGGTCTGGTGAATATGCATTGTTGCTTCACGGCCTCAGCCGCCAGGCGAATGGCTTGCTGCTGCTGAGCGGGGTCCTCGCTTCGCAGCAGGGTCTCCCAGGCGTCTCTATCTATATTTTCTTCAGCTCCTGGGCTGTTGTTACATTCCCAAATAATATGATCTAGAGTGCCCCATCTCCCACATGTTATGCAATGTAGATCCTTTTCATCTTTTGAAATTGTTGCATATATCCAAAAGGGACTAATATGATTGGCCCCTTGTAGTCTCCTCCATGCAATTGCCGCTCCGTTTCCGAGGGAACGGTCTGGCGGCGGATAGACCCTTCTGCTTAGTTTATAGTGCTCTGTAACCTCTTTATACGAGATTAGGCTATCTTTTATATCCATGCAAGAGGGCTGCTCGGCAGCCGCCCGGTGATAGAGAGCTCGGGCAAACTCGTGAGCAGCCTCATTCCCTGCGATGGATTCATGTGCTGGTATCCATATAATTTCCACGTTGCGCTCAAGCGGCCTCGATTCGAGGACTCGTTTAGCTTTTTCTGATATTCTTCCCTTCCCAAAATTTCTGACCGCATTTTTGCTATCGCATAGTATGAATTTAGCCTTGGTACCGACACAAGCGAGCGCTACTGCCAATTCCTCCGCCGCGTTGGCGTCTCTCGTGCGGCTTGAAGCCGATACTACAGGTGCTCCTGTTCCGTCGACTACTGCGGATACAGCTGCTCCTTGCCGTCCACATGCAGCATCTACGTAGGCCACTTGTTCTGCTGGTTGTTCTCCCATTCTTTTCTCGTAGGCTCTGGCTCTATGCCCACGCCTCTCTTTGTTATATTCGGGGTGCATATTTTTTTGGCATAGGCGGGACGCGTATCCTGGCTCTTATCTCTTCCGGGATATCCACTGTCTTATGGGCAGTGTATCCCGGTTTGATGTCTATCCATTCTAGTATTTTTCTTCCTGTTTCAGATTGGCCAAGTCGCTCCAGCTGAGCTATTCTAACTCCCTCAGCTAGCTCGGCCCATCTGTTGTGGATACCCATTTTCTCAAGACGTTCCGTTGATGTGGATATGGGAAGTCCCAGAGCCCTCTTGGCACATTTTCTCAGTATCCTGTCTAGTTTATCTATGTTCTCTTTGTTCATATTTAAGTACGGCGTTGCATAGCAGATTCTGCTTGTTATGTACGCCTGTGATATTCTTAGGAGGCTTCTCTCTTTTAGGCCTCTCCCTTTTACTGCTATTCTTCTGAATATGCCTTGCACTTGATCCGCATATGTTGCTAATTTCTTTATGGTATTGGTATTGTTGCCTTTATGATTGATAACCATACCCAGGACCCTCATCTCTTCGACCTGCGGCACCTCTAGGCCCTCTACTACCACTTTGATGTTTATTGGCTTTTTGTCTCTGCTGTTGGTGCTGTACCTATAGAGCTCCGACTTCTGCGGTGAGCATGTTAGTCCTCTGTCGGCTGCATACTTCACCACGGCGTCTGCAGCTCTCTGCAGGCTCCACTCAATTTCTGCATCACTTCCATTGTTCATCCAGATGTTAATATCGTCAGCATACATGCTGAACTTTATTCCAGAGGTCTCATTCAGCTTAGCTGGGAGGCCTCTCATTGCTATGTTGAATAGAAATGGAGATAACACGGCACCTTGAGGGGTTCCTTTGCTTCCTAGCCTTATGCTGGGAGACTCTGCGTCCTGAAATTTAATCACCGCCCTTCTGCCCTGAAGAAAGTTCTTAATGTAATTGTATGTTCTTTTGCCTACGTTTACCTCCTCAAGACCTTTTAGTACCGCGTCATGTCTGATATTATCGAAGGCCTTCGTGAGGTCTAGGCCTAGGATCACCTTAGTGTCTAGCCCTTTCTTGTCTATGATATCATGTCTTAGTCTGAGCATTATGTCCTGCGTGCTGAGCTTAGGTCTGAACCCTACCATCTCATGCGGTCATAGGTTTTCATCCTCCATGTATTTTGTTAATCTCGCTTGCACTACGTGTTCCATGAGCTTCCCCACACACGATGTCAGAGAGATTGGTCTTAGGTTTTCTAACTTTGGTTCTTTCTCCTGCTTAGGAATGAGAACCACTTCTGCCTTTTTCCATTCGTCCGGTAATTTACTTTCTTTCCATACTTTGTTTATGTATCGCGTGATTGCTTCCACCGAGCCTTCATCTAGATTTCTAAGCATGACATTTGATATCTTATCTGGTCCAGAGGCCGAGCGAGTTCTTAACCCCGCAATAGCTGCTCTGACTTCTGCTACCGTGATATCTGCATCTAGTTTGCCATTCTCTGGACCCCCATATTCCGCTTGTTTAATTTCTGTTGTTTCTCCTATGTATATTTCTTTGAGTCTCTCCATTAGTTGCTTATCCGTCCCATGGAATGCGTGTCTCGCCTTCACCTGGTTGATGCTAGCTGTCTGTTTTGATTTGTTCGGGTCTAGGAGGTGCCTCAGTAGGTTCCACGTTTTGGCTAAGCTCATATTCCTATCCATTTCGTCACACGTGCTGCACCAGTTTTGCTCGTTAAGTTTTATCGCGTAGGTTTCCATGTCTTTCATATGCCTGGCTAGCGTTCTTCTTAGGTTTCTGTTCCATTTTTGGGATTTCAGTTTTTTTCCAAGTCTCTCTTTCTCCTTCCACATACTCATTAGTTTGCTGTCCATTATTTCGGGCGTGTCTTCCCCTTCGGCAGCCATTTCCGCGCTCTTAGCATCCTCTCTAAGCTGTTTAGCCCAGGCATTTATATCCTCAATTTCTTCAATTCCGTGGTCTCCCCGAATTGCTCGGAATTTATCCCACTCCGTTATTTTGGTCTTTTTGATCTTCCTCAGTTTCACCCCTTCTCCCACTTTGGTGGCTATTATGTAGTGATCACTGCCCAGGTTCTCCATGGTGTTGCTCCACTCGACTTTACTAGCATTTTTACTGAAAGTGAGGTCTGGCGCCGTGTCTCTGGTTACCCTGCCGCCGACTCTAGTGGGCGCACACGGGTCTGTGTGTAAGGTTAAGCCAAGAGTTTGGGACTCTTCCAGGATAAGTCTACCTTTTAGGTCCTGCCTTACATACCCCCACTCCTGATGCGCCGCATTAAAGTCTCCCATTATCACCAGCGGGTTCAACCCGGCCAATTTGATGGCTTTCTTGAATATCGTTCCGAATTTGGTTTTCTTTTGTCTTGGGCTGCTATAAATGTTAAGCAAAAAGATACTTTTTGCTTTCTTCCGCCGTGTTATCATTTCTACCAAGACTGCTTCTATGCTTCCAGTGCTAACATCGTGCTCTAAGGTTGCTATGTTTCTCTTGACCAGCGTGGCCACCCTGCATTTTTCTCTCAGATTGCTGCAAAAACTTTGGTATCCGGTCAATTTGACTTGATAACCTCCGGTCTCCTGCAGTGCTATAGCAATCGGTTTGTCGTCTAGATTTTCTAGGTGCTGCTGCAGTAGTGCCCTTTTGCGTCGGTACCCCCGGCAATTCCATTGCCATATGGTAGCGTTCTCTTTCTTATTTCGGTTCGTGTCAATTGTTGGAGTATACTATTTGTTCTAGTTTCGTCATCCTATCAGCGATGCCGCTTAGCGCCACAAGGATTTGGTCTATCGACCCCTTTATGTCGCCCAAGGCGTTAAACCTGTTATTAATTTCTTGCATTTGTGCATCTATTCGTCCCTCTAGCTGTGTAAACCGCGTGCTTAGTTCTTCTACTCGCGTTTCTAGCTTTTCAATTTTGCTGCCGAATCTGCTTGTTAGTTTCCTTTCGAGTACCAAGAGAGGGTCTGACTCGCCTGCCTTCCGTTTTACTGGTGGGGGTTTAGTTACCTCCGCGTCCATTTTTTCTTCCCCATTTTCTGTTACCTGTTTCGCCTCTGCTGGTTTTTGTATTACCGCAACGTGAACAGGAGGCGTTTCTGGTCTAGATCTGTTATTGGTAAGTTCTGCCATCATTTTTCTTAGCTCTGCAATTTCTGATCCTTGCCTTTTTATATCGGCTTCCTGTTTTTCTATTTTTGTTTTTAGCTCTGCGTTTTCTTTTTTTAGCGCTATAGTTTCTGGGCTAGCCTGGGAGGCCTTGCTCGCGTAGCTTACCGCTGCCGTTTGGTGCCCCGTCTTGGGTAGTCGCAAGTCCTCCCTGGAGGGTAGGCACGGGAACTCCTTGTCGTCCGCAAGTACCACACTCGGCCGGGGGTTGGGTTTTCCAGAGTTGGGTCTCCTTCCAGATGCAGGCCCTCCTTTGGGCCCACTCTTGGGTAGCGTAGCCTCGCCTTTTTCATCTTCCAGTCTGTTCGTCGGCACGAATGGCTTCCTGTATATTTTTCTGCACTTGCTGTCGCCCAGCATGTGGTCTCCCCAGCATAGTTGGCATACGGGGGTACACGTGTGTCCTTGCTCCGGGTCTTCTTTCCCACAGCCGCGACACTTTATTTTCGTCGGGTCCGGGCATACGTCGGCTCGGTGTCCGAGTCGGCCACACGTCACACACACCTCCAGCTTCTTCTTGTATCTCCAGCATCTTTTAAATGATCCCAAGCACTTTACCATGTAAGGCACCTCGCTCCCCTCGAATAGAATCAGCAGCGAGCCGGAGTCCCCGAGTCTCCGTGCGCCTAATATCGGTGGGTTAGCGTCGCAATCCAGCGTCTCTCTGATCAGTTCCATGCTCATGGTCATGGGAATTCCGTGGATGACTCCTTTTCCCGCGTCTTCCGGCATCGGTGCATGGTTGTTCACCTCCACGGTCTTCCCTCTGATCACCAGTTTCTTGGCTCCTTGGTACTTCACTGCCCTTTCCTCGTTTGCTGACGCTACGAGGATGGTTTGTTGTGTCATATTAATTGAGACCACGTCCTCTCTCATGAGTACCTTGAGGTCGACTCCAGCTTCTCGCGCTAGCGCGCCAGCAACTTCTGCTTCTTCTATGTTTCCCCAATTCGCCGTATTGCCGCCCCTCGGTCTGAGGAGCAGCTTTATAGCGCCGCTTGGTAGATTAATCATTTTTCTCTCCACCGCTCTCTTCGCCAGCCTTTTTCCCAGTTTGGGCTTGAACTTGCCTTGACTGGTTAGCCCTTGCGTTCCATCTTCCTCCGACACGTATCTTTTGCCTTCACGTCGAAACCAGCCGGTTTGAAAGGCCGACTTATCAGCCCCATCTTCTGGCGCCGTCATATCGACGCATTCCAGTTCTTGTTCCTTTTCTTCTGTGACCATCTTGGCCGGTCTCGGCGTCTAACGCGAGTCGGGTAGCCCCGACCACGTTGCGACGTTAAGCCTAGCGCTAGGCTTAGCGCTAGGCTCCCACGAGGCGACTCAAGGGTGGCGATAAAATCCAAAAATTGGGCCTACCGTTGAAAAACCGGTATTCCACAGAAGCTCCGTAGCCCAGGCAATCGCCTTGCAAAGTCTGAGCGCCGCACGGCAGCTGCGTCCCTGTCTGTTGACTGCGTCGTGGTCAGACCCATGCAGAGCATGTCCGACCACCTACAGACATCACCTTGTCACACCAGAGCTCGCAAACTAGGCAGCCGTTTCGAGACGTAGCCGTCACATGGTGACGTCATCGGCTGCGACGTCATGACCGGATGGGACGCCATCATGACGTCACATCTGGTCATGTATGATAACCGGAAGTGATGATGATGTCACATTCGGTCATGACGTCATGACTGGGGGTGACGGCACCAGGAGAGTGAATAACGGCTTGGGGGGCGACTTGGTGCATGATGGAATTGAATGGCGGCGCAACACGGAAACGGACACAGACACGGACACAGACGGACACAGGTAACCCCGCCGGGCGTTGGCAGCTGCTGCCACGGTGCCATGCCGACGGCTTGAAAATCTTGTTATGATCGGGCTTCCCTGCAGCGGCCGACGACTGGAGTCGAGCTGGTGCGCGTTAGCGCCTGACACCCGCTTACAAGCCCGGTGCTGCTCCGCATAGTACCGGTGCACTTAGAAGCATCGGCGTCTGTCTTGTCTGGACTTGTCCTAGCAGAGCTCAGACATTCTGGCGCCTCAACGACCGCCGGCCCTATGGAGGTGCGCTCTCCTTTCCCTCCTCCTTGCACCGCGGCGTAAACTTAGCGCGTCCGCTTGGCTCGCGGTGAACTACAGCGTTCGGATTGGACAGTTCGAAGACCAACGGCTTTATGGCCCCAATAAAAGAAGGCGCTGAGAGTCGTCGCGCGCAGTGCTGCGCGCCTGGAGCAGACGTGGCGGAGTCTCCCTGGCCGTCGCTTTACGAAGACAGCCGCGTGAAGCCAGTAACTTTTGGCTCCCGTGCCGGTATACTGTTGTGCCCTGTACCATGATTGTATATATTGTATAAATTTATCTTTCGTTCACCTCATCGTGTGGACCTGGAGCCTTAATACCCGGACACGGACCATAATCTTGACAAAAGTGTAGCTGTCGCTACAAAAACACGACACACAAGCGAATGACGTGCTGTAGCGTCGTGTTATACCGCATGCTAGTGTATATGTACTGTTGGAGCGACCGTAACCGATATGCTGCCGTCAGGCACTAGTGTTCTCTGAGGCCTCTGTTCCTGAGAGAGATTCGTCTGGATATCCCCGTTACCTGGTGGACATACGTCTGAAGCTTTTTCAGGATGGTGCTGGTTTTCCTATTCTGCTGTAGGAAATACCCCAGGATCCTAATGGTGCTGACTCTCGGTACCTTGCTCCCTCCCACGTATACTTCCACTGGTTTGTGTAGGTGCGGTAGCTGGGATTCTCTGGATAGTTGTGATTTGCTGCACATTGAGAAAAGTTCAGATTTGTGAGGAGAGCAAGATAGGTCCTCTATCTAGGGCGTAGTTTTCAACTATATATGCCGCTTCCTGCAGCCTATGCGATATATCGGCACTGGAGCCTCCATCGGTCCAGATTGTTATATCGTCTGCATAGATGCTATGTTTGATGCCTTCTATCTTAATAAGATGGGACGAGAGATCTTTCATTGCAAAAATTGAAGAGTACCGGGGAGAGGACAGATCCCTGGGGCGCTCCTCTGCCCCGGTACTGATGGGCTCGGACCTAAGTCCCACGAAGCTAACTTCAGTTTTCCTGCAGGTGAGGAAATCTTTGACATAGTTGAAGCACTTGCTTCCCACTGCAGCCGAGTTGAGGCCTTCGAGAACCGCTCTGTACTCAACATTATCAAATGCCTTAGTGAGATTAAGTCCCAGGATGGCTCTATATGATGCATTATCCTTGGGAACGTCCATGATGTCGGGATTTAATCTGAGCATGACATCCTGTGCGCTTAATCCCGGCCTGTACCCTACCATCTCCACTGGCCAGAGTTCCTTGGTTTCCATATGCCTAGAGATTCTGATTTGGACCACTTTTTCCATGAGCTTTCTAACACAAGAGGTGAGTGATATGGGCCTCATGTTGAATAGTTCCAGTTTCTTGCCCGTTTTAGGAATAAGGACAAATCTGGAGATTTTCCACTCCTCTGGGATTTCGGCCCCTTCCAAAATTTTATTCATTACTTCGCAAATGAAGTGTAAAGATTCTTCGTCCAGATTTTTAAGCATTGTGTTTGCGATATTGTCTGACCCTGGAGCAGATCTCTTTTTGAGATCCTGCAGGACCGCCCTAATTTCTGCCAATTCAATTGGAGCATTTATGGCCTTATTCTCGGGCCCGGTATAGCAAGGTAGAGGGGGCCCGGGATCCTGACATGTATATGTTGTCTTGATTGCATCTAGCAGCTCCTCGTTTCCCCCTTGGAACTAATGCTTTATCTTAATCTGGTCTAGTCTGGTCCGTCTCTTAGTGTTATTGGGATCGATGAGGTAGCGGAGGATAGCCCAGGTCTTGGGAAGGCTCATGTTGAAGTTCATCTCATCACACACCTCGGCCCAGCTCCTTTCGGACAGCTTGGCTGCATACCGCTCAATTTCCTTATTGAGGTTATCAACCCCTCTTCTGAGATTTCTGTTCCATTTTTTAGTTTTCCACCTTCCCTCCAATTCTCTCTTGGATTTAAGGAGATGTAGGAGGTGTTTGCCTAATTTTGGGACTTGGAGATTCGTCGACTGTTCTTCCGTGACTTCCTTTATATGCCGATTAGATTCTTGTTGCCACTCAGTCAGAGAAGACCAGGACTTATTACCTGCGCCAGTCACGTGATATTTTTTGTATTTCGTGGGCTTTTTTTAGGGCTTGGAAAAACGATACACATGTGGCTTTCTTTATCGAAAATAGATGAAATGGGGGTTTTAGAAGATGCTCTTCAACCCTGCAAATCACATCTGTTGTCCAAAGACAATAGTTAGCAAATTAGAAAAATATGTTAATTACTAATTAGATAATTGGAAAACAAAAAATCGCCTATGGTGCGCCAGATGGCTGGCAGCTGTACACAGGTGGTTTCTCTGGCCTATCTCACATGTTTCAATTTTTAACCCTTGGTTAAGGTTAGCTTGGACACCCAGTTTCGACAACAAAAGCTCTTGCTATGAGCAGGAACCGGTCTTGGGCGGCGCACCATCTGTTTATTAGTAGGTTAGAACACTGTAGATACATACTGCGCCGCCTTTGTGTCCACGGAGAGGGATGCATCCTGCTTAACAAAAAAACAAAAAACAAAAACAAAAAAACATCTAGGCAAGCTTCGAGGCCCGTAACCGTACACAAGGTGTGGGAAGAAGGCGAAACACGGATGGGTCAACAGTGTCACAAGCTTCTTTCCTCAAATTCCACAGAATGGGACGATACAGAAGTTACAGAACCTAAGGATGTAGAATTTTTAGGAATGAAGAACCTTTAGCTGCGACGTTCCTAATTTCTTAAGCGTATATTCGGCATGAAACAATTTCTTAGCTTTCTCATTACATGGCTATGGGTAATTGAGAGCCTTTCAAAACCAACCCCACTGTTTCGGAATTTTACGGCAATGGCTATAATAAGTGTGCCTTTTCATTTCCTTTCGCGAGAGCAATACGATGTCCATTTGCTTAACAGGAATGAAAGGCTGCAACTGTAGGATATAACTGAAGACTTCCAGTGACCGCATAGCGTAATTCTCCTGTGAAAACGGGTAGTCCGTCGCTAAAGATTTTCTTGCTACCAAATCAAAATGTTAACCATGATGCAGCTGTTCCGGTTGTTTCATATAGTCGAATTTTAAACTACTGATATTGTTTGCCGTTGAAAGTGGTCAGCGCAGTTATGCAGACATAGCCACTTGTTACTAACTACTCTATTTAAATGTATCCGAATATAGTGGTTAGTTCGGAATTCCACATGGGGGGAAGTCTTGTGTCTCTTAGTGATTTTATGAGCAATTTACAGAAAATACACGGCCAGCTTTGAGCTTTGAATACAGTGGTTGCAAGCGTAAGCGAGGGCAAATTCTCTTCTTACACGTCGCTTGCGGCGGTTGGCACGGACTCAAACATTTTCATTTTCCAAGCATAATTCCCGATGCCTGTGGCTGTTTTTTTTCTTATTCTCAGCGTCCATTTCGCTTCAAAGACGACGTACTTAAGAAATAAAGGGGGTAAAAAAAAAGCGACTCAGAAGAGACACGCAGACAATGGTCGCCTTCTACTTCCAGCTTGGAATACGACAATGGCCTTTTCCTCCGTGACTTTCTGGTGTTGTGCGTCAGATGCATCGCCAACTAGACCATAACTCTACGCTTCTCAACGATCCGCTTTTCTTCCATTGTGAACCGTTAAACACGGTCGTTGTCGTCGTCTATAGTACAAGAAAAGCACACAGCGCTTTCGTATAGCGAAAGCATGGCGAACTGCGAAACAGTTTTCCCTAACGCCGCTTTAACGACCGGCTATGCATCGAAGCGTGGCGATCATCAGCAACTCGTGCTTCTTGTCGTTCACTCGCTAGCTTGTCTGTTTGTTAGTTTGCTTGTTTGTTGTGAGGTGCGCACGCATCCTGTTTCACTCCGTAATAGTTGTTTGCGGCGTTATCGCTAGGTCGATGATACGCGCACCGACCAACGGAGGCGAAACGTGCAATGTGCGCCCCCTATGTAGGCCACGCACTCTCTTCGACGTGGAGGAATTTCAATCGCCGCCATTTGGAGCATGTGTGGCTAACATGAACTCGCGCATTCGCTTCTAGTAGCGATCCCTCCTAAGTGCATTGGAGAGCCGATAAAAAATGCCAGGTTTTCTGAAAAAGACAAACCCAAAAAATTGCATGCCATTATTTTCTGGTTTTGATTTGATTGTGGCTCGTGAGGGCACTGAACCCCTATTCAGTACCGACACTATACCGACACTGATAAGATGTACATAAATAAGCTTTTAGGCCTTCTGCATGACACACGTTACTCAAATTCAGAGGATTTGAACGGAAGGAATGTAATTTCGCAACGCACTTTGTAGCGCACGTATATGAAACTAGGGACATTTGTTTTGCTTTAGTTTTCGCGTTTGCTTTTGTAACAGAGAAAATAAACATTGAAAAAAATTTATCCCGTGGGGTCGGCATTCCATATGAGAAGTGTAAATGAAATTCCGAATGCCGCAAAAGCACTTCTAACTTTGGCATTCAGATCGATGAGTAAAAGCTTCCGAGTTTATTGATTTGTGCCCTCTAAGCACAGGAGCACGTTACCTGACTCGTTGTCAGGTCAGTGAGCCCAGAAAGCTCCTGCATTCGGACTGACTTGCTGTTCGCAGCAAATAAGAAAGCTTTATTTTTGTTTCTTTCAGATGTGGTTTTTGTTTTTAGGCACACACGAAAAGAAAGAAGGAAAATGAGGACGCCAGCACGTTCCCAGGTTTTCAGTCACTAATTGGCTCCGCATGCGTTGAAACGAGAGGTTCATAAAAGATCACTAGTTCCCTAAAAAACGTTTAGGACTTATTTCGCTCCATTTTAGATGAGTCTTCAGTGCACACAGCAGGTCAAAAAAAGAAAAAAAAATATTCCGGGCAAGTTTGGGGAGGATTTGGGCTCCAACGTGAAAGTTCGTTTAGACTCGTAGTTGAAAACATACGAGTGAGAGCACTAGTTTTGAGCCCAGGAACAACATTCCACTGAAATTTAGCCTAAACAACTGGGCGAGACAAAACCTATGTAGGAATAAAGAAATGCAGGGAAATTGAGGGGCTGAGTTATGACATATATGATAAGGGAAGCTACAGCCAATGACACAAATGGAAGCGTAGGGGACATTTTATTTAATTTTTATCAATGTGAAGTAGTAATTACCCATGAAAAAAATTGATTGAAATTACAAGAAAATTCGTGGGGGTCTAGGCATGGCTTGAACTCTGTGATTGAGCGAAAGCTGCGAGTGTTGCAGCGATGGCCCACAGCCTTTTCAATAGGAGTTTTTTTTTTCTTTTTTTTAAGCGAAAAACGCCATGTTAAGCCGAAGTCTCCGTGCATAGCACAAGTCGCTTCAGCGCATGTGGCGTAACCACGGCAACCATCTGCGCCGTTCCACGCGTGTTCAGCCGCTGCGCTGCCAGCAGAAGCACGTGCCGGCGCGGAGAGCTGACCGAGTGGAGCAGGAAAGCGTCTGCCCGCATCGCATGTGCAGGGCATGAAAGTGGATTCTGCCTAGAACGCCGGTGAATTTTCTTGCGTTCAACTGAAGGAGGAGGAGAAAAAGCTTTATTTAAAAAAAAATGTAAACACTCCCAGGAGGACCTCTTTGTCCAGGAGCCCTCTGGCTGTTCTTTCTAGCTTAGCCCGCTCGACCAGCTGCAACTGCTCTGCAGGTTGTGTGGCTAGAAGGGCAGCCTCCCAGGAAGAGGGGGAGGGGTGTTTGATGGCAGGAACGCGGGTGGGATGTGGGCATTGCCATAAGTAATGGTAGAGGGTGGGTGGGGTGGCGTTGCATGTGGTGCTGTTGTTGTTGTGGCTGTAGGAAGAAGGAAAAGAAAATGCACGGGCCTGCTACTGGCTCTGTAGCTGAGCCACCACCGCTGCCCCGTGCGGACAGAAAAGAAAAATAGAGAAGAAAAAAGAGGGAGAAAAAGACGCGCGCCGCAACAGCCGTCGTCCACCGCCAAAGCGGTGGCCTACAAGGACGGCCTACAACAGATAAAAAAAAAAAAAATCACCGACGATTACGTTACTTCCTAATGCGAAATTTTAGCGCAGCAAATAAGCTGTTTCACCTTTTCGATATATTGAGGCAAAGAAATCGAGCAACACATGTATGCGCTATCACAGAATTTTTTTTTTTTCACACGTATTCCTTTAACAAAGACGCCACTAACAGTTCTTGACAGTCATGAAGGAAGCTTTGTGGTCGGAGAAATAGACTGATATTTGTTCGACTTGGTACACCAATGCTTGATTCTCAAAGACGAGATCTATACAAGTGCCTCGCAAGGTTGTCACAGCCGTGGGACGCGTTACGAGCGAGAGGAACGGGATGTTCTCCCGCATAAGTGTGAAGAAATTCCTGTTTGTCTTTATGTCAACATTAAAGTCCCCCACTACTAACATCGGTGTCGGCTCGGGCGGTGCACATATACAGATCCGCCGCCACCGATCTGGCTCTCTGATTGCCACCGCACAGGGGTTGCATTGGAGGAGGAGCGAAGAAAGGAATTAAGTTCGAGCCGGCGCTTTGACAACCGGAGACTCGCAGGAAGAGGGGGGAGGGGGGCGGCGTGTACACCTAGCGGCAAACGATGGTGGCAGAAGCGCGCGCAGCAAGCGGACAACGCGATAAAGGGAGGAGGGAAGAGATAGCAGCGACTGACTGATGCTGACTGATGCTGCTGACGCCGATAGTGAGTCAACCCCAGCTGCGGAGTTGGTTTCAGGGACAACGCCGCCAATTCCGACGCAAACAATATGATACCCTCGCTTCCGCAGCGCCAAGAACCAGGTCTAGCCGTGGGAAGGTGGTCACGTATTCGTCGACGTGCCGGGGCCTACGTGAAATAACCGGCGCGTCGGCAACTGAAGAGCACCCTATCCGCCACACAGGAACAGGGGGGGGGGACCCTCCCCTCCTCTTTCTGCATGGCGGCGACGGTGTTCTATGCAGTCACGTTATCTTGACTCTCTAGCGGCGTCAGCGGCATCCAGCGGTATCAGTCGGTCGCTACTAGCGCTGGGGGGATGAAAGGGGGGCGGAGCTGGTTACGAGGCCGACGACGACGCCGACGCGAAACCCAGGAAAGGACGCCAAAGAGCTGCGCTCTAAAACAAGGGGGAGAGAAAGATGCGCTTCGCAACAGCCGCCGTTCACCACCGAAGCGGTGGCGGGTGCAAAGATGGCCTACAATAGATAAAAATTTGTTGCCAGGCTAGCCCCTGCCGCAAGTGGCGGTGACCAACATATCCCAGCGCCATCAGGGCTGTTGTTCTTGTTGTGGCTGTAGGAGGAAGGAAAAGAAAATGCACGGGCCTGCTACTGGCTCTGTAGCTGAGTCACCTCCGCTGCCTCGTGCGGACAGAAGAGAGAGAATAGAGAAGAAATAAAAAGAAGAGGGCGAGAAAGACGCGCGCCATAACAGCCGTCGTCCACCACCTAAGCGGTGGCTGGTGCAATGACGACCTACAATAGATACAAATTCGGTGGCTGGCTAGTCCACGCCGCAAACGGCGTTGACCCACCGTTCCAGCTCCATAGGGCCAGGAACAGCCACCATTCACAACCTCTTCGCATCAAGGCCAGGACGAGCAACTCTTCACCACCTCCCCGCCTCCATCTGCGATATCAGTGCTCGTTAAGATTCCCAGGTGGTCGAAAACACTTCGTAGCCCTCCACGTAGCTCCTCTACTGTTTCCAATTGCAATCCCTCCTTCCTTCCCTTACGGCGCGGTTTCGGTGTCCACAAAACAAGTGCGACAGATACTGAGCTTTTTCCTTCCTATGAAACAATTATTATTATTATTATTATTATTATTAATTTTGACCTTAACCTGATTGGGTGTAGGTATCCACCATTCCGTGGTGTCTACCCAAATGTATAAGGCACCTTCCTTTCCCCAAAACTATAACTTATTAATAATAATAATAATAATAATAATAATAATAATAATAACAAGAGTGCAACTTAAAGAAGTAAAAATTGGTAGGACGTTTAAGCTTCGCCATTAAGAGTGATAGGCGATAGCGTTAACGGACCACGCTCGCATTTCGTTCTCATCTGTCGCGTTGCAAGCGCCTTCACTCCGCTTTTGATGCATGGTGTCTGCCTCCCTCGCTTGGTGCTGAGCCTTTTCAGCCCGATTTTTTTTGCGAAGCAATACTGCTTTAGCTACCACCTCAGCCCGAGCCATGCCGCGGCCGCATAGCCACGCTTGACCTTTCGCGTGACCTCGCTGCATGACGTCGTACCATCTGTGTAAAAACGGGGCCCTATCTCACACCGTCGCCTTGCGTGGCGCATAGCCACGGCCGCGGCCTGACTCCCGCTCCTCTCACCAGGGGCGCTGCGTGCTATGTGACGTCATACTATCTGCTTAAAAACGGGGCCCCATCTCACGCAGTACTCCCCTGATGGGGCTGGGGCAGGTAGGTCACCGCCGCTTGCAGCTAGCCTGCCACCGAATTTTTATCTGTTGCAGGCCGTCATTGCACCCGCCACCGCTTCGGTGGTGGACGATGGCTGTTGTTGCAGCGCGCGTCTTTCTTTCCCTCTTCCTTTTCTTTCTTCTCTAGTTTCTCTTCTGTCTGCACGAGACAGCAGAGGTGGCTCAGCTACAGAGCCAGTAGCAGGCCCGTGCATTTTCTTTTCCTTCTTCCTACAGCCACAACAACAACAATACGCCGTCGCCTTGCGCGGCGCATAGCCACGGCTGCGGCCTGACTCCCGCTCTTCCCGTCAAGCCCATGAGATGCCGCCTCCAGCCTATACGCTTAGGCAGGTTGCAAAGAGAAAGCATCAGTGAGCTATGGAGACAGAAGAAGAACGAGAAGAACGGCTTTCCAAGCGACGAGCTGAAGATGCAGCCAGGCGAAAAAAACGCTCAGCGTCTTCGGCAGCAGAATCAACGGCAGAAGCAAGTGAGGAAGTTATGTTTGGGCGACAGTGTGGAATGTGCATCTCCTTCCAGCACTACTAGTTCGGAACGCTGGAACGCAGCCAAACGGGAGCGACGTGCCCAAGAAACTCCGGAACAGCGGCAGCAGCGACTCGAGAAGGAACGTGCGTATCGAGAGAGGCAGAAAGCAAAGCGAAGACATTCTTGTCTGTGCGTGTTTAACCATGCCAAACATAGCACAGCTGAGTATCACCATAGCCATACTAGCATAAGCATAACCAAAGCATCACCACAAGTGGTACAATAGCAGAACCCACGTATTGCTTCGCAATTATCAGGCTTAACCAAGCTAAGCCACAGCCAATTTTTTTTTCGCTTGGCACCCGCTTCGCTAGCTGGGTAGTCAGCATCGTACGCCCGCTTTCGCCGCTTTGTCTCCGACTCGGTCTTACAATAATCCGCGTCTCGGGCACGCTTCTGTCGCACCGCTGGCGGATGCGTTTCGATAGAGGCGAAACGAAGAGGCGTCCGTGTGCTCTGCTATGACAGTGCACGTTAAAGATCCCCAAGTGGTCGAAATTGCTCTGTAGACTACCACGATGACTCCTCTTTCTTTCTTGAATGTCAAGTTTGCCTTGTCAGATGGAAGGAAGGATGCACTAGGTGCGATCCTCCTGTGAGGGTACAGACCTCAACCTGCGACCATCATCATCCTACGGCTACCCCGGGCAAGGCCTCCCGCACCATAAGGTTTGGGGTTTTTTCTGTTTCGGGGAGCGGGCTGTTCCCAGCCAAGGGGCTCATGGAATTCGGCCTGTTCTCCCCGCGGCGGGGTCGCAGTGCATATGCACCACGTCCGCACCACCCCGGTGGGTCGAGGCCTGACGCGAGCAAGTCTTCTAATATCTCACTTCTAGTTTTCCCGTTTTTTTTTCTTTGAAGATCACCATGGGGTGTCCCCATTCTTCAAAAAACTTCTTTCCCCCAAGTGACGTATCTCTCTCTCTAGGTGGAACCATAGTTCTTTTCTGATTTTGGCCTTCACTTCATGTAGGCTCAGAGTCTTGTTCGAGCCGGCCGCTTTGCAGCGGGCCAACCACACCTGATAGTTGACCTCTGCCAGTGCCAAGACAAACTGCTTGCGCCCTTCCTTTGGAAGCGGGTTCAAGTAGCGCATGGTGGGGTGTGGGATCCCGGGGAGGCCGAACATATCTCTCAGAGGCTCTAGGAGTGCTGCGGGAATTAGATAGTCCAGAAAGATGTGCTCCGCTGTCTCTCGGGCCAAGCAGAAGGGACACAGGTCAATATTTCCCGCCGTCGCAGGGACGAAGGCGCGCCGTCTGATTGGTAAGATGCCTCTTGCGAACCTCCACATCAGGGAGGCTCGGCGTGCATCGAGGAAGTGGGCGGTTATGTACTGCCAACTGGGTCTTTCTGCGCATAGCATGTAGCTTGATAGGCGGACAGGGAGCGGAGGGGTGATCATATTGATAATATCTTTCAGGGGCATGGTTCGCGGGTCAACGTCAGACTAGTTTTCCTTCAGTACTCTAAGTGCGTGGCTGCGGTTCGGTAAAATGATAGGGGTGACCCTGAATGCGGGCTGTTGTGGTGTAGGGCTTTCTCAGTGAATGTTCGCAGCCATGTCGACAGATAGTACAAAGCCAACATTTTTGTTAGCGGCATGTCGCATTCGACGGCTCTGAATGCCCATTTGATGTGCAGAGCCCTCGCGAGAATATCCAGACCGGGCAGCCCCAGGCCACCTTTGAATCTGGGCAGTCAGACAATGTCTCGCTTTACCTTATCGGGGGTTCCCTGCCACGAAAAGCGGTATATATGTTTCTGGAGCTGTTTTTTCTTGTCTGGGAGGATGTCAAGGATGATGGCCGAAAAGCTGTGGGTAGAAATCAGCATTGTCTTGATGATGGTGGCCTGCGCAGTCATGGGACATTTTTGAGCACCAAGATTGCGGATTTTGATGGTTAGTTGCTCTTCAGCCCTATTCCAAATTCTGGGCGCTAGTCCAGCGGAATCGAAGAAATATCCGAGGATTCGTGTCTCGCGAGTAACAGAGATCGATTGGATAGCGATAGGAGAGGGGGTCATGTTCAAGGCCATAACAGTGGACTTCTTGTGATTAAGGCGAGCCCCACTCGCTTGGCAGTACTCCGTAGTTAGTTCAAGTGGTCTCTCCACTGATGTTGTGTCTGGCACCACCACAGAAACGTCACCCGCGTAGGCGAACACTGGAGTGCAGGGAGGGCCCGCTGGCAATGGTGACGTTTAGTGCCACGCGAGACCGGGGAGGGGAGGTGGTGAAGGGTGGCTGTTCCTGGCCCTACGGGACTGGGACTGGTAGGTCAACGCCGCTTGCGGTGGGGGCTAGCCTGCCACCGAATTTTTATCTGTTGTAGGCCATCATTGCACCCGGCACCGCTTAGGTGGTGGACGACGGCTGTTGCGGCGCGCGTCTTTCTCTCCCTCTTCTTTTTCTTTCTTCTCTACTTTCTCTCTTCTGTCCGCATGAGGCAGTGGAAGGCCCCGCCGGGGTGGTGCAGTGGTAAGACGCCCGACTACTGTGCCGGAGTACCCGGGTTCGAACCCGACCTCGGCGGCTGCGTTTCGATGGAGGCGAAACGAAGAGGCGTCGTGTGCTGTGCGATGTCAGCGCACGTTAAAGATCCCCAGGTGGTCGAAATTACCCCGTAGCCCTCCACTACGGCTCCTCTTTCTCTCTTTCCACTTTCACTCCCATCTTCCTCCCTTCCCTTACGGCGCGGTTGCGGTGTCCACAGAAAAACAAGTGAGACAGTTACCGCGCCTTTCCCTTCCTATAAATAAATCAGTTTTTTTTTTGAGGCAGTGGAGGGCCCCGCCGGCCCCGCCGGGGTGGTGCAGTGGTAAGACGCCCGACTACTGTGCCGGAGTACCCGGGTTCGAACCCGACCTCGGCGGCTGCGTTTCGATGGAGGCGAAATGAAGAGGCGTCGTGTGCTGTGCGATGTCAGCGCACGTTAAAGATCCCCAGGTGGTCGAAATTACTCCGTAGCCCTCCACTACGGCTCCTCTTTCTCTCTTTCCACTTTCACTCCCATCTTCCTCCCTTCCCTTACGGCGCGGTTGCGGTGTCCACAGAAATCAAGTGAGACAGTTACCACGCCTTTCCCTTCCTATAAATAAATCAGGGCCCCGCCGGTTTGGTGCAGTGGTAAGACGCCCGACTATTGTACCGGAGTACCCGGGTTCGAACCCGACCTTGGCGGCTGCGTTTCGATGGAGGTGGTGGTAACAACTTTTATTGCCACGAAATGAAAGGAATTATTTCGGGCTGGGGCGAGCCTAGGGTGGCCTCCAGTCGGGAGCGACCTCTTGAGCTCGCGTGACGAGGGCCAGTTGCGTAGTTTTTCTTGGGCTGGCCAACAGCTTGTCCCATTCCTCCGCTGAGGGAGCTGGCAAGAGTGTCTTTGGAGGGGGATTGCTGGCGCATTCCCACAGTATATGGTCTTGAGTGGCCTGCGTCCCGTCACCGCAGTGCCGGCATGCAGGGTTGAATTCTCCGTTCGTAATTAACGAGGCGAAACGAAGAGGGTCCGTGCGCTGTGCGATGTTGTTGTTGTCGTTGTGGCTGTAGGAAAAAGGAAAAGAAAATGCACGGGCCTGCTACTGGCTCTGTAGCTGAGCCACCTCCGCTGCCTCGTGCAGACAGAGAGAAAATAGAGAAGAAAGAAAAGGAAGAGGAAGAGGAAGGCGCGCGCCGCATCAACAGCCGTCGTCCACCACCGAAGCGGTGGCGGGTGCAATGACGGCCTACAACAGATAAAAATTCGGTGGAAGGCTAGCCCCCGCCGCAAGCGGCGGTGGCCTACCTGCCTCAGCCCCATCCCGATGTCAGCGCAAGTTAAAAAGGAGCCGTAGTGTAGGGCTTCGGAGTAATTTCGACCACCTGGGGATCTTTAACGATGTCAGCGTTGTTGTTGTTGTGTATGTCGGAAGAAGGAAAAGAGAATGCACGGGCCTGCTACTGGCTCTGTAGCTGAGCCACCTCCGCTGCCTGATTTGTTTATAGGAAGGGAAAGGCGCGGTAACTGTCTCACTTGTTTTCTGTGGACACCGCAGCCGCGCCGTAACGGAAGGGAGGAAGGTGGGAATTAAAGTGGAAAGAGAGAAAGAGGAGCCATAGTGGAGGGCTATGGAGTAATTTAACGTGCGCTGACATCGCACAGCACACGGACGCCTCTTCGTTTCGCCTCCATCGAAACGCAGCTCGTGCGGACAGAAGAGAAAATAGAGAAGAAAGGAAAAAGATGAGGGAGAAAAAGACGCGCGCCGCAACAACAGCCGTAGTCCACCATCAAAGGAGTGGCGGGTGCAATGACGGCCTACAACAGATAAAATTCGATGGCTGGTTAGCCCCCTCCGCAAGCTGCGTTGACCTACCATCCCAGCCCGTATGGCTAGGAACTGTCACCCTTCACCACCTCCTCGATGTCAGCGCACGTTAAAGATCCCCAGGTGGTCGAAATTACTCCGTAGCTCTCCACTACGGCTCCTCTTTCTTTCCACTTTCACTCCCAACTTCCTCTCTTCCCTTACGGCGCGGTTGAGGTGTCCCCAGAAAAAACGTGTGAGGCAGTTACCGCGCCTTTCCCTTCCTATAAATCAATTTAAAAAAAAGGCAGCGGAGGTGGCTCCGCTACAGTGCCAGTAGCAGGCCCGTGCATTTTTTTTCCTTCTTCCTACAGCCACAAAAACAAAAGCAACGCGAGACCGGGTCTACCCAGCGCAATGAAGGTCTGGTTTGGTTTGGTTTGTGGGGTTTAACGTCCCAAATCGACAAAGTCTATGAGAGACGCCGTAGTGGAGGATTCCGGAAATTTGGACGACCTGGGGTTCTTTAACGTGCACTGACATCGCACAGCACACGGGCGCCATGCATTTCCATCGAAAAGCGGCCGCCGAGGCCGGGATGTGATCCTGCATCCTTAGGTAAGCTCTCGCTTCAGTTGTAAATTGGCTCATAAGAAAGGAAAGATGCAGTATTTGTCAAGGTAACTTGAAGATCAAACTGAGGCCTGCGCGACGATTGTTTTTACTAGCGCTGTGAAGCTTTCGCTTCAAAAACAAACACTTGCAGCTGGTGGAATTTGAACCCAGGGCCTCCCAATTTTTCGTCTGGTGCTCCATACTACCGAGCTGTGGCGATGGCTTTTTCACTTTCTGCTTTCTTGGGTATTTGCGTCACAGTAAAACATTTTTGCTTAAAAATACAGAAGTTTTCTGGCAGCTGTCCTGCCAGAAAATTTCTGTTCTGCTATGTTTTGAAGCGAAAAGCTTCACTAGGCCTTTTTTAAGGCGGAAGCCTTGCTAGCTTCATCTCGCGAATATCTCTCGGCAATACTCGATGGCACCCATAAAGTTGGCCGCCCCTGTCTAGCCACCAAAAAGAGGCAAGTGGAAAAACGCATAACAGATACCACTGTAGCAGGGAGCCAACCAACACGGACCCCAATGCGGCGTCACTAGTTATCTTCTTTCGAATCGAAATTTTTATGCAGCCGATCGCCGGACAGTGCCTTCGGAGTTGTCATACCATTTCACTTTCTATTCAGCATTTACCTACTATTCAACTAAAAATCAGTTTGGTGTAGAAAATAGAACAGACGACAAAAATCATATCGAATTGTTTGCCTTCCGATCAAGGTTTCGGCTAGAAAACAGAAAATTGCTTTTTTTTTCGTGAACATATTTCGGTCAATGAAGTAAACAGATATTCTCTCTACGAGGGCAGAAATTTTCTTTCAAAATACCTGTAATTTCACACACATGACCAGTGTAACCTATCCTTGAGAGTGTTCGCTATAGCCACCCTCCTCGACAGTGCCGCTACATGTGGCCGTAGGCAAACAAAGGGCCTGACACGCATAGGGCTAGACCACGGTCTAGACTAAAGTTTCCTTGCTGAAATAGTAGTGTCTCCCGAATAATCGGCATTAGGCACGAGAAAGTTAATTTACTGCCATAAATCCTGTTTTCATGACAGCAGTATACGCACGTCTTATTGCATGTGACCTTTATTTTGATGCAGGCAGGCATTGACACAATCAGCTTGTGAAGGACTGCGAATGATGACTTTCGGTTGAAAATATCCAGACGTTAGCTGCTTTCTGGTGCTCTTTCCGATAACATCAATGAGCTCATCATTTAGTGCAGCTAACGCTCACTGTAGGATAAATGTGCATACCTATTAACTCTGTTTAACGCCCGTTGCGACCGTCTTATCTCTGCAAACTTCCTGGCCTCATTCGCCCAACTGACTTTCTGCCGCACAATATGCTACGCTTTGTTCCACTTCAAATCCACTCCGTTATTCCGAAAGAGCTCCAATTATGATGCCAGTGTATTACACTGCTACCCTTGCTCATTTAGTCTTATTAATTTCCGCTTGTACATCATAAACTCGCGGGTATTACCACATCCGCTGAGCTATCTTCTCGTCATTTGACTTACAACAGTTGTTTTCCTTTCCATGGCTCGCCGCTATGTTTGCAACACGTACGGTACATGGTTCACAACCTAAACTATTTTCGTTAGCCTCTGAGTTCCCGCCCCAGGTACGTTTCTCTTGGGGGGATATCGGCAAAATATTATTGAGGGATGCCGGCGCTGAATGACGACGTGAGAAGTCTAATCGCTGTAGCCTTACTCAGATCAGTACGCCCTCTTCCATTCGAAATGGAACTTAGAATCAGTTTCATCTTTCGAGGCCCGAAATGAGATTGCCTGATGTACTCTTGCTTTTTTTTTGTTTGTTTGTAAAACTTTGCCTTCGCCTGAAAATCAGAACTGTAGAAAATAGTTTTACTAACGAGGGTGTCAGACGGTCATTGAATTCATTTCCGGGCTTATGTGTTTTAGTTTGTATCCTTTATGTGCATACTTCAGGAAGTTAGTCCTATGTTCTTATTTTATATTGGAAACTACTCTGTCGTCTATTCTGCGTTGATAGCTACCGGCCGATTTTAGCTTGGTTGTATCTCGACAGAAGAAAAACAGGCAGCGTAGCTAAAGGCGAATAATGCCCATAACATACCTTCCCTTTGACGCTTTCCAGGATGTAAGAAAAGGCCTTCTGTAGACTACATTAGTATCGCTAGTAGAATATCACACCTTTGTTCGACTGCTAAACAAATTAGCTGGGGTTTAGTTTTAGTTAAACCCTGTAGGTTACGTAAGCAAAGCCGGCGTAGTTATTGTTGTTGTTGTCCAAATAACATATGACACATACCAACAGAGCGGGATCGGCCGAGAATTGGGTAGCAAAGAAATTTTTTGAAGTATTCTTTCATGCAATAAAAAAAAAGAATGTGATTTGAGGGGTAGAGGAAAGGAAACAAAAAGGTAAATAAATTAAATATAAAATGAAAAGTGGTAATACACACGGGAGATTGACGCTGGAATTGTAGAACAAGTGATGTTGAAATATTTAGCAAGGCAGACGATTTGATTACAGTAAAAAGTTTTGCATGACGGTAAAAACAGACCTGTGACTGTGTTCAAGGATGGTGGCGCCAAATAATAACAATATCGGGCTACTTAAGCTGAGACCAAGCTGTTGCAATGGCCTTTCCATAAACTGTCTTCTCAACCTAGTGAAGCGGCGGCAAAACAATAAAAAGTGATCTAATGATTTCTGTTCACCTCAAAATGCGCAGACAGGAGAAAGTGCCAAACCAGACCTGTGAAGATAGAAATTTAAAGGTGGGATACAGCATCGCAGCCTTGTTAGAGTAATCTCAAGTTGCCGTGAATGGCTATTCCAAGAATAATTTAGATGCAGGTAGTCATCAGATCTTAAAAGATGTCCACTTTACGTATTTAATAGAATGCTTCTCCGAAACCTGGCTGCGGTGATGTACGCTGAACGTCGGAAGGATAGATAAAACAGGGTCATTGAGGGACTCTTTTGACAAACTATCAGCATATTCATTGAAAGTCACATTGCCGTGGCCTGGTACCCATACCATATGTACAAGTTTCAAATGTCGAGAGATCAGGGAGAGAAAGGTTTTTAACAATTGCGGAATCCACTGATGAAAAGAGGGATGAACACAAGGATAGAGAGTCGGACATTACAGCCACTTTAGAAAACGAGGAGTCCAGTTTCCGTAAAGCGAGTACCACTGCCAGAAACTACGCTTCTAAAAATTGGCGGGAAGTCCGGAAGAAAAATAGAAAAAAGACCAGTCTAAATGCCGGCAATATATACCCACACATGCCTTTTCAGTACACTGCGATGCGCCAGTTGCTATGGCTAAGCTAGCAGAAAGGCTCCTTAAATGATCTTCTAATAATCCGTTTAGAATAGCGGATGATAAGTTTTTAGCATTATTCGGGATTATGTTGTCAAAAACAATTTCAACAGACGCTGGCTTGCATGGGAAGAATACTAGGAAAAGAAACATTTAAAGGGCCTAGCAAATTTTGGACTATAACTAACTGCGGGGTGTGAAATTTAGGCCAATGGACTCCGAAGAAGGTCGGTTCACAGCAAAAAATAGACATCGATCGGTGAAACTCTGATTCATATATCCGTAGAATTTGTAATCTACGTATCAAAGGAGGAATCCGGGCTTCAAGGTAGAGCGCATTGTTAGCGAAGCCCTTCTCGCTCCAAGAGAACAAGCGGCCGAACTTTATTACCTGCTGATCGAGCAACACTGAACCGAAATCTAAAATTGGACACACATACATAACATAAACCATTAAAAGCACATCTCTCCACATTCCAGACCGGGGACGACTAATTCGGCGCAACATGCCCACGGCCCAAGCCCCTTCCGTAGAAATATGGTTAATGTGAGGCTGCCATGAAAGATTATCATCATAAGTGACCTCTAAATACTTTAATGGTCTAACCTGAGGTGTTATTTGTTGCTGATACATTACAGACAGACTTACAGGATATTTTATATTGAATACAAGGACCGCGCTTTTGTTCACATTTAACGTGAGACGCAAGCCCCACAACAAATTCTCAGTAGAGTTTAGGTACGTTTGCAAGCGGAGATAAAGGTATTGAATATGCGATGCAGCCGCAAAAAACGCGATATAATCTGCATATACGTAAGTGCGAACGTCATGATTAGCTGAAGTTGAGCTGAGTTGTATGTTGAAAAGCACAGGTGAGTGGACTGCTTCTTGCGGAACTCCCCTGGCTTGCTTGTATCTGCCAGAATGAACGCCATTTAATGCACAGTAAAACCCTCGGTTTTGAAGGAATGCAGCTATCCAGGCTACTAAATAATGTGGAAACTGAAGAGCTTTTAATTTTTGCAATAAAATGCTATGTTCAAAACTATCATAAGCTTTGGCTATATCTAACGTTATCAAGGCAGCGTGCATTTTTTGGCGCCGCGCTAAAAGAACTCTACTCTCGAGGTCAGTATGCGCATTCCAGATGGAACACTTTTGTCGGAAACCAATTTGAGAAAAGCTGAGGATATTTTCTTGGTTCACGAAGTCCGAAATACGTATAAGTATGACGCTTTCAATTAATTTTACAATGTTTGATGTTAATGCAATTGGTCTAATATTATATATGGAAAAAGCACCGCCTTTATTCTTAAGTAAAGGAATCACTTTGGCAAGTTTCCATTCTGGGTGTATCCAAGCATATTTTGATGGAATAATTTACTAGCTCTAATAACGTGTCAAGTGACTCCTCAAAAAGGATCTTTTGAAGTTACGTTATCAGGACTGGGAGCAGCGGCTGGAAATCTCATACAGGAGAAAGCTCAGAAACGGAAATTTTAGGGCCATAATTAACTGGATTCATTGGGCCTTACAGATATCGAGCATGAAGGAAGTGTAAACGAGAAACGCTTCTCCAGTCCTTTGGCAATTGTTTTCATTGTCTGTTGCTTCACGGGGAGTCAAAATAAGAGAATGTAGATTTTGCGATGGCGGAATGTTTTTCCGCGAGCGTAAAATTTTAAAAAGAGCAGTTCGGTTGCCAGATTTAGAAATGAAATCAAAATATCCTAACATCATACTCGTTCTTCGTTTTTTCAACTGTACGTTTAAAAGTAGCTGCGATGAAGTTATAATAATGCCAGTTTTTCGGGCACTGATTGTGGAGAACCTTTTTCCATGCCGCCTTTCTACGCCTGTAATGTCGGGAACAATCAGAATTCCACCAAACAGCCGAAGTATCTTCCTTTGAGCTCCGTACCAAGATCTCAGACTTCTTACGGCAATCCTCAATCACCGAACATAAGCGTTTTAATTTTTGTTCTTCATCCATGTTAGTCATTGACTCAATATTAGAGCGTAACGTTAACTGAAAATTAATACAGCTAATAAATAACGTCAACTGAGAAGTCGCTGGAGTTACAGGGCAATTAACATCAAAAGCAATCGGTATGTGGTCACTAGAGGTGCCACAATCAAGTGTCGACAAATTATTAAAAAAAAAAAGGCTAGGAGAGGTAAAAGTTAAATCTAACACAGATTGAGTGCGTTTTCGTATGAATGTGGCCGAACCCGAATTTCTACAGGAAAAGTTATGTGTTACCCAATCCCAAAGACGCTTGCCGCAACTATCTGCCTTGTAGCCCCACGACACATGATGCGAATTAAAATCACCAGCCAGCAGAGCTGAGTTTCGACAATTAACTAATAGCAGATTTAGAGCTTTTGTATCGTTTACACCGCTAGGGAAATAAACATTCAATAAGGAAAACGGACAGCGCCCTGGAATTTCAAAGTCTCGAGCCAATAACTCACAATCTAGAGATGATAGCTGGAAAGAAATCTTAGCCCTGTGACAGAATTTTGTAGACAAATATAATTAAACCTCCTCCTTTTGATTGGCGATCTTGTCGGAATGAATGATAATTTTGTAAATTGAAATGCTTATCGGCTGTTAGCCATGTTTCTTGCAAAATAATTATATGTGGATTATGCTGAGAAGAAATGTAAACTAAATATGTTGAAGCTGTTAGAATTGATCGACAGTTCCACTGGATAACTTCCTTTTCTTCTTTCTTCTGCGGCGCGGCATGGCAGCCGATCGGGTTTACCCGACGGCTAAAAGAGGGGCCCCATCTGCGGTCGCTCTGAATGTTAAACGTGGCTACCGGCCAGGTGTACGCGACGAGCTGAAGCCTCGCGTAGTATTCCTTACACAACAAAAAGAGGCCATGCGTGATGATTGTTATGGTAATAGTGCATGATGTAATGACCAGTCCAAGGTGTATAGCCGAAACTCGTTCCATCGACGTAGAAAGCAGGCGCAGCCGGAACACCCATGATAGAAACAATACGATCCTGTGAGGCGGCACAGTGACGCTTCAGTACCATCTCTGACATGCAAACGGAATTGGCCGTATGAGAATGGTCTTGCACCGTAAATGTCGATTTCAGATTTATAGTGACAGTCCTGAGTTACGTACAATGACAAGGATACCAGTAATGCGTGCACAGACAGGGGGCGGAGCGCCGTTATACGTACTGAGTTGTGGTTTTCATCACGCAAAAGTGACTTCATAGGGGCTGACGTTTTGTTTTTCTGCCCTGTCGTCGCGTAAATAGCGAGTGCTTTAGCGGCACTTTGTTTTTCGTTCTTGTATCAGCTCCTGCGTTATTGCCTACAGTGATTACTCGCACCTCTTCGGCCGCATTCCAGCTTCCGAACGGCGCCGCGGGAGGGCGTTCCCGGTGGAGAGAAGCTAACGCACTCTCCGGTTAATGAGTTTGACCAGTTGGTCGTCACTTTTCGGGCTCGACCAAGATCTACCCCAGAGAGTTTTCACCACCCAGCGCTGCTTGGAACGTTCATCGCGATAAATGCTCTTCTCCCTGATTGCACCAGAGCTTGTTCTTATCCACGTTGCCACTGTCGACGGCGCCGCCAGTTCTTGAGCGGCTCCTAAGTGAAGCTGCAATTCCTTCTGCGTGATAATAGGGACCTCGTTTGTCTAGCTCATTTATTACCCGTCAAATATTTTCTTTGCATTTCACTGACTGCGGAATTGCAACTGAAGAGCGATGAAAATTATGCTATTTTTACTTGTATTTTGCGGTAGTTGGTAAAGATCTTTTTTCAGCTGGGAAGTTGCGTGGCAGCAGTGACTGAGACAAGCATTCATGCGAGAAAGCCGCAATGAAGACAGGACTGAATCGCTGCAGGCAGAAGGAAGAGTCGTCAGCACCTCTATTTTACGCTTCGAAATGCCGAGCTCAGTTATACATGTCTGAGGTGCGAGAAATATATGGTGCTTAATGGAGGTATTACAATGACTTCTGTAGCTTGCAGTCTTATAAGCGGCGGGGAGAGACAGGCGTTAGATGTCGCCGCTTTTTCTGCTGAACTAAATGTAAATTCATGGCCGCCAGCTGCCGTTCACTGTGTCTGCAACGAGTGCAGAGAGATTACTGATTGCAGTATAGCTCCAATGTATGACACCTAAGTGCGCGCTCATCTGTTATTTCTCTCAAATGGTAGGCATAGTGCTCGGAAAAATGCAGCAAAGCTAATTCGTGTTTGATATCAACAAATATAGTTCTCAAGGCGCCCCCCCCAAATATTACTCGTGGTTGTTCTATAGTAAACAACTAGGAGACACGGACAAACACGTAAGTATAGTGTCAGCGAACAGCGTATGATTATAGTGTATACTCTGCCCAGTAAGCTTGCCACGCCACTTCGGGGCGCAGCGGGTGCTAAGAGAGACGAGTGGCGTGTGCTGTGATGGCCGCCTTCCTGGTGTTGCTGCATAGCTGAATATCGCGACCCCCTGCAGTTAGGGTCCCCCGCCTTAGTGGATGTGCCATCTGTCGCGTCCCAAATTTAATACGTCCCGTGCGGGCTTCCGCCGTTCATTCCTCTCATCGGCAGTCTACAGGGGCTAGAAACTAAGTTGAAAATAAGCTTGAGCGAATCCCTGGATTTTAGCAGAAATGAGAACGTACCCAATATGAGCGCTGTTTTTTTTTTTTTTTTTTTTGTTCTGCACAACTTCATTTTCCCACGTTATTTTTTGTCTGCGAACGTTTAATACCTTTATTTACACTTTCTTTAGCGATGTTTATTGTCCCTGGCTCACGGTACTGTGTATAGGTCTCACTCTTTATTCTCCCTCAGTATCGATCGAAGAATACTTTAAAGGGTTAGAAAGGAAGAAAAAGAACATGTTAAAGTGCGTGGCTCATGATACGGCAACATAGGGCGAGCTGAAGAATGGTGGCAGTGTACAAAGGAAAGTGTCGGGACCCGGTGAAGCGAAAACACGCTCTGTAAAAACAGACACATATGTGTTTTGCTCAAGAATAGTAGCGATAGTGTTACATGCGTACATGGTCTCGGAGAAGGATAAATCTATGTCGTTAACGGAGTGCTGATGACGGAGAAATGACTGCTGGCCACTGTGGAGTTTTTGTTCTCATTGCACCTGAGTAAGCAATTAGCTAATCGCTGATGTAGAGAGCAAGAACCGTAGGGCGTACACATAATGTGACAGTGCACCGAGCTGCCAAATCTATGCTTTTGACCACGTGCTAACCGGGCCTGGCGATTACGGTTAGACGGAGGCCGTTTTCGAAACCAGTTTCCTGTCACATCTTGATTGCATACAGTTATAGTGCCAGTCGTTGTGCATAGCGAGTGAGGCTCCTGATATATATATATATATATTTATAGGAAACAAATGGGGATTCTTTGGGCTTGATTGAAGACACGTTCAAAAAAAGTGAGACGTGGTGAAGAAAAGAATGTATTGACGTTTCGGCCGCGGGACCGGCCTTTGTCGGAAGAAAGATCTACACGATCTACGAGAAATATATGTATCAGCAGCGCGAACACTATCAGAGGAAAAGAAGAATAAGAAGGACAGAGCGCTGAACTTGCAACTTTATTAGAGGAAACTGAAACCCGCACTTATATGCACACCGAGAAAAAAACCCACCAAGGGGGAATTATCACGGCGACGTGACCGTCAGGGCGCACGAGTGAACTGATAAAAAACACACGTGTCCGGGACATCAAAAGATTACACGAGGAGCATCATGAAAAACACGCAGACAAACCTTTTCGTGAAATGACGCACTACGGGCATGTGTAAACAAGAATGGAAAAACAGGGTTGGGGGCGGGCAATGACGGAAGGTAACAATGGAAAAAACAGAGAAGAGGGGCGCGTTTTATTAAAAACATGGGAAGGCGAAAAGCGGTAACAAGGGTTAGCAATACGAAGGAGGGCGCCAACAATTAACACGGCTAAAGGAAAAAAAAGGAGGGGTGTGCTTCTAAAATCTAGGTAAGATCAAATGCCGCCAGAGAGAAAGGTGAATTCTTTTTCAGATAGCGAGATAGATGGGGTGCTTACGCAGCCTTCCTTAAGACCTGAGATGTAGGCGGCTTCAACAATTTCGCGCGTCAGTTGATTCTTATGTTTCTTCAGGATGGTTGTCTTCTTGAAACTGGGGGTGCATTTCTTTTTGCTGTCACACCCCCGACAGTGGGCGGGTAAGTTTTTTAAAAGGGCCCCGGATAAATCGTTCTTATGCTCCATTAATCTCTCATTTAAACATCTCCCTGTTTGGCCTATGTAAGCCTTACCGCATGTTAAAGGAATTGAATAAACGACGCCTTCCTCGCAGGCCGCGAGAGGGTCGCGATGCCTGGTTGTACAGCCACTAATCTTTTTCTTATTATTGACTTTGTTACACAGGCTTGAGAGGCGCAGTGGGGCTGAAAAGACTACTTCGACGCCTGATTTTTTACCAATTTTTTTCAGATTGTGTGATATTTGATGCAGGTACGGCACAACAGCAACCCTTTTGTTCCGCGGTCGGGCCTCAATTGGAACGTCACATTCGTGCTTCATACCTTTCAGGATTATTTCTGCTACAGATGCAAGGAGAGATTGCGGGTAACCTGATTGCGTCAGCCTCAACACTTGGTTGGAAAAACTAGCCTGCAGCTTGTGTTCGCAGGATTTTGTGAGTGCGTTTTTAAAGGTTGACTTTACTATGTTTCTTTTGACCAGTTTTGAATGTGCTGAGTCGTAGGGCAGAATGGGTTTTTTGGCTCTTGGTTCAAATGACCAGCACACGTGGTTCTGTCCGAAAAAAAACTTTTAACTCCAAAAACCTGATGGCATTGTGTTCTGGGAATTCATGCGTAACTTCAAGAGGGGACATAGTCCTCGAAACAACTTGGAGAACTTCATCTGCTTTTGTTTGAAATGCTTCAGGGATGCAATCTAAGAGAACCAGGAAGTCGTCAACATAGCGGAAAATTTTGAGAACGCTTGAAGACTCGAGCTGGTCCTTCAAGGATCTGTCATGCATGGCCAAGAAAAGGTCACTCAAAATGGGGGCTATGCATGAACCTATACATATGCCTTGTTTCTGAATAAATCTGCAGCCGTCCCACTCAGTAACTGTATATTTTAGGTAAGTGCACAATACTTCAATGAAGCCGTCCACAGTTGCACCACACTCATTTTGGAAGGCCACCATACCGTGTCTATCTATGGCATCACGAACACATTCTATGAGGTCAGCCTGCGGGATGGAATAAAACAGGTCTTTAATATCAATGGAGAAGCCATTGAACGTCTTTGTGCTGTTCTCATGCAGGAACCCGATTACTTCTGCGGTGTTTTTTACAAGGAAGGGGTCATCAACAGTGAGCCGCTTAAGGTTGCCTTGTAGAAACCTGGCAACTTCTTTTTGCCAGGTCAATCTTTCGGACACAATCACACGCAAAGGGCATCCAGCTTTATGCGTTTTTGCTGTAAAAAACATTTCCAGACAGCCTGTCTTTTTTCCCTGTATTGAACGAGAAAGGTTCTCTAACGATTTATCCGGGGCCCTTTTAAAAAACTTACCCGCCCACTGTCGGGGGTGTGACAGCAAAAAGAAATGCACCCCCAGTTTCAAGAAGACAACCATCCTGAAGAAACATAAGAATCAACTGACGCGCGAAATTGTTGAAGCCGCCTACATCTCAGGTCTTAAGGAAGGCTGCGTAAGCACCCCATCTATCTCGCTATCTGAAAAAGAATTCACCTTTCTCTCTGGCGGCATTTGATCTTACCTAGATTTTAGAAGCACACCCCTCCTTTTTTTTCCTTTAGCCGTGTTAATTGTTGGCGCCCTCCTTCGTATTGCTAACCCTTGTTACCGCTTTTCGCCTTCCCATGTTTTTAATAAAAAAACGCGCCCCTCTTCTCTGTTTTTTCCATTGTTACCTTCCGTCATTGCCCGCCCCCAACCCTGTTTTTCCATTCTTGTTTACACATGCCCGTAGTGCGTCATTTCACGAAAAGGTTTGTCTGCGTGTTTTTCATGATGCTCCTCGTGTAATCTTTTGATGTCCCGGACACGTGTGTTTTTTATCAGTTCACTCGTGCGCCCTGACGGTCACGTCGCCGTGATAATTCCCCCTTGGTGGGTGTGCATATAAGTGCGGGTTTCAGTTTCCTCTAATAAAGTTGCAAGTTCAGCGCTCTGTCCTTCTTATTCTTCTTTTCCTCTGATAGTGTTCGCGCTGCTGATACATATGGATCGTTACCAACTAGCCCGACAGATCGTGTTGATCTACGAGAAGACCTACAACTTATCATTCTGAGTATTATGGCGAATTGGAACGCATTTTCCATCTGTTCAATTACTTCAATTGATTGATCAATTATACACTCTACATTTGCTTAATTAGCAGCATCAAGCTTTTACTTTCATTCTGATCATTTTGACATCTTCAGATATCACTGTCTCAATTTTTTTCATATTTTTTAATTTATCGATTATTCAATTTCAATATTTTTTATTTACTCATCACCGCTTATCGCACCCACCAATCATCAATGACCAGAACCAAAAATTGCCATGACACGGATGTGTTACGCAGCCCCCCCCCCCCCCCCCCCCCCCCCTCCCCCGATTATTTCAGACACCAGGCACCGACTAATACTACGCTGACGGAGTTTCGACCCAACGAGCTGTATAAACCATCGCTTAAAAGAGACCAAGAGGTACCATAGTGGAGGGCTCCGGAATAATTTCGACTACTCGGGGATCTTTAACGTGAATTGACATCACGCAGCAAATGGACGCCTTTGCCTTTCGCCTCCATCAGAACGCGGCCGCCGCAGTCGTGTTCGAAACCGGGACCTCCACATCAATAGTCGGCGCCGCCGCGTTGGTTAAGATGCCCGCCTATTGAGCCGGAGTACACGGGTTCGAACACCACCACAGGTGGCTGCATTTCGATGGAGGTGGAACGCAGAGGCGTCCGTGTGCTGTGCGATGCTAGTGCACGTTGAATATCCCCAGGTGGTCGAAATTACACCATAGCCCTCCACGAGCTCTGTTAACTAGGTTTTCAGGTTTATCGGGGCCCTTAACTGAGGCCCGAGACTCCATTATGTACTCTACGCACTTTTACATCAACAACGATGTCTGAGTATGACTTCTGCAATTGGCAGCAACTGAAATCGCGGATTGCTTGAAGTTTGAAGTTTATTTTCATTTGTAAGCTTTTTGCTTTTACAAACATTGATTTCAATTGTATGCAGCGCTGTCGTGAATTCCGCTTCGAAAGGAGTGCCATCGAGCTTCTCTAAACGCACAATCCCTTCTTCACATAGGGGGCACGCACCGATGTTGATCAGCGTTTCGCCCGCCTTGCGGAGACTCTTTGCGTGAATTATTTGAGGTTGTTGTCATCCCGGTGCCCAGTGCTCGTTCTTCATCGTTAGCGCTCGCATCGTCCAAGCTCTAGAGCTTGGACGTACTAATTGCGTTCCGTGCTGCACAGTGCCTAATACCAAGAGGACGGAAAAACTCTTCCAGGATGCTACGTATAGAAAAAAGGGACCCTATAACTGATTCAGATTCTCGGGTTCCTTATTGTAAACAACAATCCAGCATTTTGAGCAAGCTGGTACATGTACACGTGTTTATTTATATGCACCCTTGGTTAATTAATGCACCACGCATGAGGGAGAAGAGCCCGCTCCAAGTGCGGTGCCTCCGATGAAGTTTTACAGTCAGAAAACCTTATCACTGAAGATGAAAGCTTAAAGAGGCGCTGAACGCAGGCAGAATTTAGCCTGTATCGAGTAGATTGTACTTTTATAATTACGCGAAAACTAGTTTAAATAAATTAAATCTTTTATGAGCTAGAAAAGATAGAAACAACTGACGAAGAAATGTTTCCACAGTAGGCCTTTTTAGCACGAAAACGTCGATAGCGTTATTTTTTATTATTTTTTTTTTGCCAGACATCTCTGGGGCTAGAACACATATATTATCTATTTGTTAGGGATCATGGAGTGTCTTATGCTCTAGACGACACTGCCAACGTAACGTCATAAGTTTGAGACAGAGTGGTGAAAAAACCACCCGAAGTACGTAGAGCGCGTTTGTTTTCACAAATAGCAGAAGAGCTGAAAAAAGGCAAAATTGATTTCACAGTGCAAAAAAAAAAAAAAAAAGAAAAACATCACAAGATTGCTCTCAAGGCTGGATGAGCGCATTGCGGCAGTGACATCTCTTCGCGCACTAATTTATAGATATAAATATAGATATAAGATATAAATATTTATAGATATTTCCTGTATCCGATGAGATAAACAGGCACCTAAAAACTATCACATGAGTAACGAACAAACGTGGCCACGCCAAGCACGCGTTCGCCGGGGGCATTAGAGGCACGGGCTGGAAAAGAGAGAACATCAAGACAGGATCGAAAGTTGGGGGGGGGGGGGGGGGGGGGGGGGGGGGGGGGGGGGGGGGCAGCGTTAGTCTTGCTGCTCCCTTTTCGGATCCTTGTTCGCCTCATTTTTCTACTCGCCTCTATTATCCCACACATACTCATTGTCATGTAGCCGCAGTATGTGAAGGGCCACTCGACGTAGATATAAAGACCCGTTATAAACGAACCGTATGGGCGTGGCCTAGCGGCAGCGTGTCGGGATGCAAGAGTCGCACAAGTTTAGTCCCATCTCAAGAGGGCTGCCCGAATTAGGAGCGTCCGCATGTGATGCGTTCTTTTGGCGTCACCAAGTCAGTGCCTAACTATGAATTCTATCTGCCAGAGGCATGTTCGTCATTTTTTGCTCACGATACGGATGCCGATAACACGGAATTTAATGTTTGAAAGGCTGCAACGTTTATACGGAGTCTCTTTTTGGTTATAACAGTGTGAGAATATTGTGCAATCATAAGCGCCTTTCGTATAAATCTGCTCTCGTCCTCATCTCACTGCTTACGAAACTAACTGTGGGTAGCAGCGTTTTGTTGCCACTCCGATAACAAGCTATAGCTATTACCCGAGCAGGTTACCTCTGGAGACGAATAAGTGTCCTTGCTGAGGTGGCTGCTCATCGCTTGTGTGTCTCCTTCAATCCATGCCCGAATTGCAGCTTTAGATGATGCCAACCGAAAGACAGTGCCCGGTTCGGTCCCTTTGACAAGAACCGCAATTGTGATGAAATTTCTCAACCCCGTGACACCATAAACAAGGTATGGCTAGATGGCGATGTACCAGAGAGCTGGAAATCGGCTGTTGTTATCTTTATTCCAGAGCCGCGGAAAACTCCAACAGACATTTGCAAACTTCGACTTGTATCCTTAACGCCAACATTTTTCAAACTTGCTGAGAAAATGCTCGCCACATGAATCTCGTGGTGGCATGAACATCCCGATTTCTACCACCCGGCGGCCGGCCCAAATTGGTTTTCCACCATCCATAGGCACAGAAGTCGGGCTGGCTGTCTTGGCGTCCCCAGTATTTTAATCTACGCGATGCCACAATGCGCGCACCGTCCTCGTCATGAACATAAAAAAATATTTGTCGTGCTGCCATTTTGGACTCAATCGACATGTTCCATTTACCACTTAGAGTATGCAATTTTATGAAATCTAAGCAGACAATGCGCAATATGCCTCAGCGGCGATGCCATCGGATCCTTCGTCCCTCTTCGCGGCGTACCCCATGGATCAGTGTTGTCACCAACATTATTTAATATTGTATTTATCTCCCTTCCATGGCGGTGCTAAATTCTTAATATACATTGATGATGTCACAGTGTGAAGCACACACAAGGACACACTCACTCTAGCCGCCGAACTGCAATCAGCTTTAGATATTACGTCTACATAAGCTTCTTCCATTGGGCTTGAACTTTCCGCCAGTAAAACTACATTCATGTCAGTTGCCAACAGCTGGGAGAGCCTTAAACTATCTGGAACACCTATACGCCTACATCTGTCCGGAACCCCACTTAAGGAAAACACAAAAGCAAAAATATTACGTTTAACAATTCACGAGTTAGCAACTGGAACTGTATGGTTGTCTCACGATAAAGGACAGGCGATCCAGACGCTGGGCCTGATCGCATTGCTCCTAATACGGTGTCACCTGTTCATAACGACGCCCCATTAATGGTGCACACACTACCAGACATCCCTTAGTGAAAGGGGAGGGGGGCGGCTGTCCTGGTCTCAAAGGAGATGCCCTCGACTTGCGTGGTAAGCTTAGCCGGAAGTCAACTACCTTGTATTGACAGAAGGGGGTGGCCGTTTGTTGCTCAGCTTTGGCCGGTTTAGAGTAAGGATCGGAGTAAGAAGTAATAACCAAAAACAAACTTTATACACAGCAAGAGACGATACAAAGAAATTCACACGAACACTTAACTCTTTTTCTACCGCGCCCATTGAGCATCGTTAGCCCGCTAACGATGACTTCGCGTGCTGATTTTGAACCCTTCCGCGTAGCTCACAGACACGCTATACATCTAGTGTGTAGTCAGATAACTGAATTATCGATTTTGGTGATGTTTACATTTTTCCCGCGAAGCGGCTATTTTCGAGCGCGCTCCGCACTCGCGGCAGCGTCTCAGTAGCATGCGAGAATGGCGGCATCCGCGTCGACGACGCGCGCTTCGAAACGTACCAAATATGACGACTACGCACTATCTGCGATCGATGTTATTGATGACCCAGGCAGAAACGACTCTCAATATGCTGCCAATTATCGTCTGAATTCAGTTCCGACCCCGCTGACGACGGAAATCAGCTCGAAACACCAGCGGCCGCACTCTGGTCACCTAACGATGACTTCGCACGCAAATTTTGAACCTTTCCGCGTCGGGATGGATGGATGGATGGATGGAATATAGGAGCGTCCCCTTTGAAACGGGGTGGTAGCAGTAGCTATCATGCTCATTTCCCCCCTATATCTTAAGTAGTATTTTAGATTGGTTAACTGTACCATCACTCTATTTATTGAATTTTTGTTTCTACATTATTAACAATATGTCACTTTTCTGTTTTTAAGCCACCAATCTTTCAGTTGTTTTTTGCTAGCTTCCACCGCCGGTTTATTCACCCGGCCACTGGCATCTCTAAACCCCAGAGCTTCAGGAACAGTGACTGCGCCTGCATCGATGGATGGATGGATGGATGGATGGATGGATGGAATATAGGAGCGTCCCCTTTGAAACGAGGTGGTAGCAGTAGCTAACATGCTCATTTTTCTCCCTATATCTTAATTATTGATTTAGATGGGTTAACTAAACCATCATTCTATTTATTAAATGTTTGTTTCTACATAACTAACATTATGTCACTTCTCTGCTTTTAAGCCACCAATCTTCCAGTCGTTTTTTGCTAGTTTCCACCGCCGGTTTATTCACCCAGCCACTGATATCTCTAAACCCCAGAGCTTCAGGAACAGTGACTGCGCCTGCATCAACTTCCGGGTGGATACCATTACATTCGACACCATCGCTCACGGACACGGTACGCCTTCTAGCGTGCAGTTGGGTAACTGAAGCTTAGCTTTTATTGCTGTGGAATACTTTTTTTCTAGGCTATTGGCATTCGCAGAATTGGTTTTTAACGCGTGCTTGCTAGTCGTTTCTTGTGCCTTCTTTTGGCAATTTGTATATTCCGAGAATTCGTAATAGATATAGTTCAGTCGATGCATGCTTAAGATGTGCAATCAAAAGAAGGTAAAGTGTACTCAGTGTGAGGCGCAGGTTAATTTCAAGGAAACGCGTTTTGACTCTGTAGGTGAAGCGGAAGGCAGCGACTTTTTGTGTCGGTGTTGCGTACTGAGTGCGTGTCTAGATAGATTTGATCAAGAAAGGGGCAGTTTAGTGTCTCGTGTGGATAATTTAGAAAATGAAGTACGTTTGTTAAGGGCGGAAAATCAGAAACTGCTTGGACAGCTTCCTCAAATTGAAAAAAAAAGGGGGCCGACTTTATCCTTGGAACCAACGAGGACGAACATTCCAGTGCGGGCAACGTGGCTGGGGCCACCACTGGCATGGAAGGCATAAGCAAAGTAGGTCAGGCGGATCCGAACCGTCAGAGTTATTTAGAAGCAGCTACTAAGAAGCCTGAAAAAAGGAAGAAGTAAGGAAGAATGAAAATTCCAGAGATAAGGACACAGATAACCGAAATCAGGAGATAACAGTTGGGAGAGGGAGAGAGAAGTGCCAGGTGCTTATCGCCGGAGATTCTAACATGAACAGGTGCAAGAGAGATATCTTGGAACGTGTAAAGGGTGATAAGAGAGTGTTAGTTGGAGCCTTCCCAGGGAGCACAATGAGGGCAGTGCTGAAAGAGAGTAAAAATAGGCTGTTGAAGAATTCCGCAGAGGGCAATATGGTAATAGTAGCCGCGGGGCTAAACGATGTCCTAAATGGTGACGCTGCAGGAGTGGTGGAAAGTTTAGCTAAGGGAGTTGACGAGATCAGGTCGATAGCACAGCAAACGCAGATAGTTGTATGCACAGTACCGGAGGTGCTAGGATTGAACGGAAAGCTGGAAAAGGACATGGCGACAGTTAATCAGGACATAAGAAAGTTAAGCCTGGAGAAGTGTTTCGAAGTGGTTGAGGTAAACAGGGAGGTGCATAATGCAGGTTTTGGTAGGGCTTTTCAGCGAGATCGCATTCATTTTAACAGAAGGGTGGGAGCAGAGATCGGCTGGCGCCTGGCAGGCAGGGCTGTAGCTTTTTTAGGGGGTCCGCGAGTACTCCGTGCACAGAGGTAGTTAGAAGTGAAGCAGAAGAAAGTGTAATAACGGAGGCTGAGCCCCCCAAAATGGCAAAGAGTAGGTCGAGAAAGAAAAGTACAAAAAAGAAATTTAACACTATGGTCAGCTACATAAACATGCAAGGAGGTAGAAAAAGAGCGAAATGGCTTGAGATAGAACAGCAGTTGAAGGGTGACAAAATAGGTGCGTACGCTCTTTGCGAGACTCATCCTAGGGATCTAGAAGATCCGCCGTTTATAGAAGGCTACGTCTGGGAAGGGTGCAACAGAACGAGAACGGAGAAAAAGGGTGGAGGGGTAGGTATGTTGATACAACAGGGAACAAAATGGCATAGAATTAAATCATCTTGTAAAGAACATATCTGGGTTTCAGAAACAATTGCCGGCATAAGGACATGGCGAGGGGTAGTTTATTTAGGAACAGGACATCAATGCAGGCAAGAAAACAAGTATCTTGTTGAATGTCTCAGTGACGATATAAGCCAGTTTGGAAACGGGGCCAATATTATTCTACTGGGAGACATGAACGGCCACATCGACGATCTGGATGGATACACGGATTGTAACGGGAAGCTAATGCTAGATTTCTGTGAACGACACGATCTAGTTATAGTAATTAGAGAAACAAGATGTGAAGGCCAAATCACGTAGGAATTCCGCAACAGGCAGACGATCATTGACTATTGTCTAACGTCGCAGGAAATTTATAGCAAGGTCACAAAAATGGAAATAGACGAAGAAGGCGAGTGTAGTCTGGGAATTGATGATAAACGTATTAGTCTGCAGATGGGACCCTTGATGAAAACAGAAATGGAACTTAGACAAAACGTAAACGCAAAATTAAACGACGATCAAATAGTGCAGATAGCAGCAGACATAGAGGAAGCAATAGAGAAAACCCCATGGAAGACTGGGATTATGAACAGGTACAACTACTCATAAAGAGGAAAATTAAGGAGGTTAAAGTAGCAAACCGCTGGAATGGAAAGAGGAAGCCACGGAGCTGGTGGAATAAGGAAATCAGGGAAGCTATTGAACAACGACGGGCTGCTTCAAGGGAACACCGAATGGCGAAGAAAGCGCAGGTATCTCAGAACGAAATCGACTAAAAATGGGAATCATATCGACAAAAGAAACTTGAGGTGCAGGCCCTCGTTCAAAGTAAAATAAGGCAGTCCACCGATCGCTGGATGGCTGATATACACGATGCCTCTAGAGGCGGAGCGAGAAATTCTGGAACCATATAAGCTGGCTAGGGAAGAAGAATCAAAGAAAGCAGGATCGGATTCAAGATAACGAGGGAAATTGTTTAAAGGGAGACAACGCAGTGAACTACATTACATCAGTTATAGCCGAGTCATTTAAGAGCGACGATAGGGTAATCTCCGCAAATCAGGAAGCAACACAAGGTAGCAGAATACAAAGCAGCTTAGAACTGACCAATCAAAAATGGAAAAAGGCAGACAAAAATATCCCTAAAAACACATCTACAGGAATAGATGGAATTCCGATCAAGCTGATTAATGAACTCGGTCCAAAAAGTAAGGAAACGTTGTTAAAAGCTCTGGAAACAGTCATAACGAATAAGCAAATTCCGGACAGCTGGCGGCAGAGTAGAATGAATTTTATTATAAAAGGAAAGGAGACAGGATGCACATAAAATCCTACAGGCCGATTACCATAACATCTGTTATGTACAGGTTGGCCATGCAGGCGGTGAAATTAAAGGTGCAAGCATGGGTAGAAAGTAACAAGATACTCGGAGAACTTCAGAACGGCTTTAGAAATGGTAGGCGCTTAGATGATAGCCTGTTCGTGCTTACCCAGTGCATCGCGAAATATCTAGAGTGGAAAATAGACCTTTGTATTTGGCCTTCCTGAACATAAACGGGGCGTACGACAACGTAAACAGGGAACTCCTGTGGAACATATTAAAAGAAAAGGTATCGGTTATGAGATAATAGAGTTCCTACAGGAAATATACCGGGATAACAAAGTAGAATTTACGTGGGAAGGGATAAGAAGTACGGAAGATGTCAAAGTATGCAAAGGATTTTATGATAAACCTGGAACGAAGGATACAAGACAGTAACCTAGGTTTTAACCTGTCATATAGATTAGGTGGAAAGGCGGTAGAGCAGCGCCTCCCCGGTTTGATGTATGCAGACGATATTGTGCTGCTAGCTGAGAGTCTGGAAGAATTGCAAACTCTAGTTAAGTATTGCGGAGACGAAAGGGACGCTCTAGGCTTCAGTTTCAGCGCAGTTAAGTCGGGTCTGATGATTTTCAACGGCTCAACTGATCAGGGTCTTAAAATACAAGGCTATGAAATACGTAGAGTAGCAGAATATAAATAGTTTGGGGTATGGGTAAACGAAGGATTGGCATACATTGGAAAGCATGAGCAATCACTTAAGGCCAAAGGGCGAAGGAATGCCGGGATAATGAAGCATAAGGCATTGTGGGGATACAATAGGTATGAGGTTTTGAGGGGTATTTGGAAAGGAATTATGGTGCCCGGACTTACTTTCGGAAATGCGGTTTTGTACCTATAATCAGGGGTACAGTTGACATTAGAAATAAATGAGAGATGCGTTGGACAATTAGCACTAGGTGCCCACGGCAAAACTACAAATGAGTCGGTACAGGGAGATATGGGCTGGGCATCTTTCGAAGTACGGGAAGCTCAGAGTAAAATATTATATGAGGAACGCCTGAGGAAATTGGACAGTAACAGATGGGCAGCTAAAGTATTTAAATACCTGTACTTAAAAAGCGTTGACTCACAATGGAGGAAAAGAACTAGGAAACTAACCAGTAAGTATGCTAGTCACAAGGACGGAGAAATAAAGAGCATTAAGCAAGAGGTGAAAAACACAGAAGGTAAAAATTGGATAAATTCGATGGAAGAAAGAGTGTGGAATTATACCGAAAGTGGAAAATGCAGATCAGGAAGGAACATTTCTTTGATAACTCAAGAGGCAGTGCCCTACTTTTTGAAGCTAGATCAGGGTGCCTTAGAACACGCAGCTACAAAAAGAAATTTAACAATGGAGATGACGCATGTGTTGTATCTGGTAACTCCAGTGAAACAATTGACCATATTATACTCGAATGTAATGGTATCCATCTGGAAGTTGATGCAGGCGCAATCACTGTTCCTGAAGCTCTCAGGTTTAGAGGAGGAGGAGGAAGAACATTTATTTCCGCCGAATATGGTACAGCAGCCACCTACGAGTCCGCACGCAGGCGTCCGGGGAGGCAGTCTGTCACACCGCGGCCAGAGGACACCCGGCCTCGTCTAGGAGAAGAGGTCTTCAGCCTCGGCCGCCAGGCGGACGGCGAATCGCTGTGTTTTTTCGTCGGAGCTTCTTAGCGTGGTCTCCCATTCATCGCTAGTTTTAATCGCGTTGCGCCCTGGGGCACGAACGCATCTCCATATTATATGATCTAATGTTGCCACGTGGCCGCAAAATTTACAAATTTCGGTTTCTGCACCGTCCCTCTTCCGCCCTCTGGCACCCGTCCAACTCCTCCACAGGGGCGAAAAGAAATTTCGAGCTTGGAGTCTTCTCCAGTCGTACGATTCCTTTTTACTCAGGGATCTAACCGGTGGCGGATGTATCCTCCGAGATTACAGTAGCCGGGTGAATAAACCGGTGGTGGAAACTAGCAAAAAACGACTGAAAGATTGGTGGCTTAAAAGCAGAGAAGTGACATAATGTTAGTAACGTAGGAACAAAAATTTAATAAATAGAATCATGGTTTAGTTAACCATTCTAAATCAATAACTAATATATAGGGAGAAAAATAAGCATGATAGCTCCTGCTACCACCCCGTTTCAAAGGGGACGCTCCTATATTCCATCCATTCCATCCATCCATCCAAGCACGCGGCAGCATCGCGGCAGCGTCGGAGTCGCATGCGAGAATGGCGGCATCCGCATCGACGACGCGCGCTTCGAAACGTCGCAAATCTGAGGATTCTGTACTGTGTACGACCGATTATATCGATGAGCCAAGCTGCAGTGACTCTGAAGATGCTGCCTTATCGTCAAAATTCAGTCCCGACCTCGATGACGATGGAAAGCAACCCGGAACATCGGCGGCCACCCTTTGTTGGCCTGTTTTGCATGCGTCTGGGGCCGCTCTGGATGTTTTCTTTGTGTGCGTGTGTTGTTCGTGCCATTTATTTAATTCCCAGGGTATCAACATCATTTGGGCTCCATATCCTGCCTCCCACAAAACAGGGAGTGGAATTCTGCCCAAGAAGAAAACCGGGCATCCGTTTCGGCATGGCGCTCTGCAGCAGCCCTCGTTGATTGCTCATTATGCACCAAGAACACTATTCAATAGGGAAGTTTTATTTTCTCACAGGGATTGGCCAATAGAATACTTTGCATTGTATATCTCAAAAAATTATTTAAAGTTTTGTTCTTTCATTTACAAGTGCATTTCGTCAAGTTTAGTTCAATTTTTTGTTCTAAAATATGGTTTTTGGGAAATTATATTGTGTGTTACCACCAACAACTTCATATTCAAAGTTTTATGCCTAGAAAGCGAATCTATTTAGCTTTCTTTTCGTGCATTGCATAAAATTGTAGACATGACAGGTTTTACAGAAAAACATCTACTGAAACCTAAGAAAACGGCCATTTTGCCCGGTACGGAAAGAGTTAAAATGCACAGACGAGAGGTTCACAGAAAGGCGATGCTAAGTACGCAACTAAAGAGGAAAATAACGCAGAGGCTTTACAACACTGAACAATACATGAGATAGTCAAATAAACAAACACCAAATTGTTCACCGGGCGTTGTCGCAGACCGACGCCTGGAGAGTCACAATGTGGCCGCCATGTAAGACGAGCTCTGTAAGCTTGTCAGCAGCAGCGGGTGAACCTCGGGGAGCCGAGCAGTAGCACTTGCGAACTCGCTGTAATAGTATCTCAAACACTGACTCGCGCAAGCGACGCGCCGCGTCTGTCTGTTACAGCGCGCCAAAGCCAGCGCGCACATACACTTACCTGCAATCATGTAAGCGTCCTCTCTTCCTCCCGCCGAACCGCGCGTCGTCATTGGTTAGGCGCAGCCGAAAGTTAGAGAGAAAACGAGCACCTTATGGCCGGTTCAGTCACCATCGCTGCCGGGTGATGAGAAGGGGGGTGAAGCCGATGCATACAAGTTACGTACAAGGCCACGTGCTCTTTTCGCGCGGTGAAGGACGTTTCTGGAATGTGGTGAAACGTTCGACGCAGACGCCGCGCGGGCTTCCTTCGCGCCGCGCTGGCTTAACAACAATGTGCGCCAATTTCGTGACATACGGGCGGCACCCGCTCAAATGCACGACAGTTGGTGCGGTCAGTTGGGCAACAGCGCCTTATTTATCAAACCAGTTTCAACATTGACAAAGGTCTTGAAGCTTTAAATCGCGAGGCAATGAGGATCATCACCTGCCCTCCGCGCATCACTCCAATCGTGGCGCTCCAAGAAAACGCACAGATGAACGCAATAGATGAACTGGTGCAGCAACGATGCGCTCTCAGGGATTATGCTTCGTCGCATTCCATTCTACCACCGCCATTGTGAGTTCTTCATCTTTGGTGTTTTAACTAATGAGTGACAACAAGCCAGCGGATTTACGACGCCCAAGAACACAGGAATCGGCGCCTTAAATATGGAACAAGACGTCCGCTTTCCACAAGGTTCTATCGTAATTTACGTCGACGCAAGCATCCACGCTTGCGAAGTGACAACTGCAGTTTATTGTCCTTGCAAGTCTGCACTGAATAAGGCATCAAGGTCTCAAGTACCGAAGCCTCCATCTAGGTTTTTTTTTTTTTGTGTGTGCAGAGCTGCTTGTTGCTCAAGAGGCGCTTCGCATCGCGACCGCCATTCCCATTCTTCCCACGGCCCGTATTGTCATGCGCACCAATGCCCTTCAGATGACACAGCCACTTAGACGCGTTAGTAGCAGCACAGAAATCTGCCAAAATGTACACTGCCTAGCGGCAGGCATTCCGCAGCCAATTCGTATATTGAATGGATTCCGCGTGACCTTCTGAGTTCCCAAAGTCATGCGGATTCTGCGATCCGCGAAGGCGACTGGGCGTGGCTTTATTATTTTTTTTTGTCGTGAAAGATCTCGAATGAATGCATTAAAACAGATGCTTGGGCAAGTTGGTAACTCATTTTGACCGGAACAGCGCGCAATAAGACACAGACAAGAAGAGAGACACGACACACACGAGCGCTGACTTTCAACTGGTGTTTATTGTTTGGAACGAGGCATATATACACAGTTCCAACAACACAAGGAAAACAACCATCCTTTATAGATTCATAGCCAATTCATGCATGTCACACTGAACAAGGACGATAACAACATTATCATTTTCCCTTCACTAAAAATGCCAATTCCTTTGAACTGATCGATAAAGAGGGGCTACTGACGCATGCGTCTTTAGACCAGGCGATGTGCGCTGCTTCAATTATTTCGCGTGTTAATTGGTCACTGTGTTTACTTAAAATTTGAGTGTTAGTGAAGTCAGGGTGGCAAGTTTTGTTTTCACAGTCTCTACAATGAATCCCGAGATGCCCTTTTACTGTGTTAGGCACGTTATTATTGTGCTCCTTCAGGCGTTCATTGAGGCATCTCCCCGTCTGACCCACATACAGCTTGCCGCATGACAAGGGAATGGCATACACTACACCTTCTTCACATGACACGAATCGATTTTCATGCTTGATGTCGCAATCTCTGGGAACAAAATCAGCATTAACCATTTTGCACATCTTCTCAATCTTATCTGGAGCCGAAAATATAACCTTAACTCCTGCTCTATTCGCTATCTTTTTTAGTCTGTGGGAGAAATGATGAATGTAAGGTACAACAGTAATTATTTCTTTTTCCTTTCGCGTCTCTGAATCTGCCTGCTTCCCTTTTCCATTTTTGCTCAAGCTACTGAGAATAGATTCGGACACTGATACTAGTAGCTGCTTGGGATACCCAGCCTTAACGAGCCGATCGGTTTGGCGAAGGAAACTATCTTGCATGGAGTGCATGCAGGATTTGTTAAGCGCGTTGTGATAGCATGACTTCACCACAGCACGTTTCACCAGCTTAGAATGAGATGACGTAAAAGAGAGCAATGGCTTTCTGCTTCGTGGCTGGTAAGACCAACACATGTGATGATGCATTAATCTGAGTTGGAGGTCTAAAAATTGGATGACATTGTTTTCTGGCACTTCAGTAGTTAGTATGAGAGGATGAAGGCACTCTACAAAGTTAGCTTTGATCTGCGTAAAGATTGCGTCAAATTCTTCCACATTAGAGTCTATAAGAACGAGAAAGTCATCTACATATCGAAAACATTGTATTCAGTCTTCGTTTTAACGAATTTCATTTCTAGTACATCGGGCCCTATTAATTGTCTGTCCGTCCATCCATGTATTCTCGTCACCTACATTGCTGTCGCCGTATGCAATGCTCGATCATTGGCTTTTCTCGTCAAGGAAAAACGTGTTCCAACGTACGTTCTGCAGCTGTTTGGAGGATTCCAGCCTTCGCAGGGCCATTGCTCAAGAATTTGCCACATCCTGAAGGCTGAATGGAACAGACAAGCTCGGTTTTACAGGCGCAGTCTTTTTCTTCTGCTGCAAAGAACCGAAGGCCCACCACACAGAAAGAAGAAATGGAAAGAGCTTTCTGATTTAGCGAACACAACGGCTGACTTCTTGTGGCACCAAACCCTTTTCCAGCTCTGGGCATCACCGGCCAGAAAGAAACACTCGACAGAGAATGTAATCCACACCGCAGGGAACGTGTCGCTGCCTACGGAAGTGCGTCGTGTTCTCTCCCAGGGGCCGAAGTACGCCACGGAACCCAAAAGGTCGCCCGCAGAACTTCTGAGCATGGTGAGGCAGGTGTCCAGGTTGGCACCGGTGGCAGAATCCGATAGGTGCGTGTCTGAAGGAGTTGATGCGCTGCTGCGTTGCAAGGCCCCAGTGAACACCGTCTCGGTTCGGCGAACTGTCTCGCATTTGAAAGGAAATTCGCTGCGTTTGCTCCCAGCCGACAAGGAAGGGGGATTCCTAGTGCTACCCTCCCATTTGTACGTCAAGAAGGGTAGGGAAGCTATTCAGTCTTCGTTTTCTGTGCCCAAGAACCTTAATCTGAAAAGAATTAAAGCTAAGGCCAAGAGAGTGTGCAAAAAACTTAACCTTGATCTGTTAACGAAAAAAGCCGATAAAAGTGAAGGCCTTAGTTTACAAGTGTTTTTTAGCGCAAAAACCCACAAACCAGAGTGTCCGTTTCGTGTGATCGTATCTGAGAGAGGCACATGGCAAAAAAATGTAGCCGTTTTTCTAAAGAAGATCTTAAATTCACTCACGTTGGACGATCCTTTCCAAGTAAAAAAATCGCAGGATGTAATCCAGTTTTTAGAAACTAACAAGAACAAGGGACTGACGGCCTGCTCCTTTGACGTCAAGGACCTATATTATTCACTACCACATGACGAGCTCTTCGCGTGCTTAGAAGAATGCATTGACCAGCAAGGAGTAATTGAATTCCAAAACAAGAACGGCATATCCGCCGAAGGCTTTTTAGAACTACTTCAACTGTATTTAACTTCTACCTTCATTTCCTGGGATGGTGAGTTTTACCTGCAAAAACGAGGAGTTTGCATCGGGTCATGCATAGCTCCCGTGCTTAGTGACTTGTTGTTAGCACAAAAGGGTAGAATGCTTCAAGAAAAATTGAAAGGGTCAAAGGTTGTACAATGTTTTCGATATGTAGATGACTTTCTCGTTCTTATAGACTCTAATGTGGAAGAATTTGACGCAATCTTTACGCAGATCAAAGCTAACTTTGTAGAGTGCCTTCATCCTCTCATACTAACTACTGAAGTGCCAGAAAACAATGTCATTCAATTTTTAGACCTCCAACTCAGATTAATGCATCATCACATGTGTTGGTCTTACCAGCCACGAAGCAGAAAGCCATTGCTCTCTTTTACGTCATCTCATTCTAAGCTGGTGAAACGTGCTGTGGTGAAGTCATGCTATCACAACGCGCTTAACAAATCCTGCATGCACTCCATGCAAGATAGTTTCCTTCGCCAAACCGATCGGCTCGTTAAGGCTGGGTATCCCAAGCAGCTACTAGTATCAGTGTCCGAATCTATTCTCAGTAGCTTGAGCAAAAATGGAAAAGGGAAGCAGGCAGATTCAGAGACGCGAAAGGAAAAAGAAATAATTACTGTTGTACCTTACATTCATCATTTCTCCCACAGACTAAAAAAGATAGCGAATAGAGCAGGAGTTAAGGTTATATTTTCGGCTCCAGATAAGCTTGAGAAGATGTGCAAAATGGTTAATGCTGATTTTGTTCCCAGAGATTGCGACATCAAGCATGAAAATCGATTCGTGTCATGTGAAGAAGGTGTAGTGTATGCCATTCCCTTGTCATGCGGCAAGCTGTATGTGGGTCAGACGGGGAGATGCCTCAATGAACGCCTGAAGGAGCACAATAATAACGTGCATAACGCAGTAAAAGGGCATCTCGGGATTCATTGTAGAGACTGTGAAAACAAAACTTGCCACCCTGACTTCACTAACACTCAAATTTTAAGTAAACACAGTGACCAATTAACACGCGAAATAATTGAAGCAGCGCACATCGCCTGGTCTAAAGACGCATGCGTCAGTAGCCCCTCTTTATCGATCAGTTCAAAGGAATTGGCATTTTTAGTGAAGGGAAAATGATAATGTTGTTATCGTCCTTGTTCAGTGTGACATGCATGAATTGGCTATGAATCTATAAAGGATGGTTGTTTTCCTTGTGTTGTTGGAACTGTGTATATATGCCTCGTTCCAAACAATAAACACCAGTTGAAAGTCAGCGCTCGTGTGTGTCGTGTCTCTCTTCTTGTCTGTGTCTTAGTGCGCGCTGTTCCGGTCAGAATGAATGCAGCCACTCGCGCCTGCTTACACATTGGTCCAGGTTGTTCTGGTCACCTTTGGAGGTTTTTATCTAGATTTTTCTGGCTTTAAATTGAGCGCACCAGTCACCTTCGGCATTGTCACGTCTACTAATATGAGGCTCGGTGCTAACATCGGCCGTTGCGTATCCATTCATGCTCATCTTAGTGTTTCTTTACCATCACGATTCAAGTGTACGTACGTTTCCTAACTACATTTAACCGGAGTCTGTCAAATATCCTGTTCAAATCACAATTTGCCACTACGACCAGAGATATCCAAGGCCTTCATGCTTTCTGCTACACGCCGTTACCCTGCAGAGAGCAGACTTTCTGGATGGTGCGATTATAATCTAATGAGGCTGGCCCGGTTCTTCTTTTACGACTCACTCAATGTTATAACCAGATTCGCGTATCTTTAACTCCACCCAGAGATAATTTGTTTTTGGCGCAGAAAATGGTTAATGACCGTGTCTACAGAATGCGGAAATGCTTAGTGCGCGAGGTGGAAGAGTCAATACTATCTGATCTCTCGTTTGAGGCCGCACTACGGGGCATATTATTCTCGTGTGAAAGGACAAAGAACGCTTCGCCTGACGTCCGCTCATTAATCTTGTCGCAATCTGATGCGAACTTGCGGACAGCAGCGCACGAATTCTTGTATGCAATAACATGAAAATGTAAAGGCCACCTGCTGCAGAAGATGCAATAATGTTGCAGTTTAGGGAGAGAGGAATATGAAGCGTTTGATGAGCATTTGAAAAGAATCAGTGGAGTCACCATGAAGCATCAAGTTCCAGAGTATGCTCCAAAATAACGCAACACAATGAGAAGCCCGGAGTGAAAAACGTAAGAATTTGACCAGTGGTTTTTTCGATCCCTTAGAGACGAAGTCAAAGGCTGCCCGCTAATTTGATTACGTTCGCATTTCTAAGCGTCAGTGCCTTTTCCGACGTCAGTCGTGCTGAGGTTATCTCCGCCTAACATCACAGTACCAATAAAACATTATGGAGGAGAATTTTATTTAAATAAAGTGTCATATGAGCTGCTACAGGTTTTGTTAAGAGACGGCCTGTAAAGCATTATAAAAAAGAAAAGTATTTAAGCGGCTTTTAGCCACTGGAATCGGTGCTTGAGCGCCGGAAAGAGCTTTTCGTCCGCAATCCTTTTGTCCGTTCGAAAATTCTGTGGTCTCTGTGCTCCTTTTATTTTTAACTTTGCACTGTATTCAACCACAATGAAACTAATCAAGTGCGTTTTTTTAGCTTTTTTTCTTTTGCGTTCAGAGCTTACTTAACCTCATTGACGTTTGTCTGCTTTTATTTTCTATTGCGCGGGAGAATCCATCCCACATGAAATTGATGCGAATTTCTGTCGCCGTGATTTTTCTCTCGTGGATTTTTTTGTTGGAGATTTTCAGCCAAAAAGCCAAAGTGTTCATGCGAAAGAGACTACATGTTCGCCTTCACTTCAGAAATAGTGCACCCTTCATGGACTGTTATGTCATGATGTGCCTTTAACGACTAGACTGGATACATAAGCATTTCGGACAACCCTCTTTGTGCCTCAAGTTTCTTTAAAGTTGCTTTATCCATCCACTCTCGGCCGCTTTTCTTCGTTGCATGTTGGTTATTTGTAGCAGTTGAGGAAAGAAAGTAAAAACAAATGCTTTCACTCGACATTGCAGCGGCGTGATGCATAGGCTACTGGTCAGAAATACATTCCATTTTGCGTCGTGTCGCTTCCAGCCCGAACAAATGAGATCCCGAAAGCCGGGGCCCTTATATCAAGTCAACGATGCGAGCACCGGCGAAGAAAAAGTGATTATGCAAATTCAGTGGCCTGGCTCCATTTCCTATCTATATGCGCAATGTGATAGTGGACGAGAAATTTGCTTTCAATCTTTGCAGCGATGTTGGCAGAGAAAAAAAGGCAGCAAGTAGATGCAAAAACGGGATTCTTGAGGGCTCGCGGTCTTATCGTTCCTTATGATGCGTATTCAATGTTCCGAGATAAAAGTGAATATATATATATATATATGGATGCGAGCACATTTAACGTGCTTGCCCGCTTAAAAAAGTATAGAGCGAAGTGTACGCTTCATAAAGAAACATTTTATTGGACGATGAAGGGCATGCTTCGAAACGTCGAATCCAATAAAGTGCTTCTTTAAATGAAGCGTACACTTCTATAACAATATATATATATATATATATATATATATATATATATATATATATATATATATATATATATATATATATATATATATATATATGAGCCGTGGTGAAACCTAATCACGCTGGCAGCGTGCACATCACTTATGACGTTTTTTCTTTCATTGTTTTTTATTTCTTCTTGACGCAACCTTGCTCAATATTTCTATCTTCTCTCCCGATCCCCCTCAGATGTAATAAACAAGCCATTTTGAGAGCATCATATATATGGATATGAAAAATGAGACAATAAGTATAGCTAGAAAAGTATTTCCAAACTTGCAACAATATACGCGATCTCTTAATAGCTTTCATTATTTTGACGACCAGGTATATTTTCCTGGTTCGTACATCGTATGACAGGACCGTGTTCACAGATTTTAAAGCAGCACTTCAAGACATGCAAGCTGCAAAAGCCGCGAGTCACATGAACAACTCGGTGGAGAGATCCGCCAGCTGTACCACTGAGCTATATCGAAAGTTCAGGATATTTTCAGTGTCTGCAAGGAGAGCATCAGGCGGACGAGGCTACCCGTTCTGCCCACTACGACGAAGTTCCAGCAAGAATCCCCATATCGAGGGTTGACGCAGCCCTGGATATCACATTTTCAGCGTGGAATACGGGGGAATTTTGCGACCGCCGCCTTAGGGCATTGACCCTGGACTGTGCCTTAGCCTTCCCTATAAGATAGTGCGTCAAGAACCACCGTTGCTGTGCTGTTTATAGCTTGATGCTGCTTTCACAAACAAATATGTTTTGTAGATTAGAACGGCCAACAGTCACACCTGTGAAAATTGTGACTGTGAAGAGACAGTTGAACATCTCCTGTGTGAATGCCCTGCATTTCTGAGTGAAAGACAAAAGTTGCGTTATGCGCTGGAGCGCCTCGATCCTCGCCCTTTTGACGGCGGATAAAACCATTGGTCCATGGTCACAACTGTCGACTGCCTTCAAGGCATACAAGACACTGTTTTGTTACCTGACAGCCACCGGCTTGAGTGACAAATTGTGACCGTGCTGCACGTCCCTTTTCTCTTCCCCTCTTTAATCATCTCACCTCATCACCAGTGTCGGGTGGTAGCCAACTGGAAGCCTTTCCGCTTAACATCCCTCCTACTCCTCCCTATCTATCTATATCTGCATCCAAAAGCATTACATTTTTCTTGGAGCTGTAGCTGTACCGCAAATATTACTGTTTCTCATAAGAAAATATATCTGGGTAACGATTTGTTCTGTTTGCACTTCATTTGATCCTCTGTGATCGGCCTCTGCTCCCAGTGACGTAGGCTGTGTAAGACCACACAACACTGTTCACGACAGTGTTGTGTGGCCATGATGCGACATGCATAAACGCGTCGCGTGCCCACTTCGAACAGGCGGGCCGGCACCGGGGAAGAATATGAAGCCTTTTATAGGTTTCAAGTGTGAACATCTTAATCAGCGCTGGCCCGGCAAATAGCGTGAAGAGCGTTGTGCGTCGAACTGGTTAAAGCGCCATATTTCTTGCACTCGCATGCAAGAAGATGCAAGGCATTTTTTAACAGTCATATTAGCGCAATAATTTGTTTTTACTGAGCTGCATCCCAGCACTACAAATTTGTATTTTTTTTACTACATTGTAATAAAATGTTGCGTAAATTTTTTCATTACGGGAAGACTTCCGGACTATCGCCAGCGTGGCCTAGCCTAAACACCAGTGATTTACTGTCCGCAGATAAGGTGATATTGACCCTTTATTTAAAGATTCTCCTGAGCATGTTTCATAATCGCGGGGAGAGCTGTTCTAAACTCCAAGCATCATATGAAGTTCGTAATAAGCTCCTTGAATATAGCCACGTCAAGCTTTTGACAGAAGAAAGAATAGCAAAAATACTGAACAGAGGTTAATTTTACCGCATGTTAACAGCGAGTGTTGAAGAATTCGGCTGATGCGTCGGAAGTCCTGATTTTGTATCTATTTATCAGGACGTAAGGGGGCGGTCACCCTTTTTTTGTTATGCGCACGCATTTTCTGGCGCGGCGATTATGCATCGAAAGGGCTGGAAAGGATACCGGCCAGCCTCTCACACAGGACAGTGGCGCAGTCCCTCTGTTCGAATCAGCGAATCCAGTCTTTCTTTCCCTCGCGGACCCTATCTCCATCCGCGGCGTTGTTGAGAGAGGAAAAAGCTTAGCCTGCGCTCCCGAGATCTTATGATGTCGTCCCTTAGGCACAATGTTGCCTCGTGCTTTGCACTTCATTCCGCCGCAGTCTAATACAACAGCACCGCGGCGAGCACGTTATATGCTCGCTTTGAAGAAATCGCGAGCCGTCATAAATGATATTGAACATCGTGAGGGAACTATATTTTGCTAACAAAAATAGAACCGTGTCCTGCGGTCACCGCTTATGCGACTGGCCTTTGTGACCGTGCAGGACTGATACGAGTGAACCAATGCCAAGTTAATGATACGAACACAAGGCTGAGTATGAATTAGACGCGTTGGTGCAAATGTATCGGCAGCCAAGCGCAATAAAGACACCAGGGACCAAGGAAAGAGAACACAGGTGCTGGCGTTGCTGAAGACGGTTCAGCATCCGCACTTTTCTTTTATCTGTGTCCTTCGTCTGCGCTTTGCGATGCGTTGTCCGGCTGTGTTTCGGGACCGTGAAGCACATTAGCGTACATCATTCGCCTCATGAAACGAAGGAGGTATCGAATCGGTGCATCTTTCCAAATGGGCAAGAAAAGTAAAATCCTATTTGGCAGCTTCTCCATAAAAGGGGGGCCATACTTTGCTTTCATCCGAAGTTGGTTTTTCTGCGCAACGACTCCTCTCCGAAAGCATTCCTAACAAAGAGCGTTTGAGACTGCAGGTTTCACGAGTTCTATGTTTACTGAGCGCTAGTAGATATTTCCAACAATCACTGGGCTCCTGACAAGCTCAGAAATCACAACAAAACAAAATTAATTTATTTTTATTTTTTATTTACAAAATACTGCGGACACTGAGTCCAAGCAGGGTGGGTGAACAAGTCAATCAAGGTACAAAAGAAAACGCAACACTTCAAAAAAAAAAAAAAAAGACAACACAGTATAGCAGCAATTGGTTAAAACTCAAGGGACAGTGGATTAACTAGCTGATTCCAATCTGTTATTGTGCGTGGAAAGAACGAAAATTTGTAAGTGTCTGTTCTAGCGAATATAGGGGTTAGGGGTCTGGGATGGTGTTGACGAGTTTGTCTGGTTGTCGCCGGCGTTAAGTATGATGATGGATCCAAACCGAGTTTGTTATGTAATAACTCATAAATAAACTTTAATCTAAGCTTTCTTCTTCGATGTTCAAGTAGTTCAATTTTATTTGTCTCCATTAAAGTGATTGGGGAGTCAGACCTTGCATATTTATTAAAAATAAACCTGACAGCTCTTCTCTGTATCCTTTCCAGATTTTTTACGTTAGATTTAGTATACGGGTCCCATACTATGCATGCATATTCGAGTTTAGGTCTAATTAATGAAGAATAACAAAGTAGCTTAATGTTAGAAGGAGCATTTTTTAGTTTATGTCTTAAGCAGCACAATTTTCTGAATGCAGCAGAGCAGATATTGTTTATGTGCAAGTTCCACGATAGATTGCTGCTTATGGTTACTCCTAGGTATGTGTAGTTGGATACTTGTTGAAGAGGGAGAGAGCCTAATTTATATGTGTAGCTATGACGTATGGTTTTTCGAGTTATCGGCATATAAACACTTTTATCAGCATTCAGAATCATGTCCCATCGGTCGCACCATTCGGAAACGTTGTTCAAGGCACTGTCCAGGTCACATTGATCTTCCCTATTTGTAACTTCTCTGTATAGAATACAATCGTCAGCAAACAATCGAATATGCACTGGTGGGTTAACAACTTCAACAATATCATTGGCATACAGAAGGAAAAGCAGAGGGCCCAGAACGCTTCCTTGGGGAACACCGGATGAAACTGGGAGAGAGCCCGAACGTTGTCCCCCCACTTCAACAAACTGTTTGCGGTCTTTTAAGTATGCATTAATCCATGTTACTAAAATATCAGGAATGCCAATTTCTTTCATTTTAAAAATTAGTTTATCATGAGGAACTTTGTCAAATGCCTTGCTAAAATCCAAAAATATTGCATCGATTTGGCCTTTATTATCTATAGAGGAAGCAAATGAATTAATTACTGTAATTAGCTGTGTTACCGTCGAGAGCCCTTTTCTGAACCCGTGCTGGAAGCTAGATAGCACGCGATTTTTTTCTAAAAATTCGTTCATACAATGTGCAACTATATGTTCTAATAGTTTACAGCATGGGGACGTCAATGATATTGGACGGTAGTTCTGCAAGAGAAGACGGTCTCCTTTTTTATAAACGGGAACAATTCGGGCTGTCTTCCAGTCATCGGGTATTTTACCCAATGACATTGAAGCGCGAAAAATTATTACGAGGAATTGAGCCAGAGTTTCGGCATAGCGTCGCAGAAATGCGTTTGGAATGTTGTCAGGGCCACATGACGTTTTGGTTTTCAAGTTCAGCAACATTGAAAGGACACCAGGATAAGTAATAAAATTCACTTCGGCGGGGTAATACACTCGGCTATTGTCGGTACCTGTGCTCGGGGCAGAAAATACGCTTTGAAAATAACTATTAAAATGTTCAGTAATAGCTTTTGGATCACATACCGTAGTGTTGTCCACCAATATTTGTGTGACTGCTTTCTTTTTTTCACTAATGTAATTCCAAAACTTACTTGGCTCGGTTTTTATAAAGTTTTGAAGGGATGTGTTGAAGAAATAATCTTTTGAATCACGTAAGGCACGTGCTAGATTGTCCAGTAATTCCTTTAGCACATCAGGATCTGCGCGTTTTTTCTTGTACCGTTTTACCCTTCGCCTCATTTGAACTATACTGCGTGTCATCCATGGCGTTTCCTTTCTTTCTTTTTTGTGCCTGTTAGGTACAAAAGTATTGATACAATGCGAACAGATTTTTTTGAAACTGTCCCAGAGTGCGCAGACATCGGCGTCATCGAAATCAACAAGGGAAGTTTCGAGATGTTCAATGATAGACGCCTCATTGGCACGCGAATAATCTTTGAAGTTACGTCAAGATAAGTGTTTCTTTTTTGTTTGCCGTACTAGAGGAAAGGAAGCACTAACCAAGTGGTGGTCAGACAGGCCTTGTTCCACAGAAACCGTAAAATTCACGATGTCGCGAGGGACGAACAGCAAATCTAACAATGAATTTGTGGGACCGACAATACGGGTTGGTTCATGAACTATTTGCGTCAGGTTGTGGGTAAGCATTATTTTAAACAATATGCTGGCTTGCTTTGTGCAAGCACCGATACACTCAAGGAGTTCCCAATCCACACCTGGCAAGTTGAAGTCACCCATCAATAAAATTTTACTGTTTTGGTACTGTAAGAGATGATTTTCTAGTTTAGTTAGGTAGTCAGTTCCAGAACTAGGGGGTCTATAAACAGCATATAAAACAAAGTTTTGTCCCCAACAGGAGAGTTTCACACACAGGCATTCAATATCATGTACGTCATCTTGCAAAACAGCTTCAATTTGTTTCTTAATTAGGACAGCCACTCCACCACCCCTAGATTCCCTGTCTTTTCGAAATACAGTATAAGAGGGAGGGAAAACGTCCTCATCATTCACATCACTGTGAAGCCATGTCTCAGTAATTACTGCAACGTGCGGATCATAATGTAATAGCTCTAATTCGAACATGTCTGTCTTATTAACTAAACTACGCGCGTTGATGTTTATTATGCGCAAACGTTTGTTCTGATCTTGCACTTCTCGTCATGCTTTGTCCTGCTGATCTACTCTCTTATCCTGGTACACTATCTTAACGCGTTTATTTTGTGATTTATCCCAGAAAAACATATCTTTATCCACTTTTAGCTTGTCGTGAATAAGGGTGACCTTTTTTTTTTGATCCCTCTCTTCTTTCGCGCTATCCCAAAGTAGTTTTCGTGTCAGTAGCGTAGACTGGGAATAATCATTCTGAATTGATATTCCTGAGCCTTTTAGCTTTGTAACATTTTCCATTATTGTCTTTTTTTCTGAAAAATTCTGTAAATAGAGAATAACAGGACGTTTGTCGTTCCGACGCCCCAACCTATGAATGCGCCCGATAGATTGGCAACTGACTTGAAGCTTGTCCTCGAAAACTTCTTTGAATATTTTATCTTTCAGTGTCGCTTCTGTTTCGTTAGGTTCCTCAGTAATACCGTGAATTATGAGGTTGGACCGTCGGCTTCGATCTTCGAGATCGATCAGTTTTTTTGCTTGAAAACCCATTGCATTCTCTATTGATTTCAAAGTTGTGTGTATTTCCTGCGGCTGCTCGGTGAAGGATGACGTTTCGTTCAGCTTTTTCTCCATTTTTTGTATTAGGCTGTGCAGATCACTTACCATATTTACAGTCTTAACTAGCTCTGCTTTCATTTCACTAATTTCGGCTTGAAGAGACAACTGGCCATCTAAAATTTGTTCAATAACTTCCTTTTGAGTCGGGCCAGGATTCGTTTCGATGTCGCCACAAAGGATCAACTTGCAAGCAATAAAACATTCATATGCCAAGGCAAGACAACGGCCTTGGCATATGAATATGGCATATGGCAAAGCGTAACGTATAAAATCAAATCCTGAGCTAGCTGTTGCTGCTGTGTCCAGTTCGATCTTGCATGCGCTGTTATATATTTGTTCAAGACATGCACCAACACGCCCGATGTAACACGTTAATACATGCTAGAGTTGCGCAAGTCATGTGACGAAGGGACATATGCCCAGGAAGATGAAGACTGTCTGTTTCGCTCTGTGAGCAAAGAGCGTACATTTTCTCGTTACGATGGAGCGAGTAAGAGCAGCCGCTCACTTCGCTATTCTGCGTCTACTTTTGAGACGTAGTACCCGCAAGGAGGGGGGGGGGGGGGGAGGAGGATCTGGATAAGGTTTGCTTGACCAGCACTGAGAGATAAGTACGATGCTCCATTAAATACCCTACGTCACCTGACTCATTGCCCATTCGGAGAGCACTAAGGATTCAGAACCTATAAATCTACGCTGTTTAAATGAGGCACAATGTGCTTCGATGTCCCCACTTCCGCAGAGGCGTAACTGCGTGAATATGATTCGTATCACGCCGGCCAGATTGGAGCATGCATCTCTCCATAGCATCTATTGACAAGGGGCGGCGCTTACTGCTATTCTCCAACGCGATGGGCTTCGCTAGCCGCCTGGTGAGATCGCAGATAAACGTCCTGTGCTTAGACAGCATCTGTAACACCGTTCAGTGCGTATAATAACTGGCCTCTTCCCTCTAACCGCTCAACTGTGAGCCAGTCATTTGGTGCCCCTTCTCGAGGAGTAAGGCCGATTGGGGGCGTGGATGATAACGACGCCGATAAGGACGCTGTTCACGGTGGGGATGCTTCCTAGTTCCATGCTTTCAACTTATTCATTGTTTCATCTATCGTTTCTGGTTGATGTCGAACCGTCTGTCATTTGGCTTTTATCACACCGCATAATGCTTCCTTTGCTGTATGCACCCGTGACCTCGGCAGTGGCCTCACTCATCGTGCTGCTTCACTACACTTGGCGTCCACAAACTCTGTTGTAATCACTCTTCGCGGCTTCTATATTATTGAACTTACGAATGTGCACATTTCCGGAGTTTTTGGATCAAATTATTATTTTTAGAGGTTAGGTGGCGCAACGTCGGTGCGTTGACTGGCTACGAACTTAGCCAGTAATTCTGCCCATCGCGTTTACTACATAGCGCTATCTGGTCAGTTTCGGTGGTTGCCCTTGCGTAACACGGTGGATGCTAATGGATGTGAAAAAATGGGAAATATCGTATTTATGTTGCGTCCACATTTCTTCTGGCCTTATATAGCTGCTTTCTGCGGCATCTATAGGTAGCATTCAGGCGGGTCTGTGTAGGTCTGTGTAAATTATTCATACAAGCTTCGGCTGCTATTTGTGTACAATATTCGCTTTCCCCATCTAGTTTCTATAAATTGTGACCAGATTGTCCCCAATCGGCCTTTGTTCGCTGACCTTTGCTGAAAAAGCTTTGTACAGTGAAACTTTACTTGAACGAACTTCAAGCGACCTTAGGAAAATGATTGTTAAAATGAAAGTTCGCTGAATTGAAATCAGTGCGTGCAAGGTTCATCTTCAAAAAACATCGGGTGTCCAAGTCATATCTGAAACCATTTGTCACTGCGCTCATTTGCAAACAAAGAATGCAGTAACCCCTTGCAGCCTTTTTTTAAATTAGGCCTGCAGTGTTCTTGAACTAAATCACTATGTGCAAGCTCCCGCGAACCTTGTCCGGCACAGCGGTCTGCTGGACAGCAAATGCCTTCATTTTCTCCAAGCAGATTATGGTTGACAAACATGCATACCTACGGTTTCTTGAAGTTAAGAACCTAGTAGAGCTGATGCTCTCGCTATGGCTGGCTAAGGCTGTCGAGCCAATTAAGTGTGCAAAGCCAGCTATGGGTTCGGCTGGCAACAAGCCAATTCAGTTTAAAGCTAAATGACGGCCACTTTTCTTCACGCTGTAATGGAAAGTGGTTTTCAACGCAAAAATATGCCACGAAAAGGGCTAGTTGTGCTAGTTGAAGTGCTAAATATAACGTGAGAGACACAAAATGATGTCGTGGAAAATGTTCGTGGAACTGAAATGAGCAATAACTAATTTCGCTAAAATGAAGGGCGTTTGCATAGCGTTCAATTGAGCTTTGGTAGGGGGGTTTAATAAAGTTCGTACAACTTAATACTTGGTTCAAGTGACGTTTGTTCAAGTGGTATTCCCCTGTATTCCTTGCTTTTGCACTCATCACTTTTATTTCATTCTTTACGCCGCACAAACGTGATTTATCGCGTGCAGGTGCACAATACCTCGCACTTAAAGAATCACCGGTGCGGAATAATTTATTCATTTGACTTACATTGCCAACTAAAGCTGTTTGCGTAAAATAGCTTGCCAGTACAACCAAGCACAAGCAACACAATAGTTTCTCCGACGAATAAACGATGAATAAATTTATTTGATTCTTGCGCCTGTGCTAAGTGGAGCCACAAGACACGCTGTGAGGACGTGGGGGTCGTACGGACTTAAATATCCCCAAGAATACGAACCAACCTGGGCATCCTGGATATTGCCACACCGCTGCCCATCTTCTAGCGCCACCAAGTGGCCGAACGTCTTGGCGCGTGGCTGAGCGTCGTCCTCGTCTGTCTCGAGCTTCGCTTGATTAAAAAAAAAGGGCAGCTCGGTTGTTCTGTTTGCTACGTGTGTTGGTGACAATATATTCCGGCTGGACAGGATAAAAACTTACGAAGAACTTTAGCGACAAAGTAGTGAAAGGCGAAAGCCTGTGCCACATTCTGTGACGCAACTGGCACTGATTAGTAATAATCAATTTTTCAGTCATTAGTTAATTATTCAGACAAGTAGGTAATTACTTAATCAATTATTATATAACCAATATTTAGTTATTGCTTAATTAGTCATCAATTAGTAATCAATTAATTCGTTAATTAGTAATTGATAACCATATGGCCATATAAGGCACGCATTCGCGCATACTGTGGTGGTACTCTGCGATTGGTCGAGACCTCTATGACGTACTCCCGCCTCGGCCAATCAGAGCCGCCGCAAAAGCGGGACACATTTTGTACACGACAGCATGAGCCATTAAAGGCTTTCGCCTTAATATCTTTCAGTGGCAACTCCTTCCGCGTCGAACTACTTGTTCCGGGTAGCATTTCTGCGGGTAGCATGGCATCGGCTCTGGGCGCTTCAATTAAGAAAATCTCTGAGCCGCGGATTCGGATTTGACGGCTTTTATTATCATCCGATATATTCTTGTTTGAGGGAAGCGCACTCTCAGTGAATTATTAACTGCGCAATCATCCGCCAGGCCGAAAGCATGGGGGATGCCTGTAGAGCTGTATGCTTAATCGGTGTGGGACGCCGATGTGTTCAATACATATGCGAGCGTAGCCAACAGGCGATAAGGACGAACTTGTAAGCATATCGTCGTCTTTATTCAGCGAGAAACTCCTGCAGAAGGATGGTGTCTCATACGCGCTCAGTCACTGCACGCGTTCTCCTGCTACCGCGTATCAGTTGTCGGCTGTTGGGGTCCAGCTGTTAAACAATTTTTTTTTCTTTGTTTGCCTTCTTATTATCCTGTAAGAAAATGAGCCGCCATTGAATACAGTGGGCTGCTTTGACACGGGAAGTTGAGATCCAAGAGGTGTTAGCGCTGCTTGCGAAGCTAATTGAACTAAAGCGTGTATGTTCAGAGACAATGTCGTAAGATTGTAATATTAAAAGAGCGCGTGTAAAATGATTTTTCGCTAACAAAAAAAAAAACCATTATCCCTGCGCAGAACGCCCCTGAAAAAGAAAATTGGTAGGGGTTATCTCTGGTAAACCGGTTATAGCGCGAAATCACGGGGAGCTGTAGTTTCAGCTATACACACGGGAGCGTCAGATGGCGAGGTTTAGTCCTGCTTAAACCGGGTTATAATTTGCGAAGCCACTAGTGGCCCTCTGTGGCTCAGTGGTTAAGACAGGTTCGAATATGCTCCCGTATAGTTTTTTTTAGCGTGAAGGCACTACTAGAGGTCAGTGATTGGTCAGCTCTCTCGATATCTCTGTTCGCTGGCCAACTTGAAAGACCCGTCGGGGAGACTTGCTCGCTGGAGCCGCTCTACCGCGCTTAGTTCGAAGTACCCACTCGAGGCCACGTGTTTGTGACCTCATGAAACAGCTTAGCCAATCACGTTGAAGGCACAAATAAGATCGAACAAAATTCTTGGTAGGTGGTAATGAGCTTCTTTCGCACCAATTCCACGATGGAAGACAATGTTGGTAAATGCATGAAAGATGGAGGAAATACAAATGGTCGAGGACTTTACGAAGGCAGCGGTAAGGTTTCATAAAAGCGGTGTTCCAAGAAAACAACAGCAAATTCGAGGTCAGGCATTAAGAAATAATGCAGTGGCCCTCCCCTCCCCCCCCCCCCCCCCCTTATTTTCCCCTTAGAAAAAAAGAAGACTGCTTTTGAAGACGCAATATACTGTGCTGACAACAACTTTTGACAAAAACAGTAGCGTTAGACTGAGATGTTTAAGATATTGCTTTCTGAAAACTGAAACACTGTTGAAGCCGTATTTATAGAAGTGAGTCAATCAGTGATTTACTTCATTAACCGGAATAAACAGTCAACTAAACTCGGGGCAGTGAATGACTTTAAAAAATAAGGTGGATGCGGATGTACCGTCTTTGCCAAAAGTAACCGAGCAGCAAATACAAATACAGAGATCACATCACACGTTTTCTTTATAAGGGTATCATTGGATGTTATTTCCGGTATAAGCTTTACATTAACATGACGGTATTTGTCAACTAGAGCTTGTCGCACAGGCCTTTCGCAGTGCGAAGCACGTTTTGTACGAGATCGAACTCGGGCACCCCTGTATCTGTCAGTGTCCTGTTTTTGTAAGTCACACCTTGCACTAACAATTTCTTCTAAATATAATCCTGGTGCCTCACATTCCAATTCATAGAGGTTATACAACCTCTTATGCAGTGAACTCTTTTGAAACGTCCTGTAAAAAAGCTAACACACCCAATTTCAATAGTTATCGCTTGCACCTCCTATTTGAACAGGTCCCAAGCAGCAAATAATGGTATGGCACCTGTAAAACATGCTTGCAGTTGTGAGCGTATTCGGAAGGCAAACTCCAAGCGATTCACAAGCCAAGAATGTAGCTCCCAAAGCTCCCACTGTGGCCTAAATTTTGTACAGTAAGTTCTCCCGAGCCGAGCAACCACCGTACAATGATCTGAAAATGAAACCGGTACAGTTCCGCACAACAAATCACGGGAAACCAGCGAGGTAGAAACATATATATCTTCTCAATGCGTGCGTGGGACCTCCTATGAACAGGCATGAATAGTACAGTTTCAAGATATGAGGCCCCTGTATCAATGAGTCCTGCGTACATGCAACAACACTTCACCTATTTTGCACAAGACACAGCGCGATCATTCAGGTGGCATATACAGTTAAAGTCTCCCATTAGCCCAACATTCCTGCCACAATCTACGCCATCAAACATGTCCACAAGCTCGGCTGCACTAGCGGACACAGATATTGACCAGTCTCCATGGCTTCCTGTGAAGCAAAAAATCACTCCTTATTAGCCGCCCTTCAGAGTCTGTACAGTACGATAACGCGAAACAAGGGAGAGCCTTCCGCAAAAACAAGCAGCAACCCTCTGAAAAGCCAACAGCGTGCGTCACAATAACAGTGTAATCAGACACAAAGGGCCCCAGTGTCTTCTCTGTCTCCTGCTCGCTTTCAATCTTCGTTTCTTGGACGGCGACAAAATCAAGCCGCCTGCTGCTGAAAAGTCGGCGAAACTGCACCTGCTTCTAATGAGACTAAGACCTCGGAGATTCAGCGTTGCAAACACCAGCTCTATAGAGGTCGCCATGGTGACTACGCAAGGGTTAGACTTGCCACGCCCGGGATCGTGAAACGCACGTCATAATTCTCCTTGTCTACTGTGAGGATGATACCAGCAATGACAATGGTATTGCAATTAGTGATAATGACAATTACAACAGTAGCAATTACAATGACGTGTATTTAGTTAATAATGATAATGAGACCGAGCGTGATGCACCGTGTGCATCGTATTTCGCATTTTTGCTTTCGCATTTCTGCAGTGTAGATTCCACTCAGAATCTACACTCAGAATTTTTTCGCTCTGATCTTTCGACAGAAATTTACTTAAGAATGCATTTTTTTTTGCTAATCGTGACATTTCTTTATGCAATAAACGGAACATCAAATTAAAAAAATTGAAAACTTTTATGTCCCCAGATCTGCCCTTAAAACGTTCGTTTTTTTCTTTTTTTTTTTTTTTTTGCTATTGTCAAATACGTTCTACATCTCTTTTTTATGACAGGCTTAACTACTCGACGCGTATCAGGGACAAATTGTAAAAGATATTTTGCAGTCCTTCGGAAGATTGGGCCATTTCTTTCAACATCTCGATAAAGTAATCTTACAGTATTCGACAGTAGCCGCACAACCAGAGTAGATGCCCTTTAAAAGCGGATTGCGCCGCTGTAATGGCTATTTCGGTAGTAACAACATAAGTGGTAGTAAATTTTCTTTCCTAAGGTGTATGCGGATTCATGAACGACAAGAGAGGCCACTGCTCGTTTTCAACATGTTCGCCGTCTAGGGAATCGTCATCGTGCTTTGAGTCAAAAGACGGGGTCTTCCGGCATCGCACTGTCTTCATTATTTTAACATGGAATGCAGTTTGATATTGGGAATGTCTGCAAGAAATATAAAGCACAAGGTGAATCACGCACAGACAGCCTTTCGTGCATGTGATACTGACGCTGGCAGCGACGAATGAATTGTTTGTTGATGTGGCATTCTCGTAAGTCCAACTTTCTTCGACATCACTTTGAGAGGCAATTGCTAACTATTGCAAGGTACTGCCGATGCTCGCGCCTTGCGGTGCTTAGAAAAATTGTCTTGGTAAATTTGTTCTGAACACCTATACCCCGCCGGGGTGGTGCAGTGGTTAGGGCGCTCGACTAATGTTCCCAAGGAAACGGGATCAAATCCCGGCCTCGGCGGCCGCTTTCGATGGAGGCGAAAAGCAAGGCGCCCGTGGTCGAAGTTTCCGGAGTCCTCCCCTACGGCGTCTCTGATAGCCTGAGTTGCTTTGGGACGTTAAACCCCACAAACCAAACCAAACCGAACACCCATCGAGTTTATATTACATTATCAGTGCAGCGCATAAGACGAGGATGAGACGAGTATACACTCATTGCCGTGCCTGTGTACTGGTCTCAACCTCTTTTTATGTGCTGCACCGATTATGGCAAACCAACATGCTCAAAGCGTTTACGCTTGTCGACTCATCGAGTAGTACCGCTGCTGAAAACCAGCAGGCTACGCCTTTACCAGCTTTTAGACAAAAACATACGACCACACTTAAGTCTTTGCAAACAAATGTGAGTTTTTAAACGCCGCCTGGTGGATTCGCTCTGCACTACGCTCGCGGACCTCTTCCGCACACGCCGAAATTGCTTATGTGTATAACGTATTTATCAAAGTTAAATGCAGGAGCTGCGCAGATGGAACGTCATTAAAAGGACGATGTTCACAGCACAGAGCGAGAGTGCGTTGAAGTTTCATACGAGGCCTGTTCGTCTGCGGCGATAGATCTCGTGTTAGAGTAGCTGATATGATCGTTGTGGCGCTAGCAGGAAACCCGTCGCGGCAGTGTTTATTTTGACAGTTCGTCAGGACACGTTCCGCCGACACGCTCTATCCACAATTCCTGTCCACGCCATTCATTAGACAAGAAATGTTTCGCATTAATAAATAGCAGTGAACTGCATCCATCGTCGCTAGCTGACATTTACATGTAGTATATTTTATGGCGCTATCTTATGATATGCGAAAAATGGGAAGTTATTTGGCTTCAAAAATAGGATCTGATCGAAAATGTGCTTGGCCAAATTTTTATGCACATCACCATGTGTCGTCACGCTCAACATATAACACCTCTGTACTTGGAGACGAAAACGAGAAACTAAATGCACTCTGCAACATGACACTTCACAGCCACGCCTCCGCTTTACACCACGAAGGCCTACCACGTCTTTCCCCAAAGAAAACTTCCGCAAGCAGTGGAGAACTTACACTGCATAAATGCGAAAGCCGGAGCGTTGCTGCTGCACACTGCGCATCACGCTTGTTCTCATAATCATTATCAACTAAATGCACTGTCACTATAATTGCTACAGTCATAATTGCATTTATCACTAATTGCAACGTCTCACGATCTCGGGCGTGGCACAGTTGGTTAAAGCACTGGGCTGGGGATCCGAGGGATGGAGGTTAGATTCCCGGTGGAGACAGGATTTGTATTTTTCTGGTGACGTCATCAGGATGATTGACAAGTGACACATCAGCGTACAGATCCGATGCACAGATCCCGCGCACACCTCACGCATAACTCTCGCCCAGATATTTCGCTCCATGAGCCTAGAAAGGCTTTCGCCTTAAAAAGCATGTGTCCGCACCCCCCCCCCGCTGTAGAAGTGGACAGCGCGCTAAATCTTTTACGAAGTTAAGCACGCAAATGCACTGTAAATGACGAAAGCTGTGACACTGAAGGCTGACTCACGACAGTAACCACATGCTATTTCCCGCCTGTGAGTACCTCGCTCACGTTTATGAGAAACGATATTACGCGATAGCGTAAGGACCCTGTGTCGCAGAAAAGCCGGTGTCGGCGTTGTACCGAGAGGCGGACGCCATGCGCGGGCTGAATTAGGTGTCCGAATAAACTCGTACTATAGGGAAATAACAGTGCTGTGTCATCAGTAGTCCGCTGTGCGGCTTAAGAGTAGCAGAAACGAATTAGAGTGCAACGCTATCGCGCACCACTCTTAAACGCGGAGCTTAAGCGTCCAACCAGTAAGCGGCACTATCTATATGATGATATTTTCACCGTCGTAAAAACCATCACCACCGTATTTTAACTGCAAATGGCTTATGTTGTATTTCGACGTTAAACACAGTGCTGTTGCTCAGATGTCCTAATTTATAGTATTTTTTCCCCAAAAATATTTACTCGTTGTTTTTGTATCATTGTGAAATTATGTGCAAACAATAGGCGTCAGTTACTCCACAGAAATCACGGACGTGTTCGGTACTGTAAAAGAGAAATAAGCGGCGGCATGGTGCCGGGCGGTGAAATGGGGTCATCCGGAACTCTTATGCAGACTCATGTCAGCGAAATAAGCGGGAAAGGTTAAGCGCTGAGGATACAATGAAGGGTATGGAAAAATAAGAAAAAGACCGTGGTAAACACATGTTCGAGAAAGGAACCACAGAGAATATTAAAGACATTCTGAGAGCGTCGTCGACTTTGCATTCCGGGCTAACAAGAAGTAGGAACGGTGTTCGAGCACCATCTTCTCTGTCCGCGGCTCTGTTTGCAATGGCACAAAAAACCTGTAGCCGTGTCAAAGTCAACGACCGACAACGCTGTTAGCGTTCATGAGTATTCCATAAGCTCCTCAATATCCGCAATAGCTATACGTATGTTTCTTTCAACCGTTGTGTTTGGCAGTCAGCAAAAAACTCGATTCGAATGCTGGAAAACAAAAAGATCGAGGGAATTGACTACCGAGAAAAGACGCAGAGAAGAAGGGAAGGAGCTTGCAGAAAGAGTAAAGCCGATGGTGCTTTACAATACGTTTTCCGAGTGTTCTCTGTGGCCGCAGATGAAAACCGATCGGGGGTAAAACGCGATTACCGACACATATCCCGACCACTTTCTGGCGGGATACAATGCCTGAAGCGGCCACGGAAGAGCCACTCTATATTAGTTGAGCTGCTTTCAAACTACGTAGGACGAGCTCCTGCCCGCTCACCGGGTTTGGCGCTGTGCAATGCTCTCCGCATAAAAACCATCTCATGCGCTTGCTGTCTGAGAGGATCGAAATGGATGGTTTAGATCGCATCTCCTCACGTTCCGCGCTCCTACGTCTATGCGTGGGATCATATATATAGCTCGATACTCTCTACTCTCCTTTTCCCATTGCGAGATTCGCGCTGGTTATGTGCGCTCTCTTAGCTGCATGGCATTATACCGTGGGCGGACAGGTGCGTGGGTTCGGCCGGATTCACTCTGCGGCTGAGCGTAGGCGTTTTCTACGAGTAGCGCTAGAAACTGCTGTTCTCATATTCTACCGTGTGGTCGCCCACGCAAGTAAGCTGAACTGAAGCAAAGTTGGCGACTCGCGTATAGTTCGTTAACTGAGACGCAGGTAGCTGCTCACCGTTGATGGCGCCTCTATTGAGTGGGTGGCAAGTGCAGCGGGGGCAGGACAATGTTTTACTGTGGGGACAAAGGACGAACGCTCCAGAACCGGCGCCGGCACGCTGTACGTCGAACCCTTTACAACGGCACTGTTTGCTGTTGACATCTGCCCAGAAATGCCTTTTTGTAGCTCGTCTGCGATGAAATGTGCCCTAGTATTGAAAATCGGGCTGCAGATAACTAGCTAAAAATGTAGGGTAAAATGCTTCATATAGTTCGTCGGAGGTAGTGTAAAGGGGCCTCTAATAACGTTATTTTGCTCAAAGAACATTTTCACGAATCGCACTGCCGGCATTTTATTAATACGAAAGCCTTAGATATAAGACGAATTCTTCTCCTCAGACTCTGTCATGGAAGTTGTCTGCATGAAGGGGAAGTTTCCAGATGTATTAGTGTCAGTAGTTTGAGAGAGAGAGAGAGAGTTGGAGTCGCGAATTTTGGTCAAGGTTTCTAGTTCTATATAAAGGTCAGGGGTTTGAACACCGGACAACGCCTAGTGTTTCAGTCCTAGCAGGTCGTGGGTTTAAATCTTGCACTCGCGTCGCGGCAACTGTTATGTCGTGCATGAGGTCGATGGTTAGAGAAAGTCATGGATTCGAGTCCCTCGTTCACCTCAGTTTCATAGCAACTGTGACGCTAGCCGTTATCGAGCCACCGAGGTGGCGAGTGAGGAAACAGCATGAACACATACTGCTGCTCCAGACCTCTTCCTCTTCTCATCGCCGCCATCTGATCCTAAGGCATTGCTAATGGACTTCCACGTGTCTCCAGCAGATTTGCCCTCTTTCGTATGGCGACGCAGACGTTCTTCTTGCAGCTTAACTGGTGGTGTCACGCACTTTCGCTGCCTAATTATAGCATGCATCTGCTGTAGTCTATTTGGCGAACGAGGATTCGAACCGACGAACCACCTCATCACGTGACCTAACGCAGAGGGCGTTTTGCTGCTGCGCAAGGTAGTGCGAGGGAGGTTTCGCCTTCACACACGAAGTGTTTCCAAAATTTTGACTGCCCGCGTTACTTGCTTCCGGGAGCGTGGTTGAACGCTTGAAAAAACATCGACCAGTCGTATTATAAAGACGAGGACGAAGACGACAGATGAAGACAGGACTCATGATTATCTACCTCGATAATTGTTCTTCGTCTGAAGCGCTAGTGTTCTTTTTTTTCCCGATACAGTGATTTGGCCAAACTTTGTCTTTTGCTGCAATGCCCAGTCGCAAGTTGTGTCTGCACCTTTGGCCCCCAAACTGCTCATGCCGGTCTTGAAAGTCATCGTATGCGCGTTTCCGGAATTTATTTCATTCGCGTGCATTTTCAAAGCCCGGAGATATTCCATCATTTTTTCTCCTCCTCTGCAATAAGTGGCCTGGGATGTCTTAAGACAAGCGCATACATAGTGACAGCATCGACAATCCATCATCCCGACACCTCATTTCTCGGCTCACTGATTGCTTCAGGCGCAGTGCTGTATTTCTTAAAATCAGTTTGACCGGCGGCGTCAAGCAGCCATCAGCCGAGCTGTTGCAGCGACTTCCAAGTCTCGCAGAGTCGCTCGAACACGATCCGTCAGCGGGCCCGGCTTTTGTTAGCACAAAAGAAATTACAGCGCTGGTCAAGTCCTGAAATCCAAACGTCTGCTCCACCGATTGATTTACGGCTTTACCAATGGCAACACGAGTGCTGAGCAGCACTTGATGGTAGAAAAACTGCTTATCAGAAAGAAAAAGCTGAGGAAGCTAGCTGCATGCAGAATAATAGGAGAGTTCCAAACGAAGATTTTTTTTTATTTCGCCCTGTCCATGGTACATTGCTGTGGTAAATAAAAAGTGCGTACAGATCGTCTTTGTTTGCAATTAGTTCTTAAGGCTTCGGACCTCCGCGTGTAGCATCCCCTCTCCTGCCCCCCCCCCCCCCCCCTCTTCCTGATTTGGCGCTGTCCTGTCTACGCTGCATAAAACTAACTTTTCCATTGAAATGGTAACAAAACACATCTCTGTCAATCATGTCTGCATGAGCTTTATAAACGTTAAGTCCATTAAGTTCCCTATAGCAGAACACAAAGCTAAAGTTCCTCGCTTGTGCCCCTTACTTGCGCGTGGTGAAGAGGGATCAATGATATTTTTTATACTTATTGCACGTACTTGGATGTTATGGATCTTATTGCTTAAAACAGCACTGCTTATGGTTCTTACAAGCTTCGCGCACTATATATAATAAGAAACTCACAGAAAAAGCTTTGCCGAGGAATTGTTCACAGAACTTCAGGCAAGAAAATTAAGCCTCGCGGAAACCTCCGGAAGCAAAAATTCAATGTACTCTCTTATTCATATGCATGCTATTATACTCAAGCACTAACAGGTGACGGAAGAAGCGGTAGGTTATCTGCTCTGGTTTCTACTCTTTTTTTTTCAAACTCATTTGAGATTTATATTCGGTAGTGGGATCAGCCATCAGCATTAGCGTTGCCCTTACTGCGCAAGCATCTCCGCTTGATGGAAAAGAAGGGTGCTCGAAGAGAAATTGCAACAGGGATGCACTTAAACTGGCTTGTAAAACTTTACAAGCTTTGGACGCAGTGGCGACGGTCACCCTCCTTGGTATACAGAGGAAAAAGAGGTAGTGAACAGCTGCAGCGCTACTTTATACAAGAAGAGGCTTTCTCCAAGGGGAGGGGATAGCTAGGGGATAGAAATACTTGCCCATGCATTGTTTAGATAAGTTAGAAAGATTTAATAGGTGGTCACCGCCTTGAATTAAGGACAAAGCGTGTTGACAGGTTATAAACTATGATTAAATTTGCGCGTACTTGGCCTGTCGTGCATTGCTTGCATGAAGTACACATTTGTGTAAAGCACTGTTACCCTGTGTTCCCCTAAGTACTCACTACTGTAGTACGCACGTGGCCCCACTTTCAATGACGAGCACGTCCTTGATGCCGATGCAACGTAATAGCGGAACTAAAATGCGAACGAAAATAATAAAATTCACATCTTCTGCTGGTATACTCCTCCTTCCAAGGGCGACGATGCGTTGGCTACTTTTCACCTGAGAGCTGAACAAGACGCAGGTGTGAGAGATTGCTACTCTTGCCATGGGAAAGCTAGGTGTGTGAATATTGAGTGCAGAATTCCACATCCAACAAAAGCGCGGCCCTGCATCTATTCCACAAAACCGACAGCAGTGTGCCAAAAATGCACATCATTTCTATACTTAATATCTGCATGCAGCATAAAAGGTCACCTTCGTCTGCACAGTACAACTTTATTGATGCGTGATTTGCACTTGTAAATAATGTGCATCCATGGACATTATACAACTTATGAAGCGAAAACTTTACTAGCCCCATTGAGGGAATATCCGGTCTCCGGCGTGGAGACTCGATGGTACCTCAAAACCACTTCAGGTGTCCACAGAAAGAAGTTTGACAGATACTGCCCCTTTCCCTTCCAGTGAATCAATTATTAAGGTTTTTAGGCTCATGGTGAAAAGGGCATTTCGGACCACTGAAGTACGACGAGGCGAAAGCCTTTGTTTGAAACGCCACTGATTCCTTCTTTACTGCACCTGATTTTGTAAGCTGAGCGGTGTGGCGTTCAAGGAAGCGCCAAATGAAAGGCACAACACTTGCAGGTGATGTCATCGGTCATGACCAGATGTGACGTCATGACGACGTTTATACGTGGCCGGGTGTGACGTCACGATGACGTCACACGCGGTCATGGCTGATGGCGTCACAAGGTGATGACTTCACAGTCTCGCAGTATTCCGCGGAATCTCGTGAAGTGGGATACATCTAGCGGACGCACTCACGGACGGACACGCTTACGAGTCATGAGACATTAAAGGCTTTCGCCTTTAAATCTCGTGTCGACGAGATTCCACGAGTGACAAATACTGGCCCTTTCCTTTCCTGTAAACCAATTAAATAACGCCGGTGAACTTCTACGCGTTCAACGGAACGCTGGTTATTTTCGACAAGGGGCGCACGCAAGCGATATATCAGATTCATTTATTTTATAACAGCATGTACAGCACACTTATGCGAAACTGTAAATAGAAAGACAGAGTTGTAAGGAAAGCGAAAAAAAAAGCCGCAATTTTAAGGCCTGACAAGCCCCACTTCCCATAAACAATGAAGGCAGTGAACAGAAGAGATAAGCTCAGTAGCATGTAGTGGCAAAATAACTCGTCATGTGATTTCATAAAATCATGAACACAAAATTATACATACCAAAACATGAAAAGCGTTCGCATAAACAGTGACCAAATTTTTGTTGTGCGTGGCACATGCAAACCTTCAGCAGTGAGGACTAGCTTATTTAGAGTTTATTGGGGGCTGCATGTAATTACTGCGAGGCCTTGGTAGGGACCACAATTAAATTGATACTGTCGGGTGAGAGCAGCTGTTTCTGGATTGTTTTGCGCCTTTGTGTATTTCATATTCGAGCGTTGAGAAAAGGTTGTGTACATTGAGCATAATAACTTGAATTACTTGATATTGCACACTGTACTTAGTGGGAGGGCTTGGTAGGGACCACAATTAAATGCCCGGATACTGTCTGGTGAGAGGAGCTGTTTCTGGAGTGTTTTGCTCCTTTGTGTATTTCATATTCGAACGTTGAGATAAGTTTGTGAATATCGAGCATAATAATTTGAATTACGTGATAAAAACTTTACGAGTTCGGGCGTAATTTGGTATTTTGCAACTGCGCGTGAAACGTTTTTATCATGGTTATCTGTAGCAACACTACAACATGTAGCTTATCTGTAATGCTTGGGCAATACAAACATTACCCAGATATAGGGCAGAATGTTAGCTATAGTTTGATTTATCGATTTTATAGGCCGTTAAGCTACTCCTGCATCGAACATATAATATGGCGCTCCCTGGCAATATATATATATATATATATATATATATATATATATATATATATATATAATATCGCTCGACCTGTGAGTGACCGCGACTTGACGGCCCCGACGACAGTTCGTACACACGAAGATAGATTCTCGCTGGACATACCTGTGGTCCTCGACGGCTATAAGGTTAGCGCATTGGTAGACACTGGCGCTGATTTATCGATTTTAAGTGGGAAGCTAGCGGTGCATCTTAAAAATGTAATGACGCCATGGTCTTGCACGCAGATTCGCACCGCTGGCGGACATGTGACTCCGAGCGGTCAGTGCAAGGTGAGAGTCCAAATTCGCAACTCCACGTTTGTTGTCATCTGCCTCGTGATACTTAACTGCTCCCGCGACTGTATCCTTGGTGAATATTTTATCCGGGAGTATAGAGCCATTATCGATCTCCGGAAGCGTACCGTGACATTTTCGACCGAGAAGCTGCTGGTACCGACACCGAGACTCAACAGCACCACTGCGCCGCCTTTCGAATTGCCGCCGAAAGCGTTTCTATTCCGCCACGTTCCAGTGTTTTTGTGAATGTTACCTGCGACGAACTACGTGACAGGACGGCGGTCGCTGAGGGCAATCAGTCCCTTTAGCTCACCCACGGCATCACCTAGGCGCGGAGTCTCATACACCTCCGTAACGGCCGATCTGAGCTCCTAGTGACTAACTTCACGAACGGATCCCGTCATCATTTCCGCGCTACTGCAATCGCATTCGCCGACTTCTTAGCGCACGTTTCTGAATGTTTTACGTTCGGTGCAGTTGAAAATGTGCGCCCATCCCTTGACCGTCTTGATATTAGTACAGATCTCTCGGAAACATAGCAGCGCGAACTCCGTTCTCTCCTCCTGGAATACAGCGCTTGTTTCGCGACCTCATCGAAAATTCGGCAAACGCCTCTTGTGAAGCACCGCATGATAACGCCCGACGATGCCTTTACTATACACCAGCAGCCGTACCGCATATCAACGACGGAACGTTAAGCGATTCAGACACAGATTCAGGAGATGCTTTGTAATGGTGTCACCCAACCCTCGAACGTCCCCTGTCATGCTGGTAAAGAAAAAGGATGGGACCCTTCGCTTCTGTGTTGATTATAGAAAATTGAACATCACCAAAAAAGACGTTTACCCGCTGCTTCGTATCGACGACTCGCTCGACAGACTGCGCCCTGTACTTCTCCTCAATCGACCGGAAGAGCGGGTACTGGCAGATTGAGGTCGATGAGCGGGACCGCGAAAAAACGGCTTTTGTCACCCCAGATGGTCTGTATGACTTTAAAGTGCTGTCTTTCGGCCTATCAGCGCCGGCTACTTTTCAGCGCATGATGGACACGGCGCTCGCTGGCCTCAAATGGCAAATGTGTTTAGTTTACCTCGATGATGTCGTCGTGTTCTCTGAAACCTTTGCCGAACGCTTTCAACGCCTGCGCACAGTGTTAGACGCCCTTCGATCAACCGACTTAACACTCAAGCCAGAGAAATGTTACTTTGGCTGCAAAGAGTTGAAGTTTCTCGGTCATCTCGTGAGTGCCGCTGGCGTGAGGCCAGACCCCGACAAGACTTCTGCTGTCGTCAAATTTCCCGTTCCTGCAAACAAGAGAAGTTTGAAACGCTTCCTGGGTCTCTGAGCGTACTACCGCCGCTTCATCGCCGATTTTCCCAAGGTTGCCGCCTTTCTGACTTGCCTCACGCGCGATGCATCACAGTTCATGTGGGGTGCTGAGCAACAAGAGGTTTTTGCGGAGCTGCGCAGACGACTGCAAACGAGCCCTGTTCTTGCCCACTTTCATGAAGACGCTGACACCGAAGTCCACACTGACGCCAGCAATATCGGCCACGGCGCTGTACTCGTTCAACACCAAGCAGGCGTCGAAAAGGTCATCGCGTATGCCAGCCGCACGCTCTCTCGCGCTGAGACAAACTATTCCACTACGGAAAAGGAATGCCTTGCGGCTGTGTGGGCGACCATGAAATTTAGGCCTTACCTCTATGGCCGCCCTTTTAAAGTGGTCACCGACCATCATTCTTTGTGCTGGCTGGCCAACCTCCGCGACCCGTCGGGGCGCTTAGCACGATGGAGCCTTCGCCTCCAAGAATTTGAGTACACCATTGTGTATAAATCAGGTCAGAAGCACGAAGATGCTGATGCGCTGGCGCGCACCCATCGGTTTAGTCTGTTTAGCACGAACGGCGAGAGCTGTTTTCTTGGACTGGTGAGTGCTTTAGACGTAATGACCCGACAGCGAGCTGACCCGGACCTTCGAACTGTCATTGATCACTTGGAGGGTCGAGCTGCTGTTATACCTCGTCAATTTGCTCGAAACCTGTCTGCTTTCTGTCTCCGGAATGGCGTTCTATTCAAGCAAAACTCCAGCACTGTTAACCGAGCGTACCTCCTCGTAGTGTCGACCGACCTCCGTGCCGATATCCTTTTTGCTTGTCATGATGAGCCCACCTCTGGCCACTTGGGCTTTGCACGCACAATCGCCCGAGTTCGTCAAGCTTACTATTGGCCTAAACTTGCTGACGCCGTTCATCGCTACGTCAGAGGCTGTCGTGAGTGCCAACGTCGAAAGGCGCCGCCTCTCAAGCCAGCGGGTTTGCTCCAACCTATTGCGTCTCCCCGGACGCCGTTTGATCAAATCGGCATCGACCTTCTCTGCCTATTTCCGCTGACATCGGTCGGTAACAAATGGATTATAGTCGCTACCGACTATCTCACACGGTATGCGGAAACCAAGCCGGTGAAGCGTGGCACGTCATGTGAGATCGCCCAGTTTTTTATGCAGCAAATCGTGTTGCGCCATGGTGCACCGTCCCAAGTCATCACCGATCGAGGCACGTCGTTTACGGCACAACTTATGCACGACGTATTTGAGCTCAGTCACACGAGCCATCGCAAAACCACTGCCTATCACCAACAGACGAATGGCCTCACGGAGAGGCTTAATAAAATGATCGCCGACATGATTGCAATGCACATAGACTCCCAGCACAAGACCTGGGACGAGATTCTCCCGTACGTCACATATGCCTACAACACTGCCATATAAGAGAAGACGCGTTTTACGCCATTTCGCCTGCTGTACGGACATGACGTTCAGACGATGTTGGATGCCGTTTCCGTGCTGCATTGATGATAATCTTCTCACTCCAGACGCCGAACAGTTTGCTCAGCGCGCCGAGGAAGCACGTCAACTTGCCCGCATTCACATTCAGCAACAGCAAGGCAAGGATATGCGTCGCTACAACCTCCGTCATCGACACGTCACATACCAACCTGGAGAGCAAGTTTGCGTGTGGACACCGGTGCGCCGGCCCAGCTTGTCCGAAAAACTAATGTCGCGTTACTTTGGACCTTACGAAGTTCTGCGCCGTGTCAAATGACATACGAAGTTCTTCCAGCGGGTACTGTGCAGCGCTCCCGCCGGCAACTACGCTCCGAAGTGGTGCACGTCGTCCGCATGAAGCCGTATTTCACGCGGTAATGCGCAGTATACTATGCGCTTGTTTTTTTGTCGTGTATTACACCTTACCCCGCTTTCATTTCCTATTTGGTTTCTGTGCTGGTCCTTTTATTTTCTCTGGCATCGCCCATCGCTCGCGCTCAGCCTCTGCTTTCGTTTTTTATTGCGAAAGCAATACTACTTTCACTTTTCAGTCCTTAGCGTAGCGAGGCAGTAGCTACCAGTGACCTTCAGCGTGACCTTTGGCGCGCCGCCAAGCATAGCTGCGCAAAAACAGGGGCCCCAACTCGCGCCATCAACTTGCGAGGCGGTAGCTACCAACCACAGCCTAACTCCCGCTCCTTCCACGAGGGGCGCTACAGCCAGAGTGACGTCATCCCATCTGCGGAAAAAACGGGCCCCAACTCGCGCCGTCGGATCGCGAGGCGGTAGCTGCTAGCCGCGGCCTAACTCCCGCTCTCTCTTCGTGGGGGAGAGCCGCGGTCCGGGGTGACGTCATACAGTAGGATAAATTCGGGCCCCGGCTCGCGGTACCAATCCTGATGGGGCTGGGGCAGGTAGGTCCTGAAGAAGAATTATGGGGCTGCAGCCGCAGCTACCGCCGGGGGTGCAACGCTGGATACTATAGGAGGTGGCCTAGGGCAGGTGGAACCAAAGCAGTCTACAGGGATGCTTTCATTTCTGCTGGCGTAAAGAATGCCGTTGCAGCCGGTGCCGGAGCGGCAGTTGTACATTTTGCCTTAACCTCACCCACAACCAAGTATATCGTTGCAGCCACGGCACTCCTTGCCTCGCTACTAGTTACACATAGAATAACCAGGTAGCACCCCGCAATAAACAATAGTTGAACCATATGCCGTGGCCAGATTGAATCACTGCATAACCATAAGCATAACCACAAGCACCACAACCAGCTACACCACCAGCTGAACCTAGGCGTAGCCATAGCTATTGCTTTCGCAATTACCAGGCTTAAGCAAGCTAAGCCACTGCCAATTTTTTTAGGAGGGGGAGTAATGCCATCTGGTGCTCCCGAGATTCTTAGGTGCACGGCGCTTGGGAGAAAAAGACGCTGAAGTATGCTCGCGCGCTCTGTGCGGAACGCTGGCTGCTGGTACAGCTTCTCCCTGTCTTTTCAGGCACGTTAGCCCTATTGTCCATGACAATATATATATATATATATATATATATATATATATATATATATATATATATATATATATATATATATATATATATATATATACTCCTTGCCTCGCTACTAGTTATACATAGAATAACCAGGTAGCACCCCGCAATAAACAATAGTTGAACCATATGCCGTGGCCAGATTGAATCACTGCATAACCATAAGCATAACCACAAGCACCACAACCAGCTACACCACCAGCTGAACCTAGGCGTAGCCATAGCTATTGCTTTCGCAATTACCAGGCTTAAGCAAGCTAAGCCACTGCCATCTCATCGTCATCTTGCACGTGTAATTGCCTTCCCATCAAGTCTTGTACGATTCCGCAGCGGCTGAGCGATAGTAGCTGCCACGAACACATCCCGTGAATCCCTCGTGCTGACTAAAGGAACTTCCCTGCCGTGCATAGTGGATGCTCACCCTATTTCCATGATGGTGCTCACCGCCCCGCTACCTCAGCAACGTGATTCATCGCACGTCTCTCTTCTCATGCTGTCCAAGACAATCAGTCCAGACCTTATGCCGCACCAACGCAAAGAATTGCTGGAATTGCTTCAAGCCCATCAAGTCATTTTTGATGCCACTTCCCCACCACTGAGACGGACTAGTGTTGCACACCACCGCATCATTACTTTGGTAACTCGATCGTACGCCGACGATCTTATCGGGTTTCTCTCTCGGAACGAAAAGTAATCGGAGAAAATGTGAATGACATGCTCCGTCGCGATATTATTCGTCCATCAACAAGCCCATGGTCCTCCCCAGTAGTATTAGTTAAAAAAAAGGACGGATCGGTACGATTTTGTGTTGATTATCGCGCACTCAACAAAATTACCCGTAAAGATGTCTACCCGATGCCGCGAATAGATGACGCCCTTGACTCTCACCAAGGCGCCGAATATTTCTCGACCTTGGATATCCGCTCAGGTTATTGGCAAATACCTATGCATGAGGGCGACAAAGAAAAAACCGCTTTCGCAACTCCCGATGGACTTTACTAGTTTAATGTTATGCCCTTCGGCCTGTGTAACGCACCAGCGACATTTGAAAGAATGATTGTTACGGTACTTCGTGGCCTAAAATGGAGAGCCTGTTTATGTTACTTGGACGACATTGTTATCTTTTCGGCAACTTTTAACGACCATCTCACGCGCCTGAATGAACTCCTGACGTGTCTTTCTTCAGCGGGCCTTCAGCTCAACACCAAGAAGTGCCACTTTGCACAGAAGGAAATTAAAATATTGGGAGTTCTGGTTAGCCATGCCGGCATTCGTCCAGACCCTGATAAAATCAGCGCGGTCATGAACTTTCCTCGCCCGCAACGTACTGCAGATTTGCGCAGTTTCCTCGGCCTGGCGTCATATTTCCGGCGTTTCATAAGGCATTTCGCAACTATTGCGGCGCCACTTCATGAACTACTTAAAGCGCGCAGCTCTTTCGTGTGGACTGAACAGTGCAACACTGCTTTTACCAACCTAAAGCACGCCCTCACATCAGATCCCGTTCTTGGCCACTTCAGCGACAGCGCTCCTACCATCTTGCACACTGATGCCAGTGGTCACGGTCTTGGCGCTGTCCTTCTGCAGCGCGATGCAACTTCGCGTGAGAAAGTCATTGCCTTCGCCAGTCGGACCTTGGCTCCAGCTGAGAAAAACTACATCATTACCGAGCAGGAATGTCTTGCCGTCGTCTGGGCTCTTCAAAAGTGTCGCCCCTACCTTTATGGTCGGCACTTCACAGTTGTGACCGATCACCATGCTCTTTGCTAGTTGTCTTCACTGAAAAATTTGACAGGCCGACTTGGCCGCTGGATTCTACGCCTGCAAGAATACAATTTCGACGTCGTTTATAAATCGGGTCGCCAACACCAAGACGCCGACGCTCTTTCTCGCTGCCCACTTACGGAATCAGCCTGCTGTTTTTCTTCGCAACGCGTTTCTACCTCTGACCACAGCCGACCATCTCTTCCCCCGACACATATCACAACAGTTTCTTTTGACGATTCTGAGCACAAACACGCACTCCGCTCGCAGCAATTAGCCGATGCCTACTGCCGGCCCATCATCGGCCGCCTTATCGGCGCTTCGAAGTCGCCCAATGCTACGCTTCGCCGACAGCTTCGCAATTTCAAGCTCGAAGATGGCATACTACGCCGCTACGTGTATTGCCCTGATGGAACTCGTTGGCTCCCAGTCGTGCCGCGTGCGCTTCGCCCCCGCATACTGGCGGCTTTCCACGATGACGCTACTGCCGGTCACCTTGGTTTTTGCAAAACATATGATCGCGTGAAAAGACGATTCTTTTGGCCTGGCCTATCTTCTACCGTAGCTAAATACGTCGCTTCCTGCCGTCTGTGCCAATGTCGCAAGCGGCCGACTTCTTCGCCCGCTGGCCTCCTACAGCCTCTTCCATGTCCCGCCACGCCATTCGACGTAGTCGGCATCGACTTATATGGTCCCATACCTCTCTCCGATGGGGGTATCCATTGGATTATAACAGCTGTCGACCACCTTACACGCTATGCCGAGACGGCCCCTGTACCGACTGGATCCGCTGAAGAAGTAGCTAATTTCTTTTTGCGGTCAATTGTATTGCGTCATGGCGCTCCTCGGGTGCTTCTATGTGACCGCGGGCTCTACTAAAATAACAGACTGGGATAAGTTCAGACAAATTAGACGGCCACACGACGGCATCACAACAATTGAAGATTGGGTTCAAAGCCTGAAGGATGCTCATGCAAAAACGACCAAGACTATCAACACAACGACAAAAACCCCAGAAGTAAACAGACATCTCCTACATTTATGGGAAGCCCGAAAAAGTCTATTAAAACGGTGGAAAATGCAAAAATTAAATAGAAAACTTAAAATGAAGATAGCACAGGTTACGGCTGAAGCACGAGAGTATGCTATAAAGATCGCCAAGCAAAACTGGGCAGATTTCTGCAATTCGCTGAAAGGTACCCTAAGCACGGCTAAAGCATGGTCAATATTAAGAAGCATGATAGACACATCAAAAACCAAAACGGCCACAAGAAGAACCCTCCACACCATAGCCCATAAATACCCGGGCGCAGATGCAGAGTTGATCACCGCCATGCACAAGAAATACATAGGAGACCCTACTCCGGCTTGCCAAATTCATATGCGGGTCAACCAAACCCCTCCCTTGACTCCCCCATAACACTGGCGGAGGTCTACTCAGCCGCCCGTACATTTACAAGGAACATTGCCCCTGGAGGAGACAGTCACCTACGCTATGATTAGGAACTTAAGCACCGAACATCTGCAAGACCTAACGAAGTACATCAACGAAGAACTGTGGGAGAAGGGACAGGTCCCATCAGCTTGGAGACACGCGGATATCATCACCATACCAAAGGCTGGAAAGCCACCGGCTGTGGAGAGTCTCCGTCCTATCTCCCTCACTTCTTGCCTGGGAAAACTCTATGAAAAAGTAGTCCACCTAAGGCTCCAAAATTACATCGACGAAAGCAACATCTTTCCTTCCTGCATGCTGGGCTTCCGCAAGGGACTCTGCACGCAAGATGCTTTCCTCCGGATTAGGGAAGAAGTCATCAACGCCATACCCCGAAAAGGTGAAAATTTCATTCTGGCACTAGATCTCAAAGGAGCATTCGACAACATTGGCCACCAAACCATATTGCAAGGATATAAACAATATCAACTGCGGGGAGAAAATTTTCAAATACGTGAAGGCTTTCCTCTCAGATCGCACAGCCACCATAGGAATTGGAGAGATCCGATCACCAAAAGTACCCATGCCGAACAAAGGTACACCGCAGGGTTCTATAATCTCTCCAATGCTATTTAACATAGCAATGATAAATTTAGCAAAAAAACTGTTGACCCGCACTGATATTGGCTTCACTTTATACGCGGACGACATCACCATCTGGGCTACTCAGGGATCCTTGGCGCAAAAAGAAGAAGCTCTGCAAGCCGCTATAGACCTAGTCGAGGAATTTGCCGGGGAGAGTGGTCTTCAATGCTCCCCAGAAAAATCCGAACTTATCAGGCTACACAGAAGAAATTACAAGTCCCCAGGAGAAATTCAGCTCTCTCTAGGAGACCAGATAATTCAAGAGAAGGACAAGATCAGAGTTTTGGGGCTGTGGTTGCAAAGCAATTTGAGAGTGGATTATACAATCAAAGCACTCAAAACCACAGTCAACCAAATTTCCAGAATGATTAGAAGGGTGACCTGGCACCGGAAAGGGATGAGGGAGGAGGACACCCTACGCCTTGTACAGGCCCTAGTCGTTAGCAGGATTACCTACGGGCTCCCATATCACGAAATTAGATTCACTGATAAAAGGGCCATTGACACTATCATAAGAGGAGCCTATAAAACGGCCCTAAACCTCCCGCCAACAACATCAACGGAACGTCTTTGGGCACTCGGAGTGCACAACAACTTCGAGGAGCTCAAGGAGGCGGTTCTAGAGAGTCAGAAACAACGCCTAACAACAACGCAGGCGGGTAGGGAAATCCTGTCAAAACTAGGGCTATGGCAGGCACTAAGAACTTCTGAGATCAAATCACAAATTCCGACATCCACAAGAAACAACATCTATGTGAACCCTATACCCAAGCACATGCACCATGAGTTACAAAAGGGTCGAAGGAAGCCAGAGTCAAATCATTGGAAAAACAATTGTCTAAAGACGCGGAAGCTGTCTACGTGGCCATGGGGGCTTACGGCGAACCTGGCAAGTTCACAATAGCTGCAGTTGACCACAAGAAGAGGCCAATTATTCAGGCTTCGATCTATGCCAAGGATCCTGCGGAAGTGGAATCACTGGCAATAGCCATCACCATAAAAACACAAGACAACCAAAATAAGTCATCACACGTAGTGACGGACTCCCAACCAGCCTGCAGGGACTACCCGGCCGGAAAACCTCACAAAAGAGCGTGTGCAATATTACGTTCCATCTGCCAGACGCACACAATTACATGGACACCTGGACACGAAGGCCTAGAAGGAAATGAGGTAGCGAATGAACTAGCCCGAGCTCTCACAAACCGGGCGGATCCCCATCCCTACCTCACCCCTCTCCTAGGACCCTACGGCGACAGGCTGGAACACCTACGGTTAGAAAGAAGAATTTTCTCACCACCACACAAACACCTTCCTTCCTCGGAGGCTATAGACTGGAGAAAAATACAAACAAACACATTCCCTAATCTTCAAATTTTAAATAAGATAAGCCCAACAAAATACACGAGTTACTGTCCTTGGTGCGATGCAAGCCCCACACTCTTTCACATCTCTTGGGAATGCCAGGACAAACCTGACCCAACGTTAATAGTGCCATGCCCGACACACGAGCAGTGGGAGGCGGCCCTTACCAGCGACAACCTGGACCAGCAAGCCTGGATTATCCAGCTAGTCCGCAAGTCAGCTGCTGCCAGCGGAGCCCTGGACTAGGGGCACCGACCACCCAGCTCCTGCGAATATTTACTGATTATATGCTCATTAAAAGTTTTCTCTCTCTCTCGGTCGACACCTACACTTACAATCAACAGCGTGCAATCGAAGGTACAGTCATGAGCAATACGGGAGGGAACAAAGTTCGGGCCTTCAGTTATGAATTACAGCCTATTTATGTGTGACAATTAGACACAAATTTTCAGTTTTCCAACTATAGATTTCTTATGGATGCATAACATGAAAAAGTCGTCATCATATTTAATTGAGAATACTCTCGGCATTTCTCAATTTCGTTCATATTGCTCACGACTGCAGATACATGGCGTTCCGTATTTATCTGTCCAAGTTGTGAAAAATTATTCTGCACAAACTACTGGACTATTCTGGTTCAAACGCCTACCACAAGATAACTTCCGATAGTCTACGTTTTTCGATAATATAATTAATCTATTCTTTGCTGCATTTTTCGGAATTGCAAAAAAAAAAAAAGCCCTGTAGTCTGCAGTGAACCTTTTCGTCGTGGCGAGCAGATGAGCCGATTCGAAAGACTGCTCCATCGGGCGAACTGCGAGGCAACTAATATTATGTAGAGGGCGCAGCGGGCCTCGCATTTGACCGGATGGCGCAGTCTGTCAAATCGGCTCATCTGCTCGCCATGACGAGAAGTTCCGCTGCAGGCGACTGCAGTTTTTCGCCAATTCCGGAAAATGCAGGCCGGTTCAGACATCAAATTACATTATCGAAAAACGCAGGCAACCACAAGCTACCTTGTGGTCTGCGTTTGAGCTCGAACAATCGCATAGTTTGCGCTGAAGAATTTTCCACAGCTCGGACAGATAAATACAGAACACCCTGTATGTCATTGGTTCGAATCCGTATCGTAAACTAGCCTTCAGCTTAACTAGCAGATGAATGCTAAATGGCAAGTGAAATTATATGATACCACACTGAACGCTGCAAAAAGAATGGTTTCGTCACAATTTTGACACAAAATCACGTGCGTAAGTTTTCCACTATGTCTTCTACTCGAAATCTCAATTCTGGAGTACGGATTTTAGACCGAACGAGCCCTATAGACCCTATTCACTATAAGGTTTAGCAGGCGGCAGTTGTGGCAACCCCGTATTGTGGAGACGCCATAACGTTGGGCGGTTCGAAACTCGGCGCAAGTCTACCGGCGTCCTCCCTGCTGCGCACCGTTCATTTGTCGGACACTTGAAACGCCGTTTGCAACGCCGTCCAACCAGAGCTCGGATTTCACCAACGCCGTATAATGATTCGCCCTAGGCCCCCCTCTCTCTCTCTTTTTCTTTCCCCCCTTCCGACGTTGCCTGTAAAATGAGTTGTACAGTCGTGAGCAAAAGTGGAGAGACCACGCTAACTGCTACATTGCTTTTTTGATGTATAAAAAGATGTGCCAGAGAAAATTGCTTGTATAATATGCATGGTACCTAATGCACTTGTCAGAAATAACTGTTTCACTGTCAGAAAAAGCTGGCGAGTAGTTTTCTCAAAGCGCATGGTCTCTCCACTTTTGCTCACGACTGTACATTGAGCTCCGGCTTTATAGGTATAACACGATAGCATTAATGGGTCTCTTCAGAAAGCTATCCCCCCCTACGCATATGGCTGCAGAGTAAGGCTGCAGAGTAAGGCCTGGCGCGCGGCAGTTACGACACCGCGCAAATCATGGAACATTCAAGCTCAAATAGCATGTCGCGTGATCGGCTCATCCCATCGGTGATCGGTGGAACTCCCGACTTCTCATAATGCACCGCGAGTGTCTGTTACGTGACCGGATTGAGAATGATACTCATTACTATCTGTCAGCCATGTGACGCATCACATGACGCAACGCATTTACCGAAATATATTAATTACATCAATTCACTGGTTAGCACACAATATACGCGCATCAGATGATGCCATCTCAATTATTACAAAGTAACACAGTACTGTACTGCCGGTATACATTCGATTCCGCTTATGCCTGCACGTCGTCACATTCTGCTCCCCATTTTAGCAGATCAAACTAGACGTGCAAGGACACACTCTTCACCTTGATTGACACTGTTATGTATAATTACTGTAATTATCGTCACAATGAGCAGCACACTCATTAACATGTTTTGCCTTACACTGAACTATCAAAAATTGCACTTTCTCGGACGCAAGAACAACCCGCTAATTCCGTTTCGTCCCCTTATTTCCTTAATTCTTGCAATCAGTACCTCACGAATTAGCACACCCACAGTCCACTGTAATCGTCGGCGCATTACAAAGGTTCAATTAAGCAAACTAAACGCGCATATGTCCCCCACTCAATATGGCTTGGGGAGCTGCCACTCCCCATCGAATGGAGGACCGCCCTGGTCACCTTCATTTCTAGTTTTAGTTTCTGTATTCATGGTCAGCTTTGTTGTGTATGTCATGCGCGATGTGCATGTTTTTCCCTTTTGCTGAAATCGCTGCACATTTTTATCTTTTTTACAGTTCTCTTATTATGTTGAAATATTGCTTGCCCGACTATTTTGTCCTAGTTTTGTATGAAGATTACTATGACTAGTTATATACTTCCCTCACATACCACCATAACATCATTTGTTATCCTGTTTTTGTTCTACCCTGATCTGCTTCCACATCCCCCCTATGTAATGCCCTATTGGGCCTTTAGGGCATTTCAAATAAATAAATAAAGCTGTCAAGGCCATCAACACGGACAATCTTCGTCCCATCTCTCTGACTTCTTGCTTGGGCCAACTAATGGAGACGATGGTACGCGACGGGTTATCCTACTTCATGAAATCCCCACATTTTCTCGGACATCATGTTCGGGTTTCGCCCACACAGATCTGCACAGGATGCCTTGCTACAACTCAATCGGGCTGTCCTCGACTCCGTCGAATACCTCCATAATGACAACGTTGTATTCGCCTTGGATTTGAAAGGAGCATTCGACAACATTACCCACGAAATCCTTCTCACCCACCTCGCTCCAACTAACTGCGGTAAAAATGCCTTTCAATACATTTGGCAGTTTTTGACCGACAGGCAATCTTACATTCGAATCCAGGATGAGGAACGTGGACCTTTTCATTTAGGAACCAGGGGTACACCTCAGGGCGCGGTTCTCTCTCCCCTGTCATTCAATCTGGCTATGATGCACCTGCCGGCCCAGCTGGGCGCTGTCGCCGGTGTGCAGCATGCACTGTACGCCGATGACATCACCCTTTTGGCCACGCAGGGCTTCCTCGGAGATACTGAGGCCTACCTGCAGCAGGCGGCGACCATAGTGGACCGTTATGCTCGTCGCTGCTGCCTCTAATGCTCCCCAAAAGTCTGAATTTGTGCACATACGCCCATCACCAAAGTGGACAGCCAAAATTGTGCTGTCTCTTGAGACAGATCCAATCCCCGAACATGTCGAAGTTCGGGTACTGGGGCTCTTCATACATCAACACAGACGGTCAGAAACGACATTGGCGAAACTGCGTAAGGTGAGGGACCAGGTGGGCCGCATGGTCCTCCGGGGTTCTAATAAGCGCGGGGGGTTAAGATGCAAGGACGGCTTGCGGCTGGCGCATACATTTGTAACGAGTCGAATTCTATATTCGACTCCGTACCTCTACATGCGGAAGCAAGACGAGGATGCACTCGAAGTCATTCTCCGCAAAATTATTAAACGGTCCCTGGACCTTCCTGTGAACACCTCCAACCAGATTCTCTTGGGGCTGGGCATGGTGAACACGTTTCGGGAGCTCCGGGAAGCCCACTTGACAAACCAATATACACGTCTCTCGAAGACATCGTCGGGTCGCCGCCTTCTTGCCCGACTACATATCCAACACACCACTCTCATGGAAGAGCGCGTACGCATTCCATCCCAGTGAAGATGCGCCCTCCACGCGCGCCCTCTTCCCGCAAACATGACCCGTGAGGACCATAATTGCCGGCGCCTGGCGTAGGCGGAAGCCCTAGCTCGTCACTATATATGGATCGAATCCCGGCGTATTCTACGTGGACGCCTGCGGTCCCCACCGTGGGAAATGATATACAGCTGCAGTCGTCCACCAATCCGAACTAGTGAACGGACTTACTTTTCGAGCCCGTAACATAACACATGTGGAGGGGGTCGCCATTGCATTAGCTGCAGCTCATCCCACTTCTAAAACAATTATTTCCTGACTCGCAGGGGGCCTGTCGGAACGTCAAGCAGGGCTGGGTACCGTACCTAGCCTATCACCTTCTCCAAAACAGCGTCTACACCGGGGACCCCGCTCATCGGAATATCATTTGGGCTCCTGCTCACATGGGCCTTACGGGAAATGAGGCAGCTGACGCTACCGCCCGCCCGCTCTCTCACCGGGCATTCCCCTCCGACCCCGATGATCAGGAACTCGAATTCACTCCAGCTTATTCTTTCAAAGATATTGTTTTACTTGTGTAAAGGCCTCTCAAAGGCGGAGGAGTGGCTTCTGCTCCGCCTTTATACAAATACTTCGTTGTGCCCGGCAGCTCTCAGACACTTCAACCACTCTTTCTCGGGCAGCTGTCCGCACTGTGCGGAGATGTCTTCGGACATTTACCACATGATGTGGGCTACCCCTCCAGCCCTGCTATCCCCCTTCATCCCAACCCCACCCGGGAGGACTGAGAGGCAACCCTACTCGAATGCTCTGACCTACAGACCCAAAAGGCCTTGGTTGAGCGCGCCCGGGCAGCGGCCGATGCCATGGAGTCCCGTACTAAGGACCCCACCTAGTGCTTGTGAGGACTGGCCTCTTAAGGGCTGGTCCAATCATACCTCCTTGTGAATGCTCTTATGAGCCAATAAATGTCTTTCACCACCACCAAACTATATCCTCACCCCCCCTAACCCCTCAACGCCTCCCGTACCCCGGCAAAATCAACCCACCTACATGGACTAGTTGGCAGCGTTTCTGAGTTTTAGATGATGGCCCGGGCCAAACCGGAGCTTTTACGGTTTACGTCGGGGTTGGGGGGGGGGGGCAAATTTGAATTCAAAACTTGCGGGATGGACCCGTAAATTTTGACAGCCAGCCCTGGTCAACTAGGTTATTTAGGAGAAGGGCCACCAAAATTTGGACTTAACCACTTGTCGTGTTAAGACGTCCGAATTTTTCAAGTGGGCCAAAGCGGGCTCCGCTCGTTGAGCGTATGGTCTCATATTTATCCCCTATCGGCTTGTGTATATTTTGTCGGTCCCAGGCCTGTAACATCCTTCCTTCCTTCCTTCCTTCCTTCCTTCCTTCCTTCCTTCCTTCCTTCCTTCCTTCCTTCCTTCCTTCCTTCCTTCCTTCCTTCCTTCCTTCATTAATCAATTAATTAATTATTTAATTAATTAATTAATTATTTATTTATTTATTTATTTATTTATTTATTTATTTAATTAATTTTACCCCGCAGGGCCACAGGCATTACAAAGGAGGAGTGGTGAAGGGGAAGATATATGTTATCAATGAAAAAAAAATCACTCGACATATGCAACGCTAAAAAAATCTGAGTATACAGGAAAAAGGTAGTTATCGTTAATATTCATTATTTCGGCAGGAAGGTGGGTCCACTCGCCTGCAGTATGGATTACAATTGACTGGGCAAAAGCTTCCCGTTTTGATGATTCGATGCCCAGTTTGTGATGATGGTCGATGCGGTTCGATATGCACTGAGGGTAAGGGATAAGTTGATTGCGGACTGTAGGTGGGTGATAGTGTTTGTGGAAAAGGCGCAGACGGTAACTTTTTCTACGCAATGATAAGAATCATGAATGTTGAGTCCGGATTTTCTGTTAGGTATGCTAGCTGCCCTATCGCGGTTGGACAGAATAAAGCGGACAGAAATATTTTGTTGAAGTGAATTTACCAAGTTTTCGTGATAGCAATCCCAAACCGGCATAGCGTATTCCAATTTTGACCCAATTGGGTCTTGTAAAGTGGCAGTTTCAGTAAGGATATGGCATTGGAAAAGTTATGACGTAGATAACCTAACACACACGCACACGCACACACACACACACACACACACACACACACACACACACACACACACACACACACACACACACACACACACACACACACACACACACACACACACACACACACACACACACACACACACACACACACACACACACACACACACACACACACACACACACACACACACACACACACACACACACACACACACACACACACACACACACACACACACACACACACACACACACACACACACACACACACACACACACACACACACACACACACACACACACACACACACACACACACACACACACACACACAGGACAATTCTGCTCTGGCAACTAATTATTTACACCAGCACACCTTTTTCTTTGTTCACTTCTTCCATGTAGATGTAACTTCCTCATTCCCTGTCTTCCCAGTTATCTAGGAATTCCCTTTCTTCAATAAGGAAACGAAAGGCGTACTAACATATTAAGGCGAAAGCCTTTAATGGCTTATGCTTTCGTGGACAAAATGTGTCTCGCTTTTGCGGTGGCTCTGAATGGCCGAGGCGGAATGGCGTTATAGAGGTCTCGACCAATCACAGAGCACCACCACAGTATGCGTGCCTTATATGGCCATATGCCAATAAATAATCAAGTACTAATTAAAGAATAATTATTAACTAATTAACAATTAAATAATGGATCAGATATAGCCAATTAATTAGTTCATTAAGTACTAATTATTGCTAGTGTCATAGCAGAATGCGGCACTCAGGCTTTTGCCTTTCACTACTTTAATCGCTAAAGTCCGTCGTAATTTTTGTTTACCAGTCGCAGATATCGCCTAGGCTTCCAAAGTCTCTCTTGTCAACATGTCCTTAATCCTTCTCAAAACCTATTGCGCATGATTGTCTATACAGGGGATTGACAAGGATTTGTTTCCGCGATCCGTGTATCGTTCTCTACAATTTGGTCTCAAGGGCCATGATATTTTAACACGGGTGCATTAAATGAAAATCTCTGCGCTAAAATGGTTTTCTTTACATTTCACACCGAAGCTGTGCCTATTAACACGTGGCTTTATAGGCGAATATTTTATTCTGGCAGTTGTCTCTACTATGCGCCTGAAACCACTAAATATTGTTTCAGTAATTAAATACCAGAATACGATCTTATTTTGGGACGCTCCGCAATAAGCAGTGAAGACAGTTTTAAATTGCTACTCTTTACGATAGCTTGCGGTTACTAAAGATGACAGCAAAGCTCGCTATAATTTTCCTGGTTGGATTCCACAGCCTGTGGAAGGAAGGAAGGAAGGAAGAAAGGAAGAAAGGGAGGAAGGAAGGAAGGAACTTTATTCAGCCCTATGCTATTTTTGGGCGGTTTTTGGGGCGTCTTCAGAGCTAATTGTTGGATCCTCAGGAGTCTCAAAACGCGTTTCTTGGAATACAGCGTTGAACCTGTTGCATCCAAAATTATTTTAGCTGCATAACACTCCAGGTGTCTAGAAATCGCCGCACACTTTCGTTAAGTCAGCGCGGCGCGAAAGAAGCGCGCGCTTGGCGTCGCGTAGAGGGCAAGGTATATGTACTACCATGGTAGTGAAGGCTCCATAGACGCCCATACGTTTTAAGCCGCGGCTCATGGGCACTCCAGCGCCCCCTATAGTCTGAGGGCTATGACGTTGAATGGCGGCACGCATACCTTTACTTTGGCGCGAATTATAAACAAGCCTTTATATAAAACAGCCGCGTGGCATTGACGAGCCTGCATCTTGAGACTCCCGCTAGGGGGCCAAGAAGAGTGGACGCACCTCAGCACGGCTCCGCAAAACCTTGCCTGCTGCGGAATTGAAAGACCAAGTACGCACGTGAATCAGCACCACTGCGAGCAAAAGGTGAGTGGGTTACCCCCCCCAATTTTGGTTCTTCTAGCTGCTGTCAGAATATTGAGGATCACCCGAAAACGACTCAAGAAGCACTGCCGCCGCGCTAAGCCTAGCGCTCGGCATAGCAACCGTATCACCGTGCACACTGCAGGCGCAGATTGAGGGTGAGACCCTCAAAAGCACAGACTTCAATCCTTCAGAATGGACTAATGTGCTCAATACCTACCGGAAAAAGGAAACATCAGGAAGCCAAGCAAACAACGCAGTACCCGCGTTGCAGTCGGCTTCCGCGTGGAGACCGACGTACAAGCCTAACGGAACGCAGCTGCGCGCCACAAGAAATGTTGAACGCCGCAACAGACAAACAGCACCACTTCTTCATGAAGCATATAAGGTGATTTTTCGCTCACAAGGAGGGTTGTATCTTCCGCAAGTGCAGCCACACCAACTGATCCGAAGCATTTGCGCAGCAGCCAACACACCACTGGGAGATCACGTCCAGCCACGCATTCATCCAAGCAATAATACCTGCACGATGGCAACAACAGGCAAAGAGACGGCACTTCAACTGGTCCAGGTGAAGAGCATTACGCACGCTAGCAAGGAATACGCAGTCACCGAATACATAGCGGCAGCATCGGACGCTGTTCGAGGCGTCATTACGAACGCCAGTTCCCAGCAAACTAATTTACTTCGAAGGTGTACACCTTTGTAAAGCATACCGTTCAAGACCAGAAGGTTGCACCAACTGCTACCAACCGGGTCATCGTAACGATGCTTGCTCGCATCCGAAACAATCGAAATGCCCAAGGTGCGGCGTCGAACATGGAGCGGACCACGAGGGACTGTGTGGTGGTGAACACTTAACTGGAACAGGATGGTGCAAGGCGAAACAACGAGTGACACGACCCCAGCACAGAGATCTTGGTGAACAGCCTCGCCACAGCGGAAACGCCTCGATAGAACCCTCTTCACGACAGACGCGTAAAAACAACGTGATTGGAAACAAACGCACGGGACTCACGTGGGCAGAGAGGGCCGCCCGCACTCCAGACCGTCAGGCGGAGGAGATAGCCCGGCTCAGGGAGGAGGTAAGACACCTACAGCAACACCTCTCCCAGTCATCCTCGACCTTATCTCCATCATTTCAACCAGATACCAACTCAAATGTTCCTCTTCCCACCACCCCTCCAACCACCCAAACTCCATCCCCTCCTTCTACCCCGCCGGCAAAAAAGAAACGCATAGAGTCAAACAGTGACACCGACCCCCTAGCTGAATTGGAAGCCCGAATAGAGGCGAAATTTCAGGCAAAATTTGAACTCTTCCAGCAAAGAATGGAAGAATGATTCCAAACCCTAACGGCCCAGCTAGAGGCGCGGCTAAGCACATTCTGTGACCATCTAGAGGTGGCAATTACCCGTATAATGCACGTGGTTGACGTCAAATTGGCTACACTCCCCCCCAACCATCCCCCACTTCTCTCTTCCCAAGCCATCCCCCTATCCAACCACCAATACCCCCCTCCGCAGCACTCCAAGTGCAGCATGATGGCAGCTCATCCTCCCATTCATAACGGCAACAACCCACTAATAATCTGGCACTGGAACTGTCGGAGCATTAAGCGAAAGCGGGATCCTCTGGTACAACTCATAACTAGCAATTCGTCAACCCCAGACCTTATATTACTACAAGAAACTCGTATAGCCCTCAGCGTACCAGGATATACAGCATACCATGCACAGAGCGTGGACAAGCCCGTGGTTACAACCTACATCAGGCGCACACTCCGACACACAATACACGACTACACATACGAGGTAGCACACGCTACCGTAGAAATCATACCGAATGATGTTACTAAAGAGTCATTAATAGTCTCTAATATATACAACCCCCCTAGCAGTCCCGCATCCCGTTGAGCGAATCTAATTAGGACAATAGCACAGGAGGCCAAGAAAACACCTTTATTGATAGCGGGGGACCTAAACTGCGCACATGCTGATCGGGGATACAGCCGTACAAACAGCAGAGGAGAGGTTCTGTCCAATCAGATTCAGCAATCCCAGCTATCCGTATATAATGATTTCGACATGCCCACCAGACAGGGCACGGTTGGAATGATGGATACTAGCCCAGATCTCACGCTCGGCAGAAACATCCAGCACCTGAGATGGGAACGAACCGGACATACCACATTAGGCAGCGATCATTATATCATCGCCGTAACCTATGAAGGACTACATTGCACGCCAAAGTCATAAGCATCGTTTGGTGAACTGGGAAAAATTCCGACAACAACGTCAAAACACCCAAAACACCCCTACTGAAGATCACATAGAATTAGGGCTATGGGTGAAAAAACTCATTCAGGACCAGGAGAATAATACGCGGATCTTTGATACAAACGAAAAGGTGCCAATGTTAGATGCCAGAATGACCCATTTACTTGAAGCCCACCGCCGTTTAACTAACCGATATGCCACACAGAAACACAACCGCAAGCTTAAGCAGAAGATTAGTGATCTGGTCACCAAATTGAAGACCATGGAGCGCAACTGCTCCAGCAGAATTGGACACAAATGTGGGAAGGGCTAAAAAGAAATCTTACCACAAAGCGTGCATGGCCCCACTTCGGCACCTTCTGGACCCAACCCAGAGCAAGACATACACACGAAACATAATAGCAAGACTAACCCATCAACACAAACATGACACAGATGCCCTTCTAGCTACTCTAAAGCACATGCACACCACCCCGGGAAACCATCAATCCCTTCACCCTATGCAGGAGGGCCAAATGATGTATTAGTAGCTGCAATAACGACATCAAAAATACGGGCAGCACTTCACAAGCTCAAGAACACAACGTCAGGCGAAGACCAGGTTTCAAATGTGGCGCTAAGAAATCTAGATGATAAATCATTGGAGCAACTAACGGACCTCTATAACAAACACTGGGAAGAAGGGACACTCCCAGCAGAATGGACACACGTACGGGAAAGTAATTCTAATACCAAAACCAAACAAGCCAATTTCCCCGGAGAATATGCGCCCAATATCGCTCACTTCCAACTTAGGAAAACTCTTTGAACAGGTTATACTAGCTCGGCTAACTGCGTACATGGATGACACAAACCAATACCCGCACTCCATGGTCGGTTTCAGGCCCCGTTTATCTACGCAGTACGCTATGCTGCAGCTAACAGCAGCGGTGCTTGACCCACATATACCAACGCATACCAAGGCGATCCTAACTATAGATCTCAAAAAGGCTTTCGATAATGTACAACACACAGCAATCCTACAGGCACTAACGAACATTCAAAGTGGCCCTAGTGTCTACAACTACATGAGAGCCTTCCTCCAGCACAGGATAGTCACGCTTCACATCGACAATCTCCACACCTCACTGTACACACTTGCCAACGTGGGCACTCCGCAAGGCTCCGTTCTTTCCCCCTTTCTGTTCAACATCACCCTTATCCCCTTAACCACAGAACCACAGAAAATCCCTCACCTCGGTCACACTCTACGCCGATGACATCACACTCTGGACAACATACGGATCAGAAGGTCAAATCGAAGACACGTTACAAACGGCAGCAGATACGATAATTAAGCTCACTGTAACAATCGGACTAGAGTGCTCGCCAAAAAAATCGGAATTACTAGTTATACCCCTAATGGACGGACCTACCAAAGCGCCATAGAAATCCGAATTCAGGAAAGACAGGTACCACAGGTCCGTACCATCCGCATTCTAGGACTATACCTGCAACATTATGGAAAAAACGTAAACACAATTAAGCGGCTCAAAAAGGCTGTTGCGAATACCACGCAACTCACAAAAAGGGTGACAGGACGCGCACATGGGTTCCGAGAGGCGGACACGCTGCGCGTAGTGCACGCCTATACCCTCAGCCGAATTCTTTATGCTACACCATACCTCAAACTATCATGCAATGAGGTCAAGAAAATAGACTCCTTAATTCGGCAAGTAACAAAGGCAGCACTTAAATTACCGAAAAGCGCTAGCAACGAGAGACTACTCGAACTCGGAGTCCAGAACACAATACATGAGCTTCGAGAGGCCCACTTACAAGCACACTTGTGGAGCGCACTTACAAGCGCTCTACAAATGATACGGGAATGAGCCCGATGCAGTTTCAGTGGATGCTGCCTGCGATGAGAACGGAGCCACTGCGGTTGTACATAACCCCCACATTTCCCCCCTAACTTTCGAGCTTCCTTCAGGCACCACCCCTCAGGAAGCCGAAGAGACCGCTATAGCTATTACTCTGGCATACACAGATGCCAGTTATGTATTTAGTGATTCAAAAACTGCCATTCTAAATTATGCCAGGGGCCGGGTTCATCCTCCGGCGCACCGCGTGCTGCACATTAACACCCCCCACCTCTCCCGACGTGTTGAGCTCATCTGGGTGCCTGCGCACTCGGGAAATCCCGGCAACGAGGCCGCCGACTCTTTAGCCCGAGGGACTAGAAACCGGGCACAGGTGGACCTCGTGGGGGATTTCTCGAAGGAGCGTATGCACTCGTTTGCTGAGTTCACTGCCAACTCTCGCGCTGAGCGCCTCATCTATCCATTATCCCACCCATCCCTTAATACCAGAGAACAGTCAATCTGGCGTCGCCCGCAGACACGAACGCTGCCGACACCAGCTCTACTTTCCAAATTTAAACCGGTATCCCCCATATGCACTTTGTGTTCCCACCCCAAGGCCACCCTTACTCATTCTTTTATCCTGCCCGGCGTTTCCTCCCCCCGCCGGGCCGGTGCCTCTCCGAACCTGGGAGGACTGGCAGACCTCACTTGGGTCAGTGGACCCGGTTAGGCAGAAGATCGTCGTCAGCCGGGCTGCATACGTCATGGATCAACATCACATGAACGTTCAGATCGGGAGTGGGGTCATGCGGAGACCCAGGAGGCCTGCGTGACTCGAATGCTTCGCAGAAAGTTTTTCCTCCTCCTCCTCCCGAATCTTTTGAAGGTTGTTGCCTTTTAACGCGAGCCAAACTTTGCCATTTAAGAGAACTCGAGTTTGTTGATTAGGCCTATGTTTATGAGCAGTTGCTGCAGCACAATAAAAATGGTTGGCAAAGGGGGCGGCATAAAAAGGCAGCAATACTTCCAAACATAGAGCAAACATGCAAATTCATAATGCAAATACTTCTGCAAGACATGCAAGTACTTTGGCCATGTACTTTGTCCCTCAGCACAGCAAGGTGTGGTCCAGAGACACTGGTGCATTATGACAGTCGTGCCCAGTTGCGTGCCTAGTTCTCAACAGAGTGTACAAAGTCTACAATTATGACTTTCATATTCATGATTTATTACATCAAGCCAGAAAATAAAGCAATAAAGCACAACAATAAAAAATGCATGTCGCAGACAGCATGAACAGTAGCGTAGTTTAAGCGGGTTAATGATCTCAGTGATCACAGCCGAGGTATGGAAAAGGCTTCTTAAGTGCCACAAAGCATCACGAGATGAGAAACGTACAGAAAATAAAGCTACGATCACTGCAACTGAAATAAAAATGAATTAAATTGGGTATATGAAGGTACACGTGCAGGATAGAGCACTGGGATTACTCTTCACATTTCAAATGTTCCGCTGAAAGAATATAGCAGTTTTCAAGGCAATGGTCCAGGCAGCTATAGCATCAATAAACGTGCTTAACGCAGGAGAATTAGAGCCTACATCGAGTCTGTGTACAACCTCCAGACCTGCTTCTGATCAGCAACCAGATTTTGTAGCAATTGTGATCCACCTAAATGACACATAGAGTACATATTATAGTGAGGATGACGGACATTATTGCTGCAGTAAAAAATGTAATGAACATTTCTCAGCACTGCACTGTGTGTGAAAATAAAGCCATCTCATCATCTCATATAGTCATCTCGTAGCACTCTAATGTGTTGCAACAATACAGAACTCTCACTAGAGACATAAAGATGCACTACAACAAGCGTTAAGAAATTCAGAGCTTGAAACTCTTGCAAGAGATGACCTTATTCGGATATTCAAGCCCTTAATACCAATCTATTGAGATGTAGCACACGCAATAAAATAGTTTGGCCTCGAAAAATAATGCAACCAGTAACTGCGAAAGCATCTTTTCTAATGATTGAATTACACAGTCCAATATTTCTCAGCCTCACTCTCTCCAACAACATACAGCCGGAGATTTTCCCACCTCTGCATAAAACACTATACAGACTGTAGTATGTTAATTTTGGTGTCGTTTGTGCGTATTAAATATTCAATTGACTATACCATGAGTGTGCTTTAGATTTGGATTGGATGTGGTTTGTCTTGGCCCTATATATGTAGTCGCATCTCTTACTAAATGAGCTTTGGTTCCATATTCCGCCTAAGATCCTCGGCTATGTTACTTTGTGAGCCATCGCGGCCTTCTGATTACATAGACTATGGCCTACATGTTATTTTCCCACGATATTGCAGGAAGATGCGACAGAAACCTACTCACAAGCATACACCTGCAAACTAGGATGCAGGCCCAGGCATACTCCCAAAATCTCCTTGGTTTGGTTTGTGGGGTTTTAACGTCCCAACGCGACTCAGGCTATGAGAGCCGTAGTGGAGGACTTCGGAAATTTCGACCACCTGGGGTTCTTTAACGTGCGCTGACATCGCACAGCACACGGGCGCCTTGCTTTTCGCCTCCATTGAAAAGCGGCCGCCGAGGCCGGTATTCGATCCCGCGTCCTTGGGACCCAAAATCTCCTTCCCACGGGTTTTCCCATACTTGAGTATATAGCAGCACTGGCTCTGATTTGCAAATATTGCACTCTCTAGCCTCAATTCGCACTTGTGCGACTCCGTAGGACACCTGTGGTCATTCATAAACTAAATGCAAGCCATCCAGCAAAGTAGACAATGATACTTTCTGCCATTGCAGATGAATAATCATTGGGCGAGACTCCTACTGCAATTGGCAAAGATGCAGCGGCTGTACAAAGAGTAGAAGCAAGTGCAGAAAAGAAACTGGGAGAGTCGCCAGAAGGGTTGGTATGTCTTCGGCACAGTTGCTGCTTTCTGATAATTTGAAAAGGTTGCTAACTGAAAGATGAATGAATGCTTCTTAAAACTGTCCGAAAAACGAGTTGCTGTTCTCTCCCGACTTTGATCTAATAATTGCAAAGGTATATTTAAGTGTATCCTGGTTCAGATGCGTGATTAGTAGGTAGGCCAAATTGTACCGAGAGGCCAAGTAGTTCCACAACATCAGCAAAGCCCTCATAGTTTGGCGGAAGCCATGGATGCAAGGTGGCTGTTGTGTACAGCCTAGAACTTCAATATTCGCAAAAACTGCAATGCAGTCCGCCAAGAACTCTTTGTAGTTACGTCCTGTACACATTGCAGAAGTGCAAGGTGACTTTCCGCACTTCTGAGATATGTTTAGGCAGTCAAAGGGTCTATCCGCTCGACAAATCTGTGTGGATAGCCTCTGCTGGCAACTGCCGAAGTGTTACCAAACTGCACAATGCAGCAGCACAGGGGTTGCTGAACACCTGTGCTGCGAGCTTCACAGACCTCTTTGGACCAAAAGTCAAATTAAAGTGACGGTCGCTCAGCTTTGGAATGGACCGAATTTCCATTTCTCGGTCCCTCTCGTAAGACTGTCGTATATACGAACTTTTGATTATGTTAGTCTATTCTACGGTCATACATGAAGGATATATTTCGCAAGCACTTGAGAAAATGTGAAGCATCAAAAATAAAGAAAAGCTGTTCACCACTGATGCGCAGTTATGGGTTTTGAGGGTTTACAAGGCTAGAAACCAGATACATTTGGGTTCCCCTGATCACAAACCGCAGTCACAGGTTGTAATCCAGCTGCAAGAAGTAAGTTGTAGCACTGGAAAAGACGGTCACATATAACACTCGCAAGTGCTGTTTATCCGCAAAGAAACAGCCAAGAGGCCTCTTCCGCGGTGTGCATATTCATTTGGCCATGAACACAAGAGCCTTAGCAAGATATCGACCTTGTGCAGTACTATACACTCTTCAAGGCCTTCAAATCTGTCTGACACTGGGTTGTACGACAGTTCATTTGCAACATGCATTTCATCAAAAATTATAGCGCAAGCCCTGCCTTTCTGCGGAAAAGACGCTTCCCGTCTCTTGATCAAATCGAAAACTTCAGGATATAATCCCACCCTGGATAAAGCCAGAAAGGAGCTGCCTGCAATACCAGTAACCTTTCGAGGTGTGAAAGTAGAGACCTTAGGAACGCTTTGTTCTGGCTGCACCATCGAGACCAGATCTGCTGGTGTTGCTCATCTTCAACTGAGCCTCTACAAAGCAGCAACAGTTGGAGTCACATGCTCACGCACAGTTTCTACCACTTCGGCAGCAGTCTACATGCGTCGGCGCTGGAGCAGTCGTCCTTGCAGTCTCGTGTTGCGGTCATGGAGCTGCCTGAGCTTGGCTCTGAGCTTGTCAAGGGGCCGCCTTTCATTGGTGGGGCTGGTGAACGATCCTGCAAGGTAAGGGATAAGCAGCAGAATAATTAGCAGCTGTCGGGTTCAGTACACGTACTTATATCCTTACAGAACCAAGAAATGCACGTGGTGTCAAAGCGTTGCAATGTTTGCAACATCAACCTTTTTAAGAAATCGATGAACTGCTGCGCGAAGGTTCTGGTGATGCTGCAGTACACAATGGCAGTGCTGCAAGCTCTCCAGCCGTGTTGGTATGTGCAGATGACTTGCTGGCCCGAGCATATCTGTGGTCAGCTGCGACAGCAGGAAGTAATGCAAGAAAAAAATATAACTACAGCACAGACAGTAACGAAAGCGTAGCCAGAAACCAAACAATGCACAAAAATATTTTCTAAGCCCCTAAAGCAAAATCAGCACTTACAATGAACTTCTAAAAAGGCACTGCCGTGGGTCCGCGCTTGACTCAGGGAAGAACTTTGGGTGTCTGCATCTGCAAAGCACACAGTCAAGATACTGCAGTATATTTCTGCACCATCGCTTTTTGCATTGTTGGAAAACATTGGAAATAACTATTACCTTCTATGATGAGTTTCAGCAATTGGGACTGCTGGCTGTGCATGCACCCCTTTCCAACTACTTCACTGGACATATCACCTATGAAACAAAGAAAAGTTCGCCCTGTATTATCACCATTTACCAGAAAGGTACCCACAATGCATTCAACCCTTCCCACCTGACTCTCCTTTCTGATGCAGTGACCAAGTTCCACTTAGCCTGGACGATGAAGCATCCATGTGACTGCTGCGCGCACTCGAGGCATCTGAAATGGCAATTCCAACAAGGAAGGAGACACATCAGTACCCCGGTGGCTATTATTTGCAAAAAACTGTAGCTTCCGCGCCTTGCATGCGGCTAAGATATGGCACCACTCGTGGAGGAAAAATGCCTTCTGTTGAAGTTAACTTCTGCTTAGCACTTTGATTCGCTACCCTATCAATTTCAATGAAATCAGAGGCTATAGCGCGTGCATAAAAATTTATAAATTGTTGTGCGCAATACCAGCGTGAAGAGCTCAAGATATGCTTCTCACGCAGAGACATCTCAAATAAAGCGATGTGCATCATATCGCTTGCCCTCTACATATGCAGGTAAAATAAGCAATAATAAGCATACAAAAATAATATTAGGCATGCAATAAGCTGTAATAAAATTACTTCACAGACAATTGCAGAATAAAGAGTAAACCATGCTTTTGATACTATATTTAGCATTATAAACAGCAAGAACAGAGGCAATGATTATTGCGCTTCATTGGCAGTGGTGTGCTTGCTCTCATAAGCTATACATGAGCGTGCAATATCTGAAATGTTTTCCACTCATTGCAACTTTACCTATCAAAGCCTAAAATTTCAGCTTTATAAGACGCAACAATAAAACCTTTATGGGCACAAGGAAGAAAAATTTCGGAGTTGGAGCACTGAAATACTCCGTACATGAAGGAAAGGTGGCACAATTTTTTAAGGTCTTTCAGCACTTTTTGCACATGGTAGCCTTTCTAAGATGTGTACTGCAGGCTACTAAATATTCTCGAAAACATGAAGCCTAGTACACACGAAATTCGTTAGCTATAAAACAGGCGAGAGCGGCAAGAAATCAGCTATGGAGCTAGAAGAGACGATACTGAGAAGAGCTCACTCACCGGTGAAAGTCAGGCGGGAAGCGGTGTTATAAGACGCCGACGGTTGAGTCCACGCTGCCGCAATGTGCCACAGAGCATGTTTCCTCACTTTGCGCGGGCCCATCTTGCGATAAAGCGCTAAGTTCTTCAAACGAAGTGCGAGAAGCATAATACAATGCTGCAAAAAAGGCTACGCACTGGCTGCACGCCGAGGAGACGAAACCATGAAAACTCGGCTGAAGCAGGATATTAATCTTACCAAGAGCAGAAACCAGCAAGGATGTCGAAATATTTGCAATAGGGACGTTTTCAGACTTGCAAGCTAAACTTATAAGCTTTCCAAGGAGCACAACAGACAGCGATAAGAAACCGCCTCGCTAGGGTGGCTTCGTCAGCTTCGTTGCCTGTGGTTGCCTACCTCGCAGAAGCCTAAGAGGGTCTGCAAAGTCTCTTCAAGACCGATGCAACATCAAGCAGGGTGCAATAAGAGTGTTGCAAAATTGTTAAAAGTTAATGTTTGAATTAAGTACCTTACCTCATTCACAAGCAAAGTTATCAAAATTTCTATTATTCTTGTGTTGATTCATATATTTTAATTTGCAATAATACAATTTCTTAATTTCCATGGCTTATTCCTAATAAAGGAAGAAGCCATGGGCCTCATAACACGAGGACAAGTAAACGCTGTACATATGACCACGCCACATGACCACGCCAATGAGATCGGAGTAAATAAAAAAATTAAAATGCAACCGCGCAGTCATGCCATCTTCCAAGCGTTACAGCAAGCAGAAGAGAAAAAAGGGCAGGAAGGGGCGAGAAAGCACACAACGAGGCTAGTGAAGGAGGAGGCAACAATCAAATCATGCAAGGTATTTAGAACGCAATAATACTTAATAACCAGATAATCGAGCGAAACAAAAGCAGAGCATAACATAAAATAAGGCATAACAGCTCACAGATCAAGGTGAAAAAGACGAGTAAACTATAGGAACCGGAGGAAGAACCCGCTCATGAAGACCACGGACCATATTGTAAGAGAACATTGAGCAAAACAGGAACAGAAGAAAGCGAGCCAAGGAATAATCAACTAGGCAAATATATTATGGCACCTGGAAAGCACTGTAAAATACAGGAACGAAAAAAAAAAAGTGGTTTAGAGTTGAAACAAACCTCACCAACTCGCAAGACAAGCTATTAATAAAGGCTCATACTAAACAGCTCAAAACGACATAACGCAAGAAGACAAAACAAGGCATTAAGAGCTTGTGTTGTGCCTTCTTGTGTCCTGCAACTTTACGCTGCATACCGTGAATCACTAACAACTAGCTCAAAACCCAGCATTAATTAGATAGGAGGGAAGCGAAAATCAGGTGCTGCCAGTGCAGAAGAAACAATCCTCGAGGTGATAAGTCACGGTACTCAGAAAAAAAAGAGTAAGAAAGCAAACAGGCAGGGGGCACCAGTAAACAGCGAAACTGACTACGTTACTAAGACGTGACTAAAATGGCTGTTAAAGCGAGGTCATGAACAAGCAACCATGTCACGCCGCCATTTGAGCGCTGTGGGAAACCGACAGAAGAGGCAAGTGGTAAAGAGTTGAAGCAGCGACGTCAGCTTTCAGATTAAGTGATTAACAGAAACAAAAACAAACATGAGGTGATGTAAGCGAAGAATAATTAAGCCTAGAGACATGAAGTCATATCGCTAAGAAAAGAGTAAGAAAGTAAACAGGTAGGGAGCACCAGTATACAGTGAAGTTTACTACGTTACTGAGAAGTGACTAAATGGGTTAATAAAGCGAGCCAAAGATCAAGCAATCACGAAGCCATATCCGGCAGCCATGCAAGCACTGTAGCAAACCGACAGAAGAGATAAGCGGTTCAGAGTTGAAATAACCATATGTGCTTGCAGATGAAGCAATGGGCTGATTGTTGGAGAAATGTGAGGTGATGCAGGCGAAGAAGAAAGGAGCCTCGCGGCATCAAGTCATGGCAGTAAGAGTAAGGAAGCAAACAGGCAGAGATCCCTAGTATACAGCGAAATGACTACGTTACTCAGACCTGTCTAAAATTGGATAATAAAGCGAGCCAAAAAACAAGCAACCATGCAACCATGTCATGCTACCATTTGAGCGCTGTGGGAAATCGACAGAAGAGGTAAGTGGTAAAGAGTTGAAGCAACCATGTCAGCTTGCAGATTAGGCGATTAAGAGAACAACAAGCAAATGTGAAGTGATGCAAACGCAGACGAAAGGAGCCTCGAGGCATTAAGTCATGGTGTTCAGAAAAGAATAACAAAGCAAACAGGCAGGGAGCAACGGTAAACAGCGAAATTGACTGCGTTACTGACACGTGAATAAAATGGGTGAATAAAGCGAGGCAATAAGCAAGCAACCATTCAGCCTTGCAATGCCGCCATTCAAGCACTGTAGCAAAGCGACAGAAAAGATAAGCGGTTAAGAGTTGAAGGAACCGCACCTTCTTTCAGATAAAGCAATGAGCTGAATGTTGGAGAAAGAAGCCTCGATGCATTAAGTTATGGCGCTAAGAGTAAGGAAGCAAACATGCATAGAGCACCAGAAAACAGTGTAAGTGACTACATTACTGAGACCCGACTAATATGTTTTAATAAAGCGGGCCAATGTATAACCAGCCATTTCATGCCGCCATGCAAGCGCTGTAGCAAACCAACAGAAGGAATAAGCATTTCATAGTGGAACTGCGCAAGTTAACAAACAAGCAATTAACAGAAAGGCAGGCGTGAGGTGATGCAAGCGAAGATGAAAGGAGCCCCGAATCAGTAAGTTCTGACTCAAAGAAAAGAGTAAGAAAGTAAACAAGCAGCGAGCAACTGTAAACAGCGAATTGACTATGTTAATGAGAGCTGACTCAACTGAATTAAAAAAGTGTGCCAAGGAATAAGCAACCCCGCAGCCATATCATGCCGCTATGCAAGCACTGTAGCAAGCCGACAGGAGAGATAAGCGGATCAAAATTGAAGCTACGTCAGTCTACAAATTAAACGATTAACAGAAAGGCAAGCAAACGTGAGGTGATGCAAGCGAAGAAAAAAGGAGCCTGGAGACATTAAAGCTTGGCGCTAAGAAAAGAGCAAGGAAGCAAACAAACCGGAACCACCAGTCAAAAGCGAAATTGTCTGAGTTTTTGAGACCAGACCAAATGGGTTATTTAAGCGAGCCAATCAACAAGCAACCATGCAGCCATGCCATGCAGCCAATCAAGAACTGGAGCAGACCGACAGAATAGTTAAGCGGTTTACAGTTGAAGCAACCACGTCAGCTTGCAGATTAGGCGATTAAGAGAAGGCAATAAAATGTGATGTGATGCAAGCGCAGAAGGAAGGAGCCCCGAAACATCAAGTCATGGAGGTCAGAAAAGAGTAAGAAAGCAAACAGGCAGGGAGCAACAGTAAACATCGAAATTGGCTAAGGTACTGACATGAGAGTAAAAGAGGTGAATAAAACAAGGCAATGAACAAGCAACCATGTAGCCTTGTAATGCCGCCATGCAAGCGCTGTAGCAAACCGACAGAACAGATTAGCAGTTCGGAGTTGCAGCAAACACGTCAATTTGAAGATTAGGCGATTAACAGAAAGGCAAGCAAATGTGAGGTGATGCAAGCGCAAAAGAAAGGAACCTAGAGGAATAAAGACATGACGCTCAGAAAAGAGTAGGAAAGCAAACAGGCAGGGACAAACAGTAAACAGCGAAATTGACTACGTTACTGGCACGTGAATAAAATGGGTGAATAAAGCGAGGCAATTAACAAGCAACCATGCCGCCATTCAAGCACTGTAGCAAACCGACAAAAGAGATAAGCGGTTCAGAGTTGAAGCAACCACATCTGCTTGCAGACCGCGTAATGAGCTGAACGTTGGAGAAAGGAGCCTCGATGCATTAAGTCATGGCGATAAGAGTAAGGAAGCAAATAGGCATAGATCACTATCAAATACTGTAAATGATTACCATAGTGAGGCTGCATTAAAATGGTTTAATAAAGCGTGCCAATGAATAAGCAGTCATTTCATGCCGCTATCTAAGCGCTGTAGCAAACCAAAAGAAGAAATAAGCATTTGCCACTGAAGCAACCGCGTCAGCTAGCAGATTAAGCGATTAACAGAAATGCAAGCAAATGTGAGGTAATGTAAGCGCATAAAAAACAAGCCTGGAGGCAATAAGCTATGGGGCAAAGAAAAGTGTAAGAAAGCAAACAGGCGTCGAGCACATGTAAACAGTGAATTTGATGCGTTACTGAGACCTCACTAAAACGGGTTAATAAAGCATGTCAATGGATAATCAACAATGCATCCACGTCATGCGGCTATGCAAGTACTGTATCAAGCCGACAGAATAGATAAGCGATTCAAAAGTTGAAGCCACCACGTCAGCCTACAGATTTAGCGATTAACAGAAAGGCAAGAAAACGTGAGTTGATGCAAGCGAAGAAGAAAGGAGCCTCCAGGCACTAAAGCTTGGCCCTAAGAGTAAGAAAGCAAACAGGCAGGAAGCACCAGTAAAAAGCTAATTTGACTGCGTTATTGAGACCAGACTAAAACAGTTAATTCAACGAGATAATCAACAAGCAACCATGCAGCGATGTCATACCACCATGCAAGCACTGTAGCAAACCGACAGAACAGCAAAGCTGTTTACAGTTGAAGCAAGCAAGTCAACTTGCAGATTGAGCGATTGCCAGAAAGGCAAGCGAATGTGAGGTGATGCCAGCGAAGAACAATTGAGCCTAAAGACATTAAGTCATATAGCTAAGAAAGGAGTTAGAAAGCAAACAAGCAGGGAGCGCCAGCGAACAGTGAAACTGACTACGTTACTGAGACGTAACTAAAATGAGTGAATAAAGCGAGGCAGTGCAGAAGCAGCCAAGTAGCCATGCCATGCCTCCATGCAAGTACTTAGGAAATCGACAGAAGAGATATGCGGTTCAAAGTTGAAGCAACCGCATCTGCTTGCAGATTAATGCGAAAAACAGAAAAGCATGCAAACGTGAAGTGATGCAAGCGAAGAACAATTGAGTCTTGAGACTATTTCATATCGCTAAGAAAAGAGTAGGAAAGCAAACAAGCGAGTAGGGAAGCCAGTAAAGGCGCATTTGACTGCGTTACTGAGACCTGACTAAAATAGGTCAATAAGATCTGCCAAAGAACAAGAACGCGTGCAATCATGGCTTGCTACCATTTGAGTGCTGTGGGAAATCGACAGAACAGGTAGGTGGTTCAGAGTAGAAGCAACCACTTCAGCTTGCAGATCAAGCGATTAAGAGAAATGGAAGCAAATGTACAGTGATGCAAGCGCAGAACAAAGATCCTCGAGGTATTAAGTCATCGCGCCCAGAAGTAAAAAGCGAAATTGACTACGTTACGGAGACGTGACTAAAATAGGCGCAAAAGCGAGGAAATGAACTAGCAACCATGTAGCCATGTCATGCCGCCATGCAAGCACTGTAGTAAACAGACAGAAGCGGTTCCGAGTTGAAGCAACCACATCGGCAGATCAAGCAATTAGTTGAAATTTGGAGAAATGTGAGGTGATGCAAGCGAAGAAGAAAGGAGCCTTGAGGTATTAAGTCATGGCGCTAAACGTAAGCAAACAAACATGCTTAAAGCGCTAGGAAACAGTGTAAGTGGCTACGTTACTGAACCCGACTAAAATGAGTTAATAAAGCGTGACAAATAATGAGCAGCCATGTCATGCCGCCATGCAAGCGCTGTAGCAAACAAACAGAAGGAATACGGATTTCACAGTGGAAGCAAGCTAGCAGGCAAGCAAATGTGAGGGGATGCAAGCGCAGAAGAAAGGAGTCTCGAAGCAGTAAGCTTTGGCGCAAAGAAAATAGTAAGAAAGCAAGCAACCAGCGAGAAACGGTAAACAGCGAATTGACTACGCTCCTGAGACCTGACTAACATGGATTAATAAAGTGTGCCAATGAGCACCTATGCAGCCATATCATGCCGCAATGCAAGCACTGTAGCAAGCCGGCAGAAGCGATAAGCGGATCAGAATTGAAGCCTAACAGAAAGGCAAGCAAACATCAGGTGATGCAAGCGAAGAAGAAAGGAGCCTCGAAGCATTAAGAGAAGGAGCCTCGAGGTATTAAGTCATGGTGCTTAGAAAAAGAGTAAGAAAGCAAACAGGCAGGGAGCACCAGTAAATAGCGAAATTGACGACGTTAATGAGACCTGAATAAAATGGGTTAACAAAGCCTGCCAATGGATAAGCAACCATGCAGCCATGTCATGCCGCAAAGTGAGGAATTATTTATAACGTTAATTGGCTCTCAATTGCAACAAGTTGTGTCTCACAAATACTCAGGAGTCTCTTTCGATGCAGATATGCTCTGGAAAACCCATATGAAAAACCTCTGCTCAAACCTGTACGGTTGTCACAATTTACTTAAGGCATGTGGTTAGACTGAAAAACATTTATTGCCAGCAATGAGCGGTTTGTGGGCGCTACACTTAGAAGGCCTCAAGTCCGTTGCTCTCGGCGACCTTTTGAGCCCACTCAGTAGCCCCAACTTGCGTTAACGGGTCTGAACCGGCCAGTATAGGCTCCCATCGCTCAAAAGAAGGGACTGGTAGCGGCGCCTTTTTGCAGCTCCATAATATATGATCGTATCCTGCTATTTAGCCGCAGTGTTTACAATTTGGATTGTATTGTGCTGGGTACATGAGCGCTAATTTAGAAGGGCTGAAGAAGGCACGCGTCTGGAGCCGACGCCAGATTACTTCCTGCCTTTTGTCTAGTTGCTTGTTTGGTGGAGGATATATCCGCCTTTCTAGTTTAAAGTGATTAGTGTAGTCATGAAATGAGATTAGTGCATCTCTCGAGAAATTGGGGGAATCAACCTGGCTCACTGCTCGGCTGACATAACCTCGAGCTATACTGTGAGCCAACTCGTTTCCTTTGTTCCCCGAGTGTGCCGGCACCCATATTAATTCCACCTCTTTTTGGTTCCAGTCTTTATATCTTAAAATTCGCTCTGTATCTTTGGAGATCATGCCACTCGCAAAATTGTTTATAGCAGATTTGGAGTCGCTAATAATGGTAACCGCTTTGGTCCTGACCCTCGCCATGGCGATAGCCGCCTCCTTCGCTGTCCCTGAGTAGTTTGTTTTTATTGAACCTGCCAATAATGTTTTTACCCGAGTCGTTCACGCCCACGATAGGCATGTGAATGTTTCAATTATAATATTTTACGGATTTTTTATTTCACTTTCTTTCATAGCCACCTATGTTACTGTATAGAGTCATGGGGTTCAACGTATGTCAGTTACTTAGAACCAGTTATACGTGTACAATAGCGTGAACTGATAATTATTGCGTTCTCGGGGTATACCCAGTCTAGCTTACACCTATGTAAAACAGTTCGCGTGCTACCAGTGACCACAGTGTATCAACCAAAAACCGCCGAAATTATTCACACAATAGCAAAAACTAATCATCCATGTCCTGTGAGCATATTTAAAATCCCAAGCCGAAATACAAGAGCTGCAACTGACCAGATTTTCAATTCGCCTGCAATACACAATGTATGCCGTAAAAGGCTTGTAGAATTTAACTGTGCACAAATCTGGAATTCTCTCCTAGTACATATAAAACAAGCCACTAGCTTTAAGGTAGCAGCCAAGACGCATTTAACAAACATTAAATACATATAGCTTATCTTACAATATACTGCAAGAAGAATGCAATCTTTGACTTCATCAATTGGATTTGTATTCAAAATGTAATCACTGTCTGTTTGAGGGGCTGGTATATCTCCGAGACTGTTGTATTTTGTTAATTTATGAAATCGCTTGCCCACTAGAAAAGAACATTTCTACACTTACATTTTTTGTTCTGTTGATGCGCTGAACGTGACATGGGGTATTTCTTGCCTATAATTTCTGTTTTGCTGAACGCTACAGCTTAAATTTGAAACAACACTTCTCGTTTGGACCCACAACTAGCCTTTGGCTATGAGTCCAATAACTTGCTTTGTATTTCCATGACACGCAATAAATAAATAAATAAATAAATAAATAAATAAATAAATAAATAAATAAATAAATAAATAAATAAATAAATAAAAACACTAGCAAGCCGACAAAAGAGATAAGCTACTGGAAATTGAAGCCACCATGGCAGCCTACAGAATAAGCAATTGACAGAAAGGTAAGATGCAAACGCAGAAACAAGGAGCCTCGAGACATTAAGGCTTCGCTCTAAGAAAAGAGTAAGAAAGGACACAAGCACCAGTTAAAGGCGACATTAACTGCATTCTTGAGACCAGACAAAAAGGGTTAATTAACCGAGCCAATCAACAAGCAACCAAACAGCCATGTCATACCGCAAATCAAACTCTGTAAAAACTGACAGGAAAGATAAGCTGTTTAGATTTCAAGAAACCATGTCAGCTTGCCGATTAAGCGACCAACAGAAAGACAAGCAAACAAGAGGTGATACAAGCATACAAGCAAAGAGACAATAAGTCATAGCGCCAAGAAAAGAGTATAAAGTAAATAAGTAATGAGCCCCAGTAAAGAGCGAAATTGACTGCGTAAGCTGAATAAAATGGGTTAATAAAGCGGGCCAATCAGCAAGCAACCAGGCAGCCAAGCCATGCCGCCATTAAAGCACTGTAGCAAACCGAAAGAAATAAGCTGTTCTGAGTTGAAGCAATCACGCCAGCTTGCAAATTAAGTAATTAAAAGAAAAGCAAGAATACGTGAGCTGATCCAAGCGCAGAAGAAAAGAGACTAGTGACATTTGAAGTCATAACGCTAAGGAAAGAGTAAGGTAACAAACAGGCAATCAGCACCAGTAAACAGCGAAATTGACTACGTTACTCTGACCTGACTAAAATGGGTTAATAAAGCGTACCAATGAACAAGCAATCATGCTGCCATGCCATGCCGCCATTCAAGCACGGTAACAAACGGGCAGATCAGGAACGACGTCAGCTTGCAGATTAAGCAAATAACAAGGAGGCAACAAAACTTCAAGTGATGCAAGGGAAAAGGATGCACCGTCGAGGCATTAAGTCATATTGCGCTAAAAAAATAGTGTGAAAGCAAACAGCCAACGAGCACCAGTAAACAGCGAAATTCACTACGTTACTCTAACCTGAATAAAATGAGTTAATGAAGCGGGCCAATGTACATGCAACTAGGCGGCCATGCCATGCCGCCATTCAAGCGGTGCGGCATACAGATAGAAGAGATAAGCGGTTAAGAGTTGAAGCAACCACATAAAATCGCAAAATGGGCGATTAACAATAATGCAAGCAAATGTGATGTTATGCAAGCTCAGAAGAAAGAAGCCCAGAGAGATTAAATCGTAGCGTCAAGAAAAGAGTCAGAAAGATATATGAGCCCCGGCGGGGTGGCGCAGTGGTTATGGCGCTCGACTACTGTTCCATAGGGTGCGCGATTTAATCCCGACCTCGGAGGCCGCTTTTCAATGAAGGCGAAAAGCAAGGCACCCATGTGCTGTGCGATGTCAGTGTACGTTAAAGGACCCCAGGTGGCCGAACTTTCTGGAATACTCCACTACGGCGTCTCTCATACAGCTTAAGTCGCTTTGGGACGTTAAACCCCACAAACCCAACCAAACAAAAAAGATATATGAAGCGAGCACCAGTAAACAGGGAAGTTGACCAGGTTACTGCAACCAGACTAAAGTGGGTTACTAAAGCTAGCAAATGAGCAATCAACCATGCAGCCATGCCATTCCACCATTGAAGCAGTGCAGCATACCGATAGAAGGGATAAGCGGTTAAGAGTTGAAGAAACCACAACTTGCAGGATAAGCGATTAACTATAAGGCAAGCAAATGTGAGGTTATGTAAGCGCCAAAGAAAAGAGCCTAGCGAGAATAAATCGTAGCCTCAAAAAAGAGTAAGAAAGATATACGAAGCGAGCACCAGTAAACAGCGAAGTTGACCAGGTTACTGCGACCAGACAAAAGTGGGTTAATAAAGCTAGCCAATAAGTAATCTACCATGCAGCCATGGCATTCCACCATTCAATCAATACAGCATACCGATAGAAGAGATAAGCGGTTAAGAATTGAAGGAGCCACATCAACTTGCAGGATGAACGATTGACTGTAACGCAAGCAAAAATGAGGTTAGACAAGCGCAAAAGTAAGGAGCCTAGAAAAGGTAAATCGTAGCCTCAAGAAACGAGTAAGAAATATATGCGAAGCGAGCACGAGTAAATAGTGAAATTGACCAGGTTACTGCGACAAGACTGAAGTGGGTTAATAAAGCTAGCCAATGAGCAATCAACCATGCAGCCATGCCATTCCACCATTCAAGCAGTGCAGCATACCAATGGAAGAGATAAGCGGTTGAGCGTTGATGCAACCACATCAACTTGCAGGATAAGCGATTAACTATAATGCAAGGAAATGTGAGGTTATGTAAGCGCAAAATAAAGGAGCCTAGCGAGAATAAATCGTAGCGTCAAGAAAAGAGTAAGAAAGATATACGAAGTGAGCACCAGTAAACAGCGGAGTTGACCAGGTTACTGCGACCAGACTAAAGTGGGTTAATAAAGCTAGCCAATGAGCAATCAACCAAGCAGCCATGGCATTCCAGTACCGTTCAATCAATGCAGCATACCGATAGAAGAGATAAGGGGTTAAGAGTTGAAGGAGCCACATCAACTTGCAGGATAAGCGATTGACTATAACGCAAGCAAATATGAGGTTAGGCAAGCGCAAAAGAATGGAGCCTAGAGAAGGTAAATCGTAGCGTCAAGAAAAGAGTAATGAATATAAACGAAGCGAGCACGAGTAAACAGCGAAGTTGACCAGGTTACTGCGACAAGACTAAAGTGGGTTAAAAAAGCTAGCCAATGAGCAATCAACCATGCAGCAATGGCATTCCAGTACCGTTCAATCAATGCAGCATACCGATAGAAGAGATAAACGGTTGAGAGTTGAAGGAGCCACATCAACTTGCAGGATAAGCGATTTACTATAACGCAAGCAAATATGAGGTTAGGCAAGCGCAAAAGAATGGAGCCTAGAGAAGTTAAATCGTAGCGTCAAGAAAAGAGTAAGAAATATATACAAAGCGAGCACGAGTAAACAGCGAAGTGGACCAGGTTACTGCGACCAGACTAAAGTGGGTTAATAAAGCTAGCCAATGAGCAATCAACCATGCAGCCATGCCATTCCACCATTCAAGCAGTGCAGCATTCCAATGGAAGAGATAAGCGGTTGAGCGTTGATGCAACCACATCAACTTACAGGATGATCGATTGACTATAACGCAAGCAAATATGCGGTTAGGCAAGCGCAAAAGAAAGGAGCATAGAGAAATTAAATCGTAGAGTCAAGAAAAGAGTAAGAAATATATATGAAGCGAGCACCGGTAAACAGCGAAGTTGATCAAGTTACTCCGGGCAGAGTAAAGTGGGTTAATAAATCTAGCCAATGAGCTATCAACCATGCAGCGATGCCATTCCACCATTCAAGCAGTGCAGCATAACGATAGAAGAGATAAGCGGTTTAGAGTTGAAAAAACCACAACAACTTGCAGGATAAGCGATTAACTATAAGGCAAGCAAATGTGAGGTTGTGCAAGCGAAACGGAAAGGAGCCTAGCGAGACTAAATCGTAGCCTGAAGAAAAGAGTAAGAAAGATATACGAAGCGAGCACCAGTAAACAGCGAAGTTGACCAGGTTACTGCGACCAGACTGGGTTAATAAAGCTAGCAAATGAACAAGCAACCATGCCGCCATGCCATGCCATGCCGCCATTCAAGCAGTGCAGCATACAGATAGAAGAGATAAGCGGTTAAGAGTTGAAGCAGCCACATCAACCTGCAGGATAAGCGATTAACTATGTGTTTTTAAACAGATATGTATACAGCGGCAAACAGTTAGCAGATGAAATGAATAAGTACTTTATAAATACAGCAATGCGCCCCCAACACCCAGCCGACAACAGAAGCAATGTATGTTCACAAATTAAGTCTATAGTACTAAGTGCTGTTACGCCAGCGGATACTGAAAAACTAATACAGCAGTTAAAGCCAAATGCGGCAAGTGGTTATGATGACATACAAGCCTCAACCGTGAAGTATGTTTCGTCTGAGATTAGCCCTTTATCGTCACATTTAATAAATGTATCTATTTCAACTGGCATATTTCCAGATCAGCTTAAAATAGCTAAAGTGGTACCTACACACAAAGGAGGAACGCGAAGTGAGTTCACAAATTACAGAACAATTTCAGTCTTACCGGTATTTTCAAAGGTATACGAAAAGGCTATAAATAATCGTTTGATTGCGTTCATCGAGAAACACGAGATAATCTCACCCTTTCAATTCGGGTTTCAAAAGAACAAGACGCCCGAAGAGGCCCTGCTTAAAGTAAAATCTAATTGTAAAAAATATTGAAACAAGAATGTACACTCTGGGAATATTTCTTGATTTAAGAAAGGCCTTCGATTCAGTTAACCATGAAACTTTGCTTTATAAGCTCCACAGGTATGGAATTCGAGGCGTAGCATCAGACCTCATTAAAGGCTATTTATCATACAGATACCAATTCGTAAATCTCAATGGAGAGCACTTGGAAAATCTAGAAATAAAACTTGGAGTACCCCAAGGTTCCATACTAGGTCCCACGCTATTTTTGTTGTATATAAATGATATAACTGAGGTTAAATACACACCTGAAATAACCATCTTTGCTGATGACACTAGTATATTTTTCACGGGCAAAAATGTGCAGGGGGTCGAAAAGGAAGCCAATCTTTACCTATCCCAGCTGTCTATCTGGCTCGAGAACAATAGTTTGCACCTGAACACGCACAAAACAAAGTTTATACTATTCAAACCAGTTAACAAAGTTTCTAAAGAAAACATTACACTTAAATACAGAATGGAATATATTGATCAGGTGTCTACACAAAAATTTTTAGGTCTCTGGTTTAACGAAGATTTATCCTGGACTCCGAATATTAATCACCTTCTAACCGATCTTCCCCGTGCCGTAGGTTGTATTAGCCGTATAGCTCCTCTTATCCCTCTCTGGATTGAAAAAAAATTTGTAATACACATTATTTTACTCGTGTCTACTTTATGCAATATTAGTCTGGGGTGCCGCGACGAAAGGAAATTACGATAGGCTGCTTTTACTGCAGAAGCGCACTCTACGTCTATTTGAAAACTACAAATGTAAAATAAGTGACTTGCCTACCCAGCCGCTCTTCCTAAAATATGATTTATTGCCAGCCAACAAGGTATATTACTTTAAACTGATGCAAATCATCCATAAAAGAAAGCTTTACATACGGTACACAGATATATCTCCACACTATCGCTTTCGAACCCTTGCACATAAAACAAAAAAAGCCAGAACCAATTATGGCAAACAGGATCTTGAATATCAAGCAGTAAAATTACTAAACCTTCATGAACACAGGATTGATCTTACGTTACCATTTAATTCCTTCAAATCAGCATATAAAGCATTCCTAAAGAATACAGAATACATTTATTGAATATAGGTGCACCCTTCTGAATCCAAATGATCAGTTTTCGTTTTTCTTGATGATTTTTTTTCCTTACAGTCTATGTCGTCATGTTATTTTCTGTCAAATACAGATCCATATTTTTATTGCATTTGTCTTCTCATCTTCGCGCTGTCACATATTCTCTTATGTGTTTGTTTCGCTCCAAAGTGGTGTTATACTGTAAACTGCATTGTGTGTTTATATGTATCTTGTATATCTATTTTTTTTTAAATTTGCTGTATTGTTAGTCAGGACATTTCCCTTTCTATGCATCGTAACGTGTTGCGTCTTGGGAGCTGCACATGGGAGACGAGGCCTTGTCAGGTTACACGCCTTTTGCCTCGTCTTCCACTTTCACTTGAAAGGAAAAAATGAAGTGAACTGAACTGAACTATAACGCGAGCAAATGAAAGGTTATGCATGCCCCAAAGAAAGGAGCCTAATGAGATTAAATAGTAGCGTCAAGAAAAAAGTACGAAATATATACAAAGCGAGCACCAGTAAACAGCGATGTTGACCAGGTTACTCCGTGCAGACTAAAGTGGGTTAATAAAGCTAGCCAATGAGCAATCAACCATGCAGCGATGCCATTCCACCACTCAAGCCGTGCAGCATACCGATAGAAGAGATAAGCGGTTAAGAGTTGAAGCAGCCACATCAAATTGGAGGATAAGCGATTAACTATAACGCGAGCAAATGTAAGGTTATGCATGCGCCAAAGAAAGGAGCCTAATGAGATTAAATCGTAACGTCAAGAAAAGAGTAAGAAATATATACGAAGCGAGCACCAGTAAACAGCGATGTTGACCAGGTTACTCCGTGCAGACTAAAGTGGGTTAATAAAGCTAGCTAATGAGCAATCAACCATGCAGCCATGCCATTCCACCATTCAAGCAGTGCAACATACCGATAGAAGAGATAAGCGGTTAAGAGTTGAAGCAGCCTTATCAACTTGGAGCATAAGCGATTAACTATAACGCGATCAAATGTAAGGTTATGCATGCGCCAAAGAGAGGAGCCTAATGAGATTAAATCGTAGCGTCAAGAAAAGAGTAAGAAATATATACGAAGCGAGCACCAGTAAACAGCGATGTTGACCAGGTTACTCCGTGCAGACTAAAGTGGGTTAATAAAGCTAGCTAATGAGCAATCAACCATGCAGCCATGCCATTCCACCATTCAAGCAGTGCAACATACCGATAGAAGAGATAAGCGGTTATGAGTTGAAGCAGCCTTATCAACTTGGAGCATAAGCGATTAACTATAACGCGAGCAAATGTAAGGTTATGCATGCGCCAAAGAAAGGAGCCTAATGAGATTAAATCGTAGCGTCAAGAAAAGAGTGAGAAATATATAAGGAGCGAGCACCAGTAAACAGCGATGTTGACCAGGTTACTCCGTGCAGACTAAAGTGGGTTAATAAAGCTAGCCAATGAGCAATCAACCATGCAGCCATGCCATTCCACCATTCAAGCAGTGCAGCATACCGATAGAATAGATAAGCGGTTATGAGTTGAAGCAGCCTTATCAACTTGGAGCATAAGCGATTAACTATAACGCGAGCAAATGTAAGGTTATGCATGCGCCAAAGTAAGGAGCCTAATGAGATTAATCGTAGCGTCAAGGAAAGAGTTAAGAAATATATAAGGAGCGAGCACCAGTAAACAGCGATGTTGACCAGGTTACTCCGTGCAGACTAAAGTGGGTTAATAAAGCTAGCCAATGAGCGATCAACCATGCAGCCATGCCATTCCACCATTCAAGCAGTGCAGCATACCGATAGAATAGATAAGCGGTTATGAGTTGAAGCAGCCTTATCAACTTGGAGCATAAGCGATTAACTATAACGCGATCAAATGTAAGGTTATGCATGCGCCAAAGAGAGGAGCCTAATGAGATTAAATCGTAGCGTCAAGAAAAGAGTAAGAAATATATACGAAGCGAGCACCAGTAAACAGCGATGTTGACCAGGTTACTCCGTGCAGACTAAAGTGGGTTAATAAAGCTAGCTAATGAGCAATCAACCATGCAGCCATGCCATTCCACCATTCAAGCAGTGCAACATACCGATAGAAGAGATAAGCGGTTATGAGTTGAAGCAGCCTTATCAACTTGGAGCATAAGCGATTAACTATAACGCGATCAAATGTAAGGTTATGCATGCGCCAAAGAAAGGAGCCTAATGAGATTAAATCGTAGCGTCAAGAAAAGAGTAAGAAATATATACGAAGCGAGCACCAGTAAACAGCGATGTTGACCAGGTTACTCCGTGCAGACTAAAGTGGGTTAATAAAGCTAGCCAATGAGCGATCAACCATGCAGCCATGCCATTCCACCATTCAAGCAGTGCAGCATACCGATAGAATAGATAAGCGGTTATGAGTTGAAGCAGCCTTATCAACTTGGAGCATAAGCGATTAACTATAACGCGATCAAATGTAAGGTTATGCATGCGCCAAAGAGAGGAGCCTAATGAGATTAAATCGTAGCGTCAAGAAAAGAGTAAGAAATATATACGAAGCGAGCACCAGTAAACAGCGATGTTGACCAGGTTACTCCGTGCAGACTAAAGTGGGTTAATAAAGCTAGCTAATGAGCAATCAACCATGCAGCCATGCCATTCCACCATTCAAGCAGAGCAACATACCGATAGAAGAGATAAGCGGTTATGAGTTGAAGCAGCCTTATCAACTTGGAGCATAAGCGATTAACTATAACGCGATCAAATGTAAGGTTATGCATGCGCCAAAGTAAGGAGCCTAATGAGATTAATCGTAGCGTCAAGGAAAGAGTTAAGAAATATATACGAAGCGAGCACCAGTAAACAGCGATGTTGACCAGGTTACTCCGTGCAGACTAAAGTGGGTTAATAAAGCTAGCCAATGAGCGATCAACCATGCAGCCATGCCATTCCACCATTCAAGCAGTGCAGCATACCGATAGAATAGATAAGCGGTTATGAGTTGAAGCAGCCTTATCAACTTGGAGCATAAGCGATTAACTATAACGCGATCAAATGTAAGGTTATGCATGCGCCAAAGAGAGGAGCCTAATGAGATTAAATCGTAGCGTCAAGAAAAGAGTAAGAAATATATACGAAGCGAGCACCAGTAAACAGCGATGTTGACCAGGTTACTCCGTGCAGACTAAAGTGGGTTAATAAAGCTAGCTAATGAGCAATCAACCATGCAGCCATGCCATTCCACCATTCAAGCAGTGCAACATACCGATAGAAGAGATAAGCGGTTATGAGTTGAAGCAGCCTTATCAACTTGGAGCATAAGCGATTAACTATAACGCGATCAAATGTAAGGTTATGCATGCGCCAAAGTAAGGAGCCTAATGAGATTAATCGTAGCGTCAAGGAAAGAGTTAAGAAATATATAAGGAGCGAGCACCAGTAAACAGCGATGTTGATCAGGTTACTCCGTGCAGACTAAAGTGGGTTAATAAAGCTAGCCAATGAGCGATCAACCATGCAGCCATGCCATTCCACCATTCAAGCAGTGCAGCATACCGATAGAATAGATAAGCGGTTATGAGTTGAAGCAGCCTTATCAACTTGGAGCATAAGCGATTAACTATAACGCGATCAAATGTAAGGTTATGCATGCGCCAAAGAGAGGAGCCTAATGAGATTAAATCGTAGCGTCAAGAAAAGAGTAAGAAATATATACGAAGCGAGCACCAGTAAACAGCGATGTTGACCAGGTTACTCCGTGCAGACTAAAGTGGGTTAATAAAGCTAGCTAATGAGCAATCAACCATGCAGCCATGCCATTCCACCATTCAAGCAGTGCAACATACCGATAGAAGAGATAAGCGGTTATGAGTTGAAGCAGCCTTATCAACTTGGAGCATAAGCGATTAACTATAACGCGATCAAATGTAAGGTTATGCATGCGCCAAAGAAAGGAGCCTAATGAGATTAAATCGTAGCGTCAAGAAAAGAGTAAGAAATATATACGAAGCGAGCACCAGTAAACAGCGATGTTGACCAGGTTACTCCGTGCAGACTAAAGTGGGTTAATAAAGCTAGCCAATGAGCGATCAACCATGCAGCCATGCCATTCCACCATTCAAGCAGTGCAGCATACCGATAGAATAGATAAGCGGTTATGAGTTGAAGCAGCCTTATCAACTTGGAGCATAAGCGATTAACTATAACGCGAGCAAATGTAAGGTTATGCATGCGCCAAAGTAAGGAGCCTAATGAGATTAATCGTAGCGTCAAGGAAAGAGTTAAGAAATATATAAGGAGCGAGCACCAGTAAGCAGCGATGTTGACCAGGTTACTCCGTGCAGACTAAAGTGGGTTAATAAAGCTAGCCAATGAGCAATCAACCATGCAGCCATGCCATTCCACCATTCAAGCAGTGCAACATACCGATAGAAGAGATAAGCGGTTATGAGTTGAAGCAGCCTTATCAACATGGAGCATAAGCGATTAACTATAACGCGAGCAAATGTAAGGTTATGCATGCGCCAAAGAAAGGAGCCTAATGAGATTAAATCGTAGCGTCAAGAAAAGAGTAAGAAATATATAAGGAGCGAGCACCAGTAAACAGCGATGTTGACCAGGTTACTCAGTGCAGACTAAAGTGGGTTAATAAAGCTAGCCAATGAGCGATCAACCATGCAGCCATGCCATTCCACCATTCAAGCAGTGCAGCATACCGATAGAAGAGATAAGCGGTTAAGAGTTGAAGCAGCCACATCAACTTGCAGGATAAGCGATCAACTATAAGGCAAGCAAATGTGATGTTATGCAAGCGCAAAAGAAAGGAGCCTAGCGAGAATAAATCGTAGCCTGAAGAAAAGAGTAAGAAATATATACCAAGCGAGCACCAGGAAACAGCGAAGTTGACCAGGTTACCGCGACCAGACTAAAGCGGGTTAATAAAGCGAGCAAATGAAAAAGCAACCATGCAGCCATGCCATGCCGCCATTCAAGCAGTGCAGCATACTGATAGAAGAGATAAGCGGTTAATAGTTGAAGCATCCACATAAACTTGCAGGATAAGCGATTAAATATAACGCAAGCAAATGTGAGGTTATGCAAGCGCAAAAGAAAAGAGCCTAGCGAGAATAAATCGTAGCCTGAAGGAAAGAGTAAGAAAGATATACGAAGCGAGCACCAGTAAAGAGGGAAGTTGACCAGGTTAGCGCGACCAGACTAAAGCGGGTTATTAAAGCCAGCAAATGAAAAAGCAACCATGCAGTCATGCCATGCCGCCATTCAAGCACTGCAGCATACTGATAGAAGAGATAAGCGGTTAAGAGTTGAAGCATCCACATAAACTTGGAGGATAAGCGATTACCTATAACGCAAGCAAATGTGAGGTTATGCAAGCGCAAAAGAAAGGAGCCTAGCGAGAATAAATCGTAGCCTGAAGAAAAGAGTAAGAAATATATACGAAGCGAGCACCAGGAAACAGCGAAGTTGACCAGGTTACCGCGACCAGACTAAAGCGGGTTAATAAAGCTAGCAAATGAACAAGCAACCGTGCAGCCATGCCATGCCGCCATTCAAGCAGTGCAGCATACTGATAGAAGAGATAAGCGGTTAATAGTTGAAGCCGCCACATAAACTTGCAGGATAAGCGATTAAATATAACGCAAGCAAATGTGAGGTTATGCAAGCGCAAAAGAAAAGAGCCTAGCGAGAATAAATCGTAGCCTGAAGGAACGAGTAAGAAAGATATACGAAGCGAGCACCAGTAAAGAGGGAAGTTGACCAGGTTACCGCGACAAGACTAAAGCGGGTTATTAAAGCGAGCAAATGAAAAAGCAACCATGGAGCCATGCCATGCCGCCATTCAAGCACTGCAGCATACTGATAGAAGAGATAAGCGGTTAAGAATTGAAGCATCCACATAAACTTGGAGGATAAGCGATTACCTATAACGCAAGCAAATGTGAGGTTATGCAAGCGCAAAAGAAAAGAGCCTAGCGAGAATAAATCGTAGCCTGAAGGAAAGAGTAAGAAAGATATACGAAGCGAGCACCAGTAAATAGCAAAGTTGACCAGGTTACTCCGTGCAGACTAAAGTGGGTTAATAAAGCTAGCCAATGAGCACTCAACCATGCAGCCATGCCATTCCACCATTCAAGCAGTGCAGCATACCGATAGAAGAGATAAGCGTTTAAGAGTTGAAGCAGCCACATCAACTTGCAGGATAAGCGATTAACTCTAACGCAAGCAAAAGTGAGGTTATGCAAGCGGAAAAGAAAGGCTCGTATTGAGATTAAATCGTAGCGTCAAGGAAAGAGTAAAAAATATATACGAAGCGAGCTCCAGTAAACAGCGAAGTTGACCGGGTTACTTAGAGCAGACAAAAGTGGGTTAATAAAGCTAGCAAATGAGCAATCAACCATGCAGCCATTGCATGCCGCCATTGAAGCAGTGCAGCATACCAATGCAAGAGATACGCGGATAAGCGTTGATGCAACCACATCAACTTGGAGGATAAGCGATTAACTATAACACAAGCAAATGTGAGGTTATGCAAGCGCAAAAGAAAAGAGCCTAGCGAGAATAAATCGTAGCCTGAAGGAAAGGGTAAGAAAGATATACGAAGCGAGCACCAGTAAAGAGGGAAGTTGACCAGGTTACTGCAACCAGACTAAAATGGGTTAATAAAGCTCGCAAATGAAGAAGCAACCACGCAGCCATGCCATGCCGCCATTGAAGCAGTGCAGCATACCAATGCAAGAGATACGCGGATAAGCGTTGATGCAACCACATCAACTTGGAGGATAAGCGATTACCTATAACGCAAGCAAATGTGAGGTTATGCAAGCGCAAAAGAAAAGAGCCTAGCGAGAATAAATCGTAGCCTGAAGGAAAGAGTAAGAAAGATATACGAAGCGAGCACCAGTAAAGAGGGAAGTTGACCAGGTTACTGCAACCAGACTAAAATGGGTTAATAAAGCTCGCAAATGAAGAAGCAACCACGCAGCCATGCCATGCCGCCATTGAAGCAGTGCAGCATACCAATGCAAGAGATACGCGGATAAGCGTTGATGCAACCACATCAACTTGGAGGATAAGCGATTACCTATAACGCAAGCAAATGTGAGGTTATGCAAGCGCAAAAGAAAAGAGCCTAGCGAGAATAAATCGTAGCCTGAAGGAAAGAGTAAGAAAGATATACGAAGCGAGCACCAGTAAAGAGGGAAGTTGACCAGGTTACTGCAACCAGACTAAAATGGGTTAATAAAGCTCGCAAATGAAGAAGCAACCACGCAGCCATGCCATGCCGCCATTGAAGCAGTGCAGCATACCAATGCAAGAGATACGCGGATAAGCGTTGATGCAACCACATCAACTTGGAGGATAAGCGATTACCTATAACGCAAGCAAATGTGAGGTTATGCAAGCGCAAAAGAAAAGAGCCTAGCGAGAATAAATCGTAGCCGAAGGAATAGAGTAATAAAGATATACGAAGCGAGCACCAGTAAAGAGGGAAGTTGACCAGGTTACTGCGACCAGACTAAAATGGGTTAATAAAGCTCGCAAATGAAGAAGCAACCACGCAGCCATGCCATGCCGCCATTGAAGCAGTGCAGCATACCAATGCAAGAGATACGCGGATAAGCGTTGATGCAACCACATCAACTTGGAGGATAAGCGATTACCTATAACGCAAGCAAATGTGAGGTTATGCAAGCGCAAAAGAAAAGAGCCTAGCGAGAATAAATCGTAGCCTGAAGGAAAGAGTAAGAAAGATATACGAAGCGAGCACGAGTAAAGAGGGAAGTTGACCAGGTTACTGCAACCAGACTAAAATGGGTTAATAAAGCTAGCAAACGAACAAGCAACCACGCAGCCATGCCATGCCGCCATTGAAGCAGCGCAGCATACCAATGCAAGAGATACGCGGATAAGCGTTGATGCAACCACATCAACTTGGAGGATAAGCGATTACCTATAACGCAAGCAAATGTGTGGTTATGCAAGCGCAAAAGAAAAGAGCCTAGCGAGAATAAATCGTAGCCTGAAGGAAAGAGTAAGAAAGATATACGAAGCGAGCACCAGTAAAGAGGGAAGTTGACCAGGTTACTGCAACCAGACTAAAATGGGTTAATAAAGCTCGCAAATGAAGAAGCAACCACGCAGCCATGCCATGCCGCCATTGAAGCAGTGCAGCATACCAATGCAAGAGATACGCGGATAAGCGTTGATGCAACCACATCAACTTGGAGGATAAGCGATTACCTATAACGCAAGCAAATGTGAGGTTATGCAAGCGCAAAAGAAAAGAGCCTAGCGAGAATAAATCGTAGCCTGAAGGAAAGAGTAAGAAAGATATACGAAGCGAGCACCAGTAAAGAGGGAATTTGACCAGGTTACTGCAACCAGACTAAAATGGGTTAATAAAGCTCGCAAATGAAGAAGCAACCACGCAGCCATGCCATGCCGCCATTGAAGCAGTGCAGCATACCAATGCAAGAGATACGCGGATAAGCGTTGATGCAACCACATCAACTTGGAGGATAAGCGATTACCTATAACGCAAGCAAATGTGAGGTTATGCAAGCGCAAAAGAAAAGAGCCTAGCGAGAATAAATCGTAGCCTGAAGGAAAGAGTAAGAAAGACATACGAAGCGAGCACCAGTAAAGAGGGAAGTTGACCAGGTTACTGCGACCAGACTAAAATGGGTTAATAAAGCTCGCAAATGAAGAAGCAACCACGCAGCCATGCCACGCCGCCATTGAAGCAGTGCAGCATACCAATGCAAGAGATACGCGGATAAGCGTTGATGCAACCACATCAACTTGGAGGATAAGCGATTACCTATAACGCAAGCAAATGTGAGGTTATGCAAGCGCAAAAGAAAAGTGCCTAGCGAGAATAAATCGTAGCCTGAAGGAAAGAGTAAGAAAGACATACGAAGCGAGCACGAGTAAAGAGGGAAGTTGACCAGGTTACTGCAACCAGACTAAAATGGGTTAATAAAGCTCGCAAATGAAGAAGCAACCACGCAGCCATGCCACGCCGCCATTGAAGCAGTGCAGCATACCAATGCAAGAGATACGCGGATAAGCGTTGATGCAACCACATCAACTTGGAGGATAAGCGATTACCTATAACGCAAGCAAATGTGAGGTTATGCAAGCGCAAAAGAAAAGAGCCTAGCGAGAATAAATCGTAGCCTGAAGGAAAGAGTAAGAAAGACATACGAAGCGAGCACCAGTAAAGAGGGAAGTTGACCAGGTTACTGCGACCAGACTAAAATGGGTTAATAAAGCTCGCAAATGAAGAAGCAACCACGCAGCCATGCCACGCCGCCATTGAAGCAGTGCAGCATACCAATGCAAGAGATACGCGGATAAGCGTTGATGCAACCACATCAACTTGGAGGATAAGCGATTACCTATAACGCAAGCAAATGTGAGGTTATGCAAGCGCAAAAGAAAAGTGCCTAGCGAGAATAAATCGTAGCCTGAAGGAAAGAGTAAGAAAGACATACGAAGCGAGCACGAGTAAAGAGGGAAGTTGACCAGGTTACTGCAACCAGACTAAAATGGGTTAATAAAGCTCGCAAATGAAGAAGCAACCACGCAGCCATGCCATGCCGCCATTGAAGCAGTGCAGCATACCAATGCAAGAGATACGCGGATAAGCGTTGATGCAACCACATCAACTTGGAGGATAAGCGATTACCTATAACGCAAGCAAATGTGAGGTTATGCAAGCGCAAAAGAAAAGAGCCTAGCGAGAATAAATCGTAGCCTGAAGGAAAGAGTAAGAAAGACATACGAAGCGAGCACCAGTAAAGAGGGAAGTTGACCAGGTTACTGCGACCAGACTAAAATGGGTTAATAAAGCTCGCAAATGAAGAAGCAACCACGCAGCCATGCCACGCCGCCATTGAAGCAGTGCAGCATACCAATGCAAGAGATACGCGGATAAGCGTTGATGCAACCACATCAACTTGGAGGATAAGCGATTACCTATAACGCAAGCAAATGTGAGGTTATGCAAGCGCAAAAGAAAAGTGCCTAGCGAGAATAAATCGTAGCCTGAAGGAAAGAGTAAGAAAGACATACGAAGCGAGCACGAGTAAAGAGGGAAGTTGACCAGGTTACTGCGACCAGACTAAAATGGGTTAATAAAGCTCGCAAATGAAGAAGCAACCACGCAGCCATGCCACGCCGCCATTGAAGCAGTGCAGCATACCAATGCAAGAGATACGCGGATAAGCGTTGATGCAACCACATCAACTTGGAGGATAAGCGATTACCTATAACGCAAGCAAATGTGAGGTTATGCAAGCGCAAAAGAAAAGAGCCTAGCGAGAATAAATCGTAGCCTGAAGGAAAGAGTAAGAAAGACATACGAAGCGAGCACCAGTAAAGAGGGAAGTTGACCAGGTTACTGCGACCAGACTAAAATGGGTTAATAAAGCTCGCAAATGAAGAAGCAACCACGCAGCCATGCCACGCCGCCATTGAAGCAGTGCAGCATACCAATGCAAGAGATACGCGGATAAGCGTTGATGCAACCACATCAACTTGGAGGATAAGCGATTACCTATAACGCAAGCAAATGTGAGGTTATGCAAGCGCAAAAGAAAAGAGCCTAGCGAGAATAAATCGTAGCCTGAAGGAAAGAGTAAGAAAGACATACGAAGCGAGCACGAGTAAAGAGGGAAGTTGACCAGGTTACTGCAACCAGACTAAAATGGGTTAATAAAGCTCGCAAATGAAGAAGCAACCACGCAGCCATGCCACGCCGCCATTGAAGCAGTGCAGCATACCAATGCAAGAGATACGCGGATAAGCGTTGATGCAACCACATCAACTTGGAGGATAAGCGATTACCTATAACGCAAGCAAATGTGAGGTTATGCAAGCGCAAAAGAAAAGTGCCTAGCGAGAATAAATCGTAGCCTGAAGGAAAGAGTAAGAAAGACATACGAAGCGAGCACCAGTAAAGAGGGAAGTTGACCAGGTTACTGCGACCAGACTAAAATGGGTTAATAAAGCTCGCAAATGAAGAAGCAACCACGCAGCCATGCCACGCCGCCATTGAAGCAGTGCAGCATACCAATGCAAGAGATACGCGGATAAGCGTTGATGCAACCACATCAACTTGGAGGATAAGCGATAACCTATAACGCAAGCAAATGTGAGGTTATGCAAGCGCAAAAGAAAAGAGCCTAGCGAGAATAAATCGTAGCCTGAAGGAAAGAGTAAGAAACACATACGAAGCGAGCACCAGTAAAGAGGGAAGTTGACCAGGTTACTGCGACCAGACTAAAATGGGTTAATAAAGCTCGCAAATGAAGAAGCAACCACGCAGCCATGCCACGCCGCCATTGAAGCAGCGCAGCATATCAATGCAATAGATACGCGGATAAGCGTTGATGCAACCACATCAACTTGGAGGATAAGCGATTACCTATAACGCAAGCAAATGTGAGGTTATGCAAGCGCAAAAGAAAAGGGCCTAGCGAGAATAAATCGTAGCCTGAAGGAAAGAGTAAGAAAGATATACGAAGCGAGCACCAGTAAAGAGGGAAGTTGACCAGGTTACTGCAACCAGACTAAAATGGGTTAATAAAGCTCGCAAATGAAGAAGCAACCACGCAGCCATGCCATGCCGCCATTGAAGCAGTGCAGCATACCAATGCAAAAGATACGCGGGTAAGCGTTGATGCAACCACATCAACTTGGAGGATAAGCGATTACCTATAACGCAAGCAAATGTGAGGTTATGCAAGCGCAAAAGAAAAGAGCTTAGCGAGAATAAATCGTAGCCTGAAGGAAAGGGTAAGAAAGATATACGAAGCGAGCACCAGTAAAGAGGGAAGTTGACCAGGTTACTGCGACCAGACTAAAATGGGTTAATAAAGCTCGCAAATGAACAAGCAACCACGCAGCCATGCCATGCCGCCATTGAAGCAGTGCAGCAGACCAATGCAAGAGATACGCGGATAAGCGTTGATGCAACCACATCAACTTGGAGGATAAGCGATTACCTATAACGCAAGCAAACGTGAGGTTATGCAAGCGCAAAAGAAAAGAGCCTAGCGAGAATAAATCGTAGCCTGAAGGAAAGAGTAAGAAAGATATACGAAGCGAGCACCAGGAAACAGCGAAGTTGACCAGGTTACCGCGACCAGACTAAAGCGGGTTAATAAAGCTAGCAAATGAACGCAACCATGCAGTCAAGCCATGCCGCCATTCAACCAGTGTAGCATACTGATTGAAGAGCTAAGCGGTTAAGAGTTGAAGCAGCCACATAAACTTGCAGGATAAGCGATTAACTATAACGCAAGCAAATGTGAGGTTATGCAAGCGCAAAAGAAAAGAGCCTAGCGAGAATAAATCGTAGCCTGAAGGAAAGGGTAAGAAAGATATACGAAGCGAGCACCAGTAAAGAGGGAAGTTGACCAGGTTACTGCGACCAGACTAAAATGGGTTAATAAAGCTAGCAAATGAACAAGCAACCACGCAGCTATGCCATGCCGCCAATGAAGCAGTGCAGCATACCAATGCAAGAGATACGCGGATAAGCGTTGATGCAACCACATCAACTTGGAGGATAAGCGATTACCTATAACGCAAGCAAATGTGAGGTTATGCAAGCGCAAAAGAAAAGAGCCTAGCGAGAATAAATCGTAGCCTGAAGGAAAGAGTAAGAAAGATATACGAAGCGAGCACCAGGAAACAGCGAAGTTGACCAGGTTACCGCGACCAGACTAAAGCGGGTTAATAAAGCTAGCAAATGAACGCAACCATGCAGCCAAGCCATGCCGCCATTCAACCAGTGTAGCATACGGATTGAAGAGCTAAGCGGTTAAGAGTTGAAGCAGCCACATAAACTTGCAGGATAAGCGATTAACTATAAAGCAAGCAAATGTGAGGTTATGCAAGCGCAAAAGAAAAGAGCCTAGCGAGAATAAATCGTAGCCTGAAGGAAAGGGTAAGAAAGATATACGAAGCGAGCACCAGTAAAGAGGGAAGTTGACCAGGTTACTGCGACCAGACTAAAATGGGTTAATAAAGCTAGCAAACGAACAAGCAACCACGCAGCCATGCCATGCCGCCATTGAAGCAGCGCAGCATACCAATGCAAGAGATACGCGGATAAGCGTTGATGCAACCACATCAACTTGGAGGATAAGCGATTACCTATAACGCAAGCAAATGTGTGGTTATGCAAGCGCAAAAGAAAAGAGCCTAGCGAGAATAAATCGTAGCCTGAAGGAAAGAGTAAGAAAGATATACGAAGCGAGCACCAGTAAAGAGGGAAGTTGACCAGGTTACCGCGACCAGACTAAAGCGGGTTAATAAAGCTAGCAAATGAACGCAACCATGCAGTCAAGCCATGCCGCCATTCAACCAGTGTAGCATACTGATTGAAGAGCTAAGCGGTTAAGAGTTGAAGCAGCCACATAAACTTGCAGGATAAGCGATTAACTATAACGCAAGCAAATGTGAGGTTATGCAAGCGCAAAAGAAAAGAGCCTAGCGAGAATAAATCGTAGCCTGAAGGAAAGGGTAAGAAAGATATACGAAGCGAGCACCAGTAAAGAGGGAAGTTGACCAGGTTACTGCGACCAGACTAAAATGGGTTAATAAAGCTAGCAAACGAACAAGCAACCACGCAGCCATGCCATGCCGCCATTGAAGCAGCGCAGCATACCAATGCAAGAGATACGCGGATAAGCGTTGATGCAACCACATCAACTTGGAGGATAAGCGATTACCTATAACGCAAGCAAATGTGTGGTTATGCAAGCGCAAAAGAAAAGAGCCTAGCGAGAATAAATCGTAGCCTGAAGGAAAGGGTAAGAAAGATATACGAAGCGAGCACCAGTAAAGAGGGAAGTTGACCAGGTTACCGCGACCAGACTAAAGCGGGTTAATAAAGCTAGCAAATGAACGCAACCATGCAGTCAAGCCATGCCGCCATTCAACCAGTGTAGCATACTGATTGAAGAGCTAAGCGGTTAAGAGTTGAAGCAGCCACATAAACTTGCAGGATAAGCGATTAACTATAACGCAAGCAAATGTGAGGTTATGCAAGCGCAAAAGAAAAGAGCCTAGCGAGAATAAATCGTAGCCTGAAGGAAAGGGTAAGAAAGATATACGAAGCGAGCACCAGTAAAGAGGGAAGTTGACCAGGTTACTGCGACCAGACTAAAATGGGTTAATAAAGCTCGCAAATGAAGAAGCAACCTCGCAGCCATGCCATGCCGCCATTGAAGCAGTGCAGCATACCAATGCAAGAGATACGCGGATAAGCGTTGATGCAACCACATCAACTTGGAGGATAAGCGATTACCTATAACGCAAGCAAATGTGAGGTTATGCAAGCGCAAAAGAAAAGAGCCTAGCGAGAATAAATCGTAGCCTGAAGGAAAGAGTAAGAAAGATATACGAAGCGAGCACCAGGAAACAGCGAAGTTGACCAGGTTACCGCGACCAGACTAAAGCGGGTTAATAAAGCTAGCAAATGAACGCAACCATGCAGCCAAGCCATGCCGCCATTCAACCAGTGTAGCATACTGATTGAAGAGCTAAGCGGTTAAGAGTTGAAGCAGCCACATAAACTTGCAGGATAAGCGATTAACTATAACGCAAGCAAATGTGAGGTTATGCAAGCGCAAAAGAAAAGAGCCCAGCGAGAATAAATCGTAGCCTGAAGGAAAGAGTAAGAAAGATATACGAAGCGAGCACCAGGAAACAGCGAAGTTGACCAGGTTACCGCGACCAGACTAAAGCGGGTTAATAAAGCTAGCAAATGAACGCAACCATGCAGCCAAGCCATGCCGCCATTCAACCAGTGTAGCATACTGATTGAAGAGCTAAGCGGTTAAGAGTTGAAGCAGCCACATAAACTTGCAGGATAAGCGATTAACTATAACGCAAGCAAATGTGAGGTTATGCAAGCGCAAAAGAAAAGAGCCTAGCGAGAATAAATCGTAGCCTGAAGGAAAGAGTCAGAAAGATATACGAAGCGAGCACCAGGAAACAGCGAAGTTGACCAGGTTACCGCGACCAGACTAAAGCGGGTTAATAAAGCTAGCAAATGAACGCAACCATGCAGCCAAGCCATGCCGCCATTCAACCAGTGTAGCATACTGATTGAAGAGCTAAGCGGTTAAGAGTTGAAGCAGCCACATAAACTTACAGGATAAGCGATTAACTATAACGCAAGCAAATGTGAGGTTATGCAAGCGCAAAAGAAAAGAGCCTAGCGAGAATAAATCGTAGCCTGAAGGAAAGGGTAAGAAAGATATACGAAGCGAGCACCAGTAAAGAGGGAAGTTGACCAGGTTACTGCGACCAGACTAAAATGGGTTAATAAAGCTAGCAAACGAACAAGCAACCACGCAGCCATGCCATGCCGCCATTGAAGCAGTGCAGCATACCAATGCAAGAGATACGCGGATAAGCGTTGATGCAACCACATCAACTTCGAGGATAAGCGATTACCTATAACGCAAGCAAATGTGAGGTTATGCAAGCGCAAAAGAAAAGAGCCTAGCGAGAATAAATCGTAGCCTGAAGGAAAGAGTAAGAAAGATATACGAAGCGAGCACCAGGAAACAGCGAAGTTGACCAGGTTACCGCGACCAGACTAAAGCGGGTTAATAAAGCTAGCAAATGAAGAAGCAACCACGCAGCCATGCCACGCCGCCATTGAAGCAGTGCAGCATACCAATGCAAGAGATACGCGGATAAGCGTTGATGCAACCACATCAACTTGGAGGATAAGCGATTACCTATAACGCAAGCAAATGTGAGGTTATGCATGCGCAAAAGAAAAGTGCCTAGCGAGAATAAATCGTAGCCTGAAGGAAAGAGTAAGAAAGATATACGAAGCGAGCACCAGTAAAGAGGGAAGTTGACCAGGTTACTGCGACCAGACTAAAATGGGTTAATAAAGCTCGCAAATGAAGAAGCAACCACGCAGCCATGCCATGCCGCCATTGAAGCAGTGCAGCATACCAATGCAAGAGATACGCGGATAAGCGTTGATGCAACCACATCAACTTGGAGGATAAGCGATTACCTATAACGCAAGCAAATGTGAGGTTATGCAAGCGCAAAAGAAAAGTGCCTAGCGAGAATAAATCGTAGCCTGAAGGAAAGAGTAAGAAAGATATACGAAGCGAGCACCAGTAAAGAGGGAAGTTGACCAGGTTACTGCGACCAGACTAAAATGGGTTAATAAAGCTAGCAAATGAAGAAGCAACCACGCAGCCATGCCATGCCGCCATTGAAGCAGTGCAGCATACCAATGCAAGAGATACGCGGATAAGCGTTGATGCAACCACATCAACTTGGAGGATAAGCGATTACCTATAACGCAAGCAAATGTGAGGTTATGCAAGCGCAAAAGAAAAGAGCCTAGCGAGAATAAATCGTAGCCTGAAGGAAAGAGTAAGAAAGATATACGAAGCGAGCACCAGTAAAGAGGGAAGTTGACCAGGTTACTGCGACCAGACTAAAATGGGTTAATAAAGCTCGCAAATGAAGAAGCAACCACGCAGCCATGCCATGCCGCTATTGAAGCAGTGCAGCATACCAATGCAAGAGATACGCGGATAAGCGTTGATGCAACCACATCAACTTGGAGGATAAGCGATTAACTATAACACAAGCAAATGTGAGGTTATGCAAGCGCAAAAGAAAAGAGCCTAGCGAGAATAAATCGTAGCCTGAAGGAAAGAGTAAGAAAGATATACGAAGCGAGCACCAGTAAAGAGGGAAGTTGACCAGGTTACTGCGACCAGACTAAAATGGGTTAATAAAGCTCGCAAATGAAGAAGCAACCACGCAGCCATGCCATGCCGCTATTGAAGCAGTGCAGCATACCAATGCAAGAGATACGCGGATAAGCGTTGATGCAACCACATCAACTTGGAGGATAAGCGATTACCTATAACGCAAGCAAATGTGAGGTTATGCAAGCGCAAAAGAAAAGAGCCTAGCGAGAATAAATCGTAGCCTGAAGGAAAGAGTAAGAAAGATATACGAAGCGAGCACCAGTAAAGAGGGAAGTTGACCAGGTTACTGCGACCAGACTAAAATGGGTTAATAAAGCTCGCAAATGAAGAAGCAACCACGCAGCCATGCCATGCCGCCATTGAAGCGGTGCAGCATACCAATGCAAAAGATACGCGGATAAGCGTTGATGCAACCACATCAACTTGGAGGATAAGCGATTACCTATAACGCAAGCAAATGTGAGGTTATGCAAGCGCAAAAGAAAAGAGCTTAGCGAGAATAAATCGTAGCCTGAAGGAAAGGGTAAGAAAGATATACGAAGCGAGCACCAGTAAAGAGGGAAGTTGACCAGGTTACTGCGACCAGACTAAAATGGGTTAATAAAGCTCGCAAATGAACAAGCAACCACGCAGCCATGCCATGCCGCCATTGAAGCAGTGCAGCAGACCAATGCAAGAGATACGCGGATAAGCGTTGATGCAACCACATCAACTTGGAGGATAAGCGATTACCTATAACGCAAGCAAATGTGAGGTTATGCAAGCGCAAAAGAAAAGAGCCTAGCGAGAATAAATCGTAGCCTGAAGGAAAGAGTAAGAAAGATATACGAAGCGAGCACCAGTAAAGAGGGAAGTTGACCAGGTTACTGCGACCAGACTAAAATGGGTTAATAAAGCTCGCAAATGAACAAGCAACCACGCAGCCATGCCATGCCGCCATTGAAGCAGTGCAGCAGACCAATGCAAGAGATACGCGGATAAGCGTTGATGCAACCACATCAACTTGGAGGATAAGCGATTACCTATAACGCAAGCAAATGTGAGGTTATGCAAGCGCAAAAGAAAAGAGCTTAGCGAGAATAAATCGTAGCCTGAAGGAAAGGGTAAGAAAGATATACGAAGCGAGCACCAGTAAAGAGGGAAGTTGACCAGGTTACTGCGACCAGACTAAAATGGGTTAATAAAGCTAGCAAATGAACAAGCAACCACGCAGCCATGCCATGCCGCCATTGAAGCAGTGCAGCAGACCAATGCAAGAGATACGCGGATAAGCGTTGATGCAACCACATCAACTTGGAGGATAAGCGATTACCTATAACGCAAGCAAATGTGAGGTTATGCAAGCGCAAAAGAAAAGAGCCTAGCGAGAATAAATCGTAGCCTGAAGGAAAGAGTAAGAAAGATATACGAAGCGAGCACCAGGAAACAGCGAAGTTGACCAGGTTACCGCGACCAGACTAAAGCGGGTTAATAAAGCTAGCAAATGAACGCAACCATGCAGTCAAGCCATGCCGCCATTCAACCAGTGTAGCATACTGATTGAAGAGCTAAGCGGTTAAGAGTTGAAGCAGCCACATAAACTTGCAGGATAAGCGATTAACTATAACGCAAGCAAATGTGAGGTTATGCAAGCGCAAAAGAAAAGAGCCTAGCGAGAATAAATCGTAGCCTGAAGGAAAGGGTAAGAAAGATATACGAAACGAGCACCAGTAAAGAGGGAAGTTGACCAGGTTACTGCGACCAGACTAAAATGGGTTAATAAAGCTAGCAAATGAACAAGCAACCACGCAGCTATGCCATGCCGCCATTGAAGCAGTGCAGCATACCAATGCAAGAGATACGCGGATAAGCGTTGATGCAACCACATCAACTTGGAGGATAAGCGATTACCTATAACGCAAGCAAATGTGTGGTTATGCAAGCGCAAAAGAAAAGAGCCTAGCGAGAATAAATCGTAGCCTGAAGGAAAGGGTAAGAAAGATATACGAAGCGAGCACCAGTAAAGAGGGAAGTTGACCAGGTTACTGCGACCAGACTAAAATGGGTTAATAAAGCTAGCAAACGAACAAGCAACCACGCAGCCATGCCATGCCGCCATTGAAGCAGTGCAGCATACCAATGCAAGAGATACGCGGATAAGCGTTGATGCAACCACATCAACTTGGAGGATAAGCGATTACCTATAACGCAAGCAAATGTGTGGTTATGCAAGCGCAAAAGAAAAGAGCCTAGCGAGAATAAATCGTAGCCTGAAGGAAAGAGTAAGAAAGATATACGAAGCGAGCACCAGTAAAGAGGGAAGTTGACCAGGTTACTGCGACCAGACTAAAATGGGTTAATAAAGCTCGCAAATGAACAAGCAACCACGCAGCCATGCCATGCCGCCATTGAAGCAGTGCAGCATACCAATGCAAGAGATACGCGGATAAGCGTTGATGCAACCACATCAACTTGGAGGATAAGCGATTACCTATAACGCAAGCAAATGTGAGGTTATGCAAGCGCAAAAGAAAAGAGCCTAGCGAGAATAAATCGTAGCCTGAAGGAAAGGGTAAGAAAGATATACGAAGCGAGCACCAGTAAAGAGGGAAGTTGACCAGGTTACTGCGACCAGACTAAAATGGGTTAATAAAGCTCGCAAATGAACAAGCAACCACGCAGCCATGCCATGCCGCCATTGAAGCAGTGCAGCATACCAATGCATGAGATACGCGGATAAGCGTTGATGCAACCACATCAACTTGGAGGATAAGCGATTACCTATAACGCAAGCAAATGTGAGGTTATGCAAGCGCAAAAGAAAAGAGCCTAGCGAGAATAAATCGTAGCCTGAAGGAAAGGGTAAGAAAGATATACGAAGCGAGCACCAGTAAAGAGGGAAGTTGACCAGGTTACTGCGACCAGACTAAAATGGGTTAATAAAGCTCGCAAATGAACAAGCAACCACGCAGCCATGCCATGCCGCCATTGAAGCAGTGCAGCATACCAATGCAAGAGATACGCGGATAAGCGTTGATGCAACCACATCAACTTGGAGGATAAGCGATTACCTATAACGCAAGCAAATGTGAGGTTATGCAAGCGCAAAAGAAAAGAGCCTAGCGAGAATAAATCGTAGCCTGAAGGAAAGAGTAAGAAAGATATACGAAGCGAGCACCAGAAAAGAGGGAAGTTGACCAGGTTACTGCGACCAGACTAAAATGGGTTAATAAAGCTCGCAAATGAAGAAGCAACCACGCAGCCATGCCATGCCGCCATTGAAGCAGTGCAGCATACCAATGCAAGAGATACGCGGATAAGCGTTGATGCAACCACATCAACTTGGAGGATAAGCGATTACCTATAACGCAAGCAAATGTGTGGTTATGCAAGCGCAAAAGAAAAGAGCCTAGCGAGAATAAATCGTAGCCTGAAGGAAAGAGTAAGAAAGATATACGAAGCGAGCACCAGTAAAGAGGGAAGTTGACCAGGTTACTGCGACCAGACTAAAATGGGTTAATAAAGCTCGCAAATGAAGAAGCAACCACGCAGCCATGCCATGCCGCCATTGAAGCAGTGTAGCATACTGATTGAAGAGCTAAGCGGTTAAGAGTTGAAGCAGCCACATAAACTTGCAGGATAAGCGATTAACTATAACGCAAGCAAATGTGAGGTTATGCAAGCGCAAAAGAAAAGAGCCTAGCGAGAATAAATCGTAGCCTGAAGGAAAGGGTAAGAAAGATATACGAAGCGAGCACCAGTAAAGAGGGAAGTTGACCAGGTTACTGCGACCAGACTAAAATGGGTTAATAAAGCTAGCAAATGAACAAGCAACCACGCAGCCATGCCATGCCGCCATTGAAGCAGTGCAGCATACCAATGCAAGAGATACGCGGATAAGCGTTGATGCAACCACATCAACTTGGAGGATAAGCGATTACCTATAACGCAAGCAAATGTGAGGTTATGCAAGCGCAAAAGAAAAGAGCCTAGCGAGAATAAATCGTAGCCTGAAGGAAAGAGTAAGAAAGATATACGAAGCGAGCACCAGGAAACAGCGAAGTTGAACAGGTTACCGCGACCAGACTAAAGCGGGTTAATAAAGCTAGCAAATGAACGCAACCATGCAGCCAAGCCATGCCGCCATTCAACCAGTGTAGCATACTGATTGAAGAGCTAAGCGGTTAAGAGTTGAAGCAGCCACATAAACTTGCAGGATAAGCGATTAACTATAACGCAAGCAAATGTGAGGTTATGCAAGCGCAAAAGAAAAGAGCCCAGCGAGAATAAATCGTAGCCTGAAGGAAAGAGTAAGAAAGATATACGAAGCGAGCACCAGGAAACAGCGAAGTTGACCAGGTTACCGCGGCCAGACTAAAGCGGGTTAATAAAGCTAGCAAATGAACGCAACCATGCAGCCAAGCCATGCCGCCATTCAACCAGTGTAGCATACTGATTGAAGAGCTAAGCGGTTAAGAGTTGATGCAACCACATCAACTTGGAGGATAAGCGATTACCTATAACGCAAGCAAATGTGAGGTTATGCAAGCGCAAAAGAAAAGAGCCTAGCGAGAATAAATCGTAGCCTGAAGGAAAGAGTAAGAAAGATATACGAAGCGAGCACCAGGAAACAGCGAAGTTGACCAGGTTACCGCGACCAGACTAAAGCGGGTTAATAAAGCTAGCAAATGAACGCAACCATGCAGCCAAGCCATGCCGCCATTCAACCAGTGTAGCATACTGATTGAAGAGCTAAGCGGTTAAGAGTTGAAGCAGCCACATAAACTTGCAGGATAAGCGATTAACTATAACGCAAGCAAATGTGAGGTTATGCAAGCGCAAAAGAAAAGAGCCTAGCGAGAATAAATCGTAGCCTGAAGGAAAGGGTAAGAAAGATATACGAAGTGAGCACCAGTAAAGAGGGAAGTTGACCAGGTTACTGCGACCAGATAAAATGGGTTAATAAAGCTAGCAAACGAACAAGCAACCACGAAGCCATGCCATGCCGCCATTGAAGCAGTGCAGCATACCAATGCAAGAGATACGCGGATAAGCGTTGATGCAACCACATCAACTTGGAGGATAAGCGATTACCTATAACGCAAGCAAATGTGAGGTTATGCAAGCGCAAAAGAAAAGAGCCTAGCGAGAATAAATCGTAGCCTGAAGGAAAGGGTAAGAAAGATATACGAAGCGAGCACCAGTAAAGAGGGAAGTTGACCAGGTTACTGCGACCAGACTAAAATGGGTTAATAAAGCTCGCAAATGAAGAAGCAACCACGCAGCCATGCCATGCCGCCATTGAAGCAGTGCAGCATACCAATGCAAGAGATACGCGGATAAGCGTTGATGCAACCACATCAACTTGGAGGATAAGCGATTACCTATAACGCAAGCAAATGTGAGGTTATGTAAGCGCAAAAGAAAAGAGCCTAGCGAGAATAAATCGTAGCCTGAAGGAAAGGGTAAGAAAGATATACGAAGCGAGCACCAGTAAAGAGGGAAGTTGACCAGGTTACTGCGACCAGACTAAAATGGGTTAATAAAGCTAGCAAATGAACAAGCAACCACGCAGCCATGCCATGCCGCCATTGAAGCAGTGCAGCATACCAATGCAAGAGATACGCGGATAAGCGTTGATGCAACCACATCAACTTGGAGGATAAGCGATTACCTATAACGCAAGCAAATGAGAGGTTATGCAAGCGCAAAAGAAAAGAGCCTAGCGAGAATAAATCGTAGCCTGAAGGAAAGGGTAAGAAAGATATACGAAGCGAGCACCAGTAAAGAGGGAAGTTGACCAGGTTACTGCGACCAGACTAAAATGGGTTAATAAAGCTCGCAAATGAAGAAGCAACCACGCAGCCATGCCATGCCGCCATTGAAGCAGTGCAGCATACCAATGCAAGAGATACGCGGATAAGCGTTGATGCAACCACATCAACTTGGAGGATAAGTGATTAACTATAACACAAGCAAATGTGAGGTTATGCAAGCGCAAAAGAAAAGAGCCTAGCGAGAATAAATCGTAGCCTGAAGGAAAGGGTAAGAAAGATATACGAAGCGAGCACCAGTAAAGAGGGAAGTTGACCAGGTTACTGCGACCAGACTAAAATGGGTTAATAAAGCTCGCAAATGAAGAAGCAACCACGCAGCCATGCCATGCCGCCATTGAAGCAGTGCAGCATACCAATGCAAGAGATACGCGGATAAGCGTTGATGCAACCACATCAACTTGGAGGATAAGCGATTACCTATAACGCAAGCAAATGTGAGGTTATGCAAGCGCAAAAGAAAAGAGCCTAGCGAGAATAAATCGTAGCCTGAAGGAAAGGGTAAGAAAGATATACGAAGCGAGCACCAGAAAAAAGGGAAGTTGACCAGGTTACTGCGACCAGACTAAAATGGGTTAATAAAGCTAGCAAATGAACAAGCAACCACGCAGCCATGCCATGCCGCCATTGAAGCAGTGCAGCATACCAATGCAAGAGATACGCGGATAAGCGTTGATGCAACCACATCAACTTGGAGGATAAGCGATTACCTATAACGCAAGCAAATGTGAGGTTATGCAAGCGCAAAAGAAAAGAGCCTAGCGAGAATAAATCGTAGCCTGAAGGAAAGGGTAAGAAAGATATACGAAGCGAGCACCAGTAAAGAGGGAAGTTGACCAGGTTACTGCGACCAGACTAAAATGGGTTAATAAAGCTAGCAAATGAACAAGCAACCACGCAGCCATGCCATGCCGCCATTGAAGCAGTGCAGCATACCAATGCAAGAGATACGCGGATAAGCGTTGATGCAACCACATCAACTTGGAGGATAAGCGATTACCTATAACGCAAGCAAATGTGAGGTTATGCAAGCGCAAAAGAAAAGAGCCTAGCGAGAATAAATCGTAGCCTGAAGGAAAGAGTAAGAAAGATATACGAAGCGAGCACCAGTAAAGAGGGAAGTTGACCAGGTTACCGCGACCAGACTAAAGCGGGTTAATAAAGCTAGCAAATGAACGCAACCATGCAGTCAAGCCATGCCGCCATTCAACCAGTGTAGCATACTGATTGAAGAGCTAAGCGGTTAAGAGTTGAAGCAGCCACATAAACTTGCAGGATAAGCGATTACCTATAACGCAAGCAAATGTGAGGTTATGCAAGCGCAAAAGAAAAGAGCCTAGCGAGAATAAATCGTAGCCTGAAGGAAAGGGTAAGAAAGATATACGAAGCGAGCACCAGTAAAGAGGGAAGTTGACCAGGTTACTGCGACCAGACTAAAATGGGTTAATAAAGCTAGCAAACGAACAAGCAACCACGCAGCCATGCCATGCCGCCATTGAAGCAGTGCAGCATACCAATGCAAGAGATACGCGGATAAGCGTTGATGCAACCACATCAACTTGGAGGATAAGCGATTAACTATAACGCAAGCAAATGTGAGGTTATGCAAGCGCAAAAGAAAAGAGCCTAGCGAGAATAAATCGTAGCCTGAAGGAAAGGGTAAGAAAGATATACGAAGCGAGCACCAGTAAAGAGGGAAGTTGACCAGGTTACCGCGACCAGACTAAAGCGGGTTAATAAAGCTAGCAAATGAACGCAACCATGCAGCCAAGCCATGCCGCCATTCAACCAGTGTAGCATACTGATTGAAGAGCTAAGCGGTTAAGAGTTGAAGCAGCCACATAAACTTGCAGGATAAGCGATTACCTATAACGCAAGCAAATGTGAGGTTATGCAAGCGCAAAAGAAAAGAGCCTAGCGAGAATAAATCGTAGCCTGAAGGAAAGGGTAAGAAAGATATACGAAGCGAGCACCAGTAAAGAGGGAAGTTGACCAGGTTACTGCGAACAGACTAAAATGGGTTAATAAAGCTAGCAAATGAACAAGCAACCACGCAGCCATGCCATGCCGCCATTGAAGCAGTGCAGCATACCAATGCAAGAGATACGCGGATAAGCGTTGATGCAACCACATCAACTTGGAGGATAAGTGATTAACTATAACACAAGCAAATGTGAGGTTATGCAAGCGCAAAAGAAAAGAGCCTAGCGAGAATAAATCGTAGCCTGAAGGAAAGAGTGAGAAAGATATACGAAGCGAGCACCAGTAAAGAGGGAAGTTGACCAGGTTACTGCGACCAGACTAAAATGGGTTAATAAAGCTCGCAAATGAACAAGCAACCACGCAGCCATGCCATGCCGCCATTGAAGCAGTGCAGCATACCAATGCAAGAGATACGCGGATAAGCGTTGATGCAACCACATCAACTTGGAGGATAAGTGATTAACTATAACACAAGCAAATGTGAGGTTATGTAAGCGCAAAAGAAAAGAGCCTAGCGAGAATAAATCGTAGCCTGAAGGAAAGGGTAAGAAAGATATACGAAGCGAGCACCAGTAAAGAGGGAAGTTGACCAGGTTACTGCGACCAGACTAAAATGGGTTAATAAAGCTCGCAAATGAAGAAGCAACCACGCAGCCATGCCATGCCGCCATTGAAGCAGTGCAGCGTACCAATGCAAGAGATACGCGGATAAGCGTTGATGCAACCACATCAACTTGGAGGATAAGTGATTTACTATAACACAAGCAAATGTGAGGTTATGCAAGCGCAAAAGAAAAGAGCCTAGCGAGAATAAATCGTAGCCTGAAGGAAAGGGTAAGAAAGATATACGAAGCGAGCACCAGTAAAGAGGGAAGTTGACCAGGTTACTGCGACCAGACTAAAATGGGTTAATAAAGCTCGCAAATGAAGAAGCAACCACGCAGCCATGCCATGCCGCCATTGAAGCAGTGCAGCATACCAATGCAAGAGATACGCGGATAAGCGTTGATGCAACCACATCAACTTGGAGGATAAGCGATTACCTATAACGCAAGCAAATGTGAGGTTATGCAAGCGCAAAAGAAAAGAGCCTAGCGAGAATAAATCGTAGCCTGAAGGAAAGAGTAAGAAAGATATACGAAGCAAGCACCAGTAAAGAGGGAAGTTGACCAGGTTACTGCGACCAGACTAAAATGGGTTAATAAAGCTCGCAAATGAAGAAGCAACCACGCAGCCATGCCATGCCGCCATTGAAGCAGTGCAGCATACCAATGCAAGAGATACGCGGATAAGCGTTGATGCAACCACATCAACTTGGAGGATAAGTGATTAACTATAACACAAGCAAATGTGAGGTTATGCAAGCGCAAAAGAAAAGAGCCTAGCGAGAATAAATCGTAGCCTGAAGGAAAGGGTAAGAAAGATATACGAAGCGAGCACCAGTAAAGAGGGAAGTTGACCAGGTTACTGCGACCAGACTAAAATGGGTTAATAAAGCTCGCAAATGAAGAAGCAACCACGCAGCCATGTCATGCCGCCATTGAAGCAGTGCAGCATACCAATGCAAGAGATACGCGGATAAGCGTTGATGCAACCACATCAACTTGGAGGATAAGCGATTACCTAAAACGCAAGCAAATGTGAGGTTATGCAAGCGCAAAAGAAAAGAGCCTAGCGAGAATAAATCGTAGCCTGAAGGAAAGAGTAAGAAAGATATACGAAGCGAGCACCAGTAAAGAGGGAAGTACCAGGTTACTGCAACCAGACTAAAATGGGTTAATAAAGCTCGCAAATGAAGAAGCAACCACGCAGCCATGCCATGCCGCCATTGAAGCAGTGCAGCATACCAATGCAAGAGATACGCGGATAAGCGTTGATGCAACCACATCAACTTGGAGGATAAGCGATTACCTATAACGCAAGCAAATGTGAGGTTATGCAAGCGCAAAAGAAAAGAGCCTAGCGAGAATAAATCGTAGCCTGAAGGAAAGAGTAAGAAAGATATACGAAGCGAGCACCAGTAAAGAGGGAAGTTGACCAGGTTACTGCGACCAGACTAAAATGGGTTAATAAAGCTCGCAAATGAAGAAGCAACCACGCAGCCATGCCATGCCGCCATTGAAGCAGTGCAGCATACCAATGCAAGAGATACGCGGATAAGCGTTGATGCAACCACATAAACTTGGAGGATAAGCGATTACCTATAACGCAAGCAAATGTGAGGTTATGCAAGCGCAAAAGAAAAGAGCCTAGCGAGAATAAATCGTAGCCTGAAGGAAAGGGTAAGAAAGATATACGAAGCGAGCACCAGTAAAGAGGGAAGTTGACCAGGTTACTGCAACCAGACTAAAATGGGTTAATAAAGCTCGCAAATGAAGAAGCAACCACGCAGCCATGCCATGCCGCCATTGAAGCAGTGCAGCATACCAATGCAAGAGATACGCGGATAAGCGTTGATGCAACCACATCAACTTGGAGGATAAGCGATTACCTATAACGCAAGCAAATGTGAGGTTATGCAAGCGCAAAAGAAAAGAGCCTAGCGAGAATAAATCGTAGCCTGAAGGAAAGAGTAAGAAAGATATACGAAGCGAGCACCAGTAAAGAGGGAAGTTGACCAGGTTACTGCGACCAGACTAAAATGGGTTAATAAAGCTCGCAAATGAAGAAGCAACCACGCAGCCATGTCATGCCGCCATTGAAGCAGTGCAGCATACCAATGCAAGAGATACGCGGATAAGCGTTGATGCAACCACATCAACTTGGAGGATAAGCGATTACCTATAACGGAAGCAAATGTGAGGTTATGCAAGCGCAAAAGAAAAGAGCCTAGCGAGAATAAATCGTAGCCTGAAGGAAAGAGTAAGAAAGATATACGAAGCGAGCACCAGTAAAGAGGGAAGTTGACCAGGTTACTGCGACCAGACTAAAATGGGTTAATAAAGCTCGCAAATGAAGAAGCAACCACGCAGCCATGTCATGCCGCCATTGAAGCAGTGCAGCATACCAATGCAAGAGATACGCGGATAAGCGTTGATGCAACCACATCAACTTGGAGGATAAGCGATTACCTATAACGGAAGCAAATGTGAGGTTATGCAAGCGCAAAAGAAAAGAGCCTAGCGAGAATAAATCGTAGCCTGAAGGAAAGAGTAAGAAAGATATACGAAGCGAGCACCAGTAAAGAGGGAAGTTGACCAGGTTACTGCGACCAGACTAAAATGGGTTAATAAAGCTCGCAAATGAAGAAGCAACCACGCAGCCATGTCATGCCGCCATTGAAGCAGTGCAGCATACCAATGCAAGAGATACGCGGATAAGCGTTGATGCAACCACATCAACTTGGAGGATAAGCGATTACCTAAAACGCAAGCAAATGTGAGGTTATGCAAGCGCAAAAGAAAAGAGCCTAGCGAGAATAAATCGTAGCCTGAAGGAAAGGGTAAGAAAGATATACGAAGCGAGCACCAGTAAAGAGGGAAGTTGACCAGGTTACTGCGACCAGACTAAAATGGGTTAATAAAGCTCGCAAATGAAGAAGCAACCACGCAGCCATGCCATGCCGCCATTGAAGCAGTGCAGCATACCAATGCAAGAGATACGCGGATAAGCGTTGATGCAACCACATCAACTTGGAGGATAAGCGATTACCTATAACGCAAGCAAATGTGAGGTTATGCAAGCGCAAAAGAAAAGAGCCTAGCGAGAATAAATCGTAGCCTGAAGGAAAGGGTAAGAAAGATATACGAAGCGAGCACCAGTAAAGAGGGAAGTTGACCAGGTTACTGCGACCAGACTAAAATGGGTTAATAAAGCTCGCAAATGAAGAAGCAACCACGCAGCCATGCCATGCCGCCATTGAAGCAGTGCAGCATACCAATGCAAGAGATACGCGGATAAGCGTTGATGCAACCACATCAACTTGGAGGATAAGCGATTACCTATAACGCAAGCAAATGTGAGGTTATGCAAGCGCAAAAGAAAAGAGCCTAGCGAGAATAAATCGTAGCCTGAAGGAAACGGTAAGAAAGATATACGAAGCGAGCACCAGTAAAGAGGGAAGTTGACCAGGTTACTGCGACCAGACTAAAATGGGTTAATAAAGCTCGCAAATGAAGAAGCAACCACGCAGCCATGCCATGCCGCCATTGAAGCAGTGCAGCATACCAATGCAAGAGATACGCGGATAAGCGTTGATGCAACCACATCAACTTGGAGGATAAGCGATTACCTATAACGCAAGCAAATGTGAGGTTATGCAAGCGCAAAAGAAAAGAGCCTAGCGAGAATAAATCGTAGCCTGAAGGAAAGGGTAAGAAAGATATACGAAGCGAGCACCAGTAAAGAGGGAAGTTGACCAGGTTACTGCGACCAGACTAAAATGGGTTAATAAAGCTCGCAAATGAAGAAGCAACCACGCAGCCATGCCATGCCGCCATTGAAGCAGTGCAGCATACCAATGCAAGAGATACGCGGATAAGCGTTGATGCAACCACATCAACTTGGAGGATAAGCGATTACCTATAACGCAAGCAAATGTGAGGTTATGCAAGCGCAAAAGAAAAGAGCCTAGCGAGAATAAATCGTAGCCTGAAGGAAAGGGTAAGAAAGATATACGAAGCGAGCACCAGTAAAGAGGGAAGTTGACCAGGTTACTGCGACCAGACTAAAATGGGTTAATAAAGCTAGCAAATTAACAAGCAACCAGGCAGCCATGCCATGCCGCCATTGAAGCAGTGCAGCATACCAATGCAAGAGATACGCGGATAAGCGTTGATGCAACCACATCAACTTGGAGGATAAGTGATTAACTATAACACAAGCAAATGTGAGGTTATGCAAGCGCAAAAGAAAAGAGCCTAGCGAGAATAAATCGTAGCCTGAAGGAAAGGGTAAGAAAGATATACGAAGCGAGCACCAGTAAAGAGGGAAGTTGACCAGGTTACTTCGACCAGACTAAAATGGGTTAATAAAGCTCGCAAATGAAGAAGCAACCACGCAGCCATGCCATGCCGCCATTGAAGCAGTGCAGCATACCAATGCAAGAGATACGCGGATAAGCGTTGATGCAACCACATCAACTTGGAGGATAAGCGATTACCTATAACGCAAGCAAATGTGAGGTTATGCAAGCGCAAAAGAAAAGAGCCTAGCGAGAATAAATCGTAGCCTGAAGGAAAGGGTAAGAAAGATATACGAAGCGAGCACCAGTAAAGAGGGAAGTTGACCAGGTTACTGCGACCAGACTAAAATGGGTTAATAAAGCTAGCAAATTAACAAGCAACCAGGCAGCCATGCCATGCCGCCATTGAAGCAGTGCAGCATACCAATGCAAGAGATACGCGGATAAGCGTTGATGCAACCACATCAACTTGGAGGATAAGTGATTAACTATAACACAAGCAAATGTGAGGTTATGCAAGCGCAAAAGAAAAGAGCCTAGCGAGAATAAATCGTAGCCTGAAGGAAAGGGTAAGAAAGATATACGAAGCGAGCACCAGTAAAGAGGGAAGTTGACCAGGTTACTGCGACCAGACTAAAATGGGTTAATAAAGCTCGCAAATGAACAAGCAACCACGCAGCCATGCCATGCCGCGATTGAAGCAGTGCAGCATACCAATGCAAGAGATACGCGGATAAGCGTTGATGCAACCACATCAACTTGGAGGATAAGCGATTACCTATAACGCAAGCAAATGTGAGGTTTTGCAAGCGCAAAAGAAAAGAGCCTAGCGAGAATAAATCGTAGCCTGAAGGAAAGAGTAAGAAAGATATACGAAGCGAGCACCAGGAAACAGCGAAGTTGACCAGGTTACCGCGACCAGACTAAAGCGGGTTAATAAAGCTAGCAAATGAACGCAACCATGCAGCCAAGCCATGCCGCCATTCAACCAGTGTAGCATACTGATTGAAGAGCTAAGCGGTTAAGAGTTGAAGCAGCCACATAAACTTGCAGGATAAGCGATTAACTATAACGCAAGCAAATGTGAGGTTATGCAAGCGCAAAAGAAAAGAGCCTAGCGAGAATAAATCGTAGCCTGAAGGAAAGGGTAAGAAAGATATACGAAGCGAGCACCAGTAAAGAGGGAAGTTGACCAGGTTACTGCGACCAGACTAAAATGGGTTAATAAAGCTAGCAAATGAACAAGCAACCACGCAGCCATGCCATGCCGCCATTGAAGCAGTGCAGCATACCAATGCAAGAGATACGCGGATAAGCGTTGATGCAACCACATCAACTTGGAGGATAAGCGATTACCTATAACGCAAGCAAATGTGAGGTTATGCAAGCGCAAAAGAAAAGAGCCTAGCGAGAATAAATCGTAGCCTGAAGGAAAGAGTAAGAAAGATATACGAAGCGAGCACCAGGAAACAGCGAAGTTGAACAGGTTACCGCGACCAGACTAAAGCGGGTTAATAAAGCTAGCAAATGAACGCAACCATGCAGCCAAGCCATGCCGCCATTCAACCAGTGTAGCATACTGATTGAAGAGCTAAGCGGTTAAGAGTTGAAGCAGCCACATAAACTTGCAGGATAAGCGATTAACTATAACGCAAGCAAATGTGAGGTTATGCAAGCGCAAAAGAAAAGAGCCCAGCGAGAATAAATCGTAGCCTGAAGGAAAGAGTAAGAAAGATATACGAAGCGAGCACCAGGAAACAGCGAAGTTGACCAGGTTACCGCGACCAGACTAAAGCGGGTTAATAAAGCTAGCAAATGAACGCAACCATGCAGCCAAGCCATGCCGCCATTCAACCAGTGTAGCATACTGATTGAAGAGCTAAGCGGTTAAGAGTTGATGCAACCACATCAACTTGGAGGATAAGCGATTACCTATAACGCAAGCAAATGTGAGGTTATGCAAGCGCAAAAGAAAAGAGCCTAGCGAGAATAAATCGTAGCCTGAAGGAAAGAGTAAGAAAGATATACGAAGCGAGCACCAGGAAACAGCGAAGTTGACCAGGTTACCGCGACCAGACTAAAGCGGGTTAATAAAGCTAGCAAATGAACGCAACCATGCAGCCAAGCCATGCCGCCATTCAACCAGTGTAGCATACTGATTGAAGAGCTAAGCGGTTAAGAGTTGAAGCAGCCACATAAACTTGCAGGATAAGCGATTAACTATAACGCAAGCAAATGTGAGGTTATGCAAGCGCAAAAGAAAAGAGCCTAGCGAGAATAAATCGTAGCCTGAAGGAAAGGGTAAGAAAGATATACGAAGTGAGCACCAGTAAAGAGGGAAGTTGACCAGGTTACTGCGACCAGATAAAATGGGTTAATAAAGCTAGCAAACGAACAAGCAACCACGAAGCCATGCCATGCCGCCATTGAAGCAGTGCAGCATACCAATGCAAGAGATACGCGGATAAGCGTTGATGCAACCACATCAACTTGGAGGATAAGCGATTACCTATAACGCAAGCAAATGTGAGGTTATGCAAGCGCAAAAGAAAAGAGCCTAGCGAGAATAAATCGTAGCCTGAAGGAAAGGGTAAGAAAGATATACGAAGCGAGCATCAGTAAAGAGGGAAGTTGACCAGGTTACTGCGACCAGACTAAAATGGGTTAATAAAGCTAGCAAATGAACAAGCAACCACGCAGCCATGCCATGCCGCCATTGAAGCAGTGCAGCATACCAATGCAAGAGATACGCGGATAAGCGTTGATGCAACCACATCAACTTGGAGGATAAGCGATTACCTATAACGCAAGCAAATGTGAGGTTATGCAAGCGCAAAAGAAAAGAGCCTAGCGAGAATAAATCGTAGCCTGAAGGAAAGGGTAAGAAAGATATACGAAGCGAGCACCAGTAAAGAGGGAAGTTGACCAGGTTACTGCGACCAGACTAAAATGGGTTAATAAAGCTCGCAAATGAAGAAGCAACCACGCAGCCATGCCATGCCGCCATTGAAGCAGTGCAGCATACCAATGCAAGAGATACGCGGATAAGCGTTGATGCAACCACATCAACTTGGAGGATAAGCGATTACCTATAACGCAAGCAAATGTGAGGTTATGTAAGCGCAAAAGAAAAGAGCCTAGCGAGAATAAATCGTAGCCTGAAGGAAAGGGTAAGAAAGATATACGAAGCGAGCACCAGTAAAGTGGGAAGTTGACCAGGTTACTGCGACCAGACTAAAATGGGTTAATAAAGCTCGCAAATGAAGAAGCAACCACGCAGCCATGCCATGCCGCCATTGAAGCAGTGCAGCATACCAATGCAAGAGATACGCGGATAAGCGTTGATGCAACCACATCAACTTGGAGGATAAGTGATTAACTATAACACAAGCAAATGTGAGGTTATGCAAGCGCAAAAGAAAAGAGCCTAGCGAGAATAAATCGTAGCCTGAAGGAAAGGGTAAGAAAGATATACGAAGCGAGCACCAGTAAAGAGGGAAGTTGACCAGGTTACTGCGACCAGACTAAAATGGGTTAATAAAGCTCGCAAATGAAGAAGCAACCACGCAGCCATGCCATGCCGCCATTGAAGCAGTGCAGCATACCAATGCAAGAGATACGCGGATAAGCGTTGATGCAACCACATCAACTTGGAGGATTAGCGATTACCTATAACGCAAGCAAATGTGAGGTTATGCAAGCGCAAAAGAAAAGAGCCTAGCGAGAATAAATCGTAGCCTGAAGGAAAGGGTAAGAAAGATATACGAAGCGAGCACCAGAAAAAAGGGAAGTTGACCAGGTTACTGCGACCAGACTAAAATGGGTTAATAAAGCTAGCAAATGAACAAGCAACCACGCAGCCATGCCATGCCGCCATTGAAGCAGTGCAGCATACCAATGCAAGAGATACGCGGATAAGCGTTGATGCAACCACATCAACTTGGAGGATAAGCGATTACCTATAACGCAAGCAAATGTGAGGTTATGCAAGCGCAAAAGAAAAGAGCCTAGCGAGAATAAATCGTAGCCTGAAGGAAAGGGTAAGAAAGATATACGAAGCGAGCACCAGTAAAGAGGGAAGTTGACCAGGTTACTGCGACCAGACTAAAATGGGTTAATAAAGCTAGCAAATGAACAAGCAACCACGCAGCCATGCCATGCCGCCATTGAAGCAGTGCAGCATACCAATGCAAGAGATACGCGGATAAGCGTTGATGCAACCACATCAACTTGGAGGATAAGCGATTACCTATAACGCAAGCAAATGTGAGGTTATGCAAGCGCAAAAGAAAAGAGCCTAGCGAGAATAAATCGTAGCCTGAAGGAAAGAGTAAGAAAGATATACGAAGCGAGCACCAGTAAAGAGGGAAGTTGACCAGGTTACCGCGACCAGACTAAAGCGGGTTAATAAAGCTAGCAAATGAACGCAACCATGCAGTCAAGCCATGCCGCCATTCAACCAGTGTAGCATACTGATTGAAGAGCTAAGCGGTTAAGAGTTGAAGCAGCCACATAAACTTGCAGGATAAGCGATTACCTATAACGCAAGCAAATGTGAGGTTATGCAAGCGCAAAAGAAAAGAGCCTAGCGAGAATAAATCGTAGCCTGAAGGAAAGGGTAAGAAAGATATACGAAGCGAGCACCAGTAAAGAGGGAAGTTGACCAGGTTACTGCGACCAGACTAAAATGGGTTAATAAAGCTAGCAAACGAACAAGCAACCACGCAGCCATGCCATGCCGCCATTGAAGCAGTGCAGCATACCAATGCAAGAGATACGCGGATAAGCGTTGATGCAACCACATCAACTTGGAGGATAAGCGATTAACTATAACGCAAGCAAATGTGAGGTTATGCAAGCGCAAAAGAAAAGAGCCTAGCGAGAATAAATCGTAGCCTGAAGGAAAGGGTAAGAAAGATATACGAAGCGAGCACCAGTAAAGAGGGAAGTTGACCAGGTTACCGCGACCAGACTAAAGCGGGTTAATAAAGCTAGCAAATGAACGCAACCATGCAGCCAAGCCATGCCGCCATTCAACCAGTGTAGCATACTGATTGAAGAGCTAAGCGGTTAAGAGTTGAAGCAGCCACATAAACTTGCAGGATAAGCGATTACCTATAACGCAAGCAAATGTGAGGTTATGCCAGCGCAAAAGAAAAGAGCCTAGCGAGAATAAATCGTAGCCTGAAGGAAAGGGTAAGAAAGATATACGAAGCGAGCACCAGTAAAGAGGGAAGTTGACCAGGTTACTGCGAACAGACTAAAATGGGTTAATAAAGCTAGCAAATGAACAAGCAACCACGCAGCCATGCCATGCCGCCATTGAAGCAGTGCAGCATACCAATGCAAGAGATACGCGGATAAGCGTTGATGCAACCACATCAACTTGGAGGATAAGTGATTAACTATAACACAAGCAAATGTGAGGTTATGCAAGCGCAAAAGAAAAGAGCCTAGCGAGAATAAATCGTAGCCTGAAGGAAAGAGTGAGAAAGATATACGAAGCGAGCACCAGTAAAGAGGGAAGTTGACCAGGTTACTGCGACCAGACTAAAATGGGTTAATAAAGCTCGCAAATGAACAAGCAACCACGCAGCCATGCCATGCCGCCATTGAAGCAGTGCAGCATACCAATGCAAGAGATACGCGGATAAGCGTTGATGCAACCACATCAACTTGGAGGATAAGTGATTAACTATAACACAAGCAAATGTGAGGTTATGTAAGCGCAAAAGAAAAGAGCCTAGCGAGAATAAATCGTAGCCTGAAGGAAAGGGTAAGAAAGATATACGAAGCGAGCACCAGTAAAGAGGGAAGTTGACCAGGTTACTGCGACCAGACTAAAATGGGTTAATAAAGCTCGCAAATGAAGAAGCAACCACGCAGCCATGCCATGCCGCCATTGAAGCAGTGCAGCATACCAATGCAAGAGATACGCGGATAAGCGTTGATGCAACCACATCAACTTGGAGGATAAGTGATTTACTATAACACAAGCAAATGTGAGGTTATGCAAGCGCAAAAGAAAAGAGCCTAGCGAGAATAAATCGTAGCCTGAAGGAAAGGGTAAGAAAGATATACGAAGCGAGCACCAGTAAAGAGGGAAGTTGACCAGGTTACTGCGACCAGACTAAAATGGGTTAATAAAGCTCGCAAATGAAGAAGCAACCACGCAGCCATGCCATGCCGCCATTGAAGCAGTGCAGCATACCAATGCAAGAGATACGCGGATAAGCGTTGATGCAACCACATCAACTTGGAGGATAAGCGATTACCTATAACGCAAGCAAATGTGAGGTTATGCAAGCGCAAAAGAAAAGAGCCTAGCGAGAATAAATCGTAGCCTGAAGGAAAGAGTAAGAAAGATATACGAAGCGAGCACCAGTAAAGAGGGAAGTTGACCAGGTTACTGCGACCAGACTAAAATGGGTTAATAAAGCTCGCAAATGAAGAAGCAACCACGCAGCCATGCCATGCCGCCATTGAAGCAGTGCAGCATACCAATGCAAGAGATACGCGGATAAGCGTTGATGCAACCACATAAACTTGGAGGATAAGCGATTACCTATAACGCAAGCAAATGTGAGGTTATGCAAGCGCAAAAGAAAAGAGCCTAGCGAGAATAAATCGTAGCCTGAAGGAAAGAGTAAGAAAGATATACGAAGCGAGCACCAGTAAAGAGGGAAGTTGACCAGGTTACTGCAACCAGACTAAAATGGGTTAATAAAGCTCGCAAATGAAGAATCAACCACGCAGCCATGCCATGCCGCCATTGAAGCAGTGCAGCATACCAATGCAAGAGATACGCGGATAAGCGTTGATGCAACCACATAAACTTGGAGGATAAGCGATTACCTATAACGCAAGCAAATGTGAGGTTATGCAAGCGCAAAAGAAAAGAGCCTAGCGAGAATAAATCGTAGCCTGAAGGAAAGGGTAAGAAAGATATACGAAGCGAGCACCAGTAAAGAGGGAAGTTGACCAGGTTACTGCGACCAGACTAAAATGGGTTAATAAAGCTCGCAAATGAAGAAGCAACCACGCAGCCATGCCATGCCGCCATTGAAGCAGTGCAGCATACCAATGCAAGAGATACGCGGATAAGCGTTGATGCAACCACATAAACTTGGAGGATAAGCGATTACCTATAACGCAAGCAAATGTGAGGTTATGCAAGCGCAAAAGAAAAGAGCCTAGCGAGAATAAATCGTAGCCTGAAGGAAAGGGTAAGAAAGATATACGAAGCGAGCACCAGTAAAGAGGGAAGTTGACCAGGTTACTGCAACCAGACTAAAATGGGTTAATAAAGCTCGCAAATGAAGAATCAACCACGCAGCCATGCCATGCCGCCATTGAAGCAGTGCAGCATACCAATGCAAGAGATACGCGGATAAGCGTTGATGCAACCACATCAACTTGGAGGATAAGCGATTACCTATAACGCAAGCAAATGTGAGGTTATGCAAGCGCAAAAGAAAAGAGCCTAGCGAGAATAAATCGTAGCCTGAAGGAAAGAGTAAGAAAGATATACGAAGCGAGCACCAGTAAAGAGGGAAGTTGACCAGGTTACTGCGACCAGACTAAAATGGGTTAATAAAGCTCGCAAATGAAGAAGCAACCACGCAGCCATGTCATGCCGCCATTGAAGCAGTGCAGCATACCAATGCAAGAGATACGCGGATAAGCGTTGATGCAACCACATCAACTTGGAGGATAAGCGATTACCTATAACGGAAGCAAATGTGAGGTTATGCAAGCGCAAAAGAAAAGAGCCTAGCGAGAATAAATCGTAGCCTGAAGGAAAGAGTAAGAAAGATATACGAAGCGAGCACCAGTAAAGAGGGAAGTTGACCAGGTTACTGCGACCAGACTAAAATGGGTTAATAAAGCTCGCAAATGAAGAAGCAACCACGCAGCCATGCCATGCCGCCATTGAAGCAGTGCAGCATACCAATGCAAGAGATACGCGGATAAGCGTTGATGCAACCACATCAACTTGGAGGATAAGTGATTAACTATAACACAAGCAAATGTGAGGTTATGCAAGCGCAAAAGAAAAGAGCCTAGCGAGAATAAATCGTAGCCTGAAGGAAAGGGTAAGAAAGATATACGAAGCGAGCACCAGTAAAGAGGGAAGTTGACCAGGTTACTGCGACCAGACTAAAATGGGTTAATAAAGCTCGCAAATGAAGAAGCAACCACGCAGCCATGCCATGCCGCCATTGAAGCAGTGCAGCATACCAATGCAAGAGATACGCGGATAAGCGTTGATGCAACCACATCAACTTGGAGGATAAGCGATTACCTATAACGCAAGCAAATGTGAGGTTATGCAAGCGCAAAAGAAAAGAGCCTAGCGAGAATAAATCGTAGCCTGAAGGAAAGGGTAAGAAAGATATACGAAGCGAGCACCAGTAAAGAGGGAAGTTGACCAGGTTACTGCGACCAGACTAAAATGGGTTAATAAAGCTCGCAAATTAACAAGCAACCAGGCAGCCATGCCATGCCGCCATTGAAGCAGTGCAGCATACCAATGCAAGAGATACGCGGATAAGCGTTGATGCAACCACATCAACTTGGAGGATAAGTGATTAACTATAACACAAGCAAATGTGAGGTTATGCAAGCGCAAAAGAAAAGAGCCTAGCGAGAATAAATCGTAGCCTGAAGGAAAGGGTAAGAAAGATATACGAAGCGAGCACCAGTAAAGAGGGAAGTTGACCAGGTTACTGCGACCAGACTAAAATGGGTTAATAAAGCTCGCAAATGAACAAGCAACCACGCAGCCATGCCATGCCGCCATTGAAGCAGTGCAGCATACCAATGCAAGAGATACGCGGATAAGCGTTGATGCAACCACATCAACTTGGAGGATAAGCGATTACCTATAACGCAAGCAAATGTGAGGTTTTGCAAGCGCAAAAGAAAAGAGCCTAGCGAGAATAAATCGTAGCCTGAAGGAAAGAGTAAGAAAGATATACGAAGCGAGCACCAGGAAACAGCGAAGTTGACCAGGTTACCGCGACCAGACTAAAGCGGGTTAATAAAGCTAGCAAATGAACGCAACCATGCAGCCAAGCCATGCCGCCATTCAACCAGTGTAGCATACTGATTGAAGAGCTAAGCGGTTAAGAGTTGAAGCAGCCACATAAACTTGCAGGATAAGCGATTAACTATAACGCAAGCAAATGTGAGGTTATGCAAGCGCAAAAGAAAAGAGCCTAGCGAGAATAAATCGTAGCCTGAAGGAAAGGGTAAGAAAGATATACGAAGCGAGCACCAGTAAAGAGGGAAGTTGACCAGGTTACTGCGACCAGACTAAAATGGGTTAATAAAGCTAGCAAACGAACAAGCAACCACGCAGCCATGCCATGCCGCCATTGAAGCAGTGCAGCATACCAATGCAAGAGATACGCGGATAAGCGTTGATGCAACCACATCAACTTGGAAGATAAGCGATTACCTATAACGCAAGCAAATGTGAGGTTATGCAAGCGCAAAAGAAAAGAGCCTAGCGAGAATAAATCGTAGCCTGAAGGAAAGGGTAAGAAAGATATACGAAGCGAGCACCAGTAAAGAGGGAAGTTGACCAGGTTACTGCGACCAGACTAAAATGGGTTAATAAAGCTAGCAAACGAACAAGCAACCACGCAGCCATGCCATGCCGCCATTGAAGCAGTGCAGCATACCAATGCAAGAGATACGCGGATAAGCGTTGATGCAACCAGATCAACTTGGAGGATAAGCGATTACCTATAACGCAAGCAAATGTGAGGTTATGCAAGCGCAAAAGAAAAGAGCCTAGCGAGAATAAATCGTAGCCTGAAGGAAAGGGTAAGAAAGATATACGAAGCGAGCACCAGTAAAGAGGGAAGTTGTCCAGGTTACTGCGACCAGACTAAAATGGGTTAATAAAGCTCGCAAATGAAGAAGCTACCACGCAGCCATGCCATGCCACCATTGAAGCAGTGCAGCATACCAATGCAAGAGATACGCGGATAAGCGTTGATGCAACCACGTCAACTTGGAGGATAAGCGATTACCTATAACGCAAGCAAATGTGAGGTTATGCAAGCGCAAAAGAAAAGAGCCTAGCGAGAATAAATCGTAGCCTGAAGGAAAGGGTAAGAAAGATATACGAAGCGAGCACCAGTAAAGAGGGAAGTTGACCAGGTTACTGCGACCAGACTAAAATGGGTTAATAAAGCTCGCAAATGAAGAAGCAACCACGCAGCCATGCCATGCCACCATTGAAGCAGTGCAGCATACCAATGCAAGAGATACGCGGATAAGCGTTGATGCAACCACATCAACTTGGAGGATAAGCGATTAACTATAACGCAAGCAAATGTGAGGTTATGCAAGCGCAAAAGAAAAGAGCCTAGCGAGAATAAATCGTAGCCTGAAGGAAATAGTAAGAAAGATATACGAAGCGAGCACCAGGAAACAGCGAAGTTGACCAGGTTACCGCGACCAGACTAAAGCGGGTTAATAAAGCTAGCAAATGAACGCAACCATGCAGCCAAGCCATGCCGCCATTCAACGAGTGTAGCATACTGATTGAAGAGCTAAGCGGTTAAGAGTTGAAGCAGCCACATAAACTTGCAGGATAAGCGATTAACTATAACGCAAGCAAATGTGAGGTTATGCAAGCGCAAAAGAAAAGAGCCTAGCGAGAATAAATCGTAGCCTGAAGGAAAGAGTAAGAAAGATATACGAAGCGAGCAGACTAAAGTGGGTTAATAAAGCTAGCCAATGAGCAATCAACCATGCAGCCATGCCATTCCCAAGCAGTGCAGCATACCGATAGAAGAGATAAGCGTTTAAGAGTTGAAGCAGCCACATCAACTTGCAGGATAAGCGATTAACTATAACGCAAGCAAATGTGAGGTTATGCAAGCGCAAAAGAAAAAAGCCTAGCGAGAATAAATCGTAGCCTGAAGGAAAGAGTAAGAAAGATATACGAAGCGAGCACCAGTAAAGAGGGAAGTTGACCAGGTTACTGCGACCAGACTAAAATGGGTTAATAAAGCTAGCAAATGAACAAGCAACCACGCAGCCATGCCATGCCGCCATTGAAGCAGTGCAGCATACCAATGCAAGAGATACGCGGATAAGCGTTGATGCAACCACATCAACTTGGAGGATAAGCGATTACCTATAACGCAAGCAAATGTGAGGTTATGCAAGCGCAAAAGAAAAGAGCCTAGCGAGAATAAATCGTAGCCTGAAGGAAGGGGTAAGAAAGATATACGAAGCGAGCACCAGTAAACAGGGAAGTTGACCAGGTTAATGCGACCAGACTAAAATGGGTTAATAAAGCTAGCAAATGAACAAGCAACCACGCAGCCATGCCATGCCGCCATTAAAGCAGTGCAGCATACCAATGCAAGAGATACGCGGATAAGCGTTGATGCAACCACATCAACTTGGAGGATAAGCGATTACCTATAACGCAAGCAAATGTGAGGTTATGCAAGCGCAAAAGAAAAGAGCCTAGCGAGAATAAATCGTAGCCTGAAGGAAAGGGTAAGAAAGATATACGAAGCGAGCACCAGTAAAGAGGGAAGTTGACCAGGTTACTGCGACCAGACTAAAATGGGTTAATAAAGCTAGCAAATGAACAAGCAACCACGCAGCCATGCCATGCCGCCATTAAAGCAGTGCAGCATACCAATGCAAGAGATACGCGGATAAGCGTTGATGCAACCACATCAACTTGGAGGATAAGCGATTACCTATAACGCAAGCAAATGTGAGGTTATGGAAGCGCAAAAGAAAAGAGCCTAGCGAGAATAAATCGTAGCCTGAAGGAAAGGTTAAGAAAGATATACGAAGCGAGCACCAGTAAAGAGGGAAGTTGACCAGGTTACTGCGACCAGACTAAAATGGGTTAATAAAGCTAGCAAATGAACAAGCAATCACGCAGCCATGCCATGCCGCCATTGAAGCAGTGCAGCATACCAATGCAAGAGATACGCGGATAAGCGTTGATGCAACCACATCAACTTGGAGGATAAGCGATTACCTATAACGCAAGCAAATGTGAGGTTATGCAAGCGCAAAAGAAAAGAGCCTAGCGAGAATAAATCGTAGCCTGAAGGAAAGAGTAAGAAAGATATACGAAGCGAGCAACAGTAAAGAGGGAAGTTGACCAGGTTACTGCGACCAGACTAAAATGGGTTAATAAAGCTAGCAAATGAACAAGCAACCACGCAGCCATGCCATGCCGCCATTGAAGCAGTGCAGCATACCAATGCAAGAGATACGCGGATAAGCGTTGATGCAACCACATCAACTTGGAGGATAAGCGATTACCTATAACGCAAGCAAATGTGAGGTTATGCAAGCGCAAAAGAAAAGAGCCTAGCGAGAATAAATCGTAGCCTGAAGGAAAGAGTAAGAAAGATATACGAAGCGAGCACCAGTAAAGAGGGAAGTTGACCAGGTTACTGCGACCAGACTAAAATGGGTTAATAAAGCTAGCAAATGAACAAGCAACCACGCAGCCATGCCATGCCGCCATTGAAGCAGTGCAGCATACCAATGCAAGAGATACGCGGATAAGCGTTGATGCAACCACATCAACTTGGAGGATAAGCGATTACCTATAACGCAAGCAAATGTGAGGTTATGCAAGCGCAAAAGAAAAGAGCCTAGCGAGAATAAATCGTAGCCTGAAGGAAAGGGTAAGAAAGATATACGAAGCGAGCACCAGTAAAGAGGGAAGTTGACCAGGTTACTGCGACCAGACTAAAATGGGTTAATAAAGCTAGCAAATGAACAAGCAACCACGCAGCCATGCCATGCCGCCATTGAAGCAGTGCAGCATACCAATGCAAGAGATACGCGGATAAGCGTTGATGCAACCACATCAACTTGGAGGATAAGCGATTACCTATAACGCAAGCAAATGTGAGGTTATGCAAGCGCAAAAGAAAAGAGCCTAGCGAGAATAAATCGTAGCCTGAAGGAAAGGTTAAGAAAGATATACGAAGCGAGCACCAGTAAAGAGGGAAGTTGACCAGGTTACTGCGACCAGACTAAAATGGGTTAATAAAGCTAGCAAATGAACAAGCAACCACGGAGCCATGCCATGCCGCCATTGAAGCAGTGCAGCATACCAATGCAAGAGATACGCGGATAAGCGTTGATGCAACCACATCAACTTGGAGGATAAGCGATTACCTATAACGCAAGCAAATGTGAGGTTATGCAAGCGCAAAAGAAAAGAGCCTAGCGAGAATAAATCGTAGCCTGAAGGAAAGGTTAAGAAAGATATACGAAGTGAGCACCAGTAAAGAGGGAAGTTGACCAGGTTACTGCGACCAGACTAAAATGGGTTAATAAAGCTAGCAAATGAACAAGCAACCACGCAGCCATGCCATGCCGCCATTGAAGCAGTGCAGCATACCAATGCAAGAGATACGCGGATAAGCGTTGATGCAACCACATCAACTTGGAGGATAAGCGATTACCTATAACGCAAGCAAATGTGAGGTTATGCAAGCGCAAAAGAAAAGAGCCTAGCGAGAATAAATCGTAGCCTGAAGGAAAGGTTAAGAAAGATATACGAAGCGAGCACCAGTAAAGAGGGAAGTTGACCAGGTTACTGCGACCAGACTAAAATGGGTTAATAAAGCTAGCAAATGAACAAGCAACCACGCAGCCATGCCATGCCGCCATTGAAGCAGTGCAGCATACCAATGCAAGAGATACGCGGATAAGCGTTGATGCAAGCACATCAACTTGGAGGATAAGCGATTACCTATAACGCAAGCAAATGTGAGGTTATGCAAGCGCAAAAGAAAAGAGCCTAGCGAGAATAAATCGTAGCCTGAAGGAAAGGTTAAGAAAGATATACGAAGCGAGCACCAGTAAAGAGGGAAGTTGACCAGGTTACTGCGACCAGACTAAAATGGGTTAATAAAGCTAGCAAATGAACAAGCAACCACGCAGCCATGCCATGCCGCCATTCAAGCAGTGCAGCATACCAATGCAAGAGATACGCGGATAAGCGTTGATGCAACCACATCAACTTGGAGGATAAGCGATTACCTATAACGCAAGCAAATGTGAGGTTATGCAAGCGCAAAAGAAAAGAGCCTAGCGAGAATAAATCGTAGCCTGAAGGAAAGGGTAAGAAAGATATACGAAGCGAGCACCAGTAAAGAGGGAAGTTGACCAGGTTACTGCGACCAGACTAAAATGGGTTAATAAAGCTAGCAAATGAACAAGCAACCACGCAGCCATGCCATTCCACCGTTAAAGCAGTGCAGCATACCAATGCAAGAGATACGCGGATAAGCGTTGATGCAACCACATCAACTTGGAGGATAAGCGATTACCTATAACGCAAGCAAATGTGAGGTTATGCAAGCGCAAAAGAAAAGAGCCTAGCGAGAATAAATCGTAGCCTGAAGGAAAGGGTAAGAAAGATATACGAAGCGAGCACCAGTAAAGAGGGAAGTTGACCAGGTTACTGCGACCAGACTAAAATGGGTTAATAAAGCTAGCAAATGAACAAGCAACCACGCAGCCATGCCATGCCGCCATTGAAGCAGTGCAGCATACCAATGCAAGAGATACGCGGATAAGCGTTGATGCAACCACATCAACTTGGAGGATAAGCGATTACCTATAACGCAAGCAAATGTGAGGTTATGCAAGCGCAAAAGAAAAGAGCCTAGCGAGAATAAATCGTAGCCTGAAGGAAAGGGTAAGAAAGATATACGAAGCGAGCACCAGTAAAGAGGGAAGTTGACCAGGTTACTGCGACCACACTAAAATGGGTTAATAAAGCTAGCAAATGAACAAGCAACCACGCAGCCATGCCATTCCACCGTTAAAGCAGTGCAGCATACCAATGCAAGAGATACGCGGATAAGCGTTGATGCAACCACATCAACTTGGAGGATAAGCGATTACCTATAACGCAAGCAAATGTGAGGTTATGCAAGCGCAAAAGAAAAGAGCCTAGCGAGAATAAATCGTAGCCTGAAGGAAAGGGTAAGAAAGATATAGGAAGCGAGCACCAGTAAAGAGGGAAGTTGACCAGGTTACTGCGACCAGACTAAAATGGGTTAATAAAGCTAGCAAATGAACAAGCAACCACGCAGCCATGCCATGCCGCCATTGAAGCAGTTCAGCATACCAATGCAAGAGATACGCGGATAAGCGTTGATGCAACCACATCAACTTGGAGGATAAGCGATTACCTATAACGCAAGCAAATGTGAGGTTATGCAAGCGCAAAAGAAAAGAGCCTAGCGAGAATAAATCGTAGCCTGAAGGAAAGGGTAAGAAAGATATACGAAGCGAGCACCAGTAAAGAGGGAAGTTGACCAGGTTACTGCGACCAGACTAAAATGGGTTAATAAAGCTAGCAAATGAACAAGCAACCACGCAGCCATGCCATGCCGCCATTGAAGCAGTTCAGCATACCAATGCAAGAGATACGCGGATAAGCGTTGATGCAACCACATCAACTTGGAGGATAAGCGATTACCTATAACGCAAGCAAATGTGAGGTTACGCAAGCGCAAAAGAAAAGAGCCTAGCGAGAATAAATCGTAGCCTGAAGGAAAGGGTAAGAAAGATATACGAAGCGAGCACCAGTAAAGAGGGAAGTTGACCAGGTTACTGCGACCAGACTAAAATGGGTTAATAAAGCTAGCAAATGAACAAGCAACCACGCAGCCATGCCATGCCGCCATTGAAGCAGTGCAGCATACCAATGCAAGAGATACGCGGATAAGCGTTGATGCAACCACATCAACTTGGAGGATAAGCGATTACCTATAACGCAAGCAAATGTGAGGTTATGCAAGCGCAAAAGAAAAGAGCCTAGCGAGAATAAATCGTAGCCTGAAGGGAAGGGTAAGAAAGATATACGAAGCGAGCACCAGTAAAGAGGGAAGTTGACCAGGTTACTGCGACCAGACTAAAATGGGTTAATAAAGCTAGCAAATGAACAAGCAACCACGCAGCCATGCCATTCCACCGTTAAAGCAGTGCAGCATACCAATGCAAGAGATACGCGGATAAGCGTTGATGCAACCACATCAACTTGGAGGATAAGCGATTACCTATAACGCAAGCAAATGTGAGGTTATGCAAGCGCAAAAGAAAAGAGCCTAGCGAGAATAAATTGTAGCCTGAAGGAAAGGGTAAGAAAGATATACGAAGCGAGCACCAGTAAAGAGGGAAGTTGACCAGGTTACTGCGACCAGACTAAAATGGGTTAATAAAGCTAGCAAATGAACAAGCAACCACGCAGCCATGCCATTCCACCGTTAAAGCAGTGCAGCACACCAATGCAAGAGATACGCGGATAAGCGTTGATGCAACCACATCAACTTGGAGGATAAGCGATTACCTATAACGCAAGCAAATGTGAGGTTGTGCAAGCGCAAAAGAAAAGAGCCTAGCGAGAATAAATCGTAGCCTGAAGGAAAGGGTAAGAAAGATATACGAAGCGAGCACCAGTAAAGAGGGAAGTTGACCAGGTTACTGCGACCAGACTAAAATGGGTTAATAAAGCTAGCAAATGAACAAGCAACCACGCAGCCATGCCATGCCGCCATTGAAGCAGTTCAGCATACCAATGCAAGAGATACGCGGATAAGCGTTGATGCAACCACATCAACTTGGAGGATAAGCGATTACCTATAACGCAAGCAAATGTGAGGTTATGAAAGCGCAAAAGAAAAGAGCCTAGCGAGAATAAATCGTAGCCTGAAGGAAAGGGTAAGAAAGATATACGAAGCGAGCACCAGTAAAGAGGGAAGTTGACCAGGTTACTGCGACCAGACTAAAATGGGTTAATAAAGCTAGCAAATGAACAAGCAACCACGCAGCCATGCCATGCCGCCATTGAAGCAGTTCAGCATACCAATGCAAGAGATACGCGTATAAGCGTTGATGCAACCACATCAACTTGGAGGATAAGCGATTACCTATAACGCAAGCAAATGTGAGGTTATGAAAGCGCAAAAGAAAAGAGCCTAGCGAGAATAAATCGTAGCCTGAAGGAAAGGGTAAGAAAGATATACGAAGCGAGCACCAGTAAAGAGGGAAGTTGACCAGGTTACTGCGACCAGACTAAAATGGGTTAATAAAGCTAGCAAATGAACAAGCAACCACGCAGCCATGCCATGCCGCCATTGAAGCAGTTCAGCATACCAATGCAAGAGATACGCGGATAAGCGTTGATGCAACCACATCAACTTGGAGGATAAGCGATTGCCTATAACGCAAGCAAATGTGAGGTTATGAAAGCGCAAAAGAAAAGAGCCTAGCGAGAATAAATCGTAGCCTGAAGGAAAGGGTAAGAAAGATATACGAAGCGAGCACCAGTAAAGAGGGAAGTTGACCAGGTTACTGCGACCAGACTAAAATGGGTTAATAAAGCTAGCAAATGAACAAGCAACCACGCAGCCATGCCATGCCGCCATTGAAGCAGTTCAGCATACCAATGCAAGAGATACGCGGATAAGCGTTGATGCAACCACATCAACTTGGAGGATAAGCGATTACCTATAACGCAAGCAAATGTGAGGTTATGAAAGCGCAAAAGAAAAGAGCCTAGCGAGAATAAATCGTAGCCTGAAGGAAAGGGTAAGAAAGATATACGAAGCGAGCACCAGTAAAGAGGGAAGTTGACCAGGTTACTGCGACCAGACTAAAATGGGTTAATAAAGCTAGCAAATGAACAAGCAACCACGCAGCCATGCCATGCCGCCATTGAAGCAGTTCAGCATACCAATGCAAGAGATACGCGGATAAGCGTTGATGCAACCACATCAACTTGGAGGATAAGCGATTACCTATAACGCAAGCAAATGTGAGGTTATGAAAGCGCAAAAGAAAAGAGCCTAGCGAGAATAAATCGTAGCCTGAAGGAAAGGGTAAGAAAGATATACGAAGCGAGCACCAGTAAAGAGGGAAGTTGACCAGGTTACTGCGACCAGACTAAAATGGGTTAATAAAGCTAGCAAATGAACAAGCAACCACGCAGCCATGCCATGCCGCCATTGAAGCAGTTCAGCATACCAATGCAAGAGATACGCGGATAAGCGTTGATGCAACCACATCAACTTGGAGGATAAGCGATTACCTATAACGCAAGCAAATGTGAGGTTATGAAAGCGCAAAAGAAAAGAGCCTAGCGAGAATAAATCGTAGCCTGAAGGAAAGGGTAAGAAAGATATACGAAGCGAGCACCAGTAAAGAGGGAAGTTGACCAGGTTACTGCGACCAGACTAAAATGGGTTAATAAAGCTAGCAAATGAACAAGCAACCACGCAGCCATGCCATGCCGCCATTGAAGCAGTGCAGCATACCAATGCAAGAGATACGCGGATAAGCGTTGATGCAACCACATCAACTTGGAGGATAAGCGATTACCTATAACGCAAGCAAATGTGAGGTTATGAAAGCGCAAAAGAAAAGAGCCTAGCGAGAATAAATCGTAGCCTGAAGGAAAGGGTAAGAAAGATATACGAAGCGAGCACCAGTAAAGAGGGAAGTTGACCAGGTTACTGCGACCAGACTAAAATGGGTTAATAAAGCTAGCAAATGAAGAAGCAACCACGCAGCCATGCCATGCCGCCATTGAAGCAGTTCAGCATACCAATGCAAGAGATACGCGGATAAGCGTTGATGCAACCACATCAACTTGGAGGATAAGCGATTACCTATAACGCAAGCAAATGTGAGGTTATGAAAGCGCAAAAGAAAAGAGCCTAGCGAGAATAAATCGTAGCCTGAAGGAAAGGGTAAGAAAGATATACGAAGCGAGCACCAGTAAAGAGGGAAGTTGACCAGGTTACTGCGACCAGACTAAAATGGGTTAATAAAGCTAGCAAATGAACAAGCAACCACGCAGCCATGCCATGCCGCCATTGAAGCAGTTCAGCATACCAATGCAAGAGATACGCGGATAAGCGTTGATGCAACCACATCAACTTGGAGGATAAGCGATTGCCTATAACGCAAGCAAATGTGAGGTTATGCAAGCGCAAAAGAAAAGAGCCTAGCGAGAATAAATCGTAGCCTGAAGGAAAGGGTAAGAAAGATATACGAAGCGAGCACCAGTAAAGAGGGAAGTTGACCAGGTTACTGCGACCAGACTAAAATGGGTTAATAAAGCTAGCCAATGAGCAATCAACCATGCAGCCATGCCATTCCACCATTCAAGCAGTGCAGCATACAGATAGAAGAGATAAGCGTTTAAGAGTTGAAGCAGCCACATCAACTTGCAGGATAAGCGATTAACTCTAACGCAAGCAAAAGTGAGGTTATGCAAGCGGAAAAGAAAGGCTCGTATTGAGATTAAATCGTAGCGTCAAGGAAAGAGCAAAAAATATATACGAAGCGAGCTCCAGTAAACAACGAAGTTGACCGGGTTACTCCGAGCAGACTAAAGTGGGTTAATAAAGCTAGCAAATGAGCAATCAACCATGCAGCCATGCCATGCCGCCATTCAAGCAGTGCAGCATACTGATAGAAGAGATAAGCGGTTAAGAGTTGAAGCAGCCACATCAACTTGCAGGATAAGCGATTAGCTATAACGCAAGCAAATGTGAGGTTGTGCAAGCCCAAAAGAAAGGAGCCAAGTGTAATTAAATCCTAGCGTCAAGAAAAAGGAAATAAATATACACGAAGCGAGCACCAGTAAACAGCGAAGTTGACCAGTTTACCGCGACCAGACTAAAGTGGGTTAATAAAGCTAGCCAATGAGCAATCAACCATGCAGTTATGGCATTCCACCATTCAATCACTGCAACATACCGATAGAAGAGATAAGCGGTTAAGAGTTGAAGGAGCCACATCAACTTGCATGATGAGCGATTGACTATAACGCAAGCAAATATGCGGTTAGGCAAGCGCAAAAGCATGGAGCATAGAGAAATAAATCGTAGAGTCAAGAAAAGAGTAAGAAATATATACGAAGCGAGCACCAGTAAACAGCGAAGTTGATCAAGTTACTCCGGGCAGAGTAAAGTGGGTTAATAAATCTAGCCAATGAGCTATCAACCATGCAGCGATGCCATTCCACCATTCAAGCAGTGCAGCATAACGATAGAAGAGATAAGCGGTTTAGAGTTGACAACAACTTGCAGGATAAGCGATTAACTATAAGGCAAGCAAATGTGAGGTTATGCAAGCGCAAAGGAAAGGAGCCTAGCGAGAATAAATCGTAGCCTGAAGGAAAGGGTAAGAAAGATATACGAAGCGAGCACCAGTAAAGAGGGAAGTTGACCAGGTTACTGCGACCAGACTAAAATGGGTTAATAAAGCTAGCCAATGAGCAATCAACCATGCAGCCATGCCATTCCACCATTCAAGCAGTGCAGCATACAGAAAGAAGAGATAAGCGTTTAAGAGTTGAAGCAGCCACATCAACTTGCAGGATAAGCGATTAACTCTAATGCAAGCAAAAGTGAGGTTATGCAAGCGGAAAAGAAAGGCTCGTATTGAGATTAAATCGTAGCGTCAAGGAAAGAGTAAAAAATATATACGAAGCGAGCACCAGTAAACAGCGAAGTTGACCAGGTTACTGCGACCAGACTGGGTTAATAAAGCTAGCAAATGAACAAGCAACCATGCCGCCATGCCATGCCGCCATTCAAGCAGTGCAGCATACTGATAGAAGAGGAAAGCGGTTAAGAGTTGAAGCATCCACATCAACCTGCAGGATAAGCGATTAACTATGTGTTTTTAAACAGGAATGTATACAGCGGCAAACAGTTAGCAGATGAAATGAATAAGTACTTTATCAATACAGCAATGCGCCCCCAACACCCAGCCGGCAACAGAAGCAATGTATGTTCACAAATTAAGTCTATAGTACTAAGTGCTGTTATGCCAGCGGATCCTGAAAAACTAATACAGCAGTTAAAGCCAAATGCGGCAAGTGGTTATGATGACATACAAGCCTCAACCGTGAAGTATGTTTCGTCTGAGATTAGCCCTGTATCGTCACATTTAATAAATGTATCTATTTCAACTGGCATATTTCCAGATCAGCTTAAAATAGCTAAAGCGGTACCTACACACAAAGTAGGAACGCGAAGTGAGTTCACAAATTACAGACCAATTTCAGTCTTACCGGTATTTTCAAAGGTATACGAAAAGGCTATAAATAATCGTTTGATTGTGTTCATCGAGAAATACGAGATAATCTCACCCTTTCAATTCGGGGTTCAAAACAACAAGACGCCCGAAGAGGCCCTGCTTAAAGTAAAATATAATTGTAAAAAATATTGAAACAAGAATGCACCCTCTGGGAATATTTCTTGATTTAAGAAAGGCCTTCGATTCAGTTAACCATGAAACTTTGCTTTATAAGCTCCACAGGTATGGAATTCGAGGCGTTGCATCAGACCTCATTAAAGGCTATTTATCATACAGATACCAATTCGTAAATCTCAATGGAGAGCACTTGGAAAATCTAGAAATAAAACTTGGAGTACCCCAATTTTCCATACTAGGTCCCACGCTATTTTTGTTCTATATAAATGATATAACTGAGGTTAAACACACACCTGAAATAACCATCTTTGCTGATGACACTAGTATATTTTTCACGGGCAAAAATGTGCAGGGGGTCGAAAAGGAAGCCAATCTTTACCTATCCCAGCTGTCTACCTGGCTCGAGAACAATAGTTTGCACCTGAACACGCACAAAACAAAGTTTATACTATTCAAACCAGTTAACAAAGTTTCTAAAGAAAACATTACACTTAAGTACAGAATGGAATATATTGATCAGGTGTCTACACAAAAATTTTTAGGTGTCTGGTTTAACGAAGATTTATCCTGGACTCCGAATATTAATCACCTTCTAACCGATCTTCCCCGTGCCATTGGTTGTATTAGCCGTATAGCTCCTCTTATCCCTCTCTCGCTTAAAAAAACTTTGTATTACACATTATTTTACTCGTGTCTACTTTATGCAATATTAGTCTGGGGTGACACGACGAAAGGAAATTACGATAGGCTGCTTGTACTGCAGAAGCGCACTCTACGTCTATTTGAAAACTACAAATGTAAAATAAGTAACTTGCCAACCCAGCCACTCTTCCTAAAATATGATTTATTGCCAGCCAACAAGGTATATTACTTTAAACTGATGCAAATCATCCATAAAAGAAAGCTTTACACAAGGTACACAGATATATCTCCACATTATAGCTTTCGAACCCTTGCACATAAAACAAAAAAAGCCAGAACCAATTATGGCAAACAGGATCTTGAATATCAAGCATTAAAATTACTAAACCTTCATGAACACAGGATTGATCTTACGTTACCATTTAATTCCTTCAAATCAGCATATAAAGCATTCCTAAAGACCACAGAATACATTTATTGAATATAGGTTCAACCATCTGAATCCAAATGATCAGTTTTCGTTTTTCTTGATGATTTTTTTTCCTTACAGTCTATGTCGTCATGTTATTTCCTGTCAAATACAGATCCATATTTCTATTGCATTTTTCTTCTCATCATCGCGCTGTCACATATTCTCTTATGTGTTTGTTTCGCTCCAAAGTGGTGTTATACTGTAAACTGCATTGTGTGTTGATATGTATCTTGTATATCTTTTTTTAATTTGCTGTATTGTTAATCAAGACGTTTCCCTTTGTATGCATCGTAACGAGTTGCGTCTTGGGAGCTGAACATGGGAGACGAGGCCTTGTCTGGTTACACGCCATTTTCCTCGTCTTCCACTTTCACTGGAAAGGAAAAATTAAAGTGAACTGAACTGAACTATAACGCGAGCAAATGTAAGGTTATGCATGCCCCAAAGAAAGGAGCCGGATGAGATTAAATCGTAGCGTCAAGAAAGGAGTAAGAAATATATACGAAGCGAGCTCCAGTAAACAGCGAAGTTGACAAGGCCACTCCGAGCAGACTAAACTGGGTTAATAAAGCAAGCAAATGAGCAATCAACCATGCAGCCATGCCATGCCGCCATTCAAGCAGTGCAGCATACCGATAGAAGAGATAAGCGGTTAAGAGTTGAAGCAACCACATCAACTTGGAGGATAAGCGATTAACTATAACGCGAGCAAATGTAAGGTTATGCATGCGCCAAAGAAAGGAGCCTAGTGAGATTAAATCGTAGCGTCAAGAAAAGAGTAAGAAATATATACGAAGCGAGCACCAGTAAACAGCGATGTTGACCAGGTTACTCCGTGCAGACTAAAGTGGGTTAATAAAGCTAGCCAATGAGCAATCAACCATGCAGCCAAGCCATTTCACCATTCAAGCAGTGCAGCATACCGATAGAAGAGATAAGCGGTTAAGAGTTGAAGCAGCCACATCAATTTGCAGGAGAAGCGATCAACTATAAGGCAAGCAAATGTGATGTTATGCAAGCGCAAAAGAAACGAACCTAGCGAGAATAAATCGTAGCCTGAAGGAAAGGGTAAGAAAGATATACGAAGCGAGCACCAGTAAAGAGGGAAGTTGACCAGGTTACTGCGACCAGACTAAAATGGGTTAATAAAGCTAGCAAATGAACAAGCAACCACGCAGCCATGCCATGCCGCCATTGAAGCAGTGCAGCATACCAATGCAAGAGATACGCGGATAAGCGTTGATGCAACCACATCAACTTGGAGGATAAGCGATTAACTATAACACAAGCAAATGTGAGGTTATGCAGGCCCGAAAGAAAGGAGCCTAGTGAGATTAAATCCTAGCGTCAAGAAAAGAGAAAGAAATATACAAGAAGCGAGCACCAGTAAACAGCGAAGTTGACCAGGTTACTGCGACCAGACTAAAGTGGGTTAATAAAGCTAGCCAATCAGCAATCAACCATGCAGCCATGGCATCCCAGTTGCATTCAATCAATGCAGCATACCGATAGAAGAGATAAGCGGTTAAGCGTTGAAGGAGCCACATCAACTTGCAGGATGAGCGATTGACTAACGCAAGCAAATATGAGGTTAGGCACGCGCAAAAGAAAGGAGCCTAGAAAAGGTAAATTGTAGCGTCAAGAAAAGAGTAAGAAATATATACGTAGCGAGCACCAGAAAACAGCGAAGTTGACCAGGTTACAGCGACCAGACTAAAGTGGGTTAATAAAGCTAGCCAATGAGGAATCAACCATGCAGCCATGCCATTCTACCATTCAAGCAGTGCAGCATACTGATAGAAGAGATAAGCGGTTAAGAGGTCAAGACACCACATCAACTTGCAGGATAAGCGATTAACTATAACGCAAGCAAATGTGAGGCTGTGCAAGCCCAAAAGAGAGGAGCCTAGTGAGATTGAATCCTAGCGTCAAGAAAAGAGAAAGAAATATACACGAAGCGGGCACCAGTAAACAGCGAAGTTGACCAGGTTACTGCGACCAGACTAAAGTTGGTTAATAAAGCTAGCCAATGAGCAATCAACCATGCAGCCATGGCATTCCAGTACCAGTCAATCAATGCGGCATACCGATAGAAGAGATAAGCGCTTAAGAGTTGAAGCAGCCACATCAACTTGCAGTATAAGCGATTGACTATAACGCAAGCAAATATGAGGTGAGGCAAGCGCGAAAGAAAGGAGCCTACAGAAATTAATTCGTAGCGTCAAGAAAATAGTAAGAAATATATACGAAGCGAGCACCAGTAAACAGCAAAGTTGACCAGGTTACTGCGACCAGACTAAAGTGGGTTAATAAAGCTAGCCAATGAGCAATCAACCATGCAGCCATGCCATTCCACCATTCAAGCAGTGCAGCATAACGATAGAAGAGATAAGCGTTTAAGAGTTGAAGCAGCCACAATAACTTGCAAGATAAGCGATTAACTATAACGCAAGCAAATATGAGGTGAGGCAAGCGCGAAAGAAAGGAGCCTACAGAAATTAAATCGTAGCGTCAAGAAAAGAGTAAGAAATATATACGAAGCGAGCACCAGTAAAGAGGGAAGTTGACCAGGTTACTGCGACCAGACTAAAATGGGTTAATAAAGCTAGCAAACGAACAAGCAACCACGCAGCCATGCCATGCCGCCATTGAAGCAGTGCAGCATACCAATGCAAGAGATACGCGGATAAGCGTTGATGCAACCACATCAACTTGGAAGATAAGCGATTACCTATAACGCAAGCAAATGTGAGGTTATGCAAGCGCAAAAGAAAAGAGCCTAGCGAGAATAAATCGTAGCCTGAAGGAAAGGGTAAGAAAGATATACGAAGCGAGCACCAGTAAAGAGGGAAGTTGACCAGGTTACTGCGACCAGACTAAAATGGGTTAATAAAGCTAGCAAACGAACAAGCAACCACGCAGCCATGCCATGCCGCCATTGAAGCAGTGCAGCATACCAATGCAAGAGATACGCGGATAAGCGTTGATGCAACCAGATCAACTTGGAGGATAAGCGATTACCTATAACGCAAGCAAATGTGAGGTTATGCAAGCGCAAAAGAAAAGAGCCTAGCGAGAATAAATCGTAGCCTGAAGGAAAGGGTAAGAAAGATATACGAAGCGAGCACCAGTAAAGAGGGAAGTTGTCCAGGTTACTGCGACCAGACTAAAATGGGTTAATAAAGCTCGCAAATGAAGAAGCAACCACGCAGCCATGCCATGCCACCATTGAAGCAGTGCAGCATACCAATGCAAGAGATACGCGGATAAGCGTTGATGCAACCACATCAACTTGGAGGATAAGCGATTAACTATAACGCAAGCAAATGTGAGGTTATGCAAGCGCAAAAGAAAAGAGCCTAGCGAGAATAAATCGTAGCCTGAAGGAAATAGTAAGAAAGATATACGAAGCGAGCACCAGGAAACAGCGAAGTTGACCAGGTTACCGCGACCAGACTAAAGCGGGTTAATAAAGCTAGCAAATGAACGCAACCATGCAGCCAAGCCATGCCGCCATTCAACGAGTGTAGCATACTGATTGAAGAGCTAAGCGGTTAAGAGTTGAAGCAGCCACATAAACTTGCAGGATAAGCGATTAACTATAACGCAAGCAAATGTGAGGTTATGCAAGCGCAAAAGAAAAGAGCCTAGCGAGAATAAATCGTAGCCTGAAGGAAAGAGTAAGAAAGATATACGAAGCGAGCAGACTAAAGTGGGTTAATAAAGCTAGCCAATGAGCAATCAACCATGCAGCCATGCCATTCCCAAGCAGTGCAGCATACCGATAGAAGAGATAAGCGTTTAAGAGTTGAAGCAGCCACATCAACTTGCAGGATAAGCGATTAACTATAACGCAAGCAAATGTGAGGTTATGCAAGCGCAAAAGAAAAAAGCCTAGCGAGAATAAATCGTAGCCTGAAGGAAAGAGTAAGAAAGATATACGAAGCGAGCACCAGTAAAGAGGGAAGTTGACCAGGTTACTGCGACCAGACTAAAATGGGTTAATAAAGCTAGCAAATGAACAAGCAACCACGCAGCCATGCCATGCCGCCATTGAAGCAGTGCAGCATACCAATGCAAGAGATACGCGGATAAGCGTTGATGCAACCACATCAACTTGGAGGATAAGCGATTACCTATAACGCAAGCAAATGTGAGGTTATGCAAGCGCAAAAGAAAAGAGCCTAGCGAGAATAAATCGTAGCCTGAAGGAAGGGGTAAGAAAGATATACGAAGCGAGCACCAGTAAACAGGGAAGTTGACCAGGTTAATGCGACCAGACTAAAATGGGTTAATAAAGCTAGCAAATGAACAAGCAACCACGCAGCCATGCCATGCCGCCATTAAAGCAGTGCAGCATACCAATGCAAGAGATACGCGGATAAGCGTTGATGCAACCACATCAACTTGGAGGATAAGCGATTACCTATAACGCAAGCAAATGTGAGGTTATGCAAGCGCAAAAGAAAAGAGCCTAGCGAGAATAAATCGTAGCCTGAAGGAAAGGGTAAGAAAGATATACGAAGCGAGCACCAGTAAAGAGGGAAGTTGACCAGGTTACTGCGACCAGACTAAAATGGGTTAATAAAGCTAGCAAATGAACAAGCAACCACGCAGCCATGCCATGCCGCCATTAAAGCAGTGCAGCATACCAATGCAAGAGATACGCGGATAAGCGTTGATGCAACCACATCAACTTGGAGGATAAGCGATTACCTATAACGCAAGCAAATGTGAGGTTATGCAAGCGCAAAAGAAAAGAGCCTAGCGAGAATAAATCGTAGCCTGAAGGAAAGGGTAAGAAAGATATACGAAGCGAGCACCAGTAAAGAGGGAAGTTGACCAGGTTACTGCGACCAGACTAAAATGGGTTAATAAAGCTAGCAAATGAACAAGCAACCACGCAGCCATGCCATGCCGCCATTGAAGCAGTGCAGCATACCAATGCAAGAGATACGCGGATAAGCGTTGATGCAACCACATCAACTTGGAGGATAAGCGATTACCTATAACGCAAGCAAATGTGAGGTTATGCAAGCGCAAAAGAAAAGAGCCTAGCGAGAATAAATCGTAGCCTGAAGGAAAGGGTAAGAAAGATATACGAAGCGAGCACCAGTAAAGAGGGAAGTTGACCAGGTTACTGCGACCAGACTAAAATGGGTTAATAAAGCTAGCAAATGAACAAGCAACCACGCAGCCATGCCATGCCGCCATTGAAGCAGTGCAGCATACCAATGCAAGAGATACGCGGATAAGCGTTGATGCAACCACATCAACTTGGAGGATAAGCGATTACCTATAACGCAAGCAAATGTGAGGTTATGCAAGCGCAAAAGAAAAGAGCCTAGCGAGAATAAATCGTAGCCTGAAGGAAAGGGTAAGAAAGATATACGAAGCGAGCACCAGTAAAGAGGGAAGTTGACCAGGTTACTGCGACCAGACTAAAATGGGTTAATAAAGCTAGCAAATGAACAAGCAACCACGCAGCCATGCCATGCCGCCATTGAAGCAGTGCAGCATACCAATGCAAGAGATACGCGGATAAGCGTTGATGCAACCACATCAACTTGGAGGATAAGCGATTACCTATAACGCAAGCAAATGTGAGGTTATGCAAGCGCAAAAGAAAAGAGCCTAGCGAGAATAAATCGTAGCCTGAAGGAAAGGTTAAGAAAGATATACGAAGCGAGCACCAGTAAAGAGGGAAGTTGACCAGGTTACTGCGACCAGACTAAAATGGGTTAATAAAGCTAGCAAATGAACAAGCAACCACGGAGCCATGCCATGCCGCCATTGAAGCAGTGCAGCATACCAATGCAAGAGATACGCGGATAAGCGTTGATGCAACCACATCAACTTGGAGGATAAGCGATTACCTATAACGCAAGCAAATGTGAGGTTATGCAAGCGCAAAAGAAAAGAGCCTAGCGAGAATAAATCGTAGCCTGAAGGAAAGGTTAAGAAAGATATACGAAGTGAGCACCAGTAAAGAGGGAAGTTGACCAGGTTACTGCGACCAGACTAAAATGGGTTAATAAAGCTAGCAAATGAACAAGCAACCACGCAGCCATGCCATGCCGCCATTGAAGCAGTGCAGCATACCAATGCAAGAGATACGCGGATAAGCGTTGATGCAACCACATCAACTTGGAGGATAAGCGATTACCTATAACGCAAGCAAATGTGAGGTTATGCAAGCGCAAAAGAAAAGAGCCTAGCGAGAATAAATCGTAGCCTGAAGGAAAGGTTAAGAAAGATATACGAAGCGAGCACCAGTAAAGAGGGAAGTTGACCAGGTTACTGCGACAAGACTAAAATGGGTTAATAAAGCTAGCAAATGAACAAGCAACCACGCAGCCATGCCATGCCGCCATTGAAGCAGTGCAGCATACCAATGCAAGAGATACGCGGATAAGCGTTGATGCAAGCACATCAACTTGGAGGATAAGCGATTACCTATAACGCAAGCAAATGTGAGGTTATGCAAGCGCAAAAGAAAAGAGCCTAGCGAGAATAAATCGTAGCCTGAAGGAAAGGTTAAGAAAGATATACGAAGCGAGCACCAGTAAAGAGGGAAGTTGACCAGGTTACTGCGACCAGACTAAAATGGGTTAATAAAGCTAGCAAATGAACAAGCAACCACGCAGCCATGCCATGCCGCCATTCAAGCAGTGCAGCATACCAATGCAAGAGATACGCGGATAAGCGTTGATGCAACCACATCAACTTGGAGGATAAGCGATTACCTATAACGCAAGCAAATGTGAGGTTATGCAAGCGCAAAAGAAAAGAGCCTAGCGAGAATAAATCGTAGCCTGAAGGAAAGGGTAAGAAAGATATACGAAGCGAGCACCAGTAAAGAGGGAAGTTGACCAGGTTACTGCGACCAGACTAAAATGGGTTAATAAAGCTAGCAAATGAACAAGCAACCACGCAGCCATGCCATTCCACCGTTAAAGCAGTGCAGCATACCAATGCAAGAGATACGCGGATAAGCGTTGATGCAACCACATCAACTTGGAGGATAAGCGATTACCTATAACGCAAGCAAATGTGAGGTTATGCAAGCGCAAAAGAAAAGAGCCTAGCGAGAATAAATCGTAGCCTGAAGGAAAGGGTAAGAAAGATATACGAAGCGAGCACCAGTAAAGAGGGAAGTTGACCAGGTTACTGCGACCAGACTAAAATGGGTTAATAAAGCTAGCAAATGAACAAGCAACCACGCAGCCATGCCATTCCACCGTTAAAGCAGTGCAGTATACCAATGCAAGAGATACGCGGATAAGCGTTGATGCAACCACATCAACTTGGAGGATAAGCGATTACCTATAACGCAAGCAAATGTGAGGTTATGCAAGCGCAAAAGAAAAGAGCCTAGCGAGAATAAATCGTAGCCTGAAGGAAAGGGTAAGAAAGATATACGAAGCGAGCACCAGTAAAGAGGGAAGTTGACCAGGTTACTGCGACCAGACTAAAATGGGTTAATAAAGCTAGCAAATGAACAAGCAACCACGCAGCCATGCCATTCCACCGTTAAAGCAGTGCAGTATACCAATGCAAGAGATACGCGGATAAGCGTTGATGCAACCACATCAACTTGGAGGATAAGCGATTACCTATAACGCAAGCAAATGTGAGGTTATGAAAGCGCAAAAGAAAAGAGCCTAGCGAGAATAAATCGTAGCCTGAAGGAAAGGGTAAGAAAGATATACGAAGCGAGCACCAGTAAAGAGGGAAGTTGACCAGGTTACTGCGACCACACTAAAATGGGTTAATAAAGCTAGCAAATGAACAAGCAACCACGCAGCCATGCCATTCCACCGTTAAAGCAGTGCAGTATACCAATGCAAGAGATACGCGGATAAGCGTTGATGCAACCACATCAACTTGGAGGATAAGCGATTACCTATAACGCAAGCAAATGTGAGGTTATGCAAGCGCAAAAGAAAAGAGCCTAGCGAGAATAAATCGTAGCCTGAAGGAAAGGGTAAGAAAGATATAGGAAGCGAGCACCAGTAAAGAGGGAAGTTGACCAGGTTACTGCGACCAGACTAAAATGGGTTAATAAAGCTAGCAAATGAACAAGCAACCACGCAGCCATGCCATGCCGCCATTGAAGCAGTTCAGCATACCAATGCAAGAGATACGCGGATAAGCGTTGATGCAACCACATCAACTTGGAGGATAAGCGATTACCTATAACGCAAGCAAATGTGAGGTTATGCAAGCGCAAAAGAAAAGAGCCTAGCGAGAATAAATCGTAGCCTGAAGGAAAGGGTAAGAAAGATATACGAAGCGAGCACCAGTAAAGAGGGAAGTTGACCAGGTTACTGCGACCAGACTAAAATGGGTTAATAAAGCTAGCAAATGAACAAGCAACCACGCAGCCATGCCATGCCGCCATTGAAGCAGTTCAGCATACCAATGCAAGAGATACGCGGATAAGCGTTGATGCAACCACATCAACTTGGAGGATAAGCGATTACCTATAACGCAAGCAAATGTGAGGTTACGCAAGCGCAAAAGAAAAGAGCCTAGCGAGAATAAATCGTAGCCTGAAGGAAAGGGTAAGAAAGATATACGAAGCGAGCACCAGTAAAGAGGGAAGTTGACCAGGTTACTGCGACCAGACTAAAATGGGTTAATAAAGCTAGCAAATGAACAAGCAACCACGCAGCCATGCCATGCCGCCATTGAAGCAGTGCAGCATACCAATGCAAGAGATACGCGGATAAGCGTTGATGCAACCACATCAACTTGGAGGATAAGCGATTACCTATAACGCAAGCAAATGTGAGGTTATGCAAGCGCAAAAGAAAAGAGCCTAGCGAGAATAAATCGTAGCCTGAAGGGAAGGGTAAGAAAGATATACGAAGCGAGCACCAGTAAAGAGGGAAGTTGACCAGGTTACTGCGACCAGACTAAAATGGGTTAATAAAGCTAGCAAATGAACAAGCAACCACGCAGCCATGCCATTCCACCGTTAAAGCAGTGCAGCATACCAATGCAAGAGATACGCGGATAAGCGTTGATGCAACCACATCAACTTGGAGGATAAGCGATTACCTATAACGCAAGCAAATGTGAGGTTATGCAAGCGCAAAAGAAAAGAGCCTAGCGAGAATAAATCGTAGCCTGAAGGAAAGGGTAAGAAAGATATACGAAGCGAGCACCAGTAAAGAGGGAAGTTGACCAGGTTACTGCGACCAGACTAAAATGGGTTAATAAAGCTAGCAAATGAACAAGCAACCACGCAGCCATGCCATTCCACCGTTAAAGCAGTGCAGCACACCAATGCAAGAGATACGCGGATAAGCGTTGATGCAACCACATCAACTTGGAGGATAAGCGATTACCTATAACGCAAGCAAATGTGAGGTTGTGCAAGCGCAAAAGAAAAGAGCCTAGCGAGAATAAATCGTAGCCTGAAGGAAAGGGTAAGAAAGATATACGAAGCGAGCACCAGTAAAGAGGGAAGTTGACCAGGTTACTGCGACCAGACTAAAATGGGTTAATAAAGCTAGCAAATGAACAAGCAACCACGCAGCCATGCCATGCCGCCATTGAAGCAGTTCAGCATACCAATGCAAGAGATACGCGGATAAGCGTTGATGCAACCACATCAACTTGGAGGATAAGCGATTACCTATAACGCAAGCAAATGTGAGGTTATGAAAGCGCAAAAGAAAAGAGCCTAGCGAGAATAAATCGTAGCCTGAAGGAAAGGGTAAGAAAGATATACGAAGCGAGCACCAGTAAAGAGGGAAGTTGACCAGGTTACTGCGACCAGACTAAAATGGGTTAATAAAGCTAGCAAATGAACAAGCAACCACGCAGCCATGCCATGCCGCCATTGAAGCAGTTCAGCATACCAATGCAAGAGATACGCGGATAAGCGTTGATGCAACCACATCAACTTGGAGGATAAGCGATTACCTATAACGCAAGCAAATGTGAGGTTATGAAAGCGCAAAAGAAAAGAGCCTAGCGAGAATAAATCGTAGCCTGAAGGAAAGGGTAAGAAAGATATACGAAGCGAGCACCAGTAAAGAGGGAAGTTGACCAGGTTACTGCGACCAGACTAAAATGGGTTAATAAAGCTAGCAAATGAACAAGCAACCACGCAGCCATGCCATGCCGCCATTGAAGCAGTTCAGCATACCAATGCAAGAGATACGCGGATAAGCGTTGATGCAACCACATCAACTTGGAGGATAAGCGATTACCTATAACGCAAGCAAATGTGAGGTTATGAAAGCGCAAAAGAAAAGAGCCTAGCGAGAATAAATCGTAGCCTGAAGGAAAGGGTAAGAAAGATATACGAAGCGAGCACCAGTAAAGAGGGAAGTTGACCAGGTTACTGCGACCAGACTAAAATGGGTTAATAAAGCTAGCAAATGAACAAGCAACCACGCAGCCATGCCATGCCGCCATTGAAGCAGTTCAGCATACCAATGCAAGAGATACGCGTATAAGCGTTGATGCAACCACATCAACTTGGAGGATAAGCGATTACCTATAACGCAAGCAAATGTGAGGTTATGAAAGCGCAAAAGAAAAGAGCCTAGCGAGAATAAATCGTAGCCTGAAGGAAAGGGTAAGAAAGATATACGAAGCGAGCACCAGTAAAGAGGGAAGTTGACCAGGTTACTGCGACCAGACTAAAATGGGTTAATAAAGCTAGCAAATGAACAAGCAACCACGCAGCCATGCCATGCCGCCATTGAAGCAGTTCAGCATACCAATGCAAGAGATACGCGGATAAGCGTTGATGCAACCACATCAACTTGGAGGATAAGCGATTGCCTATAACGCAAGCAAATGTGAGGTTATGAAAGCGCAAAAGAAAAGAGCCTAGCGAGAATAAATCGTAGCCTGAAGGAAAGGGTAAGAAAGATATACGAAGCGAGCACCAGTAAAGAGGGAAGTTGACCAGGTTACTGCGACCAGACTAAAATGGGTTAATAAAGCTAGCAAATGAACAAGCAACCACGCAGCCATGCCATGCCGCCATTGAAGCAGTTCAGCATACCAATGCAAGAGATACGCGGATAAGCGTTGATGCAACCACATCAACTTGGAGGATAAGCGATTACCTATAACGCAAGCAAATGTGAGGTTATGAAAGCGCAAAAGAAAAGAGCCTAGCGAGAATAAATCGTAGCCTGAAGGAAAGGGTAAGAAAGATATACGAAGCGAGCACCAGTAAAGAGGGAAGTTGACCAGGTTACTGCGACCAGACTAAAATGGGTTAATAAAGCTAGCAAATGAACAAGCAACCACGCAGCCATGCCATGCCGCCATTGAAGCAGTTCAGCATACCAATGCAAGAGATACGCGGATAAGCGTTGATGCAACCACATCAACTTGGAGGATAAGCGATTACCTATAACGCAAGCAAATGTGAGGTTATGAAAGCGCAAAAGAAAAGAGCCTAGCGAGAATAAATCGTAGCCTGAAGGAAAGGGTAAGAAAGATATACGAAGCGAGCACCAGTAAAGAGGGAAGTTGACCAGGTTACTGCGACCAGACTAAAATGGGTTAATAAAGCTAGCAAATGAACAAGCAACCACGCAGCCATGCCATGCCGCCATTGAAGCAGTGCAGCATACCAATGCAAGAGATACGCGGATAAGCGTTGATGCAACCACATCAACTTGGAGGATAAGCGATTACCTATAACGCAAGCAAATGTGAGGTTATGAAAGCGCAAAAGAAAAGAGCCTAGCGAGAATAAATCGTAGCCTGAAGGAAAGGGTAAGAAAGATATACGAAGCGAGCACCAGTAAAGAGGGAAGTTGACCAGGTTACTGCGACCAGACTAAAATGGGTTAATAAAGCTAGCAAATGAACAAGCAACCACGCAGCCATGCCATGCCGCCATTGAAGCAGTTCAGCATACCAATGCAAGAGATACGCGGATAAGCGTTGATGCAACCACATCAACTTGGAGGATAAGCGATTGCCTATAACGCAAGCAAATGTGAGGTTATGCAAGCGCAAAAGAAAAGAGCCTAGCGAGAATAAATCGTAGCCTGAAGGAAAGGGTAAGAAAGATATACGAAGCGAGCACCAGTAAAGAGGGAAGTTGACCAGGTTACTGCGACCAGACTAAAATGGGTTAATAAAGCTAGCCAATGAGCAATCAACCATGCAGCCATGCCATTCCACCATTCAAGCAGTGCAGCATACAGATAGAAGAGATAAGCGTTTAAGAGTTGAAGCAGCCACATCAACTTGCAGGATAAGCGATTAACTCTAACGCAAGCAAAAGTGAGGTTATGCAAGCGGAAAAGAAAGGCTCGTATTGAGATTAAATCGTAGCGTCAAGGAAAGAGCAAAAAATATATACGAAGCGAGCTCCAGTAAACAACGAAGTTGACCGGGTTACTCCGAGCAGACTAAAGTGGGTTAATAAAGCTAGCAAATGAGCATTCAACCATGCAGCCATGCCATGCCGCCATTCAAGCAGTGCAGCATACTGATAGAAGAGATAAGCGGTTAAGAGTTGAAGCAGCCACATCAACTTGCAGGATAAGCGATTAGCTATAACGCAAGCAAATGTGAGGTTGTGCAAGCCCAAAAGAAAGGAGCCAAGTGTAATTAAATCCTAGCGTCAAGAAAAAGGAAATAAATATACACGAAGCGAGCACCAGTAAACAGCGAAGTTGACCAGTTTACCGCGACCAGACTAAAGTGGGTTAATAAAGCTAGCCAATGAGCAATCAACCATGCAGTTATGGCATTCCACCATTCAATCACTGCAACATACCGATAGAAGAGATAAGCGGTTAAGAGTTGAAGGAGCCACATCAACTTGCATGATGAGCGATTGACTATAACGCAAGCAAATATGCGGTTAGGCAAGCGCAAAAGCATGGAGCATAGAGAAATAAATCGTAGAGTCAAGAAAAGAGTAAGAAATATATACGAAGCGAGCACCAGTAAACAGCGAAGTTGATCAAGTTACTCCGGGCAGAGTAAAGTGGGTTAATAAATCTAGCCAATGAGCTATCAACCATGCAGCGATGCCATTCCACCATTCAAGCAGTGCAGCATAACGATAGAAGAGATAAGCGGTTTAGAGTTGACAACAACTTGCAGGATAAGCGATTAACTATAAGGCAAGCAAATGTGAGGTTATGCAAGCGCAAAGGAAAGGAGCCTAGCGAGAATAAATCGTAGCCTGAAGGAAAGGGTAAGAAAGATATACGAAGCGAGCACCAGTAAAGAGGGAAGTTGACCAGGTTACTGCGACCAGACTAAAATGGGTTAATAAAGCTAGCCAATGAGCAATCAACCATGCAGCCATGCCATTCCACCATTCAAGCAGTGCAGCATACAGAAAGAAGAGATAAGCGTTTAAGAGTTGAAGCAGCCACATCAACTTGCAGGATAAGCGATTAACTCTAATGCAAGCAAAAGTGAGGTTATGCAAGCGGAAAAGAAAGGCTCGTATTGAGATTAAATCGTAGCGTCAAGGAAAGAGTAAAAAATATATACGAAGCGAGCACCAGTAAACAGCGAAGTTGACCAGGTTACTGCGACCAGACTGGGTTAATAAAGCTAGCAAATGAACAAGCAACCATGCCGCCATGCCATGCCGCCATTCAAGCAGTGCAGCATACTGATAGAAGAGGAAAGCGGTTAAGAGTTGAAGCATCCACATCAACCTGCAGGATAAGCGATTAACTATGTGTTTTTAAACAGGAATGTATACAGCGGCAAACAGTTAGCAGATGAAATGAATAAGTACTTTATCAATACAGCAATGCGCCCCCAACACCCAGCCGGCAACAGAAGCAATGTATGTTCACAAATTAAGTCTATAGTACTAAGTGCTGTTATGCCAGCGGATCCTGAAAAACTAATACAGCAGTTAAAGCCAAATGCGGCAAGTGGTTATGATGACATACAAGCCTCAACCGTGAAGTATGTTTCGTCTGAGATTAGCCCTGTATCGTCACATTTAATAAATGTATCTATTTCAACTGGCATATTTCCAGATCAGCTTAAAATAGCTAAAGCGGTACCTACACACAAAGTAGGAACGCGAAGTGAGTTCACAAATTACAGACCAATTTCAGTCTTACCGGTATTTTCAAAGGTATACGAAAAGGCTATAAATAATCGTTTGATTGTGTTCATCGAGAAATACGAGATAATCTCACCCTTTCAATTCGGGGTTCAAAACAACAAGACGCCCGAAGAGGCCCTGCTTAAAGTAAAATATAATTGTAAAAAATATTGAAACAAGAATGCACCCTCTGGGAATATTTCTTGATTTAAGAAAGGCCTTCGATTCAGTTAACCATGAAACTTTGCTTTATAAGCTCCACAGGTATGGAATTCGAGGCGTTGCATCAGACCTCATTAAAGGCTATTTATCATACAGATACCAATTCGTAAATCTCAATGGAGAGCACTTGGAAAATCTAGAAATAAAACTTGGAGTACCCCAATTTTCCATACTAGGTCCCACGCTATTTTTGTTCTATATAAATGATATAACTGAGGTTAAACACACACCTGAAATAACCATCTTTGCTGATGACACTAGTATATTTTTCACGGGCAAAAATGTGCAGGGGGTCGAAAAGGAAGCCAATCTTTACCTATCCCAGCTGTCTACCTGGCTCGAGAACAATAGTTTGCACCTGAACACGCACAAAACAAAGTTTATACTATTCAAACCAGTTAACAAAGTTTCTAAAGAAAACATTACACTTAAGTACAGAATGGAATATATTGATCAGGTGTCTACACAAAAATTTTTAGGTGTCTGGTTTAACGAAGATTTATCCTGGACTCCGAATATTAATCACCTTCTAACCGATCTTCCCCGTGCCATTGGTTGTATTAGCCGTATAGCTCCTCTTATCCCTCTCTCGCTTAAAAAAACTTTGTATTACACATTATTTTACTCGTGTCTACTTTATGCAATATTAGTCTGGGGTGACACGACGAAAGGAAATTACGATAGGCTGCTTGTACTGCAGAAGCGCACTCTACGTCTATTTGAAAACTACAAATGTAAAATAAGTAACTTGCCAACCCAGCCACTCTTCCTAAAATATGATTTATTGCCAGCCAACAAGGTATATTACTTTAAACTGATGCAAATCATCCATAAAAGAAAGCTTTACACAAGGTACACAGATATATCTCCACATTATAGCTTTCGAACCCTTGCACATAAAACAAAAAAAGCCAGAACCAATTATGGCAAACAGGATCTTGAATATCAAGCATTAAAATTACTAAACCTTCATGAACACAGGATTGATCTTACGTTACCATTTAATTCCTTCAAATCAGCATATAAAGCATTCCTAAAGACCACAGAATACATTTATTGAATATAGGTTCAACCATCTGAATCCAAATGATCAGTTTTCGTTTTTCTTGATGATTTTTTTTCCTTACAGTCTATGTCGTCATGTTATTTCCTGTCAAATACAGATCCATATTTCTATTGCATTTTTCTTCTCATCATCGCGCTGTCACATATTCTCTTATGTGTTTGTTTCGCTCCAAAGTGGTGTTATACTGTAAACTGCATTGTGTGTTGATATGTATCTTGTATATCTTTTTTTAATTTGCTGTATTGTTAATCAAGACGTTTCCCTTTGTATGCATCGTAACGAGTTGCGTCTTGGGAGCTGAACATGGGAGACGAGGCCTTGTCTGGTTACACGCCATTTTCCTCGTCTTCCACTTTCACTGGAAAGGAAAAATTAAAGTGAACTGAACTGAACTATAACGCGAGCAAATGTAAGGTTATGCATGCCCCAAAGAAAGGAGCCGGATGAGATTAAATCGTAGCGTCAAGAAAGGAGTAAGAAATATATACGAAGCGAGCTCCAGTAAACAGCGAAGTTGACAAGGCCACTCCGAGCAGACTAAACTGGGTTAATAAAGCAAGCAAATGAGCAATCAACCATGCAGCCATGCCATGCCGCCATTCAAGCAGTGCAGCATACCGATAGAAGAGATAAGCGGTTAAGAGTTGAAGCAACCACATCAACTTGGAGGATAAGCGATTAACTATAACGCGAGCAAATGTAAGGTTATGCATGCGCCAAAGAAAGGAGCCTAGTGAGATTAAATCGTAGCGTCAAGAAAAGAGTAAGAAATATATACGAAGCGAGCACCAGTAAACAGCGATGTTGACCAGGTTACTCCGTGCAGACTAAAGTGGGTTAATAAAGCTAGCCAATGAGCAATCAACCATGCAGCCAAGCCATTTCACCATTCAAGCAGTGCAGCATACCGATAGAAGAGATAAGCGGTTAAGAGTTGAAGCAGCCACATCAATTTGCAGGAGAAGCGATCAACTATAAGGCAAGCAAATGTGATGTTATGCAAGCGCAAAAGAAACGAACCTAGCGAGAATAAATCGTAGCCTGAAGGAAAGGGTAAGAAAGATATACGAAGCGAGCACCAGTAAAGAGGGAAGTTGACCAGGTTACTGCGACCAGACTAAAATGGGTTAATAAAGCTAGCAAATGAACAAGCAACCACGCAGCCATGCCATGCCGCCATTGAAGCAGTGCAGCATACCAATGCAAGAGATACGCGGATAAGCGTTGATGCAACCACATCAACTTGGAGGATAAGCGATTAACTATAACACAAGCAAATGTGAGGTTATGCAGGCCCGAAAGAAAGGAGCCTAGTGAGATTAAATCCTAGCGTCAAGAAAAGAGAAAGAAATATACAAGAAGCGAGCACCAGTAAACAGCGAAGTTGACCAGGTTACTGCGACCAGACTAAAGTGGGTTAATAAAGCTAGCCAATCAGCAATCAACCATGCAGCCATGGCATCCCAGTTGCATTCAATCAATGCAGCATACCGATAGAAGAGATAAGCGGTTAAGCGTTGAAGGAGCCACATCAACTTGCAGGATGAGCGATTGACTAACGCAAGCAAATATGAGGTTAGGCACGCGCAAAAGAAAGGAGCCTAGAAAAGGTAAATTGTAGCGTCAAGAAAAGAGTAAGAAATATATACGTAGCGAGCACCAGAAAACAGCGAAGTTGACCAGGTTACAGCGACCAGACTAAAGTGGGTTAATAAAGCTAGCCAATGAGGAATCAACCATGCAGCCATGCCATTCTACCATTCAAGCAGTGCAGCATACTGATAGAAGAGATAAGCGGTTAAGAGGTCAAGACACCACATCAACTTGCAGGATAAGCGATTAACTATAACGCAAGCAAATGTGAGGCTGTGCAAGCCCAAAAGAGAGGAGCCTAGTGAGATTGAATCCTAGCGTCAAGAAAAGAGAAAGAAATATACACGAAGCGGGCACCAGTAAACAGCGAAGTTGACCAGGTTACTGCGACCAGACTAAAGTTGGTTAATAAAGCTAGCCAATGAGCAATCAACCATGCAGCCATGGCATTCCAGTACCAGTCAATCAATGCGGCATACCGATAGAAGAGATAAGCGCTTAAGAGTTGAAGCAGCCACATCAACTTGCAGTATAAGCGATTGACTATAACGCAAGCAAATATGAGGTGAGGCAAGCGCGAAAGAAAGGAGCCTACAGAAATTAATTCGTAGCGTCAAGAAAATAGTAAGAAATATATACGAAGCGAGCACCAGTAAACAGCAAAGTTGACCAGGTTACTGCGACCAGACTAAAGTGGGTTAATAAAGCTAGCCAATGAGCAATCAACCATGCAGCCATGCCATTCCAGCATTCAAGCAGTGCAGCATAACGATAGAAGAGATAAGCGTTTAAGAGTTGAAGCAGCCACAATAACTTGCAAGATAAGCGATTAACTATAACGCAAGCAAATATGAGGTGAGGCAAGCGCGAAAGAAAGGAGCCTACAGAAATTAAATCGTAGCGTCAAGAAAAGAGTAAGAAATATATACGAAGCGAGCACCAGTAAACAGCAAAGTTGACCAGGTTACTGCGACCAGACTAAAGTGGGTTAATAAAGCTAGCCAATGAGCAATCAACCATGCAGCCATGCCATTCCACCATTCAAGCAGTGCAGCATAACGATAGAAGAGATAAGCGTTTAAGAGTTGAAGCAGCCACAATAACTTGCAAGATAAGCGATTGACTATAACGCAAGCAAATATGAGGTGAGGCAAGCGCGAAAGAAAGGAGCCTACAGAAATTAATTCGTAGCGTCAAGAAAATAGTAAGAAATATATACGAAGCGAGCACCAGTAAACAGCAAAGTTGACCAGGTTACTGCGACCAGACTAAAGCGGGTTAATAAAGCTAGCCAATGAGCAATCAACCATGCAGCCATGCCATTCCACCATTCAAGCAGTGCAGCATAACGATAGAAGAGATAAGCGTTTAAGAGTTGAAGCAGCCACAATAACTTGCAAGATAAGCGATTAACTATAACGCAAGCAAATATGAGGTGAGGCAAGCGCGAAAGAAAGGAGCCTACAGAAATTAAATCGTAGCGTCAAGGAAAGAGTAAAAAATATATACGAAGCGAGCTCCAGTAAACAACGAAGTTGACCGGGTTACTCCGAGCAGACTAAAGTGGGTTAATAAAGCTAGCAAATGAGCAATCAACCATGCAGCCATGCCATGCCGCCATTCAAGCAGTGCAGCATACTGATAGAAGAGATAAGCGGTTAAGAATTAAAGGAGCCACATCAACTTGCAGGATGAGCGATTGACTGTAAAGCAAGCAAACATGAGGTTAGACAAGCGCAAAAGAAAGGAGCCTAGAAAAAGTAAATCGTAGCGTCAAGAAACGAGTAAGAAATATATACGAAGCGAGTACCAGTAAACAGCGAAGTTGACCAGGTTACTGCGACCAGACTAAAGTGGGTTAATAAAGCTAGCCAATGAGCTATCAACTATGCAGCGATGCCATTCCACCATTCAAGCAGTGCAGCATAACTATAGAAGAGATAAGCGGCTTAGTGTTGAAGAAACCACAACAACTTGCAGGATAAGCGATTAACTATAACGCAAGCAAATATGAGGTGAGGCAAGCGCGAAAGAAAGGAGCCTACAGAAATTAAATCGTAGCGTCAAGAAAAGAGTAAGAAATATATACGAAGCGAGCACCAGTAAACAGCAAAGTTGACCAGGTTACTGCGACCAGACTAAAGCGGGTTAATAAAGCTAGCCAATGAGCAATCCACCATGCAGCCATGCCATTCCACCAGTCAATCAATGCGGCATACCGATAGAAGAGATAAGCGCTTAAGAGTTGAAGCAGCCACATCAACTTGCAGTATAAGCGATTGACTATAACGCAAGCAAATACGAGGTGAGGCAAGCGCGAAAGAAAGGAGCCTACAGAAATTAATTCGTAGCGTCAAGAAAATAGTAAGAAATATATACGAAGCGAGCACCAGTAAACAGCAAAGTTGACCAGGTTACTGCGACCAGACTAAAGTGGGTTAATAAAGCTAGCCAATGAGCAATCAACCATGCAGCCATGCCATTCCACCATTCAAGCAGTGCAGCATAACGATAGAAGAGATAAGCGTTTAAGAGTTGAAGCAGCCACAATAACTTGCAAGATAAGCGATTAACTATAACGCAAGCAAATATGAGGTGAGGCAAGCGCGAAAGAAAGGAGCCTACAGAAATTAATTCGTAGCGTCAAGAAAATAGTAAGAAATATATACGAAGCGAGCACCAGTAAACAGCAAAGTTGACCAGGTTACTGCGACCAGACTAAAGCGGGTTAATAAAGCTAGCCAATGAGCAATCAACCATGCAGCCATGCCATTCCACCATTCAAGCAGTGCAGCATACAGATAGAAGAGATAAGCGTTTAAGAGTTGAAGCAGCCACATCAACTTGCAGGATAAGCGATTAACTCTAACGCAAGCAAAAGTGAGGTTATGCAAGCGGAAAAGAAAGGCTCGTATTGAGATTAAATCGTAGCGTCAAGGAAAGAGTAAAAAATATATACGAAGCGAGCTCCAGTAAACAACGAAGTTGACCGGGTTACTCCGAGCAGACTAAAGTGGGTTAATAAAGCTAGCAAATGAGCAATCAACCATGCAGCCATGCCATGCCGCCATTCAAGCAGTGCAGCATACTGATAGAAGAGATAAGCGGTTAAGAATTAAAGGAGCCACATCAACTTGCAGGATGAGCGATTGACTGTAAAGCAAGCAAACATGAGGTTAGACAAGCGCAAAAGAAAGGAGCCTAGAAAAAGTAAATCGTAGCGTCAAGAAACGAGTAAGAAATATATACGAAGCGAGTACCAGTAAACAGCGAAGTTGACCAGGTTACTGCGACCAGACTAAAGTGGGTTAATAAAGCTAGCCAATGAGCTATCAACTATGCAGCGATGCCATTCCACCATTCAAGCAGTGCAGCATAACTATAGAAGAGATAAGCGGCTTAGTGTTGAAGAAACCACATCAACTTGCAGGATAAGCGATTAACTCTAACGCAAGCAAAAGTGAGGTTATGCAAGCGGAAAAGAAAGGCTCGTATTGAGATTAAATCGTAGCGTCAAGGAAAGAGCAAAAAATATATACGAAGCGAGCTCCAGTAAACAACGAAGTTGACCGGGTTACTCCGAGCAGACTAAAGTGGGTTAATAAAGCTAGCAAATGAGCAATCAACCATGCAGCCATGCCATGCCGCCATTCAAGCAGTGCAGCATACTGATAGAAGAGATAAGCGGTTAAGAGTTGAAGCAGCCACATCAACTTGCAGGATAAGCGATTAGCTATAACGCAAGCAAATGTGAGGTTGTGCAAGCCCAAAAGAAAGGAGCCAAGTGTAATTAAATCCTAGCGTCAAGAAAAAGGAAATAAATATACACGAAGCGAGCACCAGTAAACAGCGAAGTTGACCAGTTTACCGCGACCAGACTAAAGTGGGTTAATAAAGCTAGCCAATGAGCAATCAACCATGCAGTTATGGCATTCCACCATTCAATCACTGCAACATACCGATAGAAGAGATAAGCGGTTAAGAGTTGAAGGAGCCACATCAACTTGCATGATGAGCGATTGACTATAACGCAAGCAAATATGCGGTTAGGCAAGCGCAAAAGCATGGAGCATAGAGAAATAAATCGTAGAGTCAAGAAAAGAGTAAGAAATATATACGAAGCGAGCACCAGTAAACAGCGAAGTTGATCAAGTTACTCCGGGCAGAGTAAAGTGGGTTAATAAATCTAGCCAATGAGCTATCAACCATGCAGCGATGCCATTCCACCATTCAAGCAGTGCAGCATAACGATAGAAGAGATAAGCGGTTTAGAGTTGACAACAACTTGCAGGATAAGCGATTAACTATAAGGCAAGCAAATGTGAGGTTATGCAAGCGCAAAGGAAAGGAGCCTAGCGAGAATAAATCGTAGCCTGAAGGAAAGGGTAAGAAAGATATACGAAGCGAGCACCAGTAAAGAGGGAAGTTGACCAGGTTACTGCGACCAGACTAAAATGGGTTAATAAAGCTAGCCAATGAGCAATCAACCATGCAGCCATGCCATTCCACCATTCAAGCAGTGCAGCATACAGAAAGAAGAGATAAGCGTTTAAGAGTTGAAGCAGCCACATCAACTTGCAGGATAAGCGATTAACTCTAATGCAAGCAAAAGTGAGGTTATGCAAGCGGAAAAGAAAGGCTCGTATTGAGATTAAATCGTAGCGTCAAGGAAAGAGTAAAAAATATATACGAAGCGAGCACCAGTAAACAGCGAAGTTGACCAGGTTACTGCGACCAGACTGGGTTAATAAAGCTAGCAAATGAACAAGCAACCATGCCGCCATGCCATGCCGCCATTCAAGCAGTGCAGCATACTGATAGAAGAGGAAAGCGGTTAAGAGTTGAAGCATCCACATCAACCTGCAGGATAAGCGATTAACTATGTGTTTTTAAACAGGAATGTATACAGCGGCAAACAGTTAGCAGATGAAATGAATAAGTACTTTATCAATACAGCAATGCGCCCCCAACACCCAGCCGGCAACAGAAGCAATGTATGTTCACAAATTAAGTCTATAGTACTAAGTGCTGTTATGCCAGCGGATCCTGAAAAACTAATACAGCAGTTAAAGCCAAATGCGGCAAGTGGTTATGATGACATACAAGCCTCAACCGTGAAGTATGTTTCGTCTGAGATTAGCCCTGTATCGTCACATTTAATAAATGTATCTATTTCAACTGGCATATTTCCAGATCAGCTTAAAATAGCTAAAGCGGTACCTACACACAAAGTAGGAACGCGAAGTGAGTTCACAAATTACAGACCAATTTCAGTCTTATCGGTATTTTCAAAGGTATACGAAAAGGCTATAAATAATCGTTTGATTGTGTTCATCGAGAAATACGAGATAATCTCACCCTTTCAATTCGGGGTTCAAAACAACAAGACGCCCGAAGAGGCCCTGCTTAAAGTAAAATATAATTGTAAAAAATATTGAAACAAGAATGCACCCTCTGGGAATATTTCTTGATTTAAGAAAGGCCTTCGATTCAGTTAACCATGAAACTTTGCTTTATAAGCTCCACAGGTATGGAATTCGAGGCGTTGCATCAGACCTCATTAAAGGCTATTTATCATACAGATACCAATTCGTAAATCTCAATGGAGAGCACTTGGAAAATCTAGAAATAAAACTTGGAGTACCCCAATTTTCCATACTAGGTCCCACGCTATTTTTGTTCTATATAAATGATATAACTGAGGTTAAACACACACCTGAAATAACCATCTTTGCTGATGACACTAGTATATTTTTCACGGGCAAAAATGTGCAGGGGGTCGAAAAGGAAGCCAATCTTTACCTATCCCAGCTGTCTACCTGGCTCGAGAACAATAGTTTGCACCTGAACACGCACAAAACAAAGTTTATACTATTCAAACCAGTTAACAAAGTTTCTAAAGAAAACATTACACTTAAGTACAGAATGGAATATATTGATCAGGTGTCTACACAAAAATTTTTAGGTGTCTGGTTTAACGAAGATTTATCCTGGACTCCGAATATTAATCACCTTCTAACCGATCTTCCCCGTGCCATTGGTTGTATTAGCCGTATAGCTCCTCTTATCCCTCTCTCGCTTAAAAAAACTTTGTATTACACATTATTTTACTCGTGTCTACTTTATGCAATATTAGTCTGGGGTGACACGACGAAAGGAAATTACGATAGGCTGCTTGTACTGCAGAAGCGCACTCTACGTCTATTTGAAAACTACAAATGTAAAATAAGTAACTTGCCAACCCAGCCACTCTTCCTAAAATATGATTTATTGCCAGCCAACAAGGTATATTACTTTAAACTGATGCAAATCATCCATAAAAGAAAGCTTTACACAAGGTACACAGATATATCTCCACATTATAGCTTTCGAACCCTTGCACATAAAACAAAAAAAGCCAGAACCAATTATGGCAAACAGGATCTTGAATATCAAGCATTAAAATTACTAAACCTTCATGAACACAGGATTGATCTTACGTTACCATTTAATTCCTTCAAATCAGCATATAAAGCATTCCTAAAGACCACAGAATACATTTATTGAATATAGGTTCAACCATCTGAATCCAAATGATCAGTTTTCGTTTTTCTTGATGATTTTTTTTCCTTACAGTCTATGTCGTCATGTTATTTCCTGTCAAATACAGATCCATATTTCTATTGCATTTTTCTTCTCATCATCGCGCTGTCACATATTCTCTTATGTGTTTGTTTCGCTCCAAAGTGGTGTTATACTGTAAACTGCATTGTGTGTTGATATGTATCTTGTATATCTTTTTTTAATTTGCTGTATTGTTAATCAAGACGTTTCCCTTTGTATGCATCGTAACGAGTTGCGTCTTGGGAGCTGAACATGGGAGACGAGGCCTTGTCTGGTTACACGCCATTTTCCTCGTCTTCCACTTTCACTGGAAAGGAAAAATTAAAGTGAACTGAACTGAACTATAACGCGAGCAAATGTAAGGTTATGCATGCCCCAAAGAAAGGAGCCGGATGAGATTAAATCGTAGCGTCAAGAAAGGAGTAAGAAATATATACGAAGCGAGCTCCAGTAAACAGCGAAGTTGACAAGGCCACTCCGAGCAGACTAAACTGGGTTAATAAAGCAAGCAAATGAGCAATCAACCATGCAGCCATGCCATGCCGCCATTCAAGCAGTGCAGCATACCGATAGAAGAGATAAGCGGTTAAGAGTTGAAGCAACCACATCAACTTGGAGGATAAGCGATTAACTATAACGCGAGCAAATGTAAGGTTATGCATGCGCCAAAGAAAGGAGCCTAGTGAGATTAAATCGTAGCGTCAAGAAAAGAGTAAGAAATATATACGAAGCGAGCACCAGTAAACAGCGATGTTGACCAGGTTACTCCGTGCAGACTAAAGTGGGTTAATAAAGCTAGCCAATGAGCAATCAACCATGCAGCCAAGCCATTTCACCATTCAAGCAGTGCAGCATACCGATAGAAGAGATAAGCGGTTAAGAGTTGAAGCAGCCACATCAATTTGCAGGAGAAGCGATCAACTATAAGGCAAGCAAATGTGATGTTATGCAAGCGCAAAAGAAACGAACCTAGCGAGAATAAATCGTAGCCTGAAGGAAAGGGTAAGAAAGATATACGAAGCGAGCACCAGTAAAGAGGGAAGTTGACCAGGTTACTGCGACCAGACTAAAATGGGTTAATAAAGCTAGCAAATGAACAAGCAACCACGCAGCCATGCCATGCCGCCATTGAAGCAGTGCAGCATACCAATGCAAGAGATACGCGGATAAGCGTTGATGCAACCACATCAACTTGGAGGATAAGCGATTAACTATAACACAAGCAAATGTGAGGTTATGCAGGCCCGAAAGAAAGGAGCCTAGTGAGATTAAATCCTAGCGTCAAGAAAAGAGAAAGAAATATACAAGAAGCGAGCACCAGTAAACAGCGAAGTTGACCAGGTTACTGCGACCAGACTAAAGTGGGTTAATAAAGCTAGCCAATCAGCAATCAACCATGCAGCCATGGCATCCCAGTTGCATTCAATCAATGCAGCATACCGATAGAAGAGATAAGCGGTTAAGCGTTGAAGGAGCCACATCAACTTGCAGGATGAGCGATTGACTAACGCAAGCAAATATGAGGTTAGGCACGCGCAAAAGAAAGGAGCCTAGAAAAGGTAAATTGTAGCGTCAAGAAAAGAGTAAGAAATATATACGTAGCGAGCACCAGAAAACAGCGAAGTTGACCAGGTTACAGCGACCAGACTAAAGTGGGTTAATAAAGCTAGCCAATGAGGAATCAACCATGCAGCCATGCCATTCTACCATTCAAGCAGTGCAGCATACTGATAGAAGAGATAAGCGGTTAAGAGGTCAAGACACCACATCAACTTGCAGGATAAGCGATTAACTATAACGCAAGCAAATGTGAGGCTGTGCAAGCCCAAAAGAGAGGAGCCTAGTGAGATTGAATCCTAGCGTCAAGAAAAGAGAAAGAAATATACACGAAGCGGGCACCAGTAAACAGCGAAGTTGACCAGGTTACTGCGACCAGACTAAAGTTGGTTAATAAAGCTAGCCAATGAGCAATCAACCATGCAGCCATGGCATTCCAGTACCAGTCAATCAATGCGGCATACCGATAGAAGAGATAAGCGCTTAAGAGTTGAAGCAGCCACATCAACTTGCAGTATAAGCGATTGACTATAACGCAAGCAAATATGAGGTGAGGCAAGCGCGAAAGAAAGGAGCCTACAGAAATTAATTCGTAGCGTCAAGAAAATAGTAAGAAATATATACGAAGCGAGCACCAGTAAACAGCAAAGTTGACCAGGTTACTGCGACCAGACTAAAGTGGGTTAATAAAGCTAGCCAATGAGCAATCAACCATGCAGCCATGCCATTCCACCATTCAAGCAGTGCAGCATAACGATAGAAGAGATAAGCGTTTAAGAGTTGAAGCAGCCACAATAACTTGCAAGATAAGCGATTAACTATAACGCAAGCAAATATGAGGTGAGGCAAGCGCGAAAGAAAGGAGCCTACAGAAATTAAATCGTAGCGTCAAGAAAAGAGTAAGAAATATATACGAAGCGAGCACCAGTAAACAGCAAAGTTGACCAGGTTACTGCGACCAGACTAAAGTGGGTTAATAAAGCTAGCCAATGAGCAATCAACCATGCAGCCATGCCATTCCACCATTCAAGCAGTGCAGCATAACGATAGAAGAGATAAGCGTTTAAGAGTTGAAGCAGCCACAATAACTTGCAAGATAAGCGATTGACTATAACGCAAGCAAATATGAGGTGAGGCAAGCGCGAAAGAAAGGAGCCTACAGAAATTAATTCGTAGCGTCAAGAAAATAGTAAGAAATATATACGAAGCGAGCACCAGTAAACAGCAAAGTTGACCAGGTTACTGCGACCAGACTAAAGCGGGTTAATAAAGCTAGCCAATGAGCAATCAACCATGCAGCCATGCCATTCCGCCATTCAAGCAGTGCAGCATAACGATAGAAGAGATAAGCGTTTAAGAGTTGAAGCAGCCACAATAACTTGCAAGATAAGCGATTAACTATAACGCAAGCAAATATGAGGTGAGGCAAGCGCGAAAGAAAGGAGCCTACAGAAATTAAATCGTAGCGTCAAGGAAAGAGTAAAAAATATATACGAAGCGAGCTCCAGTAAACAACGAAGTTGACCGGGTTACTCCGAGCAGACTAAAGTGGGTTAATAAAGCTAGCAAATGAGCAATCAACCATGCAGCCATGCCATGCCGCCATTCAAGCAGTGCAGCATACTGATAGAAGAGATAAGCGGTTAAGAATTAAAGGAGCCACATCAACTTGCAGGATGAGCGATTGACTGTAAAGCAAGCAAACATGAGGTTAGACAAGCGCAAAAGAAAGGAGCCTAGAAAAAGTAAATCGTAGCGTCAAGAAACGAGTAAGAAATATATACGAAGCGAGTACCAGTAAACAGCGAAGTTGACCAGGTTACTGCGACCAGACTAAAGTGGGTTAATAAAGCTAGCCAATGAGCTATCAACTATGCAGCGATGCCATTCCACCATTCAAGCAGTGCAGCATAACTATAGAAGAGATAAGCGGCTTAGTGTTGAAGAAACCACAACAACTTGCAGGATAAGCGATTAACTATAACGCAAGCAAATATGAGGTGAGGCAAGCGCGAAAGAAAGGAGCCTACAGAAATTAAATCGTAGCGTCAAGAAAAGAGTAAGAAATATATACGAAGCGAGCACCAGTAAACAGCAAAGTTGACCAGGTTACTGCGACCAGACTAAAGCGGGTTAATAAAGCTAGCCAATGAGCAATCCACCATGCAGCCATGCCATTCCACCAGTCAATCAATGCGGCATACCGATAGAAGAGATAAGCGCTTAAGAGTTGAAGCAGCCACATCAACTTGCAGTATAAGCGATTGACTATAACGCAAGCAAATACGAGGTGAGGCAAGCGCGAAAGAAAGGAGCCTACAGAAATTAATTCGTAGCGTCAAGAAAATAGTAAGAAATATATACGAAGCGAGCACCAGTAAACAGCAAAGTTGACCAGGTTACTGCGACCAGACTAAAGTGGGTTAATAAAGCTAGCCAATGAGCAATCAACCATGCAGCCATGCCATTCCACCATTCAAGCAGTGCAGCATAACGATAGAAGAGATAAGCGTTTAAGAGTTGAAGCAGCCACAATAACTTGCAAGATAAGCGATTAACTATAACGCAAGCAAATATGAGGTGAGGCAAGCGCGAAAGAAAGGAGCCTACAGAAATTAATTCGTAGCGTCAAGAAAATAGTAAGAAATATATACGAAGCGAGCACCAGTAAACAGCAAAGTTGACCAGGTTACTGCGACCAGACTAAAGCGGGTTAATAAAGCTAGCCAATGAGCAATCAACCATGCAGCCATGCCATTCCACCATTCAAGCAGTGCAGCATACAGATAGAAGAGATAAGCGTTTAAGAGTTGAAGCAGCCACATCAACTTGCAGGATAAGCGATTAACTCTAACGCAAGCAAAAGTGAGGTTATGCAAGCGGAAAAGAAAGGCTCGTATTGAGATTAAATCGTAGCGTCAAGGAAAGAGTAAAAAATATATACGAAGCGAGCTCCAGTAAACAACGAAGTTGACCGGGTTACTCCGAGCAGACTAAAGTGGGTTAATAAAGCTAGCAAATGAGCAATCAACCATGCAGCCATGCCATGCCGCCATTCAAGCAGTGCAGCATACTGATAGAAGAGATAAGCGGTTAAGAATTAAAGGAGCCACATCAACTTGCAGGATGAGCGATTGACTGTAAAGCAAGCAAACATGAGGTTAGACAAGCGCAAAAGAAAGGAGCCTAGAAAAAGTAAATCGTAGCGTCAAGAAACGAGTAAGAAATATATACGAAGCGAGTACCAGTAAACAGCGAAGTTGACCAGGTTACTGCGACCAGACTAAAGTGGGTTAATAAAGCTAGCCAATGAGCTATCAACTATGCAGCGATGCCATTCCACCATTCAAGCAGTGCAGCATAACTATAGAAGAGATAAGCGGCTTAGTGTTGAAGAAACCACAACAACTTGCAGGATAAGCGATTAACTCTAATGCAAGCAAAAGTGAGGTTATGCAAGCGGAAAAGAAAGGCTCGTATTGAGATTAAATCGTAGCGTCAAGGAAAGAGTAAAGAATATATACGAAGCGAGCTCCAGTAAACAACGAAGTTGACCGGGTTACTCCGAGCAGACTAAAGTGGGTTAATAAAGCTAGCAAATGAGCATTCAACCATGCAGCCATGCCATGCCGCCATTCAAGCAGTGCAGCATACTGATAGAAGAGATAAGCGGTTAAGAGTTGAAGCAGCCACATCAACTTGCAGGATAAGCGATTAGCTATAACGCAAGCAAATGTGAGGTTGTGCAAGCCCAAAAGAAAGGAGCCAAGTGTAATTAAATCCTAGCGTCAAGAAAAAGGAAATAAATATACACGAAGCGAGCACCAGTAAACAGCGAAGTTGACCAGTTTACCGCGACCAGACTAAAGTGGGTTAATAAAGCTAGCCAATGAGCAATCAACCATGCAGTTATGGCATTCCACCATTCAATCACTGCAACATACCGATAGAAGAGATAAGCGGTTAAGAGTTGAAGGAGCCACATCAACTTGCATGATGAGCGATTGACTATAACGCAAGCAAATATGCGGTTAGGCAAGCGCAAAAGCATGGAGCATAGAGAAATAAATCGTAGAGTCAAGAAAAGAGTAAGAAATATATACGAAGCGAGCACCAGTAAACAGCGAAGTTGATCAAGTTACTCCGGGCAGAGTAAAGTGGGTTAATAAATCTAGCCAATGAGCTATCAACCATGCAGCGATGCCATTCCACCATTCAAGCAGTGCAGCATAACGATAGAAGAGATAAGCGGTTTAGAGTTGACAACAACTTGCAGGATAAGCGATTAACTATAAGGCAAGCAAATGTGAGGTTATGCAAGCGCAAAGGAAAGGAGCCTAGCGAGAATAAATCGTAGCCTGAAGGAAAGGGTAAGAAAGATATACGAAGCGAGCACCAGTAAAGAGGGAAGTTGACCAGGTTACTGCGACCAGACTAAAATGGGTTAATAAAGCTAGCCAATGAGCAATCAACCATGCAGCCATGCCATTCCACCATTCAAGCAGTGCAGCATACAGAAAGAAGAGATAAGCGTTTAAGAGTTGAAGCAGCCACATCAACTTGCAGGATAAGCGATTAACTCTAATGCAAGCAAAAGTGAGGTTATGCAAGCGGAAAAGAAAGGCTCGTATTGAGATTAAATCGTAGCGTCAAGGAAAGAGTAAAAAATATATACGAAGCGAGCACCAGTAAACAGCGAAGTTGACCAGGTTACTGCGACCAGACTGGGTTAATAAAGCTAGCAAATGAACAAGCAACCATGCCGCCATGCCATGCCGCCATTCAAGCAGTGCAGCATACTGATAGAAGAGGAAAGCGGTTAAGAGTTGAAGCATCCACATCAACCTGCAGGATAAGCGATTAACTATGTGTTTTTAAACAGGAATGTATACAGCGGCAAACAGTTAGCAGATGAAATGAATAAGTACTTTATCAATACAGCAATGCGCCCCCAACACCCAGCCGGCAACAGAAGCAATGTATGTTCACAAATTAAGTCTATAGTACTAAGTGCTGTTATGCCAGCGGATGCTGAAAAACTAATACAGCAGTTAAAGCCAAATGCGGCAAGTGGTTATGATGACATACAAGCCTCAACCGTGAAGTATGTTTCGTCTGAGATTAGCCCTGTATCGTCACATTTAATAAATGTATCTATTTCAACTGGCATATTTCCAGATCAGCTTAAAATAGCTAAAGCGGTACCTACACACAAAGGAGGAACGCGAAGTGAGTTCACAAATTACAGACCAATTTCAGTCTTACCGGTATTTTCAAAGGTATACGAAAAGGCTATAAATAATCGTTTGATTGTGTTCATCGAGAAATACGAGATAATCTCACCCTTTCAATTCGGGGTTCAAAACAACAAGACGCCCGAAGAGGCCCTGCTTAAAGTAAAATATAATTGTAAAAAATATTGAAACAAGAATGCACCCTCTGGGAATATTTCTTGATTTAAGAAAGGCCTTCGATTCAGTTAACCATGAAACTTTGCTTTATAAGCTCCACAGGTATGGAATTCGAGGCGTTGCATCAGACCTCATTAAAGGCTATTTATCATACAGATACCAATTCGTAAATCTCAATGGAGAGCACTTGGAAAATCTAGAAATAAAACTTGGAGTACCCCAATTTTCCATACTAGGTCCCACGCTATTTTTGTTCTATATAAATGATATAACTGAGGTTAAACACACACCTGAAATAACCATCTTTGCTGATGACACTAGTATATTTTTCACGGGCAAAAATGTGCAGGGGGTCGAAAAGGAAGCCAATCTTTACCTATCCCAGCTGTCTACCTGGCTCGAGAACAATAGTTTGCACCTGAACACGCACAAAACAAAGTTTATACTATTCAAACCAGTTAACAAAGTTTCTAAAGAAAACATTACACTTAAGTACAGAATGGAATATATTGATCAGGTGTCTACACAAAAATTTTTAGGTGTCTGGTTTAACGAAGATTTATCCTGGACTCCGAATATTAATCACCTTCTAACCGATCTTCCCCGTGCCATTGGTTGTATTAGCCGTATAGCTCCTCTTATCCCTCTCTCGCTTAAAAAAACTTTGTATTACACATTATTTTACTCGTGTCTACTTTATGCAATATTAGTCTGGGGTGACACGACGAAAGGAAATTACGATAGGCTGCTTGTACTGCAGAAGCGCACTCTACGTCTATTTGAAAACTACAAATGTAAAATAAGTAACTTGCCAACCCAGCCACTCTTCCTAAAATATGATTTATTGCCAGCCAACAAGGTATATTACTTTAAACTGATGCAAATCATCCATAAAAGAAAGCTTTACACAAGGTACACAGATATATCTCCACATTATAGCTTTCGAACCCTTGCACATAAAACAAAAAAAGCCAGAACCAATTATGGCAAACAGGATCTTGAATATCAAGCATTAAAATTACTAAACCTTCATGAACACAGGATTGATCTTACGTTACCATTTAATTCCTTCAAATCAGCATATAAAGCATTCCTAAAGACCACAGAATACATTTATTGAATATAGGTTCAACCATCTGAATCCAAATGATCAGTTTTCGTTTTTCTTGATGATTTTTTTTCCTTACAGTCTATGTCGTCATGTTATTTCCTGTCAAATACAGATCCATATTTCTATTGCATTTTTCTTCTCATCATCGCGCTGTCACATATTCTCTTATGTGTTTGTTTCGCTCCAAAGTGGTGTTATACTGTAAACTGCATTGTGTGTTGATATGTATCTTGTATATCTTTTTTTAATTTGCTGTATTGTTAATCAAGACATTTCCCTTTGTATGCATCGTAACGAGTTGCGTCTTGGGAGCTGAACATGGGAGACGAGGCCTTGTCTGGTTACACGCCATTTTCCTCGTCTTCCACTTTCACTGGAAAGGAAAAATTAAAGTGAACTGAACTGAACTATAACGCGAGCAAATGTAAGGTTATGCATGCCCCAAAGAAAGGAGCCGGACGAGATTAAATCGTAGCGTCAAGAAAGGAGTAAGAAATATATACGAAGCGAGCTCCAGTAAACAGCGAAGTTGACAAGGCCACTCCGAGCAGACTAAACTGGGTTAATAAAGCAAGCAAATGAGCAATCAACCATGCAGCCATGCTATGCTGCCATTCAAGCAGTGCAGCATACCGATAGAAGAGATAAGCGGTTAAGATTTGAAGCAGCCACATCAACTTGGAGGATAAGCGATTAACTATAACGCGAGCAAATGTAAGGTTATGCATGCGCCAAAGAAAGCAGCCTAATGAGATTAAATCGTAGCGTCAAGAAAAGAGAAAGAAATATATACGGAGCGAGCACCAGTAAAGAGCGATGTTGACCAGGTTACTCCGTGCAGAGTAAAGTGGGTTAATAAAGCTAGCCAATGAGCAATCAACCATGCAGCCATGCCATGCCGCCATTCAAGCAGTGCAGCATACCGATAGAAGAGATAAGCGGTTAAGAGTTGAAGCAACCACATCAACTTGGAGGATAAGCGATTAACTATAACGCGAGCAAATGTAAGGTTATGCATGCGCCAAAGAAAGGAGCCTAGTGAGATTAAATCGTAGCGTCAAGAAAAGAGTAAGAAATATATACGAAGCGAGCACCAGTAAACAGCGATGTTGACCAGGTTACTCCGTGCAGAGTAAAGTGGGTTAATAAAGCTAGCCAATGAGCAATCAACCATGCAGCCATGCCATGCCGCCATTCAAGCAGTGCAGCATACCGATAGAAGAGATAAGCGGTTAAGAGTTGAAGCAACCACATCAACTTGGAGGATAAGCGATTAACTATAACGCGAGCAAATGTAAGGTTATGCATGCGCCAAAGAAAGGAGCCTAGTGAGATTAAATCGTAGCGTCAAGAAAAGAGTAAGAAATATATACGGAGCGAGCACCAGTAAAGAGCGATGTTGACCAGGTTACTCCGTGCAGAGTAAAGTGGGTTAATAAAGCTAGCCAATGAGCAATCAACCATGCAGCCATGCCATGCCGCCATTCAAGCAGTGCAGCATACCGATAGAAGAGATAAGCGGTTAAGAGTTGAAGCAACCACATCAACTTGGAGGATAAGCGATTAACTATAACGCGAGCAAATGTAAGGTTATGCATGCCCCAAAGAAAGGAGCCTAATGAGATTAAATCGTAGCGTCAAGAAAAGAGTAAGAAATATATACGGAGCGAGCACCAGTAAACAGCGATGTTGACCAGGTTACTCCGTGCAGAGTAAAGTGGGTTAATAAAGCTAGCCAATGAGCAATCAACCATGCAGCCATGCCATGCCGCCATTCAAGCAGTGCAGCATACCGATAGAAGAGATAAGCGGTTAAGAGTTGAAGCAACCACATCAACTTGGAGGATAAGCGATTAACTATAACGCGAGCAAATGTAAGGTTATGCATGCCCCAAAGAAAGGAGCCTAATGAGATTAAATCGTAGCGTCAAGAAAAGAGTAAGAAATATATACGGAGCGAGCACCAGTAAACAACGAAGTTGACCGGGTTACTCCGAGCAGACTAAAGTGGGTTAATAAAGCTAGCAAATGAGCAATCAACCATGCAGCCATGCCATTCCACCATTCAAGCAGTGCAGCATACAGATAGAAGAGATAAGCGTTTAAGAGTTGAAGCAGCCACATCAACTTGCAGGATAAGCGATTAACTCTAACGCAAGCAAAAGTGAGGTTATGCAAGCGGAAAAGAAAGGCTCGTATTGAGATTAAATCGTAGCGTCAAGGAAAGAGTAAAAAATATATACGAAGCGAGCTCCAGTAAACAACGAAGTTGACCGGGTTACTCCGAGCAGACTAAAGTGGGTTAATAAAGCTAGCAAATGAGCAATCAACCATGCAGCCATGCCATGCCGCCATTCAAGCAGTGCAGCATACTGATAGAAGAGATAAGCGGTTAAGAATTAAAGGAGCCACATCAACTTGCAGGATGAGCGATTGACTGTAAAGCAAGCAAACATGAGGTTAGACAAGCGCAAAAGAAAGGAGCCTAGAAAAGGTAAATCGTAGCGTCAAGAAACGAGTAAGAAATATATACGAAGCGAGTACCAGTAAACAGCGAAGTTGACCAGGTTACTGCGACCAGACTAAAGTGGGTTAATAAAGCTAGCCAATGAGCTATCAACTATGCAGCGATGCCATTCCACCATTCAAGCAGTGCAGCATAACTATAGAAGAGATAAGCGGCTTAGTGTTGAAGAAACCACAACAACTTGCAGGAGAAGCGATTGACTATAAGGCAAGCAAATGTGAGGTTATGCAAGCGCAAAAGAATGGAGCCTAGCGAGAATAAATCGTAGCCTGAAGAACAGAGTAAGAAAGATATACGAAGCGAGCACCAGTAAACAGCGAAGTTGACCAGGTTACTGCGAGCAGAGTGGGTTAATAAAGCTAGCAAATGAACAATCAACCATGCCGCCATGCCATGCCGCCAGTCAAGCAGTGCAGCATACTGATAGAATAGATAAGCGGTTAACAGTTGAAGAAACCACAACAACTTGCAGGATAAGCGATTAACTATAAAGCAGGCAAATGTGAGGTTATGCAAGCCCAAAAGAAAGGAGCCTAGTGAGATTAAATCCTAGCGTCAAGAAAAGAGCAAGAAATATATACGAAGCGAGCGCCAGTAAACAGCGATTTTGACCAGGTTACTCCGGGCAGACTATAGGGGGTTAATAAAGCTAGCAAATGAACAAGCAACCATGCAGCCATGCCATGCCGTCATTCAAGCAGTGCAGCATACCAATGGAAGAGATAAAGCGGTTGATCGTTGATGCAACCACATCAACTTGGAGGATAAGCGATTAACTATAACGCAAGCAAATGTGAGGTTATGTAAGCCCAAAAGAAAGAAGCCAAGTGAAATTAAATCCTAGCGTCAAGAAAAGAGAAAGAAATATACACGAAGCGAGCACCAGTAAACAGCGAACTTGACCAGTTTACTGCGACCAGACTAAAGTGGGTTAATAAATCTAGCCAATGAGCAATCAACCATGCAGCCATGCCATGTCGCCTTTTAAGCAGTTCAGCATACCGATAGAAGAGATTAACGGTTGAGAGTTGAATCAACCACGTCAGCGTGCAGATTAAGCGTATACCTGTGTGGATAGAAAACGTGCGGGATGCAAGTGTATAAGATAGGAGCCTCGAGGCATTATGTCATAGCACTAATAAAAAAGTAATAAAGCATACAGGCGTGGAGTACCAGTGAATGACGAAATTAGCTACATTAGTGAGACCTGACTAGAATGGGATAATAAAGACGCAACAGCAACCATGTAGCCATGTCATTCCACCGTGCAAGCACTGTTGCAAATCGTCACAAGACTGTTTAGAGTTGAAACAACAGCGTCATGTTGCAGCATAAGCGATTAACATAAAAGCAAGCAATCGTGAGGTGGTGCAAGCGCGAATGAAAGCATCCCAGAGACATTGGGCCATTTTTTTAATGTACACCAGCTACACCAGTGCAGCAAAAATCCATTGTAGGTATAGAAGATTTCGTACACTGGTGCAGCTGGTGTAGGTTAAAAGAAATGGTTTATTAAGTCATATCCGTAAGAAAATTGGTCATATTTATAATAATAATTGGTTTACGATAAAGGAAAGGCGCAGTATCTCTCAGGCTTGTTCTGTGAACACCTCACCCGGGCCGTAAGGGAAGGGGGGATTTTGGAAGAAATGCGGAATGAGCGAAAGAGGCGTAGTGGAGAGCTCCGGAGTAATTGCGACCACCTGGGGATCTTTAATGTGCACTGACATCGTTGTTGTTTTTGCGACTGTAAGAAGAAGGAAAAGAAAATGCACGGGCCTGTTACTGGCTCTGTAGCTGAGCCACCTCCGCTGCCTCGTGCGGACAGAAGAGAAAATAAATAAAAAAGAAAAAGAAGAGGGAGAGAAAGACGCGCGCCGCAACAACAGCCGTCATCCCCCACCGAAGATGTGGCGGGTGCAATGACGGCCTGCAACAGATAAAAACTCGGTGGCAGGCTAGCCCCCGCCGCAAGCGGCGGCGACCTACCTGTCCCAGCCCCATCAGGGGAGTTTGTGTTGGCGGAATCAGGCATCCTTCACCGCTTCTCCGCCCTGCTTGCCGCACATCCCTAGGCTGCTTCGGTGCCATGCGACTCACTCGACTGCACCTAGAAGTGTGCCGAAGGAGCATCGCTGTAGTGCTCTGGGCAGACATGGCATTAATTGAATTACAGTAATGAAATTACTATAATTTAGTTACGTTTTCGGTAATTTGGAATGTATTGAATTACTTTTTCGGGTTGGTAATTTGGCAATGTAATTAATTACTTTTTAATAGTAATTTCGCTGCAAAAGTAAATAATTCATTTCGAAAACACTTTTACTAAAGTGAGCCACTACTCCTTCAATAGACAATAATGTAGTGCCGCGAAAGCAGAAACGACGTGCGGCAAGCTGAAGCCAGTGTAACGGATCGACAAAGGGAGACAGAAGTGAGCAGAACAGTGCGACTATCCCATGGCAACCATTTTTCAAGCAGCAGCATACAAGACGTGAAGGGAATGCCGGAGGGAGAGATGGTGCAAGGTTGGTAGAAAACTAGTTGGGAGCGCGGCGCAGTGGCCCTCCCTGTTGCAACAGCTAGGGCACAGTGGTGCCTGGTTACACTCCTCACCACGAGGTGAGGAATGATTGGGGTTGGGGGAGACAGGCGGAAGGGTTCATGGCGTGAGCCACTGCGGAGGTGTCGACGTCAATTCTTGGGACTGCGGAAGCAATACATAACCTAGCTTCTTCAGGCCCTTCAAATTGCGGAGACAGCTCCGGGCCAGCAAGACGTTTGAGTTCGCCGGTCATTTCACGATCGTTCGACCATGCTTCTTTTTTTTTTTTTTTGCTGTTGTCTTGTTTTGTAATGGCAAGTGCTATAGGAAAATAGGAAGGAATAACTCTCTGGAACTGAATTTGGCGGGAATTAAGACAAAAGAATACGTGTTTCGCATCTGGAGAACAGGTTCTTGTTTTGTTTACTAGCTTTACTTAGTTTTTGCATGGATAGAAACTAGAAAGTAATTTAAAAGTAAATGTATTTTTTTTACTTTTTGGTAGCAGTAATGAGTAATGTAACTTAATTACTTTTGTGCAATTTTCAGCAAAGTAATTGGTAATGTAATTTAATTCCCTTTCAAAAGTAATTTTGCCATGTATGGCTCTGAGTCGCCGCACCTGCTGCCGCCGCTGACGCGCGCGTGCGCCCTGCCAACTCCTCCTAGAAAACTATGCAATAAAATGCTGGTTGTGTTCAACAAAGGGCGTGCAATGTACCGTCACGACAGGTCATGACGTCACGACGCGATTCATGCATATACGAAGCTGACCCCGCCGGGCGTCCGATCCAGGCGACCGTGCGCCCTTTGCCACTTCCTCGAATGCTGGCTTTGCAGTTTAAAGCCACGACACGTTACAACAACGCGTTCACTATAGGTGCCCCTCTAACGCGCTTGGGGTTAACTGCCCTTTGGGGCCTATGTTGACAAGCGTGGTAAAATGACATATCGTCGTGCATAGTAGCAGTGTCCCCGTTTCCGCGGCCGGACACGGCCGCTGGAACCTTTCTAACGGAGATCATGACTGCACGTCCGACACGCTTGTCAACCGGAACTGTCATGATTACCGTCTTTTTGTATACCGAGGTTGAAGCGAAGCGTTACAGAGTAGGATTTTCGAGACGCACTGGACTTGCTGCCCGATGTTGTAGCCTTGATGGCATACCTGATAAATCATGTGTGGATGGTTTGGATGGAGAGTTCAGAACTGCAGTAAAGGTACGGCAATTTTGTCCTTCGTTCAGGACGAAGGGCTTTCTATTCTCAACGACACCTCCTATCCCACCCGAATCGGATCTAGCGTTCAGCACGACACAAGCCCAGACTTGACGCTCTCAAAATGAGTTCGAGATAGCCGCTGGACTAATACCACTCACTCATTAAGCAGTGATCATTACATTTTATGCACCGAACTCTCCATCTCTTCCTTCACCCCACCCAAACGCAATTAAGCCTGCGCGGTCGATTGGGATCGATTTCGCCGCATCCGGCAAAACGCCCCGGGCACCATTGTGGACCTGGAGGCCTGGGTGGCTTCTCCCACACAGGATGTGGAGTCGGCGACATCCACTATCCCGGAGCCAGAGGACACTTCGGCTGCGGATAGTCGCCTTCTCCACATGTGGGAGGCACACGCCAGCCTTCAGAAACGCTAGCTGTCCCAAAAGCATAATCGCACCCTCAAACGGCGAATTTCCCGCCTTGTGAAAGAAATTGAAGCTCATACAAGGGACCTCGCTCACCTGCAGGGGGGTGGGGGGGGGGCAGGTCTGTAACCGCATGAGCGGTAATCTAGGCCTTAAAGACACCTGGTCGCTTTTACGCTACCTCCTTGATCCTGGGCACACCAAGGCCACGCAGCGTAAGAATATTACCCGCATTATTCATCAGCTTCTCCTAGACGATGACGCCCTCCTTCAGACCTTAAAAGATCAGTACATCGCTACAACCTCTTCTACCCTCCTCCCTTCCTACACCGGTTCTCCCAACCCTACCCGTGATGAGTAAATCTCTTCAGCTGAAGTCAGGGCGGCGATGCACCGCCTCAGGATGACATCAACTCCGGGGACGGACCGAGTCACAAATAAGATGCTTCGTAACTTGGATGACCCGTCTGTCGATGCGGTCACGGACCTCTTCAACCAATGCTGGCGCACGGGAACCCTTCCGGCCCAGTGGACTCACGCCCGTATCACATTTATCCCTAAGCGCGACAAACCACTTGACATCAAGAATCTCCGACCCATAACTCTCCCTTCCTGTCTTGGCAAACTCTTTGAACATGTTGTGCTCGCACGACTCCAGGCCCACAGACAACCACAACCTCTTCCCTGACACAATGCTCGGCTTCCGGCCACATCTTTCCACATACGATGTTATGCTGCAGCTGTCAGAAGATGTTCTTCACCCCCGCCACGCAAAGCGCACCCGAGCAATTCTTGCCCTAGGTCTCACAAAGGCGTTTGATAATATCCGTCACGCAGCCTTTTTAGATGCTCTTTCATCTCTTCAAGTTGGCTCGCGTGTTCACCAGTACATATCCGCCTTTCTTAGTCACCGCACAGCAGAAATCACCATCGGCTCGCTCTCATCTCCATCTTTCAAACTCGGTAGCATTGGCACCCTAAAGGGTTCTGTACTCTCTCCACTGCTTTTTAATATTACCCTTATCCCCATGTCACATGCCCTCAACCTAATCCCTGCCCTGTCCCACTCCTTATACGCCGATGATATTACACTGTGGACCACCCAGGGTAACATTGGCGCCATGGAAGATATATTACAGGCCTCAGCAGACATTGTAGTATCTTTTGCCGCTAAAGTCGGTTTGGCTTGTTCCCCTACCAAATCGGAGCTTCTCATACTATAGGTGTCGTATAGAAAAAAGGCCCTCCTCCCCCCATCTTCTTCACAGTTGACAACACCCAGATACCAGAAGTGGACAAAATTCGGATTCTTGATATCCTGATATAAAACAATGGCAAGAATACCGCAACCATCACTAAGCTGACGGTGATGGTTCATCAAACAATCCGCCTCATTCGCCGCATAGCCAACCGCCATCGTGGCATGCGCGAGCATGACCTCAGACGCCTGGTACGGGCATTTGTCCTGAGCCGTGTTGTGTACTCGCTCCCCTACCTCTTCCTCACGCGGGCGGAGGGAGACAAGGTTAACGCCCTTATTCTACAGCGTACAAGGCCGCCCTCAACTTACCCCGCTACACCTCCAATGAACGCCTTCTTCACATGGGCATCCATAACTCCCTGGCTGAGCTCACAGAAGCCCACCGCTCAGCCCAGTTGGAGCGACTATCATCTACCCTCACCGGAAGGAACATCCTTGCTCGCATCCATCTTTCACCTCCCGGTCACTTCTCTACACAACATACACTTCCCCCTGCGATACACCGCGTTCTTAAGGTGCATCCCCTGTCAAAGAATATGCACTCAGAGCACCATGTCGCTTGCCGCAAGGCACATGCAGAAGCTCTTCACAAACACTATGGCTTCCAGCTAAAGACTGTCTACGTAGACGCTGCCTCATACCCCTCCCGCCCTGCGTTCGCCCTCAGAGCTGTTTCCAACTCTCTGCAACTGGTCGCAGCTGGTACAACTTTTGTCACCACTTTTCTGGAGGCGGAGGATGCGGCGGTTGCCCAAGCCATAGCTACTACCCGAGCCACAACCATCTTTAGCGACTCTAAATCCGCCGTATGGAACTTCGCTCGCGGTCGGATCTCTAGCCCAGCCTTCCGTTTCCTCGCCTCCCTCCCCCCATCCGAACACCCTATTCAATTAATACGGGTGCCCGCTCACACATGCCACCCAGGCAACGAAGCAGCTCACTCTTTTGCTCGAGGATACGTCAGCCGAGCAGGGACTGCCACTGGCTGGGGAGATGCTCGCGAGCGCATGGTATCCTATCACGAAATCTCTCTCCATTACCGTGATCAACGAACCATCTACCCTCCTCCTAATAAATCTGACTAAGCTACAACAGGTGACGTGGCGCCAGCTTTAGTCACGTACATTCCCTTCCCTGCTTTCTTAGCTTTGATCCATCCAGGACTGTTCTCGCCGCAGTGCACCCTGTGTGGGGCACCTAAAGCTGATTTTGAACACATCATGATTAAATGCTCGGAATTCCACCCTCCAGCCACTTGGCAACTCTCCGACCTCGAGCAATGGGAGGCCGCGGTGTCCAGCTCTGACCCGCCCGTTCAAAAGCTGCTGACGGACTGGGCTTTGGGTGTCGCTGGGAAGCACCAGCTTCCTGCCACAACACGCAGCCAAGAGCCGACCCGTCATTAGGATGTAATCACTTAAGGCTCCCAAATATAAAGTTTTTCACCACCACCTCTGCAAGCGCGTAAACCCTACCATGAGCGATGCCTATAAGATCAGGCATATTATTCAAGGCATTGTCGATGATGCCTTCCAGATGCTTGTTGCTAAAACCCCCAAACTGTGTCCGATGTTATAAGCTTCTGTCAAAGCTTCGATGAGCTGTGCAAACAGCGCCTTTCCACACGACGTGCTGGTCTTCAGCAGGCCACTCTTTCCAGCTTGGCTCTCGATGGTGCCCTGGACCAACAGTCGCTCATTGAGAACATTCAACAGTTAATAATGCGAAAGCGGTGGAGTGGTGGCGTAGCGGTAGAACATCCGCCTCGCATGCAAGAGGACCGGGATTCAAATCCCGGTGCCGCGCAATTCTCCACCGGATTTAAAAAAAAACCGCGTGTCGATGGAATTGCATAAACAGGTTTGGGGCGCGACCTGATGCCGGTGAACACCTCCGGTAACGCACACCCTCACCAGAACAGGAGTTGGCCACCCTGGTGCAGTAATTGGCCGCAACCTCCTATAATAAGCTCCATAAAACACCGGCCCTCAGTCACCAGCGGCTGCGGAACAACTGACCACGGCGGCGGTCAGACCTGTGACGCACCAGGGGGTGCTAAGAATGCCTGGCTCCGCTGGACAGGCCGCCATTGGAAACTGACCCTGGCAACGTTTAACGCTAGAACCCTAGCTAGTGAAGCTAGTTTAGCAGTGCTGTTAGAGGAACTAGAGGGTATGAAATGGGATATCATAGGGCTTAGTGAGGTTAGGAGGCCGAATGAGGCATATACTGTACTGAAGTATGAGCATGTACTGTGTTATCGAGGTTTACCGGAGAGGCGACAACTAGGAGTAGGTTTCCTTGTCAATAAGCATATAGCCGGTAATATAGATGAATTCTATACTAATAATGAGAGGGTGGCAGGCATCGTTATTAGGCTTAACAAGCGATATAAACTGAAGGTTGTACAGACCTACGCACCTACATGTAGTTATGATGACCAGGAAGTTGAAAGCTTCTACGAAGATGTAGAATCGGCAATGCGAAAAGTAAAGACGCAGTATACTGTACTAATGGGCGACTTCAATGCCAAGGTAGGGAAAAGGTAGGCAGGAGACCAGGCAGTAGGTGACTATGGCATTGGTTCTAGGAATAGCAGGGGGGAGTTCTAGTTCAGTTTGCAGAGCGCAATAACTTAAAAGTCATGAATACCTTCTTCAGCAAACGGAAGAACCGTCCTAACGGGGAGACTAAAAAAGAAATTGACTCCATAATGTGTTCAAACCCCGCCATTATGCAAGATGTAGAGATAATCGGGAAAGTGCGATGCAGTGACCACAGAGGTCCCGAATTGGCCTAAATCTGAAGAAGGAACGCAACAAATTACTAAGAAAGAAACCCATCAACAAATTAGCGGTGAGGGGGAGGGCAGAGAAGTTCAGGATCTCGCTACAAAATAGATATTCAGCTCTAAACGAGAATAGCGACATTTCCCTAGAAGCAATGAACAATAATTTCAGAGATATCATTACTGACTGTGCGGTAGAAGTAGGCGGTAGGATAGTTAGAGAGGATACCGGTAAGCTGTTTAAGGAGACGAAAGATTTAATTAAGAAACGCCAGAGTATGAAAGCTTCCAATCCAACAGACCAGATTGAATTGGCCGAGATATCAAAGCTGATCAATAAGAGCAAGGTGGCCGATATAAGGAAGTATACCGTGGAGAAAATTGAGCATGCTGTAAAGGACGGGGGAAGCCTTAAAGCGGTAAAGAAGAAATTGGGCATAGGCAAAAGCCAGATGTATGCGATAAGGGACAAGGAGGGCAACGTCATCACGAATATGGACAAGATCGTCAAAGTAGCCGAGGAGTTCTATACAGATCTCTACAGTAGCCAAAGTAGTCAGGACCGTAAGGAGATTGACGGTAGGGAAAAACAGTCAGACGTTCCGCCAGTTACGAAGGACGAGGCCAAGAAAGCATTAGAAACTATGAAAAGGGGAAAATCAGCTGGAGAGGATCAGATTACAGATTTGCTGAAGGACGGGGGGGATATCGTGTTAGAAAAGCTGGCCACCCTGTATACGCTGTGCCTGGTGTCATCGACGGTACCGGAACCATTGAAGAATGCAAACATTATCCTCATTCATAAGAAAGGGGACTCTAAGGACCTTAAAAATTACAGAACAATCAGTTTTTGTCTGTTACGTATGAGGTATTAAGGTAATCGCTAATAGGATCAGGACAACCTTAGACTGCAATTAAGCAAAGGATCAAGCAGGTTTTCGGAAACGGTACTCTACCATCGATCATATCCATACCATCAATAAGGTGATAGAAAAATGTTCGGAATATAACCAGCCCTTATACATAGCATTCATTGATTACTAAAAAGCATTTCACTCAGTTGAAACCTCGGCGGTGATGCAGACATTGCGAAATCAGGGGGTACACGAGCCGTATGTGAAAGTGCTGGAAGATATATATAGTGGCTGTACAGCAACCATAGTTCTGCATAAAGAAAGTAACAAATCACATAAAGAAAGGTGTTAGGCAAGGAGACACGATATCCCCAGCACTATTCACAGCTTGCTTAGAGGAAGTATTCAGACTTGGAATGGGAGCAGTTAGGGATAAGGGTAGAAGGAGAATACCTCAGTAATCTGCGATTTGCTGATGACATTGCCTTGCTAAGCAACTCGGGGGATGAACTGCAAATAATGATTGATGACCTAGACAGGAAAAGTAAAAAGGTAGGCTTGAAAATCAATATGCAGAAGACTAAGGTAATGTTCAACAGCCTCGGAAAGGAACAGCAGTTTACATTAGGTAGCGAAGTACTGGAAGTAGTAGGTGAATATGTCTACTTAGGACAGGTAGTAACCGCAGATCCGGACCATGAAAAGGAAATAATAAGAAGAATAAGATTGGGATGGAGCGCATTTGGCAAGAACTCACAGATTATGGCTAGCAGCTTGCCGGTATCGCTAAAGAGGAAAGTGTATAACAGTTGCATCTTACCTGTACTCACCTATGGGGCTGAAACGTGGAGGCCAACCAAGAGAGTTCTACTTAAGTTGAGGACAACCCAGAGGGCTATGGAACGCAAAATGGTAGGGGTAACATTTAGAGATAGAAAGCGTGCAGAGTGGGTGAGATAAATAACTCAGGTTACCGACATACTAGTGGAAATTAAGAAGAAGAAATGGGCATGGGCAGGACATGTAGTGCGAAGAGAGGATAACCGATGGTCGCTTAGGGTAACAAACTGGATTCCAAGGGAAGGAAAGCGTAGCAGGGGGTGGCAGAAAGTTGTGGGCGGATGAGGTTAAGAAGTTCGCAGGGGTCAAGTGGATGCAGCTAGCACAGAACCGGGTTAAGTGGAGAAATATGGGTGAGGCCTTCGCCCTGCAGTGGGTATAGTCAGGCTGATGATGAATGCGAAAGCATTATTCGCTATGTTCACAGATTTCGATCCGTCCGCAGAACGTGTCCGCACACCGTGTCCACAGCAGTTGTGAGTAATTGGGAAGTGGTAGAGGTTAATGAGTGGTGTCAATCGATAGAGGGTGACGTAATGTGTGCGAAAAATAATTAGGTCAAGAAGTTAATTAGGTAAATAATTAGAATAACTGGTTCACATGCAAGGAAAGGCGCTGTGTTTGTCACACTTGTTCTGTGGACACCTGACCCGCGGCATAAGGTAAGGAAGGAAGGTTGGTTGGTTTGGTTTGTAGGGTTTAACGTCCCAAAGCGACTCAGGCTATGAGAGAAGCCGTAGTAGAAGACTGGAAATTTCGACAACCTGGGGTTCTTTAACGTGCACTGACACCGCACAGCACACGGGAAGGGAGGAAGGTTGGAGTGAAAGCGGAAAGAGAGAAAGGGCTGCCGTAGTGGAGACCACCATTAAGAATATCTTGCGCTCATCAGGCGTTGCGTCAAGAGGGCGTTGGGTCTGCCCATCTCCACCTCTATGGAACGCCTGATAGAAATGGGAGTGCATAATAGCTGGGCAGAACTTGCTGAAGCGGTGAGAATTGCCTAGCATGAGAGATTAAGTAGGACAAGCATGGGTCGAATCATCTTAGAAAAGGTGGGTAGAAAAACAGATAGGGGCACAGCCGACAAGGTTGCCCTACCACCACAATGTCGCGAAAACATCATTGTTGCTCCTCTCACATGCACCCAGGACACCACAAGGAAATAAAGAAAGCACTGGTTAAAAAAGCAAAAGACTTCAGAGCAGCCAATCGGGGGCGGCAGTCACCGTGGTAGTCGATGGTAGCGGCGCATCAGTCGTCTCCGCCACCATTCGGAGCAGAAACAGACACGGCTGAAGAGGTCGCAAAAGCGCTCGCTTGCATGGGAACGAAGGCTAGATTGATCTTTAGCGACAGTCGCAAAAGCGCTCGCTTGCATGGGAACGAAGGCTAGATTGATCTTTAGCGACAGTAATACTGCTATCTGAAATATCGGAAAAGGCAGGGTCTCGCAAAAGGCCGCCCGAATTCTATCAGCTGCAGCTAATATCTATCGCAAAATCACCCTAATTTGGGTCCCAGTACACAAATCCGTCCCCACCAACGAGGCGGTCCATGATTTAGCCCGAGATCTCTACTTTCGGGCAAACGCAGAGCCGCCCGACTGCTAGGAGATGGACGAACGTTTGCAAACCTATAAGGAAATCATCGAAATTATAGATTAGGAAGACGTTTGATGCCGGCACCGGATCCTAGCTTAAATAATAAAGAGGCCATAGCCTGGCGGCGATTACAAGCCAGATGTTTCCCAAACCCTGTCTGGTTGTTTCACACCCAGATAGATGAGAGGAAAGGTGATAAATGTAGAGCCTGCGAAGAGAGGGGGACCCTCGACCATATACTTTGGGAATGCCCTAAGTCTCCGGAGGCGCTAGCGAAAACATTAAAAGTAGAAAAGCCTGGGAGGCCCTACTGCTAAGCGAAGTCCCCGCGGACCAGCAAAGAGCCGTCCGCCTGGCGGCTGAGGCCGCCAATAACCAATGTATATTCGCCAGTCCTTAGTCGCGGAGGTTCCAGCCCGCGCTCCTCAGGCTTGCGTGCTAGGAGCGGGGAGTAGGGGGCCTCTGATTTATTTATAGGAAGGGAAAGGCGCGGTAACTGTCTCACTTGATTTCTGTGGACACCGCAACCGCGCCGTAAGGGAAGGGAGGAAGATGGGAGTGTAAGTGGAAAGAGAGAAATAGGAGCCATAGTGGAGGGCTACGGGTAATTTCGACCACCTGGGGATCTTTAACGTGCGCTGACATCGCACAGCACACGACGCCTCTTCATTTCGCCTCCATCGAAATGCAGCCGCCAAGGTCGGGTTCGAACCCAGTAGGGGGCCTCCTTCCTCAGTGGAAAAAAAAGTTTTAATAATCATCATCATCACCATGTCTCCGTCTAGCGGTATCCCGCGAAATCTCGCGAAGTGTGACACCTCCCGGAATACCCGGCTAGTGTGGCTGAGCTTCCGGGCTCGATCCCGACCACCGGCGGCTGCGTTTGGATGGAGGTGAAATGGAAATGTATACCTAGTGCTAGGCGATGTCAGTGCACGTCATAGATCCCCAGGTTGTCGAAATTGCTCCTCAGCCCTCCAATACGCACCTCTCTATATCTCCACTTTCAGTCCCATCTCTCTTCCTTCAGTTACGACGCGGCTCAGGTGTCCCCAGAACAAGTGTAACAGATACCAATCATTTCCTATGCTGTGAAGCACTTTATTTAGTATTCCGAAGCCAGAAGCTTCGCCGGGTTTCTAACAAACGCGGGGGGTTACGATGCAAGCACGCCTTGCGACTGGCGCATGCATTTGTATCCAGTCGAATTCTATATACGACTCCGTACCTCCACCTGCGGAAGCAAGACGAGGATCCACTCGAAAGCATCTTCCGCAAAATTATTAAACGTTCCCTGGACCTTCCCGTGAACATCTCCAACCAGCGTCTCCTGCGGCTGGGCATGGTAAACACGTTTCGGGGGCTCCGTTAAGCCCACTTGACAAACCAATATAACGTCTCTCGAAGACATCGTCTGGTCGCCACCTTCTTGCCCGACTACATGTCCAACACACCACCCTCTCGGAAGAGCGCGTACGCATTCCATCCCAGTGGAGATGTCCCCTCCACGTGCGCCCTCTTCCCGCAAATATGACCCGTGAGGACCATAATGGCCGGTGCCTTGCGCGGGCTTCGTCACTATGGATCGAACCTCGGTGTATTCTACGTGAATGCCTGCGGTCCCCACCATGGGAGATGACATACGTATGGCTGCAGTCGTCCACTAATCCGAACTAGTGAACTGACTTACTTTTCGAGCCCGTGACATAACACATGCGGAGGTCACCATTGCATTAGCTGCAGCTCATCCCACTTCGAAAACAATTATTTCCGACTCGCGGGGGGCCTGTCGGAACGTCGAGCAGGGTTGGTTATACCGTACCTAGCCTATCTCCTTCTCCAAAACGGCGTCTACAGCGGAGACCCCGCTCACCGGAATATCATTTGGGCTCCTGCTCACGTGGGCCTTCAGGGAAATGAGGCAGCTCACGCCGCCGCCAGCACGCTCTCTCACCGGGCATTCCCCTCCGACCCAGATGATCAGGAACTCGAATTCACTCCAGCTTATTCTCTCAAAGATATTGTTTTACTATATCAATCTGGCCACGGCATTTATCCCTGCCCGTGTAAGGGCCTCTCAAAGGCGGAGGAGCGGCTTCTGCTCCACCTTTATACAAATACTTTGCTGTGCCCGGCAGCTCTCAAACACTTCGACCATTCTTTCTCGCGCAGCTGTCCACACTGTGCGGAGAAGTCTTCGGACATTTACCACATGGTGTGGGCCTGCCCCTCTAACCCTGCTATCGCATCTCATCCGAACCCCACCCGTGAGGACTGGGAGGCGACCCTGCTCGGATGATCTGACCTACAGGCTCAAAAGGCCTTGGTTGAGCGCGCCCGGGCCACGGCCGATGCCACTGGAGTCCCTTACTAGGGATCCCACGTAGTGCTGGTGAGGACCGGCTTCTAAAGGATTGGTCCAATTATACCTCCCTGTGAATGCTCTTTTGGGCCAATAGATGTCTCACCACCACCACACCACATATATTTTACTCTCACTTTTTCCGTTTCCTTACGGCGTCTTTCAGCAACACCACTTCTTTCAGGCGTACCCCAAGAAGTACGACATACAATGTCTTTACTTTGCTATAAATCAATTCACATTTGAAGTTTAATATTTTTTTTTAAATTTACCCGACTTCTTTACCGCAGAACCGGGTTGCAACTCGACCGCCGGTGGCTGAGTTTTGAGAGAGGCGAAACGGAGTGGCGTCCGTGTGCGGTGCGATGTCAGTGCACGTGGTCGAAATTTCCGGAGGCCTCCACTACGGCGTCTCTCATAGTTGAAGTAGCTTTGAGACGGTAAACGCTACAAGCCAAACCAAGCCATTTTAAATTTAAATTGAGAAGGCGCGAAACTATCTCGCTATCCGGTGGTCGCCTCAGGGTCCGTCTTTCGCACCTCACAATGCCACCTTGTAATAGAGATATAAGACGTAAGCGAATAGGTAAAATGCAGTGAACGCTCAACTTAACTAGTTTAAAGAGGGGCAACCAAATGGACCCCTAGAGTTATGTTAGAAAATATGCAGTTTTTTTTTTGACGAATGCAAGCGGCTGAGAGCGGGCATGGAATGCGCACTGCAGTACAAGCGCTACAACGGGGAACGCGCTTCAGTGTTGCCTAAGAGACATTCAAGTCGGCGCAAGTTGTCACCGGAGCTACAGAACCCAGGGGTGAACTGACGAATATACTTGATTCCACATAATAAGCCACGTCTGCTCAAAATTATTGGTGGCTGCTAAGCCTTGTAGGATGCAGAGGTGGATGAAAAATAAAGTTTAGTAGTATTAGAAAAACTAAGCGATTCTGTTACATGACGTGCAACGTACGATATAGTCACGCACATATACGCGGTTTTGCCTCAAAGGGCGACTGATGACCTGTCGCTGGAAGCAAAATGGAACGCCAAAGTGTCGGCCGCTGCATGAAAAGTTCAGAACCATGTTGGAACAATAGTAACCTATTCTGTGTACCGAAATTTCGCAAGGAGCCGACTCTGCTTGGGAAGCGTTCACAAATTTAGAAGGGCAACGGTATGGTCGGCTCACCAATACTTTCATCGCGTAATGCATTTGTAGAGCAAGAACAAAGGACCCCACTCACCTTTCTCGCATTCGAAAGTTAATGCATAGCACACCCAGCGAAGGAGACAGCCTCGCAAGCACTGCTTTAGATGTGAAGAGCCCCTCGAACCTCACAGAGCAGGCCTTTTTATTGCTTCGGGCGCGTGCAGCGCGTGATCATATCCATGGTGTGCACAGGACGACAGTTGTTGGCCGACTGCTTTAGCTGCTGCTAATTGTAAAGTTGAGAGCCCCGAGGTGACTTAGGCTCAAGAACTCTATATGAAGGGCTCCGAATTTAACGTGCGCCAGTGTACTACACGCATGCACCTTTTAGCATTTTGCTTTCTTCGAAACGAAGCCGCCATGAACGGGTTCGACCGAAGAGATTATGATGATGATAAGCTTTTTATTTACTCCCGAAAATGGGAGAACGAGCCGAAAGACTGGTTGCATTGCTTGGATTAGTTCAGCAGGGATACCGTGGGACTCTGCGGCCTCCAATGCGCGCAAAATGAGCTGGCGCTGTTCGGCGAGCTCGGTGGTACGCTGGAGGGACTCCCACGCATCCATTGTAGCTGTATTGTCTGCGTTGTGTCGTGTACATGTCCGCATCATGTGAATGAATGTGGCCGGTTGAGAGCAGTGTTTGCATGCAGGTGCAATAAGATTTGGGAAAAGTTTGCTATATAGCCATGGGTTTGGGAAGGTTCCTGTTTGTATTTTGCGCCAATGGATGGCCTCGCGCCGGGATAGTTCCCGGTGTGCTGGGGGTATAGACGCCATTCGAGCCGATAATGTTGGAGGATGTCCGTGTACGTAATAAGGCGTGAATGAGTGCCTTGGGGAGTGTCAGAGGAAGCAGCAGGCTGAGGAGGGCGCTCCACTCGGTAGTTGAGTTCTCGAGCTAGTGTATGCGCCTGTGCGTTCCCGCTGAGCGCTTCATGGACTGGGGCCCATATGAGAAGAAGAGGTGTAGACGGTAAGGGGAGAGATCGGAGGATAGTGTGTGCCTGTCGGGATATACGACCTGCATCGAAGTTACGAATTGCTTGTTGAGAATCGCTAACGACTACTTTGGTGAAGGAGTTAGTCAGACCTAACGCTATGGCAACCTCTTCCGCGATGGTAACAGTGGCGGTGTTGAGGACGCTGCAGGCATTGTGCCAGTTTCGGTACGGTGCCAATGCAACCTCAACCATGGCGGGGCGAAGGGGGTGGTGGGAGGCATTTGTGTATGTAACGTCGGGGCGACTGGCAAAACGTTTCTGGAGTTGGCAGGCTCGGTCTGTGCTGCGCTCTGTATGATACTCTGGATGCATACGTTTGGGAAGCGGAGGTATACGAAGACTGAGTCTCTGCTCATGTGTGAGGTCCATATACATAGAAGTCGCCATCAGAGGGGTGATTTCTACCTGCGCAGCACTGCGCGGCCCGCATGTGTCAGCGAGAGGTGGTCATATTTGGAAGTTAACGTCGCTTCCATCAGCTTGTCGACTGTGTTGGAGATCCTGAGGGTCATCAGTTTCGTGATGGAAGTGGGCATGGGTAGACCCAATGCTGTGTTGTATGCCTTGCGTAATGATGCACCCAGTCGCTTCCGATCTGTTCGCAGGAGGCGAAAGCAAGGGGCGACGTAGGTAATGCACGTACAAACGAAGGTTTGTACGAGGCGCAAAAGGTTGGATTCGCGCATGCCCTTATGCTTGTTGGTGACTCTCTTGAGCAGGCGGCTGATCTGGATTACAGATTGATCTATTTGATGAAGAGTAGTGGCGTTTCCTCCATTATCTTGTAGATGAAGGCCCAGGATGCGGATTCGGTCACTACGGTGTATGGGAGAGGCGGCCCAGGTCCACCCTCAGCGCTAACAGAGTCACCAAAAGGGCGCTCCGCAATCTCAACGGCTCTTCGGCGGAGGCTGTCGCATACCCGTTCAATCACTGCTAGCGAAAGGGCATCCTCATATTGCAGTGAACTCATACCAGCATAGTTTTGATCCATTACTAAGGCAAGTCCCTTTAAATAAAAAAATCTAATAGCTTCAGCAGTGTATGCTGACTATCTCGCGCCATACAGAACAACCAGGCAAGTGCACCCAATACCACATAAATCTCTTAAGAAGTTAGAAGAAAACATCCTTAAAAGACTACAAACACGTGCCCAACGCCAGCTAAGTTACACCAGTGGTGCCCTACACTATACTATCCGCAGTGCCCACATTGTGGAGATGTAGCTAGCCTCTACCACACCATGTGGTAGAGGCTAGCTACATCTCCACAATGTGGGCATGCGAATTCATCCCCATAGTAGACCCCATTTCAAACCCATCATAAGAGCAGTGGGAGGCTATTCTGCTCAGCGATGATCCTGACCGTCAGCTTTGGATGGTGGGGAGGGCCGACGTGGCAGCAATATCCAGTGAGCTACCGCACTAGGCGGCCCAACCACATGGTCCACAAGACTCTAAATAAAGATGTTTTCAATCAATAAATCTGTTCTATGTCTCTTATGTTTTGCATCGTCAAGCTATTTAGGCGCGTCGTCTTCGGCCGTCCTAACAAACAAATGAGGAAAAATGAGGGGATTCGTATTATGTACATAAGCTGGTATGAGATGGCTGTTGGCTCACTTATGTCGGTCATCTCAAGGAACACATGGATGCCAACTTCATCTTTCCCCACGATGGGGAACTCGACCACCACCTATCCTCACAATAAACGCTCCAGCTCTCAGAAGATATCCTCTTCTCTCGAAACGTGAACAGCGCGTGCGGTCCTTGCTCTCAATCTAGAAAACGTATTCGACAATATACACCTTTAGGCCATCTTATAGGCTTAGACGTCCCTAGACATCTCAGCTTTCCTCCGCCAAATTTAAGCTGAAATCACCTTTGGCTCTCTTTCCTCCCCTGCTTTCAACCTCGGTAGCAGGGGTGCCCCTCAAGAATCTGCACTCTTCCCGCTTATATTTTATAATTCTCTCAACCTTCGTATCTTCGAACTCGCCTTAGGGTTTGTAAGCCGGTTTCCCAATCCTACGCGACATGTTAAGGCGAAAGCCTTAATAGCTAATACTGTCGTTCGCAGGAGGTGTCACAATTGGCGGTCACCCTAAGTGACGTGATTCCACCCAAGATGATGGCCACCATAAGTCAAGGTAGGCCACCCTGGGCCCACGCCCCCCAAATGGGGGGTATTATAAAGGTGTACGCTTTAATACGCTTCCGTTACGTGGGAGGCAGTAGCTGGCAGCTGTCATGCCCGAACACTAAATGGTCGTAGGGCTTCCTGACATTACGTTTGGCAGGTGCTGCCAACTCAGGCCTCTCCTCTAATATGGGAGGGGGATATCAGAATCAGCCTGCTAAGACCCTTGCATTCACATTATCCCTACGCCACGCTGGCACGTTCATACAGCTAGGAGAAAGCGGGGCTTTATATGTTGGCTAGTATTGCTTACGCTATCACGTCATACCAATCGAGGCGTCGTGTGGCGCCTTTTATTTGGCGCTTCCTAGAGTGACGCTCCACACAGCCTACAGACGCAGTAAAACTAGGAATCAGCGAAGACAATTCAAACAAAGGTTTTCGCCTTATCGCACTTTAGCGGTATAAAGTGCCACACAAATTTTTCAGCTTCTCTGGACCGCGACCCACGCCTGCTACCTATAATTGGTAACGAGGCTGCTCATTTTTTAGCTTGAGGTTTCGGCATCCGAGCATGAGCCACTGACGTCTAAGCAGACGCTCTAGATTGCATGGACCCGTATAAAGAGATCGCTCTATTCTACCGAGAGCAACGTCTAATGTGTTCCCCTCCACACAAATCTCACTAAATTGCAGAAGGTGACGTGGCACCAGCTACAATCCCGCACTATCCTCTCCCGTGCCTACTTACCCCTGATTCACCCGGGACTGTTCACGCCAAAATGCACCCTCCGTGGCGCTTTATGCGAAAGCTGGATACTGAAACTCTATAGCCGAGCCACCAGCATCTTAAATGCTGAGCCACTGCGGCAGCTGTGATTGTTGCTGCTCTTCATCAGTTTCGTGAAGCGCCTGTTTAACCTTCAAGCAACGCCTTTAGGTAGCGCCTTTCGAACGTAGACCATGAGGCGCTTTGCCGAGACTGGTGGTTCTGTGTTGGTGTTTCTCTCTGGTAATTTATATCCTGCTCGAAAATACAGCACAACTTTCCAGAGTCTTCATGAATTTTTCAACTGTTCTAGTAGGCTGCGACCTGCCACAGTGTCTGAGCGGTTAGAATACTCGGTTTCGAATCTGGAGGGTCCAGGTTCGTTCCGGCAATGTGTGTGTGTGTGTGTGTGTGTGTGTGTGTGTGTGTGTGTGTGTGTGTGTGTGTGTGTGTGTGTGTGTGTGTGTGTGTGTGTGTGTGTGTGTGTGTGTGTGTGTGTGTGTGTGTGTGTGTGTGTGTGTGTGTGTGTGTGTGTGTGTGTGTGTGTGTGTGTGTGTGTGTGTGTGTGTGTGTGTGTGTGTGTGTGTGTGTGTGTGTGTGTGTGTGTGTGTGTGTGTGTGTGTGTGTGTGTGTGTGTGTGTGTGTGTGTGTGTGTGTGTGTGTGTGTGTGTGTGTGTGTGTGTGTGTGTGTGTGTGTGTGTGTGTGTGTGTGTGTGTGTGTGTGTGTGTGTGTGTGTGTGTGTGTGTGTGTGTGTGTGTGTGTGTGTGTGTGTGTGTGTGTGTGTGTGTGTGTGTGTGTGTGTGTGTGTGTGTGTGTGTGTGTGTGTGTGTGTGTGTGTGTGTGTGTGTGTGTGTGTGTGTGTGTGTGTGTGTGTGTGTGTGTGTGTGTGTGTGTGTGTGTGTGTGTGTGTGTGTGTGTGTGTGTGTGTGTGTGTGTGTGTGTGTGTGTGTGTGTGTGTGTGTGTGTGTGTGTGTGTGTGTGTGTGTGTGTGTGTGTGTGTGTGTGTGTGTGTGTGTGTGTGTGTGTGTGTGTGTGTGTGTGTGTGTGTGTGTGTGTGTGTGTGTGTGTGTGTGTGTGTGTGTGTGTGTGTGTGTGTGTGTGTGTGTGTGTGTGTGTGTGTGTGTGTGTGTGTGTGTGTGTGTGTGTGTGTGTGTGTGTGTGTGTGTGTGTGTGTGTGTGTGTGTGTGTGTGTGTGTGTGTGTGTGTGTGTGTGTGTGTGTGTGTGTGTGTGTGTGTGTGTGTGTGTGTGTGTGTGTGTGTGTGTGTGTGTGTGTGTGTGTGTGTGTGTGTGTGTGTGTGTGTGTGTGTGTGTGTGTGTGTGTGTGTGTGTGTGTGTGTGTGTGTGTGTGTGTGTGTGTGTGTGTGTGTGTGTGTGTGTGTGTGTGTGTGTGTGTGTGTGTGTGTGTGTGTGTGTGTGTGTGTGTGTGTGTGTGTGTGTGTGTGTGTGTGTGTGTGTGTGAGAGGGGGGATAGGATTATCAATAGAACTAGGTGAAACACAAAAGATGCCCGTGTGCTGTGCGATGACAATGACAATGCATGTTAAGGTCTCCTAGGGGTTAAAATTATTCCAAGTCCAGCACTTCTTTTTTCTTTTCTTTCCTTTTCGTTCCCTTTGAATTTACTTCAATCCAACGTAATCCTATTAATGAGACCTACTGCAATTTAATGCTTACAATCCTCTAAAATGCATCCTCAATCCACCTTGATCCAACCTGGTCCAACTTAATCCAATGCAATCCTCTTTTAATCCACATAAGCGACGTTTACATAGACCCGTCCGGGTTCAGATTGAGTTGAATTATCGGGCCGAAATCTTGCTACAGGGATCATGTAAACATGACCGTGTGGGATCGGGGAGTCGAGGATTCGAGTCAACTCCTCTACGAGGAGTGGGTTGTCACGCTCTATTAACTCAACAAAATGCATCTATAATCCAGAAGGCCCTTCCGAATTTGGCCCATGTTACTTATCTCCGAGGTAATTGCATGAGATGTATTCTCTGCAAAATAAACATTCAGGACAAGTTGGGATGAATGTTGTGCAAAAGCGCTGCCATGGGAAAGGAGTCTGCTCGCGTATACCGCAGTCAATTGCAGTATGATTTACTTCTCAGAGCTAAAGCCTTGGTTCATAGGGCTAGTGTGAGGGAAAATTTAAGGAAATATGAGGTTCTTCTCCATTGCCACTTTTTTTTTATAGACTATTGTAGTTACGATGCCTGGGCGCAGTCATCTTAATTTGATTGTGGCGCCCCGTATGAGGCAAACTGGGAAACTCAGCTCCGGCTCCTCTTGACGCCATCTTGGGCTGTGTGTACGCAGTTGATGCTGTGGTAGCGGCAGTGTGAAATGACTGTTTCGCGGTGCTCGGGAAAGCTACCTGACACCTTGGTGCTATTTTTTGTTCTGTTTTATCGAGCCAGCAAACCATATATTATATCGTCCGTTTGGCATGGCGGCAGCTGTTGTAAACAGCTGGAGCGGCCGGGGCGACTGCGAAGGATAGCGCTCCGCTTCCGTAAGCTGACCTCGTCAGAGTTAACTGTGGGGATGTATCTGTCGTATCTTTAACGATACTTGTATTTTCAGTGGTATTTTACAATTGCACTGGTAGCTGCGCTCACAAACACACAGCGAATGAATCGTATGGTCAACTACCGAACGCGGAATAGATACTACGAGATATGCTTTCCATTTATCGCCGCATTGATTTACCGTGAGTGCACCCCATTTCATGTCGTGTCTTTTCTTTCTGCAGTACATATTTATATTTGATGTTGCGCCGCTTTCATTTCGCAATAAAGGCACGGGCAGTGCTCACCGCGGTTACGCCGCTAACTGCAGTGCTCTCGCGTACCGAGCTTGGCGAATGCATGTTTGTGGGGAGCCGGTGCCCGAATGCGAAAAACGTACGACCTAGCTGCCCCACTTGAAAAACGTACTTTCAAGTTAAACCACGACTCAAGAACAGCACATGAAAGAAGCAGTGTTTAGAGTACCATCCGACGAGATTTTATGCAGCCTTGCCGTACGTCCGACGGCGCAGCAAGAGCATATTCCCGTCCCGATAGCAGGATCGTTTGCATGGCGTGTTGTGGAGCAGAACGTCGAAAAATGAGCGCCCTCAGCTGCATCACGAACAAAGACAACAAATTCGCAGCACGTACAGCAGCGCTTACGAAAGCGGCGCTGTCCACTGGCGCGGCGGAAGACGGCTCTCGCCGTTCGCTACTCCCTAGTCGTCGCTAGGCCTAAATTGTTTCGCATCGAAGGCACATCGCTCTCTTAGAACTGTCTTACTGCCGATCACATTGTATGAATAAAAGAAAGATAATTTCGGTGACGCGTTAGCAGCGGAGCCAGCGTGCAGACGATGAGCCACGCGCCGCACCGGTGGCAGCTGGCTGTGTTAAGAAACTAGTTTGTATTGCAGTTAGCAACAGCACGACACGGATCATCGATCTGCAAAATAGTTTTTTTTTTCTTTTTTTCTTTTTTGCAGCCGGCAAATAGAACGGATTTTAGCACTCTCTTCTTGCGCTGGCGGGAAAGATCCATTGTATCGCTGGCGCGGAGGACTCTCGGGAGGCATGGCCGGCGTGTTTACGGCGGGGGAAGTAAAATTGGCATCATATTAGTGAGTCCGCCGTCTGTGCTAAGTTTATCTAGTTTACACAAAAGTTCATAAGGGAAATTAGGATGGACTGGAAAGCGGCGCCGAAGCAGAAACATATCACAGCCGCACTCGGACTGTCGGTACATGCTTCCCGAGTAGGCTCTCGGCAATCATCTTGGGATTTCTCTGTTTGTGCAGTATACGATCACGCATTGATGTCCCGATGATATTACGGCTAAAAGAGGCACTAATAAAGGTTTTTATGTCTCTCCAATGACCATATACCGAGGTGCAGGGCCGCTCTGCTATGCATGAAGCGTGCGAATGCCCAGCCCGCTCGGGACTGGCAACGGTGGGCCGGCGCAATGAATCTGGTTAGAGAGTATTTTCATCCTCTCCTGCTTGCTTTCGGTCTATAGGCACGGGGCACCGCATTCATGAGGCGAATGATCTTGCATGCATGATGACTTTGGAGAAGCGACGCGAATGCCTAAATTCCGCGAATACCTGTTGGTCCATGGATGAGAGCGCTTAACCACAACGACATAGTAAGAGAACACATAAAAGGAGACGTGTCATCGTCTTTTATGTGCTCTTCACTTTGTCCGCGTGGTTAGCGCTGTGAACCATGGGCGAATACTTGCTTCGCAAGCCAAAATATCACTTTCAAAAATCAAGAAATAGCAACACCAACTACTTTCTTTTTTAGATATCAGCCCAACGTTTAGAGACCGACTTTTTCTCTTCTTCAAGGGCGACTGAGAAATGGTCGAACAGCAGCAGGGGGGTCTTCGCTTTCCTTTTGTTGCCACGCGTGCCAAAAGCCATTCCCTAAGCGGATTGTATACAGTTCCTGGAAAGCTGTCTAGGGCCGCCTTTGTGAGCTGGATGGGATACGACTGGACGTGTCAACACTGAAAGGATTTTAGGCCAGCAGAAAATCCATATAACCAAGCGATCAGAATCGCAGCTTAGAGCTAAAAGCATTCCTGTGGTCACTACAGACGAGACTCTGGGTGACTTAAACTGGTTTTTCGCACCAGGCCGTTCTCAAATACTCTAAGCGACCACAGAGTTCACGGAAAATCTCCCTATCGAAATTATGTCACGCCTTTTACGGCGGCTGTTGCGTATGCAAAATGAGGAATGGTGTTTGACGACGCATAGGCTCCGCCCCCCGCCGCGCTCACATTAATCTCCATCATAACGTCGTTCAGCGAGTATACGAGGTGGGCGCGATTTTGTGACGTTCCGTTATTGATGATGTAAAAGCAATTGGAGACACAGCCACATTACTAATTGGCCTGTCACGATCTTTTGCCGCAGGTGGCTGTGCGGTTTGCCGCGCTCCAGCCTTTCGCTCTGTTTGCTCGAGATGAGAGCCGAGGCGCAGTAAGGTTGCCGAAATTGCGCAAGGCTTTTCCTGAGCGATGCGTACGCCGAAGGTGCAGTGCGTCGTGATGAAAAGCTGCTCCTGCCCACTCTGTCGGTTCCTTAGATGCTGCCAAGGTTGTTCCCCAGTTTCACTTTATGCTGTTTGCGGCCGCAACGAACACTAATGTAAAACCTTAGTTGCATACTCCTTTACACTTCGCGCAATTTATTTTTTTTTTAAGTCTCATAGCAAACTTCCCCAAAGACGATTGAGTTACCTTGAAAGTGGTAGGTTTCTTAGCTGTATAAGAAAACAGGGAGAATAGAGTCGCCGCTGTTCCAGAAACTGGCGCATTATGATATCTGATCGGTGGCTGGCGTTAATAAATGCGACAGAGTGGAGCGATAGGGAGAAAAAGACCGGTAGTACGCGGAGAGTGCAGAAAAGAGCATTGTGGGCTGCATGCTTTCCCACATTCGCAAGAGCATAGTCAAACAATGAAGAATATACAAATCTACGCGCATAAACTCGTATGATAGAAGTCCAAAACACCGCAATCCCCTAGGCTGTAGGGATCTCCTTAGAGGGTAGCACAAGGCTAATTTCGTCCACTTTTAACGGCGGTGGCTGAAAGCATTTATTGCAAAAGGAGAGGTTGCAAAAGGAGAGGAGGAGGAGAGGGCATTTTCCCGCTCTTGACGCCGTCCATTGTGGTCTTCTTCGTCCATTTTGGTAGCAAGGGGTCGAACACAGAGGGCGCCTCTCCATAGCTCGGTACTCGTACCGTTTCCTCAATGTGATGGTTATGTTGTATATGTAGCCGGTCCAAAAGGCGACGACCGGACACGGTGTGGGCAAGACGCGTGTATTGATTAGTGAGGTGCGCCTCGCGTAGCTCCCGATAGGTGTTTACCACCCCCAATGCAAGGAGCCTAGCATTGGAGGTAGAGATCGGGAGGTCGAGCGCCCTCTTGATCATCTTGCGGAGAGTGACCTCCAGGATGTCTTCATCATGCTTACGCAAGTGCAGGTATGGAGTTGAATAAAGAATTCGACTCGTCACAAAAGCATGGGCGAGTCGCATCGCATCCCTGCTTCTGAGGCCCCCACGCTTGTTGGAGACGCGGCGGACCATGCGGCCCACTTAGTCGCCAACCTTGCGAAGCTTGGCTAGTGTTGTGTCAGCGCGAAGATTTTCGTGAATAAAGAGTCGAGGACGCGGACTCGCATCGCATCACCCACGAGCGTCTTCAAAACATTGCCATAATCGAAATTCGGCCCCATCAGAGGGGATTCTATCAAGGTAAATCTGGCGGTGATGCCAACAGCCACTAATTCAGAGGAGCTGCGTCCTATAAGCTCTATACAAGATAATTCGTTGCAAAGTCACGTACATAATTCATTGATATGTTAAGTAGTATACTACTTTCATCATATACTGCTATCCCTCATGAAATATCCCACACCTAGGACCTTTGAGATGTATTCTAAACAAATAAATAAATAAATAAGTAAATAAATAAATAAATCGTCTTGCCACTGCGTTTGTTGTCGCTCTCCTCGGTGGCAGCTATTAGTGAACAGAAGTTTTCGAAACGTTGACAGGCCACTGTGCTTGTGATTGAGAGGCTAACCCAGCAGTGGAGCTCGTGACGACTGGATCTCCTGCGCTACAAACTGTGCAGAGATACTTCCTAGATTCGACCGCCTTGTGCCGCCTCCGTGAATCACGTGGCTACGGCGATCTATGTTACAGCTCAAGGTCGCCGACTGAAATCTTGGCAGCGGTGGCGGCATATCGATGGAGAGCAGATGATAATGATAATGAATAACTTTATTAACACCCATCAAAGAAAAGATTCCTCCCTTTTCAGCAGGCTGGAATCCCTTGGGATTCAGCGGTGTCCAGGGCCAGATGGATTATTTTTGTTTGGAGCTCTTTGTCCTGGCTGATCAATTAAGCCTCCCAGGACTCCAAGTTCCTGTCTGGTTCATTGTATCTAGGGCATGTCCGCACCATGTGTATCATACCTGCAATTTCATTACAGTGTTTGCACCGCGGGTCCTGTATAACCGGATGTCATCTGCTTAGTGCGAGTGGGTTGGTAAAAAACCCCCGCCTGCAACTTTCCCCATATAACCTCTTTTTTTCTGCTTAAATTTTTGTCTGCTCGAGGCAGTATCTGCCTTTCTAATCTCTAATGATTGAGAATATCGTGGTATGTTTTCAACTCTTCGCTCTGAAGGGGCTCTCTGCTTGAAGAGACCGCACTGGTAGCCCGATGTGTAAGTGCTGGGCCAGTGCATGCGCTGTCTCGTTTCCTCGCCGGCCCTCGTGGACCGGAGTCCAGACGAGGTTAATCAGCTCTGTCGGTGGCGGTCCGGCAGCCACAATTTTAACCGCTTCGGCAGATAGCCTGCCTGCGTTGTAGTTTCGAAGCCGATTGGGAATCGGTTACAATCACCCTTATCTTCTGTTGTATTACGGCCAGCGCAATGGCCACCTCCTCAGCCGGTGTTGCGTCCCTCTGTTGAATGCTGCAGCACGAGACCCGGTCCTCCCTGGTTGGTAGGGCTACGAAACCCGTTCCGCGTTCGTATTCCGCCGCGTCCGTGTAAACCACGTCCTGTCTGTTTGCTAGTTTTTTCTGTAGAGCTTTAGCTCTGTCTTTTCTTCTACCCTCATGGTGTACCGGGTGCATGTTCCTTGGAAGTGGTGGGATTCTTATTTTGTTCCTTATGTCCGTTGGGATATCCTCGGTCAGTTTTAGCCTCGCTCGAGGATCAATTAAGCCTAGCTTTTAAAGTATATTTAGTCCCGATCGGCTGCGTAGGAGTTGTTGCTGCTGTGTTACGTTGGTAGCCTCAATGAGCTCGTCTAACGTGTTTGAAATCCTAATGTTGAGAATGTTCTGAGTGAATGTGTACGAAGGGAGGCCCAGGGCGGTTTTATTGCCTTTTCTAATTAGGATTTCATTTTGTTTTTTTTTCTGCTTTTGCCATCCTTATTTATGGCGCCACGTATGTGATCTATCATCATCATCATCATCATCATCATCAGCCTGATTATACCCACTGCAGGGCGAAGGCCTCTCCCATATTTCTCCACTTAACCCGGTTCTGTGCTAGCTGCATCCACTTGACCCCTGCGAACTTCTTAATCTCATCCGCCCACCTAACTTTCTGCCGCCCCCTGCTACGCTTTCCTTCCCTTGGAATCCAGTTTGTTACCCTCAGCGACCATCGGTTATCCTCTCTTCGCACTACATGTCCTGCCCATGTCCATTTCTTCTTCTTAATTTCTACTAGAATGTCGGTAACCTCAGTTATTTATCTCACCCACTCTGCACGCTTTCTATCTCTTAATGCCTACCATTTTTCGTTCCATAGCCCTCTGGGTTGTCCTCAACTTAAGTAGAACTCTCTTGGTTAGCCTCCACGTTTCAGCCCCATAGGTGAGTACAGGTAAGATGCAACTCTTGTATACTTTACTCTTGAGCGATACCGGTAATCTGCTAGTCATAATCTGCGAGTACCTGCCAAATGCGCTCCATCCCAATCTTATTCTTCTTGTTATTTCCTTTTCATGGTCCGGATCTGCGGTTACTACCTGTCCTAAGTAGACATATTCGCCGACTATTTCCAGTATTTCGCTACCTAATGTAAACTGCTGTTCCTTCCCGAGGCTGTTGAACATTACCTTAGTCTTCTGCATATTTATTACTGATTCCTGATACTGATTACAAATAAATGAATTAGTCTCAACAGGTTCGCCTCTTTCATTCCCGTGTGTTTGCTATTCTCTTGATCAGCCGACACAACTTCCCGTGCCCTGCAATGACACCGTACGGTAAAATTTGATCTGGAGCTCTTCACTATAGCTCACCTCGTGTAACCCATGCTCAGGTTGGCGATGCTACAAACAGCACATGGACTGCACATATGCACATGCTACGCATGTCATTGCAAAGGGCTATCAGGCTGGATCTCCAGAAGAAAAAAAAAGTAATTTTAGAGGGCACTTTGGACCACTAAAGTGCGATGAGGCGAAAGCCGTTATGTTGTTGTTGTTGTGGCTGTAGGAAGAGAGAAAAGAAAATGCACGGGCCTTCTACTGGCTCTGTTGCTGAGGACTGTAACCGAGGAAAGAGTAACGCTTCCCCAGGAGTGGCGATACGCCCTGCACGTAAAACCACTTCCCACTAATATGTCCAAGGACGACCATGAGGGTAGGCGCATGGCCAGGGCAGAGGCCTTAGCTCATCACTACAAAGGGAAACCCGGAGTGTACTATGTGGATGTGTCCGGCCCGCACCAAGGCGGGTGGTACACGGCGGCAGTGATCCACGAGTCCAAAACGGTAAACGGGCTCACATTTAACGCCCGAAGCGTAACGCAGGCAGAGGAGGTCGCCATCGCGTTAGCAGCAACACAGTCTGATTCCAAAACAATCATAACGGACTCGCAAGGGGCGTGTAGGAACTTTCAACAGGGCTGGGTCCCGTACCTGGCCTACCGGCTACTAAAAAACAGCTCGGACCTGGCCTACCGACCACTGCAAAACAGCTCGTACGTGGAAAGTCCATCCCGCCGCTTCATAGTCTGGGCTCCGGACCATTCTGGGCTAGAAGGAAACGAGGCAGCAGATGCCGCCGCCCGCACGCTTTCTTACCGGGCAACCTCGTCTCCTTCCTCCTCAGAAGAATTCACACCGGCCTACACTTTCAGAGAAATTACGCAGCTGTACCAAAACAGACACAATATTTACCCCCACCGGTGTAAAGGGTTAACAAGAGCGGAGGAACGCGTGTTTCTTCGCCTCCTTACGAATACCATGATGTGCCCGGCGTCACTTAAACACTTTGACAGTGCCTTCTCCGGGGAGTGCCCGCACTGCGGGGAAATGTCCTCGGACCTTTTCCACATGGTGTGGGCGTGCCCCTCCAACCCTGCCTTTGCACCTAACCAAAACACCACCCGGGAGGACTGGGAGGCGACCCTACTCGCCTGCTCCGACCTGAAAGCCCAAAAGGCCTTGGTCAAAAGAGCAATGTCGGCAGCGGAAGCCACTGGGGTCCCGTACTAGGGACTCCACCTAGTGTTTGTGAGGGGAAGGGCCCTAAACCTGACCCCACAGCAACCTTCATGTAACTCCATATTTTATTAAACGTTTTCACCACCACCAGCCACCTCCGCTGCCTCGTGCGGTCAGAAGAGAAAATAGACAAGAAAAAAAAAGAAGAGGGAGAGAAAGACGCGCGCCGCAACAACAGCCGTCGTCCGTCACCACCGAAGCAGTGGCGGGAGCAATGACGGTCTACAACAGATAAAAATCAGTGGTTGGCTATCCCCCGCCGCAAGCGGCGTTGACATACCGTCCCATCCCCGTAAGGCCAGGAACTGCCACCCTTCCCCCCCCCCCCCTCAGGGGAGTCTAAGCCATTATAGCCATTATTGTGCGGTGGATCGTAGGCCTCCACTACGGCACCTCTATCTCCCTCTTGGTTCGAACCCGACCTCGGCGGCTGCGTTTCGATGGAGGCGAAACGAAGAGGCGTCCGTGTGCTGTGCGATGTCAGCGCACGTTAAAGATCCCCAGGTGGTCGAAATTATTCCGTGGCCCTCCACTACAACTCCCTTTTCTCTTTTTCACTTTCACTCCCACCTTCCCCATTACCTAACGGCGCGGTTGAGGTGTCCACAGAAGACAAGTGAGACAGTTACTGCGCATTTCCCTTCCTATAAATCAATTAATCTCTATCTCCCTCTCTTCTCTCATTCCCATTTTCCTCCTTTCCTTTATGACGGGTACATCTGTCCGCGGAGAATTGTGAGAGATACTGCGCCTTTTCTATCCTGAAACCCAACTTCAAACGCCGCTGATGCCAGCTGTACTAACGCCTCGTAGACATCTGGGTCTGCTTCTGTTTGCTGCGTGGTGTGGTGTTCGAGGAAGCGGTAAATGAAAGGCACCGCACGGACGCCTGGATAGGACGCCCGGCGGGGTCAGCGTCGTGTATGCATGAGTCGTTTGGGGACGTCATGACCTGTCGTGATGGTACATCGTGTGCCCCTGGTCGAACACAACCAGCATTTCATTGAACGCATCAAACTTCATCGGCGTTCTATAATTCGTTTAAAAAAAATGCGTAGTTCTGTTACTCGTGTAACACCGCTATCATCCTCACGGTAGAGAAGGGGAATTAAGAGCGTTTCACGATGCGGGGTATGGCGATGCGGGGAGCAAACAAATGAGGGTGGCTGTTCCTGGCTCTACGGGGCTGGGACGGCAGGTCAACGCCACTTGCGGCGGGGTCTAGCCGGCCACCAATTTTTATGTGTTGTAGGCCGGCATTGCACCCTCCACCACGTAGGTGGCGGACGACGGCTGTTGCGGCGCGCGTCTTTCTCTCCCGCTTCCTCTTCTTTCTTCTCTACTTTCTTTCTTCTGCCCACACGAGGCAGCGGAGGCGACCTCGATGGCTGCGTTTCCATGGAGGCGAAACGAAGAGGCGTCCGTGTGCTGTGCGATGTCAGCGCACGTTAAAAATCCCCATGTGGTCGAAATTACTCCGTAGCCCTCCACTACGGCTCCTCTTTCTCTCTTTCCACTTTCACTCCCACCTTCCTCCCTTCCCTTACGGCGCGGTTGAGGTGTCCACAGAAAAAGTGAGACAGTTGCCGCGCCTTTCCCTTCTTATAAATCACTCAATCAGCGGAGGTGGCTCAGCTACAGAGCCAGTAGCAGGGCCGTGCATTTTCTTTTCCTTCTTCCTACAGCCACAACAACAACAGCAAAGAAGAAGGCGCTGTTCCAAGCGGTTGCGTTTCTCGATGTTCTCCACACAGAGGCTTCAATTGGCCTCTGGCCGACGTGCTGCTCAGGCTAATGTCCGCAGTAATGAATACCGGATTGTTTGGCCCCATCTCCCAACTGGTAAGCTGGTCGCTGACTCCGTTTTCTTGCATGCGGACCTTGCTGGATGCCCGTACCGGGCACAAGACTTCAGAAACTCCCTTCGGAATGTTGTGGACCTCAAGGAAATTAGTTCAATTGGCCAAGTTCAAATGTCCCATGTATGGATGGTCACCTGCAAATCGGCACAATCGAAAGAAAAATTGGTGGCTTTGGTGATCTCGTTGTTAAGGACCGCCGTTTTGTCGTCGTGGACCCAGAACCAAAAGTGGTGAAATTGAAGCTTCTGTGGCTTCCCGAACGCTTTGAAGACGCCTTCATACGTAAGGCACTACAGGCTTACGGGAAGGTGACTTCGACTTGGACGGAAAACTGGGAAGTGGCGGAAATGGAAGATTTGAGAATGCTGAACCGGGATGTTGTGTCTCTCGCTGAAGGAGTCGCCGTTGGCGACGTCCCACATGTGCTGACTATTTGTGGTATCCAGAGCCTTGCTTTAATACCAGGCAGGCCATCGCTATGCCTTAGATGCGACCGTGTTGGCCACATTCGTAAGCACTGCCATACGCCACGTTGTGACGACTACCGACGCTTCGGTCACACCGCAGAAGAGTGCGTCGTTACCTAAACGGACAGCTGCGGCATCATGTGAAGCCACCCGACGACGCTCTACAAGAGCTTATTAAGGACGCCACAGAAGTGCTTGACGCGGCTGGTGTCCTACTGTGGACACGGCTTCCACAGCTAATACAACGGTTGTTCCTCAAGGTGACTCTAAGGAACGTGAGACGCTGCCTCGATATGAGACGCCGAATCCGGCACATGATAGGGAGCTTGTCACCTGTTCTTATCCTCCCAAAGACGCCTCCCCGGTTACTCCAGCCACTGAGGTCAATGCTGAGGAAGAGCTTGCAGGTCAGGCCACTCTGCCTGCTACTGAGGCAATGCCTCCTGTTGAAGAGCATCTTCATAAGCGCTGGGCACATTGCACATCTGACTCGAATGAAGATGGTGATCTGGTAAGTGTGAAGCATCGCCGCCGCCGGCGCACGTCGAAACACGAGGAAAAGTGCCAACGTTCGCGTTCCCGCAGTTGTGGTGGAGGTCCGGAGGCGACGTCGCCGTCTCCGTCTCCGGAGAGACAGATGCAAGCCTAGTTAGCACTTTTGTGGTCAACATGGCGACCCCTGAGGAGCTAGTGTTTGCAACGCTGAATGTGAGAGGCCTTAGGTCTTATCAGAAGCAGGTGCAACTTCGTCGAGTTTTCAGCAGCAGGCGGCTTGATTTTTTCGCCGTCCAGGAAACGAAGATTGAGAGTGAACAGGGTACACAGAGGGCACTAGGACCCTTTTTGTCTGATTACGATGTAATTGTGACGCATGCTGTGGGTTTTTCGGCGGGTTGCTTCCTGTTTTTGCCAAAGGCTCTCCCTATTCTGCGTTATCTTACTATAGGCTCCGTACAGTGAGCAGGTGGCGCTGCGGAGAAGCGCCGACCCCAGCGCCGCGGTGGCAGTTCCCGCGTCACTGAGTCGGCGAAGTGCTGAGCGCGCCCGTGCCGCACGTGCTTTCTCCGCGTTTTGTGCACCGCCAGCGGCCGAGCTTTTGTGTTGTTCCCTGCAGTGCTGTATGCGATGTCACAAGTGCTATTCACGGGCTTTAGGCCCATCAAGGCCGTGCAGGAATATTTCCATTCCGCCTCTCTTAAGAGCGGAGAGAAACTGTACGACGCCGGACACGTTTCTTCTGTGACGGAAGTGGACGGCGTGGACGTGCGGGCGAAATGCCGTTCCCAACAAGGGAAGCAGGTCTACTCCATTTCATTGCACGTGAGTAAAGCTGACATGCATAACGTAGCTGCTGCCTTGGCTCAAATGCGAGTGCTTAGTGTCGCAGATGTAGAACATACAAGCCGTCAGCACGAATGCTCCAGCGCGTGACCTGGACGGATATTTGCATCGTTCAGCGCTAGCCGCTGCGTCTAAAATCATACTTCACGATATGTTTGGGGCCGGTGAAGATCGCTAGAATGCTTAGAATGCTGTCGAACCCATCAGGCCGCGCTGTGCGGTGCTTAGACATGTCGAGGCAACGCGCGCAAGCAATCGTGGCGTGCTTACGATTGTATATTTTGAGCAAATTCTCTGCATTCCACGCCGCAGCCTGCTAATCTTGCAGATTTTTTTAGGTACCCTGACGCATAAAACGCTTCACAAATTTGAAGCTGATTAGCTTGGTATGCTCTTTCAGCGGCATTGTTACACGCGCACAAAAAAAAAAAAAAACATCTCAGGAACATAGGCGCGTTACAAATGCTGTTTTGTACTTCCATTACTCGGCGAAAACTTGACCATAATACGTTTTCACAATGATGTGAATGTTTCTGGAAGAAATCTAACGTTATACAGTATGCCTTATGGCATGCTTGCAAGAAAAAAAAAAGAATATTTGTTCTTAGTGGCTAGATTGCTCTGTGTTAAGTGTTGCATCTACATTTGCTCATTGCAGCTAAGCGATAAAGACCGCCAGATACAAGGTGGACATTGCAGCTGCAGGTACGGCAGGACTCTGCAGGACTCTGAAGGGCGGGTGATAAGTTGTATTTGCTCCACAGGAAGCCATGGAGACTTATCAATATTTATGCGTCCAATAGTGCAGCTGAACATGTTGATATGTTTGAAGGAATGGCTAACCTCCTAGATTGTGATAAGAATGTTGTGCTAATGGGAGACTTCAACTGTGTATGTTACTTAAATGATCGTGCCGGGCCTAGTGTACACAGACAGAAGTGGTGAAGTGTTGTCGCGTGTTATAAATGACAGGACTAATTGATACAAGGGCCTCATGTCATGCAACTACATTATTCACGCATATCCAGGGGAGGTCCCACGCGCGCCTAGACACGATTTATGTTTCTTCCACTCTGGTTTTCCGTGATTTGTTGTGTGAAACTGTACTGGTTTCTTTTTCAGATCATTGTATGGTGGTTGCTCGGCTCGGGAGAACCTACTGTTCAAAATTTAGGCCGCAAGGGAAGCTTTGGAAGCTAAATTCTTCACTTGTAAATGGCCAGGCCTTCGCCTTTCGCATACGCTCACAACTACAAGTGTGTTTGACAGGTGTCATGCCAATATTTGCTGCTTGGAAGCTGTTTAAACAGGAGGTGCGAGCGATAGCTATTGAAATTGGGTCTGTTAGGTCATTTTACAGGACATTTCAAGAGAGGACATTGCATAAGAGTTTGTATAACCTCTATGAATGTGAGGCACCTGGAGTATATTTAGACGAAATTGCTAGGGTAAAGTGTGACCTACAAAACCAGGAGTGCCATAGTTCAATCTCGTAGAAATCATGCTTTGCACTCTGAAGCCCCTACGCGACAAGCGCTACTTGATGAGCACCGTCATGCGACTGCCAAGTTAATACCGGCAAGGATGTCCCATGGCACCCTAGTAACGGAGGTCATTTCTGTGTTTGTGAGCGCGACACTGTTAGTGACGCTTCTGCTACTTCTCATTCGGACCTACTAGCTAACTTCACAGCTCTTATAACACCTTTATCAGATGATGACTGTGCTCTTATCAATAGTCCTTTCACGTTGGAGGAACAGGCGATTTACCAATTACCCCTCTCTAAAACACCTGGCCCTGATGGCATATCATGCGAGTTTTACAAAACTTTTAAACCTTTGCTGAGCCCTGTCTTGCTGCAGATTTTCGCTTTAAGTTTTGACGTGGGGATCCTTCCTCAGACCTTTACTAGGAATCACACAGTCTTAATTCGAAAGAGTACGGATAAAGAAAAATTGGTCTCAGTGGATGGCTACAGACCAATCACGTTGGCAAATGTGGACTACAAAATGTTTGCGAAAGTACTATCAAATCCCTTACAATATGCGATGACGGTTCTTATTGGCCCTCATCAGACGCGTGGCTTGAGGAGACGCTCCATACAAAATAACAAACATATTGTACGTACTACAATTCTCGAATCTTGCTCTGGCTCTTATGAGCAGCTTGCTCTACTCCAAATTTACCTTAAGAATACATTTGATCGTGTCAGGTATTCGTTTCTGTTTTCTCTTCTCGAGCGTGCAAATGTTAGATCAACTGTACTTAAAGGGGTGAAACTTTGTTACGACAACTGTTCCACTCATTTGATTGTTAATGGTCACCTCTCGGAGCCTGTGCCAATTCGATATCCGTGAAGCAAGGCTGTCCTATGTCATCGCCACTCTTTGCCCTCGACCTAGAGCCATTTTGTTTCAGTATACTGCAAAACCACAATATCCGTGGTTATGTTGCCTTCAGTATTGAAGTCAAGGTGCTTGCGTACGCCGACGATTTGGCATTTTTCTGCACAGACAAACCCAGCATTGACAAAATTATAACCACCATTGAGCAGTTCGGCATTGTATCTGGCGCTCAAATGAATAGGTCTAAAAGTTTGGGTCTGTGGTTCGGTTCATGGGGAGCAATGCCGACTCATTATGCTGGAATTGAATGGTCTCGTGTTCTCCGCAAATATCTTGAAGTTCCCCTTCATGCATTCAAGTTTAGTGGGCGTTACTGGAAAGAGCGGGCCACGGCACTCCAAAGCTATGCTAAAACTTTTTTCCGCACCGCTTATCAATTTTTGGCCAGGCACAGGCATGTAACATGTTTCTGACTACAAAAATTTATTAGTTCTGTTGGCGGACTAGGTTTGGCACACTCTATGTCAGACAGTTACTTGCTCTTTTCTTCGTTTTCCGTAATAGCTCCCATCCAATTACCAGAGCATCCCTGCAAACTAACCTTGTGAACCTTCTTCCAAACTTGTGGTCTCTTCAGATTTTACCGATCGGCCATTATTATTTGGTTTTATTAAAGAGGTTTACGATTCAGTGAGTTTCCTGGCAGTTCGCTTCTCTTATAAGTACTTATTCTCTGTTTCAAGGAAAAAATTTATACAAAAAAGTTGATATCTATGGTGTTCCCGCCTCCCTTATATCGTTCTCTCTATTCTAACTGTATGGGGCATGATGTGTTAAAAAGGGTGCGCAAAATGCCGATCTCGCCTTCTAATAAAACGTTTTTCTTTAAACTTATGCCAAGCTTTTGCATGTTAAAGTGTGGCTTCACAAAAAAAAAAAAATATTTTCGTTTCTTCTGTTATTTTTCAGTTATGTGACACACCTGAAACCATCGAACCCTGTTTCATTGCCTGCAAAGATGCGATATTATTTTGGGACATTCTGAAAAGAACATTGATGAAATACTTTATTTTGAATTCCCACGGTGTGCGTTACTTGATGCCCACCGAACATGCCCACGAACCCTTTGACATAGTTTTCCTCCTTGGACTGCACAGCCCGTGGAGAACGAAAACGCGTATGTCGGATCGGAATGCTGAGTCTCTCGTCTTCCCCGCTACTCATTTCGGCCAGATGGTGCACCAGCTTAGAGACACTTACCAAGATAGCGACTATCAATCGGACTGGCTGCCACCGTTTTAGTGAAGTTGTGCTAAATCGTATTCTAGTTGTGTGGTATGTGTCCAATGCTTCAATTGGACTTTTCGCCTACAGGCTGATTACTTTGTAAATAATGTATATAGCTCCATGCTGAATTTAAAGGCATGGAATAAATACCATGCTTAGAGAAAGAAAATAAGGGGTATGGCGCATTTGGTGAAGCGCTGGAGTTGGGATCCAAGGGATGGAGGTTCGAGTCCCAGTGGAGCCAAGGTTTATTAATTTATTTTTAGCTCTCGTTCTCGAAAGCGTGACACCTCTGCTGACAACCTTTTGTCGACAGGCTTCTGTTGACAACGATGAGGCATTGAAGGCTTCCGCGTTAAAAAAAAAAGTGCCTCGAGCGACCCATGATTTGAATGTGGGATGGATCTGTTGTTTGAGCAATAGAGTACCTGAGAGAGAAAGAATAGAAGAAATGATTAGTCGAACTCCGAACGATGATGCTGACACCTCTTTGACTCAGAAGCGCACATTCATAACAGCGCTGCGAAAAAAAAAGTAAATAAACAGCGAACGCATTCCTCTCTGCTCCTGTAATGAGCCGGCTGCACGTAAGGCATCAAGTTCATGCCACCAGCAACACACATGGGTGTCTCGGACGGCTGCGTGGCGCAGTGTGCTTTGTAGTGAAAATGGATGCGCGATGATGACGCAACACAAGCGCCAAATGAAGGCACGACACCAGGTGAATGCACGCTTCTTTGCGTCGCTGTTTTTCGGATGCCGTCATCTAGCTGTGAACGTGGCCGAAAATGACGAGCGCGCTTTGGTTCGCGTGTGGTCGGCTTGTTCGTTGTGTTCACCTTGGACACTATCACTGGCGAATTTTTTTAAACAGAGCGGCAATAGCATTTATGGAAGAAGCCAGCGCTCGCCGAAATCAAGGGGGTCTGTTTCTTTTTTTTAATTTGTTATAATTTCAATGAAAACTTAGTCGCGCATTTAGTGATGAGTGAAAGATTGTTCATTAAAATGTATGAGAAAACGACACACAATTAACTTTAGCGATACCCACCACGACAACAGTGTGAATGGGATTAACACGTTGACAGAAAGCAGCAACAATGTCAACAGTACCTCTTCTGGACATCAACGGTAAAGAAATTATATGTCACTGTCACTGCGAACCGTGGGGGACGAGGACGTTTTATTAAATAATTGAGGAATATATCTTGCGCACAGCAAAAAACACAAGCGACAGAGGAGAGCGACAACCACTTATGTCTCTTGGATTGAGAGACACGAGCCATTGCAGGATCTCTTTGTCTCTAAGCCGTGTTTGTTGAGAGCTACGTGTGTGCCTAATGGCCAAATGCGAACAGAGCAGTCCAATAGAAAGTTTTACTGAACTATATTTGTGCTAAAAGCCGGAAAAGCAGTAATTTGAGCAGCCGTAACTATAATGTCAAAGGGAAAGAGGGGAAACAACTGAAGAACTCTACTCCAATCATATTAACGCATAAAAAGCTATCTGAAATGTCATGACAGAAAACAAACTACACTGCCTAAACTCGTTTTTTATGGGGCATAAAAGGACCGTCGGAAGTACTGCCTTTATCAAAAGTGCGGAGCCTAGGGGGTGCTGATTTAGCAGTAGTGGAGGTTCTTCCCATTGGAGAGAGTAAGAAAAAAAAATCTTTTTACAATGAAAAGATTGGAAACACTGGAAGTGCATTACAAGCCGCATGAAGTGACTCGGAAGCAGACCTCTGGGCTCTACAGGTTTGACAAAGACTACGTTTCTGAAGATCGCGACGAACTGATACGTAGATACGCTGTTTTCATGTAACAGCTGCTTGCCATGTTTCTAGCCGCATGGTCTATTGCTGTATCTGCCGCAACAATTATTTTAGGTTCCGCCACCTCTATCAGCAGTGTCTCTGACAGACGCAAGAGGTGACATGCATGTGTCACTCACTGGCTGAAATTTTTATCGAGAGGTGCCTTAAAAGCACTGGGCCCATCTGCCCTCGTCTTTACTTACAACCATGCACCAAGAATGTCCACTCTCTTGGAATGTGTTGGTAGAGCGACTGCCTCGTCCCGGGTTCGATCCCCGGATCAGGACGAATTTTTCTTTAACTAGGAAATATCTGAGAAAGCTGCATAGCTTTCCTGTGTAGCCATGACTGCGCTTGGGCGGATGTCAATGAGTATTTACTCCCTTAATACAAATCTACTCCATCTTGGGGAATTTTCCTAAATATTCGACCAGTGTGTCACCTTTCGTATAGAGCTAAAATGGAGGACTTTACCCCGCGACTATCTCTTTATGCGTCTTATCACTCACTCAGGTAATTTTTCAAACGTTGCACCTGTATTATCGAACTGGTGCAGGACTAATATTATCAAAGGCCTTCAAAGAGTACGAACCGATGCCGTCCATTCGAAATCGTTCATAAGCGGCCGCTCGGTGCGAGTGAGGTAGAGAGAAGATTAGCGGCTTCACCCAAGAAAGCTATGAGAATGTAGGCGCTAATACATGAATGCACTGCCTCCGCTGTGGAGGATTGATGAGCCGCGCACGTTTCTGGTGACGCAAACAATATTACCTGCGACCGAGGAAGGCGCACCACTTGCAATCTAATATGGCCGTCTGTTTCGTTTGACGGCGCTTTGGGCTAAACTTAGTCGTACAAAGCGACTGTCCAGCCACAAGTAATATTTTTCAGCACATATGCGTAGATTAAGACAGATGGGTGCTTGTCGTTGCGACTCACACATGTCATCTGTACAGAGTTTTCGTTAGTATACCTATTGTTTGTCTCATGCTGTCTTTCTCTTACAGCTGTGCTTATGAATTTCATCAGGCGCTTGAACCAGCTCCGTGTATGCCAGAGGTCTCCGAGAGCGGACATGTCCGGCCGTGTTTTGTTCATTGTCACGCAGAACTCGCCTCGTCATCTGTGCTTACTGCGCTATGCTTTCTACGTCAGTTCTGCCTTCGAGCACGATGATGCTTTGGCATAGCTATAACATTTAGTGGGATCCACATTGTGTGTTCTGCAAACAGCCGGGAAAACCGAAACTTTACGCGGCCTCATGACCAGCATTTGCGTAGGCATCTTAGATAGTATTTACGCAAACCGACGCTCATCGACAACGTAAAGAGCCGGGGGAAAAAAATGTGAGGGCAGTCTACGTGATAAGGTGGCTGTAAAAACTAAGAAAATATAGTCCCCGGATTCCGTTCGCCGTTCTCTGAACAAAAAGTGATATGAATGTGGTCATGGGTAAAAAAAAAGAAAAAAAGAAAAGAAAAGGAAATAAAAAGGTACTGGCCGCAGTGTCCTGTAGTGTAGAACAATGAAGAACCGACAGGCTCACCCTGCACTGATTACCAAGCGGACACATGTCCTTGCAGCCAGTCGGGCCAATGACAATCCAGGCCATGGCTGTCGGCTGTGACGGGCAAATTGCGTGTCATCGCCGCGCCGGCAATGCGAGCAGCGGCTATTTGTCGCACCATCGCAACGTGTCAACTGTGCAGTGTCCTCCTCTCTGTCACACTCTGTTCTGTCTGCGGGCCTCGGGACCGACTGACGACGTGCAGCGGAACCTTGCAAACTCGTCCAACGGAACCCGCATGAACGCGCTCGTGCCCGTAGTGCCGGTCAAGCGCTCTACTTTGATCGCTCCCGTTCGGTCGCTGCCATGCTGGTTGTTATTACCGGCGATTACTATTGCTCTATGGTGTTGGTTAAGCGAACGTCAGCAGGTGATGCCGGAGGACGTGAACGCTCTCAAAGTTGCCCGAAGTAGAGATCAGATCAGCGAAATATGCGGGGAGGAACGAGTCACAGATTGACATTTGCGAGCGCTTCTGCGGGTGAATCCGTGAATTCGACGAAGACTCGACGAGAAGAAAAACAAGTAAAGGATATTTTTTAGCGCACCACCAAGCACATCGGGCGTAGTTCCCTCCTATTCTTCAGGAAGAGCAAGGGTGCCTATATTTGCGCTTGTGACGCTCCCTTTCATTCTTTGTGTTTGCAAGCGTGACAAGGAAACAGAAAAAAAAAAAAAGGAGCCAAGCGTGGATAACAGAAATGGGAAGTGAGATTATAACGTCATCTAAGTCTGAAGAATTGTGCGCAATACAATATCGCCTCAGAAAAAAATATTTCGTTGCCGTAAAAAAAAAAAAAAATACTAACTGAAGCAGCAGTCACACGTAGGGTTGTAATAAAAGTTCACGGAACCCGAAAATCGAAACGAAATTAATTTCTCAAAAATTTAAGCATACAGACCAGACCTGAATGGATTTCAAGCGCTTCCCTGTGTGACCTATATGATCAATCTCTCAATGCCTTGCGGATGCTGTAGAGAGAAAAGACGTTCGAGTTGTTATTGCTTTTTCGCGTTCTGCCAACTTGTGTGGGCACCTATGCGTATTCATCACAAACATAGTAGAGAACCCGAAATACAGCCAATTACGGGAGAAGATAAAAATCAAATAGCACTATAAAAAGAAAGTATCTCCGTGCTTTCTACAGCTGTTGTTATCCAGCGTATTCCGTGGTTTAGAATTAACAGCGTTCCTCACAATTAACAGAGCGTTGAAAACGCTAAATGATTCTGATTAGACAATCACTTTAGGTAAAGTGTTTTTGAGCGAAGGCACTTTTGCAGTAGCGTTCCAGTGGCATGCTCACCTAGGCATTACCTTGGTTTTTTTTTTGTTACTTCGTTTCATCGAATCTCTATGTAAATGCTGAGACATCTTCTTCAAACTTGTAGTAACTCTGCTACTCCGCTCAGTTGTCTTTTGCGCTGCACATATCTGCTGGAAAATTAAAAAATCACAGTGGTTTAGCTGTAGTTAAGCCTAGGAGATTGCGAAAGCAAGATAGGCGAAGTGTCTACAATGGAAGACGACACCACTTGTTAGACCACAGCGCAGCTAGTGGGAGAAGCGCGAAACGCCCGGCGTGGCTGCGAGCCACGCTACGCTGAAGAGCCGCCGACTTGGTAGCCCATCTTCGCCTCGCTTATGACGTCACACCACCTGTTAGACTACAACGAACCTAGTGGGCGAAGCACGAAGTGCCCGGCGTGGCTACGAGCCACGCTACGCTGAAGAGCCGACTTGGTTGGTTGGTTGTATAACTTTTAATTCCATCGGGAACGGGGAGTCGTGCGCCCGCGGATTAGAGGCTGGCAGGCAGCTCTTGGCTTGTTGCGGCCTCTTCCGCCAGATGGACGGTGCGGTGCTGGATCGCAGGGTCCGCGCTTCGCAGCAGGGTATCCCAGGCTTCTCCACTTGTTATATTTTGTCCCATCCTTGGAGATTGTGGGCACTCCCAAATTATGTGGTCAAGGGTCCCTCTCGCCCCACAGTGTTTGCACAGATTATTGTCCCTGAGGTCTGGTAATGTGTGAAACGCCCAGACCGGGCTCATGAAGGTATTAGTTTGTAGCCGCCTCCACGTGACAGCTTCTCTATTATTTAGTCTAACATCTGGCGGGGGTACCAGTCTACGTCCCAATTTATAATGGTCGACGATTTCCCCGTAATTTTGCAGACGCTCGTCGCATGCCCAGTGTTCGGGGGGCTCGACGGCTACCCGGAAGTAGAGAGCCCGGGCTAGCTCGTGAGCCGCCTCGTTACCAGGGACGGCAGCGTGAGCAGGTGTCCAAATTAACTGAATTTTCCTATTCATCGTTCTTTGGGTGAGGATTTTGGCCGCCTCCGGCGATATCCTCCCCTTCCCAAAATTTTGAATGGCAGTTTTGCTGTCGCTAATTATGAACTTGGCTTCTGTTCCTACGCAGCTGTCGCTATCGCAACTTCCTCCGCAGTCTCTGTGTTGCGGCCTCTGATGGCTGCCGCGGATACCGGTGCCCCTCGGCCATCGACTACCGAAGCTACCACCGCACCTGTTCTGCCACTTGCCGCATAGACTACTTCCTTTGCTCCCATGTTCTTGAACAGTCGCTCAAGAGCTTCGGCTTGTTTGGCCCTTCTTTCGACATTAAAATCTGGATGCACATTTCTAGGGAAGGGGGGGACTACCAAGGCATTCCTGATTTCACTATTAATTGTGACTTTTATTTGAACTCCTCTGTCTGGGTTGAGGCCTACTTTTGCAAGGATTACCCTGCCCGTCTCGGTCGTGCTTAGTCTCTCTAATTGGGAGACTCGCACTGCCTCCACGAATTCTGCCCACGTGTTATGCACCCCGAGTTCGAGCAGTCGTTCGCTCGAGGTACCCATCGGCAGTCCTAGCGCCTTCTTAACGCATCTTCGAATCAGGCACTCTAACTTCTCTTTTTCGCCGGCCTTGGTGTCCAGGTAGGGCGTGGCGTAACTTATTCTGCTTATTACGTACGCCTGGATTAGCTGTAGTAAATGTCTCTCCTTGAGGCCTCTTCCTTTAGTGGCGACCCTCCTCAAGAGCCCAAAGGTTTGCATCGCGTAACTTTCTAAGTTTTTCAGGACCTCTCCGTTATGGCCGTGGGATTGAATGACCATCCCCAAAATCCTGATCTGATCTACTTTTGGCACCGGTTTGCCCTCCACCTGAATATGAAACTCTCCGCTATTCTTGCAGCGGAGGTACTTTGGGTTATAAACAAACAACTCAGATTTATGCGGGGAGCACGAAAGTCCCCTTTTAGCCACGTAATTGACAATGATGTCGGTCGCTGCCTGCAGGCGTTCCTCCGTACTCGCATCGCTCCCATGGTTAATCCAGAGGTTAATATCGTCCGCATACACGCTAAACTTTAGCCCCTTGATTTGGTTAAGTTTACCCGGGAGGCCTCTCATTGCCACGTTGAATAGGAAAGGCGATAGCACTGAGCCCTGAGGTGTACCTTTGCTTCCTAACTCTATCGTAGCAGATTATAAATTTTGATATATGATGCAGGCTTTTCTGCCTGATAAGAAGTCTTTTATGTAGTTGTACGTTCTCTCCCCTACTCCGAGCACTTCGAGCCCTTCGAGGATAGCCTCGTGCCTGACATTGTCGAAGGCCTTGGTGAGGTCTAGGCCCAGGATCACTTTGGCGTCTCTCGATCGCGAGTCTATGATATCATGCTTTAGTCGGAGCATTACGTCCTGCGTGCACAAGTGTGGTCGGAAACCGACCATTTCGTGCGGCCACAGGTTGTTTTGCTCCATGAAGCACGTTAACCTCGTTTGCATTACGTGCTCCAGCAACTTCCCTACGCATGAGGTTAGGGAAATCGGTCTCAAATTTTCCAATTGCGGGGTTTTTCCCGGCTTGGGTATTGGTATTATGTTAGCCGTTTTCCTCTGATCTGGCAACTGGCTCGTTTTCCAAACGTTTCGAATGAATTCCGTTAGAAGACTAATAGAGTCATCGTCCAGATTCCTTAGCATTTTATTGGTGATCCCATCGGGGCCCGGGGCTGATTTAGGTTTTAGTCTTACAATTTCCGCCCTTACCTCTGCCTCCGTGATGGGGGCGTCAAGCGCCTCGTTGGCCGTGCCACCGTAGCTCGGGAGTGGGGAACGCTGGTTGTCTGCAACATACGGTTTTACTAACTTATTCATAAACGCCGCATCGTCTCCTTCAAAGGCGTGTCATACTTTTGCCAATCTTATTCCCGATTGAGTTTTTGAATTTTTTGGGTCCAGCAGATGCCGGAGCATGCCCCACGTTTAGAGAGATTCATGCCTCCCTCCATTTCGTCGCATCTGCTGAGCCAGTTTTGTTCGCACAGTTGGATCGCGTAGCTTTCAATTTCCTTGTTATGCCTCGCAATTAGTCTTCTAAGATTCTTGTTCCACTTTTGCTTCTTCAGCCTGCGTTCCATGCTTTGTTTAGCGTCCCACATGTGGAGCAGTCGGCTACCTGCTACACCAGGAGCGTCGTCTCCTACCAGCGTCTTTGTCGCCTCAGCAACGTGGCGTTTGAGGGCCTCCGTCCATTCCTCAATGTTCTCAATCCGTTCTAATTGCGCAGTTGCCCTGATTTCTCTAAATTGATCTCATTCCGTAACGCCCGGTTGGCACGCCCTGTTAGCCCAGCTCTCGCGCTGGTATGACGTCAGTAGTCACGTGGTGCAAAACGTAACCACCGGACCACACTACCCTGAAGTATTGAAACCTGGCGTAGTATTGGTTTCGCAATAAAACCGCAGCAGACACAGGACAGCGGCAGGCGACGACAAAGCGTGTAAATACAACTGAAATTTCACTGAAAACATTCATGACCTTTATAACGAGGTCAAACATGTGATCTTACACTGAAGTTAGAAAAGAGGATGAACCAAAAATCGAAACGAGATCTTTGGTGAACCAAAAGACAACCATGAGCACGTGGAAACCATCAAGTGCGTGTCATATATGATACGAGCCGCCCATCCCGAAATGACACAGAAGTTAAAAACTTGAACGCCGCACGTGCAAGCAAGACAGTGAAACTATTGCAGAAAGAAACCAAAGGCACACGATAAGAGAAGAAAATGAATAAAGGAACCCAATTCACATCGAGAGAAAACTCAATTCTTTTTGGACGAGGGAAATGAAAGGGGAGCTAACGCATTCATCCTTATCGCGCGTCTAATGGACACCGCTTCTATGATCTCTCTTTAAAGCTGCCCCTTACTTCTTCCAATTATCTTAGTCTGAGTGAACGCAGGGCTGCAACCCTGGCAACAGCGACAGTGAACAGGCAGATTTGAGCACCCGGCTTTGAACCACATGCGTTCTTTGGGTGACCCGAGTGGTTCAAATCATTTAGCATTTTTATTTTCAGCCTTTTCTTGATTTCTTGCCATTGTAAGATATTTCGTTGCCATACTCTAAGCTGAATTATGTTAATTTCTGGGAAGATTCCAGAAATACAAGCAAGGAAATTTTGGGAGCCCGCCAGGAGGAAGGTACACAACTGACACAGAAGCGTCACCAGCCGGTTCGTCCGCTTTGCCTTGCGGCGTCGCATCTGAAAAAGCTCTTGCACTTGTGTCGAACGGGACGCGGTAGGGCTCCTCTCGGCGCAAGCTAGTCAGAGCCACTAACCGAATATCTTGCTCCTTCCCTATTAGAACAGCCGCACCGAAACAGCAGAAGCTGGCTGACGGGACCGCCGCCGTGACGTTCTGCGCAAATCACTTTAGTCGGAGCGCCAATCCTCTTTACGCGGTGACACAGCCCTAATCTTTCTTCTTGCGCACATAATGTTAGAGTAAGTTAGTCTATTAGTAGCTGGCTTTGTCGGTTGCTGACGTGGCAGTTTTCATCGCAGAGTTTTTTTGTAATTTGCGTTCCCACGTTTTTTTTCCTAGACAACACATACCTTCTGCTGAGGTCAGCGACTTCTCCTATGCACTTTCTCGAAAGTCTGTAATACACCACCGGTCGCAGTGTAGTCTTCTCGGCCTAAAATGATAGCTTCAAGGCAGCTATGGAGCTCCTAGCGCATTACGAACCCTCGGGGCAGAAACAAAAGCTAATAAAATGGTACCAATTAATTTCTTTCTGCACAAAGTTTAAACCTTCAAACACTATACCTTCGCTGTATTTTCACGTGTTTTGATTCGTCTCCGTCGGGTAGAATAGGAAGTAGCAGAACAACCGAAGAAGCGGAGGTTGCTTCGGTTCACCGTGCTAAGCTCTCCACCTACAATACAGCACTTGTAAAAAAAAAAAACAAAAAAAAGAAGAAACTCTTCAGTACGCGCTGTATACGGGCGGAGTCGTAAAAATATATAACACTAAAAAATGCGGGAAATGGAATTAATAACGTTTATAGTGGGGAAAGGCAAAACCCTTTTGACCCATTTAACCGGTTTCATTTTATAACGTTCCCATCCACATTTTCCATTCTCCGTACGCTCACTAGGTGGTGGTGGTGGTGAAAAACCTGATATTTGGAAGCCTTAAGTGATTACATCCGAATGACGGGTCGGCTCTTGGCTGCATGTTGTGGCCGGAAGCTGGTGCTTCCCAGCGACACCCAAAGCCCAGTCCGTCAGCCGCTTTTGAACGGCCGGGTCCGAGCTGGACACCGCAGCCTCCCATCGCTCGAGGTCGGAGAGTTGCCAAGTGGCTGGAGGGTGGAATTCCGAGCATTTGATCATGATGTGTTCAAAATCAGCTTTAGGTGCCCCCCATAGGGTGCACAGCGGCGAGAACAGTCCTGGATGGATCAAAGCTAAGAAAGCAGGGGATGTGAATGTACGTGACTGAAGCTGGCGCCACGTCATGTAGCTTAGTCATAGATTTATGAGGAGGAGGGTAGATGGTTCGTTCATCACGGTAATGGAGAGAGATTTCGTGATAGGATACCATGCGCTCGCGAGCATCTCCCCAGCCAGTGGCAGTCTCTGCTATACACAACATACACTTCCCCCTGCGATACACCGCGTTCTTAAGGTGCATCCCCTGCCAAAGAATATGCACCCGGAGCACCATGTCGCTCGCCGCAAGGCACGCGCAGAAGCTCTTCACAATATGGCTTCCAGCCAGAGACCGTTTACGTAGACGCTGCCTCGTACCCCTCCCGCCCTGCGTTCGCCCTCAGCGCAGTCTCCAACTCTTTGCGATTGATCGCGGCCAGTACAATTTTTGCCACTACTTCCCTGGAGGCGGAGGAGGCGGCGGTTGCCCTCGCCATAGCTACCACCCGAGCCACAACCATCTTTAGCGACTCTAAATCCGCTATACGGAACTTCGCTCGTGGTCAGATCTCTAGCCCAGCCTTCCGGTTCCTCGCCTCCCTCCCCCCACCCGAACACCCTATTCAATTATTATGAGTGCTCGCTTACACGGGTCACCCAGGCAACGAAGCAGCTTACTCTTTTGCTCGAGGATACGTCAGCACGCTCACTAGCGCGCGCGACTGGAATGGAAACAGCATCACAAGGGCTATGAGAAATGTATGAAAACACAGCCGAGCCCAGATAAATCGAAACCTTATGTTTAGAATTATTCGCTATATCTAACGCAGACCTTCCCTTTGAAAAATTTGTGGAAGAGTATAGGACCTGAAGGTTGCGTAGTATGTGGAACCTTGCCGGTTGTTCGGTACACCGGATGGCCCGCTGCACCCCTATAGAAGCCTTGCTTCATCTACGGTGTTTTCGATCTGTACTCGCGTGCGGAGACTGGTGGGTTGAGAGCCCTTTGTTCACCCGCTGACAGCCGAACGCTGCGAAATCTCATGACTAGATGAACGGTGAGTGTGTTTGAACGTGGCCTTTGGTATTTTTTCACTTCTTTAGACGCCCCATCACTGTCTTGCGGTGAGGCCGATCGTGCTAACAAGAGCTTAGTGGTGGTCAACTTAATGTGGTTCGGTGCTGAAGGTGTTGTGGTATCGTGGCGCAATTTTTAGGACATTGTTCTTTTTGTGGCTTCACAGCAACCCTAATCCTACGTAATAAAATTTACAAAAGTACCCCATAATGAAAGCTATTAGGCAAGGAGACACTACCACCCCAGTACTATTCGCAGTTTGATTAGAAAAAGTATTCTGAGACTTGGGATAGAGCAGTTAGGGATAAGGGTTTAAGGGGAATACCTCAGTAATCTACGATTCGCTGATCACATTGCCTGGTTAGGTAACTCAGGGGATTAATTGCAAAGAATGATTGATCACCTAGACAGGAAAAGCAGAAATGTAGGCTTGAAAATCAGTATGCAGAAGAATAAGCCAATGTTCAACAGCCTCGGGAAGGAACAGCAGTTTAAAATAGATAGTGAAGTACTGGTAGGGGTAGACAAATGTCTACTTAGCACAGGTAGTAACCACAGATCCGGACCATGAAAGAGAAATAACTAGAAGAATAACATTAGCATGGAGCGCATTTGGCAAGTACCCTTAGATTATGACTAGCAGCTTAAAGGTATCGCTAAAGAGGAAAGTATACAACAGTTGCATCTCACCTGTGCTCCATTGTAAGGCTGAAACGTGGAAGCTAACGAAAATGGTTATACTTAAGTTCAGGATAACGCAGACAGCTATTGAATGGAAAATAGTAGGTGTATCGTTAAGAGATACGAAGCGCGCAGAGTGGGTCAGAAAAATACTCTTGTTAATGGCATTCCAGTGGAAATCAAGAAGAAATGGGCAGGGCACGTAATGTATAGAGAGAACAACTGATGGTCGCTTGGGCTAGCAAATCGAATTCCAAGGGAAGGAAAGCATAGCAGGGGGTGGTAGAAAGTTAGGTAGGTGGATGCGGTTAAGAACTTTCGCACGGGTCAAGTGGATGCAGCTACCATAAGCACGGGTTAATTGGAATAATATGGGAGAGGACCTCGCCCTGCAGTGGGCAAAGTCCGGCTTATTATGATGGCGATGATGTTTCTATTCCTGGCGAGATGATGAGAAATGTTGTGATAAGAAATGGCAAGTTCCGCTCTGCCTTCGGTGCAAAGGAGTTCTAGCAAGCCAGGCGAGCGGTGCGCTGCCGGTAATATCTTTAAATATTAGTGCGGCTTACCTGAAGCATCTGCTACATAATCACTCAATTAGAAGCTCATCATGCTTAATGTTGCGTCGAAAAAAAAAAAACTCTCTGGAGAAGTTGCTTTACATCACATAGGACATAAGAAAACTAACAGCTTCATAGACGAAAAGACCCGCTGCTTTCCAACAAGTACGTTCCAAACACCTCCTTGTGCAAAAAAAAAATAAATGTTTGTCACCCCCACCACCAAACCAGACGCGGGCTTTATCAAAGTTGCTCCTAAACACTGAATAACGCTTTTTCTAAGAAATGTGGTACATAATATAATTGAAGTTCTTTAAATTCTCTACTGAGTAAGCTCCACTCAGAAAGTGGACGGCCGCAGCAATTTTTCTTTTTCGAGTGCTCACTCAAAGAGGTTTCCAGGGAGGAATAATGCGCATTCAAGGATGAACAACATGCAGCAGCGACTTTCGGCAAGCCTCGTTGTTTCAAATGTCATCCTGACGGAACACGAATTATTCACTTTAATTAAGAACAATTAGAGCGCGTAAAGAGGACGGTGGGCTCTGAGGCACGCTGTTCGGACAAAACCGCATATTTTTTTAGCTGATAGGCCTAAGTGGTAGCGTGTTTAATGTTCTCCATGTTCTTCAGTGCCCCCCCCCCCCCCCCTCCTCATAATTCTCACAAGTACACATGACATCGCTGCCCCGCCGGGACGGTGCAATGTTGTTGTTGTTGCGACTATAGGAAGAAGGAAAAGAAAATGTACGGGCCAGCAACTGGCTCTGTAGCTGAGTCACCTACGCTGCCTCGTGCGGACAGGGGAGAAAATAGAGATGAAAACAAATGAAGAGAAAAAAAGACGCGCGTCGCAATGGCCGTCGTCCACCTCCGCTTCGAGAGAGCGCGAAGCGATCGGACGCGTGGCGTATCGGCTCCGTCGATTTTCGGCTAGAGCGGCGGAAATCTTGATCTACCTTCTACGAAACCCGCGCATCTGCATCCTTGAAGGCAGCAAAATCTTGGAGACACCGATCGTACCCAGGTACGCTCAATTTTCGCCCATTTAGAGCAACTCTTCGCATCACCACGTAGCGGAGGAGCTAGGCCTAACGGCTCCCCGCCGCTGGTCGCGGAGACACCCACTGGTCACCCAAGCAACATGGCTCTGTCCGAACAACGCGCCTACGACCCCACGACTATGTTGTGGTCATCCGTCCCCATAAGCCAGCCAGAGGATGGCCAATCCCTGATTTCGGCGGAGCAAGCTGCCCTTTTTCAAGTCGTCGAGAACCGACGGCGTCGCCGGCAAAACGCACGAGGAGCGGCCAAGACAGACTCCGAATACTGCAGATACGGAAGACGCTCGCTCTCCGTCTTCTAAAGGTCTAGAGAATATTTCGTCCCCACTTTCCAAGTGGACGCCAAAACCAACGGTCAGGGTGAATCCTGACGACTACGTGATCGTGATCAAGCCAAGCACTACGGTTGCCCTCATGAAATGTGGATTTAATGGTTGGTTGGAACGTCTAGCGCTGGCAGTACTTCGGGCACAGCAGGATCAAATTACCAGCCGCAGGGCACAGCTTCAGTGCGAGCGAGATGGGCGCCGGAGACAAGCGATGGTGATGGCGATGCCGCAGCGTTTTCTGTTCTTTGTCTTCTTTACACTCAAGACAGTGTTTCAGCAAGGTGAGCTTGGCGCTGCCATTTCCCAATATATCGGTAGGCAGCACATGAAGGCCATCACAATTTCTCCCAACTGGGAACAAAACATCATCGTCTGTGGCACGCAGAACGCCGAGGTAGTTCAGAAGCTGCTCACGGACTTCAAAATTAACACCAGCAAAGGACCGCTTCCACTTCACAGACACCTCAAGCTCACCGGGGATGTGTGTCACGGAGTGATTACTGTGCATAATCTGGAAACTAGCCATTCTTTGAAAAGTGTGCAGTGGCGTGGGGGAGAACTCGTCCATGTGCGTAAGCTGGGGAACTCAAACACAGCAGTGCTCACTTTCGCGGGACGTAACGTTCCGCGCTACGTCCACTATAACGCAGAACTGACTCCCGTAAGGGATATAAAAAAACGGTGCTAGCGTGCTGCCGTTACGGCACACTGAGCCACAGAGCGGACAATTGTCCCACCCCAGTGAATGAAAGGTGCGGCCTTTGTGGCCAAAATGTGGGTGCTGGAACTGAGGGGATGGCCCCCCACGAATGCAAACCAGTGTGCATAATTTGCGGGGGCCTGAACCTCACCAGTTCCCGCGAATGCACAGAAAAATTCATTAGGCCTCAACAGCCAAGGCCCAGGACGTCGGGGCCCCCCGCAAAACCAAAACGCCAACAAGAGACGCAGAACAGCGGTGGGACGCCACCACCTGGAGAAACGGAGTTCCCAGCTCTACACCCTCCCACTGGCGGCGCCGCCTGCAAACAATCCAAGGTAGTCAACTGGGCGAGGGTCGCCTCCTCTCTTTCCCCTCCCCCTCCCTCCCTGACCAGCACCGCCGAGACGCAGGAACTTAAAAGCGAGCTCGCCCTTTTGCGAGCTCAAAACGAAAAACTAGCCAGCGAGTTTAACTCGCTGAAAGCAAAACTACTCCGCCCTCCTCGAGCGACGAGGAGGAATACATAAAAGGCAGGTAGGTTCGTAATCCTATGGAGAGTCGCTTCACGACCCTGAAGACCCGTGTCACCACTATTGAAACACAATTGACTGATCTTCCCAAGATTATCAATGACACAATCGCGTGTCAGATGGAAAGTAATACAAGAAAATCCGCGCGTCCTTAAACGCGTAGGCGTCATGAGGGATGTTAATCGCCCCTCAAATTTTAACAAAGTCATTCCCGATGAGTCTGACTTTTCTGAAGACTTCTGCACGTCTGCGCCGGGCACTAGCGGACATGGAAGCCTTAGCAACGTGATCCCACTCTCTGTCTCCGACCATAGCCCCCAACCCTAAGTCGAGAGCCGGAACTCAGCCCCTTACATTAGAACTGCGGAGGTCTCAAGAACAACAAGAAGTGGGCTGAACTCCGCCTCTACCTTGAGACCAATGAATTCCTTGTCGCTGTGGTTGCCCTGCAGGAACCCGGCACAGGTGTCAACCCGCAGACATCTATACTTGTTCACAAGCAATATACTGCGCAGGAGGTCTCACTCCCCACAACACCACCATTCGCATACACGATGGTGTCGGTATTGCCCCTAAAGCGGTCTGATCCACCTGTACACATTCTAAACATTTGCTGCTCTCCAAAACTTACGTTCAGTGAAATTTTCACACAAGCTATGCAGGCGGCGGGAAGGGACCCCCTTCTGATTGTCGGAGATTTTAACCCTCCGAGCAAGCTATGGGGATACCCTCGGGAGGACACACGTGAGCGGAAGCTTACGGAACTTCTTTCCGCACTCGGACTCACCCTGCACACTGACCCGGCCAACCCAGCACGTGTAGGAAATTCGATTCAACGAGACACTTGCCGGATCTCACATTTACACGCAACATACGCCATACCGACTGGCTGAACACAGAGGAAACTCTCGGTAGTGACCACTGTACAATCAACACAACTATATACATGCGTCCGCTGAAACGCCCACAAACACAAGCTTGTATCCCCGACTGGACAACTATCCGCACCTCTCTGTCTATCGTAAACCCCCTCCACCTGGGATATGACACCTGGTACAAATCACTTATGTCTGCACTGAAACAATGCGAAAAGCAGATACAGCTCACGGAAGCGCAAACGGACAACCACGTCCTACATCTTTGGGAGGCCCGCCGCAGCCTCACCAAAAGATGCAAAAAACAGAAACATAACAGACGCCTCAAGAAGCGCATCCTCGAACTCACACATCAAGCCGCGGAATTTGCCGCTCTGCTAGCCGACACTAACTTGGTTGAAAGGTGCAACACGGCTGCGCGCCAGATTCGGCGCAATACTTGGCGTCTGTTCCGCGCGCTCATCGATCCTACACACACACGGAAACCGAACGCCACTTACATAAGGTCATGCACAACTTTACAGGAACAACACTGCTAGCGCACGCACTCAGGGACCGATACCTATGCACCACCAAGGACACCCGGCGGGTTGCCTACTCGTATGCATGCAAAGAGAACACGGAGCTGAACACTTTAAGGTCCAAGGCAGGACCACCTAGTAGTTAAGAGGACATTCGACAGGATCTAAGATGTCGGGGTGGAGCTGAAGGAGTATATCCTGTGCTGATTTTTGAGGGCGGAAACGGAACATCTTGTCAGCGAAAATGTGATGGTGTTTCGAGAAATTCGGAAAGTCTGTCACACACCATTGTCTCCATTAGCTTGCCGACACAAGACGGGAGAGAGATGGGGCGAAGGTTCTCCACGTCAATAGATTTCTCGGCCTTCGGGATGCAGGTCACGAGAGGCGACTTCCAATCGAGAGGGAGAAGAGTGTCTCCGTCCCAAATACTATTGGTGTATTTGTGGAGCACGGCATAGGCTGCGTCGGGAAGGTTGGCCAAAAGCTTGACAGTAACCTTGTCGCGCCCGAGTGCACTGCCGCGCTTCACCTTGCTTAAGGCCGCCCGACGGTCATGGAGCTGGACACTGCCGCGCTTCACATTCCTCACCTTGCCGCGCGGACAAACTGCAGTAGTCCCGCTTCGAAGGCCAAGGAAGCCGCAGTCAGACTTCACGAACACACAGCCCGCGTAGACGGCGTTACCCTTCCGCAGTCTGCTTCGGTCTGCGCCGGCAGCACCTGCGCGCGCGACAAATGCTGGTGGCGCCATCCATTTCGTCGTGCGTGAAGCTGTTACTAGCGCTATCATTCATGCGTCATTTTCTGGGGCCAGATTTCGCCGAGTGTCCGCTCTTTACACAATCCCTTTCTCTATGGCAGAGGTCGCTTTGCGATCAAATCACGTCTGACCGGCAATTGTTTGGGTCCACGTCGCAGCGCGGCGCGCCAGCACAGTTTTCCAACTCTCTCTATCTAAGAACGTTGACAAACAGGTAAGAAGATCAACGTGTGTAGGCCTCAAATATAATGGTTCTTTGCGCACTACGTGAATAAATAATGATGTACGTAGGCGCCCTTGAATGCATGAGAAGGTTTTTAATCATGGGCAGTAAACATATATGAAATATATCACCGGCTAAGCTTGACCATCCCCTTCATGGATCACTGCCTTGTCGTGGCGGAGGGGCTTGCGAAACTCGATGAAGTCGTGAGCTCTGCTGTGTAGGGCCACCCAAGATAGACAGGTCACGGCAGAGAGTTCTGACAAAATGTGATTCACTGGAGAAGGTAATGGCAACCCACTCCAGTATTTCCTGCCAAGAAAACCCTATGGCCAGTCACAATACCATTAATGATATGGCGCCGGAAGATGAGCCCCCCAGGTTGCAAGGCGTCCCACATGTTACTGGGGATGAACAAAGGGCGATTCCTAGTAGCTCCAGGACGAATGAAGCGGCTGGGCTAAAGCCAAAAGGATGCTCAGTTGTGGATGTGTCGGGAAGCGACCGGAAAGTCCGATGTTGCAAGGAGATATATCACATAGCAACATGGAATGTAAGATCTATGACGCAAGGTAAACTGGATATCGTCAAGCGAGAAATGGACAGATTGAACATTGATATCTTGGGTATCAGCGAGCTCAAGTGGACCGGAATGGGAGAATTTAACTCCGGCGACCATTATGTCTTTTATTGTGGGCACGAATCCAAGAGAAGGAATGGGGTCGCTCTCATAGTAAACAGAAGAATGGGCAAAGCAGTGCTATAGGGTACAACCCCAAAAACGACCGAATGATTTCACTTCGGATCCAAGGTCACCCTTTCAACATAACAGTTATCCAAGTCTATGCACCGACCACTGCTGCTGAAGAAGCTGACGTTGAGAGATTTTATGCGGACCTACAATGCCTTTTAGACCGCACCCCATCATCAGACGTCGTTTTTCTCATAGGAGACTGGAATGCTAAGGTCGGGAGTGAAGAAATATCCGGAATTACAGGCAAGTTCGGTCTTGGTGAGCCAAATGAAGCTGGGCAGAGGCTAGTAGAGTTCTGTCAAGAAAACAACCTGACCATAGCGAATACTCATTTTCAACAGCACAAGAGGCGCCTGTACACATGGATTTCACCGGACGGTCTGTACAGGAATCAGATCGATTATATTATTTGCCGGCAGAGATGGAGAAGCGCTATACAAGCAGTAAAAACAAGGCCTGGGGCCGATTGTGGCACCGATCATCAGCTTCTTGTTGCCAAAATTAAGCTTCGATTGAGGAAAGCGCAGAAAACTAGAAGGCCTTTCAGGTATGATCTGGATCAGATTCCATTAGAATATGCTGTGGAAGTGAGGAATCGATTTCAAGAATTAGATCTAGAAGACAAAGAGCCCGAAGAGATGTGGACTGATGTTCGTGATATAATACAAGAAGTTGCTACTAAGGTAGTTCCAAAGCAAAAGAAATGCAAAAAAGCAAACTGGTTATCTGAAGAGGCTTTGCAAATAGCTGAGGAAAGGAGGATGGCAAAAGGTATGGGGGAAAGAGAAAGATACAAGGTGCTCAATGCGGATTTTCAGAAAATAGCAAGGAGAGATAAGAATGCCTTCCTGAACATACAGTGTCAAGCAGTTCAGGACAACAGCCAATTAAGGAACACAAGAGCTCTGTATAAGACAATCAAAGATATCAAAGGAAGCTTCTGTGCTAAGCTGGGCGTGATAAAGGACAAACGAGGCAAGCACCTCACTGAAGCCTCAGAGATAAAGAAGAGGTGGCAGGAATACACAGAAGAACTGTACAAGAAGGACCCGGATGTGCAAACCCAACATAGGACGGTTGTGATTTCTGATCTCGAGCCGGGCATCCTGAAGAGTGAATTTGAATGGGCCTTAGCCAGCCTTGCTAAGAACAAAGCTAGCGGAATTGATGGTATTCCAGCTGAGTTGCTTCAAAACCTCAACCACGACGCTGTTAACACACTGCATACATTATGTCGAAAGATTTGGACAACCCTGCAGTGGCCACAGGATTGGAGGAGGTCAGTTTACATCCCCATTCCAAAGAAAGGCAGTGCCAAAGATTGTTCCAACTACCGCACGATCGCGCTTATTTCGCATGCTAGCAAGGTGATGTTAAAAATCCTGCAAGGTAGGCTGCAGCAGTATGTGGATCGGGAGCTTCCGGACGTGCAAGCTGGGTTTCGCAAGGGCAGAGGAACTAGAGACCAAATTGCCAACCTTCGCTGGATCATGGAAAAAGCAAGAGAGTTCCAGAAACCCATTTACTTCTGCTTTATTGATTATGCGAAAGCGTTTGACTGCGTAGATCACAGCAGATTGTGGCAAGCTCTCCAAGAGATGGGAGTTCCAATTCACCTCATCTGTCTCCTCAGGAACCTTTATGAAGGGCAAGAGGCCACAGTCAGAACTGGGCATGGTCTTACTGATTGGTTTCCGATTGAGAAAGGGGTGAGGCAAGGCTGCATACTGTCGCCCTGCCTATTTAACCTATATGCAGAGTGCATCATGAGGAAGGCCGGTCTGGACGAGTCTTCAGCTGGAGTGAAGATTGCTGGAAAACGTATCAACAACCTTAGATATGCGGATGATACCACTTTAAGTGAAGTGGAACTCAAGAGACTTCTGATGCGCGTACAAGAAGAGAGGGAGAAGTTTGGGCTTAAACTGAACATTAAAAAGACGAAGATCATGGCGTCTTGCCCTATCAAGTCCTGGAGCATCAATGGACAAGAAGTGGAAGCTGTGACAGATTTTCTATTCTTGGGCGCCAAGATTACCTCGGAAGGAGACTGCAGCCATGAAATTAGGAGACGCCTGCTTCTGGGAAAGAGAGCAATGGTTAGCCTTGACCGCCTAGTAAAGAGCAGAGACATTAGTCTACCAACCAAGATCCGTATAACCCGTGCTATGGTCTTTCCAGTTGTGATGTATGGATGCGAGAGTTGGACTGTGAAAAAGGCTGACCGCCGAAGAATTGACGCGTTTGAATTGTGGTGCTGGCGAAGACTCTTAAGAGTTCCTTGGACTGCCAGAAGATCAAATCAGTCGATATTGTCGACCATAAACCCTGACTGCTCATTGGAGGGTCAAATTCTAAAGTTAAAGCTCAGCTACTTTGGTCATCTGATGAGAAGAGAGGAGTCGCTGGAGAAAGATTTGATGTTGGGAAAGGTTGAGGGTCGCCGGATTAGGGGTAGGCAGCGAACGCGATGCATTCTCGAGGCATTGCAGATGAAGCTATGTGATGTTAAGAAGATAGTGAGAGACCGGAAAGCGTGGCGTGACATGGTCCATAGGGTCACGAAGAGTCGGACACGACTGAACGCCTGAACTGAACTGTGCAAAGCTTGACCATAGGCTCTGTGCACATTTAACTCCGGAATGACGTGCGCGCCACTAGCGGCACCTTCGTCGTCCATAATGGGAAGCGCCAAATATGAATACATATACATAAAAGCCTTAAAAGCACTTATCTTATTTCACAGCGTAAGTTCAATTCATTTCAATTTCACTTTATTTTTCCCGGAAGGGAGTACTGTTGTGCCGGTGGGGTTATCACACAGTATCCTACCGTCAGCAGGGTTGTGCCAAGGAGTTGGTTGCGTAGCGCTCGTCCCCCGTTTCGTGAACGAGGGCTGTCCGCTCCCTGGGCGGCAGCGATGAATCCGAGTCGGAATTGGTGAGATGAAGAAAAAGCTTTATACACTATTTACAGGCATTTACACAACGAGATCGGCTCTGGGGCCGAAAGCTAACATAGTCATACGCGACAGTCCTCGCGCTCCGACGGCCGGGGAGATTCCGCCGCGTCCGCTCTCTCAGGCATCCAACTGCTCCCGATGGACGCTGGTGACGAACTCACACTCGGAGTCTCGAACGGAAGCACATGAGTCTCCTTAAACTGAGAAACCGTTGACGCTCCAATGGTCCAATCCGACGGCAGCTCTTTCGCAGGGCCAATGGGAGAGCTTGCTGCGCTCTTGCTTCAAATATGCCGCGGGGCGAGAAGGAGTCCACCGCCAGGGCCACGGCGCCGAGCTGTCTGGATGCTCAGCTCGTGTACAAACACGTCGTTTCTCTCCCCTTGGCATGGCTCGCTTTCAGTACACGGTGTCTCGCAAAGCAGTATCCGGATTTTGTGAAGGAGGCGTTTGCCGAAGAAGTTTGGCGTCCGGCTGAATTTCCGGGCGGCTTTGGCCGGGCACAACAGTACATCCTAGAGAGATGAGAGGGCTAAAAGGTGATAAAAACAGCTTGACTGTGCCCATGCACCTCTAAATGGCAGTAAGCGATAACGCACATGCACTGGATGAGAAAAGAATATTTAACCATCATGACAAAATTTCCAACAGAAAAACATTTAACAAATGTCCATACACAAACAAAAGTGGAAGCAGATTATATTTAGGATTATAAGTGAAAACAGAGCAAGAAAGCAAAAACAAACACTAAATACGCATGTACGGTAACAATAGATTATAAGTGAAAACAGAGCAAGAAAGCAAAAAGGAACACTCAATATGCATGTACAGTAACAATGGACAATAAATGCATGTAAAACCTAGTTAAATGTTAGCAAAATACATTTTAAGATCATTAAGCTCACATTAGCTTTGAATTTTTATCTATTAAGAGTGGATGGTAAGTTGTAGTGTTTGTAGTTTTAATTGTTTCGAAAGATTGGAAGAAACAAGATATCGGTATTACGGGTGCAGATTGGATTTGATGCTGGCCTTGCAGTGCTTATTAGAAATCCTTGAAAGCTGGAGATGAATGGCAAAACGTATGATGTGACGAAACAAATAGGTACCCTAAAACATAATGCAAAATTAAGAAACCTCATTTCGAAGAGATAAACACCGCGACGCGTGCACGGCCCACCCGCACTGCATGGGACTCAGACAAACCATTCAGTTTTGTACCGTTAGCTTCATCGTGTGCTTCCGATGGCCTTTAAACAGAATCGAGGTGAAGTTCCCACCCAAGGTCAAAGGTCAAATGACGTGGGAAGTAGCTTTACGCGTGAGCAGCTGCGTGGCGAGACACACGATTGCTCGGTCGGAGAGGCTGCGGGGTGGCCCTAGGGCTGGGAATGGGGGATTCCCGCCGTTGGCGGCTGGGGCTCGCCTGCCACCTGTGCTTGTACCTGTTGTAGGCCGTCATTGCATCCGCCATCGCTTAGGTGGCGCACGACGGCCGCTGCGACTCGCGTATTTCTCTCACTACCTCTTCTTCCTTTCTTCTCTAATTTCTCCTCTGTCCGCACGTGGCAGCGGTCGTCGCTCAGCTATAGAGCCAGGAGCAGACCCGTGCATTTTCTTTCCTTCTTCCTACAGTCGCAACAACAGCAGCCTCGTCCGGAACCTTGCCGTGGACTCGGAGGAAGAGCAACTGAGCAGCCGGGCTCGTTCGATCGTCGGTTGGCTGCCTCTGACGATTCCATTCGGATGACATTGCGTTGAGAGCTGAAAGTTTGAGGAGGAGAAGAGCAGAGGCTAAAGCCAAAAGAGCGGCGGAAACGACAGAATAACGTTAGGGGCATCATGCGGACGCCGCCACGACTATACTGCAAGCAAAATTGCCGATTGGGCAAGTTGATGGGACGTGATTCGAAATGACCAGCGCGAAAACAGAAGGAGACAAGAGAAGAAACACTGACAATATATGTTTATGACTGGGCTTTAGGTGGCAACATTTGGCCCCCTGTCTGCCACGTGGTTTTGGCATATATTATGCTGCGTTTTCCTGGAAAATAAACAATCTTTAGTCAGTGTCTTGGTCTGTTTTCGCGCTTGTCATTTCGAATGATGCTGCAAGGCGAGAGCGACGAGCAGCACAGATGGCGCCACCGCCGCTTTTGCGTCGACAGCAGCAACAATGTTCGCTTCACACTAGGTTTACCCGAAGCTAAACCACGGTCCGTTTCATCGTGTAGGCAGTCATTCGTTCACAGTTGGTGTGCGCTTGGAAGACCGCTGTCACATTTAGAAGCCATGCTTTGAAAACGGCACGGTAAAGGCGTGCTGCGAAGCCAGCCATACCATTCACAGGTGGTCTGTCAGTTGATGTTTCACCGAGTCGCAAAGGCTTCTCCAGTATGATGCTACGAACACTTCACTGGTTCGTTGTACGGTCGCTCAAACTGGGCAGCCTAGATAGTCTGCAGAGCAGAGCGCCGGTTAGGGGTATGTCCCGCTTCGCAACAAACACTTTTCGTGCGGTTTTAAAACGATAGATTCCAAATGTCATTGCATACCTTGTCGCAGTGTTTTTCAAAGCATATGCTAACTGTGCCTACATGAGAGCACGATGAAGCGAGAAAATTGCTCGGAAAAGTTCGTTTCACTGAGCATCTCTACGCATGGCGCTCCCCTTCAGTGCCGGTCGCCAGGTGACTCTCACGCGCACGTGTCGCGGCGTTTTAAAAAGACAGAGGCTTTGAAATGACGCTTGACAACTTTTTAATCACTTTTAGGTATACTGGGCTTTTCTTCATGAACGGCAGATATCGTAACTGCTGTGTGAAATAAGAAAAATGCATTTAAGGCTTTTATGTACATGTATTCCTATGGAGCGCTTTCCCACTCTGGAGGCGGAAGTGCCGCAAGTCGCGCTGAACGCAGCAGCGGCCGTTGCGCGCCTGGCGGCGTGCACAGCCTGAGCCTCTTTGACGTTAAAACCAATGAAGCAAGCAACAGCTTGTAAAGATGTGTTTGGATTTCTATTGAATGGAACTGACTGGCAGCGGGTTTGGAAGAGCAGACACCCGCGAGTGCAAGTGCCGGTCTCGTCATTGCATGGGGTGATTATGACATAGAATTACGCTGGCGGAGTATAGCGGCTCTCAGCGAACAGCATTTTGCCCGCAACTGTCTCTTACAGTCTTGACTTTGGCACTGGAAACAGAATAAGATTTCCTGCCGGCAGATTCATTGGGACACTCTAATGTATGCGCCCCGGCAATGTGCTGCATCGATGTTTGGAAATCAGCTTTCAACCGCGATTTGGCAAAGGGCTGATGCGCAGCATGTGTAACTACCTCCTCTAAGGAAGCTAGGCTTGGCATAATTAAATAAGTTCTCTTCTATCATACATGCTCATCAAAGGATCAGTGCTGGATTTTCGAAAAGCAACATGGAGACACGAACTTATATACGCGTGGTCACCCATATAACCGACCACAATAGTTCAGGGGTCTTCAGCTGCTGAACCCAAGTTCGCGGGAAGCTATCGCAGCTGCGAGAGTCACATTTTGGGGGAGGCGAAATGCAAAAAACATTCATACCTGCCATGTCAATTCACGCTAAAGAACCCGGATTGCAAAAATAATTTAGAAGACATATTGTAGCTCAAGCACAACTTCGGAGCATTAAACCCTTAATATCGCCGCGCCCGCCGTCAGTAGACTTCTGTCTTCAGCATCCAGAATAAATAAGGCTCCGGAATCGTGAGCCAATGCTTGCCGACCGCGCGTGTTTCCGGCGAGAGGCTCCAAGCGGCAACATCAAACAAAAGGCGACTCGGCACCGGCTGGACTGGCTTCAATAAAAGCTGGGGCGACGCGGCCACGGTGACGGTGGTTCACCCTGGAAGAAGGACGCATTCTCTACATAAATACCACGTCGTTCTGATACAAGTTCGACACCCGGCTCGCTAGCGCGTCTCGAGGATCCGTATTCGGAGGCAACATGGGCGCCGCCGGAGGTGCGCAATTTCCGCAAGTGCTCGCGGTTCCCTGGCGCGACCACCTTGGTGCGTGCTGGGCGCGCCGTACATAATCGGCGTTCAATGATGATCCGGGGTAGTCGCGTTTCTCTTATTACTGTGGCGGTATTTCTTCGAGCCCACGAGTTCGCAATCATGTTGGGTGCCCTAACGATAGGAAACACAGGGGGATCGGAAGTCGTCGCGAATGTTCTAGGGAGCCCAGCAGAAAGGGAAGGCCGCCGCCAGCGACGCTCAATGGATATATATTAGAGGTAAACGCCTTCCTCGAGAACGCCTGAAGGCGAGCGGTGAAGCACGTTAAAAGATGCCCTCACACCCGCTCCCTTTTCGCCGTCCTAACGTCAATCTATTCCGACTTCTCTTTGCTCTTCTGAGGGAGAGAAGCGAAGCCAACACGGCAGACGCCGCAGAGTGTGTGTAACGTTTCTGTTTTTAGCCATACAGTGCCCAGAGGTGTTGAGCTGCATACGGGCCAAAATGCGCATTGCAAAGGAATACACATATAAAACAAAATGAGTTTCCAACATGTATTATTTATTTCTTATTGCCCTAAGTGCACCGTCCAGAAAACCATACGAGCACGTTTTGTTTGCACAACGAACCGAATTCAACTTCCTCACTTGCTTTTTTTCTTATCCTCGACTTTATAATTAAGGTAACCGCATTGCTTGCTTTATAACAACTAGCATCTCCTTTTTTGGGTTCCTTTTTCTCTTGAATACAGAAACTCTTGCAAGTATAAATCAAGTATAAAGAAAAAGAAGAAAGTAAATAAAAGTTAGGATTGAGTACTAGTAATGAAGATACTTTTAAAAGCAGTGCGAGTAAGGGCCGTGTATTGGAGTAATTTGTTTCCGGGTCGACTTTTTTTTTTTTTTTTTTTTGACGTCTTTACACAATCAGCCAACGCGCCATATAAGACCTGGACAGAGAGCCAGAAAGCGTTGTATTACGGTAGCCACCGTAGTTGTATATTGCATTCACGGCGGAAGGGATGCGGCTCACCAAGAGAAAGCGGGAAAAAAAGCAGATAAGAATATAAATTATTTAGAAGTGTTCCTGAAAGTATGCAGCGTCACAAAGAAACCAAGTTAGTAAGAAAACACGGTTGAGGATATAGCAGTATGATCTGCAGAAACTGGCAGTGGTGTATTTATTGGAGTTTCGCAAACTGCGTACAACTGCTAGCACGCAGGAGGTCAGCAAAGTGAGGTACCACTTAATTTGTCATCCGGCAGTGCGCAGACCGGCTGTAAACTGCTGAGCCCTGCTGGCGCCTCGATTAGGTGTTCACCGCATCAAGGAGGCGATGCGACAGACGCTTTATTTTTATTCCTTCGCATTCCGACTTTAAAATTGTGCTCCAGTCTATAGATGGTGTAGGCCTCGTTTCCGCACGTGTGCCAGGAATGGCGCCTTACTTATTTCCTGGCGGCAACGACGCAATTGCGCTGCACCCACATCTCAGCACTGGTGATGGGGACAGCGTGGACGCTGGAAAAGCTGTTTGGCGAGGATTTGGGTGGAGTGCGGTCATTAATCACTATAAGAACGTCATGAAGCGGAGTAGGGATGATGTTTGATGTACAAATGTGTGCATATTCGTACCCGAAAGTCGCGTGCGCGTCTCTGGGGAAGAGAAGTTGCAAAAAATACAAATGGTCAAACACGAGTGCGACGGAACGGGGTGAGAAATAATCGACCGCACAGCTCCCAACCTTTGATGCCAGCGGAGACGATGAAAGGGCGGTGTACAGTTCTCTTTTTGTGTGACGATGTTTGAGGAATTGATTTCCTTGAAAACGTGACAAGTAGCCCGTATGTCAGGCAGTATGCGCTGTTACAAGGAGCCTTTATCGTGCTGAAGCTCAAGTGGCTGACACTTTCGCTCTGCTCATTCTTTGCGGGCGCCGGTTGTTTTTCTTTTGCATAAGTACAACTGTTATTATTCCAAAGGGCATCACCTGAATTGAAGCATGCAATTGGCAATTACTAACTTAATTCTTGCTCCTCTTGAATCGATGAAAATCAATTGCTGGGCAGCACACGAAGGATATATAGATGCAAGAAGGAAAGTCGGTCTTTATGCAGAACAGTGGCGACTAGAAAGGCGTCATTGTAACACGTGAATATAAGGGAGCCCTTCTTCTTCCTACCCAAAACCCAACGAAAAAGACTAAACATTTTTGCAAACTTAGCGATGTTTAGGAGAGAATGCGATAGTATGTCCTTCGTCCAAAAAAAGCACATCGTTATGGCGGCTGCCGCTGGCTGAGAGGAGAGCGGAGGTGGAATGGTGAGTACCGATTCGCTGCGTTACACGGCATGGGAATGAATAACCGATTAGTGGAAATTCCCTACGGTGCAAACTTTTATAACAAAAGTCTTATCGCGGAAATTGCGTTTCTCTGGCTGCCATGAGGAGGCAAGTACGTATGAGCAACCAGCTTCAAAGTATAGAGGAATTGTGCGGTAACACCACTAAAATTTTCCCGCATATGTTCCTGGCGGTCGCATGAAAAGGGATTTGTTCCTTCTGTTTTTTCTTTTTAAGTGCGACTTTAAAGTTCGTACACATAAACTACAGACGAGGGACCCATAGTCAGAAGACTGTATCGGGACCTTCGATAGATCAATACATCAAAAGAAATAATAACACCCTACTGATACGAACGGTTTTAAAATACAAAACACATCATATCAGTAGTTTGACACTAAAATGCTAACGTCGCAATAACACAGACAATATACATACAGAATGCATAAAACACCATTCTTTTAACACATAAACCTTCAAGTTATTCCTAAATATAGGCAAGGAAATTGATTTTTTTGTTAATGACACTGAGTTCCACAATGAAATGGCTGCAATAAAGCAGGTCATACTTTGCATAATTGAAATGGTTTTGTGCAGATAGGAAATTTTCGTTTACTTATAATCTGGTAGAGTTGAAGTTGGAGAGTAGGATAGGATTAATGAACTGAAAGTGGACGGCGTCATTTAACCGCTTAAAAATTACAATTCAAAGGTGATAAAGAAAGAGCTGGGGGACTAATAAGAACAAGGGGCAATGTGTGGATAACTTGGCTAGTTAGAACGCTTATATATTTCTGTAAGCGTCCATGCATGTCTATATAGGAGAAACGTGCTTTCCGTCACTAAAGATTTTAGTTGTGAGACAACGCTGTGTTTGTCTCTTGTGTTTTCTCTCTCTTTTACACGCTGTTTTTTTTCCCTAATATGAACTGATAAAATATTGTTTTTACGTGATAAGGAACGAGCGTTAGTAGAAATATAACCGCGGGTGATAACGCGAATAGCCTGTTTTTGTTTTTGTTTTTAAAGTTTTGCGCAAACGATAAATGACGACGGTTTTTCCTCAAGCAACAATCCCGTAAGTGAGGTGGCTATGCAGGAAAGCATAAAATAAAGGTAAGAGAAGGTTGCATGAAAAATACGGACGCCCTTCAATAGCAGCTCTAATGCCAAACATTGATTTTTCTTTTTTGATCAAAATTTAAGTATAGAATCAAGTACAACGCAAAGATAGCAAATCGGAACGAATAGAACAAAGATATTAACGCAGGATTGCACGACAGAATTTTCTCGCTACTTTTGAAGACTGTAAATTTCGTTTTAGAAAACTTATTAACGTTCCTACTATTAACCATTTCGTTAACACGATAGCGTAGCAGGCCCCGTTAACTAAAACCTAGCCTCGGCGCTGTGAGCGAAAAACCACGAGCACGCCGCTGGCAGGCGGCACAGATTCTTCGGTGGTTTGTGCGAAGGAGTTGCCAAGTCCGGTTGCTCATTGATGGCGGGGAAAATCAACCTTCCAGTGTTATTGAATGCCGACGCAGGCACACAGACGCGTTCATACGGCTTGGTTAAAGCGGGGCTTCATATATGTGGGCTGGCAGCCATCGTGTCATACCTTTCAACGCGTCCCCCATAATTTTCCTTCATGAGTTTGCTCCGGTTATTACATGCTATATTGGGTTTTGTTACGTCATGCACCTTGTTCTCTTCGGTTCTCAGTAACTTCTTTTTGTTCAGACACTCTCGGCATCACTTTGTTTCCTAACCTTTCTCGACGGTACTGCCTGAAAAGCGTGCGGCGCCTTCTCTTCGCACCTTTCTACCTTCCGGAGCCTGGAATTGGCGATATAAATTTCTGGTCGAGCGACTTTATCTTATTGTAAGCAGCTGGGAAGATAAAAAGAAACCACGAATCGTTACGCATTTTTCAAGTATTGCCGTTTAGGGGAGTAGTATTGATTTCCCCTCCATTTTTCGTTATCGGCATGCTTACACACCGCGGCAATTAATTGCAAAAGAAGGGGGCACATACGCTAAGAGGGTGTTGCATATAGTCACGGTCATTAGCCTGAAACTTTCAACGGTTAATAATTGGCTATAAGTCACCGCCAAGCGCTGTCTGCTCATTTAGGTGCCAGCAACCGCAAGGCGGGTGCTGTCATAAATATGAAGCGATGTGTCAAAGTAAACTATAAATGTAAATTTATCGTTTAGAAACGATGGCCATATGAACAATGCACGCAGTTTATAACCATTGATGATTATTTTTTAGAATACTACAGCCGCGAATAAAAACTGCAGATGATAGTATTACCAAATGTAATACTACAGCCAGCCAGCACCGAAGGAATGAAGCTAGTAAATGATCATGTTCAATGAATCCATAACGGTGAAGACAGTATCGGCCGGGGCTGCAGAAGATAAACACACTGGCCGAAGCTAGTCTGTATTTTGTGAGCCTTTCTCAGAAATGGACAGCTTTCGATTGGAAGTGAATTGTTTGCAAAAGTGTTACTTTCAAAAGCTGTAATATCAGAGTTCATCATTAACTCCGCTTAGCGAACCGAAGGCGCATTTTGCGTCTTTGCGTCGTTGATGTTAAACTTCGGTGGCACCTCAACTGTTAAGAAAAAAAAAAAAAATTAGAGGGTCTCTCAGATGTCTCTTAAGAGGAGAGAGGCGATAACCTACCCTTCCTATCCTATAATTTGCCTCCCATCGTTGGCCTCTTGTCGGCATTCGTTGCAGTGCTACCTATAATTATAATTGGTTTACAGGAAAGGAAAGGCGCCAATCACACTTTCTCCGGCAAGTGGGAGTTTGAACTGTACACCATCGCTTCTGTCGCGTGGCGTTTCTTGGCGCGCGTTCAAGAGGGCAGGGACGCATCCCGCCTCGGACAATATGAACGCCGCAAAAGCGGGACACACTTTGTTCACGACAGCATGAGCCATTAAAGGCTTTCGCCTTAATAATGTTTTCCTTGCTCTCAATGTAGGGTGGCGAAGGTTGGTCCTAGGAAAATGCGGTACGAACTTCTCGATTCTCTCAGGATTCAGGATAATGATCCAACGCTGAGCCCAAAATTCGATTAATTTAAACCAGGTGAGGTTAAGATGAATGATACGCTGGGGCGAGTTCCTCGATCCCATATTCCAGCACAAGAAAGGTGGGCAAAGCAACAAGCAATGGCTATTAACATTTCTGCGATCAAAGGCTATCCTGTAAATATAGTTTTCGTTACGAGGCTTGCTGACTGATTCTCCTGCCAAACCTTGTTTGGCTTTCGTTGACTTTGTGTGCCAATTTTCATCCCCTCGTTTTATCCTGCGCACTTTTCGAACGTGTCTTTTGTGTCTCGCAATAGACCCCTCCCGGCCTACGTCAAGAATGACGCTTCGGAGGGGGGCGAAGGGGGCCACCGCCCCGTGGTGGGCAAAACATTCCGCTGCTGATGGCATGGTGCGGTGGATTTTGGTCTCGTCTGGTGACAACTTGCTGTGTTTTTCGCAACGCCGCCACGATCTCGCGTGGTGTGATGTGATAGTCAATCGCAGATGAGCAACTACATGTTTCTTCCGTTCTATACGTGGTCCAAATGTGTTTTTCAGCTGTGCAAAGAGCCAAGCGACGAATGTCGCGCGCCGGCAGGCCTCGACATTGTTCTCGACCGTAAGCCCATTTTGGTATACAAGTGCGTTCGCGCAATTCTGGGGGAAAAAAAAAAGAACAAGTACTTATTAGTTTGCTTTATTACCCTTCCGAACGAATCGTGCTGACTGCTGGCTAATCGCACTCTGAAAGGCCCGGGCTGCATGCGATCAAATGAAGCGCTTACAGAGATTCTTGATCGGCATTGAATTTATTCCAGTTCAGTAGGTCATGTTGAAGCAGCTAGCTCTCTCACCGAACGGCTCCCAAGGTCATGCCAGCGGCATGAACGCCGAAGTACAACAGCATCCCTTGACGGAATCGTTATATAGCTCGTTCAAAAGCTATCGTGTCCCAAGCGAAAAGTGATTTTACTGAAATCATTTAAGCGTCCTAATGAATATTTGTGTGCCTTGCATGAATAGTATTTTGTGGTACAAATCGTGCTTTGTTACTTTCCATACCACGGGACTCATTCGCGTGTTATTGCTAGCTTCCTTGTAACACAGTTTTGGTGACAGTACTACACGACTAGGCGGAAATAATGTTTTTTACTTTTTATTTTTTTTTTATTTAGAACATACTGCAGTCAATACAGACCAAGCAGGAGGGCAATACAGGACAAAAGAAAATGCATTTAAGCGCCACTATCGGCAAGAAAAAAAAATATAAAACGAAACGGGTACAGTGCAAACATATGATGGGAAAAAAAAGAAATTGAATCGGCAAATAGGGAAGCAAAAAATCAAAGCAGGGCTTTTCGTACACCTTCTTCAAAAACTGTTACATTATTAGCGGAGAAAACATCGTTTGGAAGTGCATTCCACTGGGAGACAGTCCGCGGAAAAAAAGTTCTTTAATCTGTTAGTACGGGCAAAGATTGGTTCCAGGTTGTGATGATGGGAGTGTCGGGTGGGACGACCCACGGGTGGATGAATGAACAATTGTGCATTGATATCAAGTTGATGATTACAAAGCCGATAAAGAAACCGCAATCTGGAAATCATTCTTCTCGTTTCTAATGTCAAAATGTTGTTATCACTGATTAGAGACGATGGGGAATCTAATCTGCCATATGCATTGAATATAAAATGAACTGCTTTTCTCTGTACCTTTTCTACTTTAGTTATGTCTTTTTTTAAGTACGGGTCCCACACCACACAAGCATACTCCAGCTGAGGTCTGATAAGCGTATTGTATGCTAGCAGCTTAACATGGGCAGGGGCTGACCTTAATTTAGAACGAAGAAAACCTAGTTTCCTGATGGCTGATGCACAGGTTTTGTTGATGTGGCTGGTCCAGTTCAAGTTTTTAGTTATCTTGACGCCTAGATATTTACACTCATCTACCTGAACTATTGGATATTCGTTGATTTTATACAAAAACTGGCCCAACATAACAAAAACTGAAAATGTCTGTACTTGGGATGGAAATTACCCAGCACGAAGCTCGTGCGTGCGCTGCTGTTTTCGCTCATAACCGCCTACGCTTCGTGGGGCTCACAGTCGATTTTGTGAAGATAAAAAAAAAAAGAAAATGATGCTTGTAATACATCTGCATTGACTCGTTTTCCAGGACGCTTAGGTTCTATGAGTTTCAAGCGTTTGGCAGGACTCTGTAGGTAGGCCGTCCGCAAGCAGCCGTGCCAGTTCATTGAACAAAAATAATTGCATGCATACTTGCCGAAACTGTCATCTTTTTCAAGGCGAAAATTGCTATAGATGCGTGTACTAAGGAGTGCCGCATATTGTGCTGGATACGAATATGGCTATCGCAAGATTTGAAGCGAAAATTGCACAGCAGCGAGTAGCTTTCTGCCGCTCCTTGCAGCAGGGAAACCCGGCTGAAAGGAGAGCTTTTGCCCACCAAGACGGCTCGTCGCGTGCCTCCCTGACGTTTCATTGTTTGTAGACAGGGAGAGGTCTATTGCGAGACGTAGCGCCGTTGCAAGAGCCAGCGAAAGATTATTCGTGCAGACGGTCCCGCCAACGTAATGTGGTTATATCAAAGCTCAGCGACCTGTCCGACGTAAGAAACCAAACTCCATCGATGAGCTCTTTGCTTCGGGATTTCTGTTGACATAGCCAGCTTATGGGACCCCGTGCTCGGTGAGGTTCCTTAGTTCATCATATATGTTTATTTTGTTTGTTTTTTTTTTTTTCGCAATAGAAAAATGCAAGCGAGCCGGGGGCGAGAAAGGTCATTCCTAAAACGACTCGGTTGTTTCGCTTTACGTGGTGGGCTAATTGGAATATTGATCGTCATAACTGAGCCTGTTTGAACAAGGCGATCGTCAGCTTTCTGCGGTAAAGAATAAAAATGCATACATCAAAGTCTGTTCGGCATTATTACCACGCATTTTTGTATTGTTCGCGTACTAGTTAAATTATTCAATGAATTCCTTTCCGTCGACAGATCAGTGAGTGCGATTAACTCTCCTTTATGTGTTGAGTTAGGTTCATATGTGACACTGAAGATGAAATATGTAAAGTCAGTGATGCACTTACACCAAAACATTTCTTTAGACTGCCCGCAAAAACAAATAACAAAGATGAGCAGATGGCGATAGGCAGCTGCCTACATTGGATTATAACCCTCCCCCAGTATGCCGAGAGTCACACCGACAGTATATGGTTGTGTTTTTCTCTTGTTGAAAGATATTTAAGGCGTTAGGCAACTGAGATTCTTATCACACTTTCACCCGCACTCACACACACGCAAGCGCACGCACACAGACCTATTTACACACAGCTAGACATACCTTCGGGTCACTTAGCTTGTGGCGGGATGCTTCCTCAATGGTGTCTTCTGGTGGCAACACAGGTGTATTGAAGGTAAATAAAGGTACACCGAAGCATTTAGCTCTCATTTGCGACCTGGTGACGTCACTTGCCTTCAGCCAGTGAAGGTGTTAGCAGTGCTACATTTTTTTTCTGGTAAAGCTTTTAATGTTATTGCATTAAAATATTATTTACCTATGATTTCTTTGGATTCAGTTACTGTTGGCTTTGCTAATCCATGTACGCGCATGAGCGACCAGCTTCCGTGGGTCTCCATTGATATCCGACGCGTTTGTTTGCTTCGCAGAGCACGGCTCGGCCGCTTTGGCACAACCTGAGGCCGTATAGCAGGACCTCAATCATCAGCAGTATGTGTACCGTCCGTGCGAAAGTGAGACCGGAATGCAAAAAAAAACTGGCTACACCTGAACTTGAAATCGCCCATCATGCTGACAGAAGCCACCAAAGAACTTCACGAACGCAGGAGGAATTAATCTACCGGAAGAAGTCGAGAAGCGCCGATGCGTGCAAATGCAAGTCTCCTCTTTAATTTCTCCGGAAATTCATCACGGCTAATCGAGCCCGCCACCATCTCCCTTACCACAGGCTTTCATCGCCCTTATTTCTCTATTGCATGCCTATCAGCGCGTGGCCGAAACCGGAGACCACACGCAAGCGGAGTCGTTGGAATTGTCGTGAGCTGTTATCGATCACGACGCTTCGGCGCCACTTTTCGCGCGATTCTCGTGCAGCGCGATGGATCGGGGGGTGTGGCGGGAGAGTGTCCAGATTAGCGGAGCGCGAGGTGCCTTCCAGGCCAGCCCTGTTCACGATGCGTTTGGGCTTGCGCTCTGGCCGTGAAAATACGTGCTAGAGAAACACAGGCTCGTCGTTAGGGCGCCGCAATGGGAGCAACTTGTTTCACGTCCCTTAGTAAAAGCAGCATGAAAAACAATAGTGTACGCTATGAAAGTTGAGCTTTACTGTACTAAAGCGACGTGAGCTGTTACGGACGCTGTAATGGAATTTATTTTTACCACATGGAGTTCTTTAACCTGCATGGACATAACACTGTACACGGCAGCTTTTTGTTTAGCATCCATGGAAACTCGACAGCTGCGGCTGAGCACGTCCATTGAGCACAACAGTCAAGTGCCCCTTTCACTGCAGCATTGCGGCGGTGTCTAAATGTAAATTCAATGACGGTTCATCTTGGGGCTAATCACAAAATAGCCCTGCTTATGCATGGTTTACCTGTACGTACGATGCATTTACTTGGTTTGAACTGGAAAGGATTGGGGACCTTAGTCGTAGCGCACTCTATAAAATTTTGGGACGCTAAACGCATCGAAAGAAAGCGATGCAATAGCCGTGTGTTCTAGATTCATTGCTCTCGGATAGGAACCAATGAAGAAAGCGAGATTATCTGAAAGATCACCGACGTAGACATAAAGCCACGCTTTAACGGAGCTGTATACAAACGTGCTCGCAAGGACTAGGACTATAGCGTGTCCAACGGGGGTCCCGGTGGGCTCCATTACCGTTACAAAAGAGTTGCCCAATTTTGAAGCTTTTGCCAATTGGCCAGTAAAGGACAGATTCAGTGTTCTTCCTCTCTTCTGTAACTCGATTCCTCACGATGGGAGACGTGTAGTTAGTACGGAGAGTCGAAGGCCGATGTACTCGGAGCAACAGTCGAAATTTACTTCAAGAAAACGGTAACGAAAAAGCAGAAACGTATTTACAAAAGATGGAGGCGTCTTCACATGAACAATATATATTTTCTTAAAATTACACACACAGATCATCAGGACGGCACACTAAACAAACTGGAATTCCCATTTCTTCTAGCACGACTTCTCTAATGCCGGGGTCTGCCTGCTTGCTCTGTCAAAGCCCAACATGCGCCTTTAAAAGTGACTTGGCAGCCCTACTAACTTCCGTTTGCCGCTCCCATGGCGGATTCTCATTCCATGCACTCTTCTGTTTACTTGCTCACTGGTCTCTTAATATGCGCCTCTGTAGACCCACACAGATTGCATTGGCATACAGTCGTAAGTGATAATATATTGAGAAAGACCACGCAGTGCAGGCATAAAGGCCCACTTTATCCCAGCCCAGCTTCTTAGATAGACAGTTGGAAAACTGCGCTGGCGCGCCGCGTTGAGAAGTGGGCCCAAACAATCTCCGGTTCGGCGTGAGTTGATCGCAAAGCGACCGCAGCGCCCCTCTCTCTCGCTGCGGTAATTGGGTGAGGCCATTGTGCTAATACACAGGCGGAAATTTTAAAATACTACTAACCCTCTTTTTTGAGCAATGCAGCAGAAAATGAAATTGCGTTTGCGTATTTAACACACTTTTGTACGCATATGAAAGCCACCACGTCTACTGAGGCGTCTGGAGCAAGAAGGTTGCAGACGCGGCTCAAGCGTGCCGTCTGCTACCTGCCTGCTTGAGATACGTCTGCAAACGCGGTGGCGTTTCATTTGTACAAAGATATGTTTAAAAAACGCAAACACAATTTTATTTTTTGTTGCATTGCTTAAAGAAGAGGGTCAGTAGTATTTTAAAATTTCCGCCTGTGTATTAGCTCAATGGCCTCATCCAACTACCGCAGGGGAGAGGGGCGCTGCGGTCGCTTTGTGATTAACTGACGCAGGACCGGCGATGGTTTGGCCCACTTCGCACCGCGCAGTTTTGCAACTGTCGCTGTCTTCTCTATCCAAGAATGTTGAACCAGCCGCGCACATGTGCCTGTGTGGCCTAGGGGTATAGCTTGCCTCACTCGCGGTTCCAGGACCCCGGAGGGCTTGGTTGCCATCCTGCCTCACAAGAGCTGCCAAGTTGGTAGCGCATGCCTCGTGACATCACAGAACCCACCGACCAATCAATGCCCAGTTAACCATGGCATGCTAGCGATAACTCGCTCACAATGCCGACAACACTGGATTTTGTGGAGAAGGACACAATTATTGCCTTAAAAATTGCGACAGCTCAACCTCCAGCGCGGAGTGATACCGTATTTCAATTTCATATCGTCGTGGGTGAAACCCCTTGCGAAGGCGGCATTTGGGCAGACGTCTAATGTCAGCTGCCTGCATAGAGCGTGTGAGCTTTCTTCACTCACGCTTCTTCAACATCCAGATCTTACTTGGATCGTCGTCTGAGCGGTTCTACGTGGCCGGGCACCACCCGGTCGGGATTCCGCATGAGGTGTTGGATCTCTGTTTATATGGGAGGGATCGTACACATCCAGGCTCTTGCACCCTCGTCTCCCAGAAGTGGTAGTCGTCAAATGACTGGTCAGAGTTCACGCAGATACCAGCAAGAATGTATCTGTAATTCTTTTACGTATAGACGATAATGTACCATGCTGTGAAAAGGTAACGCTCTCGGGTATATGATTATCAAACAAGTTTTCTGATGACATAGCTGCCAGGCAATGCATTGCATTTTTGCAGCGCGTTCGCCTATCTTGTCTACACTATTATTCAGTGCTCACGGAAGCAATTTGTCAGGCCGTGAGTGGATGTGTGCATCAGGTTTCCTGAGACACAGTGTCAACGGGAAGCAATAGGATTGGGATTCCTCCTTTCTTTAGAACCTTGGCGACAAGAAAGACACACAAAGTCCAAGATGTGATTCATCGGTAACTAACGCAAGATCGCCTGGCAAAAGTTTTAACCAGAACGGTAAACGTTTAGTTTCGTCCTTATGACTATTTAACTTCAAACTTACGTGCTCCTCTCGGTTGTTATTCTCGATACAATTAAAAATTCATATTTATCCATTGAACAGTTGTAGTACGCCAGAAAGGAAGCAGGCAGAGGGAAAGAGAAAGGAGCATGCATAGTAGAAACGTGCGTGAGTAGACACTTTAAAAGTACTCGCAGTACAAAAAAAAAGTTGCAAGACAAGCGAGAAAACAAACGAAAACAGTCTTTCTTCTGTGTAGAGTACCTTCTTAAGCTGTTGGTTCCTAACTCCTAACTTCAGCTGTTGGTTGCTTAGTGTTGCTTGCTGAGTCTTAAACCGCAGATTATAAAGGGAAGTATATTTGCCCAGAAAGTTCAGCAGGGGTATACTCGGCGTCTCTCTCTGTCTCTTCACAGTTCAACGCGGAGATAATGCAAAAATATAAGTGTTTCCAATCAATCGGCTTTCATTCCGAACCACACGTAAAACGCTAAACTGCATAACTGTAGAAACAAGATGTTATAATGGCAAACATAAATGCCAAGTCGCTCGATTCCATCCGCTCACCTTCTCGCCTTGGCTGTTTTCTGAAAGTACTGACAGAGCCTACCTGCACACACTAACGTCTCGAAATAAGCACTCTAACTAGACACTAGCAGGTGAGTAGCGACGTATCGAGCGCTACCCATGAACAGGCTCACGTAAAATGTGGCATTTATGTTTCATAAGAAGCAAAATCTTCGGCTCTTCGCTCCGCCTCATCTGCTGCCCCAAACGCTCGACAAAGTGTAGCAACATCAATGAACGCTGACTTCCTAGACGTTCCAAAAAAGCCAGTTCCTGGTTACGACATTTTGCTGCTGTGTTGGTATTTCCGCTTAGTGTGTGTACGATAACAAGATCGCGAAACTAATAACCGCGAACTCGACAAGGATAAGAGCGTCCTTCAGGACCCGTCGGCTTGAATTTCTTCTAATTCCTGAACTCCTCTCGTCTTACGTTCGCAACCGACTCCGACTATTACCGGTGGTTCCGCCAAAACGATACCCGTGATGACACTGCCGAAAACAGATAGAAAGAAAAGCAATCCTTAGCAAGTGCATGCTTCACCCACTTAATGCAGCTAGGACTGCACGCAACAGCCAGTGTAATTGCCGCTCAGATTTTTTAATAGCAACTCCCTGCCAACGCTGTGTGAATTGAAAATACCTTCAATTAATAATATAAATCTTACTAATTAATTGTAATTACCGAAATTTTTATGGTTAGTCCCAATGGGGAGTTCGAAGCCGTGAGCAAGACGACGCCATATCAGTTTATTAAACGAAGAAAAACTCATTTTCAGAAGCCTTGCAGAGCGAGGAAATCGGAGGCTTTTTCCCACACAAAGCCGCACCTAAGCGGATGAGAAGTGCAGAAAGCTTGATGCTGACGCAGCGTCTCGGGATGACATATGTGCAGAGGCTACGGCGCCAGATGTAATTTGCTACGATGTGGCATGCAGTTCATTTTGCTCCGTCAGTTGGCAAATACATGTACCACGTCATAACGTGGGGTAACACTGGACAATATACTATACACCAGGTGTCCCATGCTTCACTTTAATACCTTAAAGACCCTCATTAGAGGGTATTACATAAGAGCGTATTACATGCTAACTTGAAACAAGGGTTAAAAAATTAGATATTAGAGATAGGCCAGAGCAACCACAGCGATATCAAATATTGTAATACCTTTAAGAAGGCGCCTGAGCGCACTGTAAACCATTCTTGAAAAAGGTCGTGCTACGACCGAAACGTCGAAACAAATGTTTGAAGTTTTTCAATGTGGCTCTTTGAACATACTATATATCTATATATATATATATATATATATATATATATATATATATATATATATATATATATATATATATATATATATGCAGCATCTCCATGCTTGAACCTAGGCCTGGTTGTCTTTTATTGGACGCATTTAAACAATATGCATCTAAAACCTCCAAAAAGAGCGCTGGGAACTCTCAGCACCTCTCAAGATGCGCATTTTCCGTTTTGAGCACACCGACGAAGTATTCTCGGTTCCTTCGAGCAAAAAAAAGAAAAAAAATGCCACCCACAGCGCCGTTCGCACTCTCCTTCTCGTGCACTTGGAATAACGCTGTGATTGAGCCTAGCGAATTCTTGAACAGCGCTTAACCTTATATTAGACACATTGCGTTAGCGGTAACGAGTGCATTGCTATCAAGGAGAGAGATAACAAGACTAAAGACGAAACATTTTAGCCACTGATAAGCAAAGAACTGTGTGCCGAATTCTTCTCGTAGCTACGATAAGCGCAGGACTCCGCGTGTACAAAAAAAAAAAAAAAAAGAAAAGAAAAAATCAGGAGGACGCTTAAGCCCAGCCTTGAAGAGTACAACGCGACAATGGCTTCTGTCTACGGCACCTGTTGTGATTCACGTATATGCATTTATCTGCTCGCTCATTGACCACGAATTCCTTATGTCATCTCACGTGCACTAATTAGCTACACTCGGTTCTGTTGAAGACAGTGGGACACAGATATAAACCCTCGCCTTATCCAAGGCTTGTTAGGACAGCGTGTCTCACCCAAGGTCCCGATAGGTTCCCATCTCCTCAATATAGAGAATCACTATCTGCTGTCCTCACAAAACCCGCCGTCTAATCAATGTCACGTCACCTGCCACCAGCATTCTCATGATTTTTCGGGACAGCATGAACAGCGCAAAATTTTCTGGAGAGTAGGGCCTCTACGCTACCGCGTTAAACTAAGTAAAGCGATATTGTGGTCGCAGATCTACGGTAGCGTGAGTATATGCTTCTATGGTAATGATCAATGCGATCATTTGCACAGGTGAGCTTCGTCTAATCGATCGTGCGCAAAGATCTCAAATTCTTCGGGGTCTGGAATGAAATTTCATCATCAAAGAATGAAAATGTTTGCAGCAATAAGCATCAGCACTCCTCAAGGGTTGTACAGGGCCAGCATCCTATGAAACAAGACAGGCATACGCGATGTCGCGGACTTTGGCTCAAAACTGGCAAAAAATGTCTCCCGAGCTCTTGGTGTCATCGTGCGACAAAGATTTGGTGCTATTTAGGTGCGTGATCAAAATAACGCCATGTGAAAGCGCCGCGACTGCTTCGCAGCATTATGCATCAGCATTAAAGTTTGCTTAATTTTTTATTTCTAGCGATTTCGGCATTAGGTGGCTCTGTATAGAGTTTGTGCAATGGGAACCTAATTATTGAATAATTATTTCGCTCGTTCGTACATGGTTTGTTCTTTGGTTTATCAATTTATCTATTTTGTTGCTATGTCTCCCTCCATTTGCGGCACAATCCCTTGTCTGTAACCATATATATAAAACGGCTAGCAGTGACAAGCCATGGCGACTGAGGTCTGCGTTTTCCTTATTCCGAAGCTTTTGAGCACGCAGGCCGCCGCCCCGGCACCCACCCACGCACATGAGACGGCGCCGCTCGCGGAGAGGAGAGACACGTGCGATGCAGACAGCGGGGCGCAGTCACCACGCGCTTGCGCAGTCGCACCAGGGGAACCACCGCGACCGAATCGTCTGCCAGTCGCGCGCTTGCAGCGGTGCGCGTTGGCCGCGTTTCGTTCCTCGCTGGAGAAGTGCACGGGGGGCGTTTCCCTTCGCGGGCTCCCCTTTCGCGGGATCGGTAGCACGCGGCTGCCAGCCTCTACTACGGGATGGAGCGGCTGCTTCCTGAAGATGGCGACGCTACTTGTGGTCGTGCGCGCTCCGTGATTAATCTTTAGCCGTGAATGAACGCCAGCTGAAGACGACGCTGGAATTGCCCAGAGCCGGCGAGAAGTGCGCAAAACTTTCATTTTCCGTGATTTTCAGACGACATATTTCGGCTGTCATAGAGAGATACGTACTAGTAACGCAGACAGACACGGAAAACGCTGTGTTCGTCTCCTTCGCTCTGTCCGTGTCCGTCTGCGCTTCTAGTACGTATCTCAATGGATCACCAACTGTCCCCACAAAAGACTAGTCATAGAGAGTCTCGCGCCTTTTTTCTGCGATTTCGGAAATCACACTGTTCTACCCTCGTAGTTTTCTTTATTCTTTCGTTGTCATAATCGGTGCGTGTTTTTGATAGGCTGAATGCCGGGTTCTGCCACGCTGTGAAAAGCTAGGCTACGTTGTTGTCGAGGGGGGGGGGGGGGGGATAAGGACGTGCAGCAGCTGAACAGCTAACTTTGGCACCTACAAGAAGCGGCTTCGCCCTGCCCTGTAGTGTCTGACCTACCTGACATGTACAGGCTTTTGCCAGTTTCGTGCTTTCATGGTATGGTTGTATACTAAGGCACGTTGACTTTTCCGAGTTGCAGTAAAAGGTCCTGAAAGAAAATTGGGCCAGTGTAGGGAGTCTTTCTTGGCAGCTGCGTGCATTCCGGGCACGGATGTGCGACGTCACAGCGAGGACAGGAAATGTTCGGTTAGGCTTACTTTCAGCGTGCCTGTAGTCTTTCTGCGATTTCAGAGGTCAGCAATGTGAGCCTCAAAGGGATCAATCACATTTCCCCAATGTTACTTTCTCCCCTCCATAATCGTCTGCAAATTTAGGCTTTCATTGAGCTTGTTGCTCTTGAGAGTTCGCATGTGAACTTAACGGTTTCGTTGGAGGCAGGCCAGCGAGCACGGTGACATGTCCTGGTGGCATTGAATGAGGGAATACGCGATACTCATTCGAACAACCACTGTTCCATGAGTGAAAAGCATTACTTTAGGTTTTTGTTTTCTATACGAAAAGTTGCGATGTGAAAGAATAACATGTATCGGGCTGTAGTCGCGGGAAGCGTGTATGAAAAATAGCGATATAGAATTCGCTTTTTTCTACAAACCACCGGTTCGCAGAAGCGACATGTTCTTGTGCTAGCACACTCTTGCGTTGCGGACTTATGGTACCCCATCTTCGTTTCACATATGCAGCAAAGCGATAGTCCACGTGTAGGTGGACTATCGAACAGCATTCTTGTGCTAAAGAAAGTGGGGTGTTTAGTAATTGATTACAGAAATTGCTTGGCTTGCTTTACAAAAATAAAGATACACCAAATAACATGCTACTGATTACATCAGCTTTGCATAGGCGAACAAATTGTGTAGTATACGCTGTGTGCTAAAACGAAAACTATCATCCTTCAGCGTTTGCTATTTCAATGCGACCTGCGTTAGTTTGATTGGACAGGTTAATAATGAAACTTTCTTGCTCGATAAGCTCCGTGTGACATCCGTGAAAAGCGAAGCTCTTGAATGGCGAAACATATGAAGCTGTGTTGCGATAGTGGCCGTATACGTGGATGCTATTCAGAACTGGCATGGCCGAATGGAAACCACGAAGTGAAAGTTTTAGTATGATATTTATTCTCTTTCACGCAGCAATGATGAACCACTGGAAATGGCTGGCATTGTTCTGAATGGAGCGTGGCATGCCTGCTACACGTTTTCTGCGTCTGTGCGCATCTGGAGCAACCTCGCCTCATCGAATCGAGGCGAAAGAGGCCATGTCAATGAAAATCTCATCAGCAGGCGTCGACTGCTCCACAGATCGGCTGCTCCCGTGAACTCGAGCGTTCCAGTTTCGTCGTAAAACGTCACCAGAGGAAGACTCATCCGCGCGTTTACCATGCTACGTTCTAATATGGCATATCAAGAGGCGACAGGGAGGTTAGTCAACCACTGACGTTAGTTGATATAAGCAGCAAGGTTGACTACACTGCACTTGAAGGCAGCACGTAAGAAGTCTTGACGAAGGAAGACAATATGGCGTCTACAGAGACAAGACCGATCGCTTCTTCGAGCACTGCCGAATATTTAATGAGAGCCGACGAAATTGAAGAGGACGCCGAACACGAGGGCAAGGCCGACGGAGCTCCCGGGAGCCATCATCCGCAGCGTTGCCCTCAGCTGGGACGGTCTTCTTCCGAGCCTCGGCTGACGAGCGCCGAGCAGCGCATAGCGGCCACCATCCGGCAGCACTACTACCCGGAGGGCGGCTGGGGCTGGGTGGTGTGCGCTTGCGTCTGCCTCGTCAACGCGCTCAGCTGGGGGCTGCAACTCAACTACGGAGTCCTGCACGCCGCCGCCGTGAAGCAGTTCGGAGAGGAGCACGACGCCCGTGAGTGCTTGCAGTTCTTGCATGTGAATTCCTGCAATGGATCATGCGTCCGTCCTCTACGAACTGTCTGCGGTGCCAATTCTTAGGCGATAACTACGTTAGTGCGAGATGATGATGTTATTCTGGGCTATATAGCAACTCTGGGTACGACTTCAGATTGTTATTTGTGTTTGCGCTGCTACATTGGAAAAGCGCCTCGGGTGAACTCTATTGCTGATTGGCATTCGGACTAATTAACGTGGTGGCTCCTTTTCGTGACGTCGTGCGGAACATCGCTCCTATCCTGAACCAGAGCATCACCTGGTGTATTACACCGACTTTGCATGAACAGCAAACACAGCCTTAACCGTTAAAGAAGAAAGTTTGCACTTGGTGTCCGCGCGGTATCGAAATGCGATAAGCAGCAGTCACATATTGCGTTTAGTAGCTAGTGTGCATTTTTTCTCCCTGAATAAACATAAATCTTCCTGTATTCGCACTCCCGCAGCGCTGACACGTTGTGATTTCATTTTTTTTCTTTATCTGTGAGCGTGTTAGATAATTCGCAATGACGACCAGTTGAATTTAACGGAGGCTCTATTCGCAGCTACCTAATCCAACGCGCAGCTTTATCTCCGGTGCAAACGCGAACAGCGATATACAGTTGGCTACTTTTAAGGCGAAAGCCTTTAATGGCTCATGCTCTCGTGGACAAAATGTCTCCCGCTTTTGCGGCGGCTCTGATTGGCCGAGGCGGGATGACGTCATATATGTCTCGACCAATCACAGAGCACCACCACAGTATGTGCAAATGTATGCCTTATATAGCCCTATTTCAATAAATGATCAATTACAAATAATAAATAACTACAATTATTATTGATAATTAAATAATTAATTGCGTAACAATTATAACTAATTGATAAACAAATACCTAACGACTAAATTAATTAATTACTAATTAGTGCTAGTTGCGTGGCAGAATGCGGCCACGGGCTTTCGCCTTTCACTACTTTAGTCGCTAAAGTCCCTCGTAATTCTTTTTTTAAATTGCATCGCTCGAGAGGCGACTGCCAAGCGCTGCTGCACCGGAAGACAAAGGAGAGAAGAAAGCATGCGTGCTGCAGTGATCGTCGTCTGCTGGGCCGTTCTCGTTAGTGCGATGCCACCCTTGCCCATAAGCGGCAGTTATGTACCGAGGGCCAAGGAGCTGCGACTTTTCCTTTGTCGACTGCATACAGTGCGGGTGATATCTCCGATAAATAAAACAGGTTTCCCAATAAACCAGCTTCGATCATTACTTCCGAATTCCTAATAGAGAGGACCCTCAATATGGGCGTACTGAGCTAAAAAAAAAAAAACAACGCCCTCGAGTCGCCGACGCTTGAAAACACAACCGGGGCCTAGACTCGTGCTTGGAATGTTACGTGTTTGCCACAGTAAAAGAAAAAAAAAAAAGAAGAAAAAAAAAAAAAACATGCGGAAAGCAGAACACGCACAAAAGAAAAAAAAAAAACCCTCTGAAGTTGCTTCGCAACGGGGGTTACTTGGCACGAAGTAACACAGCCAACCAGGCGACGTTGGCTCCAGCAGCATGATCCTCTCTCCTGATTTGCGCTTCATCTCGGCGCCGCTGCACCTGATGGAAAATCGACGCTCGCGCGATACAAGTAAAAGAAGTGGCCGACTGCACTTTGGGACACGTTCCAAAGCTCCCACTGTGCCGAGTTTCATACCGCTAATGGTGTCTTTTTCTACAACATTCACCCAAGAGAACGGGTTACCACGGGAGTGAATTCTGAGCACAACACTGTTTAGAGTAAAAATGAATTCTCTAGCTAAAATAATCCGCAAGTCCGTAATGTATTCTGTTTAGGTTGATTACCTGCAGATAGCATGTACCTGTATAGAGACAAATACAAATGACAATAAATAAACTCATTGCGTAGATCGAAAAGAATGAATTTACGTTTTCTCCGCAAAAGAACTGTAGCTGTCGTGTTCTCACTGAGACGAGGTTTACAGATTGATTCCACACTATAATTGAACCAAAACACACTACCAGTGAAACAAGCGCAGAAAGGTTTAGGCGTCACATTTGACAAAAAGCTGACATATTTATCCCACATAAACAGCCTAAAAAATGCCGCTTGTGCAATTCTAAAAGTGCCCTTACGAAAACGGTGGTGGTCCAATCGAGAGTGCCTATTGCAAGCCTATCGCTCTGTGGTGCGCTTCAAATTAGGTTATGGATGGATAATATACGGTTCAGGAAAACTATCTTACTTCAAACGACTGGACCCCGTTCATAACCTTAGTCAGCGCCTATTATCTAGAGCATACAGAACATCCCCTGTAGCCAGTTTTTATGCAGAATTAAACGATCCACGTCTAGGGGATCGCCGAACTGCACTGATGAGCACATGCATCTTAAAGATTCGTTCTCTCCTGAAACATCTCTGCTACTTCATTGTCACGAAATGCCCATCTAAAACTTTGTTCCTGAATAAACCGCTTTCTATGAGCCCGTTGATATTGCGTTTCGGATATAAATGCAAGGAATTAGCGGTACTGGACACTACACCTATCATTGCATCAAGAAATGACCCTCTGCCACCATGCTACAACTTCCCTGCTGTATGTGACTTCTCACTAACACACACACACACAAACACATCATGAGCACTAGGAAAAGAAAAGCAGCGAGAGAAAAAAGACGCAGGACAAGAGGAAACAAACATCACAGCAGTCGACTGTGTCTCTGTGTGTATTTGTGTTTCTTCTTGTCCTGCTTCTAGTTTTTTTTTTTTCGCTGGTTTTTTTTCCTAGGAGACATAAACCAAATCGACCAGCAATTCACTCATCATGAGCACATACTGCAAGAGGTTTTCACACTCCAGGAAGAATATGATGCCTATACACCGAGTTTTAAACAGGTAACTAAAAAATAAGCACAGGTAGGAATTGGGTAGTTCAAGACAAAAGTGAAAAAAAAAAAAAAAACGTGATACGCCTGCCACAGTGCGCCTCAATTTTCGCTGCCGAGTGTTTCGCTGTGTGCGTTGCCGTGGAGCAGATAGTCAAAAAGAAAAAAAAAACTAAGCGTAATCTACACTGATTATTTAATCATACTCACGGCACTACCACTAAAAATGATCAAGAACCTTTGTTCGTAAACATCATTCATAGCATAGTTAAAATAACATTTCATAAACATAACGTCCCGTTTAAGTCATGTTGGCATTGATGGAAATGAGACAGCAGGTGCATGTGCTGCGCAAATCCAATTGAGTCACACAAAACGAGTGTGACGCACAGGGTTTGTTTAAGGTTCTTGCACAAACAATTCGGACATAGATGGCAAGCTGCATGGAAATAGGCAAGTAAACAATAAACTGCATTCTGTAAAGCTCATTTTAGCAGAATCGTAGTCAAGCAGAAGTGAAGAACGTACGTTTTCAAAAGTAATTTTATGTCGCTTACGTATCGACACACCTCATTCACAATTTCTTACTGACTAGACGAGACACGCCGCCCTGCGAAAGGTGCGCTGCTGAACTCAAAGCAAACCACATCTGAATTGCCTGTACAGAACTTTGAAGATCTAAAAAAATATTTTACATTATTTTACAAAGAAGCTGAAATCTGAAGTGGCCACCATCATGAATCATCGACTGTTCAAGACCACTATCGAGGAAGCCTATTCATCAACGTAATTTTTGTTCATTTTTCATTAACGTATAATATTTTTGCCGTGATATCCCCACCCCTCATGTAATGTTCCGAAAGGGACCTTTGAGGAAAAAAAATTAAAAAAAAAATAAAAAGAACACATCCCATTAGATTCTTGACTCCGTTTAGATTTTTAAGTTCCTCAAAAAAGCCAGCATTTTAAACAAACTATAACAATCAAGCTATACCATTATCAACCTATATCATCAGTTTTTAATCTTCCGCTTGACGCAGCATAGCCTTGGTAGCTTTTGTACCATAAAACCCAGTATAACTAAACAAACATTCCCCCACATAACTGTGGCTTACAGTATACCACAGTGGCCTCGCAATTAAAAGGCATCCAACAAAGGCAGACTTACTTAGGTGCAGCATGAGGCATCCAAATAAATGAGACAAAAAGAATAGCTGCTTCAGCTACTGTCAATGAAAAACAAAAGGCCATGGAAACAATGTTTTCTTTTTATGCAAGAAGATGGCTGCCCTTAAAACTGGCGGTTCATTCAAGGTTAGAACTCCAGGCACGTGATTGAATATTTAAAGCAAAACAAGGTTCTGCTTTTAGAGCATCAGCGGCTCCCACAAAATATTTGGCATATTATGCTCCGCATGAGCAGTTAATGAGAAACTTATAAGACAAAAAAATTGAATCAATCCGCAGAGATTGTCTTCTAAAATGCACCTCGCCAGAAAGAGCATGGAATTTCTTTAGAATTATTCGCGAAGTAGATGGGATGGTGGGTTGGGCCAGTTGGCAGTGACTCATATTTAGTCACAGCGCAAAGGGACGAAACTCAGAGGAACCAAGAAGCACACGGACGAGCGGCGCTGACTAGCAACTACATGTTATTTCAAAAACCAAACCGCACTTATTGCTAACTTCAGTGGGCCCATTAGCTCCCATGCACATGCACCGAGTACCAACCCCAGAAAGTTACACCATACGTCAAAGGCTGAAAAAGAAAAAAAAAAAAGCAACTGACAGACCGATAGCAGGACTGCTATATATATATATATATATATATATATATATATATATATTGAAACTCAACATAACCCCGCCGGGTTGCCCAGTGGTTACGGCGCTCGACTACTGTTCCCAAGGACGCGGGATCGAATCCCGGCCTCGGCGGCAGCTTTTCGATGGAGGCGAAAAGCAAGGCGCCCGTGTGCTGTGCGTTGTCAGTGCACGTTAAAGAACCCCAGGTGGTCGAAATTTCCGGAGTCCTCCACTACGGCGTCTCTCCTGAGTTGCTTTGGGACGTTAAACACCACAAACCAAACCAAACCAAACTCAACATTGACGTTTCGGCCGGCCGGCCTTCAGAATAAGACCGGAATATACAGCCCAGCGAACAACACACAACAATAAAGGTTTTGGTGCCCGTTCGGCACCCAAAATAAAATATAGCAGGAACAGGGCAGGCACCAGGACGCCTCTACAGTGCATCTAATCCCCGGCTGTCCACTCGATTTTCAACATGCCAATATAGAGCTCAGTCCCTCCCTTTCGCGCCCCCGCTTCCCAAAACATCTTCTGCCTCGTCGTATATATGAAGTAAATTGCTTGATTACGTGTTGTGAAACGAACAAGTTTAGTTTTTTTTTATATTAATAGTCATCTGCCATTCAGAACACCATTTGGTTAGGCGTCGTAGGCCATTTTCTAGTTGTAAATATACGGTGAGGTTAGTCACAGAGCGATAAATAACGCAGTCACCTGCAAACAATCTTAGCGAAGAAGTAATGTTAAGAGAGACATTATTTATGCAGATCAAGAATAATGTGGACCCCATAATTACATACATACATACATACATACATACATACATACATACATACATACATACATACATACATACATACATACATACATACATACATACATACATACATACATACATACATACATACATACATACATACATACATACATACATGCATACATGCATACATACATACATACATACATACATACATACATACATACATACATACATACATACATACATACATACATACATACATACATACATACATACATACATACATACATACATACATACATACATACATACATACATACATACATACATACATACGTATACGTATGTATGTATGTATGCGTGCGTGTGTGTGTGCGCGCGCGTGCGTGCGCTACGCAGTAATCACAGCATATATCCATAAGGCATTGCTTTCTTAACAGTGTGACTGAACAGAAGTGCGTATATCGGCGGCGGTGGCACGTTCTGTCTTCCCGATCACTCAGCATCATGCGGCGAGATACATCGACAAACGATGCACGGCTCGATGACAGGGCCCGAAAGAGAGACATTGCGCACAAGAGACGCCACATTGGTTTTATTTGCCGCAGTGGCGACTGCCGAGTGACAGACGTAAATACGAAGGCGGTGCCACAGACATGTTACTCGCTGCCCAGTTCCATCAACTGTATTGCATTCCAAGAACAGGCAGGCGGTCTGAGAAGTAGCCATCATCGCCACTGTAGGAAGCCAAGTAGTTGCGGCCCGAGTTGAGCGGTCGTCATTGATCTGGCTTTCTTTGTGCGTCTAAGGCTTAACAAACAAGTTTATATTGTATGACACACCAGGAGGTTGCAGAGAAGACACACTGAACTGATTGGTCTAGGAGCTGCTCATATTTTATAAGCCTCACCATGAAGTACCCGTCTTCCCTGAAGGCATTTGTCTTGTTTCACGAAGGCATAAATTGCCGGCAGGCGCTGTTAACACGACTTGTTTTTACTGAACTGCAATATACTTGCGAAAGCGTTCATGTTTCGTTTCTTGCTTTAGTGTGTGTTGACGATGGATTGCATTCAGTACAGAGGGAATATTTAAATCGTTCGACGCTTTTCAAACACTCGCTTTGTGGCTGCAAACGCGTGCGAAAGTACTTATTTATTCCCCGAAGCCCATTGCAAGATGTGGCATTTTATTCCCGTTCGAAGCATCCAACAGTGCCGACAATTGAGAGAAGCAAGCGAAATCCACCCAATGACTTACTATCCAGGCTTATACTTACGCTTCAGAAGCGAAAAATATGATCAGCAGAAGTTCCAAAATTATTCGTCACGGACATCTGCTGACTACTAAGCTATGATAGCCACTACGCTATCATGTACCAGCATAACGCTGTCCCGTGCCCTGTTGAACGATGGCACACCCAGTTCCTTGACCACTGCGGGCACAGAGCTAAGTAATCGCGAGCATGTAATTCATTATTTACAACGAATGCATCCAGTGCTCTCAATGGGATCCAGCAATGAAAATGTCATAGTGCTCGCAGCCGTAATGCCCAAAAAGTGGGCAATTTTAGATTCCATCGCAAGATTCAACTCAGGGTCAGTGGCGATAAGCCTGTGCATACAGTAACACTCCTTATGCTTAGACTTGCTTGGCCAGCTCGGCAAAAACAGACAGCTGGTCGGCTTCGCGTCGCAGGGTGGTGTCTGCGATCATAACGCTGACTGTGTGCACCAGGAAGTTGACCCTTTCATCCTACTGACCTCGCTTCCTGTTCTAATCTAACCTGCATGGCTTCTTACTACACCCTCTTCCACTGCCTATCTGTTCGCTGGCCACTTGATAACTGTTGTTTCTTTATTGGGTAGCTGCTGAGCTGCCGTGATTACGGGATGCCCAGCCCCTGCAACCACTGTGGCTTTTATGGCAGCGGTTATGCCACAAGGCCATTTTGCTATTACCTCTTTGAAATAGAGTGCACTATGGTACAACGCCGTTCCGCTGTTTATTAGAACTTGTGGAGCTGTATATCGGTGGCTTCGAGACCCATAGCTAACCTATTCTGATTTATTAATCACAATCCGAATCTGAATACATATTCCAGCCTTTCACCCCACCTGTGCGGCAACGTCGCTGTTAGCCAGGAATAATGATAATTGGCTTCAAGGACCACTACAGAAAAATACGACCCTCCTGTTTGCGTGGTTCTTTTTTGTTGCAAAGGCCCAAGTATCTCATTTTGTCTGTTTCCTTGATCGCTGTACATACGTGACATCTTTTGCGCTTGTTCTGTAGGTCGTACTCGCAATTATTAAATTCGATTTCGGGCAACTGCTGCTCGAAAATTTCCTTAAAATACCCGCTTCAGCCGCACAAAACGAGGGTAACAAAAGCTCTTTTATCCACAGAAATAAATTTTGCCCCCTAAAATTTGACCAATTATGTGAGCGTGTGAAGAGCTTGAAAGTAAATGACTCCGTGGTTTTTCTCGGCATACGTATGGTAACGCAGATTATCGGGTGCATCCTTCTTTTAAAGATATTCCGGAGAGCAGTGATGAGCAAAAGGGCGCTTCTGTGGAATGCGACCTTCCACGTGCTCTAGGACGCGTTCTAGATGCTCCTGTACATTTCGGGTACCTGCAAGCATGATTAAGATGCGCAGTATTCTCTGCATAGTGACTACTTCATACTTAAGGAAAAGCAATATAAAAGACGTGCTCTGTGCAAGTTCACCTAACAGTGGTCAGCCTAACGTGTACGTATTTTTAGTAGCTAACACATTGCCTCCATACTTGAGGCAGCAGACAATGAAAGGCGCGTAAAAACAACGCAGGGGTCAGACATCTGCGTCCTGCTTTGTGTACACTTAGTATCCAGAAGTTATAAGCTGGACATATCTGGGCTGTAGCGTTCTGACCGCCGTTTAAGCTTTCATCTTTACTGAGGCGCTTGCCATGAAGACGGTTTTCAGTGTAAACGTGGGAAGACGAGACGCTAATGCGATGAACACTCAGCTTTCTTTCGATTGAAAGGGGGTGGGGGAGTTGAAAGCGCCTTTTCCGTTTTCTCAATTCTTTATAGTGCACGACACATCCGGTCATTCGCCTGTCTCAGCAGTGTGAACGTCGTAAAATATACATCTGCTCAACTCCCAGAGTCTGGTGGTAGTTTTTTTTTTTTTTTTTCAAATATAAAATTTATTCATTGCCTTTTTGAGTAGAACGCAGGAAATCACGAGTCCACATGAAGAGCTACGACACTTGTTTGTGTGTTTCTGAACTTTCTCTACATAGCCGATAAATTTCCGCAGCCAGAAACATGAAAAAAAGTGGCAAAAGAGAAGGAGGTAATGAAAGCAACAATAGGCAGATAAAACAGGCTGGAGTATATGCTTGAATGTAATTAAGGAAAGTGAGCAAGTATAACAGTTACGGAAGCATCAGAGAGCACTGAACAAGGGTAGAGGGGTAGCCTCAGTTCAAAAGCCGAGCCAACGTTTCGACAAGTGGACTTGTCTTTGTTGGTTGGTTGGTTGGAGTCTTTGGGATATTCTCAAGGGGGCGGGGGGGGGGGGGGGGGATTACCGGACACGTATTATGCCGGCCTTAAGTCGCGGCGGCACTCTTGGTGTCCGGGGGAAGGGGAGATGGGATGTTGGGTGGGGGAGGGGGGGGGGATCATCATCCAGCAGTCGCTCTCGACGTCATCGGCTTCGTCACCAGCGCCGTGGCCAGCAGGTCAGCAGGCCCGGTGGAAGGCTACAGATGTGCAGCCAGGCCGGACTCCTCCAGGAAGGCCAGCAGGAGCCGGTGGGCTGCCAGGGGGCTCCTGGCCGAGAAGAGCACCTGATCCTCCGTGACAGCAGGGAGTCCGAGGGCCCGGTAGCCTGCCTCCATCTTGCGGCGGGGGTGGGCATGTGCTGGGCATACACAGAGGAGATACCCCAGCGTTCCTGCATCGCCACAGGAGGGGCATGCTGGGGAGGGAGCCCGGCCACGGACATACAGCTTCGTCTTTGCAAGTCCACTTGTCATACTGTGTAGCCATATCTTCTCTCTCTCTTTCTACCCTAATTAGGGAAGTTAGGCACATGACCGACACATTCACTTGGGATCGGCAGCAATAATGCTTTTTCATATAGGGGCTAACATTGAGCAGTAACTCTATCTGATTCGATATTTGCCTCCTTGTCGTATACCCTGTCTCAATCTCAATGGCAACAGAGATTCAGTAGAGATTCAGTCGAGGGTGGTTGGACAATTTCCAATTTACCGCGCGAAGGGAGACTCACACTTCAGACGGTGGTTGCTGTTGAGACGCACAAAAGAAAACGATGTTAGATCAGGGATCACCGCTCAGGGAGACAATCTGGTTGGTTTGTGGGGTTTAACTTCCCAAAGCGACTCAGGCTATGAGAGACGCCGTAGTGGAGGACTCCGAAAATTTCGACCACCTGGGGTTCTTTAACTTGCACTGACATCGCACAGCCCACGGGCGCCTTGCTTTTCACCTCCATCGAAAAGCGGCCGCCGAGCAGGGAGACAATCAGTTTGCTTATGTGAATGTTCGTCCGACATCAAACGATGCATTTGCTGCTGAAGAAATAGTTTAGAAATGAAGTTTTTTTTTTCTCCCGCCACTCGGTTCAAGCTCCTGACACCAGGAACGAAACTTATGCACTGCCAATGGCTTACGAAAATGGCAAGTATAGTGGCGAAACCTGGAATTAATTTTCTGATCTTCAATTATAGCTTCTAAAAGTGGCATCTTTACCTTTAGAACTCGGTAAGGCACTTCTACCCATGGACTTCAATGTGTCCTCAGTGCTCCCTTAAATAGCATTGTATGTATTTCAACAACTAAGCGGAAATTGGAAGCTAAGAGATATATCATGTATTCTGCTATCAAGCAAGCAAAGAACACACTTACCGGACTATCATTGCGGTTACGGAATTCTCGCTGCATAACGGCCACAGACGGCAGTCTGCGTCGGAAAAATTTGCACTCAGTGGCTGCCTCGCTTTCACCGTGCTATCGCAACCGGAGAACAGCGCATCACACTTACTAAAAAGGACCAAATGCTCACTTAAGCAATTTTGTTTTCTCTGCGACTGCGTCTTTGCCCAGAGCAAAGATGCTGCTAGCTGTGCCGAGCTGCGACAAAGTATTTTCGATAAGCGCAGAATAATGTAACAATAAACCGTAGTCGACGGAAAGAGTAGTGGTCACTTATGCACTGCCAATCACTTACGAAAATTGCAAGTAGTGGTGACACCTGAAATTATTCTTCTGACCTTCAGTATAGCCTGTAAAAGTGGCACATTTACCAATAGAACCCAGTAAGGTACTGGTACCCACGTGGCTTATTTGAAAGGCCTACACTAGCAGGAATAACATTATTCGTCGCGGTATTGATCTTCGGAAGAGATTAAGCGCATGTTTCTTGTTGTCATTTTCTCAGCGCATGCAACATTATTGACCGGTTTTTAGTTCCGAGTAGAAGAGACTGCAGCATCGAAGGTATACGCGGTGCGAATAAGCAACGTTGATGGTAAAATTCACCCTCTGAGCAACATAGAGAAGATCTACCGAGAAGTGCACTCCGAGATAGGCGGCGAATGAACAATTTTCATATTCGCGGTGAAAGACAGGAAGGCGGTGCGATCAGCAAGGCGAATGATCCGTCTGGAGGAAGCTCACATTGGGAGATGCGGAGCGACCTCACCTGCTCGACAACTGAATGTACAGCGGCGATGAAGCCTCTGAATGGATACAACCCGAACACATTTGCCACCAGCGGCGACATCAACAGGTACTTCCCGCCAAGGCAGGAAGACATGAAGATGCCGAGTGAAATGATCTGGTGGCTGCTGTGCATCTACCAGGCGGGGAACAGGGGCGCCGAAGATCTGGAAATTGTGGGACGCGCTTTTTTTCATTGGCGCGTACGAATAGCAGGGAGCTGGCCTGAGTTAACTCTTCCCGCAGGGAACACAGAGAAGAATAGCTGACACCCACCGAGACTTGCAATTTAAATGTCTATTCTGGACGGCGATTTCCCCGGGCCGGCCTTTTTTACCGACTACGCCGACTGCGAACGGAAGAGGTCGTTATGGCGACAATTTTCACACGACGGTCAAAGAGGTAAGCTAAGGCGCCAAAGAAGCGAGATGGGAGATGAGACACAAGACTGGAAGCGCAGAAAAGATATCTTCTCAAAAGTACAGCTATGAGGAGGCGCCAAAGTTACTGCATGAAGTCAACATTAAAAACACAAAGCTTGTCAAGTAATATTTGTGAATGTACCAGTGTGCGCATTAACAGTCGACGGGGGCTAAACGGAGCGCTGACAGCCGCACCGACCTTCTGATAGAAGTGTCATGGCAGGGGACGTTTCCCTCGCGAAGTAAAAGCGGAGGAGGTACCACAAGTCCGAAGCGTACATGTGTTTTTACAAACTTCAACAAATAGCAGCAGCAACAAAAAAAGAAAGATTCCATAGAATTGTAAAGTGCAATACGAGATGGGCTAGGCTCCTGATAAACCAACAAGATTGATTGAAATGTGGAAAATACGTGCCGACGTAAGAATGATGGCTGTTTTAATATTCGGCGCAGGCCGCCTAACAGGATATGCGCGAATATCTTTCTTTCTTTCGTTTTCAATTCGTGCCGGCCATTTATGGCGCTTGTAATAGTGGATTGTTAGGCACCGCAGCGTCAGAAGAGTGGTTCTTTGCTGATCGCTCGTTAAATTTACTTATTGAGGATTCTTGTTTCTTTCATTATTGGTTTTTCGCGCTGCCCTGCACTGCTCAGCCAGTTTTGAGCCTGTACAGAAATCTTAGTTCTCAATTTCTCCTTAGAAATATTACAGCGCACATATACGTTCAAATGTTCCGCACCAGAGATTTATTGGTGCATATAATATAGATTCCCAAAGGATCGTGCTCAGATAATAGGCCTCACAGAAAAGGGCGAATATTTGAAATACTACATCAATGTTTTTATACTATCATCTGAAAAGCGTACTGGCCTACCCATCCGCCCAAGGACTTGCATCAAAAGAAATGCACTACTGACCTCCTCAGCTGAAAGCACCGAGCACATACACATAAGCACGAGTGCGGAAACATCGCGCGATGCTTCGGGAGCGTCTTAGTATACGTAGCATTAAAGTAGCCGGTTCAGGGTTTAAAGTTTGAATTAATTTTTCTTCCATTTTTTTTTTTCGAGGGATAAGTGCGTTGTTTTCCCTCGGCTATATACTCTGTGGTTTCACGGTTGTGGTGGGTGCCGCCACGTCTCTGCCTCGACACACCCTAGCTCACGAGGGGCGTGCCAGCTGTCGTATTTCAAATTTAATATGCCCTCCCGCAAGGCACAATCATTTATCACGCTCTCTCCTCTATCGATCTCGCAAGCGTGGCCAGAAATTGAATAAACTTCAACTCCTCTCCTGGCTTCTCTCCTCGAGCCTTTTTTCAGAGTTGATGCCTCTTGTTCGCGCTCTCCAAGTTGTCTTGTTCGCATTTACTTTCCTCGAAGTTCTCTGAGCATTGTTCGTCTTCGCTGAAATTTATACTGACACGTGGATGCCTGAGGTTGTATTCAGTAGCAATCGAGGCTGCCTAATTGGAAGCAGGAGCGATGCCCGTAGGGATGCATTCTAGAATTATATTGCTGCAGTGTGCATAGTAACTTATGCTTAGCCTTACGCAATGGATAAAGGCGCATCAACTTTAGGCGTATATACTGGCTATGCTAATTTCTGGTTGAGTATTGGATTCAGTGCTTTCAGGTGCGAGGAACCTTTCATGCGCAGCGTGAAAGAAGCTTCGGCTTTTTCAAAGTTGACAGGTTTCTATGGACTTGTATACTGGTGATAGTAGAATATTTTGCCTATATACTGTTTCGATGAACGACGTATTGGGGGCCCTAAGATTTGATCTGAGCTAGCGAGAGGTAAGTGAACGCAGGCGTTGACCTTACTTCTTTTCAGGCTTCCCCTTGGCTTTGCTGAGTGAGTGTTTGCTTGATTGATGGAATCAATCGATTGGTTCTGTATTTACTCATGCAGTAAAATCTCTGTAGAGTGACCACACCGTGCAGCTCATAATGAAAGTAACAAATCATTCCATACCGCGCACACCTTCTGCACAGTCTACTCACATTCGATGCACATTCGATATCAGTCGGAATAACATACGTTAAAATAAAGAAATGGCACAGCGGTACGATAGACCGGCAGTTTACACCGCAGTTTGAGTTCAGTTTGAGGACTCTTGGAATCAGCTAATTCAATAGAGCAGATATAATTTGAACTATAACATCATCAGTACGGATGGCATATTTGGCATGCGCTCTAGTTAATGCTATTATTAGCAATTCAATATTTTAATGTTAATTGAGCTCGTATAAGCAGAAAAACTGTAGAAAGAGAGTTAAGCGATAAGCATCTCAATTTCCTGTTTTGCATCTTGCTGTTATAGTCGAGATGAGCTTCTTTCACGCAATGAGCTTGTGGATCTAGGTCAGATCTCGCATCCTACCAGGCCAATCCGTGTCAGAACGACAGCAGCGGCCTCGCCATGCGATATTTCGCCTCCGCTTGGTGCTCGGGAAGTCCGAGCCACCGCCTCTATTCTTCGACAGGAGTTACAGCGACACTCGAGGCGCAAAGGGGACACGAGAATAGACGACTGGCTTCTCTGTTCAACGCGCAGATCGAGTGGAATGCGCGACACCTGCCACGTTATGCGGAATTCCGAAGAGCTTTCGGTGCTGCTTGCGAGGCATCACGTGGTCGATAATTTCAGCCACGAAAAAAAATAATAAAGTGAATAAAAAAGAACCCTAGAAATGACTGTTTTTTTTTTTTTTTTTGTTTCAGCGTATATAGTAAATATTCGTGGCCGAATTTCAAATGTTTTATCTGCGTGACGCTCACGAAAAGAGAAAGGTGGCAAGCTCGCCGTCTTCTCGGCACCTGGCGAGCTTACTGCTTGAGTTGATGGATAACCTGCAGCGAAGATCAACGATTTTCAGCAAAGTTTTAGTGGTGCAAACTACACACAGCTGAAATTATTTGTGAAGAGTGAGAGTCTACTCTGGATTGAGTCATATTTAATAGCCGCATGAAGAGCACTCCTGTATTTTCTTCATTTTGTTTTCGTCCTTAAAGAGGCAGAAGCAACAAATTATCTTTTTGGTTCGTATTTGCCGCTTCAAAATATAAACTCAAATATAAAAGTCAATAAACATGGACTAACGCTTGAACTTCACGTATACAGTCAGATAATTATTTATTTATTTTTATACATACCGCATCCCCTTTATTGCGTTATGGCTGGAGAGGGTTAAAGAAGTCGATAGTAAACTTGATACAGAACCAAATAAACAATAAAAGCAAAATTGACATGAAGTAAGGCAAAGGACAAAGTAAGTTATTCAGACTATCATAAACACAAGAGGAATATACAGACCAAAACGTGAATGCAGCATTACACGGTAACACTAACAACAATACATCAAAATCATTCAATATTTAATCCAATATTTAATGGCGTGTGGGAAAAAAAGCTATATTTGACATTATCAGTGCGAGTGAAATACACCGTAATGTTAAGGTCATGATGACTCCTTCTTGACCGGGAATATCTGAAGAAATATAGATGGGACACGATAAGAAACATTGACGATACAATGCAGAAGCTTCAGTGCCTCATTCTGAAGGCGTGCGGATAAAGAGGTTCATAGAAGACAAGGTACGAGAGGATGAGAAATGTCGATCATAGATATATGAACCAGATTGATTTTCGTTGCATGCTTTCAGTGAGGTTAATGTCACAGTGAGAGTTCCAGACAGGAGATTAAATATTTATGCATTAGTAACTTAGTCTCTCTGGAGCATTAGTAAAGTTGCGTCTCAAATACCCAAGCTTAATGCAAATGAAATTATTTTGCTTTGCTAAATATGACGCCAAGATAGTTACACTCCGATACCCTGTATAATAAGTCATCGGAGGTGTAACTGAACAGGGTGCTATTAGAAAATCACATTACCACAGTTTTAATGAAATTTGTTCTCATTTGCCAGGTGTTACACATGGTACAGAATCTGACAAATGAGCAATTTATTTGCAGATGATCATATCGAGTGTTAGTCACGCAATATAATACATAGTGGTCCGAATAAAGGCGTATGTCTCAGCTGACATTGTGAGGTAAGTCATTAATGCATAATAAGAATAATAAGGACCGAGAACCGACCTTTGAGGAACACCAGATGACTTGTCCACAGAACAAGGGTTAGTTGAATTATAACGTACCAACTTTGACCGGTGCACATGAAAACTGGCAATCTGTCTAACCAAGTGAGAATTTTTCAATAGCATGCTAACTGTTAATAAGGTACTAAAATATAGTACCGTATAAAAACATTTAAAAAAATTTATGAATAGTCTCGGCCTGGGTGCCGATATAAGGGGTGTAGGAAATGTGTGAAAATTCAACTAATTGTGTTAAGGAGCCTCAACACTTTATAGAACTGTGCTGTTACTAGATTTTAGAAATTTCATTATATATCTGGTGACTTATGGTCTCCAGCATCTTACGTAAATATGTTGGTAATTAAATAGGTCTGTAATTAGACAAAAGCTGTTTTTTACTAGATTTGAATAATGGAAGTACCTTGGCCAGCTTCGAGCTTTAGCAATGCCGCTACTGAGTGATTTTTGAAAGATAACGGTTATATACTGTTCTGAATGAATAATGAACGAGAAAGGAATTGAGTATGCCATCTGGACCGGTAGACTTATTTTTTGTTTCAACTGCAGTTTAGGTTACATGCACAATGGCATTAATTGCGATATCTGTAATCGAGGTTGCTACACTAGCAAGGTCAAAGTATAGAACCTCATGGGTGTCAGATAAAAAAAAAGCGAATTTAAAATAGGCATTAAAAGCGCTAGCTATGTTTAACGTGTCAGTTGTTCACCACTGACGGTTATAGACGAAGTTGCAAGCTCCGTTGGCTAGACAGAGCGCCACAATTTACGAAGATTAGTTTTCAGAATATTTCCTAGCTGTACATTAAAGAAAAAAAAAAACGTTCTTTAGCTGAGTTCGTTACCACTCGAAGTTGTTCCTTTGCCTTGATAAATTGGCAACACTTCCTGGATCGGATAGAAGTTTCGTGAGCTTGAGGCGTCGAACGCGGTGTGATGAATGTAGGCTGTCATCCAAGGCAGATTTGCTTTCTTAGTTTATTGTGGAATAAGTTTAAAGTGGATGTCAAGTTCTTTTATGTAACCGGCGCATCTAAGCATGTGAAATGTTTCAAATGACTCACCGGTGATAGGAACGTCATCAGAGCGAATGAAATAAGAAAAAATGGTGAAGGTCGACAGCGGCGCAAATACAGGTCAACTGTAAGAAATAGCCACAGCCTTGTGGTCTTAAATTCCTTTAACAATATCGCATTCGAAACCCTACTTATATTTGAGCCCATGAGAACCAAGGCAAGCAGTCAGCCACCTCTTGTAGTTCCGTCCAACTACATTATATGCTTTAGATCGAAGAATGAGGAAATGTTCAGCAATTCCTGACAGATGCGGACAAAAGTATCTGGACCGCACGTCTGATGATATTGGACTATAATCACGAAGTAAACGAATTGTCACCTTATTTCTGTAGCGCACGTAAAAAACTAAAACCCAACTTTCCCATCCACAAGTATGGTCTGAGACTACTGACCAATACGAAACTTATGCGCTTTTGGAGCAATTTGCGCGGTTCATAGTAATTTGTCCCCGATTGTACATGACGGCCTATGGATGCCTGGAAGATTTAAATCATCCATCTAAATAAGATTAGACAGGTTGAATGTTGTTCTGCGCAAATAATCATTAAGAATGCGCAAGCTATCGACGGATGAACAGGATGGGCGATAACGAATGCCGAATACAATGGACTATTTATTAAGAGAGAGTTTACGCCAGATGGATTAAGTTTCTGCTGGAGCCTTCATACCAGTGAACTTTGTCAGATCCGAGAGAAGAGCGACGCCTCCGCATTTGACATGCTTTCGATCGGTTCGTATCTTGAGCAAAGTAGAGTTCTGGGCTAGTTGGTTCTGGGACATGATTACTGGGAGGCTTAGCGCGGAACAGACAAGGACAAGAGAGGCACACAGGACGGTTCGTATCTCCACGTTGCCTGGAGGATTGAATTCTGAATCATGAATGTCATTCTGTAGCCACGTTTCCGTGAGGCCCACAGTGTGTGGCGAGGGCGAAAAAGTAAGAGACAAGAAGTCAGGAATTTTTTTTTTTATTCTTCTAGCATTGATGTTGAATATGGACAGCTTTTCAAGCCTATACTTGGAGAGCCAAACCTGAGAAGATGCAGTAGGCTGCGGGGCAGTGCGGTTAGGGGTGTGCTTGCGGTCCTTCTCAAGAACATCTGTGTCATCGTTAGAGACGTAACGAGATTTATCAATTGGCGAGTATGCAATTGAATTCACTTCGTAGCTACTGCTACGATATACCTGGTATATGCTTCCCATTTTTGTTTAGTGCGCGAACTCTGAAAAAGAAAACTTTGGTTGCATGGTACTCAGTGCCTTTAAATATGTGTGCGCTCTTTACTAAGAGTTTCTTGCAGTAGTCCAAAATTCTCATGATGACGGGATGCGGATGGTCCTCCCGTACCTTACTACTATCCAATGACCGCTCTCGAATCTTGGACTTTGAATCGTCAGAGACTTGGCAGTGACATTTCATACCTTGTTCCACAAATCTTCCTCATCCTCATTTGGGTCTTTTGGGACGCCATATGAGGTCAAGTTATTGCAATGAAGTATATTTTCCAAGTCACCATTTTTTTATCTCTAATACGGCAACTGGAATATAAATACTTGACCACAAGTACACTTTCGATGGTGAGGACTCAAGTGCAGTCAAGTGAGATTCAAGATTTTCGAAACGCTCGTCAACAGATTTCTGGAGTTATCTTGTGGCGGGTCACAGGCTAAGTGCTTCTGCCTTTCTAGTAGTTGTGATATTTCAGTAATCCTAGCACTGTCAACGGCAAGAACCGTATACGTACCTGCCTGTGATGTATAAGCAGCGCCCGCTTCGGATCTCGTAAGGTAACTTGAACCCATTTTAATTTTGGGAGCAGGATTTTTTTTGTTTTTTGTTTTTTGAGTGGCGGGATTAAGTTTCACGTCACCACTCAATAGAAGGCGGTTCAAGCAATACATCATTCGTGGTAAACAGGAAACAAAATCTTGTGGGCAGTAGAACCTGATGTAATACAGCGAGCGCCTTTGCGGATAAGCATGTTGGCTGAATCCTGGCCCAATGAAGAAGGACGCTGGGGACAACGCTTTTATTTCCTCGGTAGATGACGTAATAGCCGCGCGCGGAAACCGCTCATGACCGGCTGATCCAGCGAGACGTTGGTAAAAGCCAAGGTGGTCAGGACGACAGATACGCCGACGAACGGGCCTGGGCTACCAGTCAGGATGATAGGGCAGTTGAGGTACGCATTCCAATGCACTGCACGTACCGACCTTGCAGGCTGGGGCCAGCTGGGCACGAACAAATGCGGCAGCCAAAAGTAGCAGCACAGCACGCAGCCGGAAAATCCAGACAGCCGAGAAGCTGCACGAAAAAGAATAACCGGGAAACATTTTGGCAGTTCTGCTGTCTCCTAGTCCAGAAAGGAAATTTATAATTGAGTTTCTTCTTTCACGCAGTTTCAGTGTCGGTTTCATCTGCCAATCGATAGAGTGACGATATATAGTTATTTTTCCAGTCGCTATGACTTGTGCTTTTACAGCAATTTAGCGAGAGCGTTCGAGTGAATTCAAACGACAGACAAGCGATTATAGTGCAGCTTTTGTGTGCCTCACGTCATCTGCCTTGCGTCATCGCAACCATCATTCGGGAACCTGGAATTGAAACTACAGATAAAAATTCAATTACTATTAATTTATTGAGTACTAGTGACACCTTCGTGAGAATCCATGTTTGCCAGTGGTATACACATCATTCTATGGGAAAAAACACAGAAGGGAAATATATGTCTTCACTTGCTTTGATGGATCTGTAGAAAGCAAGCTTCTGCAGGGGCCTCTTGACGGCATTAAGTTTCTCCTTTAGAATTATTGCGAAAGCAATACTCCGACAGCCAAAACGAGACTTCGGGTGGCCGTGAAGAGGCATAGCTACGGTCTCCTCATAAAATAAAAAAAAAAACAGTCGTGGCTTAGCTCTGGTTAACCTTAGTTGAATTGCGAAATCAACGGCAGAAGATTTTTTTGCCTGCTACATTATTCCCCTATCACGCCCTATCAGTGTAAGTGTTCTAGAGCTTGTATTTATAAGTGGACCTGATGTTTCTACTGGGAACTGTGTATCGAACTACTACACTGATCACAAAACCGGGTTCGTTCATCTCCATGAAAATGTAAAAAAAAAAAAATGGAAATAAACAATGATGAACCATGAAAAAGAGTAGAATCATATACATCAGAACGTTTAATATCAAAGCAAAACGATGCATAACAAAGTGTAAAATGCATGAAAAGTATAGCAGGGACAACGAGTGCTACGCATCTTTTCGCATTTGATTAACTACACAATCAGCTGTAATTTTTTTTTTTTTTTTGCTATCCTTACATGCGTAATTTTCACATGACGACCCGCGTACGTAGCACACATCAATAAAGTAATGTTATAAAACTGTTTACATATTTAAATACAGCTTTAATTTGTTTTCCAATTAGCCATTTGAGTTGCATAATGTACTACAAAAAATATTGCACCATCTGTTTCAAAGCCACTACGGCGCGAAGACGCCGTCACAAGAAAGAAAAGGACACCCCACGCGCACACTACCAACTGTTTATTGGAAGAAAAAGGGACATAATTTAAACCCTCGATAATGCATGTGTTCAAAGCTTAATCGCTCTCAACCCTGCTGGTATCAGGAATCAGCAAATGAAATGACTAAAGACTTAAAACAAAGGTAACTAACAAAAAAAAAAACCGTAGCAATAGCAGTCCGTCACTCGTAGCGAAAGCAGTGTCAGGTATTCGAAGCAAAAGCAGTCAGAACCTAAAACGTTAAAACAAAACGAAAAACATGGTAAAAAAAAAAACAGTCACCAAAGACAGGTTGCAAGAAAAATAATGCATGACGAAGCAGGTCATAGAAACGTTTCCAAATCAATTTTCACTTTACCGAAGAGCCACAGAGTTATGACTGATACATATGCTCCCCTTCTTTTTAATCAAGAAGACTTCAATAATTTCTCTTGCCACATGATCGCGACTTCTGCCTAGAATCCAGATACTGCTAAGCACTGGCTCACACCTGCAATCTATACAGTAGAGAGGCATATTCGATCCCTCTTGCTCTACCGACTTCTCGTGCTTCCGTGCTCTGTCACTGATGCACCGAACCGTCTGGCCTATGTAGGCCCTTCCACATGTTAGTGGGATTTCATACACCACGCCGAGAGTGCTGCAAACGAAATGCTTACCATGTCTCTTATAGCACACGGTTTCTTTCTTTTGCCCAATCTTTGAGCACAACCCTCCCAGCTTTTTGGGTGCGGAGAACACGATGGGAACCTCGTAGCGGCTTTCCAACTTCTTCAGGTTGTGCGACAATCGGTGTACATAAGGTGGTCGCATAGTCCCCATCTCGCCTTTAGGCTTCTTCTTTCATTTTTTGAGGAAGGGTCTTAGCTACACCACAAGCGACAGAACATGGGAAGCTAGCCTCGGCCATGAGAATCACGGCGCTGCTGCATCAGCTCATTGATGGTATCAAGCTGCGCTTTCTCTTTTAAAGCCACGACCGATGTGATTCGTGGAAGGCATGTAATGGTCATCATAGCCTGTAGGTTTACTGCTTCAAGGTGATCCCACATGTGCTATCGGAATATTTTGAAATTGTACTTAATAAAAAAATATACGGCTGCTGAACTGCCCCCCACTAATTCGCGGAAAACAGACGACTCAGCGCCGGCCATTTTAGGAGCGAAAGTCTGAATAGCTTGCTTTTTTTCCTGAGAAAGTCATGGCAGTCACTGACACTGTCTGATGAATCGCCCAACCCAGACGTTTTACATTCTGACTACCTTGTAGTGGGAAACATGACAGATACGAATTGGACTTGCTGCACGTTTACGGCGTGCAGCGCTTTGTGGTGTCTTTCCTCTCTTGTCCGTGTTCGTCTTCGCACAGTGTGACTGTAAGCATGATATACCAACACGCCCAGTAAATGTGGTTTTAAGCAAGTCCCCAGCGGGAGACCGACGTGTAGCTTTGCTCGCGGAAAGCTGCAGGCCAATTGATGAAACGTAATCAAAGGTAATACTCAAGGCTGGTTTACGCGCTGGCATCCTGAGTGGCCAGATCTTGGTAAATGCTCCACATCGTGATATCACCAGCGCGTTGAAAAAAAAAAATATTTCAGAGATTTCATGTAAGCGCCATGCCAGCGGGATGAAAGCAACGTTAAATAACTTTATTGAAAATATTTTACCTTACGGCATGCCGGCGTAGCTAAGCAAATGATCCGACCGCTACCCCACTGAGCCGTATTGCAGACTTTTTCTATTTTAAAAAATATTCAGCGAAACTGATCACCCTCGGAGGAAGATGTCATGCCCATCGAGTTCAGGATGTCAGTATGACTGATGTCGTATGCCTTTTCGATGTCCATTGCTAAAATAGTACGCACAATGCTGCGGCGGGTAGATAACAGGACTGCTGATGCCAAGACAGCCAACTCGTCCTCTGTACTTATATATGGACGAGAAACAGTTTGAGCGGGGTGGTAGAAACCGTGCTTCTCCAGCAATCACGACAGTCGCGTAGCTAGAATTTTCCTTTCCAGCTAACATGTTGTTGGTGTTAAGGAAATAGCTCCTAAGTTGACAAGGTCTATTGCAGTCTTTCCTGGTATCGGGTTACACGGCTGTTCGTTGGGTGACAAAGGAGCAAAACAACTTTAACCAAAAACATTTCCGTCCCTGAACTGCAGAGCGGAGGCTATATTTTTAAGTTTAGAGCGTAGATCTTTGACTCCCGTTCCTGCGTTTCGCGTCGGCGTCGCCGTTGCCCCTCGTAACCAGCTCCGCAGCCGGGGAAGCGCGCCCTCCTGCCGCCACCCTTCCCTGATACGTGTACCATTCCCCCCCCCCCCCCCCCCCCTCTCTTCCTCCGTGGTGGCGGCCGCGCGTGTTCTCCGATTGCTGCGCGCGCTCTTGCCGTCACCGTCCCCCTCTGCGTGGCGGCAACGGTGTTCTCCGATTGCCGAAGCGCCGGCTCGGCATCTGCGGATCACGGTACTTGCATCAAAAGCCGAAACACAGAGCCACATTAGAGAGATTTAGCTTACCGTGATCCGCGATCCGCCACCGTGGCTCTACCGCGCGTGGGCGGGGCAGTTCATTCACACAACCTGTAATGTGATCATTTTTTGTCTCACGTGTAAATGCAAAATTTTAAATTAAGAATAAAGTATAGCTCTTGTACTTCAGAGAGATGTATGCAAATTGTCCCGCAAACATGACACGCTTAATGACTTCTGCGAAATAAAAGAACGCTCACTGCGCGAGCACAAAACTACACAAGGAGAGTTCTCGGGGCGAACCTTCCGCGATGTGTCAAGCTGGTTGGTCCCGACGCGGCAGGTATGTGTGCCGACATCCAGTATGTGGCGCCATCTGTCGGCGTCAAGGGGGGTCTGGGCATGCGCAGTGGAACGCGCGGTTGCGGATCCCAGTAGCGGATCGCGGATCACGGTAGGCTAAAACTCTCTATTGACTTCACTCGCTGGAGGCGTCAGTGGCATCGGTGGCATCAGTCAGTAGCTGCTATCTCTTCGCCGTGCAACGTTCCTATAGACCCACGCGCTGCCTCCCGCGACCTCCCGATAACTTAATTGATCTTTCGCTCCTCCTCCAGTGCCGCCCCTGTGCGGCGGCAATCAGAGCGCCGGATCGGTGGCGGTGGATCTCGATATGTGCAACACCCGAGCCGGAACGCATACCTCAGTCTATCGAAAAGTTAAACAGCGTATGAGCTGCGCTGAAATTTCGCATTAGAAAGTAATGTAATCGTCGGCAATTTTTTATATCTTTTTTGCATAAATCGATTTGCGCTTTTTTCATGAAGATCCAACATCTCACCCAGGTGCGAAAACGATTTTAGCACAGAAAATTGCTTTTTCAGAACCTGACGTACTCTATGTACAACAGTGTGCAGTGTGTCTAGATCTTTCGTTTTACAAACAACAATGTAGGTACAAAGATTGTCAACAGGTTTCAAAGAAAGGATTAGCTTCCCTGCACACGAAAGCTGATCTGTTCGTTCTGGTACCGGTTTGAGATCTAGCAGTGGCAATAATTTATTCTTTATTGAAAGCTCGTGCAGACACGCTCTGCCTTCAAATTGCGTCCATGGTTCCTGTTCACAAGTCTTGGCTGCGCCACTCAAGCCCAGAAAGGCTTTTACATTAATAATACGTCTCTGTAGGTAAACAGAAGAGCGGGTTGCGGTAAAGGAGCACGAGCTGATAGGATTATATTAGATTAGTGGTTATGAATTCGAGAGTAATCTCAAGTTGACGACAACCGAGCTGCAATCAAAAGGAAATGGAATGGGCAGAACTCGTCTTGCGCATAGTGCCTGGCTAGTTTTCTGCTGCGGTAACAGGCGAAACGTCATGCAAAGAGAAGCGATGCTCAGGGCTGAAGAGGGCAAGGCGGTGTCATTACATTAAGGAGTGCTGCTGGCTACAGAGGTAGTGGCTCAGAACTGCGATAATTAAAGGGAGTGGTAGAGGCGCTCGTCCTGGCAATAGACAGAGCGTACATGATGATAATGATGACGCATAATATTAATGTTGAAATGCTCCCTCCGTCTCTATCACTGTCATTTCTCAAAACCATGGACATTCGCGCATAATTTATTACTACATGCCACAAGTTCACGCCGTGCTCTGGCAGTTTCTGTCCCAAACAAATGGCAAAGGGTTTAAATGCAATATACATACGTCTCCGCCACAAAACACTCGCTGGGTTGTCCATCGTACGACATCTTAAAAAGGAAGTAGAAGAAAAAAAGAAACACACGAACTAAACAGGGCTCAGCAGGTTAAAACTACCAGCATGCTTCGGCCGTTTATTCCCCAGGAGCGACGGCAAATATCGCCGCACTTGGTGCATTCAGCACTTCACCAGCGGAGGGCAACGACCCCCAAAGAAGAAGGTACAAACAGTCCCCACGCACTGAGCATGCCTCGCGATCCAAAGCCTCGGTACAGCGGCCATATCACGGAGATTTTTTAGCGTGCACTACTCCTTGAAGTAAATAAATAAACCTTTGGAAACAGTGCCAGCAGAAAGCATATCGGTCTTTCTTTATTCTGCAAGCCCCCTCTTTCTCATCGTGTTCACACCTGCCTGTCAGCGTCGCAGGTGGGCGGTTTCGCAAAATGTTTGTGCAAGAGATTCCTCGGTATTCTTTTTGTTTCTCTTTCTTGCTGCCTTCTTAATCTCCCCTCCGAAGGTTCAGTCGGCGCTTTACAACGCCCCCGTCTCAGCCATGTACATGTCAGGATACGTCTGCCTTTGGTGGTTCTGTTGCGAGAAGTTGCATTTCTTCTAAGCGGGGGCGTGTGTGGGCCGATGCTCTAGCAGCGCCGTGTGTGAGTGCTCTGGAAAAAATATATATATTTGTCATAATTACCGCTGTTGCGCGGTCCTGTGTGGTGCTCTTTCTTTTTTTTTTCGGCCGTGCAACCCGGAAAGCTGAGAAGCTTTGGTGCTATTTCATTTTTTTTGTTGTTGTTGCTGCTTCTCACTCTGTATACAGCCTGAATAATGACGTGAGAATCTTGCCTGGCCACTGCGCAAGCGTTATGTGCATTCTCTCTGTAATGGTAATTACGGAGCATTCACTTGGAGCTTTGCCCGATCTTTCTTTTTTTTACGTCCATACAACGATATTGAACTTTTTCGGGTTAACATCGAAACTGAAAAGTTTTATTTGTAGTAGTGGTAGTGATAGTAATAGTACTGTTGTGTTAATAGTAAAGCAGGTAATAAATTAGAAGCAGTATACTGCAAGAAATGTATCAGAAATTCCGAGCATTTTTAAGGAAGCATTATTTCCCCATACAGACAGCACAGAGAGTGTCGGTTATTCGCCATTGAGAGGAACCCATCAACAACAACAAAAAACAATCAATCTGTTTTTGAGGCATTTATCTCACAAACCAGTGAATCATTTGTCGCGTGGGCATGCCGAAACCTGGATCTCAAGGCATACGACTGGAGATGTACATGTCGTCGCTGTAAATTCATATCCTAAACTGAATGTTACTTGACTAGCCGACGCATACGAAATGGGGATCGGGGTGGTATGGTACTCCCGAAGTACTGTCCCAAAAAATGTTGCGTCACAATTTTGGTGCGAAAGATGCTAAAGCTTACGCCACGTGCAAGTCCATTTGTGATTCAACCACAAAGTGAACTGGACGAGAGGACCTGCCAAGGCGGTATCTATAGTGCATGCCATCGTCCCACTCGGCGATTTGGTTTCTAGACAAGGCTGGTACGAGGTAAACACTATGGGTGACCTCTACGTCGACAGATAGGTTTTCGCGCAATGGTGCTTGTAATGCTCTGGCTTTAAAAATGCTGTTAATGGCAGAAAACGTGTTAACATAAAATGAAGCGTTGCATAATTATGTTGGTTTTAGACGGAAAACATGTGAAGTAACAGAATGCGCACAAAAATTTAAATTATAGACATCTTCTGTTAGCTGAAAACAGAAAGCATGGCGTAAGAGACAATTTGTGTCAATTTCACAGAAGTTTTCTTTTAATCGCAAACAAAAAGAACTTGTGAAAAACCAGAATAATTATTAGCCGGAAACACACCAGACAGAATTTTTTTGCCAGGACGGCTCGGAGAAAACTTGTTTCTAAAAAAAGTTCTTATAGTGTAGTTGGATTAGTATTAGCACAGCAAATTGGCAGTAACGGTAATACTACTCAGCCGAAGCCATGGTGGCAATAGGAGTAGCAGTAGGAGTGTCTACTAGCAACCACCGGAACGCGGTCATGAGGTTATGAATTTAAGATATAAAACTTTAATATTCCTGCGCTGACTTGGCGTTCTAACAACACCTCTAGTTTGGGAACCGAAGCAGGAAATTAATTTTATTCATTTGTGAAGTCCCTTAGGAATTAGCATGGTTTTGTCGTAGCCTGATTTTTGGTGGCTATAATTGATATTAGGTAATAATCAACAATTATTCATTAACCGCTTGATGAAGAAAATTTACTGCACTTTGCAGATTTTTTCACACTTCAGACTGTAGTAGTCGCGCTGGTGTGATGTAGTATTAGCAGTGATAACTTAGTAAGAAAAAATTGAATGCTCACGTTATCACTCACTCGATTAATTATATTGTAGCCACTGGCAATATTGTTCACTGGGTCGTGCATTTGAAGGGATTATATTTTATATGCCAAATCGCAAATCAGTGGGCTACCATATTTGAATAACTACATCACCTTCATGGAATGGAAATGCAAACATATATGTCAATTCCTTCATTTTGCTTCGCATACTCCTTTTACATGATGTAAAAAAGATTGTCACATTGTGATAAAGATAACGCTCGATGTATTTAGTGTGGCAGAATATTTATCAGCAACACTAGGTTCATAAGTCAAGTTAGATTTATACGTCATTTTTAATCCAAACAACGAAAACAAATGTTAAGAATTTTAGGGAAAATTTTATTACAGTGCACAATGGTGTTGCACAGGTTTTTCTCTTCTGTCGCCGATTTGTGTAGTTACTAAAGAGATACACATCTATCACCAAAAAAATGTGTGATTTTATTGATTGGCTGCTTAACTGCAGCGCCAACCTGCGGGACTTGATATCGCCTACAAAAATCGCCGCTAAACAGGTGTCATGCAGTTGTTGTTATGTAGCTGTTGCTATGGAGCTGTTGGTTAATCGCAGCTCCTCCACACGCAATACATTTTTCTCGGGACAATATAATCCCGGAGTAGGGTTCTTGTGCTGAAAAGGAAATCGACTCTTCTTTCGAACATATGAAAATATCTTAATGAAACTCTTTGCCCCTGTTCATGTGTTAATGCTGCGCTGCCAAAGCCTTTATCCCAAATGCACAATTATCTGGAAACTTTGGAAGCTTGATTCACCCCATTCGCTAACTTATCACTCGAACCCGAAAGCCTTTATTGTAGTGTGCTTCGTTCAGCACACTGGTGAACAAGATCAAAGGTTCCATTGAGAGATATAAATTGTCTTCGAACAGTGCCGCAAGATGGAGACCGGCCAGACCCAAGCAGGTGCGTTAGACGAGGCTAGATATCTTTATGGCCCTGTTGACGTTACGGCTACTTCGCCGCCGTTAACCGATCATGACAAACGACTGATATAAATAGTGCGACAGAGGAAAGGCATCTCTGCTGTGTGTGTGTGTGTGTGTGTGTGTGTGTGTGTGTGTGTGTGTGTGTGTGTGTGTGTGTGTGTGTGTGTGTGTGTGTGTGTGTGTGTGTGTGTGTGTGTGTGTGTGTGTGTGTGCGTGTGTGTGTGTGCGTGTGCGTGTGTGTGCGTGTGTGTGTGTGTGTGTGTGTGTGTGTGTGTGTGTGTGTGTGTGTGTGTGTGTGTGCGTGTGTGTGTGTGTGTGTGTGTGTGTGTGTGTGTGTGTGTGTGTGTGTGTGTGTGTGTGTGTGTGTGTGTGTGTGCGCGTGTGTGTGTGTGTGTGTGTGTGTGTGTGTGTGTGTGTGTGTGTGTGTGTGTGTGTGTGTGTGTGCGTGTGTGTGTGTGTGTGTGTATGTGTGTGTGTGTGTGTGTGTGTGTGTGTGTGCGCGTGTGCGTGCGTGTGTGCGCGCGCGCGCTTCGGAATGACTTTAGAGGTCGATAATGGCTCAAACGGGGAAGAAGGCTTTCCTTGTGATTCTCATCTGTAATCTTTCTCTGCTTCATGTCTAGGGGTTGAAGACGCCTCTTTACGACATTTTAAGATATAATAAATAATCTTAATGCAGCGACATGCTGACTTGGGTTTTCTCTTGGGCATAATGCGATTGATACAACAGCCGACTGTGAGACTGAGCGAATGAATCGTAACTTTCAACGTTACTTTTCCTGCCGTGCACGATCCAGAAGCGCCAGATTTTGCAGACATCGCGCCTTATCAAGCACCGTTCTGCTGCACAGTTTTGCTTTTCTTAGTTGAAGAAAATGCGGTGGAGGCGTGGTGGGTGTGATGTTAATGTTATGGGCCCAGGTCCGTCCAGGAGCTTTGGGCAGGTAACAGATTAGGTTCACGGACACACGCACGCTTTTCATTTCTTGACCATTAACGTATCACGGGCAACCCACATGCATACAGCCTAGCTTAATACCTAATGGGACATGTCCAAAAAAACGTCCTACTTCTGTTTAGTCCGCTTGTGGACTCGACGCTGGTGCAGGCGAGTCCGATGATGCTCGGACTCCGGTTGAGACGAGTCCTACGATGTTCCAAGTCCGGTTGAGGAGAGACCGGCGGCCGTGGTGTGACGCGGGCCCTGTTCACGCCCAGGCGTCCGAGCACCCGGTCGCGCGACAGGCCACGCCCGACGTCCCAGTTATCGGTACCAGGTACTGCGGTGTGTCACGCCGGGTACTGCAACGGCACCACTGCGGTAGCACAAGTGCGGCGGGCAGGCGCGATGGAGCAGCCGAGC